>NC_135532.1:147521621-148859621 GCF_045843805.1 Urocitellus parryii
AGACTGAGAATCAGTGCAGAATTACCCTGATGTCAGTGCCAAGAAAATCCCTTTAGAATCAATGGACAACTTTAACTGTACCCCGAGGCTAACCTAATTGTTTACTCTGACCTATGAATAGAAAAACTGTCCTAGGTTTTTATAATTTATTCCCTAATGTTTTAAAGACCACATTTTAAATCTTGATTTCCCTAAAATGTAGAACATTCAGTGTCCAAGACCCTATGATAAAATGTTCATCAGTAAACTCAGTGTGAAAATAGATTACTAATTTACTTATAATATAAACTTGAACATATTTCTTTAAAATACTTTAGTAATTTTTATGGTATTTGAATTTTATTCATTTAATTTTTTAAGTTTGCCTCTAAATTGAAGACATTATGGAAAGAACAAATGACACACAGTAAGTGGCTCATTCAGAGTATTCTGATTTCAAAAGTACCATAGTTTTATCACCAAACATACAGGTAAGTCTATAAAGGACCTGGTAAAATAATTCTGGGTCATATAGTAAAAGTCATTTCCAATTCAGAGGATTAATTATACTTTGAATTGGAGAAGAGAAAATTTGTTTTCACTAATTATTTTGTGATACAACATCTCCTAAATAAAATAATAATTTTTGAAAACAAAAAACTACTTTTCCCAAGTACACATAAATATTTTCAGCATATTTACCAATATGTGTTGCAAAAATAATGACAGAACAGTATTTTATATTTTTACATTATTTTCAAAATAATAAATTTTGAGGGATATTTTAAAAGTGTAGTCTACTTCAAATATAATGGACAACTTATTCATTAAGTGTCTAGCGATCAAACTCTAGAAACTTATCACATTATTTGAGCAAAACGGTTTATGAAATTCAGTGTAGACAAGAATAAGAAGCAAAGAAATAGCCAACATGTGTTTTTAAAACAATGAATATTTTAACAACTATTATAGACTCTTGTCAAAAATTAATATCTAAAATATGTGAACCCAATAACTTGTAGAAATTTCTGGGAGAAAGACATTCTTACTATTCTTTAAAACCTATGTTGTTTCTATATTTGAAATATTGTTGCCAAGTAATAGTAAATATAAAGTGAGGTGAGCATTGAAATTCAATAAATATATAGCAGATTGGGAGTAATTCAGTTTCTAAATTTAAATAATCAAAAAATGTAGAATCTCTATGAGACTCAACAAAAATATAGACATTGGTTTCTAGACAACAATTTGAGAGTGCATGAGACTACATATAAGATAATATTCATTAAGAATATGTACACTATGAATGGAGACTTTCTCAACAAGTCTCATAATATTAAATATGCATATAGTACACATAAAACTAGAGAAAAATATTAGGACAAGTGGATAATAAACAAGGAATGGTAGAAAAAAATAAAGGTAGGATTCAAAATGTGTTTAAATGAATATAAAAAGATTTTATAATTTATTAAGAATTTTAAAGGTTTTTATGTTTCTACCCTATTAAAATAGTTAGAAATTTTTATAAAATATTCCTAGATAAAATTATCTGGGAAAGTTTAATAAGCTAGAGAAACTGTTTCTCAAACTCACTGTAATTTTGCACAGCTTTAAATAATTAGCCTATTGGTTGTTTAGAATATCAAAAGACCGATTACTTTAAAATATTGAATCTATTCCATAAAGAAATATGTACAATTTTTTTTAATTTGCTAAGAAGAAAGTTACCATGAGAACATATATTTTAATTCAGAAATGTCAAGTTAATCAAACCAACTATGAGACATTCCACGGACCTAGGTAGAAAGAACTTTTTCACACAATGAATACATGAGAAATTTCAAGGCAAATCCTGTGTGCAAAAATCATGCTATATTTATTCTCACAAGACCTAACATGTTATAACTGCTAATTTTTAGGAGAGAGCATAGGGTGATTTGAAGAAAAGATGCTACCCTTGATACATATGATAATTAGAGGGGTGAGTTAGACATTTCTACTTATGATGTCAATTGAATTTCTCTACAACACAGTTCAGCAAAGAAGTCAGAAATGCTTGTGGCCAATCACTCCAGTACAAATGAATTCATCCTCATGGGCCTTACAGAAAACTCAAACCTGAAAGCCCTTCTGTTTGTGGTGTTCTCTGCCATCTATCTGGTCACCATAGTAGGGAATCTAGGGTTGGTGGCCTTGATTTACATGGAGCGCCGTCTTCACACACCAATGTACATCTTCCTGGGCAACCTGGCTCTCATGGATTCCTGCTGTTCCTGTGCCATCAATCCCAAGATGTTACAGAACTTTTTTTCTGAAGACAGAAGGATTTCCCTCTATGAATGCATGGCACAATTCTATTTTTTCTGTTTTGCTGAGACTACAGACTGCTTTCTTCTCGCAGCAATGGCCTATGACCGCTATGTGGCCATATGCAGACCACTGCAGTACCATACCCTGATGTCAAAGAAACTCTGCATTCAGATGACCTCGGGAGCCTACATAGCTGGAATCTTGCATCCCATGGTTGAAGTTGGGCTTTTATTTAGGTTGGTATTCTGTGAGTCTCACCAGATCAATCACTTTTTTTGTGATGTCCTTCCATTATACAGACTCTCCTGTGTTGACCCTTACATCAATGAATTGATGATATTCATATTGGCAGGATCAATTCAAATTTTCACTATTACTATTGTCCTAGTCTCTTATTTCTATATCCTTTTCACTATATTCACAATGAAATCTAAAGAGGGAAGAGGCAAAGCTCTATCTACTTGTGCATCCCATTTCCTTTCTGTGTCAATATTCTATGGTTCTCTTCTCTTCATGTATATTAGACCAAGTTCAGTCAATGAAGGAGATACAGAAAAACCAATTGCCATTTTTTATACTCTAGTCATTCCTTTATTAAATCCTTTCATTTATAGCCTAAGAAACAAGGAAGTAACAAATGTTATGAAAAAAATTCTGAAGAGGCACTCTGGTAATTTTCTATAAAAAAGTATCATATTCCTTGAATGATTTATTTTAATTTGATCGTGCTTTTTCTAAACCTCCAAAAACTGAGAAAGCAGATAACAGTCACTTCATAGTAAAATATTAAATTATTAAAATACTAATGGTGTTTGAGTGAAATTACCTACATAATAATAGGGTTCCATTTGACATAATTATACATGCTGGAATATATTTTACTCTATTTCAGTCCCCAGTGTTTTCTGTTTCCCTCCACTATGACCTGTACCTGTTCCCCTTTCTCTGTTGTACTGGTCTTCCTTCTATTTATTTTTTGGTTGTTATAAATTAGTGCTTTACAGGTATGCATAAAATGGCATTCTCTGTAGTGTATTCATATATGTAGCTAATGTAATTTTGTCAATTTCATTCTGAAGTTCCTCCCTTTTCCTGTTCCACTTACATCCTTAGTCCCCTTACTTTACTCAACTGACCTACCCTCTATTTTTATGGAATCTAATCCCCCCCTCCTTTCTCCTTACTTACCTCTAGTTTCCCATAAGAGAGAAAACTTTTGACTCTTGCTTTCTGAGTCTGGTTTATTTCACTTAGAATTGATGTTCTCCTGTTCCATCCATTTACCAGCACGTGTCATAAATTTATTCTTTTTTATGATGAAGTAAAATTTCAAGGTGTACATATACTACATTTTCTCAATCCACTCATCTGTTGTTTGGTTCCTGGGCTGGTTTCATAACTTGGCTATTGTGAGTTAATATTTAGTATTGTGACATAAATATTAATGTGTCTATGTCACTATAGAATGCTGATATTAATTCTTGGGGAAAAATATGAAGGAGTGAGTCATATGGTGGCTTCATTCCTAGTCTTTTGAAGAATCTTCATACTGCTTTCCACAGTGGTTATACCAATTTGCAGTCCCACTCACAATGTTTGAGTGTACATTTTCCCAACATTCTTGAGAGCATTTATTTCTATTAGTATTCTTGGTTGTTCTATTCTGAATAAACAGAGACAAAATTCAGTATACTTTTGATTTGCTAGGAATGCTAAACATTTTTTTTCATGTATTTGTTGGACATTTGTATTTCTTTTTTTTTAATTTTTTTTAGTTGTAGATTGTCAAAATGTCTTTATTTTTATGTGGTGCTGAAGATAGAATCCAGTTCCTCATGCGTTTGAGGCAAGTGCTCTACCTCCAAGCTACAACCCCAGCCCCATTTGTATTTCTTCTTTTGAGAAATGTCTGCTTAGTTCCTTTTCCCATTTGTTATCTGGATTATTTGATTTTTGGTGTTAAGTTTTTTTTTTTTGATTCTGTGTATATCCTGGATATTTAATGAATGTATAAAAACATGAAAATTGTACATGATACTGTGATATTGTGTCATGTTTGAATACATGTATCAAATTTTGTTTCATGAGAGTTTCATGGGCATATACTTATCTCCAAATCATGGATTTGTGTACAATAAACATTTACATGCCAGTCATACTTGAATAAATGGTTTATTTCCCTAGGTGTCTTGTGATGCATATGTTAAATAAAGGAATGTAGTAGCAGAGTTTCAGAGAAGTATTTTATAGAATTTAGTCAGATTCATTGCAAGAAGTAAAAAAAAAAAAAAAAGAAGAAGGAAAGTAGCATTCGTTGATCACACCAATGATCAGAAACCCAACTTGCTATTCAAATCTCTCTTTAACTTGAATTTCAAATCATTAGTATGAATATTTTCTCTTAACCTTTAGAGTCCTTATGCAAACAAGATTTGATACAAAAGAGACTTAAGTGTACAACTAATCAAGATTATCCTTAAATAGACTTTATTTATGACCACTTGATTTAATTCAGAATCTCAACATACATCCCTATTTAACTAATTTTGTTTGGCTACTGGTGTTTTGGGAACCATGCATCTTGGATTAGGAATCAGTAAAGATTTAACCTGAGGTTAATCTCAATGATATTCCTTTAGAATCAATAGACAACTTTTAACTGTGCTCTAAAGCCAACATAATTATTGTCACTGACATATAGGTATGGAAGTTATTTTAGATTTTCATAATTTATTCCCTAATATTGTAAAAACCAAATTTTTCATATTAATTTTCAAAAAAACAGAGTTTCACATGTCCAATAAGGTGGGCAATAGTGAACTCAGTGAAACAAGGAGTTTCTAATTTATTTTTAATAAAAATGTGAATATATTTCTTTAAAATACTTTAATAATTTTTATTCCTTTGAATGTTATACACTTTTTTTAGATCATCACTAAATTGAAGACACTATGGGAAGAACTAATGACACTCAGTAAGTGGCTCATTCAGAGTATTCAGAGTTCAAAAGTAACAGTTTATCACCCAATATGCAAGCAAGTCTATAATGGACCCTGTAAAATAATTCTGGGTTGTATGGTGAAGTCATTTCTGAATCAGAAGAATAATACATTGCATTTGGAAAGAGAAAATAAATTTTTACCTATTATTTTCTGATGTAATATCTCCTGATAAAATTATAATTACTGAAAATCAAACCTGTTTTCCAGAGTTCACATGAATATTTTCAGTTTATTTGCCAATAATTATTGTTAAAGTAATGACAAAAGTAGTATTTTCGTATTTTTACAAATATTCTGAGGGGTATTTTATCAGGGTAATAGACCTAAAATATAATGGACAATTTATTTTTCTCATAGATTATAATTAACCTCTAGTGATAAAATTCCAGAAAAGCTTACCATATTAAATGAATGAATAGAAATATCATATATTAAATATACTTCAGATAAAAATAAGAATTAGAGAAATACTAACCAAAAATTTTTAAAACAGTTCATATTTTGAACAACTATTGTAGACTTGTATCCAAAACTATATTTGAAATATTTTTGAAGCTAAAGACTTATGCTAATTTCTGGGAGAGAAGAAATATAATTTTACCATTCTTTAAAACCCATGTTGTTTCTGCACCTGAAATATGGTTGCCAAGTGATAATAAATATAGAGTAAATTTCTGTGAGCATTGAATTATAATAAATATATAGCAGATTTCCAGGAGTAAATTAGTTTATGAATCTAAGTGATAAAATTAATGAAGAATCTCCATTGGACTGAATAAAAATGTAGACATTAGAGAACTTTGAAAGTGTATAAGACTGGGTATTTATCATGAATGAGGTGCACATCATTAATGGAGACTTTCCCAACAAGTTTCATAATGTTAAATATGCACAAAGGACACTTAAATCTAGGAAAAATATTAGGACAAATGCATAATTAAGAGAAATAATTCCTCTAATAGGTGCAGGGTCTCTGGTCTAATTCCTACGTCCTTCTTCCACTTTGAGTTGAGTTTTGTGTATGATGAGAGATAAAGGTTTAGTTTCATTTTGCTGCATATGGATTTCCAGTTCTCCCAGCACCACTTGTTGAAGAGGCTATCTTTTCTCCACTATATGTTTTTGGCATCTTTGTTCGGTATGAGATAACTGTATTTATGTGGGTTTTTCTCTGTGTCCTCTATTCTGTACTATTGTTCTACCAGTCTATCTTAGTGCCAATAACATGCTGTTTTTGTTAATATTGCTCTGTAGTATAGTTTATGGTCTGGTATTGTGATGCCTCCTGTTTCACTCTTCTTGCTAAGGATTCCTTTGGCTATTCTGGGTCTCTTATTTTTCCATATAAATTTCATGATTGCTTTTTCTATTTCTTTAAGGAATGATGTTGGGATTTTAATTGGAATCATATTGAATCTGTATAGCACTTTGGGTAGTATGGCCATTTGGACAACATTAATTTTGCCTATCTAAAAGCATGGGAGATCTTTCCATCTACTAAGGTGTTATTCAATTTTTTTAATATAGTATTCTGTAATTTTCATTGTAGAGATCTTTCACTTCTTTTGTTGATTCCCAAGTATTTTATTTTATTTAATTTCTTTGAAGCAATTGTGAATGGAGTAGTTTTCCTAATTTCTCTTTCTGAGGATTCATCACTGATGTATAGAAATGCTAGGCCCAAGTCTTTATCATTAGGACTGGACTTCCTTAACAAGACTCCAAAAGCATAAGACATAATATCAAGAATCAATGAATTAGATAGATTCAAACTAAAAAGTTTCTCAGCAAAAGAAAAAATCAATGAGGTGAAAGAAGAGCCTACAGTATGGGAGCAAATTTTTGCCACACACACATCAGATAGAGCACTAATCTCCAGGATATATAAAGAACTAAAAACTTAACACCCCCAAAACAAGCAACTCAATGAATTAATGGGCTAAGAAGCTGAACAGACACTACTCAGAAGAAGATATACAATCAATTAACAAATATATGATAAAAAATGTTCAACATCTCTAGTAATTAGATAAATGCAAATCAAAACTACTCTAAGATTTCATCTCACTCCAGTCAAAATGGCAGTTATAAATAATACAAGCAACAATAAGTGTTAGTCAGGATGTTGGAGAAAAGGCACACTCATACATTGCTGGTGAGATTGTAAATTGGTACAACCAATCTGGAAAGCAGTATGGAGATTCCTTAGAAAACTTGGAATGGAACCACCATTTGACCCAGCTATCCTGCTCCTCAGTCTATACCCAAAGAACTTAAAACCAGCATACTATATTAGCACAGCCACATGAGGGTTTATAGCAGTTCAATTCACAGTAGCTAAACTGTGGAACCAACGTAGCTACCCTTCAATAGACAAATTGATAAAGTAACTGTGGCATATATACACAATGAAATATTACTCACCATTAAAGGAGAATAAAATCATGGCATTTGCAGGTAAATGGATACAGTTGGAGAATATTATGCTAAGCGAAGTAAGCTAATCTCAAAAAACCAAAGGTTAAATGTTCTCTCTAATAAATGGATGATAATTCATATGGGGGGCATGGGAAACATGGCAGAATTTTATTGGACAAAGGTGAGGGAGGGGAGTGTAGGGGAAGGGTATGGGGGCGGGAAAGATGGTGGAATGAGATGGACATCATTACTGTAGGTACTTGCATGACTCCACATATGGTCAGATGCTACATCATGTGCAACCAGAGAAATGAAAAGTTATGTTGCAATTGTGTACAACGAATCAAGATGAATTCTGCTGTTATATATACCCAATTAAAATAAATAAATTTTAAAAAATAGAAATGATTCCTATGGAAATCTGGCATACAAGATAGGACCAAGATCTAGAATGTGAACCAAGATCTAGAATGTGTTAAAATTAATATAAAACAAAGTTTTAACTTTGTTTAAAGATAATTTATGTTCTTACCTGTCTTAAAGGATAAATAGAGCTTTCTTGAAAATATCACCAGGTGACATTAACTAGGAAATGATAACTAGGTAGAGAAAACCTTAATAAAACCTGGCAATTCTGAGCATTTAACTATCTAAATGATCAAAAGAATCACTTAATTTTTAAACAAAACATTGATCCCATAGGGCAATATAACTTTATTTTAAATTCCTGGAGAGAATGTTAGCATAAGAAAGGGTCTTTTAGGTGATACAAGATGGCGGGCCAGAGGAACACAGCATTCTGTGTTGCTCCAAGACCCAGGTCTCAACTAGCAGGAATACTGCTTCTCTGAGAGTGATAGAGGATCCCTACACAGATGCTCTCATGCAGATATCATTAGCATTATGCTCGCAGCAGCGTTCGGGGCCTCAGAGTTAAAACAGGACTCCCAGCTGCCAACACCCAACTCCCAACTACTAACCCACACAGAGCTCCCGGGGGCCTTAGCAGGATCACTGCATCAACACTGGCACAGAACTCCCATATGCTGCTCTGCTGCCACACAGGACACTCAGCTGCTACCCACCCTCAGGAACTCCAGCTGTCACTCTCCTGTGGACCCCCATCTACTAAAGCGGGGATCCCCTGGTCACCTCCATCTTGCAACTTGGCAAGTCCCCTACTGCCATAGTCCCCTATGTGTGGAAGTCTGCCTTCACCTGGGGACGTCCCATAGGCTCTGAAGATAGCCAACAGCCACAACACTGCATGCCACAGAGCTCATCTCTAAACACATCGCACAATACCATCGCCTGGTTCCCCACACCTGACCTAACACCCTGGCACTGGAAGTGGCCCCCTTCCATCTTGGGTCACCTTCCTCTCCATCTTTGGTGGGGCCAGCTCGCAGATTAGAATTCCAGCTGGCCAAGTACCCATTTTCCAACTCTCCCTTCTCCCTAGAGGCAGGTAACCCAGCACAGTAACTGCCCAACACAAAACAGGTGTCAGTAGGATTGGTGCACAGTGTTACCGAGGTGCTGCTCATAGGAGCTCCTGTGAGAGAGATCCCTTAATTGGGAACTAGTAAGGGAGAGGGAGAGGGTGCAAATGCCATAATTATACTCTTCATTAAAGCCGAATAATATTCCATTGAGTGTGTGTGTATATATATATATATATATATATATATATAGAGAGAGAGAGAGAGAGAGAGAGAGAGATAGA
The DNA here is from genome assembly GCF_045843805.1 of Urocitellus parryii. Classification (NCBI taxonomy): domain Eukaryota; kingdom Metazoa; phylum Chordata; class Mammalia; order Rodentia; family Sciuridae; genus Urocitellus; species Urocitellus parryii. The sequence goes on from NC_135532.1 coordinate 147,531,060, forward strand.
TAAAGAAAATGTGATATATATATATCCATATATCTATTGAGGGGCACTTAGGTTGGTTCCATAGTCTAGCTATTGTGAATTGAGCTGCTATCAACATTGATGTGGTTGCATCACTATAGTATGCCGATTTTAAGTTCTTTGGGTATAAACCAAGGAATAGGATAGCTGAGTCAAATGGTGGTTCCATTTCCAATTTTCTGAGGAATCTCCATACTGCTTTCCATAGTGGTTGCACCAACTTGCAGTCCCACCAGCAATGTATGAATGTACCTTTTTCACCACATCCTTGCCAGCATTTATTGTTGCCTGCATTCTTTTTATTTATATATTTTTTAAAGAGAGAGGGAGAGAGGGAGAGGGAGAGGAAGAGGGAGAGGGAGAGAGAGAGAGAGAGAGAGAGAGAGAGAGAGAGAGAGAGAGAATTAGTAGTCTTCGGCAAACATAACATCTTTGTTTGTATGTGGTGCTGAGGATTGAACCCAGGGCCGAGTGCATGCCAGGCGAGCACGCTACCACTTGAGCCACATTCCCAGCCCTTACCTGCATTCTTGATAACTGCCATTCTGACAGAAGTGAGATGAAACCTTAGAGTAGTTTTGATTTACATTTCTCTAATTGCTAGAGATGCTCAACTTTCCAGCAAGAACAACTGTTGTTTTACTCATGGGATTCACAAATCACCCAGACCTGAAGACCCTTCTGTCATTTATCTGGTTACTATGGTGGGAATCTAGGTTGGTGGCCTTGATTTACATAGAGCTTCATCTTCACATACCACTGTACATCTTCTTGGGCAACATGGCTCTCATGGGTTCCTGCTGTTCCTGTGCCATCACTCCCAAGATGTTACAGAACTTCTTTTCTGAGGACAGTAGGATTTCCCTTTATAAATGCATAGCACAATTTCATTTTCTCTGTCTTACTGAGACTGCAGACTGCTTTCTTCTGGCAGCAATGGCCTATGATACTATGTCCTTCAGTACCACACTCTGATGTTAAAGAAACTCTGTATTCAGATGAATATAGAAATCTTCATATCTAGTAACCTGCAGTCTGTGATTCATATAGGATGTGTATTAAGGCTTTCTGCAGGTCTCATCAGATTGATCAAATTTTTGTCATCTTTTCATTGTATAGACACTCTTATATGGACCCTTTTGTTAATAAACTAATGATATATATTTTTCAATAACAATTTATTCATTACCCTTTCCACTGTATTGATTTCCTCTCTCTGCATTGTTTTCACAATTTTAAAAGTTAAATATAAGAACAAGCCTGGAGTTGTAGCTTAGTAGTAGAGCATTTGCCTAGCACAAGTAAGGCCCTAAGTCTGATCCTCAGAAGCACAAAACAAACAAACAAATAAATAAATAAATATTAAATTCTTTAAAAAATTAAATACAAGGAGGGGACAAGTAAAGCATTTTCTACCATTGCACCCCACACCCAGTCTCAATATTCTACATTTTTCTTTTTCACATATATTTGACTATTTGAAGAAAGGAATAAAAAAAGTAGCAGTATTTTATAGATTAATAATTTTGTTATTAAATTTGTTTAATGTAGCCTGAGAAATTAGATGATAAATGTTCTAAAATTTATGTCATTCATGGAAGAGGAAAGTAGAAGTGATAACTAATGCCTGGAAATGGTAGGAGGGAGGGGACAAAGAACAACTGCACGACATTAACCAAAACATGGATAGTTTGAATAAGATATCGTGTTCTATACTACCATGGGAAACTATAGGTTACTACAAATTATAATATTTTTTTTTCAAAATGAGAAGAGTTCATAAGCTGGCCACTCAAGGAAATGATAAGTGTTTCAGATGAAAATGATGCTGGGCACAGTGGTGCATGCCTATAATCCCAGTAATTGAGACAGGAGGATCACAAGTTTAAAGCCAGCCTTAGCAATTTAGTGAGGTTCAAAGCAGCTCAGTGAGACTCTGTCTCTAAATAAAATACAAAAGAATACCTGGGATGTGGCTCAGTGGTTAAGTACCCCTGAGTTCAATCACATGTACAAAAAAGTAAAATAAAATGAACATTGTAATTACTCCAATTTGATATTTACACAGTATATAAATGTATCAACATAGTCCACTGTGCCTATAACTATTTAAACTTAGCATTTATCAGTTAAACATAAATTTTAAAAGAAAAGTTAGACAGTAAAATAAAGATCTCCTTGAACAAACTAATATTTCAAAAATAATAAGCCATATATAATTAATTTTTTCAAATATTATATTTCTATTATTTTGGTATTAGTAGTATACAAGTAATAAAACATGTTCTAGATTTCATATATAAAATGTGATTTTCATACCACTTTTCACACAATCTTCTTTTATGATTCTAGGTTCTGTAACATAGCTGATATTTTAGTATTCTGTGAGCATCTAATTCAAAGAAGAATATGCATATAATTAAAATATTTTCTACATAATTTTATGATACGAGTATATAGACAAGTTGTTTGCGACCTCTCTTTTACTGAAGCCACAGCCAGATAGTTGACCATTGAAACTCTAAAGTAGATGAGATAGATAATCAAGGAAATGTTCTGCGATGAAAGAAGATGGAGGGCAAGGACAGGGCCCATAGAACACAGCATCATAAAGGGAAAGGGAGAAACAGGATCTTGTGTAAAAGATGGGGAACAACAAGCTGGGCCCATTAGAATTATCACAGAAGGAAGAAGTGAGGAGACTTCCAGTATTACCAAATTCTATAGCTTGGTGAAGAAATTAATCAGATGTTGTTTGGAATGACATTTAAAGTTGGTTGTGATCTTGCCAGAAAGAAGTTTTAGTGAAACGATGGAGACAGAAGACTAAAAAGGAAGGGGCCCAGTAGGACATTTTCCAATTTAACTCACTATTCCCCCTGTTTCACTCCTAAGTGTCCCTTTATATCATATGCGTACACTTCAGTGAACCTACCTTGCTATCCAATTTTTTATTAATTTTGTTCTTTCAAACTTCCAGGCTTTTGTCATGAGGTTCCTCAAGATACTTTTCATGTTTTCTGCCTACTATAACCGTATTTATCCTGCAAGGTTTGTGTGAATGACATTTCTTCTGAGAAATGTTTCTTTATTCCTACAGGTCAACATTCTTCCAAGTTTTCCTTCTCTATGTCTATATAATGTGTGTACTTTATGAAGACTCACAGCCTGGATTGTGTTTTACTTAGAAACTGATATATTGTTCTCTCCAAGTAAATTGTGAGTTCCTTTTCTGAAGCCATGTCTCCAATACAGGAAGTTTCATCTACACACTGCTCACACACAGTGACCTCTCTACTATCATTATATCCAGCACCCTAATATATTTTAACCACCAAGGAAATTAATATCTATTGAGAATTAGCTCAGTATGTATCAAAGAGCCTAGAGAAATATAAAATAATACCTCTCTTTAATACGGAGTTATACATTCAAGAGAAATACAAGTCACACCTGATTAAGTAGAAATTGTTGTATAAAGACAGAAAAATAGCATTAAATCAAGAAGAGAAAAGACAATCTGATAACAAAGACCAGAAAAATTTCTCATGGAGGAGTTCATGTTTGAGCTTGAGGATGAACAGGATGGAAATGGAAAGAGAGGGAGAAGTTACTCTAAGCAAGGGAAAGCCTGCCATCGAATTAACTGAAGCAGATATACAAGGAACAGGGAATGATGGTCATGGCCTCCTTTCCTGAGGTGCTGAGCAAAAACAAGGTGAAAGATGCAGACAGACTGCAGAGTATCTGCAACCCCCAAATAAGGAAAATTTTGTCTGACAAATAATGAGGTGCTGTTATAAATTCATGAGCAGGAAAATATCGTTTTTAAAATTCATTTAACAAATAATGAGTACTAGAAAATGCCAGAGGGCTGGAAATTGAGGATTGGACTTATCAAAGAAATCTCTTCTTGCTAAGTCAACGTGTCAATAGTAAGGAAGGCAATGAAGTGATCATTCATAGATGTGCTGACAGATGCATTTTAGTGAATGTGACCAGTGGTATGTAAACAGCCTCATAAGAAAGGTAAGAACCCAAAACACAAGAAAATAGAGAAATTTGTATACAGGACCAATAATAAAATCAAATATCCACTGAGTGCATTACAGGATATGAGGATAAATTCAAGTCACAAAGTAAAGAAGTTGATGATTTTCATTGAAACTGAGAAATCTTCTAGTCTCCACTCCAAAATTATTTTTTTTTCATAATCCACATTAACTCCACATTTGCACGAGGGCCAAAATAGCCTGAGAAATTTACTTGTTGTTTTGTATTTTCTGGATATAACGGTGAAAAAAATTGTAAAAAATAAATCAGTTATACACAAACCAGCAAGATGATTATCAGACCTTAATGACTGTCACTTATTTTTAACCTCATTGTCTCACAAGACACTTTTAATGAATTTCAAGTGGCTTATATGTTTTTAGGATTTAATATCTCCATAGAAATACACTGATGTCATTGCAGGAAAATCCCTTCAGTATTTGATGGAAAAATATAATTTGGCAGTATAAGGGATATAAGTATTAACTCTGACTAGATAGTCTGTGAGATTTTTTTTCCTCTTAATCCCAAATGCTTTAGCAAGAATATATATTATACACACAGATTTCTAAATTCAGAGATCTTGATGATAAAGCAAACTCTTCTCAGTGAAATATAGATAAGATAAATATTCAAACTTATTTTTACTTTTAATACTAGCAAGCAAGAATATTTACCTCCTTAAAAGATTTATAATTTTTTATAATTTATATATTTTATCCCCCTTTTTATTTTAGATGTTAGCAAAATTGGTACTGGAAACTAGGATGAGGTGCAATAGAAAAGTGTAATTCATCTGACTTCCTGATTACAAGATATAATTTTAAAATATGCAGGTAAGATCAAAAAATTCATTTAAAAATAAATACATGTATGCTGAAAGTTATTTATATTTAATTGATTATATGGCTTATATTTAAAATTTTAGAGCAAGCAAATTTTTACAATCTTCATTTTGATGTTTTTAATCATGAAGATACAACCTATTTTAGCCATAGGATTTATGATTTTATTTCTCATTTAATGTATCCTGATGGATCAATAGGTAATAAAACTGAATAGTTTCTTAAAGCAAATGGAAAGGATTCTCTTTTAATAAGTATTAAAAACAAAGAAGCATTTAAATGATTCGGGTTTTATTAGCATTTATCTGCTTTAATACAGTAGACAATAACATAATTTCCTGAGGAAAAAGAAAAACAGTAGAAAAGAATTAAATTAGATAACAGATATGTAAGATTCTTAACTTTATCATTTAAAGAATTTCCTTGTAAAACTTTCTTCACAGTTAACATTCCTACAAGTGAAGAGACCAAGAGGTCACTAAGTCTTATTAGGAGGATACTGAAAACAATGTCACCCATTCCAGGTCACAGGGCAGAGATAGGTTTGGAATTAATTGTACTTTCATTCCATAATATCGTAGGGTTCCTTGCAGAGATGTGTGTAACAACCAGTCTCAGAATTATTGTAATAGAAAATTGTTCAGATACATGTAATAAAACAGAGCAAATAAAATTATACATGAAAAATTACAGATAATATGAGGTATAGAAAACATTCTCTGCATTTAGAAAATGAGATTGGGTTGTCCTGGGACACTTGCTTAAAAACTCATGAAGTATATTGAGTATTAACTATAATTTACAAAAAAATGAAGAATTTGAATATATAGAAGAATCAATAAGATTAATTAATAGAGTCAATGTTCATGAAAAATGTTATAACAATATGAAAGTGAATGACAATTGAGACTCTGTGGACAATTATGTATTTACCTTTCTAAGGCAGTTTTCTATGAGACAATAGTCACTTCCTTAGCCCCTAGTGACCTTTGCATAATATCTAATACATAACGATAACATATGGGTAATATGCTTTCTAAAAACATTTGATCACCTAAGAAAACATACAAATTTCTTCTAGTTAAAAAAATATATATTATAGAAAAGATGATTGTGAACTCATTTTAGAGGTCTCAAGAAGTATGAAACTGAATTACTGTGAAACAATTATCAAATATTGGTACCCAAAGTTTATGCTATCATTGCAGAAATTCACAAAGATAAAACACTTCCAGTTCACTTGTCACAACATCCTTGTGAATGTGGAAAGTAACACCTTGAGATCATAGATATTGAAAATTTAAGAGAACAAAAACCTCTAGAAGTAAATATAGTTGTAATTTATAGAAATCAAGAGATGCTTGAAAAATTCTTCTGTTATAAAAACGCTGGGAAATTTTGTGCTTTTAATTAGAGTCTTATATCTCAACAATTCCTATTTCAACAGACAAGATAGAGATGACTGAGAAAAATCATTCAATGACAATTAAATTTATCCTTATGGGATTTACAGATAACCCAGACATGAAGACTCTTCTGTTTGTGGTGTTCTTTGGCATCTATCTGGTCACCATGGTGGGGAATCTAGGGTTGGTGGCCTTGATTTACATGGAGCGCCCTCTTCACACACCAATGTACATCTTCCTGGGCAACCTGGCTCTCATGGATTCCTGCTGTTCCTGTGCCATCACTCCCAAGATGTTGCAGAACTTCTTTTCTGAGGACAGAAGGATTTCCCTCTATGAATGCATGGCACAATATTATTTTCTCTCTCTTGCTGAAACTACAGACTGCCTTCTTCTGTAAGCAATGGCTTATGACCGCTATGTGGCCATTTGCAGACCACTGCAGTACCACACTATGATGTCAATGGAACTCTGCCTTCAAATGACCACAGGAGCATACATAGGTGGAGTTCTGCATCCCATGATTGAAGTAGGACTTTTGTTGAGGTTAACTTTCTGTAGGTCTCATCAAATCAATCACTTCTTTTGTGATGTTCTTCCATTATACAGACTCTTCTGTGTTGATCCTTATATCAATGAATTAATGGTACTTATCTTGGCAGGGTCATTTCTTATCTTTACTATTATTATTGTTTTAATCTCCTATTTTTATACTATTTTCACTATATTTACAATGAAATCCAAAAAAGGAAGAGGAAAAGCTTTATCTACCTGTGCATCCCATTTCTTCTCAGTGTCAATATTCTATGGTTCTCTGCTCTTTATGTATGTTCAACCAATTTCAGTCAGTGAAGGTGAGAAAGATATACCTGTAGCTATTTTTATACTCTAGTCATTCCTTTATTAAACCATTTTATTTATAGTGTAAGAAACAAGAAAATAACAAATGTCATTAAAAGAATTTTCGAGACAATTTTGTAATGTTCTGAAACAAGTATCATCTCCCTTGGAGATGTTATCTAGAATCCCCTGATGTGCAACAGCATACTAGAACTCCTTGTTCCTAACTGTAACTCATTACCTACAGATCAAGGTTTCCCTACCTCTGCCTCACTCCTACTTTCCAGCCTCTGAGAGCTACCATTCTTCTCCCAGGTGCTAAGAGATCAACTTCTTCAGATTCCACATGAAGAGAAGCATATGGAATATATCTTTCTAAGCCTGGCTTTCTTCGTTTAACATAATACTTAACTCAGTCTCAGCTGCTCTATGTAGTTGTATAAATGATTTTACCATCTAGACAGAAATTCTGTGAAATCAAGGTCATTTCTTACTTGTCAATGTCTGATTCAATGACTTGGATCTATAATCACTCTGTAAATGTTGAATCTAATTTAAGTCTCTGCAACCAATTTAATTAGCACTCACTGAGTTCTACATTATCTGGAATTATGAGAGGTTTGACATTTGTAAAGCAAAAACAACAACAAAAATTCTCTGAGAATGCCCAGGAAGTTAAGCTCCATAAACATACAAATGAATATTCACAACTCTTTGCATAATAGAGACTGTTAAACTGGGCACAGTGGCACATGCCTGTAATCCCAGTGGCTCCCAGTGGCTCAGGAAGCTGAGGCAGAAAGATTGCAAGTTCAAAGCCAGCCTCAGCAAAAGGGAGGCACTAAGCAAATTAGTGAGACTCTGACACTAAATAAAATACAAAACAGTGCTGGGGATGTAGCTCAGTGATCAAGTGCCCCTGAGTTCAATCCCTGGTGCCTCCCCAATTTTTTTTAAGAATAAAGACTGTTAATAGTTTGTTAATTAGAAATTTGAGGAGACCTCTATTGTGAGAATCAGTAGAATAAGTCTGAGAGGGCATTTCACATAGGAGTAGATTCCAAATAAACATTCAGAATAGAAATCTAGTGCACCAAGAAGAACTAGAGGAGGAAGAAGATGTCCGTAGAGATGGATTCATAAAGGTGAAAGGAAAACCATAAGTGATATAAACCCTATCTATGGAGTGCCTAGATACTCAATAAAAGATAAAGACTTGGTTTGAAGAGTAATAAGGAACAAAAACATTTCTAAAGCATAAGTTTGCATCTACACTAGAGAAGAGATAGAGATGGGAGATCAATTTAGTTATCTTGGTCTGGGATTGTAGCTCAGTGGCAGAGTACTTGCCTAGTGTCACAAGACCCTGGGTTTGATTCCCAGCACCCCAACATAGTTATTTTATGACTATACCATTGATTATGATAAACTTCATGGATGTATACTTATCTTCAAATTCATGGAGCAACACACAGTAAATATGTATAGTAGCCTTTTGCATGCCAATCATACTTCAGTAACGATTTCTCTAGTTGTTATGATGCATAAGTGAAATAAAGGAACACAATGTTAGAGTTTCATTCCTCACTGTAGGAGCTGAGAGAAAAGAAGCTGCCCTTGCCCATCACACCACACTATGCCTCTTCACAAACCCAAACCTCTCTTTAAATCTCCAACTTGCACTTCAAGTGATCAGTATGAATCTTTTTGCTATCCATTATAGTTTTTATTTAAACAATATTTGATACAAAGAGAAGCAGAATTAAGTGGATAAAAACTCAAGATGATCGTTAAACTGACTTTAGTGATGGCCATTTGATTTAACATCAGAATCTCAGCATGTATCCCTCTTCAATTAATGTTGTGTAGCTCCTGGTGTTTTGGGAACCATTCCTCTCATATTGGGAATCTATGTAGAATTAACCTGATGTCAGTGCCAAGGAAATCCCTTTAGAATTAATGGGAAACTTTAACTGTGCTCTGAGGCTAACATAATTGTTGTCACTGACCTATGAATGGAGAAAATATCCTAGATTTTTGTAATTTATTCCCCAAAGTTTTAAGACCAATTTTTTATCTTGATTTCCCTAAAAGAAAAGACCATCACATCAGGTGCCCAATGAACTATTATAAAATGTTCATCTGTAAACCAAAGTGTGAGGGTGGATTGCTAATTCATTTTTACTATAAACATGAAGACATATATGTTTCTTTGGAATATTTCAGTATTTTTATTGTCTTCACATTTTATCCACTTGATTCTTTTCTATTATATCTCTAAATTGAAGATACCATTTAAAGAAATAATGAGACACAATGTGGCAATTATTCTAAGTATTCTGAGTTCAAAAGCATCATCCTTTTAACACAGAATATACAGGTAAGTCTATAAAGGACCATGCAAAATAATTCTGGATTGTAGAGAAAAACTGATTGATTCAGATGAATAATTTCACTTTGCACTTGAGAAAAGAAATTAAGTTTTCACTCATTATATTCTGATACAATAGCTCCTAAATAGGATAATGGTTACTGAAAATGAAACATATTTCTCCTGAGTCCACATAAATATTTTCAGCATATTTGCAATAAAGAGTTGCTAAAATAATGATGCAGTTGGCATTTTTTGTATTTTCATATTATTTTTAAAAAATATTAAAATTCTGAGGGATATTTTAAAAGTGAATAGACCTAAAATATAATGGGCAATTTATTTTATTTATTGATTATAAACCTGTAGTCATAAAATTCTGGAATTTTACCATATTAAGTGAGCAAATAGAAAAACATTGTATGAAATTCAATGGGGACAAGAATAAGAAACAGAAATATTAACCAGAATGTGTATAAAACAATGCCTTTGAATAATTATAGTAGGCTTTTATCCAAAACTGTCTGTCTACAGTATGTTAAACCAAAAGTCTTATAATAATTTCTTGAAGAAACGGAAGATGATCTTACCATTATTTAAAACACGTTTTTTTCTGCACTTGAAATAGCATAATTTAGAGTTGCCAAATTATATTAAATATATAGCACATTTGTATGACCACTGAACTCAATAAATATATAATAGATTGTGACTAAATGAGTTTGTAAATTTATTTATTTGCTTATTTATTTATTTTGAAAGACTATATTGATGCCACTGGAATATTGGATAAATACAAAGTATAAGTATTTTAAAGCAAAACCAAAGAGATTAAAAACCAAGTGCATAAATCCTCTTTTTAACTTTTTAAAAAAAGTTTTAAATTTATTTGTTTACTCAGTTGTACCTGACAGCAGAGCTTTTTGATTCATTGTACACAAATGAAGCATAATTTTCACTTCTCTGGTTTTACATGAAGTAGGTTTACATCATTTGAGCAATCATACATGTACCTATGGTAATGATGTTCATTTCATTCTACCATCTTTCCTATCCCAATTCCCCCTTCCCTCCCCTCCCCTCCCCTCCCTCGACTTTGCCCAATCCAAAGTTCCTCCTCTCACTCCATGTCCCCCACCATTATGGAGTAGCATCCAATTATCAGAGAAAACATTCAGCCTTTGTTTTTTGGGAGGATTGTCTTACTTTGTTTAGCATGATATTCTCCAACTCCATCATTTACCTGAAATGCCTCTTGAATTTTTGAGCAGAAACATAAATTAGTTTTAACTAACAATGAGGTACTTAAAATGTAAATGTAAAATCATATTTTAGAAGAGTATATTATATTCATACTCCTAAATTTTTTCTGAAATGTTTTACAAACACAAAAGCAAAAGCAGGAAAGCATTCCTAACCAAAGAATATTTCCTCTTAAAAAAAATTAAAGAACCTGAATTCAAATCTCATATCATGAGATCAATGACTAAGTTACTGGTATGTAGGAGAAAAGAATTTCTGAAATATACATATTTGATTAGTAAACTATTCAATAACATACAGTCGATATCATAATGAAATATGTGTCAGGAAAACCATGAGTTTTAGACTTAAAATTTTACAATAAGGCACTTAACACATTGAAATGAATCAATAGATTTCCAAAAGAATGCAACTGGCTACTTCTTGAACTTGTCATAATATTTCCTTTGTGAATATGCTATAACATAACATACATTTGAGTCTGCAAGTTTAAATAGTGAAATAAGTGGGGAAACTCTATATGACTGAACAAAAAGTGGATTTTTTTTTTCTAGAGAAGATGTTTGAGATTATAGGAGATAGACATTTATTATGAAACATATGCACACTGTGAATGGAAACTTTGTCAATGAGTCTCATAATTTTAGATATGCATATATATATATGACAGTTTAAATTAGAGACAAATATTGAGACAAACAGATAATTAAGAGAAATAACTCCAGAAATATTTGATGTAAAAGATAGAAGTAGGTTTGAGAATATGTCAAAAGGAATATAAAACAAATGTTTAATTTATTAAAGAATTTTAGTATGTTTTATATTCCTACACTGTCTTAAAGAATTACTAGATATTTCTTTAAAATATCTCTTGGTGACCTTACCTGTGAAAATTTACCAAATTATAGAATATATTTCTCAAACACACTGTGACTCTGCACATTTTTAAAAAAAACTTAGACATCTATTCATTAAAATGTCTAAAGAATAATTTATTTTAAGTATCAAATTAATCTCAGGAATTATATTTATAACTTATTCTTTAATTCATAGAGAGAAAGTTACAGTAAGACAATGTTTTTAAAGATGGGAAATGGAAAAATAATTATATCTACCATGATCTGTACATGGCCATGTACAAAGAGCTTTTCCATCCTAGGAATTCACACAGACATTCCCAGACAATCCCTGTTGTGTGCTCACTTCGTGATATATTTCTTCTCACAAGACTTCATATACTATGAGTGTGCCAGTTTTCAGGAGATAGCATAGGATGATTTGAAGTAGAAAAGTCTTCTTTGTGTTCTTACAGTAATTAAAAGGGGTGAATGAAACACATTCTGCTTATAATCTCAATTGAACTTCTTTACAATTTATGTCTTAGCACAAGCCAGGAATGCCTGAGACTAATCATTCTTTAGAAACCGAATTTATCCTCCTGGGATTTACAGATAACCAAAACCTGAAGGTCCTTCTGTTTGTGGTATTCTCTGCCATCTATCTGGTCACCATGGTGGGGAATCTAGGGTTGGTGGCCTTGATTTACATGGAGCGCCGTCTTCACACACCAATGTACATCTTCCTGGGCAACCTGGCTCTCATGGATTCCTGCTGTTCCTGTGCCATCACTCCCAAGATGTTGCAGAACTTCTTTTCTGAGGACAGAAGGATTTCCCTCTATGAATGCATGACACAGCTTTATTTTCTCTGTCTTGCTGAGACTGCAGACTGCTTTCTTCTGGCAGCAATGGCCTATGACCGCTATGTGGCCATATGCAGCCCCCTGCAGTACCACACTCTAATGTCAAAGAAACTCTGCATTCAGATGACTATAGGAACTTTAATAGCTAGTAATCTGCATTCTATGATTCATACTACCTTTCTATTAAGGCTAACTTTCTGCAGATCTCATAAAATTGATCATTTTTTCTGTGATATCCTTCCCCTGTATAAACTCTCCTGTACTGACCCTTTTATTAATGAATTAATGATATATATTTTTTCAATGCCAATTCAAATCTTTACTATTTCCACTGTCTTGATTTCTTATCTTTACATTATTTTCACTATTTTCAGAATGAAATCTAAGGAGGGGAGAGGTAGAGCATTTTCAACTTGTGCATCCCATTTTCTGTCAGTCTCAATATTCTACATTTGTCTTCTCACATATATCCGACCATTCAAAGAAGAGTATAAAGGTATACTAGTGTCAATATTTTATACAATAGTAATTCCCTTACTAAACCCTTTTATATATAGTCTGAGAAATAAGGAAGTGATAAATGTTCTCAAAAAAGTCATGAGGACCTACAACATTCTTAAACTTCAGCCTCTACTGCAAACGGTTTTTAATTTTTGGAAATGTTTTCATAAATAATGAACATAAAAAATATTTTTTTCTTTAACATACTTATTTAAATCATGAGGTCGTGTTTGTTAACATATATGTTAGTAGAATTTCCAAATTGTTTGACAAATCTTAATTCAAATTACATAGCCAGAATAAATCAAAAGAAACTTGATAGTAACTGCTATGCCAGCTCTCATTAGTTTCATTACATTTGAGAAATTACTGTTCCAAATCTCAGTAAATCAACATAGTATCATAATTTAATGTTTAAATATTAGGAGTCTTCTTTGATTAATGTTTTCTAGTTACTAATCAAAAGCTTATTTGATTTTATGTAGAGTGTTTGTAACACTTAAAATTCCTAAACTACAACTGACATAGGATTGCTGTATGTATAATATGGATGTATAACCAATGTGATCCTGCAATTTGTACACGTGGAAAAATGAGAATTTATACCCTATTTAAATCAAATGTATGATATGTCAAGATCATTGTATTGTCTTGAACAACTAATAAAAAAATTCCTAGACTAAAAAGTGAAATAATTTCTTTTCAGAAAACTGGCTTTGCTGTTTTCTTCCCCCACAAAACAGGTTATCTTTTTAAAGAGATAGAAACCAGAAATAAAGTAATACAGTAATCTGCATTTAAAGTAATGAAGTTTTATTTAGATGAGATTCCAAGAGTGGAAAAAGAATGAAATGAGAAGAAATAAACACATTTTTGGAAAATCGTTCACAATAAATTATAACAAATTCAGGAGGAAGAAAGTATACTTTAACTTATAATATTGTTAAGGTTTGTTTCATTATTGAAAGCATAAACAATGTTATACAATATCAAATATAAAACAGCAGCTTGCATATTAAAACATTTAATAAATATTAATTAAAACTCAAAACATTTAATACATATTAATGAAGACATTGTTATATATTTTGTATTTTTGTTAGCAAATGACAACAAATATAAGAAAATTATATGTATTAATTGGCTATTTTTTATATTTATAAATCATCTCTCCATTTTCTATAAGCCCTACTTTTGATTCACATTTATTTGTAACATTGTTTGCAGCGGAAAATGTTAAAATATTTCAACTCCATGATGAATAATTTCTCTATGTGTGAATAGTCTTTTAATACTTGTTTTCAATATTTATAATGTGTACATATTTTAATTGAACACATGATTTTTTAAAAATCTGTATAAAAAATTTGTGTATTTTCATTTTCAATATCTTGAATTTTAATATATAGTATTAAAGTATGACTTGTTTTCCAACACTGTGAAATGAGAATTAAAATTGGATTTAGGACTAAGCATTAGTTTCAGAAGCATTTGCTAACGAATTCTTTCCTTATTGATTCTCATGTCTCCTTTTTGTACATGCACATTGATAAAAATCACATATATAGGCACACATAGGAAGATCAAATTCTAGCCTCTGTCTTGCACAGAAAACACAAGAGAGTCTCAATCCCTACACTGATTGTCTAGGAGCCAAGGGAGACTTTTAGAAATCAACAAAAGTGAAACATGATAAACCATGACTGGAGAAGACTCTTCGCCTTCTACCCAGTCTCCTGTTTGGGTTAGAGATAGTTCATATACAGGATACCAAATTTCTCTATTCTTCATTTCTGTGTGACTCTTTTTATTATTTTTGATGTCTTAGTGCAAAAATGGTCCAGAATGCTGATTTCCAGGTATGCTAATTCACCTAATCTCCAGACTCAGTGCCTAATCCACATGGTAACTTGAATGTCTCAAAGACACCTCAAATTTAACATGATCAAAACACAACTCTTGAATTTCCCCTAAGCATTGTTCCTCTCTGGTCTTCTCTTTTCTAATGGTAGCTTCCTCCAACTGAAAGGGCAAGTCAGAAATTAAAAGTAATCCTTCATTTCTCTTCCTTCACACCAAACTCTCACAAGAACTGTCAATCCTCTCTCTCTTCTATCTACCAAATTTCTTCTGTTACACTATCTGCACACAATTCTCTCTCACCCAAGCATAACCAAGGGTTTAAAATTGGTCTACCTGCTTTTCCTGCATTAATTTATTTTAGATTTTTGTTCATAAAACAATTACTTGAATAATCCTGCTTTGTGCTTGGCTCTGTCTCTTTCCTTTCCTCCCCTCCCCTTTTGACCTTCCCTCTCATTCATTCATTTCTTTTCTTTGCTCTTGTATTTTCTTTCTTCCTTTCTTCCTCCTTCCTTCCTTTCTTTTTTGTTGAGTACTTATATCTTTACTTCCTGAAAGGGGGAAAAAAACCCTGTTGTATAAAATAAATAAAATTCACATAGAAAAAAACAGAATATATGAATCAAATCACTAGTTTTCAGAGTAATAAATTGTTTTCCCAATACCCTTGGAAATTTATGAATAACGTTGAATGGTGAAGATAAACTCATACATTTTTTACATATTTACTTATTTGAAGTAATTGTTATTGTAATTATTCTAGATAACTTAAGAACTTTCCTGAATTTTTCTGATAGGATCCCAGTAATTTCTGATAGATTGCTTGATTTCCAATATGAGAATGCAAAGCTAGTGATTGTAATATCTATCTCAAAATGAATCAGACTTTTTTTCCAAAGAGGTCCTATAAGTAATAATTTTCACTTGTTTCTGATGTATATATTTTTGATTTATTATAAAAAATACAATGACATTTCTCATTGAAATATAAAAAAACAGTCATGAAATTCATCTGGAAAAAAAATAAGAGACCCAGAATAGATAAAGCAATCCTTGGCAATAAGAGTGAAGCAGGTGGCATCATAACATCAGACCTTAAAGTATACTACAGAGCAATATTAACAAAAATGGCATGGCATTGGCACCAAAATAGACTGGTAGACCAATAGTACAAAATAGAAGACAGAGAGACAAACCCACATAAATACAGTTATCTCAAATTAGACAAAGGTGCCAAAAACATATATTGGAGAAAAGCTAGCCTCTTCAACAAAAGGTGCTGGGAAAACTGGAAATCCATATGCAGGAAAATGAAACTAAACCCCTATATCTCACCATGCACAAAGCTTAATTCAAAGTGGATCAAGAATCTAGGAATTAAACCAGAGACCCTGAGCCTAATAGAAGTAAAAGTAAGCTCCAATCTTCATTGTGTCAAATTAGGCCCCAACTTCATTAATAAGACTCATATAGTGCAAGAAATAACATCAAGAATTAATAAATAGGATGGATTCAAACTAAAAAGCTTCTTCTTAGCAAAAGAAATAATCAGTGAGATGAATACAGAGCCTATAGAAATGGGAGCAAATTTTTACCACATAGAAATCAGATAGAGCAATAATTTCCAGGGTATATAAAGAACTCAAAAATCTTAACAGAAAAAAAAAGCCAAAAAATAAATGGGCCAAGGAACTGAACTGACAGTTCTTAGAAGATGAGATACAGTCAATCAACAAATATGTGAAAAAATGTTCAACATCTCTAGCAATTAGAGAAATGCAAATCAAAACTACTTAAGATTTCATCTCATGCCTGTCAGATGGCAGGTATTATGAACACATACAACAATAAGTGTTGGGGAGGGTGTGGGGAAAATGGTACACTCATAAATTGCTGGTGGGACTGAAAATTGGTACAGGCAATATGGAAAGCAATATGGAGATTCCTTGGAAAACTGGTAATGGAACCACCATTTGACCCAGCTATCCCACTCCTCTGTTTATACACAAAGGATTTAAAAACAGCATAATACAGGGACACAGCCACATCAATGTTTATAGCAGCACAATTCACAACAGCTAAATTGTGGAACCAACCTAGATGCCCTTCAGTAGATGAATCTGTGGTATATATACACAATAGAATACTACTCAGGATTAAAAGAAATTAAAATTATGGCATTTGCAGGTAAGTGGATAGAATTGGAGAATATCATGTTAAGTAAGCCAAACCCAAAAAAACAAATGCCAAATGTTTTCTCTGATTTATGGGAATGGGGTTGGGGATCATGGGAGAAATGGAAGAACTTTAGATAGGACAAAAGGGAGGGTCTATTCCCTAAAGACCTAAAAAGAGCATGCTACAGGGACACTGTTACATCGATGTTCATAGCAGCACAATTCACAATAGCAAGACAGTGGAATCAACCTAGATGCCCTTCAATAGACGAATGGATAAATAAAATGTGGCATTTATACACAATGGAGTATTACTCTGCAGTAAAAAATGACAAAATCATAGAATTTGGTGGGAAATGGATGGCATTAGAGCAGATTATGCTAAGCGAAGCTAGCCAAGCCCTAAAAAACCAATACCAAATGTCTCCTTTGATATAAGGAGAGTAACTAAGAACAGAGTAGGGAAGAAGAGCACGAGAAGAAGACCAACATTAAACAAGGATAAGAGGTGGGAGGGAAAGGGAGAGAGAAGGGAAATTGCATGGAAATGGAAGGAGACCCTCAGGGTTATACAAAATTACATACAAGAGGAAGTGAGGGGAAAGGGAAAAACAGTACAAGGGGGAGGAATGAATTACAGTAGTGGGGGTAGAGAGAGAAGAGGGGAGGGGAGGGGAGGGGAGGGGGGATAGTAGAGGATAGGAAAGGCAGCAGAATACAACAGACATGAGTTTATCAATATGTAAAGCAATGAAGTGTAACTGATGTGATTCTGCAAGCTGTATACGGGGTAAAATGGGAGTTCATAACCCGCTTGAATCAAAATGTGAAATATGATATATCAAGAACTATGTAATGTTTTGAACAACCAACATTAAAAAAATAAATTAAAAAAAAAAAAAGAATGTCCCATGAAATGATATAGACATCATCACCTTAAGTACATATATGAAGACACAAATGATGTGACTCTACATTGTGTACAACCAGAGACATAAAAATTTGTGCTCTATATGTGTACTATGAATTGAAATGCATTCTGCGAGTCATGTATAACAAATTAGAACAAATAAATGAATGTTTAAAATTTTAAATGTATGAATAAATAAATAAAATAGCAAACAGTAGATAAAAATATACACACAATGATTTCCTTTTCTTTTTTATGCCAGTGATAATGTGTATGTGTGTATAGAGAATGTGTATATAGTATCTTGGCCTTGATTTTTAAAAAGTTTTAAGCACGATCATAAAGTCTTTCTTTATCAGTATCTGATAATATGTCTTTCATTCTTTTTTAAAAATATGTAGCCATCTAGTACTCTGCTCTGTGTTTATTTACCTTAAGCTCATGGATAAGGATTGAGATTCTTGTCAGTACTTTACAAGACATCTCTACTTATTCCTTTTTTCTACCCACATTTAATCACTTTACATTTGCTATATAACTTGTATTTATGCAACTCTAGAACCAAGTATTCCTTTCTGAAAAAAATCTAAAAATATTATAATACATGAGTTAACAACTTTACATTAACTTCTACAACTGATGGGTTTAATCCCACCTCTGTCAGACTTATCTCATTTAATATTTCTGACTCGCATCATGTTATGTTTATTGCTCTTCATTTATATGTTTTTTAAACACACTTTTGGGGGAATTTCTTCTGGTATTTTTGACACTCTGTATAGTTTTGAGGTGTTTTCTTTATGTTAATACCTTTACCATATATACAATCCCCATTATCTGCAGTGTTTATAATTTGTAAATAATAACATTTGATTACCACTAGTATTTATGTGCCAGATGACGGAATTGCTATACTTTAGTGTTCTCTCTTTATCCCTCTTCTGTTCATGCTGTTTTAATTTTTCTAACTTTATTATTATTAATGACACTAAAGAGAATCAAACAAAAACCTTGGAGCTAAAGAAATGAAAATTGGAAAAAATACAGTGAGAATCACAGTATACTAAATAAAGCAGAAAAGGAGCATTTGGATTTGTATTTAGGGCTTTTAAAATAATCCGATCAGACAAAAGGAAAAAAATCAAGAAATGTTAAAAATTCATGAAACACACTTCATTGAACAAATGTGTGCATTATGATTATTCCAAAAGGAGAAAGAGAATGACATAGAAAATCCATCTGCAAAACACTAGCTGAAAATTATACTAATATTGGGAAGATGCAGATATTCAGGTCCAATAAACTTAAATGCCCCCCAAATAGTTTCAAACAAGAAATTCCTCAAGGAGGTCTAAAATAGTCAAGCTGTCAAAAGTCAAAGGAAAAAATTAAATGCTAAAACTAGAAAAAGAAAAACATCAAGTTACCTATATATGGAAATCCCTATTTGGTCAACAGGAGATTTCTTAACAGAAACTGGGGGAAAAGAATTGATATAATTAAAGTTCTGAAAGAAAAATTTCCAATGAAGAGTATTTTTATTTGTAATCTTTTTAGATATGCATGACAGTAGAGTATTTTGACATATGATCCCATTCTTGTGGTTGTACATGATGTGGAGTTTCGCTGGTGGTATATTCATATATGAACATAGAAAAGTTATGTGTGATTCTTTCTACTCTCTTTCCTATTCCCATTCCTCACTTCCCTTCATTCACCTTTGTCTAGTCCACTGAAATTCTATTTTTTCCTCCCCACCCCTTATTGTGTTTTAGCACTCACATATCAGAATGCACATTTAGCCTTTGGTTTGGGGTGATTGGCTTGTTTACCTTAGCATAATAGTTCCAGATTCAACAATTTACCAGCAAAAGTCATAAAGTCATTCTTTTTAATGGCTGAATAATATTCTACTGTGTATACATGGCACATTTTCTTTATTAATTCGTCTGTTGTAGGGCACATATGTTGATTCCATAACTTTTCTTGTCTGAATTGAACTGCTATAAGAATTGATATGGCTACGTCATGTCAGTGTGTGATTTGAAGTCCTTTGAGTATATAAAAAGGAGTGGGATAATTGAGTCAAATGGTGGTTCCATTTCAGATTTTCTGAGCAATCTCTATACTGCTTTCCAGAGTTGTTTCACCAATTTGCATTCCCACCAGCAATGTATGAGTGTTATGAATTCTTGAGCAGAAAAAGTCTCATGTTTTTAATTCATTCAATAACAAAAAAAAAATGAGCACCAGAAAATGCCAGACACTACTCAGAGTTCTGGACATACAGGATTAGACATATTAAAGAAATCCCTTCTTGCTAAACCTATATGCTAATGGGGGAAGGAGAAGCAGTGACCAATTATAGAAGTATTGACAGATGTGGTTTAGTGAAGTGTGATTACCAGTACGAAAATGAAAGGGGGAGAGAAAAAGAACAGTATAAGAAAGGTAAGGGGTAGGTGGTAAGAACAAGACATACAGAGAAAAGTCTCAGTAATTTGTATACTAGACCAATAATAAAATCAAATTTGAACTGAGTGCATTACAATACATGGGCATAAAATCAAGCCACGTAGTGAAGAAGTTGATGACCTTCTCTGTACCTGACAACTTCTGGTTTCCTCTACAAATAATAACTTTTTTCTCATGAGACTTATTAATTCTACTTCCTCCAGAAAGTGGACAAACCAGCCATAAACTATTTTCGGACTCTTTTACATTTTATGTTCAGCATGTGGGAAGGAATGTTATAAATTAAGATGTTTTGTAGAAATCAGCAAGATGATAACAAGACTTTAGGGAACATCATTTGCTTTAATCTTATTGTCCAAAAGACATCTTTAATAAATTTCAAGTGGCTAAAATGTTTTTAGTATTTAATATCACCCAAAAAATACATTTATTTAAGTACAGGAAAACTTGGCAAAGTAAGGACACATTATTAACATTGACCTATAGGTTGTCTCTGAGATTCTCATCCTCTAATCCCAATTGTTGCAAAACTAAGGTACACGTATATATTCTTAAATACTGAGACCCTCAGCACAAAGCAAACAATGTACTTTCAAAAAACTCTTCTCAGTGAATTCTAGGTAATATGAGTATTAACACTTATATATCAGTATTTAAAATATGTTGTGTGGCATAATAGGCATGAAATAAATTCTGTTAAGAAGGGAAGGTGTATTTAGCCCTGCAGAATTTTCTTGGTGTGCATAATAAAATAGGCAATTTCCTTGGGATGATGCATTCCCTCCAGGTTTAAAGTGGTTGAGTTTTGTGGATTTTGGCAATTATTAACTTTTAAAATTTGATTTTGCTTAGCAATTTCTACAGAGAATGGAGAAAATTCTAAACTTATATCATGTTTATATGTAGAAAAGCATGAGCTCAACTAACGCCCACATTTTAAAATTCAATCCAGTGTTCCATTTGTGCAGTTATTGCTTCTGAAAGGAAAATAGTTCTCTGAATGCCACCATTGTCATAGAATAATATTGTCACAAGAAGTTTCTCTTACCAATGAAACAAATCTATGTCAACCTAAACGAAATTGTCAGTGTACAACAGTACTGTGCAAATTCACATAAAGGGTGAAAGCTGGTTCAAACTAATGGTTCCATAGAACCTAGAATCCTGAAATTGTTGCCCAGTAATCCCAAGTAATATTCACAAGCAATATTCCAGTATATTTTGAAACAGATTGGAATTGAGCATTAGTTAAGGATTGTAAACTAGTAACAAATACAGGGTGGGAAGCTGGTAAGTCAGTGACTGTGCAATAAATACCATTCAAGTACAAGGTTATAAAATTCAAGTCAGGAGCTGGGGTTGTGGCTCAGTGGCAGAGCACTTGCCTCGCACATTTGAGGTACTGGGTTTGATCTTCAGCGCCACATAAAAATAAGTAAAAATAAATAAATATATATTTAAAAAAAGAAAATTAAAGTCAGTTTCAATCAAGAATTTAAAATGCTCATCTGTAACATTAGTTTGTATCTATGAATCCTATTCCTAGGATTTATGTGAATTCTAGCTACTGTGGGTTAGTCTACATTCTACAAATATGCTTTGTATTTTATTATGTTTTGCATGTGAAGAGGGCCTCCACAGCTCCTATGTTAATTAAAGGATATTCAGAGGTGAAATGCTTGAAGTATGAGTACTTTGACTTAATTTGTTCTGAGAAGTTGAGTTGTTACTAAGACTAACCTGACACTGGGGTTCAGAATGCTTTTGAACTCATTTGTGGGAGGAGTTTGGATATGCAGGTTAGAGAAGACCTAGAATGTTGCAAGCAGAGCTTAATGGATGATTCTGGTGAGAGATTCAAAGAACAAAATACTGATAGGAATGATGATAGTAAAGACTGTACTCATAATATGTCAGTGGTTAGAGAGGATTCCACTGGAATTCGGACTAGAGGTCATTCATATTTTATCCTGCTGAAGAACTTGTCTTCGTTTTGCCCGTACCCTGATACTTTATGTGAAGGTGAATTTAAAGGTGATGAACTAATTGATGTGGCAGAGGATAAGTTAAGGCAGCATAGCATTCTGGCAGTGACATGGGTATTGTTGTTGACATTTAGCAAGGTTTATCATGAAAATAGGAAGCAGAAAGTAGAGAACGAAGAATTTAAAGACCTACAGTTTTGTCAGAAAATCATGTGTAAATCTGAAGCCAAGTAAGAAGTGGTTGCTAAAGAGATTACTATCACTAAAGTTAAGCTAATGCTTTGTACAGAGATAATAGTAAAGGTACCTTGAGGGTATCTCAGGCTGCCCATGGCAGGACAAGAGTGTAATGTGAAAACTAATTTAAGAGATGGTGGGGCACGCTGCTTACACAGGAGCACCTAGAAAGTTGTTTCTCCAGGATTCCTTTCACTGTGCTTATGAACCCAAGCACCCAGAGGCTGTAGCAGCCATGGTCAAAGGGGGACTTAGCTATTGCTCAGGCTGGTAGTAGACCTTGGCATAATCCATATGGTGGTGATTCTGCAAGCATGCAAGATGCTGGAGTGCAAGAGTCAAAGAAGGCCAGGGGGTGGCGGGGGGGCGGTGTCAAGCAAAATGTAGCAGGGCTGTGATCATCAAGGAGAAACCCTGAAAGGGTGATACATAAAATTGTAAGATGGGAGTAAAGCTAGAATGGAGTTCCCCATTGTTCACAGATGCCAGTAATATGTATCATCTGCTAAGGAGAGCTACTGGCCAGGGAAAGAGCCACATGAGGCTAAAAGACAGGCCACAAGAGTTACAATCAACAAGGTCAAAGGGGCAGAGTTGCCCAAATACTTGAAAGATGACATTTGCCCCAGATGCCAGATGTGGAGCTACAGGAAATGATTTCCTAATTGGGTTTAGGACTTGCTTTGGTCCCATCTCTTCTTTATGTGCTCCTAACCTGCCTTTTGAAATGGGAATGTTTTCTCTGTGCCATTACATTTTGGAGGTATGTAACTTGGTTTCTGTACCATGGCACATGGAAAGTATGTAACTTCCTTTAGATTTCTACATAGATTGCAGCCTAAATATGCCTTGAGTCTCAATGAGACTTTGGACTTGGAATTCTGGATAATGTTGAAGCTGTTTAGAGAACTATGAGAACTCTAGGAGAAGGAATAAATAAATTTTGCATTGAGAGAAATACATGAGCTTTTGGGGACTAGGAACAGAATATAATGGTTTGGATATGAGGGGTCCCACAAAGCTCCTGTGTTCATGTAGGAATACTCATATGTAATGATTGTATTCTGAGAGCGGTGACCTAATCAATCTGTGACGGTTTCAGTGAGTTACTGGATGGTAAATGTAGAGACCTGGGTCATGACTGGAGGAGGTGGGTCACTAGGGCATACCCTGAAGGATTCATCTTCCCTGCTGCCCCTTCCTACCTCTATCTCTTTCATACACACACACACACACATTTTTATAATTTATGCAGAATTACCCTGAAGTCAACACCAAGAAAATCCCTTTAAATCAATAATCAATACACAACTTTAACTTGCCCTAAGTCTAACAAAATTATTGTCACTGATCTATGAGTAGAGAAAGTTGTCCTAGATTTTCATTAATTATTCCTCAATTTTCTAAAGACCAAATTTTTAATATATCAATTTCCCTAAAAATAAAGAAAATTACATCTCTAATAAGCTATTATAAAATGTTTGTCAGTGAACTCAATGCAATAATGGGTTTCCAATTTATCTACACTATAAATATGAACATGCATTCTTTAAAATACTTGTTTTTATTATTCATTTTTTTTTTAGTTTGTCTCTACATTGAAGTAGACACAACAAAAATATTGACAAGTGGTTAGTGCTTCATTCAGAGAATTCTGAGCTCAAATGTAAAATAGTTTTTCTCCAAATATAGTGATCAGTCTATAAAGGACCCTCTAAAATAATTTTAGATGTATTTTATGACTCAGAGAAATAATTATGCATTGAATTAGAAATCAAGGCAATCAATACATGTTCAGGATTTAACTCAATTTGCTGCAAAAGACAACAAAGAATAATAAAACACATTAATTCCACATTTCCACAAAGACCAAAACAGCCTGAGAAATTTCTGGCGTGTTTTATATTTTATGGATAGAATGGTGAAAAGAATTGTAAAACATAAGGCAGTTTCATACTAATAATTATGATGGTTATCAGACTTTAGTGACTGTTACGTACTTATACTTTTCTGTCTCACAGGACACTTTTAATGAATTTCAAGTTTTTATGTTTTTAGGACTTAATATCTCCATAGAAATACACTGATGTCATTACAGGGAAATCCCTCCAGGATTTGATGGAAAACTTTAACTTGGCTGTATAAGGGACATAAGTATTAACTCTGACCTGAAGGTTGTCTCAGAGATTTGTATTCTCTTAATCCCAAATGTTCTAGCAAGAATGTACATATATATATTCCAAATTCTGAGGCCTTCACCATAAAAGCAAACTCTTCTCAGTGAAATCTAGGTAAGATGAATATTTGAACTTATTTTTATTGTTAATATTAGCAACCACAAATATTTGCTTCCCTGAATGATTTATAAGTTTTCATGGATTCTAAATTTTATCCCCTGTTTTTCATTCTAGATCTTAGCAAAATTGGTACTGGGAACTAGCATGAGGTGCAATAGAAAAGTATAATTCATCTGACTTCCTGATCTCAATATATAATTTCAAAATACAGAGGTAAGATCCAAAAAACTTATTGAAAAACAAAGCAAGTATACTGAAAGTTATTTATATTTTAAATGACTATATGGCTTATATTTAAAATTTATACAATGTTAATTTTGATGCTTTCCTCATGGAGATACAAACTATTTTAATCACAGAATTTATGATTTTGTCTGTCACTTAATATATCCCAATGAATCACTAAGTAATAAGACTAAATAATTTTTAAAGCAAACTAAATATGAATTAAAAACACACATTAGGATTTAAAAGTTTTCTGTTTTAATAAGTATTTTTAAAAGATGTATTAAAATGACTTTTTATTACCTTCATGTCTTCTATCATACATTAGAGAATATTATATAATTTTCTGAGGAAAAAGAAAAAGAGTAGAAAAGACACTTAAGATTCTCAACTTTGTCATTTAAAAAATTTCCTTGGACACTTTTCTTCATGGTTAACATTCCTCAATATGCAGAGTATAAGAGGTCACTAAAGTTTGTTAGGATACTGAAAACAAGGTCACCCATTCCAGAAAACAGGGCAGAGATAGGTTTGGAATTCATTGTGCCTTCATTCCATAACAACTTAGGGCTCCTTTCAGAGAAGTATATAACAACTAACCTCAAAATTCTTACAATAGAAAATTGTTCAGATACATGGTGAAAGAACAGAGCCATGTAAATTATACATGAAAAAATATATATTATAATGGGGTATAGAAAACATTCTCTGAATTAAAGAAATGAGATTTGGTTGTCCTGGGACACTTGTTTAAAATCTCATGGAGTTGTATTGAGTATTAAGTATGCTTTAAAAAAAAATAGCAAGGATTTAAAGACGTGAAAAAAATTAACCAGACTGGTGACATATAGGCAGTCTTCATGAAAACAGTTGCAATAATCTGAAAGGGTTTGCAAATGATATTGTGTGGACAGTTATCTCTTTAGCTATCTAAGGTAATTTTCTATGAGAAGATCTTTGCATAATCTCTAGTATATAAAGTTAATATATCTATAATATGCTATTTAAAAATATTGGAACCTCTAGACTAAAACATAAATTTCTTCTCAATAGAAAAATACATATTATTGGAAGAATGATTTAAAATTTATTTTAGAGGTCTCAAAAAGTATGACACTAAAATTACATTGGAACAATGATCAAATATCGGTACCGAAACTTTATGCTATCATTGCAGAAATGCATAAAGATAAAACATTTCCACTTAAAGTATCCTCCCTGCACCTATCACAACATTCTTGTGAATGTGGACAGTCCTCAGCTTGAGGAGAGATATACTGAAAATTTAAGAGAACAAACCCCTATAGAATTAAATGTAGTTGTAATTCATAGAGTACAAAATATGCTTGAAGAACTCCTTTGTTGTAAAAAGAAAAACAGTGGGAAATTTTACACTTTTAATCAGAATCTTATACCTCAACAATTTCTATTTCAACAGACAATATAGGGATGACTGAGGGCAACCACTCAATGACAACTGAATTTATCCTCATGGGATTTATGGATTACCCAGACATGAAGACCCTTCTATTTGTGGTGTTCTCTGCCATCTATCTGGTCACCATGGTGGGGAATCTAGGGTTGGTGGCCTTGATTTACATGGAGCGCCGTCTTCACACACCAATGTACATCTTCCTGGGCAACCTGGCTCTCATGGATTCCTGCTGTTCCTGTGCCATCACTCCCAAGATGTTACAGAACTTTTTTTCTGAAGACAAAAGGATTTCCCTCTATGAATGCATGGTACAATTTTATTTTCTCTGTCTTGCTGAGACTACAGACTGCTTTCTTCTGGCAGCAATGGCCTATGACCGCTATGTGGCCATATGCAGACCACTGCAGTACCACACCATGATGTCAATGGAACTCTGCATTCAGATGACCACAGGAGCCTACATAGGAGGGTTCCTGCATCCTATGGTTGAAGTAGGACTTTTTTGAGGTTAACTTTCTGTAGGTCTCATCAAATCAATCACTTTTTTTGTGATGTTCTTCCATTATACAGACTCTCTTGTGTTGACCCTTATATTAATGAATTGATGTTACTTATCTTGGCAGGGTCAATTCAAGTCTTTACTATTGCTATTGTTTTAATCTCCTATTTCTATATCCTTTTCACTATATTCACAATGAAATCCAAAAAGGGAAGAGGAAAAGCTCTATCTACTTGTGCATCCCATTTCCTCTCTGTGTCAATATTCTATGGCTCTCTGCTCTTCATGTATGCTCAACCAAGTTCTGTTAATGAAGGTGAGAAAGATATACCTGTAGCTATTTTTTATACTCTAGTCATTCCTTTATTAAACCCTTTTATTTATAGTCTAAGAAATAAGGAAGTAACAAATGTTATAAAAAGAATTATCAAGAAGAGACAATTTTGTAATGTTCTGAAACAAGTATCATCTCCCTTGGAAAATTGATTTCTCCTTGATAATAATACTTTTTTCTAATCCTACAAATACTGAGAAAGTGGAAATGAGAGATCATCCTAAAGTATAATTCAAAATCTAAAATAGTGATATCTATCACAAGTGGGCTAAATATTTATCAGTTTCAAAGTGCAATTATTTACATATTTCAAGAAAATCCAATGAATTCTAATTTTATATATAGATATATATTTAATACTGTATTTCAATTTGATTTTCAACTTGAAAATTTGGTTCTTTCCTGAGATTGTATCTGAACAAGTACTCGTGCAGACCATTTATTACCCATCCAAGAATATTTTACAATATATTGTCAGTTGCTTTCACTCTCAAATTCTCAGAAATACAGTGTGTATGTACACATACATATACACACACACACACACATACACACACACTAGTGATTTATCAACCTATAATTTTTAATAATATGAAACATAATGAAGTCCATATGTATATTAATATTTTATGTAGTTTGTTTATTTTCCATCATTATTACAATGTAATGAGTAAACATATCAATTAAATCAAGTTTTTTTCTTCCTGATATTATTACCTGTTTTGTTGTTCATTCAGAGTAGCAAAACATGAACTGATTCCAATGAAAAGCATTGATATGTTCATGTTCATTAACAAAAAGAAATGTTGTTCAAGCATTAATTTCTCAGAAAAGTAATAAAACCCTAATTCTCTAAACAAGAATATTTACTCAGCAACTAAAATTACAAATATCAAGAAAAATAACATACATAAATGTACTAACTACTAGGTACTAATTGAGATATTTCACATGTATTGCCTATGGATTAATTAGGCCTACTTTGTTACACTTGTTTTTAATGAGAACCTTATGTATTTATATACTGGATAAATTTCCCATGCTCATTCAGTTGGTTAAGTCACAGGGATCTGGACTTTGAATCAATACTGTCTTTTCTTCATATTTGGTGTTTCAGAAAATGGACACTATATTACCTAAGGTCTTTACTTATTTAATAACACCAGAAGTAAACTACATTTAAAGGGAAAAAAAAATATTTGATCATGGGAGCTAAACAGAAATTAGCATTACCAGAACCAGTTTTTTTTTTTTTTTTTTTGGAAATGAGTGTGTCACTGGGAGTGGGAACAGGGGGTAAACATTTGTACAGAGCTACCAAAGTGGCAAAGTGTTGGAGAGTTCTTGGTGTGGGTAGTAGGATGGATGTGGATCAGATCATTAAGAACCTTAAATGCTGCCCAAAAAAATTTGAATTTATTTAGAACTATCACACATTCCTGTTTTCCTGACAGCAAATATGATTTCATTTTTCAGAAAGATGATCTGGCAATTGATTGGAGAGAAAGAGGAATGACTAACTCCAGTAATTCACACATTAAGTGATGAGAGTAGAACTTGAGGATATCTCAGAAAGGACAGGACACATGTATAAATAACATTTCAAAGAAATACAAATTATAAATTGCTACTATTTATAAAATCAAATGAACTACTAGCCTCTTCCTATATCAAATACATCACATTTGATTTTGTATTACCAGTACTCAAATAGTGTCTCTGATATTAGTCATTCTTTAAATGTTTTCTTTAAAATGTTTCCATTGTAATTATTAAGTAAAGGTTAATGGGATTATTATTATTATGTTTGAATATAAGATTTTTTCAGTCTTTCAGTTTAATTTCTTTCCTGGTAAATACTAATAGATATAACCTATATAAACAATGGCTCTTAGGGTCTTAAACAGGTTTGAAGACTATTAAAAAAATCCAGTGATGAAAAACTTTGAAAAGCTCTGAATTCAATGAATAGTTTACACAAACTGTATTTTAATGTGCATTTTCAGTTGTCAGAATTACATTCATTGATTTTCTTTTTTAGTAATCCCATGATGTTTTGTTGGGTATTTCTGCATCACCCACCCTAATGCATACCAACACTGAACCTCAAACATCTATAGATGAAAGAGTATGTGAATTATTTGGGAACCAAAAGACAATATAGATAATTTTTTTTCTGAAAGTTTCTCACAAATGAGTTTTCTTTATTTTAAAAGAGATTAAAAAGTAATATGCGTCCTCTGAATGTCATGGTCTATGGTTGTGAAACCTGTCAGAGCCCTCTTTAATTTTGCCATCAGAAAGAATTTAATCTAGAAATATGGTCAGCACTGAAAAAAGAAAACAGTTAAAAGATTGACAAAAAACAGACCTCAGATATCTGGACTAAATTCTTATAGTCATTTCATTCAATATATCTATTTATTATTTTAGCTTATTTGGGAAATATGGTTTATTTGCAAATGATTAAATGGTACTTTAGTCATGTCTACATTCATGTCTCTTGCCTATATTTTACATATGTCTTGTAATGCTCAAAATTAATCTTCACATACAGTTTTAGCTTACAAATAACTTTTCAGTAGTATCCACTTCAGTATTCAGCACATCTGTTAAGTCTTTCACTCTCATTACTATATTTCAATTTTCAATAACTCAATAAAAAAACATTAAGGGATAGACGGTTCATAATTTGTCCACAGAAATAAATGGTACAGCTCAGGAATCAAATCCAGTATATCTGGCTCCATAATGCATAATGGTAACCATTAAGTCATACTGTAAATAACATACACCAAAAGTAACATGAGATAGAACTTTTTAAGAATCCAAGCTGTGAAATGGAAAGAGATTGAAGAGGCAAGTGGATCAATCACAGTTACCTAAAAATTTTTTGAAAAATTTCAAAGTTCAAGAAAATAATGCAATTAATACTTGTATGCATTTTAAACCAAATTAAATAATAGATTAAGCAATTTTTTACATTTTATAATATTGATCTACATCAATATGTGCATATACATATGTGCATATACATGTGTACATAATGCTTGTATATACAACTATCAATCACATGTATGTACATATCTTACAAATGCTGCAGGTAATATACTGACACATACATATAATACTGTTAAATTGAATTAAATTTAGGTATAAGGGGACCTCTGCACTTGTTTTCTTAGGAAAAAACTGCAATTTAAATTAGTACATAAATCAAGAAAAAGCCTAACTTAGGAGTACACTCTTGTAACAAATAGCTGAGTGTTGGTCAATCACAGAAGCTGAGCTTCTGTCAATCATCAGTGGTAAAATAAGGCAAAACACTGTGAGCTGTAACCAATTAATCTCTCTACACATTGATTATATTTTCTGCCTAAAATGATTTACTACTTTGAGACCAGAAGTTCTTTGAATTAATTCTAGTTTTGAATAATGCTTAAGAAAATGTGAATAAAATTAAAGTAAGACATTTATATTGAATTTGTTTAAACAAATTTGTAAAGATCTTTAAATTAAACTAGATATTTATATGCCATGCCAAGTGGTGCACACCTGTAATCCCAGTGTTTTAGGAGACTGAGATAGGAGGATTTCAAGTTCAAAACCAACCTCAGCAAAAGTGAAGCACTAAGCAACTCAGTAAGACCCTGTCCCTAAATAAAATACAAAATAGGACTGGGTTCTTGAACAAATAGACACTACATTATTAGAATGCATAGCTAGCACAACAGAAGAAATGACAGAGAAAGAGTTGAGGATGTACAAAATTAAAATGTTCTGTGAATCAAAAAATTATGTAAGAGAACAAATACAGGCAGCAAAAGATCATTTCAAGAGCTACATAAGCAAATACAGGAAGCAAAGGATTACTTCAGTAAAGAAATAGAGATTCTGAAAAAAAAAACAGAAATCCTTGAAATGAAAGAAACAATAAACCAAATTAAAAGTTCAATTGAAAGCATCACCAACAAAATAGACCACTTGGAAGACAGGACCTCAGACAATGAAGACAAAATACAAAATCTTGAAAATAATGTAGACCACACAGTGAAGATGGTAAGAAACCATGAGCAAAACATTCAAGAAATATGCGATAGCAGAAAAAGACCAAATTTAAGAGGTATTGGGATAGAGGAAGACATAGAGTTTCAAACGAAAGGAATGAACAATCTCTTCAATGAAATATTATCAGTAAACTTTCCAAACATGAAAACTGATTGATAAACCAAATTTAAGAAGCTTACAAGATGCCAAATGTACAAAATCACAACAGATCCACATTAAGACCCATTATAATAAAAAATGCCTAGCATACGGAATAAGGAGAGAATCTTAAAAGCCATGAGAGAAAGGAAACGGATTACATATAGAGAAAATAATTAGAATCTCTGCAGATTTTTCAACCCAGACCCTGAAAGCAAGAAGATCCTAGAACAGCATGTACCAAGCTCTGAAAGAAAATGGTTGCCAACCAAGAATCTTATATCCAGCAAAATTAAGCTTTAGATTTGATGATGAAATAAAAACTTTTCATGATAAACAAAAGTTAAAAGAGTTGACAACTTGAAAGACTGCACTATAAAACATCCTTGGAAAAATATTCCATGAGGAGGAAATGAAAAATAACAATGGTATAACAGTTAAGCTTAAGTTATTAAGAGTATTTACTCAGCAGAGGAAGTTATTACACTAAAGGAAAAACTGATCAAAGAAGAAGCCAAGTCAAATTGAATAACAAAAATGATCAGGAAAGCAAATCATGTCTCAATAATAACCTTGAATGTTAATGGCCTAAAGTGACCAATCAAAAGACATAGAATGACAGACTGGATTTTAAAAAAATCAATATTCTGCCTCCAAGAGATTCATCTCATAGGAAAAGACATCCACGGACTGAAGGTGAAAGGTTGGGAAAAAACATACCACTCACATGGACTGCAGAAAAAAGCAGGCATCTCTGTCATCATGTCAAATAAAGTAAACTTCAAGCCAAAGTTACTCAAAAGGGATAAAGAAGAACATTTCATACTGCTCAAGGGAACCATACATCAACAAGACTTAACAATTATAAATATATATGCCCGAAACAATGGAGCATCCATGTTCATCAAACAAACTCTTCTCAAGTTTAAGAGCCAAATACACCACAACACAATAATATTCTTTCACCACTGGATAGATCTTCCAAACAAAAGCTGAACAAAGAAACTATAGAACTCAATAATACTATTAATAACATAGGCTTAATTTATATATTTACAATATTTCCTCCATCAAAAAGAAAATGCACTTTCTTCTCAGCAGAACATTGTTTCTTCTCTAAAATAGACCATATATTATGCCACAAAAAAACTCTTAGCAAATACAAAAGAGTAGAGATACTAACCTGCATTCCATCAGTTTATAATGGAATGAAATTAGAAATCAATGATAAAATAAAAATAGAAGCTATTCTAACACCTGGAGATGAAATAATATGCTATTGAATGAACAATGGGTTGCAAAAATCATCAAGGAGGAGATTAAAAAATTCTTAGGGTAAATTAGAATATTGACACAACATATCAAAATCTCTGGGACTGTATGAAGGATGTATTAAGAGGAAAGTTCATTGAATGGAGTTCATTTCCTAAAGAAAGAAAAAGTCAACAAATAAATGACATAACATTACATCTTACAGCCCTAGAAAAAGAAGAACAAATCAACACCAAAACCAATAGAATACAGGAAATAATTAAAATTAGAGCTGAAATTAATGACATTGAAATAAAATAAACAACTGAAAAATTGGCAAAATGTTGGTTCTTTGAAAAAACAAATAAAATTGATAAGCCATTAGCCATGCTAACAAAGAGAAGCAGAGAGAAAATTCAAATCACTAACATACGTGATGAAAAAGGAAATATCACAACAGACACTACAGAAAAGAGAAGATAATTAGAAATAATTTTGAAAATTTGTACTCTAATAAAATACAAAGCCACAAAGGCATTGACAAATTTCTAGAGTCATATGATTTGCCAAACTGAACTAAGATGATATACAAGACTTAAACAGATCAATTTCAAGCAATAAAATAGAAGACACCATGAAAATCCTACCAACAAAGAAAAGACCAGGACTGAATGGGAACAAAGCTCAGTTGTAAAAGACCTTTAAAGACGAACTAATACGAATAATCCTAAAATTCTTTCATAAAATAGAAAATGAGGGAATGCTTCCAAACTCATTCTATGAGGCCAATATCACCCTGATTGCAAAACCAGACAAAGACACATTGAAGGAAAAAAACTTCAAACGAATATCTCTAATAAATATAGATACAAAAATTCTCACTAAAATTCTGGCAAATTGAATACAAAAATATATCAAAAAGACAATGCACCATGATCAATTGGGGTTCATCCCAGTGATGCAAGGTTGGTTCAACATATGAAAATCAATTAATGTAATTCATCATATCAAAAGACTTAAAGATAAGAATTATATTATCATCTCAACAGATGCAGAAAAGACATTTGAAAAAAGACAGGCCCCCTTCACATTCAAAACACTAGAAAAACTAGGAATAACAAGAACACATCTCAACATTATAAAAGCTACCTATGCTAAGCTCCAGGCCAAAATCATTCTAAGTGGAGAAAAATTGAAAGCATTCCCTCTTAAAACAGGAACAAGACAGGAATGCCTTCTTTCACCACTTCTATTTAACATACTTTTGGAAACACTAGCCAGAACAATTAGACAGATGAAAGAGATTAAAGGGATATGAATAGAAAAAGAACTTGAATCATTACTATTTGCTAATGATATGATCCTATACCTAGAAGACCCAAAAAATTACACCAGATAATTTCTAGAACTAATAAATGGATTCCACAAAGTAGCAGGATATAAAATCAACACCCATAAATTAAAGGCATTTCTATATATCTGTGACAAATCCTCTGAAAGAGAAACAAAAAAAAAATTATACCCCACTTACAATAGTCTCAAAAAAATGTGTGAATCAACCTAATGAAAGAGGTGAAACACCTCAACAATGAAAACTACCAAATGCTAAAGAAAGAAATTTTAGAAGATAGAAAGATCTACCTTGCTCTTGGATAGGCAGAATTAATTTTGTCAAAATGACCATACTACCAAAATCAATATACAGATTTAATGCAATTCCAATCAAAATCCCAATGACATTCCTCATAGAAATAGATAAAGAAGTCATGAAATTTATCTGGAAAAATTAGAGACCCAGAATAGCTAAAGCAACCCTTAGTAGAAAGAGCAAAGCAGCTAGCATCACTACACCAGACCTTAAACTATACTATAGAGCAATAGTAACAAAAGCAGCATGGTATCAGCACCAAAATAGACCGGTAGACCAATGATACAGAATAGAGGACACAGAGACTAACCCACAAAATTACAATTATCTTATATTATACAAAGGTGCTAAAAACGTGCATTGGAGAAATGATAGCTTCTTAACAAATGGTGCTGGGAAAACTGGAAATCCATATGCAGGAAAATGAAATTAAACCCATATCTCTCACCATGCATAAAACTCAACTCAAAGTGCATCAAGGACCTAGGAATTAAAACAGACACCCTGTGCCTAAATTAAAAAAAAAGTAGGCCCAAATCTTCATCATGTTGGATTAGGTCCTGACTTCCTTAATAAGACTCTTATAGCACAAGAATTAAAATTAAGCATAAATAAATGGGATGATTTTAAACTAAAGACCTTCTTCTCAGCAAAAGAAACAATCAATGAAGTGAATAGAGAGCCTACAGAATGGGAGCAAATTTTACCACATGCACATCAGATAGAGCACTAATCTTTAGGACATTTAAAGAACTCAAAATCTTATCACGAAGAAAACAATCCAATCAATAAATGGGTCAAGGAACTGAACAGAAAACTACCCCAAATACACATTAATGGATACTTGTCAAAGGGATACAGGAGGCAATACATACCACTCCAATGTCTGAAACTGAAATTACCAGAATCACAAAATTAATAAAGTTATATTTGGCATAAAAAGATATAAAATAAAGGTATAAAGATCCAATAGTCCACATTGATTAAAATAAATGTTGGAAAAAGTAAATAAATAGGGCATATTGACAAAAGCCTATGGAGAAGTGTGCCTCAGATTTATATAGATACATTGCCATCAAAGAATTGGTGCTCAATTTTTTGTATAGTGACTTATTTATGAGCACAGTATATAAAGAAGGACAAACATACATTACAATGGAGAAACCTGGCAAACATCACTGTAGCCAGGTTGTCACTGCTAGTCTCAAGAATAACATCATGATGACTGTATTTACTGTTGATAAACATGATGAAATGCAAATTTACCTATATGGGTGCTCATTCCACAAACCAGTATCCCTAGTATAATTATGCAGAAATCAATGGAGAAATTCCAATTGAGAGGCTTTATTAGGAAATGCCTATAATACTGTTTCTCACATAATATCAGAAAACAGAAAAACATTAGAACTATAGAAATATTAAAAAGCATGGAATTCAATAATATGAACATATTCGTGTATGATATAGCTGAACTTTTTGTATTAATTTCACAAAATTTTATAAATCCAAAAGAAACCTCTAAAACTTTTAAAATTACTTGAAGATATATACTTTGAGGTAAAGTTTTTCAGAAAGAAGCCAATAATTGGAAAAATTACCATTTTCTACTTCCAAATATACTATTTAATTCAAATAAGTATTGTCAATGCTTATTACCACCTCTGAGAAAAATGTGGAGGAATAGCAAATTCACACAGTATCAATATACAGGTTAAATATATAATGTTTTATTACCTTAACCAAGTTATGAAACTTAGTATCACTAGTAACAGATGAAATGACAATTAAGCGTCTCTTGTGTTGCAAGAAAAAAGCTTAGTATGCCTTATGTTGACTATTTTAGTCATTTATCTTTCCATATTAACTTCAGAATCAGTTTTTAATTTTTGATAATGTTAATTTGCATATTAATGTACAGGTTCATTCATGCATCATCATATATTTTCCTTTTCGGTTGCACATGTAGCAAGGAGTGGATTTTCTGATTCGTATGATAACTCTATGGTTAGCCTTTGGAGAAATACCAGACTGTGTTCCAAAGTAGATACATATTTTATATTTCCAACAGCAGTGTATTTTTGGTGCCTTTGTCTAGTACAAGATAACTGTATTTATGTGGGTTTGTCTGTGTATCTTCTATTCTGTATCATTAGTCTACATATCTATTTTTATGCCAATGCCATGCCATTTTTATTGGTTTTTATATTTTGCCACATCTATACCAATATTTCTTATTGACATCAGTCTTAGCAATGAATTTTTGGATATGACAGCAAGAAAACAGAAAAACAAAAATAAACAAATTGAAGTATGTTAAACTAAACTTCTATGGATCAAAGGAAAATAATAAACAAAATGAAAAGACCACCTAAGGAAAGGAAGAGGAGTAGATATTATTATTTTATTCTTACCACTGTAAAAGAAGAAAGAAATGGGAAAGACTTACATCAGTTCTCTTTGAAAGACATATTTGGAATAAAACAATGTAAGTAGGGAAAGCTGATGAATGATAGTATATCTCATGGTTCCATTTAGGTTAAAATATTATGTGTGTATGCATATATCTATGCATGATTATGTGTGTGTGTAAATAATATTTGTATATATACACACATACATGTATATCATAACTGTTATTTTAGAAACATTTCTTCTCTTATGTGACTAATTAAAATCTGAAACATTAAGTGTTAAATGTAAATATTTATGTGAAATTTGATGACTGGTGTGAACATGAAGGAAACTTTTTAAGTATACTTACCTATATTAGTTGAATGCTATAAAAATGTTACTTTTGAAATTTAAATTTTATATTAATTATAGAATAATACTGTAAGAGTTGCCCCATTTAGAATAAAATTATTTGTGTCCAGCTCTAACAAAATAGATCTGGGGAAAATTTGAAGGTAAGGCTCTCATGCATTATATCCCCCATAACTGAAATTACAAGAAGTTTTTCCAAAGAGCAGCTGACTACATGGGTCACACTGAAGTGGCACCCCCTTTCTCCACAGAAAAGTTTTAACAGGGCTTCTCCAGAAATCTTCACCATGGCTGATTTTAGGACTGTCAGCAAAAGAGTCTCTGTAAAAGAGTTCAATGTGGATAAACTTTCTATTTTCTTGTTGCTCTATCTTACTTGGCCACTGGCCAGGAAGAAATCAGCCCCCCCTGTGCTGGACACCCCCTTACTAGTTTTTCACAAACATATCCAGTATAGTAGTTTGTAGAAATGAGCAAACAAGGCCTCTGGCCTTGAGCTGGGCTTCACAGAAATGTCTACATTTTTAAGATAAGAGAAGTTACCAATTGGGCTCCATGGTAACAGCTGGCAGGGGGAGAAAAGAAAGGGAGAAAAAGTTCTCCCCTTCTTAGGTGTTGTCCTTGAAGGGTTAACTTGCCCAAAACAGTGAGATAAAAAGCTGTTTTTATGTGAAATTCTGCAGACTGTGAACTTCTTAGCCCATCTCCTTACATGATGGGTATAAAACTCTGAAACTACCTGAACTCAGGGTTCAGGAGATTAAATGATTACAGAAAAAAAAAAAAAAAAAAAAAAAAAAAGCTGTGCCATCTGAACCTGGCTGCAGCCAAATAAAACTGTTTCCTGCTATCTTTGGTGCCTTGCCTCGTTTATCCCTACAACAACACAAGAAGATCTGGAAGATTTTTCATGGTTAAAAAAAAACACACTTGTTTCTTCCTCACCAAAGTCTAATGTATACAGTGACACATAACTGTGTAGTTCCTCACTGTTTTGTTTTGTTTCAGCAAAGGTAGAAATAGCCATTGAAAATTCTTATTTGAATCAAATATTATTTTGAATAAAATTACACATTGGAAGGTGGAAAATGCTGCTTTCTCAATGGGAATTCAATTTTATTATGAAAAGAACAGCTTTATATCAAAATTCTTTCTTATAAATTTATAATTTTGATATCAGGGTAATATTGGCCTCAGGCCTCATTAAATGGAGTTGGAGGTGATACATCCTCCAAAAGATTTTGAAAGATTTTATAAAAATTGATGTTTAAAATATTTAGTAAAAATCCACTGGTGATGCCCTGTTGACCTTTGCATTATCATTTGGTTGGTTTTTCAAATTACAAATATTATCTCTTTACTTGTTATGGATAAATTCAGATTTTCCATTTCTTCTTCAACCATTTTTCATACTTTGTGTCTTTCTGGGAGTTTATCCATTTCAGAGCTTATCCAATTTGTTGGTATATAATTGTATACAATATTTTACATCATCTCTTTTTTCTGAAACATTAATGGTAATATTCCTTCTTTAATTATTGAATTTAATAATTTGCTTTCTTTTTCTAATAATCTAAATGCTTATCAATTTCTTTGATCTTTTAAAGGAGCTAACTTTTGGTTTTGTTATTTTTAACTGTTTGTTTTTATGCTCCATTGCATTAATTTCTGCTTTTACTTTATGATATTCTTTTCCTTCTGATTTTAGTTGTAGTTTTCTCTTATTTTTCTTAAAGTGAAAAGCTAGGATATTTATTCCAGATCTCTTTTCTTGTTCATAGTAGGCATGTTTACTCTAATTAATTCCTTAGTAAACACTGCTTTGCCTGGAACTCTTAGGTGAAATGTGTTTGGCTGCCATTTCCATTCACCTAGGAATGTTTTCACCATTCCTTTATGATTAGTACTTTGAAATATTGATCATTAAGGGTATATTGTTTAATTTGCACAGATTAGTTAATTTCCCTATATTTTTCTGCTGTGGATATCTAATTTCATTCTATTATAGTCAGAAAAACATTGTACTCTTTCTATTCTTTCAATGTATAGAGTTTTGCTTTTACTTCCTAACAGACTGTCTACACTGGACAATATTCCATGAGAATTAGAGTAAATGCAGAGTGTCCTATACATGTCTATATTATTTAATTTGTTTTTTAGTGTAGTCCAAATCTTTTATTTCCTTGTTAATTTTTTGCCTAGTTGTTCTATTCATTATCAAAAGCTGGGTATTGAAGTTTCCAGCTACAATTATCAAATATTTTCTTTCTCCCTTCTTTTCTTTCAGCTTGTCATACATATATTTTTTTTGCTCTGTTATTAGATGTGTATTCAATTACAGTGGTTTTATCATCCTGATGGAGTGAACTTTTATCAATTTGAAATATCCTTTTTATCTCTAGTGATGTGTTTTTGTTTCAAAATCTCTTTCTAGTTTAACCCTGCACATTAATTGTGGTTGCTGTATGCATGATATACTACTTCCTATTCTTTTACATTCAATCTGTGTCTATCTTTGATTCAAACCATGCCTCTTATATAGCTGGATCACTTCTTATCAAACCTGATAATCTTTGCCTTTTGATAAGTATGTTTTTTGTTCAGTATGTTTACATCTAATATTATTTATATGGCTAAAACTATATCTCCCATTTCATTTTTGGGGTTCTGCATGTCTCATATTTTTCTTCCTCTGCTTTTCCTTCACTGATTTCATTTGTATTAGAGAAGTATTTTCTAATGTTGCAGTAAAGACTCTCTATGCAATTTTTGGGGGGGTATGGGGTACCAAGAATGAACCAAGGGGGCATTTAACCACTGAGCCACATCCCCAGTGCTTTTTTCTTTTTGAATTTATTTATAGACAGGGCCTCATTGACTTGATTAGGGCTTTGCTAAATTTCTGAGGCTGGCTTTGAATTTGTGATCCTCTTGCCTCAGCCTCCCCAGCCACTGTTTTTAGTATGTACTTCTTAAGGGAATCAGTTTCAAATTTATACTAGGTTTATGAGAATGATATATAGAAATGCTGCTCCTTGTTCTCTGCTTCCTGGTTGCCATGACCCAAGCAGCTTTCCTCTGCAACACCTTTCTGCAATGGTATTCTGCTTCATTTTGGGGCCAGCGATATGAAGTCAGCTGACTATGAACTTCAGTATTCCATGGTTGTTGTTGCACAGATCTCTCCTCTCTTTAGATAGATTTATTTCTAAGTTATTTTTTTTAGAGCCTATGTGAATAGAAATGTTTTCCTGATTTCTTTCTCAGCATATGCATTTTAACTGTTATATACTTAGGAAACAGTTAAATACTTAGGAAAGTATTGAATTTCATATGTTGTTTTTGTAACCTGCTACTTTGCTGAATTGGTTTATTTACTCTATCAGTCTTTTGGTAGATTTCCGTGGGTCTTCTAATAATATGATCATATCATCTACAAACAGTGATAATTTGACTTCTTCCTTTCCTATTTTTATCCCTTTTATTTCGTTCTCTTGCCTAGTTACTCTGGATAAAATTTCTAGTACTATATTAAGTAGAAGTGGTCAGAGTGGACATCCTTATCTTATCCTAGATTTTAAAGGAAATACTTTCAGGTTTTCCTCATGTCTATGATTTTGGCTTTGGGTTTGTCATATATAGCCTTTGTAATGTATGTTTCTTTTGTCCCAAGTTTTTTCAGTGTTTTTATCATGAGTGAGTGCTGAATTTTGACAAAGGCTTTCTCTGCATCTATTGAAATGACTAAGGAATTTTTGTTCTTATTCCAAATTTATGTAATAAATTACATTTATTTACGTGCATAGTTAAACCATCCTTGCATTCCTAGGATAAAATCAACTCGATCATGATGTACAATCTTCTTAATATGTTGTTTAATATGATTTGTTAATATTTTATTAGGAATTTTTTCATGTAAGTTCATCAGGGATATTGGTCTGTAGGTTTCTTTCATTTATGTGTCTTTATTTGGTATTGTTATGAGTGTGATACTGGCTTTATAGAATGAATTTGAAGTGTTCTGCCTCTCTATTTCACAGAATAATTTGAGGAACATTGGCTTTAGTTATTCTTTAAATGTCTGTTAGAATTCAACTGAGATTCCATCTGATCCAAGACTTTTCTTTGTTGGAAGAAGGCTTTTTATTACTACTCCTATCTCTTTGCTAGTTATTGATCTGTTAAAGTTTTCTATAGTCTCCTGATTCAATTTTGGGAGGATGTATGTACCTAGAAATGTATCCATTTCTTCTAGGCTTTCCAAATTATTGGCATATAAGCTTTTAAAGTAGTCCTTAATGATCTTCTGGATCTCTGTGATGATTTCTCCTTTTTCATCTCCAATTTTATTAATTTGGGTCTTCTCCTTCTTTTGGTTCATTTTGTTAAGGGGTTTTTCAATCATGTTTTTTTTTCAAAAAACAAGTCTTCATTTCATTGATCATTTGTATTGATTTTTTATTCTCCAATTTCATTGATTTTAGCTCTGATCTTAATTATTTTCTTCCTTCTACTGGTTTTGGATTTTTTTTCTTTTTTTCCCCCCAAGGAGCTTGAGAAGCATTAGGTTGTGTCTTTGGAATCTTTCTGAATTTCTTATGTAGGCAATCATAATTATAAATGTTCTAACTACTTTCATAATGTCCCATAGGTTTTGGTATATTGTATCACTATTATCATTTAATTCTGAGAGTTTTCAATTTCTATGATGATTTCTTCTGTTACCCATTTATCATTAAAAAATGTATTACTCAATCTCCATGTTTTTATATAGTTTTCTGTGGGGTTTTTTTGATGTTGGTTTTAAATTTTGTTCAATTATTATGTGATAAAATGCAAGAAATTATGTGGATTTTTTTAAACTTGCTAAGAGATGCTTTGTGAGTAATAGACATAGAAGTAAGATTCTAGCAAATAGTGGTTTTGATTTTAATTCCCCTAATGGTTAGAGATGTTCAGAATTTTGTCAAATGTCAGTTGGCCATATGTATATCTTCATCTTAGAAATACTCATTTAGATCTATTACCCATTTTAAATTGGGTTATTTCTTTCATAGATGTAGAGTCTTGGCCTTATATATTCTTAATATTAACCTCTTGTCCAGTGTTTCCCATTCTAAAGTTTGTCACTTCATATTATTGATCATTTTCTTAATAAGCAGAAGTTTTCTACTTTGATGAAATCTCCTCTGTCAATTTTTGTCTTTGTTTTCCTTGCATTATGATTCTTCTACAAAACTCTGCCCATTTCAATGTCCTGAAGCATTTCCTATATGTTTTCTTCTACAATTTTATGATTTAAGGTTTGGCATTTAAGTCTTCAATTCATATTTAGTTAGTTCTTCCAAATGGTGACAGCTAGAGGTCTACATTTATTCTTCTGCATAACAATGTTTTTCTCAGCTCATACATTGCAGATTTCTTTCCCTAATTTGTATTATTAGCACCTCTTTATAAATGTATTGGCTAAAGGAATATGGATGTATTTCTAGGTTCTTTATTGTCTTCCATTGTTTTATCTAACTCTTTTCATGCCAATACCATGCTATTTAGATAACTAAAACTTTACAGTATGTTAGAAAATGAAGTATTGTAATGAATGCATTTTGCTGTGTTCCTTTATTTCTAAATGGCTTTAGCTTCAGTTATTACATATACATTTTTGGATTATTTTCAAGTTCTGTAACTGACTTCATTGATATTTTGATGAAGAGTGTATTGAACCCAAAGATGGCTTTGGATAATATGGAAATTTTTGATAACGGCTATTCTTCTGATCCAGGAAACATTTTTGTGTTCAATTTTATTATGTAAAATTTATTTTTATCATTTTCATTGTTGAGATCCTTAACCTATATATTTAAATTTATTATTTGGTATTTTTATAGCTATCATATAAAGGACTGTTTTAGCTTCTATTTGAGATATTTTGAAAGGGTTTATTGAGCTGTCTATGTTGATTGTGGGCCTGAAACTTTATGGAATTTATTTATTAGTTCAAGTGTTTTTCTAGTGAAGTCTTTGGGGTTTTCTATGTATCAAATCATGCCATTTGCAAACAGTGCCAGGTTAATTTTTTATTTTCCAGTTTGGATTCCCTTTATTTCTTTCTCTTGTCTGAATGCTCTGACTTGAACTTCTAACAATATATTGAATAAAAGTGGTGGAAGTGAACATCCTTGTCTTGCTTTAGGCCTTAGAAAGTTTTCAGCTTTTCCTTTTCAGTTTAATTTTAGTTGTTGACTTATAAATGTCCTTTATTGAATTTAAATAATTCCTTGCTCTTAGTTCTCTTTACTAAATATGTTAATGGGGATGACTGCCAGCCTCTCATTGGGGGATTCTTCTTCCTCCCCAGGATGATGTAAGCCACCCTAAAACTTAAAGTCTCAAATAACTGGTGAAGAACAAAACACAAATAGTCAGAAATATATTTTCAAAAGGGAAGGCCCTGATAGATCTAGTCCACATGGGTACTGGAACTAGACAAAGAAAAGATTGCACTGGTGGTTTATTTAAGGGGTACATCAAAGGTAGGGACAAGGTTTCAAGGGTGGAGTCTTGCTTCCTGATGTCTTATAGTCAGTCAGCAAGTTGATTGACATCTTGGCAGGTCACACCCATCTCAGGTGCTGTGTGGGATCTTTGGCAGAGCTTGAGGAGAAAGTTAACCTGCATCAGGCAGTCAATCCCTGTGGGGGTGCCACAGGAAGTTCCAATGGCAGACTTATCCCCTCACTAGACTACAATGTACAACATAGTTCACACACAGCCCATGGACAGCTCTTGACAGTATGTACTCACTAAATATTTTATTTTAGACAGCTTTTTCACAGCTGTGACTAAAAGACCTGACAAAAACAATTTTAGAGGAGGAAAGTTAATTGGGGGCTCACAGTTTCAGAGTTCTCAATCCACAGACAGCTCATTCTATTCCTGGAGGCTCAAGGTAAGGCAGAACATCATGGTGGAAGAGTTTGGTGGAAAAAAGTGGCTCACATGATGATCAGACAGCAGAGAGAATCCACTGCCAGATAAAAAGTATATACCCCAACGACACAATCCTAATGACCCACATCCTACCTATCTTCAGTTATCAGTTAATCTCCATCAAGGGATTAATCACCGATCAGTTTTAGGGTTTCATAATCCAACCATTTCTTCTCTAATCATCATACATGAGTT
Organism: Urocitellus parryii; assembly: GCF_045843805.1. Taxonomy (NCBI): domain Eukaryota; kingdom Metazoa; phylum Chordata; class Mammalia; order Rodentia; family Sciuridae; genus Urocitellus; species Urocitellus parryii. The sequence goes on from NC_135532.1 coordinate 147,575,552, forward strand.
TTTGGGAGACATCTCACTTCAAAACCATAACATATTTAATATACTTGTTTGAAATCATTTTTTTAAAGACAGAGTGTGAAAGTGAGAGACAGAGAGAGAGAGAGAATTTTTTAATATTTATCTAAGTTTTCGGCAGATACAACATCTTTGTTTGTATGTGGTGCTGAGGATCGAACCCGGGCCGCACGCATGCCAGGCGAGTGCGCTACCGCTTGAGCCACGTCCCCAGCCCCTGTTTGAGATCATTTTAATCCCCTTAAATTTCAACATTAAAATAGTGGCACATAATATATTACTTCAAATTATGTTGCAATTAGTACTTGTTGATGGGAACAAATATCTGGGATATAGAGGAAAGTTAAAATATTTTTCAATGAGATTCTTATTTTTTAAAGGAAAATAAGAAATAATTCTATAAAGATATAATTACACTACTAATCATAATTGTTTTTAAGCAGCCATCAAGAATTTATATTTCATGTTTTATTTTAATTTTTTTTGGCGGGGGGCAAGTACCAGGAATTCAACTAAGAGCCACTCAACCACTGAGCCACATCCCCAGCCCTATTTTGTATTTTATTTAAAAACAGGGTCTCACTGAGTTGCTTAGCACCTCACCATTGCTGAGACTGTATTTGAATTTACATCCTCCTGTCTCAGTTTCTTGAGCCACTGGGATTACAGGCATGCACCACCCATGCCCGGCTTATTTTAATTGTCATGTTATATATTTATGCCTTGCATATCTTCTCTATACTCAGTGTTCCTTTGAAATACTGTGCCTAAAATTAAATTTTATAATAAAAATTTCCATTTTGCAAAATGGAAATTCGTAAAGAACCAGTAAATATTGCCATTCTACTGTTTTTATACCACTGTCACAAGGACATGTTGAGACAGAGACAGGCTGGCTTGATTCACCCCTGTTCTTGAGTTTGAAAGTCAACGTGAATCAGTGTTTGGGAGGCAGCGGGTTGCTTATTTACTAAAGAGAATTTGGACTATTTCTATTAAATACTTTGGGTTTGATGTGGCCAGTTGTAGTCATCACACTTCATCCTCCCTGGAAGTTCTTTGATGTCACATGCTTCAGAGCTTCAGCAGCAGTTTAGAGTGATGAATAATAGGATTAAGTGTTAAGCCAGAAAGACCCAACAACAGTTCAGAAACACCTACACAATGGTAATAGAGGCTCAGTAGGAAGATGAAGGGAAGAAAAGAACTAGACATCTTCTCTAAATAAGGAGAAGATGAGGAAATGGGCAGTAATCAGGATACATTTTTGTATTGCAGGTAGTTTTATATTGTATGCAAAGAATTGTGAGGAGAATTATAAAAGTTATGTCAAATCTATTCAAATCAGTAAGATGATCATCAAACATACTTTAGTGAAGGGCATTTACTTTCACTACATTGTCTCATAGGACATTTCTAATTAATTTCAAATGGTTTATTTGTTTTTAGGACTCAGAAGCTCCAGGGAAAAACATGATGTCAGTGCTGGATGATCCCTTCAGAATATGATGGAAAACTTCAACTGGACAGTGTAAGAAGCATAATTATTAGCATTGACTTGAAAGTAGTCTCTGTTTTTTTAATTGTCTTGATCCCAAATACTTTAGAAAGCAATGTAAATATATATTTTAAGTCCTGAAACCCTTACCATAAAGAAAAGAAAACACTTCAAAGGGATATTCTCAGATAAATTTAGGTAAGAGAATTATTGTAACATATTATACTTGTAATTTTGCGACCATAAATATTTATTTCCCTTTGTTAATTGCTCCTAAATTTTCACTCAATTCTTATCCTTCTAACTCTTCTTAAAATTTAAAAGTATATCATGCTGGGATGAGGTACAAAACAGTAATTACTCTGACTTTCTTATGAGATCAAACTTTAAAATATAAAGTTAAGATCACAAAAAGTTCATTTAGATAATTAAGCATGACCTTGAAAGTTACTTCTCTCTCAACTAATTGCATGGATTAAATTCAGAATTTTATAACAAAGACATTTTTATTGCCTTCCTCTTGATGTTTTGATTAAGAAAGTGCAAAAACATTTGTACAGTAGAATTTATAAGACAAAATTTGTTGATTGGTAGGTCCCAATGGACCCCTAAGTAATAAGAATAAATACTCTCTTAAAGCAAAACAAAATTTGAATTTCAAAATTCTACTAGGATCTAAAGGGTTTTCTCTTTTTCTAAGTGTTTAAATCTGAAGGATACAAGTGAACCAAAAACTTTTTTTTAATCTATTGTGGTATACTTTAGAGAATCTTATAATTTTTTTAGCAAACTGCCAAATACTACAAAATAGTCAATTTAGATGAAATAAAGACATATAAATTTTTTAAGACGACAATGTTGAAATTTTTTCTAAAAATTCTTCTTCAAAAATAACAATCTTAATGTGCACAAAGAGGGCATTAATAATTAAGAATTATTAATAGGTAATGATTTCATTCATAGAGTGAGCTACAATTGAAATAAATTCTTTCTTCCCATAGCATTTTTAGCTCCTTTTACAAAAATATGTAACAAATAACCTCAAAATGCTTATATAGTAGTTAGAAAAACTGTCAGATATGTTTGAAAAAATAAAGCATTGTAGATTATACATGAGAAATTATAGATTGGGTTGGGTGTAAAAGACATAGAAGACATGCTCTAAAATTCAGAAAAGGAGAACAGTGTATCCTAGAACAGTCAGTTAAAATGTCATTAAAAAGTATCATATGTAAATGATGCCTTATAATAAAGCAAATTTAGATATGTGGAAAAAACTTATAATAATAAATGGAATAAACAGTCAGTGCTTTTGAAAATAAGTGTGACCCATAAAAGAGAAAATGAATGAAAATATGTGGACATTTATTTCTTCAATGTTCCAAAGTAATTTATTTTAATAGTGAATACTGCCCTCTACAATCCTTCATGAATTCTGTACAATTTAAATGATATAAATTTAACATAACTGTAATTTGCTTTTTTAAAATATGTAATCCTCTAAAAGAATATAAAAATATAATTCCTCAGTAGAATAAATTAATATTTAAAGGAAAATAGAATTTTAAAATATTATAGGAATCATAAAAATCAATGACATAGGACTGGGGCTGTAGCATAGTAATAGAGCACTTGCCTCACATGTGTGAGGCACTGGGTTCAATCCTCAGCATGATTAAAAATAAATAAATAAGGATATTTTATTCATCTACAATTAAAAATAAATAGATAAGTAGATAGTTTGCTTGATAGATAGATAGATAATGCTACAATTATTTGTGGGCAATGATCCAAATATGGCTACACTAAATTTTAATGTTATCATTGAATAAATGCATACAGATGAATCTTTTTCACTTTAAATATCTTCCCTCAAATTATCAAAATGGTCTTGTGAATATTGAGAGGCGTACTTTGATGTCACATTTGCTGAAACATTCACCAATGAATTTGTTCAAAAGTAAATGTAGCTGTAATCACACAAGCACATGCAATGCTTAAAAAAGAAATTCCTCTACCTATTATAAATGAAAAAATATCAATGGAAAATTATGTAATTTCCAATGGAACATCATATATACATAATTCCTATCTCAACAGAAAAGCTAGAGATGACTGAGGACAACCACTCAATGACAAATGAATTTATCCTTATCGGGTTTACAGACCACCCAGACATGAAGACTCTTCTGTTTGTGGTGTTCTTTGGCATCTATCTGGTCACCATGGTGGGGAATCTAGGGTTGGTGGCCTTGATATACATGGAGCGCCGTCTTCAAACACCAATGTACATCTTCCTGGGCAACCTGGCTCTCATGGATTCCTGCTGTTCCTCTGCCATCACTCCCAAGATGTTACAGAACTTCTTTTCTGAGGACAGAAGGATTTCCCTCTATGAATGCATGGCACAATTCTATTTTCTCTGTCTTGCTGAGACTACAGACTGCTTTCTTCTCGCAGCAATGGCCTATGACCGCTATGTGGCCATATGCAGACCACTGCAATACCACACTCTAATGTCAAAGACACTCTGCATTCAGATGACCACAGGAGCCTACATAGCTGGACATCTGCATTCCATTGTTCAAGTAGGACTTTTGTTGAGATTAACTTTCTGTAGGTCTCATCAAATCAATCACTTCTTTTGTGATGTCCTTCCATTATACAGACTCTCTTGTGTTGACCCTTATATCAATGAATTGATGATACTTATCTTGTCAGGATTTGTTCAAATTTTTTCTGTTACAGTAGTACTAATCTCTTATTTCTACATTCTTTTCACTATCTTCACAATGAAATCCAAAGAAGGAAGAGGAAAAGGTTTATCTACTTGTGCATCCCACTTTCTCTCTGTGTCAATATTCTATGGTTCTCTGCTCTTCATGTATATTAGGCCAAATTCATTTAATGAAGATGATAAAGATATACCTGTTGCTATTTTTTATACTCTAGTTATTCCTTTATTAAACCCTTTCATTTATAGTCTAAGAAATAAGGAAGTAATAAATGTTATCAAAAAATTATGAAGATATGATATTACAACATTCTTAGACAAATGTTACCTCCATTGGACAATTTATTTTAATTTAATAATAACCTTTTCTTAAACATTCCATCAAATGTTAATTAAATCATTACTGAATACAAAGATAAAATTAGTTCCAATTTCTAATAAGCCCCAAAATACTAGAAATAATATTATGTATAATAATAATCATTTAATATTTTATTTGCAAATTTCTTGAATCCCAAAGCATAATCTATAACTCAGGCACATTCTAAAAACTCAGATACTAATACTTATTTGTACAACATTGTCTCTATGAAGGAAAGCATATTTGAATTTGATTTTTAAAATGATTTTAGATCTTTCAGCAGATTATCTTTGAATGTGTATGCAGAGAGAATATCTTCATAAGAAAATTTTAATTTTAATGTCAGTCATTTTTACTAAGTTTCTAAAATTAAGTGTATTTTGGTGGTTTATCAATCTGTATTTAAAACCAATGGTATTCCTAGTAAAATACATGAGGATTTTGTTTTTCATAGGCTTTGCTTTATATATCCTACATATATAGGATTGTAATTATTTAACATATCAATTGAATCAAGTTTTTTTTCTCTCAGGAATCCTTATTTCCTTCTTTGTGTATCAACCATGTCATATCTAATTGTATATTACCTGTACTTAAAGAGTGCCTGAAATATGTAGACATTTATTAAGTATTTTCTTTAAAATGTTCTTAATGTAATTATGTTATTTGTAATGGGCTAATGTTTTTTAATTGGAATGGTGAATATGTTTGCAATTTGTCTAATTTAGATTCTAATCTGGTTAACACTAACAGATATTACTTAAATGAATAAAGGTTTTACAGTCTGAAATATGTTTTATGATCACAAAAAAAAATCCAGAGAATAAAAGGGTTGAGACACTCTGGACTGAAGAGATATTGTAGATATTGTACTTTAATGATCATTGTCAATTGTTAGAATTATGTTCATTAATTTTCTTTTTTTTTTTAAAGAGAGAGTGAGAGAGGAGAGAGAGAGAGAGAGAATTTTTAATATTTATTTTTTTTTAGTTCTCGGCGGACACAACATCTTTGTTGGTATGTGGTGCTGAGGATCGAACCCGGGTCGCACGCATGCCAGGCGAGCGCGCTACCGCTTGAGCCACATCCCCAGCCCCCAATTTTCTTTACCTTTTCTAATGGTACCATGGTTTCTGTTGTGTATTTCAGCACCATCCACCACTAATACTCAGCAACACTGAGTCCCAACATCTGTTGATGAATCCCTATGTGACTTACTTGGGGGCAATGATACAAAAAAGAAGATTTCTCTGGAAGTTTTTAGGAAATGGGGGGTTTTAATTTTTTTAATTTTATTTTAATATATTTATTTATTTTGGGGGGTTACCAGGGATTGAACTTTGGAGTACTCGACCATTAAGCCACATCCCCAGTCCTATTTTGTATTTTATTTAGAGACAGGGTCTCACTGAGTTGCTTAGTGCCTCACTTTGCTGAGGCTGGCTTTGAACTCACAGTCCTCCTGCTTCAGCTTCCGGAGCGGCTGTGATTATAGGTGTGTGCCACCATGCCTGGCTAAGTTTTCTTTATTTTAAATGAGACACACACTGGGGCTGAGGCTGTAGCTCTGTGGTTGAGTGATTGCCTATATCATGTGAGTCATTGTATTTAATCCTCAGCATCACCTACAAAGAAATAAATAAAATAAAGTTATTGTGTTCATCAACAACTAAAAAAATAAAAGACATACACACACACACACACACACACACACACACACACCACAAAATTCATCTTACTCTCTTTACACGAATTGATGTGAAATATGTCAGAGTGCATCCCATTTAGCCATCAAAAAGACAGCCTGTGGTGAGGTGTGGAGCTGAGAGAACTCCAAAAGAACAAACAAAAAATATGTGGACTAAAATCATGCCTTCTGTTCAGATAATTCAATAGATCTTGATATTGTTTAAGTTTACTTTGGAAAGGTGTGCCATTTGTGTCTGAGTAAATGATATTTGCAACATTCATATCTCTTTTCTGTCTCTTATATGTGTCCCTTAATGATCAAAATGAGTCCTTACACATTCTTTTAACTTACAAATACCTTTTCAGTGGTATGCACTTCACTGTTCAGCACAATCATGAAGTCCTTTGCTCTCATTATTGTATTTTAATATCAAGAATCCCACAATAAAGAAAAATTGAGGGACAGAGAGAAAAGTAATTTGCCTACAGAGATATAATGATGCAGTTCAGGAAATCAATCCAGGATATCTGGCTCCAGAATTCATATCCATAACCATTAAAACACAATAAGAACCATAAACTGAAAGTATCACAATAGGAAAATATGTCAGAATCTAAATTTTTCTTAGAAAGAAAAAAATGCACATCAAAATTACACTGAGATTTCTTCTAACCAGTTTTAATGGCAGTCATGAAGAATACATATAATAATAAATGCTAACAAGGATGTGTGGGAAAAGTTTCACACTTGTATTGTTGGTGGAACTGCAAATTAGTACAACCACTTTGGGAGTATGGTAATTCATCAAAAGACTGGGAATAGATCCACCATTTGACCCAGCTATGTGACTCCTTGTTATTTATCTGAAAGAAATGAACTCAGCATTCTGTAGTGATATATGCATACCAATGTTTATAGCAGCACAATTCACAATAGCCAAATTATGAAACCAGTCCCTCAATAGATGACTGGGTAAATAAAATATTGTATATACAAACAATGAAGTCTTATTCAGCCATTAAGAAGAATGATATTATGCCATTTGCTGATAAATTGATGAACCTGAACAAAATTATGCCAAGTGAAATAAGCCAGAGTAGGAAATCAAGGGTCAACAGTTTTATCTCATATAAGGAAGGTAGAGAAAAGTATGAATTTTTTTTAAAGGGAAGACCTCATGAAAATAGAAGGAAGAACTGTGCGGTACAGGAAGGAGATCAAGGGAGAGTGATGAGGGAGGATAAGAAAAAGGAAATGTGGAATGAAATTGACCAACTTTGCTATGTGCATGTATGAATTAATCACAATGAATTCTACTTTTACATATAACCATAATGCATCAATTTATGAAGGGATTTGACACAGAGAAGTGTTCCTCTGGTGAGCAAACCCCCCAGGGGTTGGGTAATGGGCACTCTGTTCCCACCCCTAGAATGCCCTGTGGTTTTTCCTAGGAACTAGTAAGATAACTAATTCATGTGCTATGTCTAGCTCTGGTGCAGTGCCACTAGTCTTATCAGCCTTGACCTTGACCTCAAGTTCTTGGGAATAAAGGAACTCTCTTGTTAGACAACCACAATGTTTCACTGAACTTAAGCCTGTCCTCCTAATAGTAACTTTATACAATGGACTTTCTTGAGAGCTACACAAATCTCCTACAATTTCACATTGCAACTTAGTATGTAACAGAGGAATAAGCTGCATAATGTTGCTAAATCTGTAACCTTCCTAGTAATATAATTTACAATATGTACTAATAATGCCAATGACCTAAAGTAACCTATTGATATAAATAAAGCTGGCAGCTTGGCCACTCTGCCATTCTGCCATCTCTCCTGCCTATGCATCTTGTCTGTGTGTCTCCTTATTATTTTTCCTTACAAATTTAAAAATATCAATTAATAGAAGAAAGATCAATACAGTAAAGGAAGGGATTTGGGAAGAGGAACGGAAAAAGGGATAGAACTATGCACTGAAATGCAGCAAGTTATACTGTATGAATTTGTGAATGTGTCAAAAGGAATCCCACTATTATGTATAGCTAACTATAAGGAACTAATGAAAAACATAATTTTTTCAAAATAATGTAAGTATTGATGCAGGCATAAATTCAAGAGAGATGTGGATCAACCCCAATTATCCTCAAATTTATATTAAAAACCTCTCAACATGAAAGACAATTTTGAAGAATTTTACAACTAATATTCATATAAATTTTAATTAATTAAATAACTAATTATATAGTTTTTAACTTTCTATATTTATCTATCTCAAATGGGCAATAATGTGTATAACATATATGCATGCATGTAATATGTATATTGTAAATATAATACATGCATACAAATGTTATACGTATTATATGTACTTACACATATTTATACACATAATACTGTTAATTTAAATTAATATTAGAACTGGAAGTATCTTTTTATTTTGTATGTTTGTTTATTTGTTTTCTGATAAAGAAACCTAACAGTATGAAAATTAAAATAGAGCTTAATTTAAGAGTATACTCTTATAACCAATAGCTAAATCTTAGTCAAATCCCAGCAGCTAAGCTTCTGTCAATCACAGGCATCTAGATAATTAAAACAAGTCAAAACACTGATTTTTACACAATCAAGTTGTCTCTGCATATCACTTCTGAATTCTGTTAAAAAAAAAGTGACCACATTTTACAATTCAAAAGTCTGGTTTTGAGGGCTGCCTAATTATGAAATTGGAAGTAAAAATCAGTTGAGATATTTAAACTAGAGTTGTTTAATTTGTGAAGATGTTTAAACTAAATTACATATTTATACAAATAATTCATATTCACATGTAAATAATATATACACATGTACTACATATATAACTACCTTACTTTGTACAATAGATGCCTTGTATTTTATAATATTTCCTCTTGATTAGATTCAAGTTAAATATTTTCAACAGTGATAGGCATGCTATGACATGCTAATTGCAACACCCTTAATGGCAGTTTGTCTTGTTACTGGTGATGCTTAGTTCTAGAACTGGTTTGGCAGTGTGTTCAGCAGAAATACACTTATTTCCTGGTTAATTAAAATATAATCTGAAGGGTGACATGCTAATACTGTGAGAATTCCCTCTCCCTCAAAATATTTCATCAGTGATGGGACTATTCACTGACACTCCTTGCTTGAATTGAATATTACATTTGTAGGTGGAAAATTGTAGATTACCCCCATTTATCTGTCTTCTTTCTAAGAGATTTAACTCAAAGCTATTATCATTAAATAATTTACAGCAAACTTTAGAAACATTTTAGCTTTACAAAAATGTATGGAGTTAGTAAATTCTGATATATCACACACTTACTTCTCCATGTCACCAATATCTTACTTATATTATTGTGGAACTTGTTGTATGAATATTGGGCCAATGTGGATACTGATATGCACTGTGTGTAATGAAATCCATACTTTATTCAGATTTCAATAGTTTACAGCTAGTCTTAGTTTTCTCTCCCATAATCCTATTTATGAAATCACATTGCTTTTAGTTCTCTTGACTCTTCAGGTTCCTCTTGGCTACGTTGGGTTCTCAGACATTCCTTGGCTTTGATGATCTAGCATAATTTTGAGAACTAGTCAGTCATTTTGCATAGAGTTCTTTGGTTGTTGAGGGGAAGTTGTAATAGCAGACATGTTTATCTTGTTCTTAATCTTAGAAGAAAAGCTTTCAGTCTTTGACAATTAGCATGACACCAGCTATTGAGTTTATGCTTTTTCTTTTTTCTTTCACTGATCGTTTTTAGTTATAAATAACAGTAGGATTTATTTTGACATAATTATAAAAGCATTGAATATAACTTGTTCTTTAGCATTCCCCTTTTCATCCCCTCCTTCCTGTTTCCTTCTCTCTACTGATCTTTCTGCCATTTACTTACAGTTGGGTTTTATTATTATTATTATTATTATTATTGGTGTTTTGTAGATGTACAAGGTGGTGAGATTCACTGTGGTATATTAATACACGTGTATAGAGAAGTTAGATCAGATGTCTTTCCTTGTCCCATTCTTCCTCCATTCCCTTCTTTCCCTGTTGTCTACTCCATTGATCCTTCTATTTTTTTTTCTTATCCCTCCCACACCTTATTTTGGATGGAGTTTCTCCGTATCAGAAGAAACATTCAACCTTTGACTTTTGGAGACTGGCCTATTTCACTTAGCATGATAGTCTGCAGATTCATCCATTTACTATCAAATGTCATAAAGCCATTGTTCTTAATGGATGAATAATACTCCATTGTGTGTATATACCACATTTTCTTTATCCATTCAACTATGGAAGGGCACCTAGTTTGGCTCAATAGCTTGGCAATTGTTGGAGTTTTTTTGTTTGTTTGTCTCCTTGTGATATTGTTATAGGAAGGAGCTTGCCTAGGAACTGAGACATTTCTTCACCAGTGCTTGCAATTATGCCAGAAAGATTTTGGACATGTCACTCAGAGTAGTGATTATTAGAAGGGATAGAAAACAGAAAAAAATTGACAATCTCAAGGGAAGAAATAGGTCCTCTCAGAAAGAAGGATGATGTTCCACCGAAGAGTTCCACCTAAATCCACTTGTTGACTTTTGACTGACAGCAGCATGACATCAGACGTTCAAGTCCCCACTGTGCACGACAACTTTAGGTCACTTTGACTTTTACTGACCAGTTCTAATTGGAACCTATTCTTACAGATTTCATGATTAGGAGAATTATCCTTATTGTTCTGTGTTTGGGGATCTAGTCTGGGTAAAGGTCACAAAAATCACCCACTTCAGGATACCTTGTGATGTCACAGGCATTTGGGGCCTGTATTTCTCTTGCAGATGACATCTTGTTTGCTAAGGAAAGCAACATATCCTGTTGAATTAAGCTATGTAGGACTACAGTCAAATTTCATTTTTAAAAGAAAAAAGGGGTGTGGAGGGTCAGAACAGTGGGTCAGTTTATAGAATTATTCTCTTAACCTCATGTTCCCACTGCTCACATATGTGAGTTCCCTATCTTTTCCCCCTCAAGGACATTGGCTCACTAGATTCTTTAAGTGCATTTTGTTGTCATTTCTCTCTGGCTGAGAGAGAGGGAATTTAGGAGGAGTGACCCAAAGTCCTTGTTCTCTATCAAGTGGGGTATGGACAGTTAATGGTATTTAGCATCAAGGCAATCCAGAGGTCCACGTTGGCAATTGGTGGGTGACTGGGCAAGGTATGCATAGGACAGGATCACACTAGGATAGCAACAAACAAGACAGAAAAGCATTATTTTTGTAAACAAGTAGCACAAAAAAATTAATATTTTTTTTCAGCCAATTCCTGAAAACCATGAAGACAGTAACTCACTAAAGCTTAAGATGGGGTGTAACATGGCATTAATTTTTGGGTGAAGGACATTTAAGGTGTTAGAAACATTAACAGAGTTGTTAGAAATATATACATAACATTTAGTTTTTATAGTGGAAAAGGTATCCCCTTGACCTCTAGTTAAGATATCTAATGCCATCTGATTTCATAGGACATCTTTTTTATTACCATTACCAGATAAGATGTAAGTGTCTCAGGTTCTTTTTTTAAAGATGAACATGAAAAGCATATGGTGGTGGCATCAGTCTAATGAGCTCAGTTCTTTCATTCTTGGATCATTAAGCAAGCCAGGATGGTCTACTTCTATTCAGAATCTTCAGATTGATGTTATCTAATTAAAAAAATAGCACTTGGACTTTACTTATTATATATATCTCTAGCAGTCTCTCTCTCTATTTTATATATATATATATATATATATATATACATACATATATACATATATATTCATATATATCTCTATTCATATATATGAATCTTCTGTTCCATCTATGTTGCCACAAATAATAAGAATTTAAGTTTTTATTTGACACCTGCCTACAGTTACCATCCAGTTAATCTTTTGAAGGGATTAATGTACTGATGAGGTTAGAAATCTCATAACCCAGATTTCATCTCTAAACTTTCTTGTATTGTCTCACACATGAGTTTTGGGGACACATTATATCTAAACCATAATAATTGTATTAATAATCACAACATTAATAATGTAGAAATTACATAAACTATATAATTCTATGAGAGTGTTATTACAGTTTCTTAAGTGACTAGAAAATAGGGGACAAAGTCAAGAAAGTTTGAATATTTAAAAAGTAAACAGGGAAGCAGGAGATAGGCAGAGAATCATGGCTATAAAGAAGAAGGTGCAAAAATTAAAATTAATTAAGAAAGGGAGGAAAGGTATATAGGGAAATTTGGGCTATTAGTGGGGAAAGAGAGTGAAGAAGGAGAACTAAAAGGAAAAAATCTAAAGTTCAAAAAAAAACAAGTAAATATAAGATCAAAACAAATCAAACCCACATAAAATTTTATCCCATGAAGTCAAAGTCAAAATAATAAATGAGGAAGAAATAAAGAAATTAAAATGATAGAAAAACGAAACACATATATATTCCATACAGTGAAAACATACAACACACACACATACGCAAAATGGAAAAAATTAAAAATTAATAAATTAAATGTTTAAAAGATGGAAAAGAGGGAATAGGAAAAATGTTCTTGGTTAAATATAAAGGGGTTGTTTCCCCTAAAGTAATCAAGATTGTCAGCAAGGATGAATGTTCATTGCTTATGTTCTTATGCCATTGTTTGTTTTTATCTTTTTGGCTCTGTTACCCTTGGGTCAAGGGTTGGATACTGTTAAGTCCCACATCTCTCTGTTTCTCATCAAGCTGCCACCCTGTGTGGCCAGGAACCAAAACTGATTATAGTCGCTCTCAGCTTCCCTTTTCTCAGTAGGATGGGATAGACTGAGGAGTGCTGATGAATAGACTCTTCCAACAGAGATGGTGCAGAGTTTTAATTTGGAAGTCCACATAGCCGGAGTTTAGTCTTGGCTGACCTCTGGAACTGTTTTCTGGTTATTCAATATTAGATTCATACTCACTGTTTCTGGGACGATGTCAATCTCTTCTGGATGTCTGGGTCTCAGGAACCTCTATAAAATTCCACTTTTAGGGTGAGAAGTCTAAACATTTCACAAGCTTCACCTATTTAATAATTATAGTTATGAATTATCTAGGATCAGACCTGGAGTGCAGGCTCACCTATCTGACTGGTTTCTGGAAACTTTTCAGTTGTTCATATGGGTCTCCAGCAACAAAGGGGACTTTCTCTCCTTGGTGTTTCCAGCCTGAATTTTCCTAAGCACAGTCCCCTTTGTGCCTGTGTCAGTCATGCTGGTCTAGGCACACTCTGAATCCCACCATAGGTGACTGCTGGGTTAAACTGGAAGCTGTCTTTCTGAGTTTGCAATCTCATGCCATATTTTTTTATAGGTTTTTAAAATAGTTTTTATTTTTTAAAAGTTAAGTGTTCATTACAGGAAAAATAAAAACACAAACAAAAAACAGAGTTATCCAGTCACAAGCAGCTTAATTGGACATATCCCTCCAGGTCCTGCCATACACACACAATATCCCATTTTGTGTGATTAAGATTGCAGTGTGTTTCATGCTTTTCCACACATCGTAAATATTCACAATTTCAAAATCCCAAAGCTATATGAGTATTTTTGACAAACAAGAATACACTACACCAACTCAATCTGTTATCCTTTCTTGGGGACAAAAATTTCGCTGAAGACAGAAATGGCAACAGGTCTCCAGATAGACATATTGGCAGAGTTACAACTAAAATAATGCATTCCCCTAATGCTCAATTTAAAATGAGATTGAGCAATAAAATACACCAAACTTGTTTCATTACCAGATTTCTACTATTAAAATATTAGCAAGAATGCATACTACCAGTGAATTACAGTATTCTTATAGTACAGCCCCCCAAAAAATACACACACACCAGTGGCTCACATCACATCAATGGACTGGATAAGGTGTTTTTTATTTGTTAAAAGAGGGTCTTGACTATTTCTCCTAAACATCTTGGATTTGACATAGCCACTGTAGTCATCCGATTTCACCTTCTCTGGAAGTGCTTTGATCCAGGTGCAGTCAGAGCTTCAGCAGGAACTTCATGTGTACAGTATGGAGAATGCATTATGGTATAATGAGCCCAGGACCTTCCAGAAACATGTCCATTAGGACAAGCGAGTCTCAGAATGAGGATGAAGCATAGGAAAAAAAAAACTAAACAATGCTGCTCTAAGTAGAGAGAGATGTGCAGAAGATTTGGAAATTATTAGTAATAGGGACACATTTTATATCAGAGATAGTGTATTTTGTGCACAGATTTGTAAGGAGAATTGCAAAAGAAGAGCAGTTTTTAAAAGCAAATCAGCAAGATGATCATCAAACATACTTTAGTGAAGGGTATTTACTTTAATCTCAACTCACAGTACATATTTAATTAATTTCAAATGATTTATTTGTTTTTAAGATTTATGATCTCCAAGGAATAAGTTGATGTCATCACACGTTGATCCCCTTAGGATATAATGGAAAACTTTAGGAAGTACAAGGGACATAAACTCATATTAAGTTCCTCATATGCTTTTGAGAACAAGGTATATATGTATTCTAAATCCAGACACTTTGACCATAAAGACGAGAGTGCACTTGCAAAAAGCTATTCTCAGAGAAATCTAGGTAAGAAAACTAGACTAACATATTGTAACTTCTAATTTTTGTGACTATAAATATTTACCTTCTAGTTTTCATTATTTCTAAATTTTAATGCCATTCTTATCATTTTAATGGCAAACTAAAATGAGGTATAATATTGTAGTTCATCATACTCTCATATTATAAGATCCAATTATAAAATGCAGGCAAATATAACAAAAATATATTTAAAAAATTGTGTCTAGTATCTAATCTAACTGGCTAATTATGTAGCTCTAATTCAGAACTTTAGAACCAAGAAATTTCTATTGCCTTCCTTTGGATGTTTTGATTATGGAAGTACAAACACATTTTGAGAGTAGAACTTATATTACAAGACTTTTTGGTCAGTATGTCCCAATAGATCCCTAACTCATAAGAGGAAATAGCCTTTTAAAGCAAAACAAACTTTGAATTCAACAAGTTCACTAGGATTTGAACAAGTTTCTCTTTTTCTAAATTTTTAAAATTGAAATATAAAGGGAAGTCTTAAACTTTTTTATATATGATTCATTTAGAGAATCATAAATTTTTTTAGGAAACTGCAAAACATTAAAATGAGTCAATTTAGGTGAAATAAAAATATCTAACATACTTAAGATGATCAAGTTAAACATATTCCCTGTACATTCTTCTTCAAAAATATCAATAAGCAGGCACCAAGAGGTCACTAAGGATCATTCGTAGAAAAACATTTACTCACAGGGAGAGTTAGGATTGGAATTATTTCTGCTTTCTTCCCAGAGTTTCTTACAGCTCCATTCACAGAAAATGTTAAAAACCAACTTCAAAGTGCTTATATATGGTTACAAAAATTTTCAGATATTGTGAAAAAATAAGACAAATTATACATGAGAAATTGTAGATTGTGTTGTTTATAGAAGACACGCTCCTAAATTCAGAAAATGAGAGCAAGGTGTTCTGGAACATTTACATAAAACTTTATATAAACTATGCCATAAAAATGAAAAAGGATTTAGATATTCGGAAAAAATATCAATGGAAGTCATGGAATGGACAGAAATGGTGTTTATGAAAATTGCTGTGACATTAGGAAATGTTTGAGAGGTGATAACATGTGCAGCATTATTTATTTAATGTTTCAAAGTAATTCACTTTAAATATGACTAGTCCACTCCATAGTACTTAGTGATCTTTGTAAAATCTCAATAAAAAAATCAAATACCTATAATGCTTTTTATAAAAAAAAATTAATCCACCTAAAGAAGTTATAAAATTGTATCTCAGTAAGGAAAAAATACATATTCATAGAAAATTAATTTTAAATTTATCCTAGGGATCTTAAACAAATACAGACACTATAATTACTTGGGAACAATGATCCAAATATGAGTATGCTAATTTTTTATGTTGTACTTGCATAAATGTATGCATATAAATATTTTTCACTTCCAATATTCATCTTGAAATTATCAAGATGTCTTTGTGAAGGTAAGAATCACACTATGAAGTTACAGATGCTGACAATTTTACCAAGTGAAGGACTCCCTGGAAGCAGATGTAACAGTAAACTAGAGAGTATATGGGATGCTAGAAGAAGGCACTCCTCTGTTATAAAAGAAATAAAATATTACCCAGCAATCAAAGAGAATAAAATCATAGCATTTGCAGGTAAATGGATGGAGATAGAGAAGATAATGCTAATGTCCCAATAGACCCCTAACTCATAAGAGAAAACAGCCTTTTAAAGCAAAACAAACTTTGAATTCAACGAGTTCACTAGGATTTGAACAACTTTGGGATTTGAACAATCCCTAAAAACCAAGTGCCAAATGTATTCTTTGATATAAGGAGGCTGATTCATAGTGAGATAGAGAGCAGGAGCATGGGAGGAATAGATGGACTCTAGACAGGGCACAGGGTTGGAGGGGAAGAGAGGGGGCATGGGATAATTATTGATGGTGGAATGTGGTGATCATTACTATCCAAACTACAGGTATGAAGACACAAATTGGTGTGAATATACTATGTATACAACCAGAGATATGAAAAATTGTGCTCTATATATGTAGTAAGAATTGTAATGCATTCTGCTGTCATATATAAATATAAATAAATAAGTAGAAAGATAAATAAATTTAAAAAAGAAAAACTGAAAATCACATGCTCTTAATAAGTACATTGTATGCACAAAATTTCTCTCTCAACAGAAAAGCAAGAGATGACTAAGAACAATCACTCCTTAATGATAGAATTCATTCTCGTGGGGTTTACAGATCAACCAGACTTTAAGACACTTCTGTTTATGGTGTTCTTTGCCATCTATCTGGTCACCATGGTGGGGAATCTAGGGTTGGTGACCTTGATTTACATGGAGCGCCATCTTCACACACCAATGTACATCTTCCTGGGCAACCTGGCTCTCATGGATTCCTGCTGTTCCTCTGCCATCACTCCCAAGATGCTAGAGAACTTCTTTTCTGAGTACAGTAGGATTTCCCTCTATGAATGCATGGCACAATTCTATTTTCTCTGTCTTGCTGAGACTACAGACTGCTTTCTTCTGGCAGCAATGGCCTATGACCGCTATGTGGCCATATGCAGGCCTCTGCAGTACCACTCTCTGATGTCAAAGAAACTCTGCATTCAGATGACCACAGGAGCCTACATAGCTGGAAACCTGCATCCCATGGTTCATGTAGGTCTTCTATTTAGGTTAGTTTTCTGTGGGTCTCATCGAATCAATCACTTTTTTTGTGATGTCCTT
Organism: Urocitellus parryii; assembly: GCF_045843805.1. Lineage (NCBI taxonomy): Eukaryota > Metazoa > Chordata > Mammalia > Rodentia > Sciuridae > Urocitellus > Urocitellus parryii. The sequence continues at coordinate 147,593,237 of NC_135532.1, forward strand.
CCGTTATACAGACTCTCCTGTGTTGACCCTTATATTAATGAATTGATGATACTTATCTTGTCAGGCTCTATTCAGGTCTTTACTATCACTGTAGTATTAATCTCTTATTTCTATATTCTCTTCACTATATTCACAATGAAATCCAAAGAAGGAAGAGGAAAAGCTCTATCTACTTGTGCATCCCACTTTCTCTCTGTGTCAATATTCTATGGTTCTCTGCTCTTCATGTATATTCGGCCAAATTCATTTAAAGAAGGCAATAATGATATGCCTGTTGCTATTTTTTATACTCTAGTCATTCCTTTATTAAACCCTTTCATTTATAGTCTAAGAAATAGGGAAGTAATGCATGTTATTAAAAAGATTGTGATGAAGAGATAACTGTACAAATATTGTTCGTCTCCCCTAGAAAATTGATTTTAACTTGATAATAACTTTTTCTTAACTTACAGATACTGAGAAAGTAGAAAATGCCTATTTCCAGAATAAAATATTAAATTCTGACAACATGATGATACTGCTGTCAAATTAATTTAGAAAGTAGAGATTGTGTTAAAGTATATTTACAAAATGTTATTTACCACATTTCATCAGGTATGAACTAAATAATATTTTTCTGATTGCCAATGTGAAATCAGTCCCAACTGTTAGCAAATCCAAAGAATGCTAGGAATAATAGTCACTATATATAAAGGAAGACATATTTAATAATTTTTGCAAATTTATTGAGTTTCCAATTATAATCTATACCCTCAGGCACATTCCAAGATCTCAGATACTAATATTTGTTTAATCAACACCATCTATTAGAGGCATAGCATACTTGAATTTGATTTCCAAATTGACTTTAAGAGTTTCAGTAAATTCAGTAAATTAGGTTTGAATGTGGGTTCAGAGATAATGTCCTCCAGTTAAGAATGTTTTCATGTTAGTGTCACTTGTTTTTACTCTCAAATTCTCTGAAATCTAAAGTACTATATATTAGTGAGTTATCAGTCTGTATTTTACAACAATGCTATTCATAATGAAAATCATATGGATTTTATTTTTTCCAGATTTTGTTGTATATGTCCAACCTGGGACTAATTATTTAGTATATCAATAAAATCATTTTTTTCTTCCAGACCATATTATTTATTTCCTTATGTGTCAACCATGTCACGTCTGATTTTGTATTACCAGTACTCAAACTGTGCCTGAATTATTTGGTTATTTAGTAAATATTTCTTTCAAAATGGTTTTTGTGTTTCTATGTTAGTATAAAATGGATTTAATATTTTTATTTTTGAATGATGAATATGTTTTCAGTTTTTCTGTTTTAATTTCTAATCTGATAAACACCCACAGATATATTATCTATGTAAGCAAAGGCTCTTGAGGTTTGAAATGTATTTTAAGAGTCTAAAAGAATCCAGAGACCAAAAAGTTTGAGAAGCTCTGAATTGGATGGATATTGTACACATTGTATTTTAATGGTAATTTTCAGTTGTCAGAGTTATATCCATTGATGTACTTTCCCTTTTCTAACAGCAAATGTTGTGTATTTCAGCACCACCCACTATTATCCTAGCAACACTGAGTCCCAGACATGTCTTGAAGAAACACTATGTCATTTACTTGGGGCCACTGAGTCAAAAGAAAAGTTTCTGGGAAATTAAAAGACATTCACACACACACACACACACACACACACACATAAACACACATATGCATCACAATATTCATCTTGCTCTCTCTACACAAATGGATGTGAAATCTGTCGCCACCTACTGTTCAGCATCAAAAACAAAATTAACCTATTGTCATACTCAACACTCAAACAAGGGCTGAACTGAGACAATTCTAAGAAAATAAACCAAAATATGTGGAGTAAATCATCCCTTCCAGTCATATAATCCAGTAAATGTTACTATTTAAGATTTGTCTGAAAAAGTGTTCTGTTTGCAACGGATTAAATGCTAGCTATAACATTCCTGTCTCTTACAAGTGTTCTTTAATGCTCCAAATGAATCCTCAAACATTCTTAGAGTTTACAAATACTTTTTCAATGGTATCCACTTCACTACTGAGCACAAATATTAAGCCTTTTACTCTGATTATTATATTATAATATTAAGAGCTCCACAATAAAACATGGATGGCCAGGAAGATATATACTTTGTACATAGAGATAAAGTGGAAATACATGCATTATTTCACATTTTTCATCATGTGCAATTGTGAAGCTCAGAAATCAAATCCAGGATATCTGGCTCCAGAACCCATGATCTTAACCTTTAAAACATGTTATAAATTACATAAACTGAAGGAAGCACTGGAGGAAAATATTTTAGAATGTAAGTAATGAAATGAGCAGAAATTTAAAAGAGATGTGGATCAATCACAGTTCCAAATTTATTTTGAAAACTCTCAAAATAACAGAAAATTTAGCAGTATAATATAACTAATACTCATGTGTATTTTTAGCTAATTAAAAATGAATTAAGCAATTTACATTAGTCTATTCAAAAATGTGCATGTATGGGCTGGGGTTGTGGCTCAGTGGTAGAGTGCTTGCCTCATGTGTGTGAGGCACTGGGTTCAATCCTCAGCACCACATAAAAATAAATAAATAAAATAAAGGTATTGTGTCCATCTACAACTAAAACAATTTTTTAAAATGTGCATGTATATACATATAATATATACATGCTTGCATATATTATATATCTATCTACTATCAATATATACATATTGCATACATTTCATGTACTTATACATATTTATACTCACAATATTCTATTTGAATTAAATTTAGACCTGAGGGTGCCTCTGCATTTATGTTCCTAGGGAATGAAATGCAATCTAATTTAGTATTGCAACCAAGCAAAAGCTTAAATAAGGAATAAGCTCTTATAACCAATAGCTGAGTGTTAGTCAATCATAGCGAATCACAGCAGCTGAGCTTATGTCAATCAAAGCTCATAAATATTTGAACACATTGCAGTTCTTTGAATTAATTCTGGGTCTGAGGATGCCTAATTCAGAAATTGTGAACAAGAGCAGGTTAAGGTCTTAAACTGAGTGCGTGTGATGTGTGAAAATTTTTAAACTAAAATATATATTTATACAAATAATTCATAACACATGTAAATAATATGTACTATGTAAACATATATGCCTTTCCTTGAACAATAGATGCCTTGTAAAATATCCAAACTCTGTATTTTCTGATGTTTCCTCTTAACTAGATTTAAGTTAAATAATTTTCAGCAATGATAAGGATCCTAGAATATTCTAATTGCATTTTTATTTGTTCTATTTAGGTATACATGACAGTAGAATTCATTTTGAGATAATGAACATTTTTTCACATACTTGTTGATTGACTGTATTTATTCTTCTGTGAAGTCTCTATTCAGTTCTTTAGCCCATTTATAGAATGGGTTTCTTATTTTGGGGATGTTGAGTTTTTTTGAGTTATTTATATATCCTTGAGATTGGTGCTCTATTTGAGATGTGTATGGTAAATGTTTTCTCCCATTCTGTAGGCTCTCTCATCCGTTGATTATTTCCTTTGCTGAGAAGAATCTTTTTAATTTGAATCCATCCCATTTTATTCTTTTTTTTTTTCTTCTTTCCATTTTATTCTTAATTTTACTTTTGCTCTTTAGGAATCTTGTTAAGGAAGTCAGGTTGTAAGCCGATATGATGAAGATTTGGGTCTACTTTTTCTTCTTTTAGGCACAGTCTCTGTTCTAGTGCCTAAGTCTTTGATCTGCTTTGAGTTTAGTTTTGCGCACGGTGAGAAATAGTGTGTAATTTAATTTTGTTATACATGGATTTTCAGTTTTCCCAGCACCCTTTGTTGAATAGGCTGTCTTTTCTCCAATGTACGTTTTCAGAGCCTCTGTCTAGTATGAGATAATCATTATTGATGTAGGTTTTTCTCTGTGTCTTCTATTTTGTACTATTGGTCTACATTTCTATTTTTGGTGGCAATACCATCCCATTTTTGTTACTATTGCTCTGTAGTATAGATTAAGGTCTGGTATCATGATACCGCCTGCTTCTCTCTTCTTACTAAGGATTGCTTTGGCTATTCTGGGTCTCTTATTTTTCCAAATGAATTTCATGATTGCTTCTTCTAGTTTTATGAAGAATGTCATTGGGATTTTAATATGACTTGCATTAAATCTGTGTAACACTTTTGGAAGTATGGCCATTTTGACCATATTAATTCTGCCTATCTAAGAACATCGGAGATTTCCATCTTCTAAGGTCTTCTTTAATTTCTTTCTAATGTAGTTTCATTATGAAGATCTTTCACCACTTTTGCCAGAGTGATTCTCAAGTCTGTCTTTCTTTCTTTCTTCTTTCTTTCTTTCTTTCTTTCTTTCTTTCTTTCTTTCTTTCTTTCTTTCTTTCTTTCCTTCGAGGCTATTGTGAATGGGGTAGAGTGGTACACCACCTGTGATGCTACTTGAGTTGTCGTTGACTCGGTACTGAGCCATAGGGGCTTAGATCTTCCCTTGGGAACAATCCCAGCATTCCCATGTGTAGAATGCCCAAGATATGAGATCTCTGCCTTTGTTCTTCTGATGGAACAGCTAGCTCCAGACTTGAGTATTACCCATTAAGCTTGGACAGCCCACCTCCTACCTTATTTGGCAAAAAAAAAAAAAAAAAAAAATTCCATCAAAAATTTTTTGAAGCCCCCTTTCTATAAATAAAGGTAACATGGGTTCATACACTCACTCTCTCTCCTTCCGGTGTGGAAGCAGGACCCTTAAGGGTGCAGAGCCATCCTGCCATGGATTTCCATAGTTTATAGCTAATCTTATTCCCTTCCATCATCCTATTTATGTAACCACTTTGCATTTAGTCATCTTGTTTCTTCAGGCTCCTCTTGGCTATGAGGTTCTTAGATGTTCCTTGGTTTGGGTGATCTCACAGAATTTTGAGATCTTGGTAGATATTGTGTATAAAGTTCTTCTGTTGTTGATGGGACATTGTAAGAACAGACATGCTTGTCTTGCTCCTGACCTTAGAAAAAATGCTTTCAGTCTTTGACCATTGACATAACTGTGGAAATACCCTATATAGTAAAACATACATGCTTTTGATTCTGGGATATATGCCTTTTTCCTAATTAGTTTATTGATTTTTTTCATAAAGAGTTGTTAAATTTTGTGAAATACTTTGTATCTTTTAACACAGTCATTTGATTTTTGTTCTGTAGACTATACATATGATGTGTTTTACTTATTGTGTTTCAAATGCAGCTTTGTAGCAATTTTTGTCTTTCTGGAATAAATCTCAGTAGTTGTGTACAGTCTTTCATAATTGTAGTATTTGGTCAATAGAAATTTTTGAGAATTTTGAATTTATAATCATGACACATACTGTTCTGGAGTTTCTTTTTTTCCTTATGATATCAAGGTAATATAAAAAAAATCTTATTAAATGACCAGTGTTACTTTACCTACATTTAAAAAAATAGTTTATAAAAATTAATTTTTACACTAAAAATCTTTGGTAGAATCCACTGGGGCAGCACTACTGAGCTGGACATTTTTGTTGGGTAGATTGTCAAATTAGAAAGTCTGTCTCTTAACTTTTATGGTAAGAGATTTTCTATTTCATCTTGAGTCATTTTTTTGTAATTATTGTTTTCTGTGAATTTATCTATTTCAAAGCTTGTCTAATAGTCAGCATACCTTCTTTTATATTTTTTTAATCATCTCTTCTTTCTGAAACATTAATAGCAATATCCCCTGTTGGATTTAATAATTTGTATCCTTTTTATACTAGTCTAGCTAAATGTTTATCTACTTCCTTTATCTTTTAAAGAAGTCAACTTCTGATATTTTTAATTTTCCCTTTTCCTTTTTCATTCTCTGTTGCATTGACTTTTGTTTCAGATTTCAGATTCAGATAATATCTTCTCCTTCTTGCTTTACCTTTAGTTTGCTCTTTTTTTCCTTTATGATTAGGTCTTTTAACCGTAGTTTAGGGTGTATTCTTGGATTTCCATGTATTATTTAGTATCATAATATCTCAACTTCATTCTGTTATAATCAGACAAGCCTTGTTGGTATTATTTCTATCCTTTTATTTGTATTGAGTTTTGCTTTTACTAACATACAGTGTACACTGGAAAATATAAACTCTGTTGTTGGCTGGAGTGTCCTACACATGTCTGTTTGGTCTATTTTGTAGTTCAAATCTTTTTATTTCCCTGATGATCTTCTATCCATTAACAAAAGCAGAGTGGTAAAGTTTCTTTCTGCTGTCTTTGCTTTCAGCTTGTCATATATTTTGTTATTAGATACATATTCATTACAATAATTGTATCATCCTGAAGGACTGAACTTCCATCATTTTGAAATGTTCTTTTCATCTCTATTGATTGTCTTTCTTTCAAAGTCAAATTGGTCTGTTCCTAGTATAACATCCACCTTATTTTTGATTGTTGTTTGCATGATATACTGTTTTCTATCATTTTTCTCTCCATCTCTTTGTAACTTTTTGTTCTAAACAATGTCTTTTATATCAAGGATATACCTGGATCATTTTTGTCCAATCTTTTGCCTTTTAATATGATTATTCTGGATTCCTACTTTCCCAGGACTGCAAGAAGAGGTTAGCTGGAGCAGTATGAAAAAAGAACACAAGGAAGCAGGGAAGTCCAAGGTCATGTAGGGCCTTATGCATAGAAAGTCAACAGAAGGGTTTTGAGCTGAGGAGTGATGTGATCGAATTTACACCCAAACAAACAAATTTGCAAACAAGCCTGCTCGGGTTCCAACATGGCAGCCGGCGAGCAGGCAGCATTTTCTATACCTCCGCAGTAACGGGATCAGAGAGACACATAAATACACTTGCATGGGACCTGCTGAGGAACTTCTAACAATATTCCACTGAAAGGAGACCTGCCGATAACTAGTAAGTCTGTGTGAGGGGTCAGTTTGTCTCAGGCGAGTGAATCTCGGCAACGCGGATCAGGGACACAATCCCGCCGGCCGCCGCTGAACTGCAGCGAACATACGAACGGCCGCGGCAGGACTGGGCCCCGCAGGCCTGAGTCTGTGAACTGCCTCTGGCGATTTGGCGCTACAAACAACACCCCCACCCCTCTCACCCCACCCCCAGCCGGTTCGGAGCTGCAAACCACAACCCCCCCACCCCCACCCCCACCCCGCTCCTGTGAACAACTCCCGCCCACCGGGCTCTGCAAAGGGCCCCGCCCACACGGCAAATGGACAAACGCGCCCCGACCACCAGGCACCTCGAACAGCCCTGCCCGCACAGGGGAATCAGGAATGGCGCGGGACCCACCGCACGGAACTCCCGGCTACGGCTCCCACCAGAGGTAACATCTGAGGTCTCTTGCACCAGTTTCCAGGGGCGTGACTACCAGAGGGCAAGTAAATTCGCTAAGGGTCCTCAACCCCAAGCCCTACAAACTTAGGATCCCAGGGAATGGCAAACAGGGAGAGCGTGCCCAGGTGGCCATGAAAACAGGACACACAGGAGCAGCAGACCTGGCGTGTAGCCAGTATTGTGGTGAGCGTTACGGGTGAGCAGACCCGCCCAGTCCGGGAGGAAAAGCTGCTGCACAGTGACAGGCTCCCGCCTACTGAGAAGAGAAGCTTAGCCCAGTGGGCACAGCTTCACCTAATGGAAGAATAGTGAATCGGACTCTAAGACTGCATTTATTAAATTTTTTTTTTTGGTTTGGTTTTTTTTGTTTGTTTGTTTGTTGGTTGATGTTGTTGGGTTTTTGTTGTTGTTGTTTTTAAAAAAGTGTTTTTAAAACTCATTTTATTTTATTTTATTTTATTTTATTTTTTAATTTTAATCCTCATCTCTATTATTACTATTGTTATTTTTTTTAATTTGTTTTAATTTTCTATTTTTTCTTTCTCTTTCTTCTCTTCCTCTGTCTTTCCATTTCTTTTCAATTCTCTCATTCCCCCTTCCTTGAATTCTACTTGGTTACTCTCATTCTCTTTGGTGATTTCTTCCCTTCCCTGCTAATACCTTTCCTCCCAACCATCAAATAAATTTATAGGAATAGACAGTAACTCAACAGTCAAACAGAACAAGAAGCAAAATGAGCAGTATGAAAAAGCAAGGAAGAAAAGGAGTACAAACAACACAGGACAGCCTAAATATTCAGGACGACATAGAGTCATCAGAAAAGTTGTCATATAAAGAACTCAGGGAACACCTTAGACAGATGGAATGGAACCTTAAAGAGGACACGAGACAGCAAATTAAAGCAGCGAAAGAACACATTGAGAATGAATTACATAAACAGATAAAAGAAGAAGTTAAGCATCTTTATCAGGAGATAGAGATTATAAAAAAGAATCAAACAATAATCTTAGAAATGAAGGAAATTATAAACCAAATTAAAATCTCAAATGAGAGTATCACTAATAGAGTAGAGCAACTAGAAGCCAGAATGTCCGATAATGAAGACAAACTATATCAACTTGAAAAGAGTCTAGCCAACTCAGATAGGATGGTTAAAAATCACGAGAGAAACATACAAGAGATATGCGATAATAAAAAAAAAAATTTAAGAGTCATTGGGATAGAGGAAGGGATAGAAATTGAAACCAGGGGAATGAGTAATTTACTAAATGAAATAATTACAGAAAACTTTCCAGAAATAAAAAAAGGAAACAGATATACAAATTGTAGATGCATACAGGACACCAAGCATACAAAATCACAGTAGACCAACGCCAAGACACATTGTTATGAAGATATCCAATATACAGAACAAAGAGAAAATATTAAAAGCTACAAGAGAAAGGAGAAAGATTACATTCAGGGGTAAACCAATAAGGTTAACAATGGATTTTTCAACTCAGATGCTGAAAGCAAGAAGATCCTGGAACAACGTATTCCAAACACTGAAAGACAATGGATGCCAACCAAGAATCCTGTATCCGGCAAAATTAAGCTTCAGGTACGACAACAAAATAAAAATATTTCATGATAAACAAAAACTAAAAGAATTTGCAGCCAGAAAACCAGCATTGCAAAGTATCTTGAGCAAAACACTCCACAAGGAAGAAATGAAAAACAATAACCAAAGCCAACATTGGGAAGTACCTCAGTAAAGACAGACGGAGGGGGGAAAGCAAATCATGGAGAAACAAACTAAATTGAAAAAAAAAAAAAAGAAAGAGATAAATAATCAAACATGGCTGGAAGTACAAACCATATATCAATAGTAACTCTAAACATTAATGGTTTAAACACTCCAATAGAGGGACATAGGCTGGTAACATGGATTAAAAAAACAAATCCAACAATATGCTGCCTCCAGGAGACACACCTGACTGGAAAAGACATACACAGGCTGAAGGTGAAAGGTTGGGAAAAAATATACTACGCACACGGTCCTCGCAAGCAAGCAGGGGTGGCCATCCTCATATCGAATAAAATCGACTTCAAGACTAAATTAATCCAAAGGGATAAGGAAGGACATTATATACTGTTAAAAGGAACCATTAAACAACAAGATATAACAATTATCAATATTTATGCACCTAATAATGGTGCTGTGAAGTTCATGAAACAAATTCTCCTCAAGTTCAAGAATCAAATAGACCACAACACAATAATTATGGGTAACTTCAACACACCTCTCTCACCATTGGACAGATCCTCCAAACAAAAGTTGAATAAAGAAACTATAGAACTCAATACCACAATCAATAACCTAGACTTAACTGACATATATAGAATATATCAACCATCATCAAGTGGATATACTTTTTTCTCAGCAGCACATGGATCCTTCTCAAAAATAGACCATATATTATGGCATAGGGCAACCCTCAGTAAATATAAAGGGGTGGAGATAATACCATGCATTTTATCTGATCATAATGGAATGAAACTGGAAATCAATGATAAAAGAAGGAAGGGAAAATTCAATATCACATGGAAAATGAACAATATGTTACTGAATGATCAAAGGGTTACAGAAGACATAAAGGAGGAAATCAAAAAATTCTTAGAGATAAATGAAAATACAGACACAACATATCAGAATCTATGGGACACAATGAAAGCAGTTTTAAGAGGGAAATTCATCGCCTGGAGGTCATTCCTCAAAAAAAGGAAAAACCAACAAGTAAATGAGCTCACACTTCATCTCAAAGCCCTAGAAAAGGAAGAGCAAAACAACAGCAAATGCAGCAGAAAGCAAGAAATAATTAAAATCAGAGCGGAAATCAACGAAATTGAAACAAAAGAAACTATTGAAAAAATTAACAAAACTAAAAGTTGGTTCTTTGAAAAAATAAACAAGATTGACAGACCCTTAGCCATGCTAATGAAGAGAAGAAGAGAGAGAAATCAAATTACTAACATAAGGGATGAAAAAGGCAATATCACAACAGATGCTACAGAAATACAGAAGACAATTAGAAATTATTTTGAAAACCTATACTCCAATAAAATAGAAGATAGTGAAGACATTGATAAATTCCTTAAGACATATGATTTTCCCAGACTGAGTCAGGAGGACACACACAATTTGAACAGACCAATATCAATGGATGAAATTGAAGAAGCAATCAAAAGACTACCAACCAAGAAAAGCCCAGGACCGGACGGGTATACAGCGGAGTTTTACAAAACCTTTAAAGAAGAATTAATACCAATACTTTTCAAGTTATTCCAGGAAATAGAAAAAGAGGGAGCTCTTCCAAATTCATTCTATGAGGCCAACATCACATTGATTCCGAAGCTAGACAAAGACACCTCAAAGAAAGAAAACTACAGACCAATATCTCTAATGAACCTAGATGCAAAAATCCTCAATAAAATTCTGGCGAATCGGATACAAAGGCACATCAAAAAAATTGTGCACCATGATCAAGTAGGATTCATCCCTGGGATGCAAGGATGGTTCAATATATGGAAATCAATAAATGTTATTCACCATATCAATAGACTTAAAAATAAGAACCATATGATCATCTCGATAGACGCAGAAAAAGCATTCAACAAAGTACAGCATCCCTTTATGTTCAAAACATTAGAAAAACTAGGGATAACAGGAAGTTACCTTGACATTGTAAAAGCTATCTATGCTAAGCCCCAGGCTAGCATCATTCTGAATGGAGAAAAATTGAAGGCATTCCCTCTAAAATCTGGAACAAGACAGGGATGCCCTCTATCACCACTTCTATTCAATATAGTTCTCGAAACACTGGCCAGAGCAATTAGACAAACGAAAGAAATTAAAGGCATAAAAATTGGAAAAGAAGAGCTTAAATTATCACTATTTGCGGATGACATGATTATATACCTAGAAGACCCAAAAGGGTCTACAAAAAAACTACTAGAACTAATAAATGAATTCAGCAAAGTGGCAGGATATAAAATCAACACACACAAATCAAAGGCATTTCTGTATATCAGCAACAAAACTTCTGAAATGGAAATAAGGAAAAACACTCCATTCACAATATCCTCAAAAAAAATAAAATACTTGGGAATCAACCTAACAAAAGAGGTGAAAGATTTATACAATGAAAACTACAGAACTCTAAAAAGAGAAGTAGAAGAAGATCTTAGAAGATGGAAAAATATACCCTGTTCATGGATAGGCAGAACTAACATCATCAAAATGGCGATATTAGCAAAAGTTCTCTATAGGTTTAATGCAATGCCAATCAAAATCCCAATGGCATTGCTGGTAGAAATAGATAAAGCAATCATGAAATTCATATGGAAAAATAAAAGACCCAGAATAGAAAAAGCAATTCTAAGCAGGAAGTGTGAATCAGGTGGTATAGCAATACCAGATTTCAAACTATATTACAGAGCAATAGTAACAAAAACAGCATGGTACTGGTACCAAAACAGGCGGATGGACCAATGGTACAGAATAGAGGATACAGAGACTAATCCACAAAGTTACAACTATCTTATATTTGATAAAGGGGCTAAAAGCATGCAATGGAGGAAGGATAGCATCTTCAACAAATGGTGTTGGGAAAACTGGAAATCCATATGCAACAGAATGAAACTGAATCCCCTCCTCTCACCATGCACAAAAGTTAACTCAAAATGGATCAAGGACCTGGATATCAAATCAGAGACTTTGCATATGATAGAAGAAAAAGTTGGGTCTGATCTACATATTGTGGGGTCAGGCTCCAAATTCCTTAACAGGACACCCATAGCACAAGAGTTAATAGCAAGAATCAACAAATGGGACTTACTTAAACTAAAAAGTTTTCTCACAGCAAGAGAAACAATAAGAGAGGTAAATAGGGAGCCTACATCATGGGAACAAATATTTACCCCTCACACTTCAGATAGAGCCCTAATATCCAGAATATACAAAGAACTCAAAAAATTAGACAATAAGACAACAAATAACCCAATCAACAAATGGGCCAAGGACCTGAACAGACACTTCTCAGAGGAGGACATACAATCAATCAACAAGTACATGAAAAAATGCTCATCATCTCTAGCAGTCAGAGAAATGCAAATCAAAACCACCCTAAGATACCATCTCACTCCAGTAAGATTGGCAGCCATTATGAAGTCAAACAACAACAAGTGCTCATTAGGATGTGGGGAAAAGGGTACTCTTGTACATTGCTGGTGGGACTGCAAATTGGTTGGACCAATTTGGAAAGCAGTATGGAGATTCCTGGGAAAGCTGGGAATGGAACCACCATTTGACCCAGCTATTGCCCTTCTTGGACTATTCCCTGAAGACCTTAAAAGAGCGTACTACAGGGATACTGCCACATCGATGTTCACAGCAGCACAATTCACAATAGCTAGACTGTGGAACCAACCCAGATGCCCTTCAATGGATGAACGGATTAAAAAATGTGGCATTTATACACCATGGAGTATTACGCAGCACTAAAAAAATGACAAAATCATGGAATTCGCAGGGAAATGGATGGCACTAGAACAGATCATGCTTAGTGAAGCTAGCCAATCCCTAAAAAACAAATACCAAATGTCTTCTTTGATATAATGAGAGCAACTAAGAATAGAGCTGGGAGGAAGAGCAGGAAGAAAATATTAACATTAAACAGAGACACGAGGTGGGAGGGAAAGGGAGAGAAAAGGGGAATTGCATGGAAATGGAAAGAGACCCTCATTGTTATAAAAAACTACATATAAGAGGTTGTGAGGGGAATTGGAAAAAAAAAAGGAGATAAACGAATTACAGCAGATGGGATAGAAAGAGAAGATGGGGGGGAGGGGGGATAGTAGAGGACAGGAAAGATAGCAGAATACAACAGTCACTCGTATGGCATTATGTAAAAATGTGTATGTGTAACCGATGTGATTCTGCAATCTGTATTTGGGGTAAAAATCGGAGTTCATAACTCACTTGAAACGAATGTTTGAAATATGATATGTCAAGAGCTTTGTAATGTTTTGAACAACCAATAAAAAAAATATGATTATTCTGTATATTCACAGTTAATGTTATTAATTTAAAGCTTCCATTTTTTGTGTGTTTTTTTTATGCCTCATATATTTTTATTCCTCTGTTTTTTTCTTCACTGCTTTCATTTGGGGGGGGAGTATCTTCTAATGTTGCAGTAATAATTTTCTCTATCTAATTTGTGTGTCTGTGTGTATGCTTACCATATACTTCTTGACAGTATTAGCTTCAGATATATGCTAGGTTTAAATAGTGGTATACAGAAGTATTACTCTTATATAGCTGTAATTACTGTCCCACTTGTGTTTTTGTATTGTTACTAATACCAAATTCACACATTACAAACATAAATATTTTTATAATTTTTACTGTAGAACATGTCCTTATTTCCTTAACCCAGTATGTTCCTCCTCTCCACCTCCTTTATGATATTATAGGCAAATATAGTACACAAAGATTTTATTTATAAATTATTATAATATATAATGTTATATTATTTACATATTATTATTTACATATATTATATTATTTACATATTTCCTTGTATAAGTTTAAATCAGGTATGAGAGGAAAGAAGAAAATATCTGTAAGTAGTGTTATATAATTGCATAATTACTATTGCTAGTGTTTTGAGTGTGTGTGTGTATGTGTGTGTGTGTGTGTGTGTGTGTGTGTGAAAAACCTTGAGAAGACTTACTTTCAGCATATCCTTTAAGATGTATGTGCTGGGCCAAATTGTCTCAGCTTTTCCTTATGTGAAGAGATGTTGAATATGGTTTGCCCTTCTGAAATTCCTGTTGGAATATAATCCCCATTCTATGGTTATAAAATGGGCAGAAACTTTATCAGACTATAGCGTTTGGTCCCTGATGAACATAGATGCAAAAATATTTAATACAGTATTAGCAAACAACTTCCAAAAACATATGAAGACTATAGTACATGATGATCAATTGGATTTTATTCTGAGGACATCAGGTTGGTTCAACATACACCAATAAATAAATACAATTCACCACATAAATATAATTAAAGACAAGAATCACATGACCAACTCAACAGATGCAAGAAAGGCATTGACAATATCCAACAACAATTCATGTTAAAAATGCCAGAGAACCTAAGATAAAAGGAACTTATCTCAACTTTGCAAAGGAACTTATCTACAATAAACACAAAGCCAACATTATAATCAACAAAGAAAATCTGAGAGCATTTACTTTAAAATCAGAATAAGACTAGCATGTCCACTCTCACCATTACTGTTTCATACAGTTCTTGAATCTCTTGCCAGAGCAATAAGGCAAGAAAAGGAAATTAAAATTATACAAATTGGAAAAGAAGAAGTCAAATTATCTCTGTTTGCTGATGACATGATTCTTTGTCAAAGAAGACAGAAAATACCCCACAAAAAATTCTAGACATGATTTTAAAATTCACCAAAGTAGAAGGATTCAAGATAAACAAGCAACAATCAATAGCTTTCCTCTTCTCTAATTATGAATCCATTGAGAAAGAAATCAGGAAAACTATACCAATCACAAAAACCTCAAAAAATTCTTAGGATTAAAATCAAGGTGAAAGAGATTTACAATGAAAACTAGAGAACGTCGAAAAAAAGAAATCAAAGATGGAATGATCACCTATGTTCTTGAATGGACAAAATATTGTCAAAATGACCAAAATACCAAAAGTGCTATCTATATTCAATGCCACTCCCATCAAAATGTCTATGATATTCTCAAAAACTAAGAAAAAAATATTCCTAGAAAAATAGGGCTAATATCTGCAAGTTGTGATGCAAATGCTGGTACAAACCTGCCCTGCAGCCAAGTTCTGCTGGATTTTGTAATGAAACAAAAGTTACTTGAATACAATAAATTTTTATTTTAGAGCTTCTCAAGTTTACAAAGATCTTCCTATGTGTGTGACTGTATTTCTATAAGCATAACAGTTGAAAATAAGTAAATATGTAGACTTTAAATTGTATTTTTACAAAAACTAGATAAACAGTCCTAAGGTTCATTTGAAAGAATAAAAGACCAAAACTAGCCAAATCCATACTAAGCAAGAAGAGTAATGCTAGAGGCACCGTAATGCCTGATCTCAAATTATACTACAGAGCTATAGTAACAAAAACAGCATGGTATTGATGTTAAAACAGACATGAAGATCAATGGAATAGAATTAGAAGACACAGAGACAAATTCACAGAGATACAGGCATCTGATACTTGGCAAAGGTGCCAAAAACATGTGTTGCAGAAAAAATAGCCTTTTTAACCAACAATGCTAGGAAAATTTAAAATCCATATGGCGAAAACTCCAAACAGATCCCTGTCTTCCACCCAAAACAAATTTCAATTCAAGTTGGATTGAAAACTTAGGAATTAGACCAGACAGTTTTCAACTACAAAAAAAAAAAATCCCTTTTTGCCTTTTCAACCGCTGGAAGAAACATAAGTTTATACTCCATTATGTAGGCTCAGGGACAACCCCTTAGATACAGATGTTTCTTTGATATACTGACTTCATTTGCTTTGGATATATATTCAGTAGTGGGATTGCTGTATTATTTGACAGTGCTATCTTTCATTTTTTAGGAGAATCCATAAATAATGGATTTATATAATAGTGCTACTAATTTACTTTCCTATCAATAGTACCTTAGAATTCCCTTTCTCTGCATCCTCACCAGTACTTATTATCATTAGTTTTTTTTTCATAATAACCATTCTTATAGAGGTAAGGTTATATTACATTGTGGTTTTGGTTTTCATTGCATAAATGGTTAGCCATCTTGAAAAATTTTCACATACCTGTTGGTCATGTATATATCTTATTTGGAAAATATCTACTTAGGAATATTTAGGACCATATTTAATTGCATTATTTTTATTGCTGTTGAATTATTGCTTTATATGTTCTGTATATCAACCCCTTGTCAAATATACATATTGCAAATATTTTATCCTGTTCTGTAGATTTTTCCTTCACTCTATTGATCACTTCCTTTGTTGTGCTGAAGCTTTCCGGTTGATGCAATCTTTTTTGCCTATTTTTGCTTTTGATTCCTCATTATTTGGTTCTTCTACAAAAATTCCTTGCCTAGTCCAATTTTTCAAAGCATTCCCTGTGTATTTCTTCTAGTAGTTTCATAGGTTCATAAGATATTTATGTCTTTAATCGATATTTAGTTGATTCTTGCAAACACTGAGAGTTTGGTGATGATGTTTTATCTTCTGCATGAATTTTTTCTTCTCCATGTTATCAGCTTATTTATTTAAATGAATGTCTTATCCTAATATGATTATTAGCATCCTTTTATAAATCTCTCAGCTACAGATGTATTGGTTTACTTCTAGGCTTACTGTTCTGCTCCATTGTTTCATATGTCTCTTTTTATGCTATTTGATAATTATGCTATTTGATAACAAATAATTTATAATATATTTTGAAGTCAGTGTTATAAATTCATTCTGCTTTGTTTCTTTATGTTAAAATTGTTTTGGTTATTTAGCATATTGGTTTCTGTTTATTGTTGTTGTTTGTTTGCTTGTTTAAGTACCAGGGATTGAACCCAGGGGCATTTAACCACTGAGCCACATCCCTAGCCCTGGGCATTTATTCTATTATATAAATTTTAGGATTATTTTCAAGTTCTGTGAATAAGGTCACTAATAATTTATTGACAATTGATTGAATCTATAGATTGCTTTGGCTAGTATGAATATTTTTGACAATATTAATTCTTCTGATCCATGGACAATTTTTGTCTGTACTTCACTTTCTTTCATCCATACTTTATAATTTTCATTGCAGAGATTCTTGACATCTTTGGGTTCATTTATTTCAAGATATTTTATTTTATAGCTATTATAAATAAGATGCTTTCTTGATTTATATTTGAGATAATTTGCTATGGGCATTTAGAAATGCTATTTACTTGAAATTTATGTGTAGATTTTTTACTTGGTAATATGGAGACATTTCTGGGATATAGAGAATTTAGAGCACTTTTCAATAAGGTTTCACTTTTCTGAAAGAAAATAAACATTCTGGAAATATGTAGATTACACTATTAATCATAGTTATTATTAGGTAATCATCAAAGTTACATATTTCATATGTTTTGATTTTCCTTTTATTCATTTATGCCTTATATGTCTTCTCTTTTTTCAGTTTTTCTGTGAATGTTCATGGAAGTAAATTTTATAATAAAATCTTTTATCTTTGAAAAAAGCAAATACATAAGGAACTGGAAAATATCGCCATTCTTTGTGTGTGTGTGTGTGTGTGTGTGTGTGTGTGTTCATGAAGCTACCTTCACTTACTACTGTTTTTATACCACTGTCTCACTGACATGTCCAGACAGAGTCAGGCTGGCTTGATTCAGCATCTGGTTCTTGATTGTGAAAGTCAAGTTGAATCAATGCATTGGATAGGGGCTTGCTCGTTTATTAAAAGAGGGGCTGGACTGTTTGTTTCTCCTAAACATATTGGATTTGACATGACTGCTTAAGCAATCCCACTTCACCCTCTCTGGAAGTGCTTTGATCCAGGTACACTCCAAGATTTCCTTGTAGGCACAATAAGGTAACTTCTGACCAGCTATTGACCCCAGTGCCCTCATTAACATGGGATTGACATGTAGGCGAAGCCCCACTAAATAGGATAACCACTGTGACACTTCTGAAATTTGACCAAGGTCAAAAAATTCCACCACCTGACATGAAGGAGGACTTGATCACCTGATTGTCAAAGAGTACAAAATACAGTCCCCAGTTCTCCTAACATCAAACAGTAATAAATTTGGAGACTTAGCATTGTCTCCTTTATTGTTCTCTGCTTGGTAACAGCCCATTCTCTCTACTGAGAGTGTTCACTGCTTATGCCTCGCTTTGTTTTTACCTTATTTTCACCTATAATGAAGTTCTCTTGCATTGCTTTTTGTGACTGAGTTTAAATTTTCTTTCATCAGAACACATGAACCAAGGTTTGGAGTTTCAGCCCCCCACTTTCCTGTGTCAAGAGAATTGTAAAGTTAGAATAGTTCTGTACAAGTCAGCAAGATAATCATCAGACATACCTCGGTGAAGCGCTTTTACTTTCACCTCATTGTCTCACAAGACATCTTTAATTAATTTCAACTAGTTTATTTGTTTTTCAGGACTTATTATCTCCAGGGAATAACATGATTTCAGTGCAGGGTGATCCCTTTAGGATATGATGGAAAACTTTAAGTGGGCAGTGTAAGAGACATGATTATTAGAGATGATCTCTAAATATTCTCTGAAACTTGTATTCTTCTGATCCCAAATGCTTTGGAGAGAAAGCTACATATGTATTCTAAATTCTGACAGCATTACCATAAAGGAAAGAAAGCATTTGAAAAGCTTATTCTCAGAGAAATCTAGGTGAGAGAACCATTTAAACATATTTTTATTCCTAATTTTTATGGCCATAAATATTTACCTTTCTGAATCACTTACCATTTTCATTTTTTCTTACATTTTGATAGCATTCTCATCTTTCTGGCTCTTCTCAAAAATCACATAGTATGGCAAATAGGATGAGAAACAATGGTGTAAATCCACTAATTTTTTCCTTATAAGAACAAATTTTAAAATATATAGGTAAGCTCATAAAAATTCAATTAAATAATTCAGCCTAGTACCTTGAAAATTATTTATAACAACTAATCACATAACTGGAATTTAATATTATAGGCAAAGAATTTTCTACCATCTTCCTTTTGGTGTTTTGATTATGGAAGTATAGACACATTTTGACAGTGGAATTTATATGACATGATTTCTCAGTAGATAGGTCCCCATATATCATTAAATAATAAGAGGAAATAGCCTCTTAAAGCAAAACAAACTTTGAATTCAAAATTTCTATTTGCATTTAAAGTTTTTTTTCTTTTGCTAAGTGTTTATATCCGAAATATAAAGATAAGCCTAAAAGATTTGTATCTATTATGTTATACCTTACAGAATTTTATAAATTTTCTGAGATAACTGAAAAATAATAGAAAAGAGTCAATTTAGATGAAGTAAAGATATCTAAGTTTCTTATGATGCTGATGTTGAAAATTTTCTTTGTAGAAGACAATGTACAATATGTCATGAGCTTTGTAATGTTGTGAACAACCAATAAAAAAAAAAAAGACAATGTACAGAGACAAAGAGGTTACTAAGGATTATTACTAGATAAACCAATTCACCCATAGGGCAAGTTAGGATTGGAATCAATTCTGCTTTTTTTTTCCATATATTTTACAGCTTCTTTCACAGAAGTATGAATTTAAAAAAAAAATCTCAAAATGCTTGTAATATAGTTTTAAAATTTTTCAGATAGGTGCAATAAAATAAAGCAATGTACATTATACAGGAGAAATTGCTTTAGGTATAGAAGAGATGCTCTGAAATTCAGAAAAGGAGATTGTTGTATTCTGGAACATTCAGTTCAAACTTTATTGAAAAGCATTATATGTAAACTATACCCTACTAAAAAAATAGAGAGAAAGAACTTAGATATTTGGGAAAAAATAATCAATGGAAACCATGGAACGGAAAGGGTCAGTATGTGTAAAAATGGGTGACACCAGGAAAGGGATGAAAGGTAATAGCATGGAGTGTTATTGCTTTCATGTTCCAAAGTAACTCACTTTAAGGATGAATAGTCACCTCCATCATCTTTAGTGATAGTTCTACAATCTCTAAGGTATAAATTTGACATGTCTGAAATATGACTTTTTTAAAATGTTTAATCCTATAAAACATGTTTCTTGTAATAAAAAATGCACATTTAAAAAAATGCACATTTATAGGTAAATTGTCTTAAATTTATTTTAGAGGATCTCAAACACTGACACTATAAATACCTAGGTACAATTATCTAATTATTATACCCATATTTTACATTATAATTGCATGAATGCATACTTTAAGTATCATACAAGACATTATCAAAATTGCTTTGTGATCCGGGAACAGCAGCACACACCTGTAATCCCAGCAACTCAGGAGCCTGAGGCAGGAGAATTGTGTATGTAAGCCAGCCTCAGCAATTTAGCAAGGCCCTAAGCAACTCAGCAAGACCCTGACTCTAATAAAATATATTTTAAAAAATGGGTTGGGGATGTGGCTCATTGGTTAAATGCCCCTGAGTTCAATCCCTGGTACCAAAAAAAAAAAAAAAGAGTCTTTGTGAATGTTAAAAGTTGTTCCATGAGGTCATATTTGCTCACGCTTTCACCAAATGAATGACTCCTAATGGTAACTGTAGTTGTAATCTTGAGAGTAAACAGGATACTGGAAGAATAAGCCCCTCCATTTGAAAAAAAAAATAGTTGAAAATTATATATTCTCAATTAGAACATTGTATGTACAAAATTTTTCTCCCAACAGAAAAGCTAGAGATGACTAAGGATAATTACTCCTTAACAACAGATTTCATCCTCATGGGATTTACAGATAATCCAGACCTAAAGACTCTTCTGTTCGTAGTGTTCTCTGCCATCTATCTGGTCACCATGGTGGGGAATCTAGGGTTGGTGGCCTTGATTTACATGGAGCGCCGTCTTCACACACCAATGTATATCTTCCTGGGCAACCTGGCTCTCATGGATTCCTGCTGTCCCTGTGCCATCTCTCCCAAGATGTTACAGAACTTCTTTTCTAAGGACAGAAGAATTTCCCTCTATGAATGTATAACACAATTCTATTTTTTCTGTTTTGCTGAAACTGTAGACTGCTTTCTTCTAGCAGCAATGGCCTATGACCGCTATGTGGCCATATGCAGACCACTGCAGTACCACACTCTGATGTCAAAGAAACTCTGCATTCAGATGACCACAGGAGCCTACATAGCTGGACACCTCCACCCTACAATTCATGTAGGACTTCTATTTAGGTTAGTTTTCTGTGGGTCTCATCAAATCAATCATTTTTTTTGTGATGTCCTTCCATTATACAGACTTTCTTGTGTTGATCCTTATATCAATGAATTGATGGTACTTATTTTGTCAGGGTTTATTCAAATCTTTACTATTACTGCAGTACTAATCTCTTATTTCTATATTCTTTTCACTATATTCACAATGAAATCCAAAAAAGGAAGAGGCAAAGCTCTATCTACTTGTGCCTCCCATTTCCTCTCTGTGTCAATATTCTATGGTTCTCTGCTTTTCATGTATATTCGGCCAAATTCATTTAAAGAAGGCAATAACGATATACCCGTTGCTGTATTTTATACTCTAGTTATTCCTCTGTTAAACCCTTTTATTTATAGTCTAAGAAATAAGGAAGTAATAAATGTCATCAAAAGAATTGTGATAAAGAGATAACTTTGTACCATTTTGAAACAAATATTATCCGTCTCCCTTGGAAAATTGATTTTAACTTAATAATATCTTTTTCTTAATATACAGGTATTGAGAAAGTAGAAAACACCTGTTTCAGGAATAAAATATTAAATTCTGGCAGCATGATGATATTGCTGTCAAATTAATGTAGAAAGTAGGACTGCTAAAGTGTACTTCAAAATATAAGGTACCTCATTCCATTAGATATAAACTAAAATGATATTGCCTGAATGCCGATGTGAAATCTGTTCCAATTTTTGACAAATACAAAAAATACTAGGAATAACAGTTACCCATGTATAGAAGATGCTACTATTTAATATTTTTTGCAAATTCCTTGAATTCCAAAATACAATCTTATAATTTAAGGCACATTCCAAGGTCTCAAATACTAATATTTGTTTATGCAACACCATCTCTGGAAAGCAAACTATATTTGAATTTGCTCTTCAAATTGATTTTAGGTCCTTCAGGAGAACATGTTTGAATGTGTATGCAAAGATAATATCTTCTAATTAAGAATGTTTTCATTTTTAGTGTCAGTCATTTTTACTCTGAAATTAAAAGTACCTGTATATGGTGAGTTGTCAATTTGTATTTTATAACAACACTATTCATAATTAAAATCATAAGATGTTTATTTTTTCAAAGACTTTGCTTTATATAACCAACATATATGAGACTGTAATTCACATATCAATTAATCAAAATTTTTTCTCCCCAAAATTTCAGTACTTCCTTCTTTGTGTGTTTCAACCATGTCACTTCTGATTTTATATTACCAGTACTCAAACTGTGCCTGAAATATTTGGATATTCAGTAAATATTTCTTTCAAAATATTCTTTGTATACCTATGTTAGAATTAAATGCATTTAATTTTTTATAATTTTGAATGACAAATGTTTTTAGTTTTTCTGTTTTGACTTCTAATCTGGAAAACATCAACAGACATTTGCAAAGTCTCTGAGGATATGAAATATGTTTCACAACCATAAAAGAATTCAGAGACCAAAAAGTTTAAGAATCTCTGAATTGGATGTATATTATACACATGGTATTTTAATGGTAATTTTCAGTTCTCAGAATTATATTCATTGATTTGCTTTTTCTTTTCTAATAGCACTGTGATTTTTATTGTTTATTTCAAGAGCACCCACCACTAATCCTCACCACTAATCCACCACTGAGTTCCAGACATCTCTTGATGAAACACTATGTCACTTACTTGGGGCCATTGAGACAAAAGAGGTGATTTTTATGGAAGTTTCTGAGAAATGAGTTTCTTTTATTTAAAAGACATTCACACACACACACACACACACACACACTGCAAAAAAAATTCATATTGCTCTCTCTAAATAAATAGGTGTGAAGTTCGTTACAGCCTACTCCTATTTAGTCATCAAAAAGAAAATCAGCCTACGGTCATAGTCAGCACTAAAGGGCTGAACTGAGAGAATCCATGGCATACAAATTAAAGGAATGAAATCATCTCTAACAGTCATATAATCCAATAGATCTTCTTACTGTTAAGATTTGTTTAAAAAGATTCTGTTTGCAATAGATTAAATGCTAGTTGCAACAATTATGTCTCTTGCTGATCTCTAATATGTATCCCTTAATGCTCAAATGAATTCTCACACATTGTCTTAGTTAACAAATACCTTTTCAGTGTATCCACTTCACTATTTAGTACATGTATTAAGTCTTTTACTCTCATTAATATTTTTCAATTTCAATAACCCCAAAATAAAAAGTTGAAGACTACAGAAATTTCCTAATTTATCCACAGAGATATAATGGTTCAGCTCAGGAATCAAATCCAGGATATCCGGTTCCAGAATTCATGGTCTAAACTATTAATGCTTGTTATAAATTACATAATCTAAATATAGAACAACAAAGAAATTTCTATGAATGTAAGATACCCTTGGTAATCATAAAAATGCATGTCAAAGATACATTGAGATTTCTTCTCACTCCAGTTTGAATGGCAACTATCAGGAATACAAAAAACAATAAATTCTGACAAGGATGTACAAGCAAAGTTACACTCATATATTATTGGTGGGACTGAAAATTAGTACCAACACTTTAGAAGAGAGTTTTGGAAAAGAATCAGAAAACAGAAACGGACCCACCATATGCCCCACTATCCCACTCCTTGTTATTTATCCAGAAGAACTAAAATCAGCATATTATAGTGATACATGCATGCCAATGTTTATAGCAGTGCATTTCACAATAGACAATCAATCTTAATCCAGCTTAGGGGTCCATTAATAGATGAGTGCATAAAGAAATTGTGTTGTATATGCACACTGAAGTTTTATTCAGCCATTAAAAAAAAGAACAAAATTATGTCATGTATTGGTAAAATGGATGGAAGTGAAGAATATCCAGCTAAGTAAAATAAATCATGAACAGGAAGTCAAAGGTAGATTCTTTATCACATATAGAAACTAGAGAAAAATATAAAATTTTTAAAGAGGGAAGATCTCATGAAAATAGGAGTAGGGAAAAGGGATAGTAAGGGAAGCTGGAAGGATGACAATGGGGAGGGATGACAAAATAAAATGGACCAACTATGCTATGCACATGTGTGACTATATTACTTATATTTAAAAGCAGATTTTTCATTATATCACAAATAAAAAATCTGCTTTTAAATATAATGCAACAATTTAATTAATTAATTAATAGAAGGAAGACAGAGTAAAGGAAGGTAATTGGGGGAGGGTGGAGCAGGAAAGCTAACAAAAGTCTGCATTGAATTGAGCAAATTAAGCAAATTCCACAATTATGTATAGCTGTAACATACTAATCAAAAAATAAATTTAGCGGCTGGGGTTATAGCTCAGTAGGTTGAGTGCTTGCCTAGCATGCACAAGGCCCTGGGTTCAATCTCCAGCATCACAAAAAAATAAAATAAATTTTAAAAAGAAATCTAAGCTGTGAAGTTAGCAGAAATTCAAGAGAGATATGGATCAATCACATTTGTCTCAAATTTATTTATTTATCTGTTTGTTTGGTGATTTTTGTGGTGCTGGGAACCGAACCCAGGGCCTTGTACATGCAAGGCAAGTGCCCTACCAACTGAGCTATATCCCCAACCCCCCAAATTTATTTTGAAAGCTCCTGAAACAACAGAAAATTTAGCAGAATAATATAAAAGTATAATATTTATGTGTATTTTTTGCTAAGCAAAAATGAATTAGGCAATAGCAATTTATATTGGTCTATCTCAAAATGTGTGTATACATTCACATAATACATATATGCATTCATGTATTGTATACCTATTTTCATAAATATGTACATATAAATATATATGGCATATACTTATACATATTTATACTCATAATACTGTTTATTTGAATTAAATTTAGACCAGAGTGTGCCTCTGCACTTATGTTCTTAAGTAATGAACTGCAACCTAACTTAGTTATTGAAATAAAGCAAAAAGCCTGACTTAGGAATATACTCTCATAACCAATAGCTGAGTGTTAGTCAATCACAGCAGCTGGATTTCTGTCAATCAAAGGAGACTAGATGATTGAATTAAGGCAAAACATGATATGTACCTAATTAAGGAGTATCTACATGTTACTGCTGCATTCTGTTGCAGCCCAAAAGTTCTTTGAATTAAAATTCTGGTATTGAGGGCTGCCTGATTCAGAAATTGTGAGGGGAAATGGGTTAAGATCTTTAAACTGAGTTTATTTAATATGTAAAAATTTTTAAACTAAAGTATATATTTATACAAATAATTCAAATCCATATGTAAATCATATGTATAAATGTACTATATATGTATATGTGACTTTCCTTGTACAATAGATGCCTTGTAAAATATCTAAACTCTGTATTTTCTAATGTTTCCTCTTGATTAGATTCAAGTTAAATATTTTCAGGGATGATAGGTATGCTACATTTTCCTAACTGGATTGGTAGTGTTCCACAGATATTTCCATTATAAACACAACTTATTTCTATTATAAACAATATTATGAGTATAAATATGTATAAGTATATGCCATATATATTTATATGTACACATTTATGAAAATAAGTATACAATACATGCATGCATATATGTATTACGTGTATTATACACACATTTTGAGATAGACCAATATAAATTGCTTAATTAATTTTTGCTTAGCTAAAAATATACATGAGTGTTATATTATTCTGTAGGGTGACATGTTAATACTGTGTGGATTCCTTCTTGCTCAAAATGTTTCATCAATTATGATACAATTGATTAACACTCCTTGCTTGGATTAAATATTATATTTGTAGTTGGAAAACTGGAGGTTTTTCCCTATTTATATACCTTCTTTATGAGAAGAGATTTACCTCAAAGCTATTATCTTTAAATATTTTAAGCACATTTTAGAAACATTTTAGCTTTATAAAAATGTATGAAGTTAGTAAAGAGTGTTCTGATATGTCACACACTCATTTTTCCACGTCACCAATATCTTACATTATTATGAAACTTTTAGAATAATTAATGGCCGAATGTTGATGCACTGCTGTGTTTCAAAGTCCATACTTTACTCTGATTTCCATAGTTTACAGTTAGTCTTCTTCTCTTCCATCATCCCATTTATGAAACCACTTTGTATTTAGTCATTTTATTTCTTCAGAGTCCTCTTGGCTATGCATATTCTTAGGTATTCCTTGGTTTTGATGATATCACAAAATTTTGAGACCTAGTTGGCATTGCGAATAAAGTTCTTCTGTTGTTGATGGGGCCTTGCAAGAGCATACATGCTTGTCTTGTTCCTGACCTTAGCAGAAAAGCTTTCAGTCTTTGACATTGATATAATATTAGCTGTGGGATTTACCCTATATGATAAAGCATACATACTTTTCATTCTGGAACATATGCTTTATCATATTAAGAAGGTTGCCCTCTATTCCTAATTAGTTTAGTGATTTTTTTATGAAGAGTTGTTGAATTTTGTGAAATGCTTTTTCTGTATCTTTTGAGACAGTTATTTGGTTTTTGTTTTGTAGACAATTGATAGATGTGTATTATTTTTTGTGGTCTATTTTAGTCAGCTTTTTCACTGCTGTGACTTAAAGACCCCATCAAAACAATTGTAGAGGAGGCACAATTTATTTGAGGGCTCACGGTTTCACAGGTCCAAAGAAGGCCAGCTTCATTCTTCCAGGGTCAAGGTAAGAGAGAATATCATGGGAGAATAGTGTGGCAGAGGGAAGCAGCTCATATGGTGATAAGGAAACAGAGAGAGAAGTCTCCACTTGCCAGATACAAATATATACCCCAAAGCCATGTCCCAATTCCCATATCCTCCAGCCAAGCCCTACCATTTCAGTTACCACTCAGTTAATCCCTATCAGGAGATTAATTCACTGATTGGGTTAAAACTCATAAAACAATCATTTCTCCTCTGAACCTTCTTGCACTGTCTCACACATTAGCTTTTCACATCCAAACCATAACATGCTTCAAATGCAGCTTTGCAGTATTTCTTTGCCTTTCTGGATTAAATCTCAGTGGTTGTGTAGAGTCTTTTTTATAATTGCAGTATTTGGTTGAATGGGAACTTTTCAGAATTTTGAATTTATATTCATGCCATATACAGTTCTGAAGTTCCTTTTTTTCCCTTGTGATATCAGGGTAATTTTAAAAAGTCTTATTAAATGCCACATGTTATTTCCATACTACCAAAAACGTTATACAGACCTAATACAGTTCCAATCAAAATCCCAATGGCATTTCTCATAAAAATAGAAAAGTAAATCATAAAATTCATCTGTAAAACAAGAGACCCAGAATAGCTAAAGCAATCCTTAGCAAGAAGAGTGAAGCAGGTGGCATCACAGTACCAGATCATAAACTGTATACAGAGCAATAGTAACAAAAATGGCATGATATTGGCACCAAAATAGACCAATGGTACAGGATAGAAGACATAGAGACAAACCCACATAAATTCAGTTATCTCATACTAGATAAATACACCAAAAACATGTATGGGAGGAAAGCCTCTTCAACAAATGGTGCTGGGAAAACTGGAAACTGTATGCAGCAAAATAAAATCAAGCCTCTATCTCTCACCAAGCACAACTGACAGTGGATCAAGGACTTAAGAATTAGACCAAAAGACCCTGTGCCTAATAGAAAAAAAAAAAATGTAGGCCCAAATATTCATCACGTCAGATTAGACCCCGACTTCTTTAACAAAACTCCTAAAGCACAAGAAATAAATTTAAAAAATCAATAAATGGGATGTATTCAAACTGGAAATTTCTTCTCAACAAAAGAAATAATGAGGTGAAGAGAGAGCCTACAGAATGGGAGCAAATTTTTATCACATGTACATCAGATAGAGCACTTTCTCTACATTTTTAAAAAGAGTTTACAAAGAATTAATGCTTACTCTAAAAATCTTTGGTAGAATCAACTGGAGAAGTCCTATTGACCTGAACATTTTTGTTGGGTCATTTGTCAAATTAGAAATTCCGTCTCTTAACTTTTATGGGTAGATGCACATTTTCTATTTCATCTTGAATCAGTTTTTGTAATTACTGTTTTTCTCTGAATTTATCGATTTCAGAGCTTACCTGATTAGTCAGCATACCCTTGTGTATATTATTATATCATATTTTTTCTGAAACATAAATAGTAATGTTCCTTTTTAAAATAATTTGTATCCTTTTATAGTAGTCTAGCTAAATGTTTATCAATTTCCTGATTTTTTTAAAGGAGTCAACTTTTTGTTTTGTTAATTTGCATTCATCTAGCTATGTTGTCAACTTTCCTCTATGATTAGTTCTTTGAACCATGATTAAGGGTGTACCATTGGATTTTCACATATTATTTAGTATAATAATATATTCTCCACTGACCATCTCTAATTTTATTTCATTATAGTCAGAAAAGCATTGTTGGTATTATTTCTATCCTTTTAAGTGCATTGAGTTTTGCTTTTACTAACATACTGTCTAAAGCTTAATTTTGCTGGATACAAGATTCTTGGTTAGCATCCTGGAGAATATTCTATGTGAATTTGAGAAAACATATATTCTGTTATTGGCTAGAGTGTCCTATACTTATCTATTTTGCCTAATTTGGTTTTTTTTCTTAGTGTTAAATTTTTTATTTCCATTTTGGTCTTCTGCCTAGTTGTATTATCCATTATCAAAAGCAAGATGTTGAAGTTTCCAGCTATGATTATCAAATAGTTTCCTTCTCCCTTCTTTGCTTTCAGCTTGTCATATATTTTGTTGCTCTGTTATAGGATGTGTAGTCATCACAATGGTCATATCATCCTGATGTACTGAACTTCTATTATTTTAGAATGTTCTTTTCTATTTCTAGTTACATGTCTTTTGTTTCAAAGTTGAATTGGTCTGTTGCTAGTGTAACTACTACACCTTAATTGTGATTGGTGTCTGCGTATTATACTGTTTTCAATCCTTTGGCTTTCAATTTATTTCTATCTTTTGTTCTAAACCATGTCTCTTACAGCCAGAGATATAGATGGATTACTATTTTTTGGCCAATCTTTCAACCTTTACCTTTTGATAGGATTATTCAATATGTTCACATTTAATGTTATTAATACAGTTAAAATTATATCTTACATTTTAGTTTTATTGTTCTGCATGTCTCATGTATTTTTTTCCTCTATTTTCCCTTTACTGCTTTAATTTGCATTAGCAAATATTTTTCTAATGCTTCATTAATGATTTTTATATCTATTTAATTTCTGTAAGTTTTGAACTCAAATTACAAACTTACAAAGATATCTTAATAACAAACAATCAGTTTAGATTTATACTAGGTTTATTATAGTAATATGTAGAAATGCTACTGCTGTATAGCTCCATTTACTTTTTCCCCTTTTGTGGTGTTATATTTTTATACATATAAATATTTGATTATTAAAATATACATTGTAATTTTTACTTTACACTGTATTGTTATTTCCTTAGTCCAGTATGTTCTTTCTTCTGCCCACCTCTTTTCTCCTATTACTGGCAAATGTTTGCATAAAATATGTTTCTAAGTGTTATAGGTACAAAATTACATTATATACCTATTAATTTATAAATGACAGTTCCAATAAGTTATAGAATGAAAGGAGACATATGCTTTTCAATAATGTTTAATAATTACATAATTACCTTCATTAGTGTTTGTGTATATGTGTATTCACGTGTAAATGTGTAAATGAAATACTTCTTGGGTTACTTACTATCAGTCTTTCTTTTAAACTAAGTGTGCTAGCCACAAATTCTCTAAGATCTTGCTTATCTGGTGCAATGGTTTGAAGTGGTTTGTCTTCTCTGAAATATGTGTTGGAATTAAATTCCCCATCCTGTGGTTATTAAGAGAGACAGAAACTTATTCTGATAATATCATATAGAAGTGTGGTCTGTGGGAAGTAACTGGGATTAGAAAAGGGTATCATGGTGGAGACCCCACAATCGAACATTAATGACTTCATAAGAAGAGATGAGAGACTTGAGGGTATGTAGACACACACACACACACACACACACACGACACACTAACACACATTCCCATTTATTATGTGGAGTCTTACCCTGCCTCAGGACTCTGCCAGCAAAAGTCATCACCACATTCAGTTCTTTAACCTTGGACCAGAACTTTGAGCCAAAATAAGACTTTTTTCCTTATAAATTACCTTACTGATGAAAGTTAGTTATTAACAACAACAACAAAAAAACACAGACTAATACATTTGAGAAAGTCTTTAATTTGAATTTTTTGAGAACAACATTCTAACATAACATTCTTTATGTTGTGTGGATTGTATATTCTCTATTGATATGTTTTCAAGCTCACTGATTCTTCATTCAGTCTGTTCAAATATGTTGAGCTCTTTTTTTATATCTTTATTTATTTTTATGTGGTGCTAAAGATCGAACCTAGTGCCTCATACGTGTGAGGTGGATGCTCTACCACTGAGCTACAGCCCCAGCCCAAATATGTTGAGATCTTATAGTGAATTATTTCACCCTTAGTATATTTTTTCACTTCAAGTTTCCATTTTTGTATACTTTCTATTTACTGATGGCCTCTATTTGATGCAATATTGATTTTAGACCTTCTCTTATTTGTATAATACTAGTTTCATTAGTTCTGTGAAAATTTATAGTGGCTATTTAGATTCTTTTTCCATTAAATGTAATATTTGATTGCTTTTACAAGCCTTGTGGATTACCTGCTTCTTTTTCTGATGAATTGGTCGTACTTTTTGCCTCTCTCATGATTTTTTTGTCATTGTTTAAACCTTGCCATTTAAAGATGATACATAATGTCCACTCTGCATCCTCACTTGCTCATCCTTGGGGCTTGATATCATCTAATTGTTTATTGTTATTGTCTCGCTGGACTCTGTCTGTGAAGTGTGTGTCCCCTGCACTGGGAAAATTCAGATACTGCTCTTTAGAGGGTGAAGTTTTGTGTGCAGCATGCACATAGTCACCTGGTTTTAGCAGAGGTCCTATTATCTCTTTCTTTAATCATATCTCCCTATGAGGTTCCACAAATGGGGGCTGATCCTCCATTGTTTTATACAACATCCTGGGAATAACTTGTCCCATAGTCATATTCAATTAAGTTCAGATATGAAGGCATAGTGTTTAGGACAATGTTTGATGTTCCTTTGGACCCAGGACAGGCTCCTCCTACTATTCTCTCTCCTGGGTTCTCTTGAGCCAACCAGCCACCAATCTCTACTCAGTTACCTCTCATCAAAATCTTCACTTGTTGTGAGATAACTGTTAGATTTGAGTTTCTCTATACTCAGTGACAAATAAGGTTACTGTTTTTTATGGAGTCCTTTGGTGCTCACTGTTCTTAACACCTTTCTTTCCCCGCCAGGAAACATCTTTGAGACTAGCTTGTAAGAATAGAAGGTGGGAACTGTGATTCTCACCAAGCAACACTTCTGCTTTAGGAGTTAGCACTGGGAAGAGACAGTAGGCTCTGCTCTTCTCAGCTGTCCTTTCTATGTGGAACAGCTGCCTTATAAATCAACAGAAGGCAAGAATGACCAGGGCACCAGTCTTACTGTGCCATGCCCAAAGTTAAACCTATATATAGGGACTGGGTGATAGAAGGTATTCCCCAAACTTTTGGCCATATTCATCCGAAATTTAGCATCTGTAACACATAGCTAGGAACATCAAAAATGTTATAGGATGGACACTCCTGTTAAGTAACACAACCTCAAAGAGGAGGTGGGGTAGGGACAGAATTCTGTATTTGTGGCCACTTCTTCCTGGAATGGATAATAAGTAACATGGAAGGCACAATGTCTGAGAAGGTTGTGATTCAAAGGCTAGGCAAGAGATTCTCATTCTCCTTACCAGGTTTTGGTATATTTTCTTGAATGAATGTTTCATTATTTGCCTTTATCTCAATACCCAAAGATATTAAAATGGATTTTCTTAACATAAAATTTTTGCCAAGCATGCTTATTCTACCAGGTAAATGGTCCATGGAAATTCTCATGCTGCATTTCTAGAAGAGGACCTTTGTTATAGATTTTTTATAGCTATTCCATATTGACTAGAAACAGTTTCCCTTCTATTTCCAGTTTGCTAAATTTTTACCATAAATTTGTATTGAATTTCATCAAGTATTTTTTCTGCATTATTGATATGATTATATAATTCTTCTTTAATCTTTTGATATCATCTACTGCAATTAAATATTAAATCAGCCTTAAATGCCTGGAGTAAATGTCACTTCAACATGGTATATAAAAAGCTTTTTGTAATGAGACATAATACAGTATGTTAAAAGACTGATCAGGATCACGCAGTACAAGAAAAATATTAATGACATACAGACAAGGAGAGTAATGCAGATGAAAACTACTAACTAGGAGGCTGGGTGCTCATTTCACCAAGGTTCTGATACTATCTGAAAACTTGAGTTAAAATTTTATGGCCATTTAAACTCTTCATAGCTCCTATTTCTGTCATCTTAGAACCAAAATGCAAATACTTTTCGAATAGTTTAATTCTTCATTTTGAATTTTCCTGGCATTTTAGTTTCCCTCTAAAATGTTCCTTTGTGTTAGAATCCATATCCTGCCACTTAGTAACTGTTATGTATGGCAATGCACGTTGCTCTATTTTTCAGTTTTTAAAATTTAACTTAAATTTGTTTTCAAAAGATCATAGAAATCGTACTTGTTAATGGGGTGACAGGTGAGGTTTGGAATCATATGTATATTGGATAATGTATAAATCAGATTAAACATACGTAGCTCCTCAGATCTTAATTATTTATTTATAATAGAAGCTTTCAAAATCATTTCTTCTGGATCTTTGAGTTGTATGATTCATTTTGTTATCTATAGTTATAACCCGAGTCTACTTTGTGCTTTGAGTATAATCCTTGCTGCTCAACCTCAGGTGATTTATTTAAAAACTAACATGTTTTTTCTCTCTTCTCTTTTTTCTTTCTTTTTCTTTCTTTTCTCCTTCTTCCCCTCTCATGTTGCATAACATCAGGGGAAACAAAACTAACTTTTTTTTTTTTTATTCCGGGCTAACCTATCCCGTCCTTCATGGCCCCAAAGAATATAAATGCCCACAAGAACAAGCAAACTCCAAACCTGGGAACTAGAGCAAAGGCTCTCTCAAGTACACCCATTAGACACTAACTAATTTTACCTACTGGTAATATTTGTATTCTTTTAAAAGGCCTATATCCTCACAGACCTTTGCTAGCAAATCAAAACTTTTTGTTTACCTCAAAATGGTTTGGCAATTCAGGGTATTGTTTTATATAAATTTTAGGATTACTTTGGAATTCTGTGAAGAAACTCATTGATATTTTGATGAAGATTGCATTGAATCTGTAGATTGTTTTGTCTAATATGGAAATGTTTGACAATATTGATTCTTCTGATCCATGAACAATATTTTTGTGTGTCTGCTTCAATTTCTTTCATCAAGGTTTTATAATTTTCATTGTGTATATCCTTGACATTTGGGGGTTAATTTATATTGAGGTATTTATTTCATAGCTATTATCAATAGGATTGCTTTCTTGATTTATCTTTGAGATAATTTACTATGAGCATTTGGCAGTGCTATTGATTTTTGTATGTTGATCTTGTACCCTGCAACTTTCCTGTATTCATTTACTTGTTCTAGAAGCTTTTTGATGAAGACTTTGTGGTTTTCTAGGTACCAAATTACACCATCTGCAAACAGTTTCAGTTTAACTTCCTCTTTTCCAATTTGGATATCTTTATTTCTTTCTCTTGCCTAATTCTCTGGCTAGGACTTCCAGCACTGTTGAATAAAAGTGGTGGGAGTGGATATCCTTGCCTCGTTTTGACCTTAGAAAGTTTTCAGCTATTCACCATTGAGTAAAAAGTTATGTCTGCTTATTATAAATGTTCTTTCTTGAATTGAAGTAAATTATTCCATACTCTTAATTCTCTTTTTTAGGTATATATTAACATTTAATATGCTTGTTTACAACAACTTCAATCCCTTAAAACCTTAACATTTATAATGAAGAAGACCAGTTTACCTGACCACTTTTAATTCATTTATCTGTTCCTTTCATATAAATAACTCTATATTTGGATGATGTGATTATGTTGGTATTTCTTGATTTTGTCTTTTAAAAACTATGAAACTTGAAATGAAAAACAGTATAATGTGCATAGTAGTTCTCTACATCTTTATCAGAGCATTTACCTTGATGACAATTGTCATATATTCAAAATACAGTGGTAACATTACTATGGTTATGTACATAGTGGATACTGTGGTGCTCATTTGTTAAAAGAGGGGCTGGGCTCTTTCTCTTAAACATCAGGGCCAGTCTTAGCCATCCCACTTCACCCTCTCTTGGAGTGCTGTGATCCCAGGTGCATCAGAGCTTCTGCAGGAGCTTTGTGTGGTGACTGATAAGGTTGAATATTAAGTTTAATGACCCAAGAACTTCAGAAACACCTACCCAAGAGAAAAAAGACTCAGTGGGAGGACAAAGGGGAGAAAAGAATAGAGAACGCTGCTCTAAGTGGGGAATGATGTGGAGAAGATGAGAAAATGAGCAGTAATAGATATGAGATGAGAAGAAGAGAAAGTGAGGTAACAGAGGAGATGCAAAAGGAAGGAAAGTGCTATAGAAAACAGCTAAGGTTGATCTCAAGTGTGTTACATTACACAAGTGAATAATTAGGTAAAACTTCATTGACACATATGAGATTTTTATACCTAAGTCATGTGTATAACATCTTAATTTTTAAGAATTTATCAAGCTTCAGCTTATCACTGAAGCTTGATAAATTCTTAAAAATTAAGACCATTATCATTCAGTGATAATGGTCTGAGAGTGGAATGATCCCTGATAACTAGGAAGAAGAGTTAAAGAGACTCCATTCCTAATAACTGGAAGCAAACTAAAAGCAAACAAAACATGAAAAAATTATGTTTCCCCACTCCCTGCAAAAGAAGTGCCAAATTCCAATTCTTTTTCTGTCTTCAGGTATGACTGCTGTCTTCATTTATTTTGTATACTTTACAGATATTAATATATATACACACATATCTACATATACATATATATATATATGAGATTCTGATACAAAGCAATATTTTGCTATACAAAATAGCAAACAATACAATTTAAAGGTTTTTTTTTTCTTTTCTTAATTTAACTTTAGACCAGAAAATACTAAAGATTCCTTTGGTTGCTAGTCTTAGAAAAAAGAAATCACAGTCACTGAAGATCATTAAATCTGTGCATGACTTTGTTACTTTTAACTTTAACTGACTATCTGGGGTAATTTATGTAAATTAACAATACCCTGTGAAATGTTTAGGAGACCAGAATATTCACTGGAGGCTTTATTAAAAGTTTGGCCCTTGGAGACTGGGAATTGAATAAGTTCTAAAACTGCGAGTAGGTTTTCTTTCTTTGCAAACAATGCACAATGGGCATTATTAGGGAATAGAGATCTCTGGTAAAGAAACCTTCCAAGTGACAGAATGAGAAGAGCATTTGTACTGAGGCATCCCTTTGGGCCAGCAACATCATTAGCAGGAAGTGATGGAGTCTGTTCTTCCCGGGCTGTACTTTCATAATATGAGGGAACAAGAATCAGAGAAAATCCAGTAAATTGATAGCCAACTTTTAATTAAAGAAAAAACAACAATCCAACCTTAGGAAAATCACCCTGGCGCCCTGCCCTTTGATATTCTATATCAAACATTTGTTTCTCAAAGGACCTTGGCATTCTTCACCTTTGGAATGGTATGGCTCTTCCAGAGAAAGACCTTTAAACGCCTTGGCAATTTCCTCTGAGAACAACCAAGTCATAATAATTTGGTCAATAAATAAATAAATATTCCTTATCTTTTCTTTTATAAAACATTGTGAAGTAAATAAAGTAACTAAAAAAAATACTCAGCAACAATACAAATGGCTGCTTTTATAGAGTACTTAAGCCTTTTCTAAGTATTGCTTCACCTTAAGGAGATAGCATGCCAGTATGGCAAGTAAGGTTAGAATAAGAATAAATGAGCAACAATACTAGAGAATGTGTTGGATGTTCCCCCACTTAATTTGAGCTTATCCAAAAGCAAACACTGAGATGGAGATCCAAGAGGGGGAATCTCTGGGAGGTAACCCCAAGAATCATGAGGGATGCAGAGTGAGACAAAGGAAGGAGGAAAACACATAAATATTGCCCTAATGAACAGGTTGACAGGTTGCATCTGTAAAAAGCAGATACCTTCTGAAACACAGTGTAAAAAAACTCTAAATTGACCAACCAAGGAATAAGAAAGTCCAAAATGCTTATTGTAATTCATTTGCATTCAAAGCCTTAGCTTTTAAGTTAATTCCCCTGGGAAGGTTTCCCTGTCCCCATGCCCAAACTAAGGCAAGTCCACCTATTATATGTTTCTAGACTTTTCTTCACAATATAGTTATCATGATTTTTTTAAATGTGTTTTTACCCACTAAAAACAATAAGCACCATGGGAGCAGAGACTATGCTAGACTTGCTCACTGCCTATCCCAAGAGACTAGCACAGTGCACAGTGCCTGGTGGCCCATTGACACTCTATTTTGAATAAAGGCATGAGAGAATATTTTAGTGAATATGTTAGTCAGTTTTCATCACTGTCACAAATTACCTGAAAAAAAAATTTAAAGGGTGAAAGATTTATTTTGGTTCATGATTTCAGAGGTTCGGTCTATGATCAGGGGCTCCATTGTTTGGGGTCTGAGGTAAGATAGAATGTCATGGTGGAAGGAAAGCTTCTGTCCTCATGGCAGCCAGGAAGCAGAGAGAGAAAGAGAGAAGAACAGGGGTGGGAACATGATCTCTTCTTCAAGGACACATCCCCAGTGGCCTACTTTCTCTTAAAGTTTCAACCAGTTTGCAATAATGCCATCAAATTATGTATCATCAATGGATTAATTCTCCTATGGGGTTAGTGCCCTCATGATCCAATCACTTACTAAAAGCCCCTCCTCTGCAAATTGTTGATTGGGAACCAATTCTTTAACACATGATATTCCAGATCTAAACTGTAGCAGTAAACAGAGTATAGAAACTAGAATAGTGTGTCTCTCTCTCCTTCCCATTATCTGGTTAACTCCAAAGTATGCTGTAGCCTCATCTTGAAGGCTACAGCATACTTCCTGACGTATCTCCTATATCCTGTGACAGCCTAGGGTAGTCAGAAGGGAAAGTTCCTCTACATATGAGGTAATTTCCCTTTCCCTTTAAGAGCCAGCTATATGCCATTGCAAATTGTTGTTTTCTAAGACATAAGATCCAGTCAGAGAGGAAACTTCAACAAATGCTCATGTTGAAATGAAGAGAAGCAGTTTTTAAAATGAATGTTTAAACTGTCCAGTATTCTAGAGAGCTCAAGGACAACAAAGGTTATGAAAAGATAATTGAACATGATGAGTAGGTCACCTGGATAATGAAGTTTTTATGATATGATTGGAATTAAGCAAGGTTGCAGGCAATTAAAGAGAGTTAAAGAAAGTAGCAAGCATAGACTGCTTTTTAAATTTTTTTATACTAAAACTCAAGAGAAATGAGACACAAACTAAAAGGGTTGGAAGTAAGGCCTATGCACTTTTTATCAAAATAGGGCAGAACTATACATCTTTGGGGAAAAAAAATGCCTTTTACAATGGCAAGTCTAAAGTCAGTTGAATCTTTTCACTTTTTAAAAAAATACTGTCCTTTTGGGCAATACCTTATCTCTCCTCTTCTCCCATTTTTTCCCTCTTCTTTCTTTCTATACTATCCCCTTTAGCCTCCTTATCAGACAAATGCTGACCAGTAGGTAGCTTTTATATGGCTTTTATATAATCAAAATGCATATAGTCTGAATTACTATGTGCTCAGAATTCTTTAAGCACATCATACTTAAAATACTTGAAGTAAAAAGCACAGATAAATAGCTTATCAATAATTTTATATATTACATGTTTAAACAATAATATTTTGGATATTAAGTTAAATCACATATTTAATATTAAAATGATTTCGATATGTTTCTTGCACTACTTTTTAATGTGGTTACTAGAAAATTCTAAATTATATTTTTGGCTTCCATTAATTTCTATTGACAATATCACTCTAGACCTTCTTATCTATTTGCTCTCCCTAGGTTTTAGACTCCATTTGTAGCCAGTTTGACACATCTTTATGCCTCATCACATAAGCATACACTCAGCCCTCTCCACCTGGTCCCCAACACATTCAATCTCTGTTGTTTATCAGTATGAATGATTTGCATTTCCTGCATTTATTACTATATAGTAGAGTCCATGTACTTTTAAATTATATTTTATTTTTTGTTTTTAAACATAAATATTTTAGAAGAGTGTTTGATTTACAAAGTTGTTAGAGATAGTACAAAATGTCCCCATGTGCCCCCACAACTGGTTTCCCCTATTTTTTAACCTTAATTTTTTATATTTTATTAGTGCATTATAATTATACATAATAGCGGTATTCATTTGGACATATTCATAAAAGCATATAACATAATTTGTGGCATTTCAATCCCCAGCAATAGCTTTTTCCCTCTCCTCCTTCCTCCCCCAGTCCCCTTCCTCTGGACTATTAGTCTTCTTATTATCTTTTTTTAATTGGCACATTATAGTTGTACATAAAAGTAGAATTCCTTGTGATATATTCATACAAGCAAATAGAATAGTTTGGCCAATTTTATTCCACAGTTTCTCCCCTTTGCCATCCTCCTCCCTCCCCCTCAATCCCCTTCCTCCAGGCCACTGTTTTCCCTTTTTTAAAACTACTTATTTCTTTCAACCTTTCACATATGAGAGTAAACATTCAACCCTTGACTTTCTGGGTCTGATTTATTTTACTTAGCATGATGTTCTCCAGTTCCATCCATTTACCTGCAGATGACATAATTTTAGTCAGTATGACTGAGTAAAATTTTATTGTGTAAATATTCCACATTTTCTTTACCATTCCTCTTTTGTGGGATACCTAATCTGGTTCTACAACCTGGATGTTGTGACATCTTCTTTCAAAAATATCAGAAGTACCTCATATTCAGTATGAGTAAAAATCAGACTTCTTTCTTACTGTCCTCTTTCCTCAAGCTGATCCTGTACCCATGTTTCCATTTTCAATGAGTGCCATTACCACTCTGCTGCATACACCAAAAGTTTAGATCCTCCTTCTCTGAACCCTATATCCAATTATAGCACACAATTTTGATCATACTACTTCCTTAATATTTCTCAAATTTGTCCATTTCACTCTTATTTCTACCACTTTTTACATGCTACCATAATCTCTTGCCTATAAAATGTTGGTCTGTCCACATCCGATTTTGCCTACTTCATACTTCAGTCAGAATTAAGTTACAAAATGAAAATCTGATCATGTCAGGTTTCTTTACAAAAACTGTCCATAGATTTTTATTGCTGTTAGAATAAAAGCCCCAATTGTTAATATATTCTACAGTCTCCTATGCTGTCTGTCTCCTACTTAAATCTCCCCATCCCTGGAACCATCTTCCCCTGGTTCTTTTTGCCTCGCTGATCCTTTTTCAGGACCTTGAGCTTGCCATGTTGCCTTCAGAAATAGGATCTTTATTTGTTCTCCTCAAAATTTACCTACTCCACCCTTCTGATCACTCCTCTTCAGCCTCTAAAGTTCAACTCAGTCATCACTTATTTAAGGAAGTGGGTCAGCTCCCTAAATTTGACCTACCACAAGTGACAATGATGATGGTGGTGCTAGTGTTGAGAGCACATAGCATTATTGGACACTCACTATGTATTAGGCTGTCTCCCATTGCTACACATACAAAGAGGAACCAAATCTTCAAAACTAATTTTTTTAGTCTTCATTTTCAGAATATAATCTATTGTAATATATAATATATATTCTCTGATGAGGAAATTGAAGAACATAGAAGTTAAGTATTTTCACAAGATCAACTAGAAAGTAAGATAGACAAAATTCAAAATTAAGCAC
Source organism: Urocitellus parryii (assembly GCF_045843805.1). NCBI lineage: Eukaryota > Metazoa > Chordata > Mammalia > Rodentia > Sciuridae > Urocitellus > Urocitellus parryii. Next base: position 147,633,588 of record NC_135532.1, read on the forward strand.
CCTGGGCTAGGAATGTAGCTCAGTGGAAGGGGACCTGCCTAACATGCACAAGGCCCAAGGTCTGATCTCTAGTACCATAAAAATAAATGTATTTATTTATTAGAATAAAAATCAAGCATCATAGTTCCAAATCTCACAAACTTAACCACTACGTACTGCATTTTCAGACTAAGTTTCACCCCCTCTATAGCCTCATATCTCCAATGACCTTGCTTTATTTTAAAGAACTTATACTCTCACATTCATTAGAGTGATTATTTGGAGAATATCTATATCTCATGCCTTTCCTGATATATTAGTCAGCTTTTCATTATAATAAAAAATACTGGAAATAGAATACTTTGTAAAATAAAGAGGTTTATTTAGTTTATGGTTCTGGAGTTTCAAAGTCCAAGACGGGGCAACTCCATCAATATACTTTTTGGCTGGGGCCTTATAGCAGATGGCAAGAGAATGCGCAAGAGCAAGATAGCCAGACAGGAATCCAGAGGATTCAAGGTTAGTCTCAATCTTATAATGGCCACCTTGAGAGAAGAGTTCTGAAATACTATGAAAGTTAAAAAATCCTTTCTGAGAGAAGATTCCCTCAGTTGTTTAAGGGCCTCCCAATAGGCCCCATCTCTTAAAGGTTCTTTATCGTCCACATTGCCATAGTGGGGACCAAGGAGAACCACTACATGCTACATGAAACTCAGAGAAGCCTGATCCAACCATATCTAAATTATAACACTCTCCAGTTCTATAAAGGAGATAGCAGATATCATACCTATTTTGTTTATTTCTTAACCATGGTGCCTAGTATCGTAACTAGCATAACGTAGACACCATATATTTGGGGGAAAATGATATAAAATAAATGTATAAATACATAAAAGAAAAACAAAGGAAACATAAGTGAAAATAAATGAGTTTTATACCTCCAGTTATAGATTTATCTATTGAGTACAGCTTAATGTGCTACTTTTTTATCTTACTTTCTATGTCTGCCTAAGGAAATATTCTGACTCTTCCTCTGTCAAAATAAATGAAAATACACTCTCTGGCATATGCAAAATAACTTTAGAACTTCTCCTGAGAAATTCTTTGATTATGAATAGCATCCATTCAATATTAATTTCATGCAGAGGACGGAAAAGCTAAATCAACACCGAGTAATTTACCCAAATCATAATGAGTACTGAGCTCTCTAGTCTACCCAATGCTCCAGACATCCTAGGGAGTATATACCATTCCTCCAACACCTCAAGAGCTTTCATGCTATTGGCATTTTGTTTGCCATTCCTTTTCCAATCTTTTTTTCACAAAATGCCTACATATCATACAAATATCTTCTCGTGGGTAATGTATAATAAAACATCCTTGCCCGGCGCATACCTGTAATACCAGCATCTTGGAAGGCTGAGGCAAGAGGATCGCAAGTTAAAGCCAGCCTCAGCAAAAGCAACTTGGTAAGACCCTGTCTCTAAATAAAATACAAAATTGGGCTGGGGATGTGGCTCAGTGGTAGAATGCCCCTGAGTTCAATCCCCAGTACCAAAAATAAAACACCAAAAAACAAAAATAAAAAAATCCTCTGTGTGTATGTTTCTTATATAAATTCTGAGCTTAATTTTAGAATATGATGGCACTATTGAGTATATGCTTATAATTTTGTGTTCAGGTTGGAATTTCATCTGAAGCGTTGGTCATTCTTAGTGTTGATCATATGAGAGAAGAGCTAAGCCCTCATAAAAGAAAATAGGACCAGATCTCTGGCTTCCTCTTCTGTTCTTTGTGTTCTTAGAAATGGGTCTCTGAAGCTCTTCGTCCCTACCCTGTCCTTGTTTACTCCCCTTATATCAAAGGAGTCATTTGGTATTTGTTTTTTAAAGATTGACTAGCTTCACTTAGCATAATCTGCTCTAATGCCATCCATTTCCCTCCAAATTCACTGATGTGATACAGCAATTTGTATACGGGGTAAAAGGGGGAGTTCATAATCCACGTGAATCAAACCGTGTAATATGATGTATTAAGAACTATGTAATGTTATGAACGACCAATAAAAAAAATAAATAAATAAATAAAATAAAAAACAAACTTAAAAAAAAAAAAAAAGAAATGGGTCTCTGGAGCTCAGCCATGGCTGAACTTCCACATGACTGGGGAAAGTCAGCATCTGCCTCTCAGAGGTAGGTTTAGAGATAGGGAGGACTCCCAATAGGGACCCATTAGCACAAGATGAGCAACTCACTCATATAAAACAAATTATCAAGATCAGAAACCTTCATAAGCTATTTCCATATCCTGATTTGCCAAAATCAGTTACGACATGCATCACAATTGAATTATTAATAATAAACACCAGTTTAAACATGACTTACTTTAAAAAGTAACTAGAATGAATTCCAGATTATCTCAATAATATCATCCTCACTGTTCTGTATGATGATACGCTAGCTTGAAAGGGAGAAAATAAAGAAGAATCATAGATAGTCAGTGGGCAAACACTCATAACTTGGGAGGCCTATGAGAGTAGGTCATACAGTCGATGTCACTTGCCATATGCTTTTTCAGTGAGGAAGGATTGAGAACTACTCTTCTATTTGTATGTCACTACTTTTTTCCAGTAGTTATTCCCTAGTCTAGTAGACACATGTACGAGTGATCCCTCTTACTCTTCTCTGTGCTGCAGGGAATTGTTTGGACCATAGAGAATGTGAATCATACAGCAAGTCCCTCTTATGGTTCCCATGGTTTGGACAGCAGTAGTGACTACCTCCCCAGAGGGAAAGTGAATTTCAGGGGAAAAAAATAGAGCTATGAAGTCCCATGGCTCCTTACACATGGAGATTTGCTCTCTAAGGCTAGTATTATTTTGTAATGTAAAAGGCAATGTTTTTAAAGTGTTTTTAACACCCCCAAGCAAAGTAAGTTATAATCCACCAGTTCCTCCCATAGTTTAGAATGTATGATTATAACATAGACTTTATCACTTTACATTCTAATTACTTGTTTACATGACTGCTTTGCCAGTTCACTGAGAAGTCACAGCAAACATACCTTACACTACCTTGAATTATTATTGCTATTAGCATTTTGTTTGCTTTTGTGATAATCACTATCAAGTCTTGATCAATGAATCAAATATGATTAGGGAAAAAAGCAACAACATTCATCACATTCAGTCTGAGGTCTATTTGACACACACAAAGTTGTTTATCTAAAACTCAGACTTGATGGATTTAATATTTTGATAAATTTTATTCAGGGCCAACTTCATAAAATTAAAGATCCATAATTTAGCATTCTGGCCTCCTCATCATAACTCATCTGTAACTTTTATACCACTGAATTGTCCTCTTACCACCCCTCCTGAATGCCAGACCATCTGGTTTATTCTAAACCAGAGAGCCACAGAGGCCTCTCTCCAGGTTACCATTCTATTTTCTGCCTTATTTTTCTCCCTTGAATAGCTCGTTCAGTTCTAAAACTTTAAGTATCTGTGCTGATGACTCCTAATCTTCAGTCTTTTATATTCAACTGCCTCTTCAATGTCTTCACTTAGATAACTGATAGGCATTTCAAACTCAGCATGAAAAAAATCAAATTCATATTTCTACCTTCTTATTTCTCAGAATATTCCTCCTCCTGTCTCCTTCAGTTCAATAGACACAACCTAGGGGGTAAAAAAAAAAAAAAGGAAAGGAAAAAACTATACATCTCATTATTGACTTCCTTTTACACACTTGAATCTCACTCTCAAATCTAAATCATGAATAAAGCCTGTGGAATCATCCTCCCAATCATAACCAGAATTCACCTATGATTCTCCATATATACTACTATCACCCTACTTCTGAACTACTAAAATATTCTAGTAACTGGTCTCTCCATTTCCATTCCTGGGCATGTTTCTTTTTAAAATGTAAATGTGATAATGTCATTTTTCTACTTTAAAAACCTCATTTGGTAATCAGAATAAAGGCCACCCCAAAACAACCTTATTCAAATCTGTGGAAGCTATGAATACGTTATGATATGTGGCATGACAAAATGAAGGTTGCAGATGGAATTAAAGTGGCTTATCAGCTTCCTGATGGGGAAGGTATCCAGGTGGGCCTAATTATGACACTACATATTAAAGACAGAAGCAGTTGAGTTGGAATAGAGGAATACAATGTGAGAAAGATGAAGCTGGCCAGCTATGAAGATGAAAGGGGCCATGAACCAAGGAATGAGACCAATCTGTAGAACAAAAAGAGTCTTCACAAGAAATGATGCCTTGTCCACACCTTGATTTTAGCCCATTGACACCATTTCAGACATAACTTCCAAAACTGTGAGATAATAATAAATCTGTGTTATTTTAAGCTCCTGAGTTTGTGATAACTTACTTTAGCAGCAACAGGAAATGAATGTATCCTCCCAAGGTTTCTTATTGATCTGAAAATAAAATGCAGTCTCCATACTTTTTGTTAAAATCCTATGAGATTAATCCTTCCATTCATCTCTCACCACTTTCCTGGCATTTATGGGTTTCACAAACATACATAGCTTATACTTGCCTTAAGAAATTTTCACTACCTCCCATTGTACCTAATACATTCTTCCCCAATTCACCATAACTGGCTTCTTGTTACTCATCTTTTCCTACAGACTTTTTAAACATTCTCCATGATTGCTTTATTAAATTCTACAGCAGAAATCTTGTGTGAAAATCCCCAAAACTCAATGGCCTACAATGACAAATATTAAAGTTTACACTCATGGGATGGCAGATCTTTGAACACGTGATGAACCACAAGAATTTAAGAGACCTGAGTTTTCATATTTATCTGATTTAAAATAACTCTCCATCAATCTTTATCACATTACCCTATTTTGACTTCAGCATAGGGCTTATTGATTTTTTCTTTTTTCTTTTATTTTTCTTATTCATGTATTTATTTATATCTGACTCCCTCATCTTCTATATTAGGCTATAATACAGTAGTATAAAAATAGAATGTATAATTGTGATGGCATATTATAGACACTATACAGTATTTTTGGAACAAGTGCATTACTAAATGACAGCTGATTTATGGTTCTTAATATGAGGATTTAAAAAAAAATTCAGTAAGTACAAAAAGTTTTATAAATGTATAAGAAAATTATGAAAAATGATCTTTTGCATGGATTCCCACAAATCTTTCCACAGAGCCCACATTGGTCAGGGATAGTCCATGGAGACTGCTGAATACAAGAAGATGAAGCCAACCCAAAGGATGGACACTTAAGAAAGTCAAGATAAGTAATTGCTATCATTTGAATCTTAAATGGACAATAAAGTCTTGTTCTTTGGCACTACTGGGAGGTGATGGATCCTTTAAGCTGTGGGTACTAGTGAGATATCTGCAGGTTCACTGGGGGCAGCCTGTGAAAGGGAAGGTGTGATCCCACCATATCCTCTCCTCTCTTTTGCATAGCAGCTATGAGATAGCAGTTTTACTCTGTCTCCTGCTTCTGCCACAATGTGCTGCCTCACTAGAGACCAAGAGCAACAGAGCAAAACAGCCATAGACTGAAGCCACCAAAATCATGAGACAAAATAAATCTTTTCTCTTCATATGTTGATTTTCTCAGGTGTCTGTTACAATGACAGAAAGCTGCCTATCACAGTAATTAACCAAATAAATTGATACTTGATTTTGATGGTTACTAAAGAGTCATGACACTACAAATATTGGGAAAATACTGAACTTTCAATAGACTGTTTCTGAATTTGCAACAGATTTAAAGATTTTTTTTTAGTAACCAAGGCTTAAGATAAAAACATATTATAATTTCAACTGAGCATGGTGGCACATGCCTGCAATTCCAGGAGCTCAGAAGCCTAAGGCAAAAGGATGACAAATTCAAAGCCAGCCTCATCAACTTAGAGAAGCCCTAGGCAAATTAGCAAGATCTTATCTCAAAAAAAATAAGATAAAAAGGGCTGGGATGTGACTCAGTGGTTGAACAACCTTAGGTTCAATCCCCAGGACCAAAAAAAAAAAAAAAAAAGACATAATTTCAAAGATTTCAGAAATTGTGTTTTGTCATTTAAAAAAAAAAGATGAGATTTATCACATGCATAGGTAATTTTATCAAAATGGACTCTACTATCATATACAACTAAAAAGAACTAATTTTTAAAAGACAGATGAGAAAGGTTATAGTTTCCAACTCATACCAGGCCCTCTCCCCTCTGAAATAACCAATCCTAATTCCATTACCACTTTCTCCATGAAGCCTTTGCTGACCAATCCATTAGGAACTTTTTCTTCATGTTTGGTATTTTATATTCAGATTGGTGACTAGGATAAATAGGATAAACTCAAATTAAAATCAAAACATTTGTTTAGAAATCGGCATGTGCCTTCCCTGCTAGATCTCAAGGGATACATTTAATTATTCTAATTTAGTATGCCTTGGATGTTCAGAAGATTGGGTCTCCCATGTTGTGTTCTGATGTCAATACCAAATAAATCCCTTTAGAATTATTTTGAGTATTTTAACCATGTTCTACCAATGACATAAATATTATCATTGGCTTCTTTGCAGAAATATTCTCTTAAATGTTTAAGAAGATACATTTTTATTGCTGGGCCTGCTTTAAAAATTAACATTAGGAGACCAACTTGCCTCTAAAACTCTCATCAGGGAAATTCAGGTAAGAAAGAATTTAATATATATTTTTGCTAAAATATTAACCTCTGAAATATTTATTTCTCTAAGTTATTTACAAGAATTTTCCTTGAAATTATAATTTTTTTATTTTTTAAGATTCTTCCCTGTACTCTAAATCACTGAATAAATAATTGTCACTCACTTGCCTCACTTCTAAATTCAAGATAAGCCTAAATTTACCAAAAAAAAATAAATTAGAATATATCTTGGCAATAATAACAGAATGCAATAGTAAAGTTTTTGAAACTGTTTTGAATAATATAGTCTACCATATACCTTACAACATGATAAGATGGATTAATAGCCTCTACAATGAAGTAGAATTTAAAGGTGTTGTGTAGGGCATTCCTCATATGCTAAACAAATTACATGAGCAAGGACTTTCATTTCAATACAGTCTTTTAAACTCTCAATGTAATATTACAGAGGATTCTAGTTTCCCTCTGGATTCCTAGAGCAATAAAGTATCAATGTAAAATTCATTTCTGTTTAATCAATTATAATCAACTGGAAAAACTGAAGGGAATCATTATGTTAAGTGACTTAAAGCTGGCAAGGGTAACATTTAATTTAAAATATTTATATTGTACAGATTATAAATGTTATCTTTTTTCCCAGTGATGTTCTTAAAGTTCTCATCCCCAAGTAATCTGAGATTTACAAGTCAGCAATATTATCAGGAAACCAAAAAAGAGATCGTCCTATGTCTCTACAAAAAAAAATTTTCTCTGTTCCTGAAATTTGGAGCATAGCTGGAATCAACCATCATCCAGATAAATATCCACCTGGAAATATCTAAAAGAGGCAACAGAGAGGTTTAAAAAAATGCAGATAGAATAGAGCAGGTATACCATAAATGTCAGGTCAGTGAATAATAATCCTCAAAGTACCTAAATTGAAGTAATTTAAATCAAAATAAAATGTTCCCCAATGGATAAGAATTCTATAAAGATACATCTAAGGAATAGAAAAAGGAAGTTTTCAAAACATCCTGAAATTTTAATAAATGTAAATACATTGACTCTGAGAAGGGTAAAAGTTGACAAAAAAGAGATATTGCTTTCCATAGAAAAAAAGTGACCTTAAGAATGGTTACTATAATATGTGAGTATATTACTGAATGATTTGAGGTGAATGCAGCACTGTCAGTAAATTATTATTATTCCTAACTGTCAAGGCCTTTCTCACAGCAGTGATGTTGTGCTCTATATAACTGCAAAGCACAGCAAACATTAGCCAGGTCCCCAATGATTACTGTGGTCTTGTCAAGTTATAAAACAAGGAGACTAAGAGCATGCTATTTTATTTTTTGAATAAAAATTTGTTTCCTGATTATAACAGTAATAGAAGTTGTAGGGAATATGAAATAAGAAAATACAAAAAAGGGAAAATATCTATTATTTTCATCACAGAGAAAATTAGCATTAACATTTTCATGTGTTTTCATGCTACCTTTCTTTTATATTTATATGTACTTACTTATTTGAAAATTAGAATTATTCTGTATATAAAACTCTTTGATTTGTTTTTCACATAGTATTTTGTATTTATTATATAATTTTTAAGGATTGTACAATATGCCATCATATGGATGATCAGCATTTGCTTACTCATACTGATCTTTAGGTATTTTGCTTTAGTCAATATTGTATATGATTGCAGTAGACATAATTATATGTGAACCTTAAGTTTCTGATTATTTCTTTCTGGTAGATTTAACATTTTTAGAGGATAAACATTTAAGAGTTTCATTAATTCATTATCAAATAATTTTTCCTCCAATATCTATGATAACCATTAAAGCAATTAGAATTCAATTTCATTACCTTACAGAGAACACTGAATATTATCATTTTTTAATCTTGCTATATTATTAAGCAAAATAAATAAGCTCACATAGTTGTTTGAAATGACAGTTAATGATAGTTCTCTGATTAGTAATGAAGGCAGACATTTTTGGTATATTAAAAAATTGCTTTTTCTTTGAGAGTTTTGTTTCTGCCATTAATCTATTTTCTACTAATTATTCCTATTTGTTTTTATAACTTTGTATAGAAAAAACTAGAGAAATAGTCTAGTTACTACAAATAATCTCCAAATTTGTATTTGACATTTTATTTTTTCAGATTTTTGAATATATATGAACTTAGCAATTTTAAACTCTTAGAATATCTCACATTTCTTTTAATAGGATTTAAGCTTTTTACATACGTGAACAGATAAATAATTTAGCATTGCATTAATATGTGGTATTAATAAATAATTTACAAGGTTTTTAGAGCCCCCTTTCTTTTCCCTCTTCCTTTATATCTCCATCTTCCCTGTTTTAATTTATTATACTTTCCCTACTCATACCCTGGTATTAAACACTTTTTAAATAGCCCTCCTTTTCCCTAAAGCATTTAATTTTACCATATATTCCAATACTATTAGAGATAATACATTACTTAGAACAAGCAAATTAAAATGATAAAATACATATAGCATAAAATTTGCCATTTTATCCATATTTGACTGCACAGTTCAATGGAATTAATTACATTTGTAATTGTCATAAGTACAAATATCACTATTACTCACATCCAGAACTTTCCCATCTTTCCAAATTGAAACTCAGAAACCATTAAAACAGAGTTCCCCATCACACCTCCTCTGAAAATCAACACTTTATATTCTATTTCTATGAATTTATTCTTATGCCTACTCTTATGCCTTGTATAAATGAAATCATAAAATACGTTTTCTTTGTATTTGCCTTATTTCACTTAGCATGAAGGTTCATCAATGTAGTAATGCATTAAAGTTCTATTTTTTAAAGAATATTTGATTTTATATGTACACCACATTTTATGCATTCATTTGTCTTTGGACATTTAGGTCATTTCTACCTTTTAGTTACCATGAACAATGATGCTACGAACACTGATGGACAACAATAATCTTTTAAACAACATTGTTGCAGGGGGAGTGCCAGGGATTGAACTAAGGCCCATTTGACCACTGAGCCACATCCCCAGCACTATTTTGTATTTATTTAGAGATAGGGTCTTACTGAGTTGCTTAGCACCTCACCATTGCTGAGGCTGGCTTTGAATTCGAGATCCTCCTGCCTCAGCCTCCCAAGATTACAGATTACAGGTATGTGCCACTGAGCTTAAACAATATTCTTAATCATTATATATATATATATATATATATATATATATATATATATATTATCATTAAACTTGTTTAGAAACATAATATGAAATTCTGACATATAACACATGAATCAGCTTTACCCAACCATTATAAAGAAGCATTTTGCACTGTTTATGTTTCTCAAGAATTCAAAGCCATCTTTATGCATTTAATCATAAATTTCCTTCAAAATAGGCTGGGAAAATGTTCAGTAAGTGAACAAAGGAGTTTTAGACTGGAAACATGGATTCTTCCTCAGAACTAGACACTCACCAAAGTCCAGGTGAAATGTGGTACTATTATGAAAGATGCTTCTCTTCCTTTGAGCCAAAGAAGGCTCAATAGTGTTTGAGGCTCATCATAAACTAACACCTTATTTCCCACTTTTTTTCTCAGAAGTCAGGAATGATTAAAGAAAATCACACCATGAAAAATGAGTTTGTCCTCACAGGATTTACAGATCACCCAGACCTGAAGGCCCTTCTATTTGTGATGTTCTTGACCATCTATCTGATCACCATGGTGGGGAATCTAGGGTTGGTGGCCTTGATTTTTAAACAGCGTCAACTTCACACACCAATGTACATCTTTCTGGGCAACCTGGCTCTTGTGGATTCCTGTTGTGCCTGTGCTATCACTCCTAAGATGTTAGAGAACTTCTTTTCTGAGGACAGAAGGATCTCCCTTTATGAATGTATGGTACAATTTTATATTCTTTGCACTGTGGAAACTGCAGACTGCTTTCTTCTGACAGCAATGGCCTATGACCGCTATGTGGCCATATGCAGTCCTCTGCAGTATCACACCATGATGTCAAAGAAGCTCTGCATTCAGATGACCACAGGAGCCTTCATAGCTGGAAACCTGCACTCCATGATTCATGTAGGTCTACTCTTTAGGTTAGCTTTCTGTGGGTCTCATCAAATCAACCACTTTTACTGTGATATTCTTCCTTTGTACAGACTCTCCTGTGTTGACCCATATGTCAATGAACTTGTGCTGTTTGTCTTTTCAGGCTCTATTCAAGTCTTCACTATAGGTAGTGTCTTAATTTCTTATGTCTACATTGTTTTTACAATTTTCAAAATGAAATCTAAAGAAGGAAGGGTCAAAGCTTTTTCCACCTGTGCCTCTCACTTTTTGTCAGTTTCATTATTCTATGGATCTCTTTTCTTCATGTATATTAGACCAAATTTACTTGAAGAAGGAGATAAAGATATACCTGCTGCTCTTTTGTTTACAATAGTAGTTCCCTTACTAAATCCTTTCATTTATAGCCTGAGAAATAAGGAAGTAAAAAGTGCCTTGCAAAAAATTCTGATAAAGATAACAATCTCAAGAAAGTTTAAACAAATGACCTCTACTGTAACTTAATGATTTAGATGCATCAAAACCTTCCACCTGAGATCACACAGGTAAAATTCATAAATTGGATATAAGTTATTTATCTACCATAATAGATATCTTGAACTCCCTCTTCTGGGTCCAGAGGAAATCAAAGGGCATAATTTTTGTTCTTCTGACGACACACAATACCAGTAAATACAGAGTTTTGTTTTCATGTCCTTAACAGGAGGTCCCTCTTGTTCATAATCTCCCAAATTTCTCTGAATGTTTCACTGTCACCCATCTCCATTTAGAGGATACCCCCTGAGAATTTAAGTCTCAGAGTCCAATCCCAGCAAATAACCCCTCTTCCCTCTGATGTTCCATTGTTTCTAACTCACTGAATCTTTAATCCCAGAATGATACCTAGATTGTCATTGTCATCCTGCTCTGGCCTCCACGTCTTAATTTAGCAGTAAATCCACACTGCTCTTGCTGCTGTCTGAAATGGTAGGAAAGGTACTTACTCAGAATAGAATCATAGACTGGATTTATCTGAGAGTTATTGGTATAAGTAGGAAAAAAAACTCACAAAATCAATCCTTTTAAAATATTGACCAATATTTTATAGTAAGTAGAGAAAAGCAGAGATTTATTTAGGACTTTAGTTTCTTGAAAATAAAAATAAAATACATGGAAATAAATATTTATCTTGTATTTAATCAATGGTTTTAATAACAAATATGGATTAAAATAATGAATGGGTTAAAATAATATTTTAAAAATTAAAATAATGAATGAAGTGTCAAGTATTTTCCTGAGTATTATTTTCTAGATTAAAGTATACTAACTTGATAAAAATTTTAATTTCAAGAAATGATAGTAATAGTAATAATAATATTGGGTCAAGTTTGTAAAAATATTCAAAGGTTCCTCAAATTTTATCAAAGGTTCCATTTATTCCTTTTGGTATGAATTATTCTCTATTGACCGTCTTACATTTGTTTCTTTGTTTTTTACTCACTTTGTTGTTCTAACTCTACCAGACCATTTATTAATGGGATTGTACATTTTGTTCAAGCAGTTCTCTAATTCTACTTTCATTAACATCAAAATATCTGTTCAATCTTTGTAAAAATCACTTACTACTAAATTTCTGTAATGTTTACTATTAATGCTGAAAATCAGTGGGCAGCACATTTCACAATGGGTAAAGATAGATACCAAGGTGAAGCAGGGAGGGATAGTTAAAAGCAAAGTAATTCTATACATGGTCAGTTTATTCAGGGATATTCATGTATTATGACAATTCTCACACATCCATAGCAGCACTGTCACTTCAGAGAATGGTATTTTGAGGGCTATGTGGTGAAAATCACCCTTTGGCTGATCAGTGAATATCATATTGTTTCATTGTATATGCAAAGATTAGTACTTGAACTACTTGGTAGTTATTTCTAATGTTGCTAACACTATCTTCTTACATTTTAATTATTGGAGTTTTACTTGAATCCTAGCTATTTCCTGTTATCTGGATGAATTGTCAAGTTATCTTGGTATGCAGTTTGGTGACCCTGAGAATATTTATTCTGCATACTCATCTATAGACTCGCCACTTAACTCCCTTCCAGATCTTTCTTCTTAGGAAGGAATTAGTCTCCAATTCAGTGTAGAAAAAGCGCTCTGAAATTGGCATTACTTGGGGACAAGTCTACTTTATCAGTGAGCCTATCTCATGATATAAATTTAAATATCACAAGTGATATTGATGAAGTATTAGGGAGGCAGAATATAATGACAGTCTTCCATTCTTCTCTAAAGTCATAATTCTAGAGCCACAAACTGTTGAAACTTTAATTCTTCAGTTTAATATAACTCTCAGATTACATTTTAACCTATCTAGATGAGACTGTGTTTCAGAGTAGGGAAAAATGTGTTTTAATATGAACTTATTCTTGTATCAGAGCAAATAAAAACTTCATTCCACCCTCTAATTTGCCATTCCACGTGTCTTTCAAAATTTTTAAACTAATATAGCCCTGAATTATTTCTATAACTTTAAGTTATCAATTTATTTATTCAAACAAACTTTTAACTAAATGTACATGTTATTTTCTATTTATTTTTTAAAGGACAGGCTTGATATTGGATTCGATTAATTCAGTCCTTCATAAAATATGTACAAAACTATCTGTATCACATGCAGTGGCAAAAAAGAGAGGAAAAGAGGTATGTGCCGCAGTCTGGCCGGGCACAAAATCACGAGCCTCTCATAGCTTTGTAGAGTCAAACAGCAATTCTTTATTCCCGAACTCACAGCGGCCTCTACACACACTTTCTGGGGAAATCCAAGTTCTGCCCGCACAATTCACGTCCCAAATACTTTCTCAATTCCAGAAGAACTCAATGGGAACTCAGGCAGCAGGATACGCCCTATTCCCAGCAGGAATAATCTTAAACCTGGAACTGCCCTAAACCCAGATTGTCTTAAACCGGGATACTTCCTAAAACCTGCAGGATACACCCTAAACCTGGATCCACCCTCGTCCTTGAGCAGGGTCACCTTTCTCAAACACACATGAAATGTCACAGCGAATTTCCAAGGCAAGTCCATTTAACATGGGGTACGCTGGCAAGGAAATTTCGATGCGTCATTCCTACTTGGCAATGGCCCTCAGCAGGTATGCTATGATACAAACAACAAATTTACACAATAAATAAACAATCTTTATTTTAAAATATTTTATGTGCACTTAGATGGAGCATTAACATCCAGGACATATAAAGAACTCAAAAAACTTTAATACCCCCCAAAAATCAAATAACCCAGTTAATAAATTGGTAAAGGAACTGAACAAACAACTCACAGAAGAAGAAATATAATCAAACAACAAATATATGAAAATATGTTCAACATCTTTAGCAATTAGAGAAATTCAAATCAAAACTTCACTGAGATTCCATCTCACTTCAGTCAGAATGGCAATCATCAAGAATATAAGTAACAATAAAGGTTGGCAAGGATGTGGGGGAGAAGGTACACTCATACATTGCTGGTGGGACTGCAAATTGGTTCAACCAGTATGGAAAACAGTATGGAGATTCCTCAGAAACCTTGAAATGGAATCACCATTTGACCCAGCTAGCCCACTCCTCAGTTTATACCCAAAGAACTAAAAATCAGCATAGTACAGTGATGCAGCCACATCAATATTTATAGCAGCTCAATTCACAATAGCTAAACTATGGAATCAGCCTAGATACCCTTCAACAGATGAATGGATAAAGAAATTAGTACATATACACAATGGGATATTACTTAGCCTTAAAGAAAAATGAAATTATGGCATTTGCCAATAAATGGATGCACCTGGGGACTATTATGCTAAGCAAAATAAGAAAATCCCCCTAATACAAAGACCAGATGTTTTCTCTGATATGAGGATGCTAATTCATAATAAGGTGGCAGGGGGAGTAGAGGTATTTTGGACTAGATAGAGGGGAGAGGAGAGGGTATGTGGGTAGGAAGGCAGTAGAATGAATGGAACATTATTACAACCTGTATAACTCCATATAATGTACAGCCACATGAATGAGAATTTATACTCAATTTATATATGCTGTATCAAAATGCATTCTACTGTAATGTGTAACTAATTAGAATAAATTTTAAAATATATTAAATTAGAAGAAATATTAAAATATATTAAATTTTAAAAGGATCACACTTAAAAATATGTTATGTGTATATATTTAATAGTTATATTCATAACTTCATTTGATCTTCTATACTTCATTAGTCACATTTAGAAGAGGTTGTATCTTTCTTCAAAAATTTACCTTTTATTAGTATCATCAAAACTTTACCTCATAACTTTACAGGTAAACCTTGGACTGATGGATCAACAACTTTCAAAAACTTTCCAAAGAGAATTTTACATGTACTTTAAAAAATATTTCTAATGATTTCATTTATAACTCTCTTATAACAAAATCAACCTATTTGTAAATATTCTTAAGCAAAATATTTATTACTTAACTAATCAAACTATTAAAAAGCAAACACACAACCTACAACTCACACAAGGATCTTTCCTTCTTTACTGTGCCTAAGCCAGTAGTTTCTTACATACTAGTCTTTTTTAGTCCTTCAAAGTCCCTTAGGGCCAATCTCTGGTTTATGCTGCTTTTTACCATTTCCTTATGAAGCTGAATAGGAAAAGTTCAGGTTGATAATGCAAATTCTTCCATGTGCTCCTCTCTTATATTTTCTGGAAAGTAATAGATAAATGGCAGTTCCTATTTTACCCCAAGATTGACTGTAATACATGAATACTCTCTTGTTTTCCTGACTGTTCCTCTGTTTTATGTTTTTAAACATCCTTAATCAAATCAGAATATGTTTTCCTTCATTTTTGTTTTTGTCCATATTTGTAAGTCTCATTCTTTCATTCAGCCAACCTGTTTTTGAGATTTACAATTGAACCACTGAGGTCTCAGGTGAAATAAAAATTAAATAAGACCTAATATCAACTTAAAAGAATAATATTTGTAATCAAGAAGATATTTTATGTTAACTCACATAAAATATTTTTGAAATATTAAAAAATGGTTTATTATATACTATAGTATTTAACAAATATATTAAGTCCAATACTACGTATGATCAGGAAACATCTTTTTTTATACCTACAATCTGTTTGAGTCATTCCATAAACAGATTGGTTCGTGCTCACTGTCTCAGTAGGTACATCAAGAAAATGTTAATTTATGCCCCTTATATCCCTGTATTAAAGGGCTCAAATTCACTATAAGGGTCTCTCAACAACTGCCCACACTGACAAGATGAACTGGGTTCAAAAGAGGTGGCTGCAACATTAAGCGAAGAAAATGGCAAGAAACCACACAACACAGAAGTAGATTTCATGTCAAGGGTAGGATGGCTCTGCAACCTTAGGGTCAGCATCCACCCTGGACAGCACTGAAAAGAGAGCATGTACCAGAAATCTCTTTATTTTTATAGGGGAGGAGGACCCACAAGGAGATCCAATGGAATGTTCTTCACCAAATAAGGCAGGGGATAATGTTTTAAAGCTGGAGTCTTGCTTTGTGATGTCTTGTTTGACTGACATCTTGGCAAATCACACCCATCTCAGGTGCTGTGTGGGATCACAAGCCGAACAGAGGAAAGGCACACTTACATTGCACAGCCCAATCAACACACAATACCAGACCTGTTATAGCTCCAATGCACATAGCTCACACATACAGCCCATGGATGGCTCATGACAAGGGTCCAGACCAGACATGAAAGATATAACATGTTCTCCCTCTTAAGCCAAATCTTCCTCTCTCAAAACTAATTTTCACAGGCTGGATTTATAAACAAATAGCCTATGAGATGCAATGTAGTGTGCACATTGTTACCCCTGGTAACAACGCTTATAGAAGGGAAAAGAAAGAAGCATTTCGATGTTCAACATCTCTAGCTATTAGAGAAATGCAACTACTCTAAGATTTCATCTCACTCCAGTCAGAATGGCAGCTATTAAGAATACAAATAACAATAAATGTTGGCAAGGATGTGGGGGAAAAGCACACTCATACATTGCTAATGGACTGAAAAATGGTGCAGTCAATATGGAAAGCAGTATGGAGATTCCTTGGAAAACTTGGAATGGAACCACCATTTGACCCAGCTATCCCTCTCCTCGGTCTATACCCAAAGGACTTAAAAACAGCATACTACAGGCACACAGCCACATCAATGTTTATAGCAGCACAATTCACAATAGCTAAACTGTGGAACCAACCTAAATGCCCATCAGTAGATGAATGAATAAAAAAAATGTGGCATATATACCCAATGGAATATTACTCAGTAATAAAAGAGAATAAAATCATGACATTTGCAGGAAAATGGATGGAGTTGTAGAATAGAGTGCTAAGTTACCAATCCCAAAAAACCAAATGCCAAATGTTTTCTCTGATATAAGGAGGCTTACTTATAGTGGGGTTGGGAGGGGAAGCATGGGAAGATTAGACGAACTCTAGATAGAGCAAAGGGGAGGGAGGAGAGAAAGGGGGCAAGGGGTGTAAGAAAAAGATGGTGGAATGAGATAAACATCATTACTCTAAGTACATATATGAAGACATGAATGGTGTGAGTATACTTTGTATACAACCAGAGATATGAAAAAAAATGTGCTTTATATGTGTAATTTGAACTGTAATACATTCTGCTGTCAAATATAACAAGTTAGAATAAAAAAAAATTTAATTAAAAAAAAAGAAAGAAGCATTTGGAAGGGGGAGAATTCAGTGCCATAGAGATTTCTTATAGCCAAGCCAATCCCACAAATGTCTTGGAGTTAGGCTCCAGATGTCTCATTGAAATGAAACGGAAGCAAAGAACTTTGAAGAAAAGAGACAAATCAGGTAAGAAAATAAAACTTCAAAGAACTATAATTCATATCCAATAGAAAATTCTGACATCAAAAATATAAGAAGAGATTAAATGAAAGTAACATTTAGGATACAAAAATGTACTAAATTCTTAAATTACAATAGCAGAAATTTTTTTTAAAAAATGATTTAAGAGTTAGAAGATAAAGCTGAGAGGTAGAACAAAATGATGGAACAGGAATTTTTAGCCATTTTTTCCTGGCAGAAACATCTATTGGAGCAACTATCTGTGCAGGAAAAATATCTTTTAAAAAGCTAAGGAAACCATTTGAAAGATCACAAAACCTGAACATAGCGCAAAATCTTACCAGGCCAATCCCTGAAGATTCCAGTCCAGACTGAACCCCATGGCCCAAATCTTCAGGACTTTCCCAGTACCAGGTCTGCTCCTGTATCCCTAGTCCTCCAGTCAGCCTTTGTGCTTGTGTGATCCCCACAACCTCAGACTCCAGGTCAGTACACATGGACTCAGCCTCTAGGTCAATTCCACAACCTCAGGCTTTAGGCTCACCTCAAAACCCCTAAATTTCTAGGTTTGAAACTATCCAGTGACAATCTAGCACAACAATTCCAGATTCTAGGCCATTTTCAGAAGGTGCATTTTCCATGCCCAACCCAAGTACAGCCCAAGAGACAAGGCCAGGAACTGCAGCCCAGGACCCAGAACTGCCATTCATAGAGACCACCCCCTGCAACCTCAGAATCCAGGCTAGTCTTCATAGACCCAGGATTCACACCTAATTCAATGGACACTATCTCTAGATCAAACTACAAAAGATACAAACATCAAGTCTATCCATGGACTTCACCAGATGTTCCAACCACAATCTGGACTTGTTGACTTCTAAAAGGTATTCCCTGTTGAAGTCATAATATAAAGACAGGAATAGATGACCACTTCTCCAAATGTGCAAACACCAATGCATGAATAAACAGGGAAATGAATAAACAGGGAAACATGACATCAACAAACAAATAAAATAAAGCATCGATGACTAATCACAAAGAAATGGAGATTTATAAATTACCAAACAAAAATGTCAAAATAATCATCTTAAAGAAACTCAAAAAGATTCAAAAGAACACAGATAAACGAATAAATGCAATCAGGAAAGCAATAAATGAAAAAGTGAGAAGTATAACAAAGAAATAGAAACAATAAAAGAACCAAGCAGAAATCCTCAAACTTTAGATGGTTGCACTAAAGAGTTCCATAAAGAGCTTCAACTGCATACCCAGTCAAGCAAAAGAAGAAATCAGTGAGCTCAAAGCAGTTCATTTAAGATTACCCAATGTGTTATTAGGTTTTCATTACTGTGAAAAATACCTGACAAGAACAATTCAGAGGAGGAAAGTTTATTTGGGGCTCATGGTTTCAGAGCTTTGATATATGGCCATCAAACTTCATTTTTCTGGACCCAAAGAAAGGCAGAATATCAAAGCAAAAAGATATGGTGGAGAAAAGTTACTAAGCTCATGGCAGCCATTGGGGGAGGGGAGCAGAGGGAGAGAGGAGGACTAGGAACAGATATAGTTGAAGACTACAACCGAGTGACCTACTTCCTCTAGCAATGACATGACCCATTTGTCTAAAGTTCCAATCAAATTATTAATCCAGCAAATGAATTAATCTACTGATGAGGTGATAGCTCTCATAATTCAATCTTTTTATTTTGGAATATCACTACATTGACTAACACATGAGCTCTTTAGGGGACATTCCTAGATCCAAATCCAGAAAAAGGAACAAAAAGCAAAAATAATAAAAGAGTGAATAAAGCCTACAGGAATTAAGGGACATTATCAAGCAAACCAATGTACCCATTGTGGAAGACCTGGAATGAGAAGACATAAAAAAGGGACACAAAACTTATTTAAAGGAACAATGATAGAAAAGTTCCCAACTTGGAGAGTGAAATGAACATCTTGATCCATAAAGCTGAATGAACCACAAATACTTTAAATATAAAGAAATCTTCTTAGGACATATTATAATTAAATTCTCTAAAGTCAAATGCAAGCTTAGAACTTAGGTACAGAAATAGGAAGGCAATTTGCTACATACAAGACTATTCATGATTTCTTAGTATCATTCTCAGTATTATAGCAGGCTATGAGAGAGATACATTCAAAGTGCTGACATTAAAAATCAGCCAACCATAAATATTATACCCAGAAAGACTATTCTTCAGAAATTAAGAAGATATAAGGACTTTATAAAGGAAAGTGAGAAAAAGAAAACTCAGAGGGTTTATCATCTCTACACCTGCCTTATGAGAAATGTTAAAGAGAGTTCTTCAAGTTGAAATGAAAGGATGCTACCTAAAAACGTGAAAAATATATGAAAGTATAAAACTCATTTGGAAGCTAACATTATAGTTTTAGGTTTTCTTAAACAAAAAGAGATAATAACTATTTAAGGATATAGAAATGCAACTACCCTGATTCGAACATTATACATTATATACATACATTGAATTATCTCACTATATGCCATAAATATGTTATGATTATTATGTTCAATGAAAATTCTAAAAGCAAAAGAATATAGTTAAATCCAGAATACTCTTATACTCTAAAAATAGTGCATAAATTTAACTCTAATATAAAATTAAAATATTAAAGTACTAGAAAATAACTACAGCTATAATTTTGGATTTGAATATAAAAATATGAAAAAAATAACTATGTAACTTTGACCACATAAATGGTGGGGGAAAGAGAAAATAAAATTGATGGGGCTTATATGTGGTTAAAGTTAAGTTGTTATTAGCTAAAAATAATTCATTATAAATGGAGGACATTTCACATAAGTCTCATAGTAAGCACAGAGAAAAAAATAAAGAGATAGGAATTAAAGTATGCTGCTACAAAAAAATCAAGTCACAAAGGAAGATATCAAGTGAAAAAATAACAAAAGTACTATAAAGTACAGAAAATAACTAATTAAATTAGTAAGTCTTTTCCTATAATAATTACTTTCAACACGAACAATTTAAATGCTCCAATCAAAAGACATAGAGTAGCTGAATGGATTAGAAAAACTAGATCCAAGTATATGATCTCTACACAAAACTGACTTTAGCACACTCACAGGTTGAAAATGAGGCAGATAGGTCAGTCAATTATAATAAAATAGCATTTTCGATATACTTTAAGCAAACAAAATAGAGTTTACGTCAAAACATGACACAAGAGACAAAGAAAATCATTACACAATGATAAAATGGTTATTTCAACAAAAAGATATGATTGCAAATATACGTGTATACATCAGAGAACCTAAATATTAATGGAATTGAAATAACAGAATGCAATACAATAATAGTAGGGGACTTCAATATTCCATTATTAACAATGGACAGATCATCTGGAAAAAATTCAATAAGGAAACGGTGAACTAGAACAACATTATAGACCACATGTATCTAACAGACATACACAGAATATTCCAATAATAGCATTATACACAAAAATTCCTCTCAATCGCATGTGAAATATTCTCAAAGATAGACCATATGTTAAGCCAAAAAACAGTCCTAACAAATTCAAGAAGTGTGAAATAACAGCAAGTGTCTTTCCAATCACAATGGTATGAACCTAGAAAACAATAACAAGAAGAAAATAGGAAAACACACATATGAAAATCACACAACACAGTCCTAAAATCATATGGACCAAAGAATAAATCAAAAGTAGAATTTTAAAATATCTTGAAACATTTAAAAAATGGAAATACAGCATTCCAAAGCTTGTAAGATGCTGCAAAAGCATTTCTAAGGGGAGAAGTTTAACGATAAGCAAGATGATCTTAAAAAAAACAACCTAACTTTATACTTCAAGGAATGAGAAGAACAAACTCAAACCATTATGATCAAAGGAAGAAAAAATAAGACCAGACATAAATAGAAAACATTAATGAAACCAAAAATTTGACAAGATAAGCAAAATCAACAGTTTTATCTGGAAAAAGGGAGAAAATTTTTAAAAAACAAAACTAAAATTGAAAGAGGAAATATTATCATTGATACCACAGAAGTCTAAAGAGAATACTATGGACAATTAAATGTGAACAAATTTGATAACCTAAAAGAATGGAGAAATTTCTATAAACACATAACAAGACTAAATCATGAAGAAATTAAAAGAAATCTGAAGAGCTCAATAATGAATAAATAAATTGAATAAATAATCTAAACACAATTGTGGAGAAAAAAACAAGAATTGATGACTTTGATTATAAATTATTCCAAGCCACTTAAAAGAGTTAATGTCAATCCTTCTACAACTCTTTTAGAAGATTAAACAGAAAGGCATACTTCCAAATGAATTCTACAGGGCCAACACTATCATAATTATAGAGCCATACTAGGTCATAAATCATAAAGCCACTACCCTTCTTGAACACAGATACAAAAATTCTCAACAAAATACTATCAAACTGAATTCAGCACTTTGAAAACATTATGCACCATGATCAAATGAGATTTAGCCCTGGGATGCAAGGAATATTAACATATAAATCAAAAAATATAATATGTCACTTAAAAGAATGACAAATAAAAATTATATGATCATATCTATAGATAAAGGGAAAGCATTGACAAAAGACAACATATTTCATAATAAAACTCTCAACAATTTAGGTATAGAAATATTGAGCCTCAACCTAATAAAGGCCATATATAACAATCCCTCAGGTAACATTATATTCAGCGGTGAAAAGCTGACAGCTTTTCTTCAAAGATAAAAACAATACAAGAATGTCCACCTATACCACTTCTATGTAATAATGACCTGGAGTTCTAGCCAGAGCCATCAATCAGGAACAGCAAATAAGGCATTCAGAGAAGGAAAGAAGGGCAGTTATCTCTATTTGTGGACAACATAATCTTATACATAAAAAACCCTAAAGACTCCACCAATAAAACTACTAGAACTATCGAACTCATTCTGTAAAGTTGCAGGATTATAAAATCAACTTACAAAGCCAATAGTGTTTCAACGCATTAGCAACTGGAAAAAATAAAATAACAAACATTATGTTGTGGGTGTGAGTCAGGAGCAGAAAGACAAATACCACATGATCTCATATGTAGAACCTGTTCAGTGTGGAACTCACAGAGCAGACTACAGGTTAGACAGCTGCAATGGTGCATACCTATAATCCTGCAGGCTCTAGAGACTGGGGCAAGAGGATCACAAATTTGAGGCCAGTCTGTAAATTCAGCAAGACCCTGTCTCAAAATAAAGAAGGGCTAGGGATGTGACTCTATGGAACAGTGCCCTGAATTCAATCCCCAGTATGGGGTTGGGGGATGACAGGATTAGAGGGTAGCGGGGAGACTTGTGGTGGTGAGAAATTGGAAAGAAAAGGAGGCAGTGGAGATATTAGTCAAATGATACAAATTCTCAGGTAGATCAAAAGAATAATTTCAGTTGATTTTCTTGTGCAGTATTGGGAATATATTTTATAATATTGTATTGTATTCTTGGAAACTGCTAAAGGAGTAGATTTTTGATGTTCTCATCACAAGAAAAGAGACAATTCATGTAATAATTAACAAGATTCATCCATTCCACAATTGACAGATTGTCAAAACTTCATATTATACACAATGTATGCAATTTTTGTCAATTAAAAACAAATAAAATTAGGAAAGAGCTGCTGAAAGAAAACACTTATATAAACCCCCTCCCCCAAAAAAGTGGCTCTTTCCAACCTCTGATCATACCACACTTTATCCCCTGGGAAGTAACCAACCAATCATACCTTAGTTCTCACTTCCTCCATGAAGCCTTTGCTAACCACTTCTGAGTGGAAAAAAAAAATTTTTTTTTTCACTTAGGATTTTGTATTCAGATTGGGAGTAAGGATAAATTATGATCCAAAATCAAATGAGTGAAAACCAGTGCACAACCCTTAAAAATTTTAGGAAATGGGTGTTTGCCTTACTAAGTCTCAAAGGATACACTTAATTTTTCTAATTTAGTATGTCTGTGATGATCAGAACATTGGGTCTCCAAGGTTGTGCTCTGATGTCAATGCCAAGTAAATCCCCTTAGAATTATTTTTAACATTTAAACCATTCTTTACCAAAGGCATAAATATAATTGACTTGTTTGTAGAAATATTCTTCTAAAAAATCAAAAGAAAAGTTTATTGCTGGAGGTATTTTAAAAACTAACATTGATCAGGTGATCATTTGGTCTTTATAAAATACTTGCCATGGAAATACAGGTGAGAAATAATTCAAACTCTCTTTGCTAGAAACAATAACTACTGAAACCATACATTTTTCTACATTCTTTAGGAGTTCTTCCTTACAATTCTAATTTTTCTATTTTTTAAGATCCTTGTTGTCTTCCCTTTAATCTGAAGTATTATGTAAACACCAGGAAAAGGACTACTATTCATTTGTATCATTTCTGAATTCAAGAAAAGCCTAAATATACCAAAAAATAAATAAAAGCATACTTTATAGTAACAATGGGATACGTCAAGTTTTAAAAATTTCTTTAAGTTATGCGGTTTGTATATTAAATGAAATGGATTGTTAGCCTCTACATTGAAATAGACTTTAAAGGTTTGTGTTGGTCATTTCCTATGCATTAAACAAATTAGATTATTGAGAAATATACTATCAACCCAGTCCTTTAAATCTCCAAAATAATTTTAGGGAGGTTTCTATTTTCCATTTTGATTCTTAGGAAAATAAAATGTCAATGCAAAACTTATTTCTATTTGATCAATTATTTCATGTGACTTCAAATTGGAAAATGTAAGTAAGGCATTTAATGAAAAACAAATTATATAGACTTCAAATATTCACTTTGAAAATATTGTCCTTAAATGTATCAACCCCAAATAATCTGAGAGTTTAAATTCAATAACTTTTTAATGAAGAAGAAGAAAACATTCTATATCTTGCCAAATATCTTTTCCTATGTTCCTTAAATTTGAAGTGTGGTTATGGTCAATGACTACTAGAAAACTGTCAATCTAGAAATGTTTAGGAGGGTCAATTGACCATCTAAAGAAATTAGGAAGCACTAAACAGTTATTCAATAAATATTAGGCCAATGAATAAATAATTCTCAGTTACTAAAAAATGCAATAAAGCATTCTCCAAAATGTTAGAATTCTTTGTGTATGGGACACATGCAATGGGGTCAATAATGAAAGTTTATTTAATAAACATCCTGAAGTTTTAATAAATGTGAGCATCATAGAATCTTGAAGATCATGGGAACCGTTGGGGTTCAAAAGAGTAAAAGTTGGTGCATAGGATATTGCTTTTCACATGGGCAAATGAAATTAGGAATGCATTACTGCAAGATGTAAGTATATTTCTGAATGGTTGAGGTACCTGAAATGCTGTCAATAAATGATTATTATTTCTCTAAGAATTCATGCCACAATCATAGAAATAGATCAGGCACTTCGATGTTAACCATTATAAAATTGAAGAAGCAGAAAGTATTTGTTGGCTCTCCTCTGATTTTTATGGACTTATCAACTTAAAACTATAGCAGTCCTTAGATTATGCAATTTGATTTACTTAAAAGTTTTGGTTTTCTAATTATAAGCATAATAGTAAAATAACAGTAGAGAATTGAAAGAAGAATAAAACATAAAAAATGATGTACAATTTTATTAAACAAACAAAACTAGTATTAACATTTTGATGTGTTCCCATACTATCTTTCTTTTACCATCATACATAAATGTTTATTTGAAATTTAGGATTATTCTGTATATAAATTTTTCTCTTTTGACTATTTTATCATTTCATTAAATATTCTAAGTAAACACAATATTTAAGGATTATAAAATACACCTTCAGATGGATGGTTAACAATTACTTAATCATCCTAAGTGGTTACTATTTAAGTGTTTTCAATTTTTTACAAAGTGACATTGTAATAACCATAACTATATATTTCATTCTAAAAGACTTTTTCTCATTGGTCAATAGTTGTGAACTTTTAGGAGTTTCCTTCATATAATACCAAATTATTTGACCATAATTGCACTATTTTATTCAATTTATGAAATAGCAGTCCTTACCAGGAATGCAAACATGATTCCATTTCACTGTATTCTACACAGCACTATAAATTATCATTTCTTTAAAAAATATTTATTTAAATTCTTGGTAAGCAAGCTTCATGGCTGTTTCAAATGATATTTCACTGAAGCTAAACATTCTTAATTGGATAAAAGAAATTTTCTTTTGAGATCTTATCCTTTACCTACCATCAAGTGATTATCCTTATTATTTGCATAGACTCTTCATAGAATAAAACCATAGAAACACTATCTTATGCATTACAAATAATCTCTTTGTGTTTGACGTTTGATTTTATACATGATTTTTGACATATGGTTGCAAAATTGAAATTTTTTTTCTTTCTAACCCTTAAGATTTTTTCAACATTTTTCAAAAAAATTATATTTTTATGCACATGGAAAAATGAATAATTTTACTTTGCATGCACAAATGGTATTATAAATAACCTGGAAGTTATTTTATGATAACAAAAAGCATTTTTTGTCTTTCCTCTCCTTTATTTAATCTCCCTTTCTCAATTCACATTGTTCTTCCCACCTTTATAATAGCATTATAAAGCATGGACTCCACTGGTAATGAAGATAGTAAATTATCAGAAAATACAAATAAAATTGTTTAAAATTTATAGGAAATTTTTAGTGCATTCATATTATTATGCAACCACCAAATCATCATCCTCATTCATCTCCAGACCTTTTCTATCTTCTCAAGCTGAAACTATGGAACCATGGAACAACAATTCTACTCCTCCCTCTCCTTGGCAACTACCATTCTTCATTCTGTTTCTATAAAGTCACATACTCTGGGCAACTCATTTAAATTATATATAATATAAATATATGTGTGTGTTTACTTAGAATATTTAATGAAATGATAAAATAGACAAAAAGAGAAAAATTTATATACAGAATAATCCTAAGTTTCAAATAAATATTTATGTATGATAGTAAAAGAAAAATTGTATGGGAACACATCAAAATGTTAATACTGTTTTGCTTGTTTAATGAAATTGTACATCATTTTTTCTTTTTTATGTTTTACTCTTCTTTGAATTCTCTACTGTTATTTTACTATTATCCTTATAATTAGAAAACCAAAACTTTTAAGTAAATCAATAATATATATAAATAAATATATATATATAATGACCCATATGTCAATAAACTTGTACTCTTTGTCCTTACAGTTTCCACTGAAATTTTCATGTTAGGTAGTGTCTTAATACTATATGTGTGTGTGTGTGTGTGTGTGTGTGTGTGTGTGTGATACTCCTTTTGTTTCAGTTTTATTTCACTTAGCATAATGTCTTCAAATTTCATGTAGGTTGTGACAAGTGTCAAATTTTCATTTGTATTGCAGACTGACTACTTCATCATATGTGTATAGCATGCTTTATACATTCATCAATCCATGAATATTTGGGTCATTTCCACTTTTTGGCTTTTGTGAACAATGGTGCTATAAAAATTGGTGGACAACAATAGTCTTTTAAACAACATTGTTAATCACCACATATATAGTCATTGAACTTAGGAATGCTAATACAAATTACTGACACTTAAATTATGAATTATCTTTACCCAACCATTATAAAGAAGCATTTTGTCCTATGTTTCTCAAAAATTCAAAGGCATCTTTATGCATTCAATCATAAATTTCCTTCAAAATAGGCTGGGAAAATGTTCAGTAAGTGAACAAAGGAGTTTTAGACTGGAAACATGGATTCTTCCTCAGAACTAGACACTCACCAAAGTCCAGGTGAAATGTGGTACTATTATGAAAGATGCTTCTCTTCCTTTGAGCCAAAGAAGGCTCAATAGTGTTTGAGGCTCATCATAAACTAACACCTTATTTCCCACTTTTTTTCTCAGAAGTCAGGAATGATTAAAGAAAATCACACCATGAAAAATGAGTTTGTCCTCACAGGATTTACAGATCACCCAGACCTGAAGGCCCTTCTATTTGTGATGTTCTTGACCATCTATCTGATCACCATGGTGGGGAATCTAGGGTTGGTGGCCTTGATTTTTAAACAGCGTCAACTTCACACACCAATGTACATCTTTCTGGGCAACCTGGCTCTTGTGGATTCCTGTTGTGCCTGTGCTATCACTCCTAAGATGTTAGAGAACTTCTTTTCTGAGGACAGAAGGATCTCCCTTTATGAATGTATGGTACAATTTTATATTCTTTGCACTGTGGAAACTGCAGACTGCTTTCTTCTGACAGCAATGGCCTATGACCGCTATGTGGCCATATGCAGTCCTCTGCAGTATCACACCATGATGTCAAAGAAGCTCTGCATTCAGATGACCACAGGAGCCTTCATAGCTGGAAACCTGCACTCCATGATTCATGTAGGTCTACTCTTTAGGTTAGCTTTCTGTGGGTCTCATCAAATCAACCACTTTTACTGTGATATTCTTCCTTTGTACAGACTCTCCTGTGTTGACCCATATGTCAATGAACTTGTGCTGTTTGTCTTTGCAGGTTCTATTGAAGTCTTCACTATAGGTAGTGTCTTAGTTTCTTATGTCTACATTGTTTTTACAATTTTCAAAATGAAATCTAAAGAAGGAAGGGTTAAAGCCTTTTCCACATGTGCCTCACATTTTTTGTCAGTTTCATTATTCTATGGATCTATTTTCTTCATGTATATTAGACCAAATTTACTTGAAGAAGGAGATAAAGATATTCCTGCTGGTGTCTTGTTTACAATAATAGTTCCTATATTAAATCCTTTCATTTATAGCCTGAGAAATACAGAAGTAATAAGTGTCTTGAGAAAAATTCTGAAGAAAAAGTAATTTTGAGAAAGTTTGAAACAAATGGCATTTACTGAAGCTGAATGTTATAAATGAAGCAATAACTTTCAAGCAGAATGGCAGAAAATAAGCACAAATGGCAGGTAAATAATTAAATTATGATGCAATCAAATTGTGAAGCAAAATGTAAAGGGTGAAAAATCACAGAAAGGAATAACTATGCTGAATCTTAAGAGACGAAAACAAAAATCAAAAGCTGCCTTTGAACCTACTTAAGAATCAACTTATGAGGCTTCCAAGCTCATGGACTGTGCAGCTTCAGTGATGAACTGTACCCAAAAGACAAAACCAAACTAGTACTTACAATGGTATTTTAGGGCAACACAATTTATTTAGTTTTATATGTAGTGCAGAAATAAATGTGTCAAATAAAAGTGAACTGTAATTCAAAATTGAACTCATAGAATTAAATAATTAAATACAGAATGTCAATCTTCAAGAGAAGATATTATTTTAGAGAGTTTTATCTACTCATGTGTATGTGTACACATACATACCTTTATACTTGTGTGGGTGTATGTATATGTATATGTGTGTATATATATATAAAACATACACACAGCAGATACATAAAGTTCTAGACAAACAGTGAAACCTCATGTAAAATCTGAGGAGCTTCCTTGTCGGTATGTCAGGTCAAAACTTCTCTTGCCCCTTTCTGAGAGGAAGTGAGGAAAAGGTATATTATATAGAGATATGAGGAAGAATATTCTTGTTGAATTGTGGAAATGACTTATTTTAAGTAATTCTTATTTTTTTTCTTTTCATCATTGTAAACCCTGAAAGTATAGCATGTGAATAGGACTGAATGATCTTAATGTGACATCATAAAAGAATTACTTTCTAATTATTCTCTCACCATGTACATATTTAGACCCAGCTATATAGAAGCAGTAATCTGTAAAAGCAGTGATCTCCTTATTTTTAAGGAAGTATATACATCAGTAATGAAAACATCAGTTTTCTCATCTCCTTAAATAATAGAACACTGAGAAGATTTTCATTGATAACTTCTGGGTCAAGGAGGACCCACATGGAGTAAAACAAAAACTCCCCTTCCCACTTTCTCTACTGATGCTCTGAGCTCACATTTAAATTCCCGAAAGTCAACTGTCAGGTTGATGCAGTGCTCTAGGCTAGCCACCTATCAGAGGCTGATTTCATGGAGAAAATCAACATGTTGAGTCTGTTAAAAAGAAGCAATGGGAAAGAAGATATATTTCCAATTCCAAAATTCACTAATTAAAAAAAATATATCCACTTAGTTTTTCTTTGTAAATTCCAAGAAAACCTAACTTAGACAGTTATATACAGTCATTTCAAGATTTCTTTGGTTAGTTCAAATTAAACCCATCAGTTTAGAATTTTTCTCAACTTTATCTCTTTCCTTTTATGGTTGCATTTAAGTGTAAGTCCTTGCCTTACATTTGGCATTTGGTACATGTGTCCAAGATGTAGTTCTCTTAGATGATGGATCCTAGCTGGCCCTCTGTGGTCATCTCTTCATGCCACTGTCATTTTGAGTATCCACATCCATGTCTAGTCCTCAGGCTTCTCTAATTTTCAGCTAAAAATCTGCTTGTCCAAGTCCACAAGGCTTAAATTTTGAATTTTGCTGGTTTGGTCTCTTTAGTTTGTTGTCCCCTAATTTCTAAGTAAATTCCCCTGACCCTCTCTCCTCTGAGTCCAGGAAAAGATGAAGAACATTGATTTTGCACTTCTAATGTCACACAATGACACTACAATGCAACAGTTTGAATATTTTTGTGTTTCTCCATGGAAGGAACTATTTGTACAAAGGTTCCTCCCAATTCTCTGGGTATTTTCACTCTAGCTCCATTCCCTGGAAAACCTCTGGGAGTTTATGTCACAGAGTCACATCTCAGTGAATACCAACTCTTTCCCTCTTTCAATAGAACTCTTCTTTCATTTATCTGAAAGCAATTCTTATTTCTATGATGATTCCTAGCTCTCACATCATTAGAAATGTTTCCTAAATCTGCTTCTGTCTGAAATGGTAGTAAAGGTTACTGGAGAAAATAATTACAGACATTATCTGAGGATTACTCTGTATAGAAAGAAAGAAATCTTATCAAATAAATAGAAAGAAAGAAATCTTATCAAATAAATACTTTGAAAATCTTGACCAGTATTTTATAGTAAGTAGAGAAAAAAAAAGAAATTTTGTTTAGAACTTTATTTTCTTTTATACCAAATTTGGAAATACATTATCTCATATTTAACCAAATTCTAGTTATATTAAAGTTTATTAAAATTTTAATAATTTTGAATCTATTTGTCATTTGGGCTATACATTTTGTTCAAGCAGTTCTCCAACACCATTTTAATTAATTTTATGCTATCTCTTCAATCTTCCTAATCATTTCACACTAAACTTCAGTAATGTTTACTAAAGCAGAAAATCAGTGAGTAACACCTCAGCACAATGGGTGAAGCAGGGAGGGATGTTTATAAGGAAAGTAATTCTATATACATGGTCAGTTTATTCAGGAATATTCATGTATTGTGTCAATTCTCACACATCCCTAGCAGCAGTGTCACTTCAAAGACTGGCATGTTGAGGACAATGTGGTGAGAAAAATCACTCTATGGCTGATCAGTTCCATATGGTTTCACCATATATACAAAGATTAGCACGTAGTTATTTTTATGCTTCCTACACTTGTCTTTTTCACATTTTAATCATGAGAGTTTTACTTGAATCCTTGCTACTTTTTGTTATCTGGCTGAATTGTCAAGTTATCTTGCTATACAGAGATGGGTGACCCTGAGAATATTTATTGTACTTTTTACCTTTAGACTCACCATTTAATTCCTTTCCAGATCTTTCTTATGATATTGGTCTTCAATTTATGCTCATTTCCCACTCATTTCCACTTCTACAAAAGTGCTCTGCAGTTGACACTGTTTGTGGGACCGTTCTGCTTTATCAATGAGCTATCTCATGACATGATTTTGAATGTCATATCATAAGTGATGTTGATGAAGTATTAGAGAAGCAGAATATAGTGGTTGTTGGCCATCCTCTAGAGTCATAACATTAAAGTTTTAATTCTTCAGTTTAATATGATAATCCTCAGATTATATTTTGACCTGTCTAAATGGACTATATCAGGCCTGTGTGAAGGGCAGGAAGACAGGCTCTGAGTTTGAGTTTAATGTACAAATGTAAGGAAATGCCCTGGAGATTTAAATCTTGTGAAAGAAAAGCCAAAGAAAAAATTGGCATGGGAAGAAATCCAGTGCAATATGGACCTCTATCACACACAAAACACGTGTTCACCCTGACAAATGCCAGAACAGACTCATACTGATCCAGCCACAGGATCAAAGTAGAGTATGTTGGAACTTTTTGTGGAGAAACTTCTTTACTGTCCCACCATGACATGTTCCAGTAATTATTGCTAAAATAACCCTAAATTTGGGTTACTTAAAACAACAATAGCTATGTTATTATCTTTCATGTTTCTGGCCTTGACTATGATCATCTAGGCATGTTTCACTCAACATGTCTTACATAGTTACAGTCGGATGATGACTGGGACTAGAGTCATTTCAAAGGCTTCTTCACTTCCACGAATGGCAGTGGTTGTTGTCAGATAAAATCTCCATCAACACGTGTCCTCTCCTTGTAACCTAGTGTTGTGGATTGTATTTTTTGTCCCCCAAAAAACATATGTTACTGTTCTAATCCCTGGTACCTCAAAAATGGTACCTTATTTGAAGAGAGGGTCTTTACAGGGGTAATTAAGTTAAAGTTCAAGTCATTAGGATGGTCCCTAATATAATACAACTGGTATTCTTTTTGTAAAAGGGGAATCGGTGCACACAGAGAGAGATGGGAAAAGACAATGCAGGAAGACATAGGAAGAAGAATTGAATTAATGCATCTATAGGCAAAAAATTTCCAGCATACCATTGGAGATTGAATCAAAATGTGAAATATGATATATCAAGAACTATGTAATGTTTTGAACAACCAACATTAAAAAAATAAATAAATTTTAAAAAAAAAGAAGAAGCAAAGAACTTGCCTCTACAAGCTTTAAAAGGAATATGGCCCTTCCAGCA
Organism: Urocitellus parryii; assembly: GCF_045843805.1. Lineage (NCBI taxonomy): Eukaryota > Metazoa > Chordata > Mammalia > Rodentia > Sciuridae > Urocitellus > Urocitellus parryii. Next base: position 147,666,244 of record NC_135532.1, read on the forward strand.
CCTTGATTTCAGACTTCTAGCCTCTAGAACTTGAAATAACAGATTTTTTTATTGTTTCAACCTATGTACTTAGTGGTTGCATTGTTATAACAGTTCTAGAAATGAATAAACCTGCATTTCCTTGCATGATGGCTACTGGATTCTGAGAACAAATGTACCGACTAAACAAGACGGAAATACATATCATTTTTCTTGTCCAAGTAAATATAATTTAATAAGTAAAATTCAACAATACTCAAGAGGTTTAGACTATTGCTCTCAAGATACTATAAAAATACCAACTTCAGAAATGATTCAAGTGTGTAATAACACAGTTAATCTTTATGTTTAGCCTTTTCTCTTGGTACAATTTAAGTATATTTTATATATTCCCATTTTGTATAACTAATACATGGTATTTTGAAGACCCAGTTTTAGAAATCACATAAAATCATTTTCGCCTCACTTTCATTATTGAGACTGTCATGTTTTATCCATATTCAAGGAAAGGAGAAATAGATCCACTGATGAAGAAAGTATCAACATCACAATATAAGAAAAGCACATGGATGAGACTTACTATATTGGTTACATCTTTAGTTAATACAATCTTCCGTATGATAATCTGCTTCATTATAGTAATGATTTTACTAACTGTATCCCATAAAATTATGCTGTAAACCTTAAATTTATTTAAAATAAAACGAATCTACCTATCACAAAAAAAAATACAATCTTCCACAACTTACTAAAAGTTTACAAAGGAGCTGAGAATGATCACAGGACAGGAGTGAGGATATAACAGGGCTGAATTTGGATAAAAAATGTTGGTCCAACTAAACTCACCTATTCTTTGTAAAAATTCTGTCTTCCCCTGAATAAATGGAAGGTGGCTGTTGTGAAACAAAAAATAAAGCAGTGAAATCCAAATGAGTTTGGCTTTTTAATATACAAGTTCCTCAGATGTTCTCAACCTCCCACTCCACCACCATAAACCAGGAGTCAACTCTTATGGATTATTTAAGTCAATAAAGACTCCACATCTTCACCTTCACCATCAATATCACCAAATTTACTTGGATATATGTGTCCTTCTTATACTAAGCTATATGTAAATCTTACCTCATCTAACACTCACTTGAATACTATAAGTAGAATTATTATCCCAAGTGACAGGTGAGAAAATGAAGTCCTCAGTGACTGAGTCACTTACTCATGTCCTTCAATAGTATGTGTAATCTGACCTCATTCTGTCTAAATTCAAAACTGGCATTCTCAATTATCACATAATAAATCACAAGAGTCACACAAGAGTTGCACAAAATTGTTGACTTCAGCCCCAGTAGTCCCATGTAGTGCAGAACAACATGATTTTTTGTTTGTTTGTGTTTCATTTCATTTCAAAATCAGGATAATTTTTTGTTTCTTGTTGTTGGGGAGGTTTAGAACCCAGAGGTGCTTAGCCACTGAGGCACATCCCTAGCCCTTTTTTGTATTTTTTTTAGAGACAGGGTCTCACTGAGTTGCTTAGGGCCTTGCTAAGTTGCTGAGGCTGGCTTTGTACTCATGATCCTCCTGCCTCAGCCTAGGATAATTTTTTTTTTCAGAGTAGAAATTAGAAGTTTATTAAAGGACAGCAGAAAAGACTGGGGAGAAGAAGGGGACCCAAGAGGTGGAATCCTAGGATAATTTTTTATAAAAGCAAATTTTAACTTTTCCTGAAAAGTGGAGAGAACTGCCTGACAACAATTAGTTCTTCCTATACCACCTGCCTGGCCCCTCTGAAAACGTTTTTGTTGGTTTTTTTAAATTAAATTGTACATTTTAACGTACAATTGTAATTGTACATGTTAATGGGCGTCACTTTGACATTTTCATACATGAATATACCTGTATTAACCATGTCTACCTTCCTTTCTTCTACCCCCCTTACCTTCTCTTCCTTCACTCTCCATATCTGCTCTCCACTACTCCCATTCACTAAGTCCCTTTTCTACTCCCCTCAAAACACTAGAATGTAGAATTTTGCATTACAAAATATTTCCTGTCATCATGCTTTATTATTTCAATACCTACTTACAAGTAAATACATTTACCATGCTATTATAAATTACAGAGTATACTAATTTGAAGAATTTTTCATTATCTTAGTTTATGTTTCACAGTGAAAATATTAAAAAGGAGAGAAATGACCAAAAAAATCTCAGAAGGGCTACTTCATTAATTCATTGACAGCCATATATATGGAAACTATATATCTATATATAAAGGGTTATGAAAAACAAAAATAGCATAAATAAGATAAATACATTAATTAATATTTTAAAAATCTCAGAGAGTCAAGAGAATTATTGAGCTATACTTTTTTTTAAAGAAAATACTTCAGAGTTTAGGTATAAACTTGATAGCAATATGGTAGAAAACAGTCAATTTAATACATTTCAAGCAAACATATATTCCCCTTTTATTACCTATGAATTTAATACTTTACTTAAGTCATGTTCAACTCTTCATGTTTTGCTTTTCCCAGTGAATCAAAATCAACTTCAGAGAACAGAATCTCGTTTGTCCTGTTTGAGTTAACAAGAAAGGCAGCTTCCTTTCATAAAGATAAGAAAGCAAATGCTAAAGTACATATCATCAAATTAGTATGATAATTTTGGAGAAATGAATCATATGCTGATATTATATACTGGTATGTTTTGTTTGACACTCCCTTTAGAAGATAAGGATAAAAGAACACAAATGAAATAAAAGAGAAAAATCCAAAAATTTCTATTGGGAAAAAAATTTTTGAATGTACATATAAAGATATGTATCAGTGTGGAACTAATGCTTCACTAAACCAAAGAGTGAACATGAGAAAAAGTAAAAACAGCCTTTGGCTGGGACATGCAGATGGGCATTATGGGACATTCTAAACAAACAGGTGCCCAAGATTACTGCTCTGTCCTTCAAAAAGTGGGTGGGGGGAGACACCTTCTGAATGTTTCCAATAAATCTGAATACAGACTAAATGAGGTACTTTAGGTTACCATAATTAGAGACAACAGGACAGAGAAAATTGATTTATTCATTTCAAAAGATAATCATATGTGGACTAGCTCTATGTGTATCTGAAGCAATATGGTAGCCCAATTTCAGTAGCCCAAATTTGAGGGCCAAACTATTCTAGCCAATGTAGCAAGTACATGCTATGTATGATAAGGATATTAAATTGAGACCAATATGGTCAAGAGATTTTTATCTTTATCTTGCCCAACAAGCAAGTAAGAGCAAAACTGAATGATTAGGGGTGTTGTTCATGAACTTAGAAAGAAAATGTATTATATACCTTTCATGTTTGAAAAAATATTTATGAGCATTTTTGTTTTATTTCTAGTAGCAGCCTATGTTCCATATTACTTATATTAGGGCAGATGTGCAATCTATATTCTTAGGGTCTATTATAATGCATGGTAACAGCTGAGGTGCTCAAAAATTACTTAAAGAAAGGGAGATAAAGAAAGGAAATGGGAGGGAGGAAGGGAGGGAAGAAAGGCAGGCAGGCAGAAAGAGAAGCAAAAAACTGAATTAAGGTCTTGAAGTTCCAACTATTACCTACATAACTTACCTGGATGGTGTCACTTGCTATTTCAGTAGCCCAAATGAGCTCATCTATATCCCTAGGTCTTCAACAGAAACAACCCAAAGGAATGAGGCACATATTAAGGAAACCCTTAAGTTTCAGATAATATCCCAAATTTGAGATTCCTGGAAGACCAGACATCCTGAGGAGTCCACAGGAAGAGACATTCCTAGAAGTAGGTGGGAGGAGGGTCGTGAAACACATTTTCTTCTAAATTTATGTTGACTGAACTAGGAGTGTAACTCTTCAAAACCCCATGACATGAGCACTCTCTTAGTTTTACATCGTCTCAAAAAACAAATTCATCGTGAAATTTATCATGACAAGAATTCTTGCAGAGAGGTCAGCTATGAAATTCTACCAGAGACAGTACATCTTTGGCATGATTTCCTCCGAAAGCTGAGTCTTATCCTTTTGTGTTACTGCTCTCAATTGTCTTGTCTTTATCCCTCCCTACAAAGCATGTTAGATTCCTCTGTGACTGCCAAGAAAATATGTAGTGATTATAGTCACTCTAATTATGAGAAATTATATGGGGCTACACAGTAAAAAGAATTGCATAGGCACAACTCCTACCATTTAGGAATGTATGTAATGCAGGCTCTTTAAAAAGGAAGAAAATGATATAGGATATTTGTAGTATATTAAATACACAAGAGTAAACTAAATGGAACTTCATTCTCTACAATACTTCCTTCTTCTCTCAACTTCTTCTTCTGTGTAACTAACTTCATGTTTAAATATGTAGCCGCTACTTAATAAACATTGATTTTTGAAATAATGTTTTACTTTCCTGAGAAAATAATTTTCACTTGTTTGAGGACTGATGGGAGGAAGCAATGAAGCTCAAAATTAATAATTATAGGTCATCAGACTGCGGCGGAGGAGATAACTTCATTGAATCCTGCGGCTACAGTGACTTCTTCCCTTCCCTTCTAATATCTTTCCTCCCAAGCATCAAATAAATTTATAGGAGTAAACAGTAACTCAGCAGTCAAACAGAACAAGAAGTAACATGAGCAGCTTCAAAAAGCAAGGAAGAAAAGGAGTACAAACAATGCAGGACAACCTAAATATTCAGGAGGACCTAGAGTCATCAGAAAAATGGTCATATAAAGAACTCATGGAACACCTTAGACAGATGGAATGGAACCTTAAAGAGGATACGAGACAGCAAATTCAAGCAGCAAAAGAACACATTGAGAATGAGTTACATAAACAGATAAAAGAAGAGGTTAAGCATCTTTATCAGGAGATAGAGATTATAAAAAATAATCAAACAGTAATTCTAGAAATGAAGGAAACAATAAACCAAATTAAAAACTCAATTGAGAGTATCACTAACAGAGTGGATCAAGTAGAAGCCAGAACGTCAGATAATGAAGACAAAATATATCATCTTGAAAAGAGTCTAGCCAACTCAGAAAGGCTGGTAAAAAATCACGAGAAAAACATCCAAGAGTTATGGGATAACATAAAAAAACCAAAATTACGAGTCATCTGGATAGAAGAAGGTACAGAGATTCAAACCAAGGGAATGAGAAACCTGCTGAATGAAATAATTACTGAAAACTTTCCAGAAATAAAAAAAGGAAACAGATATACAAATTGAAGATGCATACAGGACACCGAGCACACAAAATCACAGTAGACCAACGCCAAGACACATTGTTATGAAGATATCCAATCTACAGAACAAAGAGAAAATATTAAAAGCTACAAGAGAAAGGAGGCAGATTACATTCAGGGGTAAACCAATTAGGTTAACAACGGATTTTTCATCACAGACGCTGAAAGCAAGAAGGTCATGGAACAATGTTTTTCAAACACTGAAAGACAATGGATGCCAACCAAGAATTCTGTATCCAGCAAAATTAAGCTTCAGGTATGACAACGAAATAAAAATCTTTCATGATAAACAAAAGTTAAAAGAATTTGCAGCCAGAAAACCAGCATTGCAAAGCATTTTGAGGAAAACACTACACGAGGAAGAAATGAAAAACAATAACCAAAACCATCAGAGGGAAGAGCCTCAGTAAAGACAGAGGGCGAGGGGAAAGATAATCATGGAGAAACAAACTAAATATTTTTTAAAAAGGATAAATAATCAAACATGATTGGAAGTACAAACCATATATCAATAGTAACTCTGAATGTTAATGGCTTAAACTCTCCAATAAAGCGACATAGGCTGGTATCATGGATTAAAAAAACAAATCCAACAATATGCTGCCTCCAGGAGACACATCTGATTGGAAAAGACATACACAGGCTGAAGGTGAAAGGATGGGAAAAAATATACCACGCACACGGTCCTCGTAAGCAAGCAGGGGTGGCCATCCTCATATCGAATAAAATCGACTTCAAGACTAAGTTAATCAAAAGGAATAAAGAAGGACATTATATACTGTTAAAAGGAACCATTCACCAACAAGACATAACAATTATCAATATCTATGCACCAAATAATGGCGCTGAAGCATTCATAAAACAAATTCTCCTCAAGTTCAAGAATCAAATAGACCACAACACAATAATTATGGGTGACTTCAACACACCTCTCTCACCAATGGACAGATCCTCCAAACAAAAGTTGAATAAAGAAACTATAGAACTCAATACCACAATCAATAACATAGACTTAACTGACATATATAGAATACATCAACCATCATCAAATGGATATACTTTTTTCTCGGCAGCACATGGATCCTTCTCAAAAATAGACCATATATTATGCCATAGGGCAACCCTCAGTAAATATAAAGGGGTGGAGATAATACCATGCATTTTATCTGATCATAATGGAATGAAACTGGAAATCAATGATAAAAGAAGGAAGGAAAAATCCTACGTCACATGGAAAATGAACAATATGTTACTGAATGATCAATGGGTTACAGAAGACATAAAGGAGGAAATCAAAAAATTCTTAGAGATAAATGAAACTACAGACACAACCTATCGGAATCTATGGGACACAATGAAAGCAGTTTTAAGAGGAAAATTCATCGCCTGGTGGTCATTCCTCAAAAAAAGAAAAAACCAACAAATAAATGAGCTCACACTTCATCTCAAAGCCCTAGAAAAGGAAGAGCAAAACAACAGCAAATGTAGCAGAAGGCAAGAAATAATTAAAATCAGAGCAGAAATCAATGAAATTGAAACAAAAGAAACTATTGAAAAAATTAACAAAACTAAAAGTTGGTTCTTCGAAAAAATAAATAAGATCGACAGACCTTTAGCCATGCTAACGAAGAGAAGAAGACAGAGAACTCAAATTACTAACATACGGGATGAAAAAGGCAATATCACAACAGATGCTACAGAAATACAGAAGACAATTAGAAATTATTTTGAAAACCTATATTCCAATAAAATAGAAGATAGTGAAGACATCGATAAATTTCTTAAGTCATATGATTTGCCCAGACTGAGTCAGGAGGATACACACAATTTGAACAGACCAATATCAATGGATGAAATTGAAGAAGCCATCAAAAGACTACCAACCAAGAAAAGCCCAGGACCAGATGGGTATACAGCGGAATTTTACAAAACCTTTAAAGAAGAATTAATACCAATACTTTTCAAGTTATTTCAGGAAATAGAAAAAGAGGGAGCTCTTCCAAATTCATTCTATGAGGCCAACATCACCCTGATTCCAAAACCAGACAAAGACACCTCAAAGAAAGAAAACTACAGACCAATATCTCTAATGAACCTAGATGCAAAAATCCTCAATAAAATTCTGGCAAATCGCATACAAAAACACATCAAAAAAATTGTGCACCATGATCAAGTAGGATTCATCCCTGGGATGCAAGGCTGGTTCAATATACGGAAATCAATAAATGTCATTCACCACATCAATAGACTTAAAGTTAAGAACCATATGATCATCTCGATAGACGCAGAGAAAGCATTCGACAAAGTACAGCATCCCTTTATGTTCAAAACACTTGAAAAACTAGGGATAACAGGAAGTTACCTTGACATTGTAAAAGCTATCTATGCTAAGCCTCAGAATAGCATCATTCTCAATGGACAAAAGTTAAAGGCATTCCCTCTAAAATCTGGAACAAGACAGGGATGCCCTCTATCACCACTTCTATTCAATATAGTTCTCTAAACACTGGCCAGAGCAATTAGACAGACGAAAGAAGTTAAAGGTATAAAAATAGGAAAAGAAGAACTTAAATTATCACTATTTGCAGATGACATGATTCTATACCTAGAAGACCCAAAAGGGTCTACAAAGAAACTACTAGAACTAATAAATGAATTCAGCAAAGTGGCAGGATATAAAATCAACACGCATAAATCAAAGGCATTTCTGTATATCAGCGACAAAACTTCTGAAATGGAAATGAGGAAAAACACTCCATTCACAATATCCTCCAAAAAAATAAAATACTTGGGAATCAACCTAACAAAAGAGGTGAAAGATTTATACAATGAAAACTACAGAACCCTAAAGAGAGAAGTAGAAGAAGATCTTAGAAGATGGAAAAATATACCCTGTTCATGGATAGGCAGAACTAACATTATCAAAATGGCGATATTACCAAAATTTCTCTATAGGTTTAATGCAATGCCAATCAACATCCCAACAGCATTTCTTGTAGAAATAGATAAAGCAATCATGAAATTCATATGGAAAAATAAAAGACCCAGAATAGAAAAAGCAATTCTAAGCAGGAAGTGTGAATCAGGCGGTATAGCGATACCAGATTTCAAACTATATTACAGAGCAATAGTGACAAAAACAGCATGGTACTGGTACCAAAACAGGCAGGTGGACCAATGGTATAGAATAGAGGACACAGAGACTAATCCACAAAGTTACAACTATCTTATATTCAATAAAGGCGCTAAAAGCATGCAATGGAGGAAGGATAGCATCTTCAACAAATGGTGTTGGGAAAACTGGAAATCCATATGCAACAAAATGAAACTGAATCCCTTTCTCTCGCCATGCACAAAAGTTAACTCAAAATGGATCAAGGAGCTTGATATCAAATCAGAGACTCTGCGTCTGATAGAAGAAAAAGTTGGCTCCGATCTACATATTGTGGGGTCAGGCTCCAAATTCCTTAATAGGATACCCATGGCACAAGAGTTAACAACAAGAATCAACAAATGGGACTTACTTAAACTAAAAAGTTTTTTCTCAGCAAGAGAAACAATAAGAGAGGTAAATAGGGAGCCTACATCCTGGGAACAAATTTTTACTCCTCACGCTTCAGATAGAGCCCTAATATCCAGAGTATACAAAGAACTCAAAAAATTAGACAATAAGATAACAAATAACCCAATCAACAAATGGGCCAAGGACCTGAACAGACACTTCTCAGAGGAGGATATACAATCAATCAACAAGTACATGAAAAAATGCTCACCATCTCTAGCAGTCAGAGAAATGCAAATCAAAACCACCCTAAGATACCATCTCACTCCAGTAAGATTGGCAGCCACTATGAAGTCAAACAACAACAAGTGCTGGCGAGGATGTGGAGAAAAGGGTACTCTTGTACATTGCTGGTGGGACTGCAAATTGGTGCGGCCAATTTGGAAAGCAGTTTGGAGATTCCTGGGAAAGCTGGGAATGGAACCACCATTTGACCCTGCTATTGCCCTTCTAGGACTATTCCCTGAAGACCTTAAAAGAGCATGCTACAGGGATGCTGCCACATCGATGTTCATAGCAGCACAATTCACAATAGCTAGACTGTGGAACCAACCCAGATGCCCTTCAATAGATGAATGGATAAAAAAAAAATGTGGCATCTATACACAATGGAGTACTATGCAGCAGTAAAAAATGACAAAATCATAGAATTTGCAGGGAAATGGATGGCACTAGAGCAGATTATGCTTAGTGAAGCTAGTCAATCCCTAAAAAACAAATACCAAATGTCGTCTTTGATATAATGAGAGCAACTATGAACAGAGAGGGAGGAAGAGCAGGAAGAAAAGATTAACATTAAACAGAGACATGAGATGGGAGGGAAAGGGAGAGAAAAGGGAAATTGCATGGAAATGAAGGGAGACCCTCATTGCTATACAAAATTACATATAAGAGGTTGTGAGGGGAATGGGAAAATAAACAAGGAGAGAAATGAATTACAGTAGATGGGGTAGAGAGAGAAGATGGGAGGGGAGGGGAGGGGGGATAGTAGGGGATAGGAAAGGTAGCAGAATACAACAATTACTAATTGGGCATTATGTAAAATTGTGGATGTGTAACCGACGTGATTCTGCAATCTGCATTTGGGGTAAAATTGGGAGTTCATTACCCACTTCAATCTAATGTATGAAATATGATATGTCAAGAGCTTTGTAATGTTGTGAACAACCAATAAAAATTTAAGGGCTGGGGATGTGGCTCAAGCGGTAGCGCGCTCGCCTGGCATGCGTGTGGCCCGGTTCGATCCTCAGCACCACATACAAACAAAGATGTTGTGTCTGCCGAGAACTAAAAAATAAATATTAAAAAATTTAAAAAAAATAAAAATAAAAATAAATTAAAAATTAAAAATTAAAAAAAAATTAATTATATCTATATATATATTCACATGGCAATCTATAGGTAAATAAATGTACATACATATCTATATATACAATAATATATACATATATGTACTTACATCTGAAAAATTAGTATTATAGTTTATCAGACTTAAAGAATTAGTTCATAGAGGAAAAAAAGGTCAATTACATAATCTAAATATTATTTTCATACATTATTCAATAAGTATTTATTGAGCATTTTTTTAAATACCAGGCATGTGTTAATCATTGTGCATTATAAATCAGATTAAGATTTCTGCTCTCATGGGCTCATAGTACATTAAGTACCAAGCTTCCAATTCTGTAAATATCTTGATGAAATGGACACAAGTACACTAAAATAGATTGAAAATTGTAATCTAGAGCCTATATATCTTATATTTTCATATACATATGAATTATATATCCAATGCTCTAATTATTCACCTATTACTTCTCTCCAAAGAACAGAACTCTAAAAACATAATAGTTCAGTTTACAGTTTGAATGTACTCATGCTAAAATTTAATTGCTACTGTGAAAATATTAAAAGGTGGAGACTTTAAGAGGTGGCTAGGCCAAAAGGGCTCCATCCTCATGGATGGGATTTATGCCTTATAAAAATGGCTGGTCTCGCACTCTTTGCTTTCCTTTGATCTCTCCAGCTCTTCTGTTTTTATGCCATAAAAGGAACAGCACACTTCCCCTTTGGTGGATGCAGCATTGAAGGTGCCATCTTAGAAAAAGAAATCAGACCCTCACCAGAGAGTGAATCTGCTGACTCCTTGGTCTTGAACTTTACAGCTTCCAAAACTTAAGAAATAAACTTCCATTCTTTATAAATCATCAATATCAAACTCTGTTATAGCAACACAAATCAGAATATGACAGATTGAAGTGGTTAGCACAATCATTGAAAGACCTGAAGTCTTACACTAGTGCACTCATTTTAGAGAAACAGGGAAAAATAATAATGTAAGCTTTAAAAGCAAACATTCCTTCACTTCAAGATGCATGAATGGCTAGCATGAGTAAAGAGGCTGTTTTTAGTAAACCTTAACTGGAAGCCAAAGACTCTCCCCAACACCACTGAAGAGCAGAGCTACAAGATAAGCTCCAATAGCTCAGACCTGACCCACAGGTTAGGCAAAAGCCACCCTCCTCCTATGTACTGTGTTGACCTCCAGATAATAATAGCTATCATTTATTGAGCTCTTGTATTTCAGGATCTTTGCCTATATGCTTTATTTAATCTTCATGATACCTTATTGAAACAGAAGACATTTGACCTTCATTTGATAGATACTGCCATTCCATGTCCATATTCAAGAATTTCTGACTTATGCAGAGGTTAATGTCAAGCACTCATTCCTCTTTTCTTCCTGGTTATAACCAAGAGAATGAAATGACAAGCAGACAGCAATCAAAATATCCACTTTCTTTATGGAGGCCTAATGAAGCACCCCAAACTACAAGCCCTGAAAGTGTACCCCTCTTTTCCATGGTTATGCTTACCTTGGTTTGTTACATGCAAACCCAAAATGAACATCATTACCTTCAATCAAATGCAAACTTTAGAACCAGTCACTAGAGTGCATTGGGTCTTGTGTTAATCAACTTTTCATTGCTTAATCAAAATACCTGAAAAGAACAACCTAGAGGAAAATATTTATTTTGGCCAATGGTTTTATAGAAGATCCAGTCCATGGTCAGTTGACTCCAAGGCAGAAATATCATGGCAGAAGAGTGGACAAAGGAAAGCTACTCAGCTCATAGCAGGGACCTGAGCAGAAGGAGCTGGAGACAAGATAAACCCTCCATGGCACACCCCAATGACTTACTTCCTCCAACAGGGTTCCACCTCCCAGTAGTCCATTCAACTCCTGATGGATTAATTCACTAATGACGTTAGAGCCTTCATTACCTAAACGCCTCACCTCTGAACCTTGTTGCTTTAAGAACATGCTTTCAAGATGTAAGCATTTGGGAATTCATTCCCGAGTCAAACCATAACAGGTCTGCATTAGGCCAACTTCATAGATGTTTTATTAAGCTTTTTTCTGCTGTGACTAAAGGACCAGACCAGAACTGTAGAGGAGGAACAGTTTATTTGGGGGCTCAGAGTTTCAGAGGTCTCAATCCAGACACCAGACTCCATGCCTCAGGGCTCAAGTGAGGCTAAACATCATGGCAAGAAGAGCATGGCAGTTGCAAGCAGCTCACATGATGATCAGAAAGCCACTTGCCAGATACAAGTACATACCCCAAAGCCATGCCCTCAATGCCCCTCCTCCTTCAGCCACACCCCACCTGCCTTTAGTTACCACTTAATATCATCAGGTGATTAACTCACTGATTGGGTTAAGGCTGTGATAACCCAATCACTTCTTCTCCGAATCTTCTTGCATTGTCTCACACTTGAGCTCTAGAAGACAACTCACATCCAAACCATAATAGACATTTCCAGGCAGCAGTGGTATAATGAATCAGGATCTGTCTCAAAGGGCCAGTCAATATCAGTAAAAAGTGCTAGAAAGCACAAGACAGAAGTAGCTGCTAGAAGGCAGGCACTATGCCAGATACATTTGCTCCCTAGGCAGGCACGATGCCAGGTCTATTTACTCCACTGTCTTTCTAACAATCTGCCCAGAGAGAGAAAATCCTAGTGCTTTGAAATGTTCCTTTCAAACACAGTTGCCCCCTGGAATCATTTGAAAAGGCTAAAAAAATTGCAAAAAACCTAACCCAAGCCAACTAAATCAAATTCTATGACACATGACTAATTTTTAAAGTTGTCCAGAAAATTCTAATATGCAGTCTAGGCTGAAGAGGACCATTTAATAGCCTTGGTAACCCTATCACCTTATAATGTAATCAGTCATAACTAGCGTTTTTGATTGACTATGCTAAGCAATCTTCACCACCACAACCCTGTAAGACAGGTATATTAATATTTAACCACTATACACTCTGCTGCTCCAGTGGATGCCCTGATCCCAGCAATCTCTCCAATCAGGTAACAATATATTCCCTATTTTATAAGGCGCAAGCAAGGGTTGGAGATACTGGAAGAATTCATTCTAAGATTTCCTTAAGTAGTGTATAAATTCTTCCCTTGGAAGTTGAGGAAGAATTAAGATTTCAAGAACTTTTATAAAGAGATTTGAAAAATGTGAGGTAGGGAATAATAAACAGAGATTATTATACTTCTCAAGCAGTTATTAATAAGAAGCATAATTTTATAGAACAGCTTTTAGTTTTGAACAGGCACTTTTGGTATTTTGAGACAGGAGCAAGAAAACTGAACAACACAGTATATGAATATAAGGCTAAGAGTTTTGTAGGAAGACACCATGATTATGGGGGTAAGAGAATCACAGATGTGTGTAAACATATGATGACAAGCTAAGACAAATTAGAACAGAATGCTGGTAGACTGGGAGGGATAAAAAGTTGCAGGACAGGTGAGGTAAAGTTCACACCCTGAAACACCAGCACTGAGTCAGTAGTAGATAAAACATGATGCATTACTCAGTTATTCAGCTATTTTAAAAGACAAAGACAGAAGGGCTGGGGATATAGCTGGGTGGCAGAGTGCCTGCCTAGCCTGCACAGGGCTCTGGGTTTGAACCCTAGCACTGCAAACAAAACACAAAAACAGACTTTCTTATTTCACATTTTTAAGCCTCTGCAAAAATAGATAGAAAGTAATATAAATTGGATCTTACATATACAAATTTCCTGATGATGTGTTAATACTTATATGTAAAATAATGTATCGATTTTGCTAACAGAATATCTGGCATTATCAAAGATTTACACTTCTTCTAAACAATAGGGGTAATCATTTTTGTTGTTTTTCTTGCATTTTATGATTTCTACATTATGAATTTGCAGGACACTGCATTTATCTATAATCTGACCCTATGGGAAAATGTATCTGATTGAAATGACGTCAAAACACATAATGAACAATAGAGAAAAGAACTCCTACACATAGATGTGTTCCCTTGGTTTACTTCTTTCTTTTCAAGGTTGGAGTTATCATTCCCTTATGAGAAGAGTCCTGAAAGGACAAAATATTCCACCCGTCTGTGCCAGGTAAGACCTGCATCTCATCTGTGAAATAACTGGCACCTTCAGAGCTTTTACCCATTTACTGGGAAACTTCAGAAATGTAGTTGGCCAAATTTGGTTAATTCAACAAGTTTTCAGTTTAGGTAAAAGCTTACCTGAGGATTAAATGTTGAAAAGTCCTCTTATTGAGTATCTTATAGTCAAGTGAACATAACTAGCTTTGCAAGTTTTAACAGTGATGGGCTGCAATTTGGTGATGTTTCTGGAATGAAAAAAGTCAAACTCTAAATTGACTTTTAAACTCATTCTTCTCAATCATGTGAGCAAATGATTAAAAGAATACACCTGTAAGTCATTTCTTAATTCTATCCTCCCTCCTTCAACATGTATATACAACAGCACCTAACACTTAGAACAAGTTTTAACACAATACTATTAGATTTTTAAGACTCTAGTGTATTATGATATAGTTAGTGACTTAAGTATTAACTGAACAAATGAACTCTTCTAGAATTAGTCTTTTTTATTATATCAATTTTGGGTGTTTTACGGCTAACAAATTTTGAAGTACATTTTACTAAAAAAGCATTTTGAAGACATTTATCCATATCATTTAATCAACTAGGAACCAAAAAATTAATGCTTTAAAACATTTCTTAAGTTGCCACAAAACTTGTGTCTTAAAAAGTGTTTGGTTTTTTCCAAAGACTAAATGGAGAACATTAACAGAATTTACTTTGCCATTAATCTTATCTATTAGATTGATCAAAATGGTTGGATATCAGCAGGACATGGTGGCACATGCCTGTAATCCCAATGACTTGGGAGCCTGAGGCAGGAAGATCACAAGTTCAAAGCCAGCCTCAGCAACTTAGCAAGGCCCTAAGCAACCTGATGAGAACCTATCTCAAAAAGAAAATAAATTAATAAAAAATAAATTAATTAAAAGGGGCTGAGGATGAAACTCAGTGGAAAAACACTCCTAAGATAATTCCCCAGTCCAAAAAAAAAAAGGGTATAAATGGTTGGATATCAGCAATTTCATATGGTTCAACATTATTAGAAAAACTTTTTTTACATTAAATGAAATAATATGGTCCTATGTATTACAGAGAAATGAAAGTTTTTGCAAGACAGCAAAGCCTCAGCTACTCTGCAATGTGCTAAAAATCCTAATTACAACACATATTCAGCAACAGAGATCATGGTGCTATCTTTCCAAATTCAAAACTATTACCAATGAGGCTAACTAACAGTCCAATTCTCACTTCATTTCCACAGTGCACATTAAAGACTGATTTAGGTGAATAGGCACAGATAACTCTGGGGGTAAAGAGACAGAAATACTGTTTAAAATAACTTCCTAATACAAAAATGTCATGCTGCCAATAATTTTTAAATCCCATTCCCAAGGGTTTGGTTGTTCATTTAGTTTTTCTCCTATCCACTCCACAGATGCTGGAGAGCAATGAAACGTCAACTAATAAGAATAGGCAGAAACCTGAGTAACCAGCCATTTCACAGCAATTTGCTACTGAGCAATGCTGACCTTATTGGAAGAAGTTATTTAATATGGAATACAAACATCCACTAATAAATAACTTTATAGGAAACTAGTCACATTAAATGATGTGTAGAGTTTACTAAACTAGTTTGAAAACAAAGATTCTGAACAAAGATTGACTTATTTTCTAATGGAGGAGGCTGCCACATTTTCTGAAACATAAAACCAAACATAATACATAAAGACAAGTCTAAAGAGTAATAATGCATTTTTCACAGAGAACCATTCCAATGTACTGAGATTTAAATCAATTCACTCGATACACAATTCTTTTGAGTCTCTTCTCATTTTTATTTTTTAAAAAAGACAGACTTAGGATATGGTAAGAAATTACTAAGGAACAATTTTTTTTTTTAATCTGTCAAATGCTACAGTAATGGAATAAATAAATAAGATTTTTTTTAAAGTTCAATGTTTATAGACATATTTATAAAAAAAATGACTGAATTAGAAGACATTAAATAATGATGATATACACCAGGGATTAGGCAAGGAAAGGCACGTCATTTCACCACAAGAAATAGAGACCATAGTTGGAGTTTAAACTGACAACCACAGCTTTAGATCTTGTGGTAGTATTCCCAGCTCTGTAGGCTCTATATAGTAGAACCTTCTTTATGGTACTTAGCTGGAATAAACAGAAAGCAGTTGGGAAATTTCTTACTCTGTGATCCTAACAATGTTAAAAAGAAAGCACTCTTTTAATAAGCCTGGTGTGAAAGAAAGAAAGAAAAAAATTAAAAATGGTTTGGTGATACTGAAAATCCTATAAAGGAGTTTTAAAAAACAGTAATACAATACAGTAAAATTAACCCGTTTATCTCACTGAATTGGAACTTTTGCAATTATAAAGTTTAATTTCAAGTAAACACCGTATTTTTCACTTCTTTTCTTGTAGACAGATATGGTGTAAATATAGACAGCTGCCATATTTCACCTCAGATGAAGCTATGTGCCAAAGTTTACAGAAAAGGATCTTAGATAATTTTCCAATTTTATGAAACTCTTAAATTTTTTAAAACAGCAATAATATGCCTAGCTGACTGGCTATCTACAACAGCAAAGTTCTGACAATAAGAAGTTTACCAAAGAAATTTATTTCTGGTTCAACAGATAGTTACTGTACTTTGGTGAAAAGACTTAATAGACATAAGCAGAACTTGCTCTGGGTCAATTTCCTATTGCAGATTTTCTGTCACAAATTTGTGTCAAGCCTCTTTCTTTCTGACTAGATTTTGAACCTAAATTAGTTTGAGAAATGGAATCACTGAGTAAACCACATAAATTTTAGTGGTATTTATTGTATATTTAGTCATGTGTGTGTATTTAAATAAAATGGATTTTCAGGATAAAATGGTATATCCACAGAAAAATAAAAAATATTTGGGAGGGACGCAAGGGAAAACATAGATATCAAAAATATTAAAACGGCAAATGTAAAGCAGGCCTGTTCATGCCACGCGATATGCCTTCATTAAGGTGTACTCTTTCCGGTTGGTGTGAGCAGCCCAGATGAACAGAGCAGAAGCCATGAACTGTAAAGGAGCAGAAACGCAAGCCAGGCAGAATGACCATCCAAATTCACCAGACACATTCTCAGGCGGCTCTAGTTTCTGGTGGAGTAGTTTAATTCCAGCAACGAAACAACTTACTGTGCCCAGTGTACACAAACCTTGGGGGGAGAAATTTAGAAAACAAAACATAGCTGGGTAAGAGCACAGCAAAGAGTTTTTAGGCAACATGACAGTGCAGTAATATGTGAATATTTATGAATTATAACTTTTTGGTCTTTAAGGAGACAGAAGAAGCTAAAGGTTAAATATAATAATAAGACCCACCTGCAAGGAGATGGAGAATGCCTGTGGCAATTGTGGGATACAAGCTTCGGCATATACAAGCACAAAGTCCAATCAAAGCCCCAAAGCACATCAAACCTAAACTAACAAAAGGTAAAAGGAACTGACACCGCCAAAGATCTGGTTTTAAAAAGGAGAGAAAGAATAGAAATGTTACCATGATTTCAGACCATTTTCCCATAATGGTAATTTCTGTTACATTCTAATTAATTCTCCAAAAGTGAGGAAGAAGTATTTTAATGCTGAGACCTCTTTGCTAAAAGAAACTGTTTATATGCCATGTAATGTTTGTTCTACACATGATTTGTGAATTAATCCTCCCCAAAACTCTTTAGATAAGATACTATTACTATTTCTATTTTATAATTGAAGAAATAACTTCAGAATAAATAACTCTCAAAAGTGAGACAGGAAGCAGGAAAGTCAGGATTTGCAGGAAAAAAAAATAGTCTAAAACTACAGAGCTGATATTAAAGTCCTTACAAGATTTTTCCCCCTATATCAAAGATTAAATTCAGGGGTGTTCTAACATTGAACTACATTCTCAGCCCTTGTTTCTATTTTTTATTTTGAGACAGGTCTCACTAAGTTATTCAGGCTGGCTTCAAATTTGCAATCCTCCTGTCTCAGCCAATAGCTGGAATTACAGGCATACACCACCAGGCCCAGCCTCCTTATAAGATTTAAGGCAGGATTAACAAGTAAAGGAATGGAAATTATAAATGACCTGTCTTCAAAGCTATTGGAAGAAAATACATAACACATGAAAAGAAAATACATAGAGTAGATCTGGAATACACCAGGCACTCAAATGCAGTTTTAATCACAATAAATTTTCTTATCAACATTAAAAAAAAGTGATAGGTCTCACAAAGCATCTCATTCCATTTTCAGATAATTTTAATTATTAGTAAATGTATTAATATCAATATTAGTCAATTTCTACTTTCTGGTACTAGTTTTAATTTTTTCAAACTTCACACAGGAGTTTTTTCTAACTAACCTCTCTTCAAACTCTGATAATAAACTACTGCCTAGGCATTCTCACTACAAAATTGAATATCTGGAGTTTATTCAGTTTCCTCTCATAAAAATGGTCATTCTTAGGGGAAAGCACTAGTAAGTCTCTAATATTCTAAAAGCTGAAATTCAAATCTAAAGACAGTACTTCATGGGCAGCCTGGCCATCAAGGAATAGAAAGTTCACAATGAACACCTTTTTTTTTTAACATCTACACTTTTGTTACCACCACCCCACCACCTTAAGATTGAATGAACACTTTTGACAGACCTGATACTCAGTGATCAATTTAGAGCTTGCAGTTAACTCTTTTTTCACATGACTATTGAACATAGGTAGTATAAGTGTTTAATTCAATTTATTATTTAACCCCTGGTAAATTTCCTCTTAATAAAATGGGCCTATAACATCCTAGGAATATTCAGATTTCATCATCCAATATATTAGCTACCTCCCTGAACTTCTAATCATTTGAAATTTGTTAAGTATATTTCTACCTTCTAAAATATATTATCAACAAAAGAGAACATCATTGGAATAGAGTTAGAGAATTTATTCCAAGTTCATACTATCTACTGACACATCATATTCCAGAAATACATTTCAACCAAACACAAATAAAATTATTTCTTTGCCTCCCCAACTGTCCTGCTGAGATCAAAGTACTCACAGGTCCGAAGTAGATCAATTCCACTATTGTGATTTCCAGGATCAACAAATTTCTCCATGAACTGCTCATTTAATGTGAAACTCATGCATTTTGTCACCACATCAAATGACTCTGGAACAAGAACAATGATTCCTTGTTTTCATTATAAACATTTCACAATAATCTCTTTCATTAAATATCCTCTGAAGTATAAAGTGATGTAGAAAAGATGTTCCCAAGGAGTAAGCTATTTTTTGAGCCATGAGTAACACACCAGTACCTTTGATGGCCAATGGATGCCCCTGGTTCTCAGTAATAGGCTGAAGATAGAAGCATGAGGAAGATTAAATATTAAATATATATATGTATACATTTATATTTATTATATATATGTATATATACATATATATAATCTTCCATCATAAATATGTGTATACACACACACACACACACATATATAATCTTCCTCATTCTCCCATCATAAATATATATACTACACACACACACACATATATATGAGAGAGATTGAGATTCAGAGAAAGGGAGTGAAATGAATAGCAGAATAGTAGGTAAAGATGAGGAAGAAGGGAGAGAGGACAAAGACCGAAATAAATAAGTTTGATCTTCTCCCCAAAAATGGTTAACATTTCAGGGGGTGACAATTCTATCTATCCTTCCAGTTCCTCAGACAGGAAACTTTTAATAATTCTTGCTCATATATACTCCAACAGAAAATCCTAGAGGATCTTCCTTCAAATCAAATTCAGGATCTAATGTCACCTCACTGGTCTGATTCACAATCATTGCACACCTGAATAAATGCAACAACCTCCTAACCAATCCCCTAGCTTTCACCCTCCCTGCTGCCTATCTGTTCTTACCATATCAGTCAGGGTGACCAGATCATGTCTCTCCACTGCTCAAAGCCCCCTCAAAAGGCACCCTATTGTACTAAAAAACTAAAGTCCTCAATATTCCTGGAGTCCTAAACAATTTACACCATTCCCAACAATCTGTCTCTGACAGCATAATCAACTCTGCCCATAACTCATCCAGCCAG
Source organism: Urocitellus parryii (assembly GCF_045843805.1). NCBI lineage: Eukaryota > Metazoa > Chordata > Mammalia > Rodentia > Sciuridae > Urocitellus > Urocitellus parryii. The sequence continues at coordinate 147,686,630 of NC_135532.1, forward strand.
TGGACTCCTTGCTGGGGTCTTTGAACATCTCAAGTATGCTCCTGCAGCAGGCCCTCTACAGTAGTTGTTCCTTTCAACCTAAATGATTCCCTCAACAAATTCTGATTACCCTTTGTGGCTAATTCTTTCTTCTAGTCTTTACCAACATCTTCTTTTCTCAATGAAGCTTGTGCCACCATCCTTTTGAAAATCAGAATCTACGTTCACTAATATTCTCCAACATTCTCTTCCCCTCATATTTACAAAAATCCCCTTTATTTTGCTCCTTTTTTCCACAGCCATGTCATCTTTCAACATACTATGTAATTATTTATTCTGTTTATAGTGCTGTACTTTGTGATTCTGATTATTGCTTGTCATCCCTTTTTTGGAATACTTGGTCCTCCAAACTGAGGCCCTGGAACACAGAGGTATTCAATCAATATTTGTTGAATAACAAAAGAACTGGTAGAATTCCAATATCAAGTGCTTCTGTGTCCTCATGAGTACAGTGAATTTTAACCAATTTTTTACATACTATTTCCCTTTTTTCATGACATACTATCATTCTTCTGATATATAACTCAAATTTGTTCTGCTACGATTTAAATACACTGCTTCCTCACTAAACAGAAGTACCATAAATGAGGGGGAGAGTTGTTCCTTACGAAGAGCTCTAAGTCTTCTAATTTCACTAGAAATTAAAATCTTTTAAATGTTAAGAATGCTTGCTAAATAAAACTGAGAATCAACTTAAGATTTTTTTTCTCTAATACAAACTTTCTTTTTAATATTTTTTAGATATTGATGGACCTTTGTTTTATTCATGTATTTATATTCACTTATTTATATGCTGAGAATCAAACCCAGTGTCTCATATAAGCTCTACCACTAAGACACAACCCCAGCCTCTATAATTCAAACTTTTTAACCTACAACTTGTATAACAGTATTGTTTTAAAATAGTCTCAAATATATACAGATTTAAAGGTAGAGCTGGTCAAATTTTGTCCTCTAAGTATAGGACAGATGAAGGACATTCACTTTAATATAGCTAAGCCAAAAGGACAATCAATAAACATTGAACTGATTTTGGATACTAGTCCTCTTACCAATTACCAAATATTTAAAGCCTTCCACTCTACTTTTCCAACTATTTTCTCATAACATGTGAGATTAAAAATATTTTAATGAGTTAGCAAATAAAACAATTTAAAGTGGCTTTCCAAAACTACAAAGTTACTCATCTAACCAATTATTAATGAGTAATATGAAAATGAATAGAAATTGGGAAAAGAAGGTGGTGGGAAGAGAAGCAACACATAAGATTTATTTCTTTCCAATACACAATTGGGAAATCATTGGGAGATTTTGTCTGTGACTGTGTAGGAAAAGGAGAGAGAAACTGAAATAGAAGAATACCTGTCCTTTCTGGTGGAGCATACCAATGTGTGTTTTTGGGTACAGTGATACACCGTCTCCATAATCCTACTGTGCCACTATATCGGAAAAGCGCATCATTATAAGTCTTTTCATCTGCCTCATCATTAATGAAGTCTTCCCAGAGGCTTTTATTCAAATCACTTGAATTTTCTTGAACTGGACTTCGATATTCATACCAAAAGTCTGTGCCAATTGAGGCTGCCATGTAGATGGTGGAAATGAGGCTAAGCACACAAGCAATTACAAACGCTGTAGCAAAACGGTTATCCATTCTGGCACTCAGACTGCTCTGTTTAAAAGTTGAAGAAAGAAGAAAAATTAGACTTCAAGAACAAATAAGAAAGATTATTTTGAAAGAAATTATCTTGAAATCACCCTTTACCCTATTCCCCATCCCTTGTTTCTTAAAAGTAATGTATAATCATAAGGAATTGAAAAAATTTTAAAAAGTAAACATTCATAACTTTAAAACAAAACTCATTCTCATAAAAATACTTATTTAATGCTCACATACCCAGGATGCTACGGAGACAGAAGTCTTGTTCTCTAGTCTATCACCTGCATACTAAAACAGACAACACTGAAATGGACATACACATTACAGATACAAACAATAGACATGCCCATGGTCAGCAGTGTACCGTGCACACATTTTAAATATCAGGCTGATTTTTACACTAGCTTTAAGTGTCCTGGGTTTGAGTGTGGGAAAAGACAGAAGGAAAGGAAGCACTGAAAACTGGTCCCTCCCAGTTTCCTCTGAAAGGCGAAGCCTCCCAATCAGGAACCACTTGGAAATCAGAGTTGAAGATGTTAACCCAGAGGGAAAGGTTGTTCTAGGTGTATGCAATAGCAAAGAGAACAATAACATATAATAATGCTAAATAGCAATCTCCCCAACATTAAAGTTAAGCCAAGCTTCTTTACACTGCCAAATACTCCGCTCCTATCTAGTCTCCCCAGTCCTTATTCTGAATCTCAACTGCAACCTTGGTATTTCCCTAAACCCTGAAGTACAACGTGGATCCATAAAAACCAATTGATCCCTTCCCAGCAAGAAAGAAAACTCTGAACTGGGCAAAATACGAACACTCCCTAGGCGTGGACAGGGCTCTATGGCAGTAGTAAATGGCCGCGGAAAATGACTCAAGGCGGACTGATCACGCTGAGTCAAATACTGTCAAGTATATACCAGGACCGCGCCAAACACCTTACAAAGGTGGACAAAAACAGGCTCGCAAACTGGCGTTGCCGAGTTTGGAAGCTGGGAGGTGACTCAGTAAGATCAGCGCAATTGCGGTATATAACAATATCTCAAAACTTGGATGTGTATTTTGATTTTTTTTAAATCCCCTTTCATCCTGGTGCTCTCAAATGACCTTAAAGGGTCCCGGTACAAGGAGCTGTGATTCTTTGTCAGCTCGATGCGGTCGCCCCGCGGGCCGCACCCCATAGCCAAAGGAGGCCCAGGCAAGCGCAGACTGGGGCGGGGCGGGGCAGCTCAGCGCGCCCCCAGCCTGGGGCCCCAGGTACCCGACCAGCTCCCCCCCCCCCAATACACCGCACAACCCTGGGAAATCCCCCGCCACGGTGCGCCCAACAGAACCCGCCCATCCCCAGCGCCGCACCGGAAAGGAGCCCCTCTTCAAACCGCCGGGAACGCCGAACGGCGACGCGACCCCCGCGGGCGACGCCGGCCCCGCTCACTCACCGCCCATCCTCTTGCTCCGCCAGCTTCACCCTTCAACGGAGACCACAGCACCCTACTCTCCCCGCGCCTCCTCTGACGCACTTCCCTACAAAGCCCGCCCCCACCATAACTCCCGCGCCTCCGCCTTCGCCTCCACCCCGGGCCGGGCCGCAGCCCCGAGCCGAGAGGACTTGTGGGATTTGTAGGAAGGACGGAGGCAAAGCTGCCTAAGGCGGCGGAGGGCACGCCGGGCGCCGCGCGGCCCATTGTGGGGGATGTAGTTCCGCTCGGTAGGCGAGGCGTTGTGCCCAGCGGAGGTCTCAACTGTGTCTTTTGAGTGAATGGGTGAATGTCTAGGAGGGAAGGCGGCCTCTCTCGGGTCGCAGCTACGCAATGATTGTGACCTATGATTGTTAGTTACTAAGGTCTGCTTTGAGTCCTGTGTTTTCACTATTTTACCATCCTCCTCCAAAAGTAAGTACTGTATAAAAGAACAGCAGAGGGATTCTACTTCTGAAATGTTAACCCCTTTTTCCCACTGCCCCACAACCACATGGGAGCAGATCTTTCTGGCTTGATTGTTTACGTTTAGACAAAAAAGAATATGTCCTGGACGATATTATGCGTCTAGAATATAAAGATGTTATTTAGATTACAAAAATATATATATAAAATATATATATAAAATGTTTTTGGCTGCTTTCTTTTTATGACAAGTTATATTTATTTTTTATTGTGGTAAGTTTTTTTAAATATAAATTTCAGTTGATTTCTTAAAATATTAAGTATTGAAGATATAATGTGTCAAAAAATGATTAAAAAATCTAAATAGTATGAATAAGACTGAAGCTTAGGGAACATCATCTTCAGTAGTGAGGTCATGGACAGCCTTGGAGATTGTGTGGCATCGAAGCAACAGAATGATTTTAAACTGAGTATTTTTAAACTGAGTATTGCACAGAAGTTTATCAACATGAACCAGATACATATTTGTTCTTCTATGTTTTATTTTTTTATTTATTTTTTTTTTAGAATGGTGGTGTTACTGCGAATTGAACTCAAGGGCACTCAACCACTGAACCACATCCCCAGCCCTATTTTGTATTTTTTTTTAATTAAAGACAGGGTCTCTCTGAGTTGCTTAGCACCAGGAAGATAATATAGTTGCAATTTAAGTAAACCAAATAACTGAGGCTTGGTTTGAACTTGAGATCCTGTTTCTCTTTTCTGCATCTTTAGTTTTTTTCTATTTTTTATTTATGCTAATATATGTAGGTGGATAAAATAAATATTAATAAATTAATGGAATTAAATTCCTGTTTCTCTTTCCTATTCTGCTATTCAGGAAACATTAGCTGGTCCTATATTTTTACAAATGTTAAAGATGATTTAATACAATCATATACAGATTATGAAATTTAGTTTAAAAACAAAGTTGAACTAAGCTGCTGGTTTAATTTGTTAAGATATTTCTAGATTTAGCAGGAAGATAATATAGTTGCAGTTTAAGTAAACCAAATAACTGAGGCTTGGTTTGAACTTGAGATCCTCCTGCCTCAGCCACCGGAGCCACTGGGATTACAGGTGTGCATCAAAATTTTCTTCAGTTCTCAGTTATGGTCCAAAAATCAAGGGACTCCATCATCAGGGTAATCTTGGTAATAACTTTTATGGATACATAAGTGAGGCCCGAGACCAACAAATGACCAGTTTCACAACACTGTAGGGGCATCAGACTCAAGGAGCAGAGTATCTTCTGAAGCCCCTCTTTACCACCAATGACTTGGAACTTAGCCACTTCACAGAGGAAAGATGGAAGAGCCAACTTGGGGTCAAATTTCTACCACCCTGAAAAATTGAAGGTATATCTGTTTTTCTATTGTAGATATGTTTCTTTCACCAGAGTTGGTAAACTGATAATACATACTCATTAGCTAAATAAAATAAATAGCCAAATATATTATAATATTCAAATATTATAATATATACTGAAATGTCATGTATAGCATCTAATCAGGAAATAATTTTGTTACAGGCATCAGCTAGAAAAATGGTAGAGGTGCATAGACAAATGGTTGATGTGTAATAAGACTTGTGATTGCATTTATGCACCACAAAATGCCTTCATTTTGTCCCTGATTAGAAATCCCCTACTTTCGGACCTACCTCTCCACTGCAGTCCACATGGAAAATAAACCCAGGTAAAGGGAATTTTAAAAGAAAAGAAAGGAACAACAACAACAAAAAAAAAAAAAAACCTCAGTTTATAGATAGGGGAACTGAGGCCCAGAGAGAATAACTGAACTGGTAAACTTGAGCATTTGGCTAAGTAAATTAGTTTTGTGACTTGGGACAATTTACTTAGCTATCTCTAAGTCTTGGTTGTCTTTTTTCCAAAATAGGGATTTTTTGACAACAGTTATTCCTTGTGATCATTGTGAGGATTAAATGAGAAATTACATATAAAATGCCTAGCACAGGAACTGAGGCTCAGTAAAGAATTACTGAATTATTATTATTTGCAAATATTTGTTGAATACATACAACATTTAAGTAAAGACTATATAAGGATAATTTCAAAACTCCTGATTCCCCCTAAAAACTGGAAATAAACCATTTATAGAGGTAGGTGTTTTTGCTCATTTCTGCTGGTTAGCCCATGGACTAATTGCCAATTAACTGGGAAAGATTTGTCAGGACAGCCCTTGTGCCATTCTTGCTTGTCCATAATCAGGAAAATTCAAGGCTTGGGCTCATAGCCTACATCATGGCTCAGGAAGTAAATGTTTCTGCAGGAAAATACAGAAGTGAATTATACTTTTACCCTTCACGACTGCAGAATGCCTAGAAAACACTCAGGACACACTTCAGTCACCAAATTAGTGTGGGCATGGAAGTGTCGGTATGTTTGAGGTTTCATCCATCCTGACCATTTCAGCACAGAAAACCTACATTACATCCTCACAACCACACAATTGTATTTCTAGTTTTTCCCTGCATCTTTGTTTTTTTTTCTATTTTTTTATTTATGTTAATATATGTAGGTGGATAAAATAAATATTAATAAATTAATAGAATTAAATTCCTGTTTCTCTTTCCTATACTGCTATTCATGAAACTGTAGCTGGTCGTATATTTTTTACAAATGTTAAAGATGATTTAATACAATCATATACAGATTATGAAATTTAGTTTTAAAAACAAAGTTGAATTAAGCTGCTGGTTTGGGGCTGGGGATGTGGCTTCAGCGGTATCACACTCGCCCAGCATGCGTGCGGCCAGGGCTCGATCCTCAGCATCACATACAAACAAAGATGTTGTGTCCGCCGAAAACTAAGAAAAAATAAATAACTATTAAAATTCTCTCTCTCTTTAAAAAAAGGAAATCATGGATTTTTAGCTAAAAAATATTTTTTAAAAAGCTGCTGGTTTAATTTGTTAAAGATATTTCTAGATTTAGCAGGAAGATAATATAGTTGCAATTTAAGTAAACCAAATAACTGAAAACCTGGGTATTTGGATTTATAACTAGTTTTTATTTATTTTTTTAAACATAAGAAATGTTTTAGTTGCTCAAAACATTACATTGATCTTGACATATCATATATCATGCATTTGATTCAAATGGGGTATGAATTCTTATTATTCCCCCGTGTACAGATTGCAGGATCACATTGGTTATAAAGCCACGTTTATTCATACTGCCATACTTATAACTAGTTTTTATTATGTGCTTATGAAACAATTCTTCACACAAGAATTCCCTTCAATACCAAATTCCCTGGCATCCTTAAATTTGATTCAATATTTAATTGCTTGTTGTTAGAAACTAAAAATTATTTTTAAAAGATATATCAAAATTATGTTTTTTTCCTATATTTTGTACTAGATGTTTTCCTTGTGAATTTTGGAGTTCAGAACATAGGAAAACAGAAATATGTGCAAGCTCTGGGTTCTGGCTTAAACATCCTCAAAAACCTATATATCAGTCTTAGAATTCCCTTATATGTAATCCACTACAGAACAATGGCAAAAATCAATCTAGGATAAGGCACATCAAAAAATCTATCTAAAATCTACCCTGTTAGGTGCCTCAAAGTATAACAAACGATAGTTGTTTGGATGTTCCTGCTTCTGAATAGTAATGAATGACCATTTGTACATGAGAAGTTCACATTCAAATTGTCCTTTATTTTAAAATCATCACCGTGGGTCTTTGGTTAATGATGTCTATCTGGGCTCCAGTGACCTCATTAGGAAAAAGGTTATACTGATGATCACTAATATCACTTGAAGCTCCAAAATCACATATGATTTTTAATTGCACTGGAAGAGGAGGAATGTGACTACAAAATATAGTTGTCATAGATTCATAGCCATAGTGTTTCATTAGGAAATTTGTATATACAACACTTCCAGCTCAGGCAATATACAAGCAGCACAGACAGTGAGAAATGCAGATGGACAGAGGAAAAAGAGGAAGGCTATATGCATTCTAATTATAAAGAACATCACAGCCCTTGCTCCTTCAAACATGAACAGCAATCATGGGGATGGCCGAAATTATGAAAGGAAATATTTTCTTGATTTATTTTGTCATTTATTAGTTTATAAATATTAATGCTGAGTCCCTAAACAAAATTTTTGCAAAAGGTAATCTTTAATGCAGATAAGGAACTAATGTGATTGACTACTTTATTTATAAACTAAAACAAGATCTTCATCTTCTCATCACCATCAAATTTATTATGAGGCCATGGTAGATATACTAACGAGATGCACTAAGTGGAAATATTGATATAAAATAACCAAAAATATGCTGTGCTAACTTTGAAGCATCTCTCCACACTTGTTTATGATGTGATGAAGACCCCAGGATTGAACAGAAAACAGAAGCTACTCAACAAGTTTGCAAAAGCTCCTATTCATTGGTTTTTGACTCAGAACTCAAGCATGATTCAGCCCAGGTCTGCAGGCCAGACACTGTGCTGTGTTGCCAGGGATACCAACATAAATAAAAAATTTGTATTATGCATAATATAAATCCAGATTGAATATACTCTTATGAAGAATCCCTAAGTATATGTTACTAGAAAAAATAATTGCTATCTATGTAAACATGAGTTAACATGGGAAATCATCCAATAAATTAAGTAGAGAGGGTGCACTGATAACAGCAAATACATGCCATTTAATTTGGCATATGTTATTACACTATATAGTACTAAATTGTTCAAGTAACTGTGAAAATAAAAAACAACTCCTACAGTATAAATAATTTTCTCAAACTGGACTGCTTAAATGATTCACACATTATGATTCTCAATAGGACAAGAGTTTCTCTTTCTAACAAATACATGTGTAATTGCACTGTCTTCCTACTAAGGTTAATGAGAAATAATTAGTTTGCTTCATACTCTTTGCCACTTATTATGAGACATATCACAGTATGTATATGAACAAAAGGTGTGTATGAAAAAGAAATCCAGAGATTTCTTTCTGCTTTCCTGTGTGCATATAATCTGGTGATATACTCTCCACCTTATTATGGGGTCAGAGTTGTCTGATAAGGAAGAAACTGAAGTAATATAATCACAATGCCAGGGATCACAGCCTGACCAGGGTAGCTCTATTCGTACAATATTTTGTCCTCTGTAAAGCCAGGCTACAGCCATGTAATAGATGATAATGGATTCACTTGGGCATATGTCTCAATGAAGAAAACTTCTCTTCTTCTACAACATCTGATCCAGTTGTGAACATATATCAAGAATTGGAAATACAATAGGCAGGGTGCAGAAATCCAGATTAATACCTAAATTATTGTGAGATAAAGGGTAAAAAACTTTCATGAGTTTCAAATTTTGAAGTAATTTTTAAACCTTCTTTAAAATACACTAATACCAAAGCGTAACACATTATATTGGTTAATTTAGGTGATTAAGAACAGTGATTCTAAACTTTAGTGTGTGTAAGATTCACCTTGGATGCATGTTAAATATAAAGTCCCAGACTCTGTCCCCAGTAATTCTGATTATGTAGATCAAGGACAAGATTTGTGAATGTATACTTTAGTAGGTGTCCCAGGGTCTCTAAAATGGGTAATATGGTCTGGCGTCCACCAGTTCAAAACAATGACTCTGAGAGTCCATAAAGACTTCAGTTGCCTTCTGCTAGAGTTTAGCAGGGAGAGAACAGATGTGGCCCTGCTTTTAAGTTACTCATGATCTGCTCAGGGGGTCAGGTGCCAAGACAACAAACCACCTGATAGAGATAATAAGTACTTTATAAGCAGCATTTTAAAAGTTCAAAGGTAGATGCAATTATCTCTGTCTGGGGTTGGGGAGGAAAATTAAGTGGATTTTTTTGGGAAAACAATTCTTAAGAAGTGGCATATGGACTGTTATTCAGTTAACTAATATTTGTTATTTTTTAACAGCTTGTTCATATTGCCTTTTCATATGCTATGGATATCTGTGTGTGAATCAAAAGGCATACAGTCTTAAAAATGGCCTTTGCAATCAGCTTTGAACTATGACCTCCCCTTCTTTATATAGCCACCATATACTGTGGCTTCTCTCTTTTACTGATATTGTACTTAGAGTTATGAAAAGCTCAGAACCATGCTCTGTGTCCCTTTTTTGGCTAAAAATGGTTAATTTGTTTTTTAATTTTGGTCTATACTATTCATGATATATATAGTCATATTGCAGCTTTTACCACCAAATATCTTACTTCAAAGTAACTGCATGTGAAAAAGCACACCACTTTATCTACAACTGCTTCAATAAACTGCTGAGTAAGTCAGATTTATTTGAGATAGTTTACATCACCAGCCACCCAACTTTAGAAATGCAAAAGAAATTTTAAGACCTACAGAATGAATGCACAATCTAATGTTTTCCTCCAGAGTATGAGTATAAACTCTTCTCTATTTTATACTTTTATGTGGAATTTTTGAGACATAAGGATTAAAAAAAATCTTAGACCCAAATCAAGCTTATTTTTTTCAAATAGCAAAAGAACTTCTGATTGCAAAATTCTAATATTACAATTAAAGTACAATTACAAATAAAGAATGTATATGATTGGCACTTGAACACACGCACATTTACATGTAAGTACAGTGTTTAAATATTTTGTTACTTTATTAATGTTTTTCAAGTAAATATTGTCCTACTTCAAACTATTTGACAGATGAATTATTCTATTAAATAATTAAGGCTTACCCAGTGGAAAAGATTTCTGTCCCAGAAATGCCAAGGCTATTAATTAGTTTCTCTAATCTGCAGTCTATATTTAGCGAAGGATATGCTTCCCCTCCTCACCCCCTGCTCTCCACAACAACACTGGAATTAGTGAATAGCCCAAAGAAGACAGGCCAGGTCCATAAAGCAACTCCAGAGTGACTTCATGGGGCTGTCCCAGGTCAGGGGAGCCCTTATCCTTCCTCTAATCTTACCTCTCTTGCTTGTGACTGAGATGACATTGTATCACATCAGGAGGGAGAGAAGAGTACAACAGGCAGGATTATTCTTTTCAATATTCCAATTACTGAAAAAAAATCAAAATTTTACAGAAAAGACTTTAAGTGTTTAACAATTATATTTTTATCTACATGCATGCGTTCTTCTATGTAATGGTTATATCCACATGAAACTGGAATTTTGGACATTAAATGAAATGCAGAGAAGGAAAAGAGGGTACCAGAGAACCTTGAGCCATTTGGCCAGCACAGAAATGAAATTAATAGAGACAATTTCAAATTTTGTTAAATTTTACTATGGCCTTCGTATATAAAAGAAAACATGTGAAAACTCTGTGAATGGAGTCCTTTCTGTTTCATCCTGTTTCTCAAATGTTTTAATTATACCAAAAATCTTCCCTTTTTAGAGTGCCTCTGCTGGCAGCTCATTTATGATACCCTGTGTCTGCTGCCTGATCAGTGGTTCCATAACTGAGGTTTGCTGATATGTGGAGGTATTTAAGGAACAGCCAAAAAATATTTCACCACTACAAAAGTGTTATATAATGAAGGAAAGGTCAGAGGCAATCTGGAATGTGATGAAGGGTAATTATTGAAGGTTAGTAGGAGAAAAATCGATTCAAGGACGTTAACTCTTAACAAAAGGGAACTTCGTTGGTTGAGGTACAATATCAGAGAAGAGGGTAAAAATAGCAGTTTTTGATTTTTAAATGTGTATGTGGGGTTCACAAATAACAATGCCTGCCAAACAAACTAATTTATAATTTTACTAGATCACAAAAATGAGAATTTTCTGAAGCAAATCTAATAAATTAACATTCCCAAGGCACCAACTGTGCAGGAGTTACTATGCTAGCTATGATGAAAAATTTGAAATAATAGTAAAAATAAAAGATTGCAGGCTTTTGGGGATTTCTTTTTTTTTTAATCATTGAACCAGACTTGGTTGATTATGTATGAAATGAAAGCCGAATAAAATAGGAAAGCTCTAATGCCCTAATTTCAATCATAATGTTTGCCATAGGTGCAGACTGGTATGACTTGGCAAGCTTGCAATGCACTCTTTATGAAATAAAAGACTAAAATTCTTCATATATCACCAACAGTGCAAACACAAAAGTGTATCTTTATTATGAACACCTTCCAGATCTAAAAGCAAAAGAGTATCTTAAAAGTGAAACAGAAGGCTAGATCAAAAGAATTCAGTGTCAGAAAAGCAAAGATTTTTAAAAGAGGTGAGAATTTAAAAGTTCAATTCTTAATTTCTGAATTTAAACAAAAAAACAAATATGTTGAATAAAGAAGTTAAAAAGCAACTCAGTCTCATGGGCAAGTGCAAATAAAGAAAACCACAACCACAACCAACCAAAACCAATCAGAGTGGTGTTCCTTGTGGGCCCTTTCTGAAGATTGGTAGAAACTGCATTTTTTTTTTAAATCTGTTTTCATGCTTGTCCAAAATCTTTAAAGGGAAGAAAAAAAAAAACAGCACTATATAAAAGAAGCTCCTTTGAGATTTCTAAAATTCATACCAAAACCTTCTAGGTAAGGGAACTTACCAGATTTGGTATCTGATCTTCAGTGATGGATCCAGAAGCAACCTCGGTTTATTTGGATTATTACTATGCTACCAGTCCAAACTCTGATGGCAAGGAGACCCACTCCCACATTCCTTACACATCTGTCTTCCTTCCCATCTTTTACACAGCTGTGTTCCTGACTGGAGTGTTGGGGAACCTCATCCTGATTGGTGCATTGTATTTCAAACGTGGCAGCCGACGATTAATTGACATCTTTATCATCAACCTGGGTGTCTCTGACTTCATTTTCCTTGTCACATTGCCTCTCTGGGTGGATAAGGAAGCATCTCTAGGACTGTGGAGGACAGGCTCCTTCCTGTGCAAAGGCAGCTCCTACATGATCTCAGTCAACATGCACTGCAGTGTCTTCTTGCTCACTTGTATGAGTGTTGACCGGTACCTGGCCATCATGTGTCCAGCCATATCCAGGAAATTCAGAAGAAGAGACTGTGCATATGGAGTCTGTACCTGTGTCTGGCTTGTCTCCTGCCTTCTGGGGTTACCGACTGTTTTGTCCAGGGAGCTCACGTTGATTGATGGTAAGCCATACTGTGCTGAGAAGAGGGCTACTTCAGCAAAATTGACATGGGCCCTGGTAGCCTTGATATTCACTTTTTTTGTCCCCTTGCTGAGCATTGTGAGCTGCTACTGTTGCATCACGAGAAAGCTGTGTGTCCATTACCAGCAATCAGGAAAGCATAACAAAAAGCTGAGAAAATCCATAAAGATCATCTTTATTGTGGTGACAGCCTTTGTCTTCTCCTGGCTACCCTTTAATACTTTCAAGCTCCTGGCCATTATTTCTGGATTGCAGCCAAAACTCCATTTTTCTTCAGCTCTTCTCCAGCGGGGCATGGAGGTGAGTGGGCCCTTGGCGTTTGCCAACAGTTGTGTCAACCCTGTCATTTACTACGTGTTTGACAGCTACATCCGCAGGGCTGTTGTTCGCTGCCTGTGCCCTTGCCTGAAGAACTATGACTTTGGGAGCAGCACTGAGACATCAGATAGTCACCTCACTAAGGCTCTTTCCAACTTAATTCACACAGAGGATTTTGTTAGAAGGAGGAAGAGGTCTGTGTCACTCTAAAATGAGTTGTGACATTTCAAGACTTGTTGGTGCTCGTCAGGAATAATTTTTATCAGCAACAAAGAAGAAAAGCATTAAAGATAAGATTCATATTGCTTGATTAAATCCAAGGAAGATTTCATTTTTAGAATAAACACCAAAATACATTGTGAATATAATAAGCCACGTACTGTATTTTCAGCTGAGTGACCTTATTTGAACCTTGCAATCAAGTCAACAAGACAATTCTCTCTGTCCTTTGAACTCTTAGATAAAGGCTCCTGCTTGGACCAGTTGCTGTCTTCATGATTATTAATGTACTTTATCGCCTTTTTTTTTCTCAAGAACTATGATATTTCAACCAGACCTCCCTTCATATTACCTTTAAAAGATTCTGGCCACACTCATCTGGTAAGAAATGTGGTGGCAGTGTAGGTAACAAAATATAGAGTAGACTTGTTCTCTATAATTGATTGTTCCCAAGTTACTAAGATATTCTGCCCTCAGTCTTTAAAATCTGTTATAGTAATTCTTCATCATCTTCCAGTATAGACTTTTAGCCTATGCCCATTTACAATAGCTTTGGACTGTCAAGAAAAAGCTCATGAGGAAAAATCATTTTGAAATGTGTTTATGATTTAGGATTTTATCACTTGGTCATCTAGAACATAGTAAAAGTAAGCATATTATATTGTTAGAAATGCATGTTGTTATAATGCTCTAGTAACTTTTTAATGGGGTTATGCCATGCTCTTTATTTTCATTGCCTTTTAAGTTAGGATTTGACTTTGCTTTAATTTTGTTTTAATTACCTCTTGTCTAGTCATCAAATGACAAATGTTACTACTAATATAATTAGAGATGGACAAATACTTAGACCCACCCCCATACAGATTATTATTTTGTTTTCAATTAAAATATTAATGCTGTACATTCCCTATAGTGCTGAGAGCCAAGCAGACTGCGGCACTATAGCATCATTTGATTGATATAATCTGAAGATGAAATCTATTAACACTGGAAGACAGGATGATTCAAATTGAAAAATGTCTACAAATGTAATCAGTGTTTTTATATGCATTTTTCCAAATCTAGACACCCTCTTGGGTTCTTTACCTAATAAAATATTTAACAAGTCATTAGATACCCATATTCCTTTTAAAGACTTTAAGATGGACAACATGTAATTAGCAGCAACCAGAAAAGACTTTTCAGCAGCAAGTATACTATTGTAAACATCTTTGGAGTAAAGGAAAGAGTGGATTGTTTTTACCCCACTGATGACCCAAATGAATTACCATTTTATTTCTAAGTATTAGATTAGAAATAAGGAAAAACTTAAGAATATTTTCAGAGACCAGGCAATTTAATTCTCTATCCCATGTATCTCTTACAATAAGTGAAATCTCAAATGTTGGACATTGTCTTATATCATAACCTGCTTAGAAGTTGAAACAGTTATTGGTTAATTTTTTAAATTTCTCTTAAACCTCTCTTTAAAAAGAGATATAAATGCCCTATACAAATATTATTTTATAAGTATTTATGTTTAATACTCAATTAGCATTAATACCAATATTCTAACAGCCTTTTAATAAGTTATGATTATTGGAAAAAAGATAGAGTAAATCAAACAAGCAAAGCTTCTTGGAAAACTTCAAAATTGAATTTAAAATAAGTGAATAGATCTCCAAAGGTTAAACACAAATAAAATATAGAAGGTAGTAGACATATATTTCTTTAAAACAATCAATAAAAGCACTATCATTAACCATGAAAGTTATTGCCTTTTAGAAATATTACTTTAAAAAACAGATGATTCAATCAGATATTTGTTGGAAAATTAGAAAATCTAGTTTAATAGTTTTAACTTCATTCTTAATGTTGGGACATTG
The DNA here is from genome assembly GCF_045843805.1 of Urocitellus parryii. Classification (NCBI taxonomy): domain Eukaryota; kingdom Metazoa; phylum Chordata; class Mammalia; order Rodentia; family Sciuridae; genus Urocitellus; species Urocitellus parryii. The sequence continues at coordinate 147,701,769 of NC_135532.1, forward strand.
AGAAAGACATTTTAATCTTTCATACCTAGCAGGGAATATTTATGTCTATAGAATTCTCAAAGATATTATAAGATTAATAAATATAAATAAAGTCTTTTTAAATATTGAGTAAATATTTATCATATAAAGCAACTGAATTTCTGTTAATCAATTATTGAGTGTTACTTAAAAATTACCAGTCTAGAATATCAAATGATGTTTAATCACTCTCATTTAACAAATATTGAGAACATGTCTTACTTTGATGCCTTTTGTTTTTGCCAGTAATAATCAAAGTGCAACCAAATAAAAAATATATTAAATAAATATGGTAATTATGTGCTTTAAAAATGGTTAGTATATTTTATATTTATAATGTATCAATTGTGGAAGGAAAAATAGGTAAAATTTTATAGATAGTATAACTCTGATAGAAAAAATTTAAAATCTTGGCTGAATTGGTATGTTATTGTGTATCATATGGATACAGTATTCATATTGCTATGACATGCAGTTATATTCTTGAAGCATTAAAAGTTTATTATTGGGGCTGGGGATGTGGCTCAAGAGGTAGCGCACTCACCTGGCATGTGTGAGGCCCTGAGTTCAATCCTCAGCACCACATTAAAATAAAATAAAGATATTGTGTCCACCTAAAAAAACTAAAAAAGTAAATATTTTTTTTTAAAAAAAGAAAAGCACTACAGATTAACATTACCTATTGTTATTTACTAATGCTTTCCAAAGCTACTCCAGGACTTAATGACAAATATAGAAGAATAGTCATCTCTGAAGCATTTCCTAAATAATTTTCCCTGAATTTATTTTTCCCAGAACACTCTTCTAAGCCCTGGGCAAAGTTTTGTTTGATAATTTTCAAATAAATGTAATCAAGGCACACACAGTCACAAGCACACATTTATCCCATTTTGACCATAGTTAAAGATTAAAACTAACCTGATATTCCTTGAGAGTCCTGTGATCTGTCCATACTAACAAGTCAAAACCACTTGTGTGTTGAACAGAAGTTATAATAATGGTTTTAGAGGGAAGCTATGTGCGTGACTGAGAGTAATCTATTATAAGGGGTCATAAGTTAATTTTTAAATAGATGCAGAAATGCACAGCATGATGGTAAAGTGAGTAGAAGAAATCTTTTTCTATGATTCATCTTAACTCCTCAAATCACTCTCTATTCTCCTTAGCAATCTCAGAAGTGAAAAATGACTCGTTGGGTGTGTGTGCCCCAGAGAAGAATAAGCCTCCGTTTTCCTGCAGAGCTCATTCAAAAAAGCCAAGCAATACTAAAATAATTGCAAATTTACTTCTAAATCCAGGCCATCAGTGTAGGCTGTTAGCAACATGATGGCTTCTGTCTCATTAGAAAGTGAGGTGCCATCAGGAAAAAAATAGCAATATATTTGTGAAATATTAGCAAAGTTGCTGGCTATTGCAAATTCCCTTTTGCCTTCCACAAAGTCTGATGTGCATTGGATTTCCCCCTGCAAATAAAAACTGTGGTTTTTTTCTTTAAGTTAACAGTCTTTGTTTTTATCAATTCCAGGAGTAAGCAGTAATGACTAGATTTATATTTAAGTGTGCAGGGATAAGCAACATTATCAGTGACCAGTTTTTATATCACAGATGTAAACATACCTTAAGATGAGTTGCCCTCATCCCTCTTGTTGTCTTTGTCATTTTCTTAACAGAGCTACATTTCCTAAATGAACTTGATTAATGAGAATTGCATCCTAAGATAAAACTACAACATCAAAAAGCAAAAAACAACTTCTACTTTGTTCATCCAATGTATAAAACTACTAATAAAGATTCTTAGGACTGAGTAAAATATAAACTCATATAAAATGTACATTTATTAACCTAACACTGAGAGATAAAGTATTGTTAGTTCTGAAGACATTATTAAACTAAAAAATTCTTAGTTCTTGTATCTAAATACCAAATCTCTAAGATCCAAAGGTACTTTAAATACATGAAACTTGTAGATTTGGCATTATGTGATGGAATTGTGGCTAAGTTACACAAATGGCCCACTTAAAGCATTTGTGTTACAAGTTCATATCATGTTTATGATTCTTTGCATACCTAGTAAAGGATGTCACCAATCTGACATTATTTAGTGATTTTCTTATTTGCTAATTAAAAAGACTCAATAATCAACTAATTTCCAATTGCACCCAGGTTAACAAGAATGTGGCTTCATCAGTGAACACTTTATGTTTATCAACATTGATAAGAAATTTAACATTTTTATCTGAGTTCCTATCAATTCTGATTATTAAGATTTCATTTCCATCTTACTATCAACTCACAGTAAAGTTGAAAAAGTTCTTCTTGCTGGCATATTTGTGATCTGTATCAATAAATGCGCTCTGCTGTTTGCTCTTAATTATACATCAGACAGAATATAGAAGGTGACAAAGACCTCAGCAAGCAACTCTGCTCTTTCACTTATAAAGACCCTTTGTATTTAATAATTGTCAATTGCAAAACCTTCATAAATCCCTAAATTTGCCAATTTCATGATAACATATGATCTACTCCATACAGATTTAGCAGAATGTAAAATTCCAGAGCTACTGCCTGATGTATAGGAAATAAAAGTTGAATTAAGGTGTCAATCCTAAGCATTCGATCTGACTCACTAGCCAAGTGACTCATTCCTCATTGCAAGGATTGGGTCAGTGGTTTGAGTTTATGCTTTTTATGCTGTAGACCTGTATAGTTCCTTGAAAACCGTTAAAAGTCTCACACGTGAAACTGAATGCAAAGTATCTCTTGTGCACAATACATTATGACAGCTGTAAGTTTGTTAAATCTCCTTATTGTAACTGGTAAATTTAAATTTCAGTCACCTCATTCAAAATGGCTTCCTTTCTCTTATATACATATACACACAAATACACACGCATACCATGTACAAGCATAACCAATAAGCTTACATTGGATTTTGTTACTAATATTCAGACTAAAGTAAGTAGTTCAGCTAAATATGGCTATTTTATATCCAGCTGACAGAATATATAATTCAAGGAGAATACAAAACAAAGAAAAAATAGCAAATAGAAAACACAAAACATAATAACATGTATAAACATGTCAATATTTACAAAAAGAATAAATCGATTAAAATTTCCTACTCAAAGTTTAAAGAAATACCCTGCAACACAATCAGTTTTAACTACCTGTAATCTATTATTCATCCAACATTTTATTGGATTTTAATATTTAAAGACGTAGAAGTTGTTTCTTCCTGGAGTTTACAATTCACATACTTACTTGTCTGTTTAATTAAAGAATGAAGTACTGACTCTCAAGAAGAGCCTAATATATAAAAAGAAAATTAAAGTCAAGTAACTTTCTTTAGTCTTTTCCAATGCTTAGGGGAAAGCCCATACTTTGTCCATATAGAAGTCATTTCATGTAACTGCCATTTCAGTAGGGTTATTTTCTAAATGTTGCATTTCCTTAAAGAAGTGTTCACATTGACATCCCCAACTGAAAATACTATCACTGTTCTTAAAGTTTTTAGACTCAATAGATTATTTAAACACAAGTACACATCTTAAACAGCATTTGGTTTATATTTATTTTGAAACGACAAACTTAAAAAAAATATGCAAAGTAGATAACTTTACAAGAACCTTGCCCCCAGATACAGTGATTTAATGAGATGCCCTCTCCTTTACCCTCAGTTTAGAGCAAAACCAAAACTGACAACTCAGGTAGAGAAGTAGTAAATGAGAAATGAAACTTAGCCTGTGGTTTCATTTTTTAAATAAAAATACAAATTCAAAGGACTTCAAGGTCGATGGAAACTGCTACTTCATTTCTAATGGAAAAGGCACTCATGAAATGCAGACCTGACTCTTGTGCATTAATGAAAACAGTATAAAATCAGAAAAATTAGTAAGGAATTGAAAAAAAGTCAATGCAGAACTCCACAATTTATGCAGTCCTTAGGATTTCAAATCATACTGATTTCATTTCTATAACTAAAACATCAAAAATATGGTAAATAAACTTATGAAAATATTCATATGATAAATAATCAAAGATGGCCAAATTAAAATAACAAAATGCAATTTCTACCTATAAAATTGGAAAAAGAAATTGGACATTAAATACTAAGTCCAACCAATATTGGCACCATAGAGTATGAGAAGGGATTATTTAATGTCATTTAATTAATCTTTCTAAAGAAATTTTTTTAAATCTCTATCAAAAGCAATTCCACTTCTAGAATTTTATACTAGACAATAAGTATGACAATGTGCAAAGATATTTGTATACACATTTTTATTGCAGCGTTGTTTGTAAAAGTAGAAAAGTGAACTTTTCAACAACCTGAACATCCAGAATTGACTAAATAAGATCTGCATATATTCTTACAACTGAATAACTATGCAGCCATTAAAAACACTATAAACTGAAATGGAAAAAATCTTCCTAAAAATTTAAATAAGATTAAGTTTTAAAAGTAGTCTAAAACAGGTGCAGTGCCACACGCCTGTAATTCCAGTGACTCCAGAGACTGAGGCAGGAGGATCGATCTCGAGTTCAAAGCCAGTCTCAGCAGCAGTGAGGCGTTAAGCAACTCAGTGAGACCCAATCTCTAAATAAAATACAAAATAGGGCTGGGATATGGCTTAGTAATTGAGTGCCCCTGAGTTCATCCCTGGTAACTCCCCCCAAAAAAAGAGTATCTACAAGATGATCACATTTATGACTACTTCATTTATATAAGAATGTAAAAATAACTGGAACCCAAAAACATCCTTCATCACTATTTGAAGATAGAGGTGATTTTCATTTTTTCTTTCATTATTTCTTGTATTTTCCAAAAATAACACATTATTTTTATAATAAGAAAAAGAAGCCAAAATTTAGTTCATTTTTTAAAATGCAGTACATAAGATAAAAGTAGTAGCTAAAGTAAATTTGTTGCAAAACAAATTCTGAACAGGTCCTGCTGTTCTTCCTTGTACTATGCTTTTTGTCTGTGAGTATAACCTCAGCATAAGCTTGAGACCTGCCGTAATGATCTTTGGATTCTTTCTAGGAAGGACCTCTTTCACCCTTACAAGTATCTAAATTGCTTAAAAGCAAGCAACAGTTTGAGAACTGCTACGCATTTAAAGTTTTAAAATGGTGATGACCATTCTAGCATTCAAATAGATCTTCATTTCCCCATGCTGTCCCTTAACACATTGCATCCTAAGTATCAAGTCACCTGGTGCCATGTCTATCTACCAGTTAGGAGAACACTGCCCTAACTCTGGAGTAGTGGGAAGGGAGGGGAGCCCTGTCTTCACATTTGAATATCCATATTCTTGTTTGTTCCATATCAGGCACTCTTGATTGTTGAGCTAAACTGAACATACTAGAAACATCACACCATTGGCTAAAATTAAAGTGAAGAATTCTCAACCAGTAAATATTAAAAGTTTATATTTCTATTTCATTGTGTTGAATTTCTTTGGCTTCTGGTAATGTTGTAACTATGAGGGATGGAGAGTGTATTCCAATCCCACATCTTTTAGAACCAATCTTACCACTGTCCTTTAACTTTTTAGATCATTTTAGCCACATTATGATTTTAAAAAGAAATAAATGATGCAGTAACTTTCACTTGATTCCCATTCAGATCCTTCTCTATGTTATATTGATTTTTTTAATTAAATGAAAGATTTTTTCTGAATTTATATCCAAAAAATAGATATAATCACCATGCAGAAGTCAAGGGTGCCTCTGGCTATTACTAGAGTATCAGACATCTTTCTACAAACGCCAGGCCTATATTCCATACTAGGTAATATGTAACTTACATGACTGTGAACTTTTGAGAGGAATATTATGGAGTCAAATAATCTATTGGAAGAAATTGGAAGATGAGCTCCATAATGGCTATGAAAACATTGCAATCAGTATATTGCCTTACTGGAATTTCCTGAAAAGAGCAGAGAAAATTTTATGAATTATATTTGAGAACTATTTTGGTTGAAAGCAATATAACTACATTTTTTAGCTCTATCTCTAGTGCTAAAGCAGAAAATGTTTTAAAAAGGTGATCAGGGCATATCCCTGTGACTCTGTCTTTCTTATAAGTTTCTGTAAGTTTTTCAGCAATTATTAACACAGATGTGTATTACATACAACTAAGTCAGAAATTATATATAATTATACATAAAGAGAGGGAGGGAAAGCATCTACTGAGACACGGTTTTGCTCAGAACATAGGAGAAAATGCTAGCTACAGGCAAGAATTTCTTTCTTCAAAGGTCAACAGCTTTTCTTGGCTTCAACATTTTTGATGACAAAGTACATAAAAATCCACAAATATAGATCTGCAAATGTTTAAAATGCTCTATCAGACCCAAAATTCCAAATATCACAAATATACTATGCAACTTTTTTGGTAGAATCAACAATTTTCTTCTCTTGAACCTATAATCGTGCTGCTCACAACACTGCCCTCTGGAATAGTTAGCAGATTTGAGCCTGGTGGGCAGGGGAGGACAAAGAAAAGGTGGGAAGTAGGAAATAGCATCATCATTGCTGCTAATTTCCTGTTTATTTTAGGGGGGGAAATCTTACCCTGTGTTTTTCACATCTAAAGTTATCTAAATATTTTTAAGGTTTTTTTCTTGTTTGTTTTGTTTTGTTGTTTTGTTTTGTTTTTGAACATTGCTGAGAATCAAATTTAAGGCCCCATACATGCTAGGCAATCACTCTGCCTGATTTATAAGTCTGGTCCTGATTTTTGCATCTAAGAAGACTAGCAAAACCAAGAGGCTTCTTAGGGAGTATTAGAGCAGGCAGGTGGAACCCCAAAGAAAAACGCCTGCGTCTGAGGACATCCAACCCAATGGGGAATTGAGTAAATGTACCTGCTGCACACCCCGTCCCATTCCCTCCACTAAGGGTGATCCTGCCAAGAGTAGCAGCTATGAATGGATCACTACAGCCACTACCTGTCTTCAAGTAAATGAATAACCTCCATATAACTCTAATTTTCTTTTATCTATTTCTGTCATGCCTCTCTGCTTTCCTTTAGGGTCAAAACAGCATTAGCGGTTTTTAACAATTAAATGGCTGTATACGCAAAACACAGAAAACAAGAAACAACAAGAAACCCCTCCTACTGGTAGAAACAACATATTTGAAAATTTCCAATGTTGAGATCCAATTAAATTCAGACATGAATTCAATTAAATTTAATGTGCCAACCTTCAAATGGAAATTTGGTTCTCTGCATTTTAAAATGTGTAGGGCTGGGGATGTGGCTTAAGTGGTAACGCCTGGCATGCGCAGGGCACTGGGTTGGATCCTCAGCACAACATAAAAATAAAAGATGTTGTGTCCACCAAAAACTGAAAAATAAATATTTAAAAAATTCTCTCTCTCTCTCTCTCTCTCTCTCTCTCTCTCTCTCTCTGGAAAAAAAAAAACGTGTAGCAACTGTTTATTCTAAGGCAGGCATGTCACAGTGTGCATGCTAAACAGAATTAAAGGTTCATTTATGTAATTGTTACAGAATACAACACAAACGTTCTCAGAGGAATCATTAAAATGATCTGATCCAACCCACTATTTTTTAAATGGATAAAAAATGAATAATTTATAAGTCAAATCTTGTTGTGTTTTAAAAAAATGAACTAGCATACATATGATGACAAACGTTGTTAGAATGTTGATATGTGATGTTCACACTGGTAAATAGCTACTGCCCTAAGTCCTCAGAGTGCCCCTTCCAGTCATGGTCCTCTACTTTCCTAGGAGCCCTTGGACCTTCAACATTAAGCAGCTAAACAATCACCACATTATAAACAAGAGCCCTTTGGGATTCAGGGTCCTGCACTGAGAGCTATGTCCTTCAGGATTGGTTGGTGCCTACAAGTGCACACAAATTATATAATTTTCTGGGGTCACCCCTGCATGCAGTCAATGACAGAAATTTAGATTTCTAGCTTTAGTGGATACTTGTTTGATCTGGCTCCCTTTCTCACACATTCTTTTTTCTAACAATATTAAAGGATTGTCCAACCCTCCACCAGGAAATCTGTCTCCTTTCTCTCACCTAGCTCATTTATTTTGATAAAAGTTGAACCCACTCTCTGCCCCAAGACAAAGACTTAAATAATTTCAATACCCCCATGCCCAGGGTGAGCATGTGCTAGACCAATCAGGATGTTAGGAATACAAAGCGAAACTTGTAGCCTCCTCTTTAACAACAGGAGATACAGTCTTACAGTTTACATTATTGACTGTAAAGACAACAGCCAAGAAAACGAATCAACAGAAAACATAGAAACCTGGGTGTCTGTTGGCACAGCTGAGCCTGTAAATCAATCAATCCTGGAGTCTTTCTTACACCTATGCCTTCTGCGAACCTTAACTTAAATTTTTTATTTTGTTATTTAGGCCCACTTAATTGAATTTTCTTTTACTTAAACCTCAGGGAGCTAACTCATACACTATTCCTCAGGAAAGTTTTTATGAAGATTGTTTGGTACAATCTCTGTTATGCCACAAAGTTAGAGACCAAAGTAAAATTTATCAAAATATATGGTGAAGAGCACAAATTCAAAGAGAAATTAATAGTTATGGTCCCAGAAAAGAACCACTCAATAAACAAAGTTAAATAGATAGACCTGGATCACTTAACAAGAGGATTTGTGGAGGAATTGTTAAAATGATCTGATTCAACCCACTATTTTCATGTTTTATTCTTATTTACTTCTTTTAAAATTTATTTTAAAATGTATTCAGTGGGTCAATCTTTCTCTGCCCTTGCCCAGAGAACTTGGAAGGTCCATTAGCTTAGTCTTTGGAAAGAGTTTTGAAGTCATAAACCACAATGTCAATTCAGAAAATAAAGATCAACTTCTGTTCTTTCCTTCCCCTCATCATTCACCTACTCACCAGCTGCTTAGGGAAAGGTGGAGTGTGGATAAGGCTGCCAGATTTGGTAAACAGAAATATAGGATGCTTAGATAAATTTGAATTTCAGATGAATAGAAAGTTACTTTTTTTAGCATGAGTATGTCCTAAAGATTGCTTTAGACATACTTATAAGAAAAAAAACATACATTATTTGTCTAAAGTTCAAATGCAACTGAGAATTTTTTATTTCATCTGACAACCCAAGTGAGGGCAGGAAGAAAAGATAAGTGGATTTATAGTCCTTACTTTGTTGAGTGACTTCATGTTCTTTGGGCACAGCAGATGGTAAAGGTGACTCATGTGGGACTCTCGTAAGGATTCTTTGAAAATTCATTGCATCACAGGAGAAGCTTCAACTCTCAAGACTGAGTGATACCTTACAAGCATCACCAGGAGGTCCACCCTTCTTTAGGCTCTTGTCAACCTGTAGGAAGGCTCTACAACCAGTTACCACCTCCTACAATCCACCCATTTTCCATGGGAAACAATAAGCCATCTTTGCTCCCATGTAGCAGTGAGCTGCTGCCTTGATGACCAGGATGCTAAAGAGCCAATTTTTCCATCAATATTTCCCAGTTGGAAATATTTCCCAGTATGTCAAGGACATACTGGAACCACACACTAAAATCTCCAGGTAGTGCCACTGAAGCCCCTATTTGATGGGCTTGGTGTAGGGGATACTAACTCTTCCAAGTGGAAAAGGTTAGGGCCCCGTAGCATAGCTACTAGTCACTCCTGAGGAAATCTCACAAAACCCTTCTCTTTATTTTCTGGAGGAATACAAGAAATATGAAGTGTGTTCTCAGAAATTATGCTGTTTCCATCTACATATTGTAATTTAGCAACCTACTTGGGAGCTTTGCATTTATTTTATCTTGATGCCTAGTTGAAATTTCAGTTTTAACATTCTGTTATATATGTTTCTTTTCTGGGAAACTTCTCACAACTTTTAATATAGCTTGACTAAAGCAAAGCTGGAGGAGGCACTGAACTGCTTTCCTAGGCTGACTGTCTCATGCATGACCTCTCCCCTTGACTATTGACTTAAAATATCTTCTCCATTTTAAAAAAACTGGAAGGAATTTTAGGGGACTAGATTGTTGTATGATTCCTGGGGAAACTACTGTCCTAAAAAAATTCCTGCAGATGATAAAAACATCTTCCCTTTTTTGTATTCTTCTATTTCATTCTACTAAATGTCTCTCACAGAAGAGTTTGGTCTTTGGGCTTCCAAATAGTGTCAAGTCCAAGGTCTTGGGACAGCAATATTGGACCAAGGAAATCAGGGCTGTGGGTTTTATGAGATTTGGCATACACAATAACCACTAGCTATGAGTTTTGGTGAGGAACCTGTAGGAGACCCATTTTCTTGTGTGCGATGGGAGAATTTTGGATTACATAGTTTCAAATGACCCACCTTGAAAATCCTGTGACTTTGATTCTAAGTTTACAAAGGAGTAGGATATGCATGCTGCAATGATCTTAGACATTAGATTAATTTAAGAATTAAAAGAACCCCTATAGAAATGATAGTGACATTAACAAAGGAAAATAAAAATTTTTTGGTAGATTCCTAAGGAAAGTGTTACAGTATTAAATGATCCCCCTTGGAAATAGAGGAGAAAGACCTCTAACTATAGCAAGCCAAGGCATTCCCAGGCAAAGCATAACACAGGGCAATCAGACTTGGTGTTATCTCCGTATAGCTAATCCACTTTCTATATTCCACTTTCTACTAAATTTGAGATCAAAGACCTGTTACAAGTTGGGTGATCCATTAATGGAATCTCAATCAATCCCTTTTTCTCTCTTTCTAAAATTCTTACTTCACACTGAAAATGTCTTTCATGATATTAGGAGATGTATCAAGAGTCCAGGAGGAAAGAACTGGCTTGCCAAAGTTTTGATAATTCAATGGGGACTTTCTAACAGGTAATTATAAGAGAAAGTGCAATGACCTGGGATTGGTAACAATGGAGGTTTTAGCTATATCAAAAGAGAATGAGAACTGGGAGTGGTGGCTCATGCCTGTAACCCCAGCAGATCCGGAGGCTGAGGCAGGAGGATCACTAGTTCAGAGCCAGCCTCAGCAAAAGTGAGAAGCTAAGCAACTCAGTGAGACCTTGTCTCTAAATAAAATACAAAATAGGGCTTGGGTTGTGACTCAGTGGTCAAATGCCCCTGAGTTCAATCCCTGGCACCACCACCCCCGCCCCCCCCCCCAAAAAAAAAGAATGGGAGACAGAGTGAGAGAGAACAATTTCCAGTCCCTTAAAGAAGAGTGTTTACAGTTCCCTGTACATCTCTAGAGAGGGCTGACAGCTTGAAACAACCTCTTAGGGCATCAGGGGAATACCCTTGAAGCCATTACAAGGCATTTTGCAAACCTCTCAGCCCTTGCTAGTTAAGTACTTCCTGAAGCATTTCTCTTCATGTCTCCAGTCTGGTGAAAAGAAAAACCAGAGGTAGAAAATTCTTCTGCCAATGCACATTTCAAATAATGTCGACTTTTTGATGTGGGATAGGTGTGAGTGTAACACTAGTCCAAAATGTTTCCTTAAATATATCCTTCTACCAGAGATGAAGATATAGGGGGGAAAGTGCTAAGAATTTGCTAGTTCTTTTTCTTGTAATTAAATACATGAGAGACTGATTTTTTTTTCCTTTGGATATACTTAGTGTGAATATACTTAACCCATGACCAAACTCCTATATTTAAATCTGAAAGAAATATAGCTCTAAAGCCCTCTCTTACATGCCCAGCATTGTTTCAGAAGGCCATTGGGTCCAAATTGCCACACTCTCACCATAGAGATACTGCAATCTGAAAACCTTAATGGAGTCCTACTCTACCTAGTATTCATTTAAAACTTTCAATTGGATCTATTCTCTTAATTACATTCATCCCCCCAAAATAAGCCAAATGTTTGACAAAGTCTAACCTGGATTAGCAAATACATGGCAAAGTACTTCCACTTATCATTCCTATACTCAACAAATGTGACTAATCAATTTTTCTAATTCCTGAAAATTGTAGAATATGATTGTGAGTCTCTCTATCACCAGATTCTCTGTTGGCAGAAGGAAATTGGCTTCTGTTTCCTCCCTCATTTAGTCCCTTCAGGTTTTCAAACATGTTATTAATATACACTATAAACATTTTGTTAGGCTCTATTACAGTAAATCCTAGCCACATAGTAATACCCCATTCTCCTGTAATTAGCTTTCTACAAACATTACTAATAAACCATGTTTCTCTTTCTTATCTGCTCCTATTAATCTTGTAACATCCCTGTGTTAATTAGTCTTAACTAATTAGCATTTATCCTTTAGTTAAGCCATGCTTCTTACTATAAATGCTTTGAAAAGCAATTTGTCTTCTCATAGGTTTATTGTTTACAGCCTAAGCCAGAGTTCTTTACTTCCTAGTGAGACTGGTATTCAGCTGGGATAGGGAATATATCAAATGGCAGGTATATTCTACTTCCTTGTCTTATGCTTTAAGACTAAGCAAATTAAGCCTGTAAGACCAACATTAGGAAAAAATTGTCTATGCTTAAGAGAGGCATTTTTAATTAATTTAAGATATTCAAAGCAAAACAAAACAAAACTTGCCATATACAATATGTAACATGAGATGAGCTTCAAAGATATTTAGATAATGACATGATGGGAGGGTATCTCAGTCATACTAACACTCCCAAGCCAAACACTACCAGGCACAGTTCTATGCGTCATACAGGTGCTTCCTAAACTTTAGCAATTATCTGGTGGGCAATCAGTCATATCAACCCTGGGTCAATCTGAAACAGGTAGGATTAGGATTGATAGAACATAGCTTGGGTCCAGTTTGACATTTCTTTAATCTTGCAATTTTTTTGCTGAGTATATTGACTTACTCTAATGTATAAACATCATGGTACCTAATCTAAACTCTTTGATTTGAGTGATTTTAAGGAATTGGTATAGACAAAAAATAAACAAATTGGCATAGACAAAAAATAAAAAAAAATAGGAACAGATTCCTATCTGTTCACTTGATTAAAATTCTATTTCTCTAAAAGACAAATGCTTCACTGGAGGGCAGCCAGACCCGCAGCCAGACCCACAGCCAAGGGAAACAGAATCAGAGGAGAAAGAGAAGGGAAGGCCCCATTCTGCTTCTAAAAAGGCATCACACTCCGGGCCTGGTGCACAACACCTGTAATCCCAGTGGCTCAGGAGGCTGAGAAAGGAGGATTGCAAATTTTAGGTCAGCCTCAGCAATTTAGCAAGGCCCTAAGTAACTTAGTGAGAACCTGTCCCCAAATGAAAAATAAAAGGACTGATGATGTGGCTCTTTGGTAAAGTGCCCCAGGGGGTTCAATCCCTGGTAACAAAAATAAATAAAACAAATGCTTCAGCCACAGTTGACTTTTTCTTATCTGTGTACTGAACTAAACCAGTTTCTCTGATATCAAAGTTTCCTGTGCCACTACCTTGATCCACCCTTGTCATGTCCAGAGTTCCTATCTTCAGTCCTTCACTTTATCCAAATTTAGACACTAAATTCTAAAGAATTAGAAGAAGTGCTCAAAGAACATGGTTAGCAGTCAAACTACTCCAAAATGTTATTGGTTTTCTTTCTTTCTAGAGGGTATACATACATGAACAATAACAAAAGTTCAAAAGAACCAAAATTCTTCTCTCTACTCTTATCACGTGACTAACCACCTCCTTTGTAAGTCAGTGCTTATTCACAAAGCTGGTTTAAAAAGTAGCTTAGGTTAGGATGGCATTTATTGATTCCATATTTTGCTTTACTCCTACAAATTAAGAATTATTTTATTGTATACACATCCAAGTATTTAAAAAAACTGTTGTTTAAAATGTAGAAAAACAACAGAGGAAAAAACATTGCAGAGGTTATGAAAACAGTCATTGAAGCAAAGCTTATCTCAGGAAGAAGAGGAAATCACAGTGCAGCCTAAGCAAAAAGATCTTTCTAAAATTGAACTTGTTGACTAAAAGGTGACAGATAAGCAAGACAGTGAACACACCTGCCCTCTTCTACTATTCAAAATACCTGTCCTCACATATAAGTATAGGGAAACTTAAAGGAGAAAAATCACAGTTACTGTATCAGTCTGTTTTTTTTTTCCTTTTTTTTTTTTTTTTTTTGTACCAGGGATTAAACCCAGGGGCACTTAACCATTGAACCACATCCCCAACACTTTTTTAATTTTATTTAGAGACAGGGACTCACCGAGTTGCTTAGGGCATCGATAAGTTGCTGAGGCTAGCTTTGAACTCTCCATTCTCCTGCCTCAGCCTCCAAGGCGCTAGGATTACAGGCCTGCACCACCACACCCGGCTGTATCAGTTTTTTATTCATACCAAAAACGATACACATTGGTGTTTCAAAAGGTTAAATGAAATCTAGAAAGCCAAATAAGAGACCAAGAGAGAAAAGAGAAGGAAGCCAGATGCACTCCTATATTTCTGGAAGAAGGGTTTCAGAAGGGTTTTTTGTTGTTGTTTTTGGAACCTCTTCACAGAGAGGGTTGAGGTTAGCTTGAGCATTGCGTGCCATTCTTGAAGGGTCCTGAGGGATGAGTCATTTGTTTTATCATTTCTCATGAAAGCAAGAGGTGGCAGCCATAACTGGAGAGCAAAGTGTTATTTGCTGACTGATCTCAGTACTGAACTGAGGAAAGCAATCACACGCAAGGTTCAAAACCTCTGTGCTCCCCTGAGAAACCCAGAAGCTTCATAGAAAATAAGTTATTTCCACCCAAAAGGGTAGGTGGCAAATGAAAACACACACAAGAAGAAAAGAAAAAAAAAAAACACCTTTTCTCAAAACTATAAAAACGATAACGAATGGTCAGGGTTTTTCTAGTTCCCACCTTGCTTTAACTGCACATTGCAAGTTACAACAGAATTGCTCCCTGTCCTGTATTTTTAAAAATTCTCTCTTTTTCTAAATGTATCACTCCACTTTGAACTGTCCAAAGAACATTTTATAATTTACTTCTTCTCAAACAGATGCAATTTTATTAGAGTGGCGAAGGCAAATGTCACCTGCCCACCCAAGGGAAACCATATTCCAAAGTGTGGCACTCTGGTGTGCCTTGTACTCAGATCTGGAGAAGGATTAGAAGACCTAGAAGAAACCTCAGAACCAAGTTCTCTGACCTGCTTCTGCTCTCTTGTCTCTTACCCCTTCGTTTCCCTCAAGGTATAGGAAGGGGCTTCTCCTGAAGTTCCCTCATCTGTCTAAACATAAATCATCTAAAAAGGAACTCATTTGTCATGACTCCCCTCTCCAGGAATTTCATCAATGGGAGGCACTGACAGCATCACAAGAGTTGAGGCTGAAGGCACACTGTACTCAGACACTGTCAAACTGTCACCCGTTCTGAAGGTTCTGAGATGGTTTTTATTACCTGAGAGACTTTTTCTCCGTATGAAAAGAAAATCTTTATTCACCATACATTTCCTCCCTTGCATAACTTGTCCCCACCTCCCTGCAGAAGCCCCAATTTCTTACTCCTTTCTTTAGTTCAGGACACTGTTAAAACTTCAACCAGCAGCATTTCTTTCAGTCTCAAGTTTTGTGAGGCTTTCATCAATATGCACATAATTAAAGTGTTTTTTCTCTGTTACTCTGTCCATGTTTGGTTTATTTCACAGACTCAACTGTTGGGCCTTCAGGGATAGAGAGTAATTTTTCACCTTTTTTTTTTCTGAGAATTGAAGAATGAGTGGTGGAAATAATGAGCCCAGGGAGGTAGCAAGTGATAAATTCCCTAAGAGAAATAAAGCATTTATCACTTCTTTCCTGGGGCAGTGGGTAATCATTTTTGAACTAAACTTCAGAGACAGACATTAATGCTGTACCCTGTGGATTTTAGAAGGAAAGAGCAATAGCTTTACTTGAGCATTCACTGAGGTGGGTACAGAGAGATAGATACATTTCCAAATAATATATCTATTTCATCCTTAAAACAACCAGATGGAAATATTGTTATCCCAGTTTTAAAAATGAGATGTTATTCCAGTTTTTGAGACACCAAGACAATGGGAAAGCAGAGCAAAATTGATGGAATCCAGGCAAACTGACCCCTTTCCAGTCTGGAGTCTGGAGGCTTCTAAAGTACATCTAATAACCAAAATGTGTGCATTCCTCCAGTTAATGAAGCATGTTCTCCTATGTCATTTCAACTTATGCCCATTAAAGCACCCAAAGGATGTTGTATCTTCGGCTTATTACTCAGGTGAGAAAGAAAAGGAGTTTTCAAGATCACTCAGCCAGGAAGTGATGGAGCCACAACCAGAACCCATACCCTTGGCTCTTTCTGTTTTCCCCCTACTCTCATGTCTGCTCCCCTTCTTTCCTTATGATCTACGGGAAAGCTGCAAGTACCATAAATTCTCACACCTACCTGCAACCAGAACTGGAACTTTAGCCCATCAACTTTACAGATTTCTTCCCTGTTAAAAGACAAAGGCCCTTAGGAGAGGTAGCTGTTTGACTCTTTAATCAGTCATTTGCACTTCTGTAAAAAAAAAAAAAAAAAAAAAAAAAGGGATCTGAGATGAGAGTTTCTTTGTTGTTTATTACAATAGACTTTAATTTTTAGAGCAGTTTTAGGTTCACAACAAAACTGAGCAAAATCTATGGAGATTTCCTATAGCCCCCTTTCTCCTGCACATGCATGACCTTTGCATCATTATCCCCACCAGAGTGGGGTTGCAATTGATGTGCCTATGTTGACACTTCAATATCACCCAGATTCCATGGTTCATCTTAGGGTTAATTCTGTGCTGTATATTCTATGAGTTTGGACAAATGTATAATGATATGTATCCACCAATATAGTAGCATACAGAGCAGTTTTACTGTCCTAAAAATCCTTTGCACTCTACCTATTCATTGCCCTCACTCTAAAACAACTGATGTTTTTACTGTGAGAAGAGTTATTAATGGGAGATGAAAATGAAAAAATAGAACAACACACACATGCAGACCATGAGAGCATTTAGTACCTAAAGTCTATGGGAAGATGTAGGTGGGGAACCTGAAGACCTAAAGAGAAACTCTAGCAATGTTATGAGTTAAGGGACACACCATTCTCCACCCCACCCATTCCCACATCTTGCTGAAGACTTGTCTCAGAGATTTCAAGGTTTTTATTTTTTTTAACAGCAAAAATCTATGTTGAAGGAAGAGCTTGCATTTATATACATATTAAGTAAGAATATAATGGAAATAAATTTATGTTAAAATAAAGATTCACCTATTTTAATGAGAGTCTCACATGCACTTCAGCATCTGATACAGCTGGTTAGAAAAAAAAAGGAAAAAGAAAAGGTTAAGGAGAAAAAGGAGGAAGGAAGAAGAAGAAAGGAGTAGAAAGAGGAGAAAGAGAAGAAGAAACACATGGAGCTCCCTTATCCCTTATGTTAAAATATATGTCTTGTGCAGTGGTGCACTAGAGTTGGCAGTTACAAGCCAGCAAAAGCCAATTATACACCTTTCTTCCTAATTCTGTGTTCAGTGAAGCCTCACTGCTAGATTGAAATTAGACATTCCAGTCATCATTGTTAGCAGGAAAAAAAAAACATGTAAGATACAAATCAGAAGATAATATGGAAATTTTTCCCTTAATAGTTTTAGATGTGGTATAAATCTTTTAATAAGTTGAAAATATTTTTAAAAGAAAAAATATCTATTACTATGGAAAGCCAAAATCCTCTACCTAAAAAAAAATCATAAATGATGTTACAATAAAAATCTCACAATCGTGAAAAAACATACACATATTAAAAGGACTAATTTTCTTACACTAACAGCTTTAACTAACAAGAAAAAAAATGAGCAATCCAACTATAATGATGATTAAATTACATCAATTGGCAGTTAACAGAAATTAGTGGCCAAAACTATGTGGGGGGAAATGCTCAACTTCATGCAAAACAAATAAATTCAAATTGTTTTTAAAAATCTTTTTAAACTTATAAAATGACAAAATTTTAAAGCAAGCTGCAATTTTGAGGGTTTGTGTGGGGAAGCCCACTCATTTACTGTGGGACATTGTTAAATTAAATTGGACATTCTGTTCAATTCTACTTCTAAAAATTTGTCTTATAAACTCATACTCTGACAAAAACAAGTAGATGTAGATGATCACTGTGGCATTGTTTGTCTATAGTAAGGTATTGCCACATTAAAAATTTACCCAAAACTTAAAAGCATAAAGCCATAAAAAGCCTTATTATCCCATAGAGTTCCCACATCTCAGTAGTTGAACTACATAGTTGTAGTCTATGTCCAGGAAGAGGATGCAGTCATCTGGGGATCCGACTGGAACTAGAAGATCCCCCTCCATTGCCACTCACTAATGGTGCTGCCAAGTTGCAGGAGACCTCAGCTCCTCACCCCACAGACCTCTCGGTATGACTATGAGAGAATCCCCGTGATATGCTAAATGATTTCCATTAAGACAAAGCAAGGAAGAAGCCACCATATTTTTGATGGCCTAGTCCTAGAAGCCATATATTGCCATTTCCACAATTTCTTCTTGTTACAATTCAAGAAGGAAAAGGAATACACAGGGGCCTGGATTCCAGGAGATAAGGCTCATTGGAGGCCTTCTTCTTTTCACTGCCACCACAGTATGGAAGAAAGAAAGGATGAAAAAAGAAAAGGAAGGATGGGGGAAGGAGAAAGCATTGCAATATTCTTTAATAAGTTACAGATTAAATAAATTTTTATACTTCATGTACTGTTATGGGGTCATTAAAAAGGAAAAAAAATATGGATTATGCCTTTATAAAATATGTAAAGCATGTATTTACATATTTATAATAGGTTTTCCTCAGTATTTTTTTGTAAAAATGGACATTTATATGTAGTTACATGTATAAGAGTGAGAAATTTCTGCAAGAATTTAAGATCTGTCAGTGGATAGCAGAACCAGAAGTGAGAGTGGTTAGTGATATATGGCTTTATTTTTTACCTCATACTTTTATATTAGCAATATTTGAAAGAAATGTTACTTTCAAATATACTTGCTATGATTTAAATGTGTTTTCCAAATTTCATGTGTTAGAAACTTGATCCCCAAAGTCACAAGTTGATGATATTTGATAGGTGATCTGGTCATGAGGATTCTGGCCCTGTGAACAGATTGATGGATTAATGAATTCATAGACTAAAATGTTAATAAAGGAATGGCTTTGTTATAAATGTAAGTTCCCTCTGGCACACTTGTTCTGTCTTGTCATGTGATGTTCTGTGCTGCTTCAGAACTCTGTCAGACACCCCCACCAGTAAGAAACCCCTCACTAGATGTAGCCCTTTGGCCTTGGACTTACTCAGCTTTGAGGACTACAATAAAGGTATTTCTTTTCTCTGTTAATTATCTAGTTGCATGAATTCTGTTACAGCAATATAAAATGGACTAAAACAATTCCCTTCCAAAGTTAAAATTTGCTGACCCTGTGAAAACAGAGACTTCAC
The DNA here is from genome assembly GCF_045843805.1 of Urocitellus parryii. NCBI lineage: Eukaryota > Metazoa > Chordata > Mammalia > Rodentia > Sciuridae > Urocitellus > Urocitellus parryii. Next base: position 147,721,222 of record NC_135532.1, read on the forward strand.
TTTGTTACCCTTCAGGATGAACCGAATTGAAGCTTTGCATTGCAGTAGGCTGAACTGAACTGAGTATATTTCCTGAAATTGTGCAATTGTAATATGAATGGTAAACCCTTATCCTGTGCTTGGCACTGTTCCAAGTTCTTTCCATATATTAATACAGAAATCCTTCATGCCACTTTGGGCTTTGGGACATTGTTAAATTAAATTGGACATTCTGTTCAATTCTACTTCTAAAAAATAACCTTAAGGTCTGGTTGCCAAGTCCATACTCTTCAGTGATCTGCAATATATATGCTCCATGTAGTGACACAGTTGTAAGTACATGATCCTACAAGTGGAGAAGAGCGTAGCTCAAACGCTGCAAGTAGATGAATAAACAGATTCAGGAAGTGGTTTATTGCATAATGCTGAGTGTCTATCCTTATTTCTCTAGTTGTATCATCAAATCAGAGATTGACACTGAAAAAAAAATCAGTGCCACAAAAACCTCCATATTATTAGTATCTCTTAATTCTGAACTCAGTAAAAAAAATCAGATTTAAACTAAACCTTTATAATTTAATAAGCAAAAGGATGAGAACATTAAAAAAATAATAGTCATAAAATATAAGTTCTCTAATCTTTTTTACTTTGTTTCCATAACTATAGGATTTATTTTCACAGAGCAACAGCAATAGATATTTCCAGGTCCTTCATTGAGTGCACAACATGGTTGAGGCTATGGTAGCTGAGCTTGGGGTAAGGGCCTGATTATGATTGAGCCTTGGTAATTCCATGCCTCAGAGTTGAAACCTTGGAGCCAGAGTTCTTCTGGCCAACACTTGGCTCTGTATCATTGAGAACACCTCATTCCTTCACATCCCAGGTTTTTCCATACATGCAATGTGCACAACTCCCTCAAGATTACTTCATATATTGAATATGTTAACTTATAATTTTAGAACACAGCTGGCACAAGGTCGCCCCTCACTTAGTGTTACTATTAGTATTTACTGATGTGAGGGGAAACAGAGTATTTAAATGCAAATTTAAATTTAGAAAGAGATAAATAATGTTGCTAAGTGTCATGGGAGAGTCAGATGAGAGGCACAGATATGAAAAATGCCTGGGTTCAAGGTGGAGTGAGGTCGAGGTCGTTATGGGTGGGAGTGTTTGGGGCCCCTGGGGTAGACTTTCAGGGTGAGAATACTGAGCAGGGCCAGGTTCAAGGTGGAGTGAGGTCGAGGTCGTTATGGGTGGGAGTGTTTGGGGCTCCTGGGGTAGACTTTCAGGGTGAGAATACTGAGCAGGGCCAGGAAATAGGTTATTTTGTCCGCTTTTGATGTGGCTTAGGTTCACATGCTGTCACGAGTATGATGTTTTTGGCTAAGCTAAGGTGGTCTATAATGGGCACCCACCACAAAGAAAAAGAACAACAAGAATGAAAAAGTTGAACAATGGGTGGGATGTTCATACTAACACACAAAGGGTAACTGTTAAAACACACAAAGGGTAACTGTTATTTTCTTCCCAAATAAAACATATATACATATAAAAATGGATATATTAATATTTTGATATATGTCTAACTACCTGTCTCTGAATTGTTATTTTCCAGCCAAATTCCTTCATCAGATGACTCAATTACTTAACAGTATTTTTATGGTGATCAGAGAACATGAAAAGCAACATTCTGATGCATCTGTCTGAACGATGTAAACATACATGCCCATGTGTTTCCCACCGGGAGGGGAGAGATCTAGGTATGAACTTCATTAACTTTCCTTTCACCAGTCTCCACATTCTTTCTACCTTTAAGGTAGTTACAAATCATATGTCCAGTTTTCTACGTATACATATCTCATCACCTGTTTTAATGCCTTGAGTACAGCTTCAACTGATTTCTCTCAGTACCTAATGTCCACACAGCACTTAATAAGTTACAGAATCCTTCTCCATACTCTCAGCAGTTTTTGAGGTACACATTAGACACTCTGTTTTACAGCTGAATTATGAGTAGATGTCCTCAAGATCATACAGCTGTGACTGGCTTGAGACCTGGACTTAGATCATATAATACTATAAGAGCTTTTAGAAATGACCATTTTGCATTTAAAGACTCTAGTTAAGTAGGAACGGGGCACAATATGGATATTTGAATTTCTGCCATTGAAGGGCTTTTTTAATTGTTATTTTATGACTTGCTTCATTTTTATATCATTTTTGTTTTTGTTTTCCTTCTGGGAGAAAAAAGAAAAGTTATATTTTTCCTCACAAGTTTCAGAAGCCTGCCAGGGAGGACAAGTGATTCCCACAATCCTGACTGTGGTCTTGGCTTCCTAGTCTTCAGGGCAGTATGAAATGCAGTGGTAAGTCAAGCTCCTCCAAACGTAGCAAAGACAGACTGGTCCACTGCACCCCAAGTAACTCTTTCCAGGGTTTGTTCTTATCTCTCCCTTATCATAAAAGGGAATTGCTAAAGGGAATTGCTAAAGCCATGATCCCGAGATCCTGTAAAAAGAGAACCCTGTACAGGCTTCATTAGCTCCCAGAAAATGTGGTCTAGGGTAGGAAAGGTAATTCATACTGTAAAACCTTTCAGCAGAAATGGTTCATGATGGGCCTGTAAATAATGTAAGGAACTTTTATAAAGAGCTGGGGGTATGGAGGAAGGGGAGACAGGGCCACTGGACACTGGAGAAGAGCTCAGCTGGAAAAACAAGAGAGCCCAGAAGCTTATTTATAAGCATTCACTGGCCACCAAAAGAGAGAAGAAATCACACAGTCTAGGAAATAGGAGCTCATGGTCTGACAGTCCCTCTAGAATCCTGAGTATCTCCCATATAATGTGTGAGAAAAAAAAAGGAGTAAAGTGAAGTTTAATTGAAGCTTTGTGGGTTAGGGAAAATGGAAAGGGGCATGGAAGGAGGAAAAGAAAGGCAGACGGAGGGTGAAGGCAAACGACTGTCTCTAGTGTTGTGACGATGAATGTTACGTGTCAGCCTGGCTGGGCATGGTGCCCAGATATGTGACCAAACATTCGTTATTCTGGATGTTTCTGTGAGAGTATTTTTGGAAGAGGTTTATATTTAAATCCTAAGGAAGGCTGTTTGGCTTCCATCATGGGGGCAGGCCTCATCTACACAGTGGAAGTTCTAAACATAACAGAAGTCTGACCTCCCCCAAGCAAGAGGAACTTCTGCCAGCGCACTAGAACTGCAGATTTTGGACTCATCAGCCTCCATATTCACATGAGCCAATTCCTTAAAATGCAGGCCTTTCTATGCCTGTGCATACACATCCTGTACACTCAGTTTCACTGGAGAATTGACTACAAAGAGGAGGGACTTGAACCTCATGACCAAATGAACAGGGGCATAGCACCAAGCCAAACTGCAAAAAAAAAAACCTTGAGCATTTGGGTACTGATCTCACTCTGGGCCTCATCTGAATTTTCCACTATTAGCTTTCCTTTGCTAGTTTTTCTTATTTTTAATTGAGTCCATTCTACTATATTTCATGCACTATTCTATGTCACCTTAATTCCTTTTTCTGGGCAATTTAGGAATTTAAGTAAATAAATAGATGCTTATCTAATGAAAACATTACAAAAACCTAGATTTAGACTTTCTGACTAAATAGAAGGACATATGAATTATGCAAATCTAAGAAGAAAATGATGATAAGATGTAGAAGTCCAAGTGTGTTTGAGAGGAAAAATATTTAGAAATAAGGAAGTATTAAGATTAATTTAAGGGATTAAAAAAATTAAACCACAGATTTGTAACCAAGAACCAAACATTCTTCATTAAAAAAAAAAAAAGGAAAATGAGTTTTGTGTAAGTATGCACACCAAAATTTCATGAGCATTATGACCATTCATAAAATATTTTCTGTAGGCATAAAATTAAAGTGTTCATAATGAAGGCAAAATAATGAAGGCTTGGTGCTATGTTGACTTTGTGCATTACTACACTCCTAACTCTAAAATATTTTCCTGAACTAATAAAAACTTAGGTGAAGTTTTGTGCTTGTCCACAAGAGAAGTTTATGGCATTTCTTACTATCTAAAATTATAGCAAAGCACTAAAAATTGAGGAACAAATGGCAGTGAGCTCAGAAAGTCACACCGCAAAAGCCAAGAAAGACCAAGAGGACTCCGCCTACCTGCCCACATAAGATCCTGGCCAGGGCCAAAACCAAACCTTGTGACAACGTTTGGAGGAAAGCCTAAAGATTTCAAGAGGAGGCATTCATCTTGTGACCCGTATTTCTAGAACAGAGTGTCCTTCAATCTTTTTTGCTCACCTGTGTTTGTATGTCACATAAATTGGACTATGAAGCCACAGCACATAATTTGTGAGTGGTAGCCCCAAAAGACGTCCAGACACTTTCTCTAAACCCCAGGTTAAGCTCATTCCTTCTGTTGAACTTCCTCTAATTTGATGGGGACCAAGGCAGGTAGGGAGGGGCTGTGGGTTTTTTACTTTAATTAGATTACTTTTCTTCTTTCATTTCCCTGTTCTGTTGATTGACAAGAAAACTATGTTGAGGTTTTATTATTTTTTTACTATTGATGGCATCTCCTTCAAATTGTCACTAAAATATGATTTGAAGAAAATATAAAGTAGAGCCATTAAAACTTGAAAATGCTTTCAAACTTTCTTTCTGTATGAACACGAATGGGCTCACGTTCCTTTAGGACTTATGAGATGTTGTCAGATTTGAGTCAAAGGACTCTGTGTTTACAAAACATAACCCTAGACACAGTGGTCAAAGTGTTCATGGGTCATTGATTTAAATGCAACCCAAAACTCTCAGGCAAAACCTTCCAAGAGGTCATATATCTCTGACATCATTTAGCACCCTCCTCTGAAATTCCTCCCCCATATACTTCCAAGTAGGCAAAATCTGTGATTCAATAATTTGCATTTTACTTACTCGTATATGTAGAAAAATACTTGGTATAACACATAAATTTCTATAAATCTTTAAGAACTATTAGAACCTGTCAAATAATTCTTTTCTCTGAGCAAATCTGATTTCTTAAAGTTCAAGCTAGTTGGAAAATAATGGGTAATTAATCTTAACAGTGAGTTCAAAAACAGGAAGAGGTCTTTAAAAACACTGATAAAATAATGGCAACTCATGATAAAAACTTGTTCATCCTGATTTAAAAAAAAAAACAACTGATTGAAACATACTTGATTAAAACATGATTAAGATGATGTCTTGAAGACTTAAAAAATTCCATTTCATCTAGTTTTAAATACCTTTATTAACCTAATAAATGCAATTATTTAGAAAAATCAAATAGTAGTAAAGGCTTATAATGAAAAACATTAATTCCTTTCCCATTTCACCCCTCCCTAATCCTGCTCCAAAAGCAACCACTTTTAAATCTTGCTAGACTCTCTTCAATTTACCTCCACATTTTATAAACGTTTAATTTCATATCTGACTGAGGTTATTCATTAGAGGTCTATCTGTCTGTGTCCCTTTACTTGTTTTTCTTTCCCTCATATCTGAAGATTTTCCACAAATATCTGATGGTTCTTTGCCACGCATTGGTACAAAAAGCCCTAAGAAGTTGATTGGAAGCTCTTAGAAAAAGTTAGGTAAGCAAAAGAAAAGCTAGTCATTTTGTGGTAAAAACACCAAAGCCTCCAGAGGTAAATTACTTTCTCTCTGGAGCTATTCATTTTCTGCAGAAAAGAGCCCTTGACTCTCCTGCCCAGGTGGAGGTCAAGTTCCCTTGGAGGAAGAAGGTGGGCCCTGAGTTAGAGGACCCAGTCCATACTTACTTTCAGGAAAACCAGTCTTTTGAGCCCCAGTCTGTTCTCTGAAGTTTTTAGATTACAGAGGGAAGTGTTTATGATATAAAGTTAAGGGGAATGAATCAAGGTACAAAATGATGTATGATTTAACTATATTAAAATATGTGTAATAGAGCTAGAAAGAAATGCACCAAAATGTTGACTGGTCATGTTTATTTCTCAGTAAAGGAATAAAATGCAATTCTCTTTTTTTCTTGACATTTTCATTTTCCAAAATTTTCACAAAGTTATACATGGTAATTTAAATATCAGAGAAAAATACCCAATTTTTTTTTTATTGGTTGTTCAAAACATTACAAAGCTCATGACATATCATCTTCCATACATTTGATTCGAGTGGGTTATGAACTCCCATTTTTTACCCCAAATACAAGTTGCAGAATCACATCGGTTACACATCCACATTTTTACATAATACCATGTTAATGACTATTGTATTCTGCTACCTTTCCTATCCCCTACTATCCCCCCTCCCCTTCCCTCTCATCTTCCCTCTCTACCCCATCTGCTGTTGTTTAATTCTCTCCCTTGTTTTTTTTTCCCTTTCCCCTCACAATCTCTTATATGTAATTTTGTGTAACAATGAGGGTTTCCTTCCATTTCCATACAGTTTCCCTTCTCTCTCCCTTTCTCTCCCCTCACTCATCTCTGTTTAATGTTAATCTTTTCCTCATGCTCTTCTTCCCTGTTCTGATCTTAGTTGCTCTCTTTATATCAAAGAAGACATTTGGCATTTGTTTTTTAAGGATTGGCTAGCTTCACTTAGCATAATCTGCTCTAATGCCATCCATTTCCCTGCAAAATCCATGATTTTGTCGTTTTTTAGTGCTGCATAATACTCCATTGTGTATAAATGCCACAGTTTTTTAATCCATTCATCTGTTGAAGGGCATCTAGGTTGATTCCAAAGTCTACCTATTGTGAATTGTGCTGCTATGATCATTGATGTGGCAGTATCCCTATAGTATGCTCTTTTAAGGTCCTCAGGGAATAGACCGAGAAGGGCAATAGCTGGGTCAAATGGTGGTTCCATTCCCAGCTTTCCTAGGAATCTCCATACTGCTTTCCATATGGCCGCACCAATTTGAAGTCCCACCAGCAATGTACAAGTGTACCCTTTTCCCCACATCCTCGCCAACACTTATTGTTGCTTGACTTCATAATGGCTGCCAATCTTACTGGAGTGAGATGATATCTTAGGGTGGTTTTGCTTTGCATTTCTCTGACTGCTAGAGATGGTGAGCATTTTTTCATGTACTTATTGATTGATTGTATGTCCTCCTCTGAGAAGTGTCTGGTCAGGTCCTTGGCCCATTTGTTGATAGGGTTGTTTGTTATCTTATTGTTTAATTTTTTGAGTTCTTTGTATATTCTGGATATTAGGGCTCTATCTGAAGTGTGAGGAGTAAAAATTTGTTCCCAGGATGTAGGTTCCCTATTTACCTCCCTTATTGTTTCTCTTGCTGAGAAAAAACTTTTTAGTTTAAGTAAGTCCCATTTGTTTATTCTTGTTATTAACTCTTGTGCAATGGGCGTCCTGTTAAGGAATTTGGAGCCCGACCCCACAATATGCAGATCGGAGCCAACTTTTTCTTCTATCAGGTGCAGAGTCTCTGATTTGATATCTAGCTCCTTGATCCATTTTGAATTAACTTTTGTGCATGGCGAGAGAAAGGGGTTCAGCTTCATTTTGTTGCATATAGATTTCCAGTTTTCCCAGCACCATTTGTTGAAGATGCTATCCTTTCTCCATTGCATGCTTTTAGCGCCTTTATTGAATATAAGAAAGTTGTAATTTTGTGGATTGGTCTCTGTGTCCTCTTTTCTGTACCATTGGTCCACCTGCCTGTTTTGGTACCAGTACCATGCTGTTTTTGTTACTATTGCTCTGTAGTACAGTTTGAAATCTGGTATCGCTATACCTCCTGATTCACACTTCCTGCTTAGAATTGCTTTTGCTATTCTGGGTCTTTTGTTTTTCCATATGAATTTCATGATAGCTTTATCTATTTCTACAAGAAAAATACCCAATTTTCAAAAAAAAGAAAAAGAAAAACATGTCAGGATGCCAACAAGAAAATCCACCCAAGTGGATATTATTAGTATCAGAATGAAAAGAGGTTTTTCTATTCTAGCTTAAAAGATTTTAAAGTATTTGATATATATTAATATTTACAAGATATAAGCAGGATGTTTATCATATATAAGCAGAAATAGTTATTGACACATTGGAATGGCCACTTGTTTACCTGAATCCAGCTCAAGAAATAGAATACTGCTAAGAACTTTGAAGTCTTTGGTGAATCCAGCATCTATCCTGCTGCTCATTCACCTGAATTTGGTGTTTGTCGTTGACTTTTCATTAGAATTTTACTACTGTGTGTATCACTGAACAACCTATGGTCTAGTTTTGCATATTTTGAACTATATAAAAATAGAATCAAAGTGTATGCAATATTCTACAGGTTGCTTTATTTTCCCTCAATATTTTGTTTGTGAGACTCAGCCATATTAATTTTCACTCTTCTATACCTTATCATATAGTCTATACAATTCCATTTTGTTAATACACCAGAATTTTGTTTATTCTCTTATGTAGCTAATTTGTATTGTTTTCAAGTTTGCACCATTAAAATGATTTACTTCTTCTTTTCTGGTCTTTATACTTCTAATTCTTTCTCTTGTGTAAATGTCTTGTCTTGGCATCTCAATACAGTGTTAAGTAATAGCAATGATACTGAGTGTGCGTGGCTTGATCCTGACCACTAATTTTTTCTTTTTCCTTTTATTTACTTACTTTGTTGAATGATTTTTTACAAGTTTTTGGTTGAAAATTAGTATTTTCATTCTTTCTTATTTAGCAGTATAAATATTTAAATCTTTAAGAAAAAGCTGCATTAGTTTTGTCCAATAGGTTCAAGTAAGTATTGTTTATATCATCAATATTTAATAGATATTGAAAAATTGGGGCTTCTATTTCCTGTTAGAACCAAAGCTGGACTAATAAAAATAATTGTTTTAATTTACCTGATGCAGGCACTTTTAGCTTTTCCAGTTGCTTATTGATTTTTTGATTTATGAAATTATGACATAAAATAATAAATGTTGTTAGTATACTGAATTTTTTATTGTAGATATTGTTTCATAATTTATAATGCAGTAGATTTTAAGAATGTTTCATAAATAATTGTAAAGGGTATCTCTATTTTCAAGGTGCAAAGTTCAAAATGTATGTAAGTTAGAAATATCTTGTTAATCATATAATTTAAATCCTCTACATCTTCACACATTTTACCCACCTTCTCTGTTAGGGACTTAGAGGTAAAATAATTCATCTTTCACAAGTGTGCTTCAGTATGAAGTGTGTCTTCTTGGTCAGTTTTTAAATTTTTTCCTTGTTAATATTATTATGTCATTTGGTCCATTGATGTTCATAACTTTTTATAATCACACTTTAAATACCCTTACTTTTCTACTTTTATGCTTTTAGAAGTGAATTCCATGAGAGCTGCTAAATCATAACTTCTCCATTTTTAAAATTTGTACTGGCCTGGGACAGCTAGCATTCTTTACTTTCTGAAATATTTTCTTAAGTGTATCTCTTTATTTATTTGAGTTTTGCTTTAGATTTTCATTTAAAATATTTTACTTTAACGGGAGATGATATTTTTATTGATGAGATGATAGTATAATGTTTGCTATAGTTTTATCATGTTTAATGTATTTTCCAAATTTATGATTTAAAGTAGCTCACTTTTGGTTTGATTTATAACTTTATTTCCTTATGTAACATCTTAGTTCTTCATTTTTTTTAGATATTACCTATCTGTTGCTTCTAAATCAATCAGAAAATCACATATTTGCATTTCCTTTCCTGGACTCCAGCCAGAGGGGAAAAGCCAAGTTTTATTGTGATTTGGCTTTCTTTCTTGGTTTATTAAGATATTCTGATTTTGTGCTTCTCCATTTTCATTTCTGGCCTCTAAAATTGTGAAAATCTATAAACTATTTGGACCTACAGTTTTTGAAATTTTTGATCATGCTCTGCCAACTCCATGCCACCCAAACATGCTCACTTATTAGTGTGAGCACTAATAAGTGTACTCAATGCATGTAGTATTGTCCTGATTTATTGTGTATAAAATTAAATTACATGCAAAAAGTAGAACTTTTGAAATGATCAAAATATTTCTTGACCTTTCCTCACTGAAGTATCACATACAGCTTCTGGGGTTCAGACACCCTACACTGGATACTCCATTTGGGATGAATAATTCTTGATTTTTTTTCAGGATCACATATCTGTGAGAGTCAAATTACCATTATTCATTCTCTCAAAATGTATGCAATTTCTAATGATTTCAGGAAAGTCTCAGTTCAGAGACTCCCTAGGAACTCAGACAATAACTCTGCCTTGGATGCTCAATATTATCATTATTTTGTAGACATTGGCAGCTTTAGGATTTCCAGGGAGAAATGAAACAGTGGATCCATTGGAAAGATATAAGCAACATAGTCAAATTAATCATGCTTGATGGAATATGTAATAACTCCTTTAGGTAAGCTCTCCAGAAGTAGCATCGTTCAAGGAAGCACAGATTTCTGATAGTTCTCACATCTTCTCTTCTTTCCTGCTTCCTGCTTTTCTGCCTATTTCTGCTCCTCTCTTTCCTCCTCCTCCTTCTCCCTGTCCTTCTCTTCCTCTTTCCTCTTCTTCCTCATTTCGCTTTCTCCTCCCCTCCACCCCATCAAACACACACAAAAATCAAAGATCATATTTTTTTGAGCAAACCTGCTCCACCTACTGGTTCTTTCAGGAATGTTGTATTTTAAGCACAGTTTAAAAAAAGGAGACACTATCTATACGTTAATGGAAATAATTTTAATACTTAATTTTATTAAGACCTTGATAATTAAGATTCTAGGGGCTGGAATTGTGGCTAAGTTGGTAGAGCATTTGCTAGCATGTCTGAGGCAGGTTCGATCCTCAGCACCACATAAAAACAAATAAATAAAATAAAGGTATTATGTCTGTCCACAATTAAAAATAATAATATTTTTTAAAGAGTCTAAGGTCATTTTTTTTTAAATTTGGAACTTTAGAAATTTGTTTCTGAAGTTATCAAACATATTGGCATAGAAAATACACTATTTTTTAGGTATGTTTTATAATTTTTTTAATTTTATTCTTATTTGGGTGTATTTTATAAAATATATAACATTAATATGACAGTTCAATACAATGTTAATATCTCTTACATTTGCAAATATCCATTGTAATGATTTAACCCGTTTTGCAATCGCACCCAACTCATCCCTTTCTATTTCCTTCTTCTCTGTTCCATTTGTTTGACCAGCTTTCAGACTCCTTCCTGGACTCCTCGCCCTGTCCTTATTTCTCTGCCTCCGTTCAGCCTGTGTCTTCCTTTATTATTACACTGTAGGCCTTCCTCAGGTTACTCACCTTCAACTTTTTAAATTACAACATTTACACAAATGATAAATAAATTTCTTTCTAAACTCTTGAGAGGCTCGCATCTCTGAAGACTGGTAGAGCTGCCTTGCAGGCATTTCAATTTCCTTTCATTTTTGTTGATAGCATCCGACTTGTTCCAGTTACCTATTGCTGTTTTAAAAACCACCATTTAGTGACATAAAACAACAACCATTTTATCATGCTCAAAGACTCTGTGATGCAGGAATTCTGATAGAGCATAACAGGGATGGCTTGTCTCTGCTCCACACACCAGGGCGTCAGCTGAGCAGGCTGTCTGTGCTGTCCCTATCTCCCTCGCCTTACTGAAGTGGGGGGTGGGGGGTGGGCAGCAAGGCAGGGTGTAAAGATGTAAGTCCTTGCTCCTTGATTCCCAGAAGTGCATTACTTTTAAGTACCACCTTTCTGTTGGAGAACATACGAGAACAAGTACACTTCAAAGAATAAATACTTCCAGTAAAAGAAAGTTTGTTTGCATAGTAGACATTAATTTAAATATTCTTTGAAAATATCTACAGAAATGGTTATTTTTAATAGTCAAACTATCTTGTGAACTATAAGAAACTGATACATTGGACTGAATTAGAATACTCTACTCAAGGTTAGGAGAATGTGAATGAAGCTGAAGGCATGGAACAGAGTTAAAAAGGCCTATCTGCCTCACTGAATTGGAAAATGAAAGCAATACCAATCAGAACTGAGCAGAGGTCAATCACCATGAAATCTTTAGATTATGAACTTATTATTCACTTGCTATTAAATAAAAGAGTTACTCAACCTGCATGACTTTGTGAACTTCAGTTTGATACCTCCCCAAGCGTGTTATATGCAAAGGCATCCATTGGGATGGTACTGCAACTCTAAATAACTATAAAGGCCCTGAGTTGCTTTGTGTCAATTTGTTGAAACCCTGATGGCTTAGATTATGCCAAATATTTTGTTCAAACACATTTAGAAATGTGAAATGAGATTAGTAGATGAAAGATACTTGAAAATATTTGTTGAATGACTTTAACATCTAGAACAGAACCAGGTACATTGATGAGAAGATGGAATGCAATTTAATTATCTTGTTCTGCTGGAACATGCTAGTGCATTCCTGGTTTAAAAATCACCCGTAGAAACAGGTCTGTGAGGTTATGCTATACAACCCATGACTTGGTTACCTGAAACCAATGGAATTAATCAAGTCATTTGGAAATATCTAAGCTACACTAATTTAATGTGCTAATTAAAGTTTATTATCAATTTAGAATTTAACATGTGTATCTTTGGGAAGAACTAAAATATTTAAATGTGGGATTTCAAACATGTAATTAACACTTGTGGTAAGAAAATACATCCTTGAAAACAATGTCTAAATGGGCTTTTTAAAATTTTAACTTTTAAAAAAAGTTTATCCTGTTTGATAACTGGGGGCACTTAAACCCTGAGCCACATTGCTAGATCTTTTTGTATTTTATTTAGAGACAGGGTCTCACTGAGTTGCTTAGAGCCTTACTAAATTGCTGAGGTTGGCTTTGAACTCTCGATCCTCCTGCCTCAGCCTTCCCAGCTGCTGGGATTATGGTCATGGGCCACAGCATCTGGCCTAACCCAGCTTTTAAGAGTTGTATACTGGAAACATCTTCCTTCACAGATTAGGAATAAGACAAGCAGCTGAATGGTACTAAGCTGGAGACTATAATGTATTGCAAAAACAGTATTGGAAAACAAAGGGTAACAGATCATTCATAAGGAAAACCGCAACGTTAAGTCTTTTGTAGAGTGTACGTTGAATGCCCATGAATTCAGCCTGTGGTGAGAGCAATCCTGAAGGTAAAATGTGCTGAAGAGGAAGAAGAGACTGTTTTCAAGGAAAGTTTCTAGGAGGAGATTTGAACTGGCCATGGAAGGATAGATAGGGACATGAGATTTCAAGCAGAGATAGCAGTTCACTGAGGAAAGGCCAGAGGGTCATAAATTCAGAGGATGTTCAGAAAAATAGTTCAAGGCCAAAATACTTGGAAGAAATGTTAAAGAAAAGGCTGAAAAAAGGCAAGGGCCAAATGTATTGTTCTAGATATCAGACTGAGTTTGCAACCATTTCTGTAGGAGTGCTTCGGAATATTTCTAGAGGATAGTGATAAGGAGATTTGGAGACATAATTCTGAAGGGAAGGAATGGAGGTCAGAGTGACTAGAGGCAGGTAGGGTACTGCAAAAGCTCAGGTGAGGTAGAATATGAGATCATAGTGGTGGCAATGGGCAAAGGAAATCAAGAGACATTTCAAAGGTGGACTCCACAGGAAATGATTAGAGCAGTGAGGGAGAGGTGTCAAATCTATTTTGTGGTTTCAAGTCTGACATCTAGGTACAGGTGTTGAAGAGGACCACAAATTCCTTGACTCCCTCCCATGGGGAGTTGAGATTAATTCCCTCTGCTTGAATCTGGAACTGACCTTAATAACTCACTCAGTAACTGGAATGTGGAGGAAGTAACAGGATATAACCTGAGGCTAGATTAAAAAAATAAAATCAACTATGCCGCTTTCACCTTGCTCCAGGGAATATGTATCCTGAGCATTCTAGGCACTGTGACCTACAAGTCCAAGGTGGGCCTATTCTGTGAGTCATTCTTCCTAGACACAGACATGAGTTAAAAACCTGGAGATGATTACTGCCTTGATGAATTCTAAGAACACACATGGAAGGATGAAGTCTCAAAGAAGAACCACATTATTTAGCATTCAGATCTGGTTTTCTTTAGCAAACAAAATTTACCTCCAACATTCAGTCGAATAGGTGGTTGATATTGGCTGGATCCCAAAGGTTAATGTTTTAGAGATTTGGTCCTCAATGTGGTGATGCTAAGGTAGTGGAACCTTTAAGATATAGGGTGTGGTGCAAGGTAATCAGGACAGTGGGGGTGTAGCCCTTCGTTCTCACCCGCATCCCACTGGGGCGATAGAATTTGGGTCCCTCTGCATGAAATGGCCTGGCTGTGAAATAACAGTTAAAAGAAGAAAATGGTGGTGGGGGGAAACAGTACACAGGAAGTAATTTTGAAAAGAGAGGACAGGATGGCTCTTTGATCTAAGGGATTGAGCTTCCACACTGGAACTAGGGGGATATCAAAGGTTTTCCATGGAATGTTCTTTGCCAGATAAGGTAGGTTATCCAGTTACCAGTGGGTTACACCAACTCCGGAGCTGAGAGCTGTCACACTAGAAGAGCGGGGTCAGAGATCTCACGCTTTGGGCAGTCTGATACACATGGGAAAGCCAGGATCATTCCCAAGGGGAGACCTAAGTCCCTCATGGCTTAGGTAAAGTAGCTTTACAGGTGGTATCCCACACTTTGTAGGCATTAATGCTGGTCTTGTAGAAGTCAGTTCTCACAAGAGTGGGTTGTTATAAAGCAAGGCTACCACACCCACTTGGCCTCTTCTATAGGTGACCATTTCCTTTCCTACTTCTTTGCTTTATTGTGCCACAGCCAAGAAGTCCTTTACCAGAGGCCCAACTGACGGGCTGGTCAATCTTGGATTTTTAGCCTCCTAAACTGTGAGCTAAACAAATATCTTTTCTTTATAAAATATTCAGCCTCCGATATTTTCTATAGGAACAGAAATAAGACTAATACAATGGGTAAGAAAAGCATAGAGGTGGATAGATAGTAGTGGTTAGATACTTGCTCCAGGGCATTTACATCTCTCCCCAGCCAACCCTTATGACCACTCATAGGAATGTGTTATCTGAGAGTCAGGTGTTCAGGCCATTTAGAAGATAGTGAAGGCATAGATAAATTCCTTAAGTCTTACGATCTGCCCAGATTGAACCAGGAGGATATAGACAACCTAAACAGACCAATAACAATAGAAGAAATAGAAGAAACCATCAAAAGACTACCAACTAAGAAAAGCCCAGGACCGGATGGGTATACAGCAGAGTTTTACAAAACCTTTAAAGAGGAACTAACACCAATACTTTTCAAGCTATTTCAGGAAATAGAAAAAGAGGGAGAACTTCCAAATTCATTCTACGAGGCCAACATCACCCTGATTCCGAAACCAGACAAAGACACTTCAAAGAAAGAAAACTACAGACCAATATCTCTAATGAACCTTGACGCAAAAATCCTCAATAAAATTCTGGCGAACCGGATTCAAATACATATCAAAAAAATTATACACCATGATCAAGTAGGATTCATCCATGGGATGCAAGGCTGGTTCAATATACGGAAATCAATAAATGTTATCCACCACATCAATAGACTAAAAAATAAGAACCATATGATAGTCTCGATAGACGCAGAAAAAGCATTCGACAAAGTACAGCATCCCTTTATGTTCAAAACTCTAGAAAAATTAGGGATAACAGGATCATACCTCAACATTGTAAAAGCAATATATGATAAGCCACAGGCCAGCATCATTCTGAATGGAGAAAAATTGAAGGCATTCCCTCTAAGATCTGGTACAAGACAGGGATGCCCTCTCTCACCACTTCTGTTCAACATAGTCCTCGAAACACTAGCCAGAGCAATTAGACAGACGAAAGAAATTAAAGGGATAAAAATTGGAAAAGAAGAACTTAAATTATCACTATTTGCAGATGATATGATTCTATACCTAGCAGACCCAAAAGGGTCTACAGAGAAGCTATTAGAGCTAATAAATGAATTCAGCAAAGTGGCAGGATATAAGATCAACACGCATAAATCAAAGGCATTCCTGTATATCAGCGACAAATCCTCTGAAACGGAAATGAGGACAACTACTCCATTCACAATATCCCCCAAAAAAATAAAATACTTGGGAATCAACCTAACAAAAGAGGTGAAAGATTTATACAATGAAAATTACAAAACCCTAAAGAAAGACATAGAAGAAGACCTTAGAAGATGGAAAAATATACCCTGCTCATGGATAGGCAGATCCAACATCATCAAAATGGCGATATTACCAAAAGTTCTCTATAAGTTCAATGCAATGCCAATCAAAATCCCAGCTGCATTTCTTGTGGAAATAGATAAAAGAATCATGAAATTCATATGGAATAATAAAAGACCCAGAATAGCAAAAACAATACTAAGCAGGAAGTGTGAATCAGGCGGTATAGCGATACCAGACTTCAAACTATACTACAGAGCAATAGTAACGAAAACAGCATGGTACTGGTACCAAAACAGGCGGGTGGACCAATGGTACAGAATAGAGGACACAGTAACCAATCCACAAAACTACAACTATCTTATATTTGATAAAGGGGCTAAAAGCATGCAATGGAGGAAGGATAGCATCTTCAACAAATGGTGCTGGGAAAACTGGAAATCCATTTGCATCAAAATGAATCTGAATCCCTATCTCTCACCTTGCACAAAAGTTAACTCAAAATGGATCAAGGAGCTTGATATTAAATCAGAGACACAGCATCTGATAGAAGAAAAAGTTGGTTATGATCTACATACTGTGGGAGCAGGCTCCAAATTCCTCAATAGGACACCCATAGCGCAAGAGTTAACAACTAGAATCAACAAATGGGACTTACTCAAACTAAAAAGTTTTTTCTCAGCAAAAGAAACAATAAGAGAGATAAACAGGGAGCCTACATCCTGGGAACAAATCTTCACTCCACACACTTCAGATAGAGCCCTAATAACCAGAATATATAAAGAACTCAAAAAATTAGACAATAAGACAACAAGTAACCCAATCAATAAATGGGCAAAGGACCTGAACAGACACTTCTCAGAAGAGGACATACAATCAATCAATAAGTACATGAAAAAATGCTCACCATCGCTAGCAGTCAGAGAAATGCAAATCAAAACTACCCTAAGATACCATCTCACTCCAGTAAGATTGGCAGCCATTAGGAAGTCAAACAACAATAAGTGCTGGAGAGGATGTGGGGAAAAGGGCACTCTTGTTCATTGCTGGTGGGACTGCAAATTGGTGCAGCCAATTTGGAAAGCAGTATGGAGATTTCTCGGAAAGCTGGGAATGGAACCACCATTTGACCCAGCTATTCCCCTTCTCGGTCTATTCCCTAAAGACCTAATAAGAGCATGCTACAGGGACACTGCTACATCGATGTTCATAGCAGCACAATTCACGATAGCAAGATTGTGGAATCAGCCTAGATGCCCTTCAATAGATGAATGGATTAAAAAATGTGGCATTTATACACAATGGAGTATTACTCTGCATTTAAAAATGACAAAATCATAGAATTTGGAGGGAAATGGATGGCATTAGAGCAGATTATGCTAAGTGAAGCTAGTCAATCTTTAAAAAACAAATACCAAATGACTCCTCTGATATAAGGGGAGGAAACAAGGACAGGGTAGGGACGAAGAGCTTGAGACGAAGATTTTCATTAACAGGGTTGAGAGGTGGGAGGGAAAGGAAACGAGAAGGGGAATCGCATGGAAATGGAAGGCGATCCTCAGGGTTATACAAAATGACATATAAGAGGAAAGGAGGGGTAAGACAAGATAATTCAAATGGAAGAAGTGATTTACAGTAGAAGGGGTAGAGAGAGAAAAGGGGAGGGGAGGGGAGGGGAGGGGGGATAGTAGAGAATAGGACAGACAGCAGAATACATCAGACACTAGAAAGGCAATATGTCAATCAATGGAAGGGTAACTGATGTGATACAGCAATCTGTATACGGGATAAAATTGGGAGTTCATAACTCATTTGAATCAAACTGTGAAATATGATGTATGAGGAACTATGTAATGTTTTGAACGACCAACAATAAAAAAAAATAAAACAAATTAAAAAAAATAAATAAACTAAAAAAAAAAAAAAAAAAAAAGACCCTGTCTCAAAACAAAACAAAAAGGGCTGGGGTTGTGGCTCAGTGTTTAATCGTCTCTGGATTCAATCCCTGGTACCCGCCCTCCCCCAAATAAAATGATATGGAATAAAATAAAATAAATGACTTTCATTTTTTAAAAGGCAAACTGAGGTTTATTTGAACATTTGTGCCTATATGCTTATATGATGTTGTTTTCCCCTGATTACTTTCTTGAAATATTATTCCCATATACAATAAAGTTCCATGATGTTAAGTATAAGTTCAATGAATTTTGATAAATGCATACAGCCTAGAAATCACCATCACCACTAAAACAGGGAACGTTTCTGTCACCTCAACATACTCTTGCACTCCCTTCACAGTCGATTCCCTGTCTCCAGCCTTTGTCAATATGGATCTGCTTTCTGTCATTAACATTATCACTTTCCTAAGTATTCATGTGACGTTATCATACAGTAAGTGCCCTTGTGCCTGTCTTCTTTCTTGTGGCACACTGCTTTTGATGTTCATACAGATTGCTGCATTTAATGATAGCTACTCCTGTCATCACTGAGCAGTGTTTAATGTTTGTACAGGTCACAAATTATCCATTCACCTGCTGATGACCATTTGAGTTGTCTCTAATTTTGGCTCTGATGAAAAGGACTGTTATGAAAATTGAATACAAAATTTATATTTCTCTTGGATAAACACCAAGGAAGAGGACTATGGTTTTAAAACCAAGAAATATTTGTTTTCCTATATCAACTATTCCAACAAAATAAAGAACACAAATATTTCAAAATTAATCTTATGTCACAATAAAATTTATTAGTGAGTCCACTGTAAGACAACTGAAGAGTCTGTACATTTTCTAGTCCTAAAAGAGCCACACACAATCACATACATTCAACATTCCAGGATAATGCTTAATAGTATGTATGAGACACTGTTCCTTACAAACTTCAATATATTATTAATCAAATAATACATTCATTATTACTATAGTTTGTGATTTTTTTTTCTTAAGAGCAAAAATAAGAGTTGTAGAATCTCCAATTTGAAAAACAGGACAATTTCAATCAGACCATTTTATAAAGAAATACATGTACAAAATACCTACATGTCAACATCAGTTATATTTGCTTTACAGAAGGAAAATATTCTTCATTTCATTTTCCAAATGAAAAACATTTTCTAAATTCACATGCTTGGATTGATCTGTAACACATAGAAATGTCTGGAATAGAAAAATTTTAAGTATCAGAATCCAGGGATATCATGTTTGCATTAAAAAATGCAGAGAAGCCTAACATTAACAAATTATGATTCCACAAAAGTCAAAGTTATGACTTAGATGCCCCTTACTTAAATAATAGTAATATCACTATGAGTTAAAAACTATTGATAACCACTGAATTGTAATACATGCAGACACTGAGAAAATTTCAAGTGCTTTTAAATACCTGTCATTATAAAAATGAATATTGTGCAATATTGTGGTCTCTAGAAAAAGATGCATGACAAAGTAAAACTTTAACCTTCAAAGTTTCACTCCAAAGTTACCAAGAAGTCTCAACTTCACTGAATTAATAAAGGTAAAACACATCCCATGACTGACTTCTGTGGTAGAACCTAAAACTTTAATGAAATATATGTAACAAAAATAAAATGAGGAGTTTCCTGGTATGTTATTATACTATTTGTATTCCCTTATCTTAATACTTAGAAACTCCATTTAAATTTTTTAAACTAGACACATAAAATTATTCTAAAAGTATAAATGAGTATTATGTGCATCAACTGACCAACCATCTGCCATGACCTGACAGCATCAAAAATATTTCACCACCTGACAAGATCAGGCCCAGACTGGAGAAGACTGGGGCCAAAGGCACAGGGAGCTCAGGACCACACAGTGGTTAACAGTGCCAGCTGGTGGAGGGGGCACACAGCTGTGTCCTCCGAACCCCAGCACATTTCCGCTTGCATCAATGCACCCAGTCCCTCGGATGGCGCAGAACTTCCAGAATTTCAGCTTCTTTGGAATTCTCCGAAGGTGAATGCATGTACTCCCATCTAAACATGATCAAAGCAGAAGCAAAAAAATTTTGAAAGTAATAATAAGTAACATACAACTCTTAAAATAAGTAAAAAAAAGAAAAAATAATAAAGAATAAAAACTAACAAAAAAAGTGTTGCTTCTCTTCTTTACTGTGCTTAATAATGCCTTGCCACCCACTAACTTTTTAAAAATATCTACAGCTAAAGAAATAGTTTTTTTTTTTTCATTCTTGAGCATATTTGGGCTAATATTAATATCCCAGAGCCTACATGCACTTTCATGTAAACCAAGGTTTCATAAATTGTAGCACCTCAGATGATCTGTGGGCAGATGTTAGCTTAATTCTTACCCAAAACTCTTCCCAGAGGGGGTGGGAAATCAAACAGGAAGGGATAGTCAAACTTATCCCCTCAAATACCTCTTACTTCTCTTTCACCTTTGTCCACAAAGCTCTGTCGTTCATTCTATAAAATCCAATATGATTTACCTTAACTATCTAACCATGATTTTCTTATAACATCAGCAAAGTCAAAACCAGTGAAGTCTTAGGTAAGATACTGTCAGCATTGACTTTCATATTTTAGGAGGGTTAGTCGGTTGGGGAAGACATATGAGTTATCTGCTTACCGGGCAGTTAGAGGTAAAGACATCAAGATGCTTTCAATCCTGGATCCTGGAGTGAAGAGGCCAAACTTTGTGCCCCGATCATACAGCAGATTAAATTCTACATACCTGAGATGAACACATCAAACAACATTAAGTGCCTGCTGAATGATATCTTTCTATTAAGCCTGTAACAAATACTTCAAGTGTGTGCGTGTGTGTGTGTGTGTGTGTGTGTGTGTGTGTGTGTGTGTGTCGGGGCGGGGGCGGGGGGGGGGATTCTCTCTCTGTCAGCTGGAACTGGCACAGAGAATACCAGCTTACAGCCCAAAGAGCTGTCCCCATCTGGCCAGCATAAATAAAAGGGCATTCTACCCCATGAACAATCGGATACACATTCTGCCCCAACACAGAGCAGTTACAAAAAAAGAAGGTTATGTTTCCCATAAATAAATAGAATGAATACAAAGCTGGGAACTTTAAGGCACAACAATTAAGGAAAAAAATGGCATCCCTTCTTAGGATAACACAGCTCCTTATAGTCCTCCCCATGGGCTGATGATTTCATTTCACTGCCTAGAACTCATAAGCACTACTAAGACAGTGTAGAACTTATGTAACTGAAGACCAAGTACAGCTACAGGTAATATTATTAATGATTATAATATTCTAGATGTTCCTCTTTCTTTTTTATTTTATTTTTAAGATATATTTTTAAATTTATAAACAGCAAATGCATAACAATTCTTATATGACATATATAGAGCACAATTGTTTGTATTGGGATAATTAATTATGGTTGAATGTGATAATCATTATTATCCAAAGTACATGTATGAAGACATGAATTGGTGTGAATATACTATGTATACAACCAGAGATATTCCTCTTTCTTAAAAACTAGACACATAAAATTATTCTAAAAGTATAACCACTGAATTGTTATATATTTTCTTAAAGTGGGTAATAACATTTTTAAGTACTGGTATAATTCATTCTTCTGGCAGATTAACAACAACCATAATATAGTGTTTTGAGTCTTAGTGCTGTGTTTTTTTTGTTGTTGTTGTTGTTTTTCAAGAAAAATATCATGGGCATCAACTAAAACTTGGTTCAGTATATTAACTTGTCCAAGGATTCCATTAACTGTCATAGACACAGATATGGATTCCAACTAACTTAAAAATATTTATCCGCCTTTAACATCATGGGATGTCAAAAAGTTTCTTCTCCCCAATTTCAAAAGGATAATTTTTACAACCCAAGGAAGTCAGAATGATCCATAAATGTGAAAATTTAAATAAATAGTCCCTCTTTCAGATCATTTTTCAACTACTTCAGAAACTACTCTGCTGGTCTTAAATTTCCTTAGATATTCTCATTTATCCTACTGGTTATTATCTTTAAGCCCATTCATAGCAAAATATTCTTTAGAACCCACAGTAATTCATTTTTAAAATGATATCATTTTGTGTGAAAACTTGTAAAATTTAAATTATTTTATCCATGCATCCTTTTCTAGTTCTCTCCACTTATCACTGATTGACCTTTACATACTAATGACTATTTTATACCCCCTTATTTCTATTTCAAAGATAATTTAAGTAAATCTTCTTTTTTCTTAAGATCATGGAAAAGAGGGCTGGGGATATGGCTCAAGCGGTAACTTGCTTGCCTGGCATGCGTGGGGTGCTGAGTTTGATCCTCAACACCACATAAAAATAAAATAAAGATGATGTGTCTACCGAAAACTAAAAAATAAATATTTAAAAAAATTGTCTCTCTCTCTCTCTCTTTAAAAAAAAAATAGATCATGGAAAAGAATTTAATCTCTCAGCTACCTTTTTACTCAACGTTCATTCTAAAAACATGATCCCTAATGGAACGCTGATTCCCTAGCGTATATTGATGTACTTGAAGAACTATGTCAAAGGTCCTTATAAGGGGTACCCCAAATGTATTCTCTATGTGATACACATATTCCTTTCTTTGAGTGAATAACACCCCTTCTTCACATCAGCCTCCCTGACTTCCAAAAGATTTCACTTAGATCTGACCTTGATCCTTTCCGTGTATTTATCCTCTCTGAGGTGCCTATAAATTATGAGATTTAATCAACCTTTTTTGATTTAACTAATGCCTATGTTTTACCCTGCTTCCCTTTACCAAAACAAAAATAAGGTGAAAGTCTTTAGTGAGAAAAAAGTGACTATGAGACAAAAGTTCAAAGTCAGAGGAAATAATAGCAGCAACTAAGGACACGAGACTAGAAGAGGGGGCCAAGGGAGAGACTCAAGTCAAAAAGAAACCAGAATGACCACTGAAAAGGAAACTCATATTTGAACAAATGGGGCGGAGGAGGAGTAATCTGTAAAGGAGACAGTGCATTATGAAATATGAGAGACTGAAGACAGCACAAGCATCTATAAGTCTCTCCTATGAGGAAAGAGCTATTCTCTTGCCATCTTAGGGCCCAGAGATAAGGGTGGTAGAAGGAGACTGTCTTGAAGAACACTCACACCACACACTGTAGAAAAGAATCTATTAGTGCTATCCTAATATCCACACTTCTAACACAAAAAACACCAGACATGCAATGATACACATACAATGGAATTTTCAGAATGACCTGCCATCATTCAATGTAAAAAAGAAAAATAAAAAGAACAAAAACCTATTCCTATTTTAAAACTATTCCTCTAAGCAGTTTTAAAAGCTTCATCTGATTACTCCTCACAAAATCTGCCAGCTCTGCAAATGAAATCTTGTACAAAACTAAGATACTTTAGTTTCCACAAAGTTTTAAATTATCCTCTTAGATATGTCTTCCCCATTAAATGACCCTCTATTCAGCAGGTCCATGTTATGTCCCTCTGTGGTCATTATAGTGCCTGACCATAGGAAGCCCACTTCTTTCAAGTGAAAGAAGGAAAGAGTGTCAAAGGTATATTTGAGAAATTTGGCAGGGTGGGGGTGGGGTGTCTGTGATGTCCCCAAACAGATGCATGGTTTAAGAAATTTCTAAAAGGAAAAGTTTAATAAACTTTCATTTTTCCAAGTTGATAAAGCTTTACCTCCTTAGTTATCAAAGCTTCGTGTGCCTGAGACAATTAACATAAATTAGAAAATCTATGTCATGAACTAGTGGTATAGATACATTTAAGAGGATAATGAGAAACTGATGTGGGCTGGCAGGATGGATATTTGGAACTGACCCATTTGGCCACCTAATCAAGCTTTTCAAGCTCAATGCACTCAGCAGGATGAATAAAGTGACTATCATGGCTTACCATTATAAACCTGCTTCAACTTTCTCTCTTTCTTGTACTAGAAAGACGAGTTTTAGAGTCAAGATGATTCAGTGCCACATCTGGTATCTTATATGTACCAGCTGTGTCATCTTGGGCAAAGACAAGAAACTTTCCTTTCTATATTCTGTAAAATATTACACCTATTACACAGATCTGTTGAGAAAACTGGATGAAAAATACCTAAGATAGGTGTTGCCCACATTAGTGTGCAAGGCTCCAAAATTACTAAGTTCTCATTAAGTGTAAGTAATTTCTACAATTATTTATATTAAAATAACTTTTAAGATGAATGAAAAGTATGATTGCAAATTTAAAAATCAGCAAAGAAATGCCCACATCTTGAAATAAGACTGGAGGACATTGCCAGAAGTCTAATAGAAATTAGCTAAATTTTCTTTAGCAAATACTGCATACCTACTGTACGTCTCTAATGGATAGATGAATCAAATAAACTTTATTTATTTTTAGAATACTATTTTACAGTATTTTCAGTTTCATTTGTAACATTTATCTGGTTATAAAATAAAATCAGACTGCATATTAACATCTGCCAAAGACAACCCGACACCCTATCCACTGTAATTAAGGCTTCACCATTTCTTCCAGCTGTACAGAGACAATTTATTCTGCTGTTACTTACCGTCCTCTTCTAAGTTGCTGCCACAGCTTCTCCTGGGGGGTGAATGAGTCATCACAGTGCTTTTTCACAAGGGGGATATAAGAAGGAACCACAGCCTGGGCACAGCTCTGCACAAAGCGAAACACCTCCTCCTTGGATGGAGAGTCAAGATCATCAAAAAAGATACCACCAATGCCCCTGCGCTCTCCACGGTGTGCTATAAAAAAATAATCATCACACCTGAAAAACACAGCAGGATCAAATCAGGGATCAAAGGAGAAAAAAGACAGACATGAAAATCCATGTGAGCCTCTTATTTCAGAGCCCTATCTTCAATTAAGGCCAGCACAGTGTCCTTATTTTCTAACCATGAAAATGAAACTAGGACTTTAGAAAGATACTCTTATCTGTAATCAGGCAACTGAATCATGTCTGAAGAATACAGAACTTCAAGGACTTTAGTAAAAAGAGCAGCAGAGTTCAACATGAATCCTGTCTTGAAATAAGTGCTGCTTTAAAGGAAGCAGGAGGATGGATGTCTTCCAACAATGATGCCAACCAGCGTGTAACCCTGAACTCTAGAGTCAAAGGAAGGAACTGTAAAAAAATCTCAATGATCTCTTTCAGCCATAAGATCTGATGACTTTATAGCATGCACAACTGAGAGGGATTGGCCTTCTATATCTGCCCAAACAAGCTTCCTAAGTCATCTCCTAAATGCTAATAGTTTGCAGAATAGTTTACAACTTGCAATAGTTCTGATGATCTGTGTATAATAATGGTCCCTCAACAGAATAAGCTGTTTCAACAAACAAAAGCTGTTTAAAAGATCACTTTTTATAGCCTCAAAAGATCAAACTCAAAAGAAAACAAAAACAGCAAAAACTGGAACTGATGCACTGGTATAACCAACTCAGTACCTCAGCGGTGTGTTTTCCTTTATATGAATAACATAGTTCTTTTCAAAAGTATATCCTGAGCAAGGGTGTTAAGTCAGCTTTTAACCCAAGTCACCTCAAAATTTCTCTTTATAAGATTACAAAACAAAGAGGTTTACTAAACACTTACACTAAAAATTTCTTGTTAACTAGCCTGGATCCTAGGTTTTTTTTTTTTTTTTTTTTTTTTTTTTTTGGTGGTGCTGGGGATTAAACCCAGGGCCTTGGGCATGGAAGGGAAACTCTCTAGCAACTGAGCTAGATCCCCAGCCCCTGGATATCTTACTAACTAATACTACCTAAAAGTCATCTCAGTAGAAGAAATAAAAAATCATGACAGTACCCCACCAATACTCCTGGAAGGATGCCGAGTTGTGGGAAAGAGTAAAAACAAAATGAAAACCTGTATCTTTTCATTTACATGCATCCATAGCTTATAGTTTTCACCGGCAATGTTAAATCAAGAAGAGAATATTCCAAAGCTTTATCTTTTGTTAAAAAATATTTTAAAGCTAAATGTCAGACTTCTGAATAAGTGATAATTTTCCACAATTACTAGCTATAAAAACAAAACAAAAAGACAAAATCCCCTCTTGGTTTTCTTTTTAAGAATGGCAATTAGCTCTAAACAGAATTGGGTTCTTTATTCTTATTCTAAACAATTTATGCTAAGATTCTATTTGATTATGTAACAAATATTCTGAGTCTCTTCATATCTGTAAGGGTTATATTCTATCTTTCTAAATCATTTGAGATCAAAAAGAGATGCTGCTACACAATATGTATTATAGACATTCAAATATAAATTGCTAAGTAAATAATTTATTTAAAACACTTAAAATTGGGATTCCACTTATTTTAGTAAGCAAAATATGAAAATAGTTAAATCTTCATAACTGAAGAAGGTTTTTAGTGATATAACAGCTGCCTTCAGGACTCACCAAAGGAATGAGACATACTTTTAGGGTCATAAAAGTGCAATATCTGTACCTACCATTTTTTAAATTTGGGGTAGAGATCTGGACCATGCTGGTCACAAGCCTCCTTTAGAGTTCTGTGAAAATGAACAGCATCCTCTTGGTTCAAGTATGTTGGAGTGAGGTCACATCCACCACCAAACCACCACTGCTTGGTACCTACCAGATCAAGACACTGGGTTCAATGTGGACTCTGAGATTCCACACACTACTGACTGCATTAGCAAACTCAATTCATCAGCTTAATTTATTAAGCATAATATAGTGAAAATCAAAAACCATTTTACAGCCGGGCGCTGTGGTGCACATTGGTAATCCTAGGGGCTCGGGAGCCTGAGGCAGGAGAATTGTGAGTTCAAAACCAGCCTCAGCAAAAGCAAGGTGCTTTTGTAAAAGCTCCCCAGGAGATTCTGAAGCTCTCCCTATTAAAAACCACTGTCACCCCTTCCCTTCACCCAGAAATGGACAAAATACTTGCTAAGGTGGCAACTTACCATTTGAGTATAATTGTTTGATGAACTTACTTTGATCTATTGATTATCAATACAAGTTACCAATTGTTTTTTTGTTTCTTTGGTGCTGGAGATTGAATAGGGTCTTGGTGTATTCTAAGCACACTCTATACCACTGAGCTATACTCCCAGTCAGTAAATAAGTTTTAAACATTAAAAGACTGAACCAAATTGAATAGCTTCAAAATGAAAAATTAAGGCAGTAACTTTAAATGCCATCACCTGTAGACACATGAGCAGGAGTGGGCATGGCATTGCACAGATGCTCCAACAAGTTTTAACAGATGGCTCTGCTGATAGTTATAGGCTGGAATTACATGCACCTGAGGCCTGATCAAATGTATCCTATTTTAAACCAACTGATAATGTCATGGTGACGAGCAAAGCTATGCATGGAGAAATATTTTCTCCAAAAGCAAATTCTCAATTTCAACTTAACTTCATATATGAAGTTTTCCTTCAGATATAATGAACTTATATTTGTAAAGAATCCTGTGTACACTTCAAAGTTTGAGTTTGTTAAATCATTTTTTTCTGTGCTGGAGGAAATATGGGGAGGTCAGAATCAATCAATACCATTTTCACTTTCCATATCTAGTGCATAATCCACTGTATCTGCTGAGGAATACGCTTTCATATACTTCCTGGAAACCTAGTTAAGGTTGTACTTATCCTTCCTTGCTTTAGATGTGATGCTTTATTATCTGGTTTAAAATATATATTTTGTGCAATAATACTTTTCACAGTTCCTGATTCACTTACCATCAGCTTCTTCTACTTCAAAGTATCTGTAGTTGAAATGGATAGTGGGAGCATGAGGATTCTTAGGGTGAATAACAGAGCTCACGCCCATAGCAGAAAATGGCAATTTACCTGGAAAATAAAATATGCATTGAGCTGCATTCAATCATCTGGCCTGATACAAATGAACTCTAATGTGATTTCTAAATCAATTTTCAAATGCTGCTTTTCAATTTTTTTTCTAAAATATAATTTTCACAAAGTAACTATGAACATGCTTATCAAGCATATGCCCCCACAGAGCTTTTTCCAAAAACACTATTTATTTTATAAATAAAACTTATGTGGTGGTGGGGGGGTGTTGCAAAACTATGAAACACTGTTAAGATGATCTGATTTACCATCTTTAGTCTTCAAAACTTTTCCTCTGCTTCTCATTTGCTTTGCTGCTTCCTCGGAAAGATTCCCATGAACGACAGAAATGCTCACCCCAGCCTTCTCAAAAACCCGCCCATCTTGAAGTACACAGCTGATGCCGCCACCGCCTGTTTAGAGAAATGGAAAATAGGGAGAGTATAGAAGTCTGCAAATCTGAGACCTTGCATGTAGGTGGTGAGATGAGTAGTTATTTTCCTCCTCTATTTTCCAAATATTCTATAATGGTATATCTATAATTTTTTATCTACAATAAAATTAAATAACTAATTTAGCTTTATG
The DNA here is from genome assembly GCF_045843805.1 of Urocitellus parryii. NCBI lineage: Eukaryota > Metazoa > Chordata > Mammalia > Rodentia > Sciuridae > Urocitellus > Urocitellus parryii. Next base: position 147,749,802 of record NC_135532.1, read on the forward strand.
GCATGAGCTGTTGATAATGGTCAAATACTGAATCTCACTCATATCTTTAAAGTAAATATTTCCTCTACATTCTTATGACATCACCTAAAATAAATCACTAGAATATTCTCCCTTCAAATACTGCCCTTCAAAATGGAACTCTTATGATATATGAGGGAAAGCTAAAGTTAAAAAATAATAATGGGTACTTGAATGATGTTCTATTATTACTGAATCTAAAAGCTTTATATTGTTTCAATGTTTTTTTTTTCTCAGTTTACCATGAGTCTTTTGTGTTTACAGATGATTAAAAAACAGTAGATAACAGTAGACTTAAGGAATTCAGAACCTCAAATTGAGCAAGACACACATTAATATTCAGGCATAAGATCCTTACTATTAGTTTTGTATTTTGTTTTTGTTTTCTCAAGACACTGAGGTCACCATAAGGGCACTGTTTCATGAAGGTTCATGTTTGGCTTGTTTTAATTTTAAGAACTTTAGGGCTGGGTCAAAAGATGACCTATACAACCCCTGTACATTCTAAATGAGAAAACTAAAATCTAGAGAGGCAAAAAAGTGTGTTGAAGGTGACACTAGGCATGGTGGCATAGGCCTGTAATCCCAGCAACTTGGGAGGCTGAGGCACAAGGATCACAAGCTCAAGGCCAGTTTCAGCAAATTAGTAGGCCCTAAGCAACTTAGTGAGACCCTGTCTCAAAAATTTAAAAAATCAAAAGAACTGGGGATGTGGCTCAGTGGTAAAGACCATCTGGGTTCAATCCCCATTATGAAAAAATAAACAAAAGCAAGATCACACAGCTGGCCATAGACCAAAACCATTTGTCCAAGTCTTGTTCCTGTTTCAGGCAACATTCTAAACATTTGACATATTTCAACACTTGACATCACTTCACTTAAATTTCATAATATGCATACATAGATTAGGGAAACATACATAATATATATACCTAAGGAAACAGGTACAAAAGAGTTAAATAACTAACCAAAGGTCACATAACTAGTCTAATACTTGAGGCTGTGACCTGGTTCAGTGGCCTTCACTTGAAAACATTACAAGATGGAAAACACTAAGTAACCTGACAGAACCTCACTTAATGTGGCTGTAGCAGTATCACAGCTCAAAATCTAGTGGTAAATAGTTGCTGTTGTATTCCCCCATTTATGAGCAAGATGTGGGGTTTCACTGTATAGGCAACAGCAATGGTCGCCATTATATGACTCCATAAGAACTGGGTTTGATACTTAAGCATGTTGGCATTAAATAGAAATATTTTTCTAGCAGGAAATCCGATAGGTGCATTTGGCAGAGCCACTGACAAACCAAATATTCCTGGTGGAAAAGAAAAAAGAAGCCTGGGGTTGTGGCTCAGTGGTAGAGGGCTCACCAAGCATGCCCGAGGCACTGAGTTCGATCCTCAGCACTACATAAATGTAAAATAAAGATATTGTGTCCACATTTTGGACAAATGAGACCCTCAGATGAAGGAGTTTGACAAGCATTTTGCATGACGGAGTCAAGTTCCTCTATCTCTAAATGACGAAGGACAAAAGTACCTGGAGAAACCGATGAAATTCAGGGAAAACCGATCTTCAGTAACTTTGGACATCCAAACTTGTTGTATGTAAATATCCCTTAAGATTTCCTTAAAAAATGTCATTATGGAATTGAGAACATTTTGAAATACCCAGTACTAAACTGACAATAGATCCGGGTCCACACCGCAAGCAGAGGGTTGATGGCTCTCTCAAGTGGCCCCTCTGGGGCACCCCCTATACCACCATCCCAATCCTGAGGCAGGGTCTTTCAGCAACCTGGAGTCCCGCCTTTTTTCCAAGCCCCGCCTCCCTCTAGGGTCCGAACACCTCACCTTCCTTCCTCTCCCATCGGTCCACAGAGAAGCTAGCGACCCCATCTACCTGTGCCAGTGCCTGGCACACCTGGGCCTGCGTCTCCAGGATCAGCAGCTCCATTTTGGTCTTCATGTCGCCTGGCCTCTTCCGCAACTCGTCCAAGTCAGTCACAGGCGAGGCCATAAAGCAGCTGCAGCGTCGGGCCAGGTCATCCTCCTGTGGCCTCTCCGGCGAGGGACTCCGCGCCCCGGAGCTCTTGGGCACCATCTCGGCCCGGTGCACATGCCCGAAGGCGGCGGTGGCCAGCCCTGCCAACCCTGCTAGCGCTGCGGCCAGACCGGTCCCAGGCCAAGGGCCATCTCTAGCCGAGGGGCCATGCGCAAGTCCACGGCTGTGCACCGTGCCAGCCGTGCCAGGGGGCTGGCAGATGCGTCCGGTTGCGCAGCGCTGGGACCAAGCACGCAGCTCTCCGCAGCCGCCTCGCGCCGCGCGCCAGCAGGGGCCAGCGCTCAGCCTGCCCAGGTACCAGGCCATGCTCCGCGCTGTCGCACTAGGCAGTGCCCACGTCCTGGAGACTGGCCTCTTAGCTGGACGGGTTTCTGAACCGGCGACCAGCACTAATGGTCAGAACCTCTAGCCGAGAAGCTCTACTGCCGGTTTGGGCCCCGGGTGGTGGACGCGGAGCAGGGAATGCTGGGAGCTGTAGTTCGGCTCATATCGCCCCTGCAGTGAGCGCCAGTGCTCGCTGGGGACCCGGAGATAAAGATCCTCCGCGCCTTGAAAGGCTGGTTGGACCAGAAAAGATTTCAGCATGGGGAGGTGCAAGAGAGCTGTGGAAGCAAACAGACAGATAAGAGAGGCTTTCTTGTCACGTACAACCCTGGGTGTGCTGTCAGCCACAGCGAGAAGGCAAAATAGAGATAGGAGACTGAGAACCAACAGGGAAGGAAATATGGCAGAAACACACCCTCACCTCCACCCTGACCGTCCTGCCTTACATATTCCAAAAGAAAAAAGTTTTGAAGAATATAGATCCTACCTCCAGATCTATGGAATGTTTGCAAAAGTGCCCGGGTCCCAGTCCTCCAGCTCCCCTAGAACGTGTGGGGGCGGTGAGGGCGGGGCCTGAGGAACTCCTTGCTTAAGGAGTGGGAAGTTAAAAATATAGTTGAAAGCCCTGGGGCCTAGGGAACTCCTTGCTTAAGGAGTGGGAAGTCAAAAAAGTAGTTGGAAGCCCTTAAGAGAATCCCAGGGAAAGATTTTTCTGTACTCAAGTCCATATCACAGATCTGTACATAAAATCTTGCTTGGCCTTGCTTCTCCAATGTCCACTTAATAATTTTAGAAATAGGAAAAAACAACGTGGATGTTTAACTTAACCAGCATGCAACTCCTGACCTGGGAAGTGTGCCTGATTAAGAAATACCAGGCCTGGCCTGTAATACAGTGGGTCCGAAGGCCAAGACAGCAAGACTGCAAGTTCAAGGCCAGCTGCATCAATTTAGTGAGATCTTGTCCCCAAAAAAGAATTAAAATTTTAAAAGTGCAGGGGAGGCACTGGAGATGTAACTTAGTGGTAAAGCGCCTCTGAGTTGGATCCCCAGTACCAAAGAAAAAGAAAGTCACACCAGGACTGTCACTCTAGTGACTCAGGAGGCTGAAGCAGAAGGATCAGAGCTTTCAGTCAGCTGGGACAACTTAATGATACCATCTCAGAATTGAGAAAGAAGGGGGGGTGGGGGGATGGGGGGTGTAGCTCAGTGATAGAGCACCCTTGGGTTAAATTCCCAGTAACCATAATGAATAAATGAATAATTTTAAAATAATTATCCAACCATTATAGGGTGCTGACTATATTTTTAACATTCAATACTTCCAACAACTCCTATAAACTAGGCAGAGCAAACATCCACACTTTAATCCATACCCCCCTGTTTCCTTTCTCCTTGCCTCACACACTAGTAAAAAATGAAGCTTACATATTGAAATGCAGGAGTTTTGTCCCATAACTATAACCCACTACTGTGAAGTCTAGACACAAAGGTATAAGAAAAATTGTCAACATTTTCAACACTTGTTTTAAGAACGAATTGGTCCCTTAAGTATCCATAATTATTTTAATTTCTAGTAGCAGATAATAGTTTAAGCCAATGGTGGTTATTCTCACTAAATTTTCACTGATGGAAGTTCAGCGGCTTGCACTGGGCTCCTTGTGCACACCAGTGTGTCTTAGCCACAGCAACCTCAGGCAACTTTTGCCCTGAACATAATGCTGCCTGGATTAGCATGCGTCTCCAAGACTAAACAGCTAAGAGTCCATGGAAGGAAATGGCCTGGATTGAGAAGTGCATAAACTTCACCTAAGGATGAAAAAACAGCAGTTTTTAGCCACATGGTAATTTGTCAGGAAGCCATGTTAGAAGGAAAGGAAGCATAAGAACTATCACTTCAGGAGAGGCATTTGCCTTTTCTGGACTCCTATGATGAGTTTGGCAGGGCCTACAGAAGATAAATGCACCTCATTGATGAAAAGAAACCTCTCAGCCATTTGTCTGTCAGAAGCCACTTTGTTATTATTCCGATTCTGCAACTACCCATTAAGTTAGCAAAAGATAAGCAGGAACAGACCATTTCAAACATTTGCTAACTCTCAAATGCTGGTTCTGAACAAGCTGTATATTGCTAAGTCATATTTGTCAATGTGGAATAAAAGGCAGGCGTCCCCTCTCTGAGCAATTTCATGCATCACAGAGCTACTGGGGACGAAAAAAAAGTTCATAGTAATTTGTAAGACATACGGTATAAGGTAGGAGTGTTCATCTGTCAGGTTTTTTTTCCCCAGTGAATGGATACACTGATGGAAACACTCCTTTATAATTTGTTTTCTTCATGACCCAATAGGCAAAACATTCTGACTAATCTTATACAAACTTGGGAGGTATAGGAAATGCACGTCAATTTTAAAACACACAATTCTCAGAATGCTCCTTCCTCTGTCCCCCAAAGTACTATAGGACATAACTGATTTTAAGTCAGATAGCAGAATATAAGTCTTCCTTATAGAGAGAACTGGAGGCCTCCATTCCATCCCTCAGGTAGCTTTACTGCTTTCTAACACAAACATGCCCATACCCACACACATACCCATAATTCCCATTATCTTTACTAAATTGTATTATTTTCACCAATTCCCAAATTTTGAAAGACAGTCTCAAGAAATTTACTACCAAAATGACTCAGTTCTGTTGTTTTCAGATAGTCACAGAAACTCAAGCTAATCAGTAACAAAGTATTGCTAAACATGTGTTTGCCTTGGTATGCTTCTGCCCAACTTAGAAATTCTGTTGGGAGTCATGGGGTTAGTAAGATTAAGAAAGAAGGGGAATGTTTGAGATTTTAATTTTAATTTTTGTCCTAGAATTTATATTTTTTAAACTTTTAGAGTGTCAGAGGCAACTGCTTACATAGGTCACTAAAAGAGCTCTTAAAGCTATAAATAAACTAAATATTCAATATAATTTAATGTGGTTGACTTACTTTTCTTTAATTTTCTAATTAGAGTCTTGCCAAGATATAAATACCACTCAAATATTCCAAGAGAGTTTTATAAAAGGGACAGAATCTTAGTGCCTGCCACTATTGTCCTTTACTTTTTCACTTTAGCTTCTCTCTAACTCTTTTCTTTATAGTAATATGGATGTGATGTCTGGTGTTCTAGCAACCATTTTGTGACCAGGATTATTAAGATCCCATAAAATATATTGTAGATCATTAGAAGCAGTCTGGGCTATGGGGAGGCGGTCAGTGCCTCTCTATGGGTCCTTCTTCCTGCCCAGAAGGGTATAAGCCACCGGAGAAGAAAAGTCAGAAATAATTAGTGAAGAAATAAGAAGCAGAGACAGAATTATAGTTTTGAAGCAGAACACCTGATACGTCCAGCCCACACAGAAGCTGGAGCTAAACAATTAGGAAATGGCTACTGTGGCTTAGTTAAGGGGCTGTATCAAGGCAGGGATAGAATATCAGGGGTGGAGCTTTGCTTCATGGTGTCTTGCAGTCAGCAGGTTGATAGGCATCTTGGCAAGTCACACCCATCTCTGAGAGGCTATGTGGCTGCAGAAAGTCACCCCATCTCCTGTACTATGGGGGACCAGACAGAGCTGAACAGCAATTCACATGTATTTGGGTGATTTTACCCTGTATGATTGTCACAAGAAGTTCCCAAATATCAGATGTTCCTGCTCAAAGTCTACAATGGCAGTGTAGTCCACACATAGCCCACAGATAGCTCTTGACACTGGGCACTGATGATATCCTTGAGAAGATTACTTTTGGATTGTTTATTACAAGAGAAAAAATAGGGTACAGGTATGCTGCTATAGTCCTTCTAATATAGACTGTGTGCTATTTTGATTCAGGCCCAGAGCAATGGAATCTGCTGACCATGTACTGAACCTCTGAAACTGTGAGCCAAAGTAAACACCTCCTCTTCTAGGTTGTTATTGCTATGTACTTGCTAGTTCTTCTTTCTGAATCCCCTATTTGTGTTAACGCTGGATACATAGGCTCAATTCCAGGAATCATGTTTAAAAATTTCTCCCTATAGTGGGCATCTATACTATCATCAGTTCATCACAATTCTCTTTCTCTAGAAATTTCCCTAAAAATCCCCCATTCTCCCTGTCCTCCTCCTCTTCAAGTCCCCAACTGTAAGTAATGTGGGAGAGCTCCATGTTCTTACATTAGCCATATTCCTTCCTCTGAACATTATATATTGGTTCCAGGGTGGGCATCTGAACCAAAAGGTCTAAAAGGAAAAGTTCATCAAGTTTTAGACCAAGAAATAAAGTCCATCTTCTCTTGTCTGTCCACAGTTACCTAAGCAATTATATGAATCAGTTGTTGAATTAAAAAACACCTTTTCTGTCAGAGGGGGAAAAATAATTGCATTAACTTTTCTGTCAACTTTCTGGTTGAACATTCAATTACTTAAAACCTACATCTTTTTCACATGAACTACTGCTTAATAATATTTCCACTTTCCTGGTTATGGGCCAGTGATTTATTTTTAATTATATTTTAATCATATTAGCTTCAGGTAATTTCAGCAGCTAAATTGACACTCAGTTCTGTCATTCAGCATGCTAATTATTCCTGCCAGATTTAGACATTTGCAAATTTGATTAAAATGTAAAACTCTATTCATCCAACTGGTTGTCTTGGAAAAGAGGATATGGTTGAGTACAATGCCTTAGATTACAAGGAATTTGTTGAGTTGTTTCCAATTCAATTAAAAAAAAAAAAAAGCCAAGCCTCCTGTTGCACATTTGTAATCCCAGTGACTGTGGAAGCTGAGAGAGGAGGTTCATAAGCATAAGACCAGCTTCAGAAATTTAGCAAGGCCCTAGGCAATTTAGTGAGATCCTGTCTCAAAATAAAAAATAAAAAGCTGAGGATTGTAGCTCAGTGGTAAATTGCCTCTGGGTTAAATCCCTAATACCCAAAATAACAAAAAAATAAATAAAAAGAAGATTATAATCCAATAAATGGCCTTCTTTGATTCTCAAAATGCAAATTCCCTAACTATATTACTTTGCCACCAAAATACAATAAAATTCTTCAATTGCATTTTGTCATTTCTTTTTTATATTCTTTAAGCATTATTAACAGAGTTTCCTATATCACTTCTAGAAGTCAGTATTTTAACTAAAGAATGATGCTTACATAGACTGGAAGGTGTATCCTGATTCAAATCATGGAGGTACTCTTTTATTCAGTACTATTCTACGTACACCTCCATACTAAATTCTCCCTCCCTACCTCTCTATCTATGTTTCTCTATTAATATTTGAGCTTTGTTTTGTTTGTTTACACTTCTCTTTATAACTTCAGTTGTTTTGCTTTCTGTTCTTGGTTAACATTGCACTATTTGTCCTATAAGTTTATTTCTCTTTCTCTCTCTACTTTTTCATTGGTCAAAAACTCGTCTGGCACAAACCATCCATGGGCTGTGTGTGCATTGTGTTACACACAGTAGCCTCTTGAGGGTCTAAGCCTGGCTCTGCCAACTCCCTGTCAGGGATTGATCACATGATGCGGGTGCGCCTCCTCCTCTAGCTCTGCCTAGGATCCCACACATAACTTGAGGTGGGTGTGACTCACCAAGATGTCCATCAATCTGCTGACCATAAGACATCAAGAAGTAAGACTGCACCCTTAAAACCTGATTCCCCTCTGATGGCTCCACTATAAAATAATGGAAACAGTGGACTTGTGCTCTCTTTTCCAGCTTTTTCCACTGTGGAAGCTGACCCTTAAGGTCGCCTAGCACCCCTCCCTTGATTTGAAAACTACTCTGTGTATTGTGCGGTTTTTCACTGCTTTCTAGCCTAATGTTGCAGCCAGCTCTTTTAAACCCAGTTCATCTCATCTGCACGAGTTGTAGGTGAGACTCATTCCTCTTCTAAACCTCAAAATTCGTTTTGTTCAAATTAGATTTTTAAATATATACTCCGAAATAAGACCAAGATGGCTGAGTGTATGTACCTGCATCTTCCTTCCACAAAACAGGAACAGAAACAAATTTAAAAAGTAACTGCAATTCCACTAGAGTGTTTGAGGGAGAATGCCAAAACGAAGAAGGGGTGCTCCAGAGATGAGTGGAGCAGAGACTCAGGATGACCTCATAAAGGGGGGATAGATCCACAGGTCATCTACTGTCACGTCTTCCCAACTCAGATCAAGCCTGAAGCAAGAGGAAATCTTGGAGCTCTGAATGAGAAGCAGGAAGCCCTCAGCAATACACTCTAATGACAAATAAACCTGAATCATTTGTTGCTGGAGAGGATCGCAACTCTCACAGACCCTGAGCCTAGGTTGAGTAGCTGCTCGGAATTTCACACGATCACATATCCCTGAAGAGTTTGGCCCACCTTGTGCACTCCCTACCCACGCTGCCTGCACAACACCACCATTGGGTCCTGTCGACCCGCTTACCTACAAAGCAGCTCTTTGGATGTACTCACCCACCTTTGACCCTGGGAATGAGTCAGGAAGCCCACTCTGAGTGATTTATCTCACCAAAGCTCTACAAAAGCACCCACAACCTTCACATTCTGAGAGACAACCCTACCTAAGCCACCATTGTGGCCCAGCTTCCATGTGGTACTTAAATAATAACAATTGCCCCTCCTTAGTTGCCAGGATTACCACACAAATTTCTCTCAGGCCTTCCAGGGGACCCAGCCTGCACATGGCCCTGAACACTGATGGATGCCCTACCCCAGCCTTGTACATGGTGCATTGTGCCCAGCGAGGACCACCAGTGGAGAACTGATACCATCTAACCCACAGAAAATGATAAATACCACCGCCATGCACACACAGCACTAGGAGCACCATGTCTAGTATTGCTGGCAAACTTATGCACCTAAGAGATCTGCATAGCATCTAGCAGAGCAATTACATGAATTCCACAATCCTAGGCCCCTGAGATACCCTCTGTCATTGACTACATTGACATTACCTTACTCAATCCACCTGGTACCAAAGCCAATGTAGTCCACCCAATGGACACTCTTGGACTCATTGTGAAGAGAATTTTTTTTTTCTTTTACAAAAGCTACTGTATAATTGGTGAAGACAACAGATTCAACAGATTTGCAAATATCAATAAAAAATATAATGCCCAGCAAAGCTCTCCTTCAGACCAGAAAGGACATTCCAACATTCAAAATTCTGAGACAATTCATTACCACCAAATAGGATTCCAAGAATTACTTTAGGGACACCTATCTACACCAAGGAGCAAAATAGTGGTAACTACCACCATGAAAACAAGTCAAATTATAAAACTCAGTAGCAGAGCATATAGATAAAGGAAAGGGAAATGAAGAAGCAAATCATATCACTATGGAAAATCACCAAACCACAAAAATGAATAATTAGAGGAATAAAGAGACAATAGATAAAACAACAGATAGAAATTAACAAAGTGACAGGACTGAGTTCTTATAGACCAATAATAACCTTGAATGTGAATCCCCCAGTTAAAAGATGTAGACTGGATGAATGGATTAAAAAAAGACCCAACTCTATATGCCTATAGAAAGTCACTTCACTAGTAAAGACCTATATATAGAAACTGAAAGTGAAGGGATGGAAAAGAAGTTCCATCACAAAAGTAAACCAAAGACAAGTGTAAATAGCTATATTATAAAATAGACATTAAGTCAAAAACTATAAAAAGAGTTGAAGAAGTCCACTATAAAATGATAAATGAGTCAATTCAACAGTAAGAGATAACAATTGTGATTAGAAATGGTAAGAATTGAAGAAATTCAAACAACATGCTCTTGAATGATCAAGGCGTCTATGAGAAAATCAGAAGAGAAATTAAAATTTTTTTTGAAACAAGTGAAAATGTAAACACAACGTACAAAAATCTGTGAGACATAGAAAAAGCTGTATTAAGAAGAAAGTCTATAGCAATAAGTTTCTACTTTAAAAAAGAAAAAAAAAGGTACCAAAAGAGAAGACACAGAGACAAAACCACATAAATAAAGTTATCTCATACTAGACAAAGGTGCCAAAAACATTCCCTGGAGAAAAGATAGCCTATTCAATAAATACTTCTGGGAATTTGGGAATCCATGTGTAACAAAATGAAATTAAACCCCTATTTCTCATCCTGCATTTTGAGTTGAGTTTGAAACTCAACTCAAAGTGGATCGAAGACTTAGGCACTAGACCAGAGACCCCCGTGCCTAACAGAAAAGAAAAGAAAAGAAAAGTAGGCCCAAATCTTCACCATGTTGGCTGAGGACCTGGTTCCCTTAACAATACTCCTAAAGCGCAACAAGTAAAATCAAGAATCAATAAATTGGATGGATTCAAACTAAAAAGCTCCTCAGCAAAGGAAACAATCAAGAGAGAGCCTACAGAATGGGAGAAAATCTTTACCATTTGCACTTCAGATACAGCATTCATCTTAAGGATATATAAAGAACTTAAAAAACTTAGCACCAAAAAACCCCACAAAAACCAAATAACTCAATCAATAAATGGACAAAGGAACTGAACAGACATTTCACAGAAGAAGAAATACAAATGATCAAGAAGTATTTGATAAAAATGTTCAACATCTTTAGAAATTACAGAAATGCAAATCAAAGCTACTCTAAGATATCAGCTCATTCCAGCCAGCATGGCAATTATTAAGAATACAAACAACAATAAATGTTGGCAAGGATGTGGGTAAAAAGTTACATTCATACATTGCTGGGGGGACTGAAAATGGGTGCAAACATTATGGAAAGTAGTATGGAGATTCCTCAGAGAACTTGGAATGGAACAACCATTTGACCCAGCTATCCCACTTCTTGGTTTATACCCAAAGGACTTAAAATTAGCATATTACAATGATGCAGCCACATCAATGTTTATAGTAGCTCAATTCACAATAGCTGAACTGTGGAACTAACCTAGGTGCCCTTCAACAGATGAATAGATTAAAAAAATGTGGCATATGTATACAATGGAATATTACTCAGCCTTAAAGAAGAATGAAATTATGGCATTTGCCAATAAATGGATGGAGCTGGGGACTATCACGCTAAGCAAAATAAGCAAGTACCAAAAAAGCAAATGAGAATGTTTTCTCTGATATGCAGATGCTAATTCACAACAGTGAGGGGGCAGGTACTAGGAAAGAATAGAGTTACTCTAGATTAGGTAGAGGGGAGTGAAGGGGTTTGGGGATAGGAAAGATAGTAGAATAAATCAGACATCATTATCCTATGTACATATGTAACTATATGACCTGGGGGGATTCTACATCATGTATAAACAGAAGAATGATAAATTATACTTCATTATATATGATGTATCAAAGTGCGTTCTACTGTCATGTGTTCTCACCAGCGACCCACACTGTCAAGATGAGCTGGGTTCAAAAGAACTGGCTGCAACATTAAGCTAAGAAAACAGTGAGAAAGCACAGGACACAGAAGTAATTTTCATATTGAGGGTAGGATGGCATGCTGGAAGGCATTGGAAAAGAGAGCATGCACCTGGAATCTATTTTTATGGGGGGAGGGGCACACAAAGAAATTTCCATAGAATATTCCATAGAATATTCTTCACCAAATAAGGCAGGGGATAAGGTTTCAAAGGCAGGTTGTCCAATCCCATTGGGTAATGCCCAAGTCCAGAGCTGAAGCAAACTTCTTAGCCCAGGGAAGGTGAAGGCCGCTTGCTTTGCACAGCGTGTGGTGTGCAATGCCAGACAGATACCCCCTTTATTCAAGGCTGAGAGGGGATGCTTAGCTGATGGGCAGACAGCTTCCCACAATGTATAATTAATTAAAACATATTTTTAAAAAGGTATCAAATAAACAGCCTAAAAATACTACTCAAATCAGAAAAAAAAACAAGCAGGAAATTAGTAGAAGAAAACAAATAACAAAAATCAGAGCAGAATAAATAAATAGAGACAAAAATATATATAAACAAATGAAACAGTTGTTTAAAAAGAAAAGAAACAAAATCAACAAAACTTTAGCTGCACGAATAGAGTTGGACCACATAAATAAAATCAGACATGAAAAAGGAGACATTATAATTGATATCACAGAAATAAAAAAGATCATCAGAGACTATTACTAACAACTATATGCCAACAAAATGGAAAATCTAGAACATTTCTGGACACATGTAAAGTACCCAAATTGAACTATAATAACTAAAAAATCTGAGCAGACCATTAATGAATAAGAAGATTGAATCACTAGCTCTCTCTCAATAAAAATAAATTTCAGGCCCGGATGGCTTCACTGCTTAATGTTATCAGAATGTCAAGAACTAACACAAATTTTTCTCAAACTATTCTAAAAAACTGAAAAGGAGTGACCTCTTTTAAACTCATTGTATCAGGTCAGCATTTCCCTGACACCAAAACCAACCAAGGATAAAACAGAAAGAGAAAACTACAGTCCAAAATCCTGATGAAAGTAGATGCAAAAACTGACAACAAAATACTACCAAATCAAATAGGATAGCATGTAATAAAATTAGAAGTATTGGTTAAAAGTAATTTATAGCAGGGATATTTTTGCTTAAGATTGTAACAAACACCAAAATCAGTATCAGCTACTTCACCGAAATAGACAAATATAAACCTAAAATTCACATGGACCCACCAAAGATCTCAAGTAGCCAAAAAAAAAAAAAAAAAAAAAGGTGAACAATTTAAAATTTACAAAACTGAGTGAGAATTATAGGAATCTACAGAAACCAAAACAACATGCCATTTGCATGAAAACCAATCCAGAGATCAATGTCTCAGAACAGAGAAATGAGAAGTGTATCTAGACATTTATAGTTGTACTAGTTCATCTTATACTACCTTAACAAAATACCTGAGGCTGGGTTAGTTACTTTTAAAAAAGAGGTTCATTTAGCTCACAGTTTTAGAGGCTACAAGTCCAAATAGCGTTATGCTAATTCTATTGAAATCCTCCAAGGACTCTTAACATCAGGGGAAAATATAGCCTCATGTCAGAGCACATGCCAGAGAGAAAGTTCACAATGTTAGATAGGAAACTAAAGAGTAATTCTGAGGTTAGGCTGTCTCTCTTATAACAACTTTTATTCATGAGAACTAACCCAGGGTCCCATAAGAACCCCCTTAATTAATTCTGAGGGTACTGTTCCCACCAATAACCCCAAATCAACTTTCACTGGACCCAATCTCTGAAAAGTTCCACCGTTTCTCAGTAGTCACAATGGCAACTGAGTTTCCAATACATAGCTTTGAAAGCCAAAATCATATCCAAACCATCGCAACAGTCAATGGATCTTTAACAAAGGTGAATAAAGTATATATTGGAAAAAAGACTGTTATTCTTTTCAGTAAATGGTACTGAGAAAAGTAGACACACATATGAAGAAGAATGAAACTAAACACTTATCTCCCATCATATATGGAAATCCACTCAAGAGAAATCTAGAGTCACAAATATGAGACCCAAAATAATGAAACCACCAGAGAAAAAGGCAGGGAAAAGACTTTAAGGCTTTGATATAGAACAATATATCGATAAGACCTCAAAATCACAGGCAACGAAACCAGAAGAGACAAATGAGATTATATCAAAGTACAAAGCTTCCTCATGGCAAAGGAAACAGTCAACAGAGTACAGAGACTACCACAGAATGGGAGAATGCAAATTATTCATCTGACAGGGGATTAAAATTCAGAATACAAAAGGAATTCAAAAAACTCGATAGCCAAAAAAAAAAAAAAATCTGATTAAAGCCAAATGATCTGCATAGACATTTCTATAATTAATGTACACAAATGGCCAACGAGTATATGGGAAAAAAGACTCCACATCCCTCATCATGAGAGACTACAAAGAAAAGCCACAAGGAGATAGTGTCTAACCCAAGTTAGAAAGGCTATGATCAAATGGCACAAAATAAAAAGACAAAAAGAAAAAAAAATGTTGGCACAGAAGACAACCCTGTTGGTTGGAATGTAAATTAATAGAGTAATTTTGGAAAACAATATGGAGATTCCCCCAAGAAACTAAAAAATAGGACTACCATATTATCCTACTGTCTCACTACTGATAGATACCCAAAAGAAACTAAATCAGTATATCAAAGAGATATTTCCACTTCTATGGTTATTGCAGCACCATTTAATACAACCAAGATATAGAGTCAACCAAGGTGTTCATTGACAAGTGAATGGATATAGAAAATGTGGCAGATATATACAGTTCAATATTATTCTGTCAGAAAAAAAAGAATTAAATTCTGTCATTTAAAGCAATGTGGATAAAATTGGAGGATATTAAGTAAATAAGGCAGTACAAAAAGATAAATACTACATGCTCTGTTCATATGTGGAAACTAAAAAAGTTGATTTCATAGAAGTAGAACATAAAATACTAACCACTAGAAATCAAGGAATATAGGAAGGGAGAAAAAAAAAAAAGAAAGAGGTCAGGTGACTGGTACAAAATTTCAATCAGAGAGAAGGAATAAGTTCTGGAGTTCTACAGTATGGTAGGGTGAATATAGTTTATAACAATTTATTATATATCATATAAAGAACTACAACACAGGAGTTCAAAGCTTCCCAGAACAAAGAAATGATGTAAGTTTAAGGAGTTGGAAGCTCAGCAATAAAAGAGGAATAAAATCATGGCATTTGCAGGTAAATGGATGGCGTTGGAGAAGATAATGCTAAGTGAAGTTAGCCAATCCCAAAAAACAAATGCTGAATGTTTTCTCTGATATAAGGAGGCTGACTCATAGTGGGGTAGGGAGGGGGAGCATGGGACAAGTAGGTGAATTCTAGATAGGGAAGAAGGGAGGGAGGGAGAGGGAGGGGGCAGGGATTACCAAGGATGGTGGAATGTGATAGACATCATTATCCAAAGTACATGTATAAAGACACGAACTGGGTGTCAACCTTCTTTATATACAACAAAAACATATGAAAAATTGTGCTGTATACGTGTAATAAGAATTGTAATGCAAAAAGAAACAAGTACATGTATAAAGACATGAATTGGCATGAACATACTTTATACAAAGATATGAAAAACTTAGCTCTATATGTGTAATGAGAATTGTAATACATTCCACTGTCGTGTATTTATAAAAATAAACTCAATTTAAAAAAAGAAATGCTAATTACAATGATTTGACCATTACACATTACATACATGGATCCAAATATCACATCACAACAAATGCATAGATAAAATTGTTGTGTCAGTTAAAAATAAAAAATACTTATGAATAGTTAAAAATGCTTAAACAAAGCTGAAAAAGTCTATATTCATAAACTCCAACACACATGAAAGTTTATATTTTTAGGTATTATTTCATATTTTTATGCCTGCATCAGTTTATGTTCTAGATTTTCTTTTGTTCTTTAGATGCTTAGCCATTTACTAATTCACTCACCATGAATGCACATTCATTGCCTGTGTAGTCCTGTTCTATGCCATCTGCTACATGCTGGTGATACTAAGTCATGACACAGTAACTGTCTTCAAGGAGCAATGAACTAGTGAAGACTTTCAGGTCAGCAGGTGGTTAAAAGGTATGGAAAAGCAGGGCATGGTGGTGCACACCTGTAACTCCAGCTTCTTGGGAGGTTGAGGCAGGAGGATCAAGGCCAGCATGGGCAGCTTAATGAAACCTCTCTCAAAATAAAATGTAGCTCAGTGGTTCAATCTCCAGTAACACAAATTAGTTACCTAATTAAGTAGTTTAAAAAATAAAGTATTGAGAAAATTATAACCAAGACCATATAAGTCAGAATATATGTCCAAGATCCCTTCTTAATAAGCAATATACCTCCTACTTCTACTATAAATCTTCCTGATAATGCATTAGAATTTTTTTTGTAGTTTAGAGAATGTACATACCAGTTTTATATTACTTTATTCGAAGTTAACAAGTGCTTTCTTTAATTTTCTAGTAGTAGGTGTAAAAATCATGTGCTGCAGCTTGACAGTTGTAAAATATTTTGGATACTCTTCAACTATGCATCTTCTTAACATCACTGTCTTGCCAGGTTACCAGCACTGACAGGTGACTGATACTGACCCTGTTTAGCTCATGCTCACAACACACACAAAACTTCCTGTCGTGGCTTTGCCTGATGATGTTCCTTTGGGTCTGTGAGGTTCTGTAAACGGTGTTAGTGCTAACAATGTTCTGTATGACTTAACTCACTGGCAAGATCACATTGTTGGACCTCTCAACCACTAGAACAAAATCTTTCAAACTGATAGCTGCAGAATTATAGAGTGTTTTCACACTGATCTTTTGCTAATGCAATTAGCATTGTGTTTTGCATCTGTGAGTTAATAAATTCTTGAATCATAAAAAAAGAATAATATGTTCTGAGGATGTGATGGCCCTTCTACATCTGAAAGCAGAGGTCCATCTGGGAATAGTAGGGGTTGCTAGTGGAGGGCTGAAAGTATAAGCCTGTGGATTTCTGCGGATACTATCTGCCTGTGTCATCAGAATCACTGCTGACATTTCTAGCTTTTAAGACTCACCATTCTGTGGGAAGCCACCTGTGAAACTACTTGAGGGGCCTTTACTAGGCACAAGCCAAGGTTCTTCCTTGGGAACAATCCTAGCTTTCCAGTGTGCATCAAACTGCCCAAGGTATGAGATCTCTGCACTGCCCCTTCCCCCCCACCACCACATGACTCTAGTAGCAGGATAGCTCTCAGAGCTCCAGAGTTGGGCATAACCCGCTGGGAACTGGACAGCCCATCTGATAGGATACCTTATTTGGCAAAGAACATCCCACAGAAAACCTTTGATGTTCCCCCATATAAATAAAGCAAGCGCGGGCTTCAGCTCTCTCTCTTTCCACTGTGGAAGCTCAGTCCCAAAGATCAAAGAGCCTCCTACCCTTGCTTTTCATAATTATTTCCTGTGCACTGTGGGTTTTTTTTTTTTTCACTGTTTTCTCTTTATTAGCTTTTATTCCGCAGCCAGCCAATTCTATCACCTGCACGAGACGTGGGTGGAACCGTTACTTTGAGCTCTCTTTATAAATGTCTTTATTCATTCACTCCTTCATTCATGAACATTTATTAAAGACTCATTCAGTGCCTGGTACCATGTTAAATGTGCCTTCTGTTTTAAAGCCATTTATGTGATTTTCATACTTTCTCCCACAATTTTCAGGAATTTTGAAGTCTGCTTTCTCAAAGTCAAAAGGTGTCTGCCTCTTCCTTTTGCTTCTTCTTTTGTGATAAACAAGCTTACACTTTTAGAGTCCTTTTTTTTCCTTCAAATTGCTCAAGTGAACATTATTTACTGAATTACTTCTATGGGCTGGGCAGCATGTAAGATGCCCTGGGGAATATGAAAATAACTAAGATTTGACCAACCCTTTTCTCAGGAAGTTTATAAAGAAATAAGGAAAATGTGTGGGGGAAAAAAGCCACAATAAAAATAACAAGGATGGCTACACTCAAGATATTTTATTTTTAGAGATAAGAATTTCTTGGTTAAAAAAATAATAAGATCAGAGGAAAGCCTCTGGTTTCTTCCTTAATTGTTAGACATTAAAAGGTGAAGTAACACTGTAAATGCAGTTTTGATAAAGCAAAAACAAATAATAATAATAATAATAAGACTGATAATTTTTAAAATGTCTTTGTATTTCCAAGTAATTTCAGGGGAGAAAGTACATGGATGATAGATAACCAGTCTTATCATATCCCATTTTACCAAGATCAGCTCATTGCATTACCAAAATAATGATATTGTGGATCAAATGGTATTTTAGAAAATATACTTGCGTAATGTTTTCATAGGCTTTTCCTTTATATCTTTTTGAAATGCTGGTATATTTTATAAAGATTATGCATTTACACTTGTAATCAGAAAACAGAATATATTATAAATTTGTATGTGGAGAATCTATAAGGGGATGGCATTGTACTAATTCTCTAGAGAAGGATCTATTAGGTTTCTTTTTCAAAGTAATAAAATGTATATGATTATAAATTTTGAAAAATATGAAAAATAGAAAAAGGAAAAAAAAACACTTGTAAATCTACCACAGTAGCACAACTGCAAATTGAGGGTGATGTGTTCCTTTCCATTCTTTTTCTACATTGGTAAGGTTGTTTCTAAATGGCTAGAGAGAAATATTTCCTAATATCTAACCACAAGAACAAGAACATTTTCTTTGCATGTATTCAGCTTTGCCTTTTGGTCCAGATGGAATGGTAGAATAATGGGGCGATTACATGGAAGGATCTTATGAGTCATTCAGAATTCTAATATCTCCCAGTAAGTAAAATCTGTTCTTCTAGACTCACTATCTTGTAGATTGGTCATATTAACTAATTATCCAGATTTTATTGGCATTTACCACTATTGCTTATGTAGAATTTTAATCTCCTAAAATTTGGAGGAAGGGAACACTGGGTAATGTTTTAGAGGTACTGGAGCAAATCCAGTTAGCCATCTGATCAGTTACCAACTGCTTTCCTCTTCACCTACTCTGCTCTAACCTCCAGAGTTAGACACTGCAGACTGCCCCAGCTCTGGCCTCACCAGGAGGCTGCCAGGGGTCCTGAAGGAGCACAAGGCAGGGCAGGAGATGCTGAAGGACAGGAGATGCCCATTGTTACCTCCCTTACTAAAGGCTCCCCAGCAGTGCCACTTGGGTCCTACAGGATTTTTACTGAATTTGCTTTTTAGGAATGTACTTAAACCTTCCTACTCCAGGTGTGTCCACTAATAGGCAGCATTTGGAAGCATTTTAGAAAGGCAACAGGCCAGGCCCCACCAGATTCTGCAGTTTAACAAAAGCCTCAGGTGATTTATATGCAAACTATGGTTTCAGAAGAACTTCCTTGAAGCCCCCCTCTCTTCCTGAGACTATGACATAAATACACTTGGGGATAAGGGCAGCTTTGGGTCAGGAAATAAAAGTGACACACAGGCTATTTTTATGATCATGGGATCATCCCTTCCCTAGGATGGCTTCATCTTTGTGGCTGAGTCAAACTTGAAACTCTTGGCACCTCCCTTAGGATGCACTCTCCCTCAGGAGGCGCCCTCCTCACCACCTCAGCTGGGGAGACTTTTGGAGATGGCCATTCCTTTATCAGTTCAAGCAGACGTGGTTTAGTTCACACTAGAAATCCACCAGACTTGGGGGGAAATCTTGTGCTTTACTCATAGGTAAAATATGCTTTAATCAACATTAATTCAGCATGTATTACCTACAAGCACCACATTATAGGCTATGAGAATTCAAAAGAAAAAAAAAAGGTAAACAATCCTTGCTCTCAAGGTAGGCAAATGAAAAAGGCTTGTTTGGGGACACTTTGGGGAGATAGTTGGAGGAAGAAGCTAAAAGGTTCCAGTTGGGACCATCTTACCATAATTTAGAAAAACCACTAACTCATCTCATATCTATAGCCTGTGGTGCTTTTTTTTTTTTTTCCTCCAGGTGGAACACCTTTCTTCCCTTTCCATTTCCTTATATTCCTGTCAGTCTTGCAAGGCCAAATTAAAATGCCCGTTTCTCAATGAAATTTGCCCTCATCCCCTCAGCTAACATGATTTTGATTCTCCAGAATGCCATTGCAACCTACCTTCAGAGCAATTAGGTAGAGTGAGTTCTTATGGGGGAGAAGAGGGGCTATAAGTTCCCTTCTAAATAGAGATTTTATTTAAGCACTCTTCTTAGATACACCATGGGATAGACACTGTTGTGCCATGATAGTTTTTGAGGAACGAGAAAAAAAAAATTAAAGCTAATGTATCCATTCTGTTAGTACTTTACTTCAGGAAATATACCATCCTTTTGAAATCATAATCAAAGGGGAGATGGTAAAGAACATTGACTGGGATAGTTAGGAAGATTTAAGTACCACCCTCCCCCTTAAGCATCCTTTTCTCTGAGCAGATTGGTTCTTCCATCCAGAAACCATGTCCTCATTGATGGATTAGTAGCTGTTAATCCCAGCTGGATGAAGTTTCATCTTGATGTAAGATGGGAGCTGGCTACCTTCCGGTCAGTATTTAAGAAATCCTCTACCACAGTGGGTAGCACATCTTCCAGCTGAATTTCCCTAAGGCTGAGATGGAACGCATGAGACTGGCCCCTGTTCCTGAGGAATGTAGATATCTAATTAACCACGTGGCTTCTTACCTGATGCACATCAGCGATATCTATTTATCCATGGTTAGTATTGGATCTTGGGCAACAGTAAGGGAGGTTTTAGTTCTGATCTGAGAGACAATGTATTTACTATCTCCTTCGTAGTGGTCATGGCCTTATTTGTGGTCTGATACTAGGCGAAACAGGAACTTGGTGGCTAGGACGTTGCTGTTGTGTGGGCCAATGATTTGGAACTGTGATTGCAAACTATGGATAAAGAGAATCATAGCTCTTCCATTGGGTTCCCAACAGTATATAGACAGAATAAACAATTCTGCACCTATAAGCTATTTCATAATTAATGTGAATCTGTTAGGATTAATGCAGTAGATGGGCTTTAAAGTTTCATTTATTTATATCAAACTTCAGTCAAGGATCTATGAAGATAACAGAAAAAAGTGCAAGTATGTAGGTTAAGAAATCTGACCTTTTCAAAGGCCATAATGTCAAATATTAGGCCCTAGCACATTAGATACTGGACAGCTGCACTTTGAGATAGCCTGGGTTCAGTGAGGCAGTGACTCACTTGAATGAGTCCCAACTTAGAAATGAGCATCTCTCACCCAGGGTCTCTGCCCCTTCTCTCCTCTCTCCCAGGCCTGCTACTATGTTGACCAGAAGGGAATGCCTCCTTTTGTCATGTTCTTCGAGGAAGAGGCTGAGTTAAAGAGGCAGCAAGCAAAGCATTTCCTAAGATTTTTAAGAAAACGTAACGGCGCTATCTGCCTTCCAGTTATAGAGGTGAAGATAATTTTGCTATTTTATGTTCTATGTAGGCCTTTGCCAAGTCCAGAAAACTAGCTGCTGCCTAACTTGCAAGGTTACTCATGTTCTTTCAGGGCTCCTTAGTAACTGAGCTTGAGGACATGCAGTGCTAACACCTTTGGGGATAAATTTTAGCTACTAAATTTTTCTTTGGCTTTTCTCAATGAATTATACAAAATGTGCTCCCTGGATCTGCTGCACCAGCACTGCCTGAAAATCCTGGGAAGTAGAAATTTCAAGAGGCCCCCTCCAGGGCCAGGGAATAGATTCCCTGTGGGTGGGGTCCAAAGAGCTAAGTCTTAACACCTCTCCAGATGATTCTTTTTTTTTTTTTTTTTATTCATTTTAGTTATTGATGGACCTTTATTTTTTTTTTTATTTATATGTGGTGCTGAGAATCGAACCCAGTGCCTCACACATTTGAGGCAAGCGCTCTACCACTGAGCCACAACTCCAGCCCACTTTTTTTTTTTTTTTTTTAATATTTATTTTTCAGTTCTCGGAGGACACAACATCTTTGTTGGTATGTGGTGCTGAGGATCGAACCTGGGTCGCACGCATGCCAGGCGAGCGCGCTACCGCTGAGCCACATCCCCAGCCCCTCTCCAGATGATTCTAATACTCTCTGGAGTTGGAAAAGCATTACTTTTGTGACTTCTTCCCGGAGCTATTTGCATCCCATATCATGTCAGGAATGTCATTTAGGTACAGGTTCAAGTATTAGATATGACTGTTTCTCCCACATTGTAAAACACTGCCCTTCCCAACCCCTGTTCCTGGAGCAGAGACTGAACTTCTGTTGAGTGTTCTTTTCTTTTTATTCTAAGCCTTTTTGTTGTTGTTATAGTTTTAACTCCAGCTTTATAAAGAAAAGTAAACCACTGCCAGAGAATTCCAAAATTAATGAACTAATGGCATATCTCTGTGTGATGTACCCTTGATACCCTTGCTTTTGTGCCACATGAAAATCACCCCAAGAATCTTGTGAAAATCCTCATACCGGTACTGCACCCCATATCTGTTAAGTCGGTGTCTGCAATTCAGCCAGGCATCAGTATTTAAGATTCTTGGTTGATTCCTTTGTGCTACAAAGTTTGGGAACCATTGGGCTGTGCAACTTCATCATCAACCTCATCATGGAAGTAGATAGAATATCACTGTGCCTGAGGTAGGACATTGACACCCCTGTTCCTTTTTGATAGAGGTCAGATATAAATAACTGGGGAAGTGCCACGCAAGCACTCACATCTGCTGTGCAGAAGGAGAAAATGCTACAAGAGATCCTGGAAGACCTGAAAAAAGTAGTTACTCAGACCCGTGAAACTGAGGTAAGTAGTTAATTGAGCTGATAAACACCATTGCTCTTGTTTGGTTTTGTTGTTGTTTCCATTCTGGACTTTTATGTGCTTCTGGGAAATGGGCCCAGGACAGTGGATCACACAGTGTAGATGTGCTTCTCTCTGAGGAAGTATAGGAATGATTTTGAAGGGTGCTTTGGGGATGGGGGTTATGGATCCTTGAAAGGAAGAAAGAATGTAACTCTAAAGGAGAGGAAAGTCTCAGCAGGAATATTTCCTCTGGGTGATTCAACAGAATTGTGATTCTGTTGCTGATTTGTAAGTCTCCTTGAGTAGAAATACTGAAGCTTACTGAGCACCAGAATCACTTGGAGAGCTTAGTACAACCAAGTGCTGGGTACATCCACAGAGCTTTTGATTTAGTTTGCCTTTGTATGGGTCTATGGTTTGCATTTTTTAACAAGTTCCTAGTAATGATGCTGCTGGCTGGGCCCACAGGTTGAGACTGATTGTCCATGATTGTGACAACAGATGTCAATGGCTGGCTGTTGTGCTACAAACCTCTGTGAAGTTCTGGTTACTGGTGAACTTCCTCTTCACCAACACCCTACCTTCTCAGAAGGTCAAAATGAAGAAAATATTCCCAGCCCTAGTGAGACACTGGGCTTCCCCCAAGGAGTTCTGAAGGACTCTGAATGCCTGGGACTTCTGCTAGACCGTTTCAGTTTAAGGGTCTTTAAAAGTGAGCTCAGGGCAGCTACCCAGTCTGCAAATGATTCAAAGAAATGGGATTGAAAATCATTGCAGTCAGTTTGTTCTTCAAGTGAGCTGTACTTTTGGTATACCCTAACACTCACTGAAAGCTAATGCTTATATGAACCTAGAGGTTTTGAATAGGTCCTTTGATCTGTGCTCTGGGAATTTCAACATGCATATGAACCAAATAGTTCCTTTTAGAAATGTTGATTTAGGTGGTCTGGAGTAGACCTTAAGATTCTGTATTTCTGACATGCTTCCAGGACCCCCTGGTTTATGACCTATAATTTAGGTAGTTTTTCTCATTGCAGACATGGTCCTTAATGTGGTCCTTTCCTGTTTTGTTTCTGTAGCTCAGACCCTTCATAATAGAATTCCTAGAAAAGCAGAAAAGGAACGTGGAATACCTGGAAAGCCAAATATCTTATCAGAAGTTGCTAGAAGAGAAGAAGAAGATAGAAAGCGATTTTGAAGCGTCTGCCGAGACATCAGCATCAGGTAGAAAGACTTAACTTCTTAGGGCAGCACAGCAAGTCTTCCCATTGGAATTTCCATTTGCCCTGAAGATGGCTTTCCACTTTCCTAATTCTCATTGATGTGCGTAAAAATAAACCTATTTTGCATTGTAATAGTGTGTAAGCCATTTAGAGGATTAGTTCCAATTTGGATTGATAAGAACTTTCTGACAAATATTGGGCATATTAGACTTTAAAAAAAAAAGAAAGAAAAAACCCTCCTATTCCCCTCAATGGCCCCCAAACACCCAGATGACAATGTCAAGATTTGGTAAATTCAACCAGTGCAAAATCTCAGTACTGTTCTTCCTCCTTGGAACATAGTTTAAGCTCACCAAGTAGCGGATTTCTTCAAACTAAATGCAAGGTAAAGTTTGAAATCAAGAGTTCTTGGTATAGAAAGGATGAACCTCACTGGAAAGGAGGTACAATGGATGGGCAGCTTCAACCCAGCTCCATTTTTTCATAGCCCAAGGTAGATGTAGGCAACAGCATTGTACACAGGCTATTGACACACTGCAGCTGAGGGTATGTTTCCCACCCCCTACTGTGAGCTAACTAGGCCCTACTTGGGTAATTACTTTCAGGAGCAAAAGATGAGTAGGCAAGCTTGGGTCAGACCTCTCAGGGCCTCATGTGACTAGTACCACCTGGGAAGGAACGGGTGCTCTAGAACATTGTGTCCTGCCTCCAAAACCTTCTGTTCTCATGGCCATGAGTGAGGTTTTTACATCTTTATTGCATCAGTGTAACAATCCATGAATGAGATTAATGGTAATTCATAAAGAAGATTAAGTAAATAGATATAATATCTAGAACAGCCCCTGCCCAGATTACACAGTGTTAGTTTATGTAATAGTGATGCCTCTTCAACTTGAAGAAAGATATACATAAATACTTCCAGGTCAGTTTGCAGTGGTGCATGCCTGTAATCCCAACTACTCAGCAAGCTGAGGCAGGAGGATCACAGGTTTGAGGCCAGCCTCAGCAACTTAGTGAGAGGCTGTCTCAAAGACTAAAAAGGGGCTGTAGCTCAGTGGTAGAACACCCTGGGGTTCAACCCCCAGTATATTAAAAAAAACAAGTAAAAATAGTTTTCTAAATATTCTTTGATTATTTTTCATGTTTTCATTATTGGATTAGCTGTACGTAACAGTGGGGTTCATTCTGACACAATTATACCTGCATGGAATATGATTGGCTCTATTTCTGTCCCCACAGTTTCCTCTTTCCCTCTCTTCCTCCTTCCCCATTTTCTCCTTCCTCTACTCTATTGGTCTTCCTCCTATTTATTTTTAATTGGCATTTTATATGTAATGATGGAATTCCCTGTGGTATTCATGTAGGTATATAGCATAATTCTATCAATTTTATTCGGTATTTCTCCCTCCTCTATCCAACCCCCCCCCACACACACACACACACAATCTCCTTTCTCTACTCCACTGATCTGCACTCTTTTCATGGGGTCTGCCCTTCCACCCCTGATTTTTCCCTCCCTTGCTTGGCTCTAGATCCACTTATGAGAGAAGACACTTGACCCTTGATTTTTTGATTCCAGTTTATTTCACTTAGCATGATGTTCTGCAGTTCCATCCATTTACCAGCAAATGCCATAATTTCATTCTTTATGGCTGAAAACCCCACTGGGTACATACACCACATTGTTTTTATTCATGCTTCTGTTGACAGGCATCTGGTGTCATAACGTGGCTATTGTGAATTGTGCTGCTATAAACATGGATATGCATCTATCATTATAGTATGATGATGTTAGTTCTTTTGGATAAATACCATGGAGTGGGATAACTGGGACATATAGTGGTTCTTACAGTCATTTTAAGGGGGTAGTTTGTCCCTTAAGTATCCAGGATAATTTTAATTAGTAGTAGCAGATAATTTAAGCCACTGGTGGTGGGTCTTACAAGTTTTATTCCTCCAGGCTAGATGCTTTGAAGAAGTTCAAAGCATACCTCTCTTCTTTCCTCTTCTGGTTTCCACCATGGTCTCTGCCTTCCATCTATTATGCAATGCCTGAGAAAGGCACTAATTAGTGTCAGCTGAATTCATCTCCCCAGTGCTTCTCACTGTCCCCAAATAGGTCACTTGTACTGGAGTCAGTACTGGTCAGTAGAGAATAAAAAACATCCCTTGACTAAGCAGTTTCATAAATCACAAAGCCACTAGGAACAAATAAAAAGTTCACGGTAATTTGTAAGACATAAGGCATAAGTTAGGGGTCCTCCTCGTTCAAGTTTTTCCCGAGAGACTGGATACATGATGGAAGCACACTCCTTTATAATTTGTTTTCTGTTTGACCCAACAGCCAAAACATTCTGACTAATCTTATAAAGAAACTTACTAGGTTTAAGAATATTAGTGTCAATTTTCAAACTTCACATGCTCTTCAGAAAGCTTATGAATCCTATCCTTCCTCTGTCCCCCAAAGCCCTCTAGGACATAACAGATTTTAGGTCAGCTGGTGGAATATTAGTCTTCCCTTTAGAGAGAATTAGAGGCCTCCACTTCATCCCTTGGATAGCTTTACTGCTTCCTAACAACACAAACATACCCGAACACATACCCATAATTCTCACTGTCTTTACTAAATTATATTATTTTCACCAATTTACAAAGTTTGAAAAATAGTCTTAAGAAATCTACTACCAAAATGTCTCAGTTCTGTTGTTTTCAGATAGACACAGAAACTCAAGCTAATTAGTAACAAAGTATTGCTAAACATGTGTTTGCCTTGGCATGCTTCTGCCCAACTTAGAAATTCTGTTGAGATCACCGGGGGTAGTAAGATTAGGAAAAAAGGGGAATGCTTGAGATTTTGACTTTATCTTTTGTCCTAAAATTTGTATTTTTAAACTTGTAGAGAGTCAGAGGCAAGTGCTTACATAGATCATTAAAGGAGCTATCTTAAAGCTATATTTAGAGGGCTGGAGATGTGGCTCAGCGGTAGCGTGCTCGCCTGGCATGCGTGCGGCCCGGGTTCGATCCTCAGCACCACATACCAACAAAGATGTTGTGTCCGCCGAGAACTAAAAAATAAATATTAAAAAAATTCTCTCTCTCTCTCTCTCCTCTCACTCTCTCTTTAAAAAAAAAAAGCTATATTTAGAGACTAAATACCCAATGCAATTTAATGTGGTTGACTTGCTTTTCTTTAAGTGAAGTAATTTTCTAATTAGATTCTTGCTGAGATACAGATACCTTTCAAATATTCCAAGAGATACCTTTCAAATATTCCAAGAGATACCTTTCAAATATTCCAAGAGATACCTTTCAAATATTCCAAGAGATACCTTTCAAATATTCCAAGAGATACCTTTCAAATATTCCAAGAGTTTTATAAAAGGTACAAACTTCTAGGGTCTGCAACTATTGTCTATTATCTTTTTTCTTTAGCTTCTAACCCTTCTCTGTAGTAATATGGATGTGATGTCTGGTGTTCCAGCAATCATTTTGTTACCAGAATTATTAAGGTGCCATGAAATATCTTGCAGATCAGTTAGAAGCATCCTGGGCACTGATGATATCCTTAAAGATACAACATCCCTGTGCAACTTACTTTTGGATTGTTTGATACATGAGAAAAAAATAACAAGGTCCAGTTTTGCTGCTAGAATCTTTCTAATACAAACTGTTAGCTATTTTGGTTCAGATGCCCACCCTGGGACCAATATATTATGTCCAGAGGGTGAGGCAATGGATAATGTAAAAACCCAGAGATCTCCCATATTACTTAGAGCTTAGGGTTGGGGACTTAAAGAGGGGAGGATGGGAAGAATGGGGGATTTCTAGAGAAAGGGAATTGTGATGAGGTGATGATAGCAGAGATGCCCACTATAGGGAGAAATTTTTGAACATGATTGCTGGAATTGAGCCTATGTATCCAGAGTTAACACAAATAGGGAATTCAGAAAGAACTAACAAGTACAGAGCAGAAGTTAATGGGGGTTGGGCAGAAGGTAATCAGTTTGATGTACTCAGCTATTGTTGGACAGGTTAAACACATCAGCTGTTCCACTTGCCCAGGTACAGGGCTTCCTAGCCACCCCACCCTTTAGTATAAAGTGTTCTCACCAATCTTCTGATGCCATGTGCCAACTGATAGGGCAGATCACTTGAAGATATTGGGGGCACTTGCATGTGTTCCTTCTCTTAAGCAATCAAGAAACAATAGCTGGTGGGCATCTGTTGAGTAACCCTCATCATACACAATAAGAAACATTCAACCTTGTTCTTGGGCACTGCCTTCATAATCTCTCACGGCACTGGCCACCAATGTCACCCAGAAGGCAAAGCTGCGTATTGAAGACACCAAGTGCTCATTACATCATTACTCTCCTGGAAAATACACGTTTAAGACCTTTTATTTTAGAACCATACCAACATCCTTCTTAACTCTAAATTCAAGACTTGGTTCTCTTTGTTCTTTAACTGTCTACAGTGACCTCTCCCACCATGTCTGTTTAGCTAGGACCCTGCTTCTATAGAAGTGACGATGCTGAATGGATGTAGAAGGAGGAAAAGCACCTTTGATATGCTCTCTTACTGCAGACATGTTGAACTTGAGATGCTAGTTGATTATGTAAATGGAATCGTGGGCCCAGAGAGGGATGTGGGTGGGAAGGACAGGTTTCTGTGTAATACCTACAATGCTAAAGTGATAAGCTCACTGTTAGCATTTTCGCTACTGTGACTTAAAGACCTGACAAAGAAAAATTTTAGGGGAGAAAAAGTTTATTTAGGCATTCATGGTTTCAGAAGTCTCGGTCCATAGATAGTTGGCTTGATTCCTCAGAACCCAAGGAGAGCAGGACATCATGGTGAAAGAGTGGCAGAGGGAAGCAGTTCATATGATGATTAGAAAGCAGAGAAACTCCACTCACTAGATACAAAATATATTCCCTAAAGGAACGCCCCTGTCTCTTCTAACCACACTCTACCTGCCTACAGTCACCACTCATTTAATCCCCACGAGGGGATTAATTAATGAATTGGGTTAAGGCTCTCATAATCCAATCATTTGTCCTCTAAACCTTCTTGCATGGTCTCACATAGGAGCTTTTGGGTGATACCTCACATCCAAACCATAATACTCTCCCAGAATAATTTTTAGAACAAAAGGATGAAAGACTCCAAGTTAGAACATATGGTAATAGTCACACTTAGGGACAAAGGAAACAAGGAGTTTTAGGGTCTGTGGTGCAATGTCACAGATGCTGCGGGGGAATGTAGCATCAAAGAGCATAGTGAGCATTATTCTCTTATCAACAGAGGATCCAAGTGCCAAGTAGAGGATAATCCTGGAAAGTATGAAGTCCCTCGATGGCTTTAAGACAAGAACTTCAGAAAACCTGGTAGGGCAGAAGCCAGACTGAAAGAACACAGGAACACTAGAAGCTCAGGAGGGACGTTACAAGGTTGCTCTCTTACCTGGAATGGTAAGACTTGAGCATGGTTTTGTTGGGTTTTGCTGAAGGGAGTGAGGTAACAGAGGAACTGAAAACCCAAGTATAGACAAGTGCTAGGAGACCTCGTGGCCAGACCTAAGATTTGTTTTTTAATTCTTTCTGTTATCTGATTTCCCCAGTACACTTCATTCAGGGAGCATAAAGTTAAGGTCAAGGGGATTCATGAATATATGTACCTTTAAGGGACCTTGCTCTCTTGCTCCAAATATTTACTCCCACCCTCAACCTTCTCCTCACTAGCACTCGGACAGCTTTGATATCCTATCCCTAGCCATAATTGAAGGGTTAAGAGGACTTTTTAGAGTAACTAACTGTGGTCAAACTGAACCATTCATTTTTCTCTCTACACATTTATTTAGCACCTTGTATAAGATATGTTTACAGTAATCTCATAAAGTAGACAAGACCAGTATTATGGTTTAGATATGAGGTGACCCTAAGAGCTCAAGTGTGGAACAATACAAGAAGGTTCAGAGATGAAATGATTAGGTGATGAGGTATGGCCTATTAATCCACTGATATGGATTAACCGGGTGGTAACTGTAGGAAGGTAGGGTGTGGCTGGAGGAAGTACTTCCATGGGGGGTGTGCCTTTTGGGTTAATATTTTGTCCCTGATAAGTGCAGCTCTCTCTGCTTCCTGGTTGCCATGTTCTGAACTGCTTTCTCCTGCCATGACATCCTGCCGTGATGTTCTGCCTCACCTTGGGCCGAGAGCTTTGGATTTGGCCAACCATGGACTGAACCTATGAAACTATAAGCCATAATAAATGTTTTTCCTCCTTTCGGTTGTTCTTGTCAGGTCTTTTGTCATAGTGATGAAAAAGCTTACTTAATCAGTACGGTTACCATCATGGACAGATTAAGACCCCAAAATTTGGATAGATTTAGGTGTCTTCTGAGTCCAGACCTTGTCTGTAATGCTCTTAACGTTTATACACAACTCTTCATCCAACGCAGAGTTGTAGTGCACTAATCCCATGTTAATAATATTTACCAAATACATGTACCTTACCAGGAACTTCAGAATACACAGAGGAGTCACCAGCCTTTCCCCTACCCTCAGACTCCATTTGAGTCACCAGCTCATCTCTTCAAATAAATTTTTACATAGGCAGTCCTCACTGTGTTTGGTGCTGTCAGACTATAAAATGACCATGCTAGCAAAAGCCTGACAGCATTCTTAGTAATCCAAGCGCAGGGTACAGTGGCCCACACTACTGTAATCCCAGTGGCTCAGGAGGCTGAGGCAGGAGGATTGTGAGTTCAAAGCCAGTCTCAGCAACTCAGAGAGGCACTTAACAAAGACCCTGAGCTTTCATGAGGTGTGGTTTTCCTTTCCAAGTCTGGATCGGCTTCTAAACATTTTATGCTGTTAATGTAGCAAAATATTAAAATAGTTCCTTTAATGTAATTTTTAATCTTTTTTTTTCTTATTCTTTGCATTTCTTTTTTAACCAGCATCACTCTCTGTGGGACATCTTCATCTAGCACAACCAGATTCTTCTCACTGATCAATTGATTTGCCTTCTGTGAGTTTCTATGAAGGTTCATTTTATGCATTACCTGTTTTTGTAATGCATAAAATGAACCATATGATATTTGGTCAAGCATCAGCCCATATATTTCTGTGAGGGTGATTTTTTTTTATTAGTTCATTTTTTGGGTACTAGGGATTAAACCCAGGAGTGCTTTATCACTGAGCTATATCCCCAGCCCTTTTTATTATTTTTATTTTTAAATACACTAGGTTAGGTCCTCACTAAATTGCTGAGGCTGGCCTCAAACTGAGGATCTTCCTGTTTCAGCCTCCTGAATCACTGGGATGACAGGTATTAGCCATGGTGCCTGGCTGTGAGGATGGTTTTTGGATGAAATTACTTAAACCACAACAGTGTCTCCTCTTTGGGTATCCAGCCTTTTCCCCTACCCTACAGACTTTGAACAATCCAGCTTCCAAAATCCTTAAAATAAACCTTTCTCTCATGTGCTCTGTGTGTGTACATGCATACATATATGTATACTATACACACACATGCACACACATGTTACTCTCTGGAAAACGCTGACTGATACAGTTCCAATGGCTGAACTAAATGTCTCCAGAGGTGACAATGTCAACATTCTCCTGGTTGGCTCCTTCTATAATCCCATTTATCTTTGACTAGAATTTTACTTCCATTGTAATCACTGTCCCTTTCTTTGCTTCACTTTCATCTTTGTTGACTGATTCCCTCTTCCATTTTTCTCATTTTCATAAAACATCACATGGGTTTATCACAGGGAGACAATAAACCAACATAGATACACGTGCTGCTCTCTGCATAAAGTGGAGGACAGATGAGCAGGGACCATCATTGGGACTTTGGGGAAAAAAACATGATTAGCCAATGTATATTATGTACAACTGTTATTTATGCAGTGATTTGTCTCCTGAAAAGCCAGCACACTTTGTACTTTACACAATTAACCATAGCTACATAATGGGGTAACTGAAATTTGAACTCTTGTTCAGGAACTGGTGATTTTTTAACTAAACCATGGTAACTAAACTGAAATTTGTACATTTTGAAACCACACAATACAAAGGCTGCCTGCATTTACTTTTTAACTCACTGGCTACATTCATAATTTAATATGTCCCTAACCCAAAAGACTACAAAGCAAAGAAAACAAGGTTCTCAACAGAATTGACAGGATTTCTATGAAAATTCTTTCATTCATTGTAATTCTTGAAATACCTGCCACATCTTTTCTTTCCTTCTTTTCTGTGAATAATTGGCAGTTAGAAAAAATGTCCAAATATAGGAAGTAGTTTGTGGCAGAGACAGCTAGTTTTCCAACTAAATCCATCTTTCCCTTCTTCCCTTCACAACAACACCCTAGGTTGTAATGGGGCATGTATGTTCCTCACTTCTTCTCTTGAAGCTTCCAACCAAATTCTGGCTATAGGGATGTGAACATAACTATCATGTGCCACTTCCACGTGTGGCCTTAAATGATGTGCTCCCAACTGTCTGGGATCCAGATGGTCAGAGTAGGAAGAAGATCAGCTGCTCTGAACCCAGAAAATGGAATCTGTGTTGAGTGCAGATGGCACAGCCGCATGATGTACCCTGGTGGACTGTCTCTGGACACCTTTATCAAAATGAATAAACTTCCACCTTGTTTTATCCACTGTACTTTGGAGACTTTTTGTTATCGACACTTAGCATGAAGGCTGGCTTCAAGTTTGGTGATAAACAATAGCCTAGCGTAGTAACACAGGGGAGTTATACATATTACATTAATAGTTAATGGATTCTCTCACTTTGAATTTTATTTTTAAGAGAATAAGAGGAAAAAAAAATGAGGGCCCCAAGTCTAAAAGAATTCCCTGTTGCAGGAATAAACCGAGTAGGATTTACTGAAGGCAGTAGAAAAATGAAGCCACCATAATTGTGATAAATAAATCCACCTCTTGTAATGTGCAGTTATTGTGCGGTGAGGCTATGAACTTCCTAATAATCAGATGTGGCATGAGTTGTGCTGGGAGGCTGGCTTCTGACATTAAATGAAATCTCCAAGACCAGCTGAGGTCTAACGACAGAGACGATTATCTGGCAATATATATGTAATTTTTTGTGCCAAAATAAATTTAAGGTAGTAGTCACCATTTCAGTCATTGACGTAAAACCAACATCCTGCCTGCTATAACTATTGAAATGTGTGTCATGAAATTTAGGTCTTTTGTAAGGAACAAATGAAAAAAGTTCTAATCCCTTAACCATGACAATTGTGTAACACTCATGTGTTACACTAGAGGGCACTCGCCTACAAATTCTCAAACCACTGTGTGGCACACACACCTTGGGATCTTATTTTTAAAAGTCTATCTCCAGTGCATAAATCTGCATTTTAATGAGAGGATAGGTAAGAACTTTGTTAAGAGGATGGTGCCAGGGTTTGGAATTTGGCAATAATTTAACTTTCCTCAATCTTGAAAAAAAAGTTGAAAATAATTATGTGTTTTAGGGTAGTTGGGGTGAACAAGTTAGCTGAAAATACAATGTAGTATCTGTTAATATTATTTTAAATATTATTTTTAATAAAGATGTTCACTGATTTAGTTGCAGGGAACCTAAGAAATATTCTTGAGAAACGGAATTATTTGAAGAATAAAATAGAAGATTGTTCTAATACTGTCTGGCTAGATCTCTCCTTCTGACCCTGAGCTAGAATGATTATGGAATGGCAGAAACCGAAAGTGCAGAATGGAGAGTGGAGCAAGATGGAGCTGGTCCTTCTGTGCTCTGCCAAAGGGTGTGTACTTGATTTGGAAGCCTGTGGCTCTCTATCAAAAGGTATTGAGGCAGCAGATGGTATCATCAGATTTATATTCAAGATCACTCTGCAAGCAAAGTGGGGGATGCAATGTAAGAGGTAAGGCTGAAGACAATGACTAGGGAAGCTTGGGTAGATGTAATATAGCTTCTTTTCCAACCAAAAAAAAAAAAAAAGGAATCCAGAAAAAATATTATTCACATCAGTGACTCTAACAATAACAACTGTTAGATTAACTAATCCTTTTTTTTGGGGGGGAAGTCAAAAAGAATAGAGCTTGTCATAAAACATCCTGCTTCATGCCTACTCCATTTATTACTGAGTGATACCCAGCAGGCATCCTACTAGGAGGCTTTGAGGCAGGAGTTCCTGTGAGAGAACTTCTGTGAACTATGCAGTCACCAAGGGAACAAGGGACTGCTCTTCACAGCAACAAAGACTGAGATGCATTCTGTTTTTTGCCTGAGGGACCTGTGGATATTGGGATAGATTTCTAGGAACTGTGGCAGCTTTGAAGTGTCTGACTTAAGAGATATTGAAGTAAACTCTAGTTCTGCTTATGACCAGGGCCAGAATGGGTGGGGCAGCCAAAGGGGTGGGAAAGGGCCAGAATTGGAGAGGAAAGCTAGGTTTACCTCTCCTTGGCTCTTCCTAGAAGTCAACTACACTGTTCTGCTACCGCCAGATCAGCAGTACCAGGGAAAGCAACTATCTGAGTCTTATCTGTAAGATCTGAGAAATAACTGATTCCACAAGAAAGGAATTTGTTCCTTGCCGCAGTCTGGCTGGGCACGATTCAGGAGCCACTTGTCAAAAGAAACGAACTTTATTTTTAGAACCACACAGGCCAAACAAAACAGCTCCTCAGGAAAAACCCTCAGAGGCCAACTGCCACCACCAGCTTCCCACAAGCCTCTCCCCCAAAACCACAAGCCTCTCCACCTCCCACAATCCTCCTGCTCTTGAGGTCAATTGGCTGGGTCACGTGGGTGGAGCCAAAAAAGTCCCCCAATGAGCAGCTCCGTGGTCTGAAAGGGCAGGGAAACAGCCCAAGGAGCATCACCGCAGAGGAGCCAATCAGCTAGATGTTGCTGGGGCCACTGTGAGCCAATCATCAGCTGGCAGTCTGAAAGTTTGCTGGGGCCCCTTTGGCTGTGGCTCTCAACAGTTCCTAGGGGCTCTTTCACCAGAAGCAGTTCCCACTTGTATACTCATACAAAATTTAAATAGATAAAATAGCTCTTCCCTCTGTTCTTAAAATTGAAGACTGATAGAATATT
Source organism: Urocitellus parryii (assembly GCF_045843805.1). Taxonomy (NCBI): domain Eukaryota; kingdom Metazoa; phylum Chordata; class Mammalia; order Rodentia; family Sciuridae; genus Urocitellus; species Urocitellus parryii. The sequence goes on from NC_135532.1 coordinate 147,784,814, forward strand.
ATTTTAGACTATCTCAAGCCAAAAAGCCAAGGCAAGTTCAAATGTGAGGGGTGAAAGGTTTGACTTGGATCTGGAAAGGGCTGTCAATATGAAGGAATACAGACTATGCAACTTTGAAGTCTTTGACCTGTAATCTGTCCAATGTAGCAAGGTTGCTTATCTGTCAAAGATAGATTTTAATTACAAACCTACTTTGAAGTAGAAACCATCAGCCCTACCAGCCATTAGTCATCTTAATCCTTGGAATTATTATCCAACATCTAATAAAGGTCTACACAAGTTAAACACAAAGTCACTTTTTCCTCTGAACACTCTGTATATTAATGACCCCCACAGACTGTTTAGCCTTGACTGAATACAACATTAGGATTGTGGAAAAAGGGAATGATGTAGATTAGGAGCCAAAGTTATCTTGAGCTATCTTTAGATCCTTTTCATAGCCAATTACTATCAACCTCTGTTATCTAACCTAACATCCTCATGATCTCTAGATGAAAAATTTGGAATGTATGCTAAACTTGACACACCTCTAGTCTCCACCAACTCAAAGACTAAGAATTCAATAAAGATAACATCTGAATCCTATTAGAAGGGATTTCCTCTCTTTGCTCTAGTTTACCTACCTGATGATTTTACCTATGTACTTTGTAAACACATTGATTCATGACTTTATTTTGTTCTGTGACTATAAATGTTTATGTGAATTGGGTGCAGATGCATGTCTATAATCCCAGTGTCTTGGCCAGCCTCAGCAACTTAGTGAGACCCTATCTCAAAATACACAATTGAAAAAGGGCTGGGGATATAGATCAGAACCGAAGTACTTACTCCTGGGTTCAATCCCCAGTATTAAAAAAAAAAAATCCATGTAACCTCTTCCATGGTCCAACATGTCATTCAGGGTAACTGGAATCTGTGTTCCCAGACCATGATCACTCATTTGGCTTAGAATAAAATATTTTCTTTTAAAGCAGAGATACTATTTTACATCAATAATATCATTTTGCAGATAAATAATTAGACAACAACATGGCAATTTCTTAATGATTCATAAGAGGAACAGTGCCCAATTCCAACCTTTCTCACTTTCCTTCTGCTTAAAAGTAAATTCAAAATTTATCTGCTCCAGGAGACAGATGTCCATGGAACAACTCTATTCATCACTGTAGCAATTTCTGTTCTTAATTTCTCTCACTGAACCTCTCTGTTCCTCACCTGTAAGATAGAAATAAAGAGAAACACCTCTCAGTATTTTCTTACGAATAAATAAAACATGGTAACTCTTCAGCACAATGCCTGGAACATAACAATTCTTTCAAAGTCAGTTTCTTCTCTGGCATAAAACAAGTTCAAATTAATAAGAATTTTAAAGAGCTCAGAGTTTCTCTCTCTCTCTCTCTCTCTCTCTCTCTCTCTCTCTCTCTCACACACACTCTCTCTCTCTCTCTCTCTCTCTCTCTCAAAATATGCTCTAATTTCTAGACCCTAATGTTACTTTATTTATTCATTTCCCCATTTTCTTCATTCTGGAATAACTATGGCCAACTGTCATCAATTGGATGTTAATTTATTATATTCAGAATTAAAGTGGGAGAGGCAAGATAGCAGAGGACAGGCATCCTGCACTCACCCGCTTCTCCACAAGATGGAATCAAAACAACTGGAGATCAGCTATTCATAGAGGTGTTTGTGGGAAAATGCTGGATTTCAAACGTGAACAGAAAAACATAAGGGGGAAATCAATACACAGAGACATAGAATAGTGAAACAGATGGTGCCCTAGGGCTGATCATGTGGTGGTGTGGCAGAGAGTGTGGGTATGGGTGAAAGAAAGAGGCAGAGGCCAAAGAGCACAGTCAGAACAGGACTCAACAAGATGCAAAAGTACAGTCTGAGCAGAGAGGGGACTTAGGTCTGCAGGGCATACCAGCAACAGGGAAGTTCCTCCCCAGGTCAAATCACAGCATGTGCCACAGTGCAGTAATGGGGAGCCATCCTGAGAAAGTCTTGTCTGAGCCTTCTGCTCTGAGAGTCAAAGTTCCCTGCATTTATCTGTCTCTGAGAATCTACAACAAATAAGGATACACTGAACCAGTGGGCCTCCAACTTGAGAGCTAGTTTGGCTCTGGGGGAGAGGTCTAAAAACCACTGACAACTCTATAAAGTGGGAAAACAGACTGTTTTACCTGAGGGAATGAAAGTCACTTTCTCTTAACCAGCAAACTGGTAAACCAGTTGCAAAAGGGGAACAAGTTGAGGGCAACTGGGGGTGGGAGCTAAGTCTTGGAACACCAGAGTCATGGAGGATAAAGTGCACTTGGGACCCACACTGTGGGCACTTCAGTGCAGATATTTGTGATCCCATAGCACTTCCCTGCCCCTCCAGCAGGCATCACAAGAGGCACACAGAACCTGATACACTGCAGTGACCTGTGTCAGCTCTGTCCTAAGAATGCACAGAGCAAGGAACACTGGAGTAAATTTCTGCTGGGGGAAACTACACAGCTCATATACTGGCAAGCAGGGCAGCTGATAGGTATCACAACTGGCCCCAGTCACAAACTACTCCCACTGGTCAACTGGGCAGCAACACAAAGGAAAGAAGAAAAGGGTGGAAAACCCTGTCTCTCTCCATAGGGCACATAGCCTAAGCGATCAAAGAAAGATCTGTTGAGAATAGTTTGCAAACATCCCCTCTTGCCCACACAATTTATCTGTTTTGGCAGAGAGAAAAATTTTTTAAAAAAATTAAGGCATTTGGGGTTGTGCCTGTTTGGTGTGACCATGTGTGTATGTTTGTGTGTGTGTACTTTTTCTTTCCTCTCTTCTTGTGTTTTTTTTTCTTTTAACATTTAATTTTCAATTTTCTTCCATTTTTTTCTTTTCTTTCCCCTTTTTAAAATCTTTAATTGGATCTTCTCATTTTTCCTTTCTTTATTTTGATTTTTTAAAATTTTTACTTATTAATTTTTTACTTTATATTTTAACTCCTTGCTTTTCCATTGATACTGGTGTTATGGTTGTTGTTTATATCTGATTATTACAATATTTTCATAAAGATTTTTATGTTGTGGTTGTTACTGATGTTTATTTTCTTATTTGTGCTGGTTACTGAGCCCAGTACTATAAGCACATTGGTAGGTACTTTGCTGCTGAGCTACACACAGACCCACCAAAGAGAAATTACACCTCGATTAGGCCATAACCTAGTCCCAATTAAACCTTAAAGAATAGGGGCGATAAAATGCCCTAGCCAATGAACTGGCCTCAAGTAGACTTGACTAGGGGTACATGAAGTACCACTTCTGATCATTCATCTCCCTAAGAACAACAAAGAGAAAAAACACAATCGTGGACACCACATCTATAGGAAACCTCAGCATAGATTATTCTCATATTTTTACACACTTAATGTTGCTGACAGGACCAGAAGAGTGACCGCAGAGAGTGCACCTCATATTCTTTACTGTCTACAACAGTAATTCTGAAATTCCAGAGGGTTCCACTCTTGAGAGACTTGCAGAGAAAGTGGGTCACTTAATCTCTGACACACCGGTGTACTCTGTCAAAACCCACTAATCACAGCCAGATAAGCCCCAGAGAAACCATACTAAAGAATCCATCTGGAATTAAACTCAATAAGCCACACAGTAAGCCAATTCTACATAGTAAGCCAATTTACGAGGGCATATAATTGTGAGAAGGCTGCTGCCTAAAAAGATCCTCACATAAAAGTAGAAGAAATTCCCAACCCAATAGATGTGTAAATCTCAATATAGACAAATAAGAAGCATGAAAAACAAGGCAACAAAAATTAACAACATCTAGAATCTGATTCCAAAGATATAGAAGTAGAATAAAAGTCAAAGAATTGACAAGAATAATTTTAAAAGTGGTCAGTTAATTCAAAGAGATTATAACAAATAATCAGCTGAATGAGTTAAAGGATAAATGAGCAATTTAAGAAAGAAGTAGATATTCTGAAAAAGAACCAAACAGAGTTCTTGGAAGTAAAAAGCTCAATAAGTCAAATAAAAACACTTCATGGAAACCCTCACTAGTAGACTGGATCAGGCAGAAGAAAGAAAATCAGGGTGTGAAGACAAGACTAATAAATTATCACATTCAGATAATAATAAAAAATAATTTAAAAAGCATATGACATATGGGGCACTGTTAAAAGACCAAACATATATAATTGTAAAGATGAGGAACTTGAGCTAAAGAAAACCTATTCAGTGGTGTAACAGAAAACATTTCCTAAGTTGTGAAACTATGATTATGCAGATACATAGGCATTTAGAACTCCAAAGAAAAATGGCAAGAAGAGAACCTCTCATGATTTAGACATGAAATGTCTCCCACAAGCTCATGTAAGAGACAATATAAAAAAAATTAGAGGTGAAATGATTGGGATTAAACTCAATAAGTCACAAATAAGCCAATTTCTGAGAGCATATCATCCCTTAACCTAATGTATTAATCCACTTTAATGGATTAATTGGATGGAAACTATAATCTGGTAAGCTGTGGCTAGAGGAGATAGGTCACTGGGGGCATGCTTTGGGGGTATATATTTTGTCCCTGGTGAGCCAAGCTTAGTCTCTCTCTGCTTTCTGATTGTCATATCCTGATCTGCTTTCTTTCATTATACCCTTCACTTTGATGTTCTGCCTCATCTTGAGCACAGAGCAATGGAGTTGGCCCTTGATGGACTGAGACCTCTCAAACTGTGAGCACCAAATAAACATTTCCTCCTCTCGTCAGAACTGCTCTTGTCAGGTCTTTTGGTCATAGCACTGAAAAAGCTGACTAAAATGCTCTCCGTGTCACATTAACAAGAACCTCTCCAAGCCATCAAATCTCTAAGATGAGTACATGAGAAAGAAACCTAGAGATCAGCCCAAACAATTAGAAGAACAACAAAAGTGACAGGAACTAGTAAGTAAAAGTAAGTAAGTAGATAAAAATACAATGAAGTACAGCTAAAAAGAGAAATTAAAATGAAATAGAAATTAAAATGAAATATTTAGAAAATGATTCATTCAAAAGAAGGAACAAAGGGCCCAAGACAGGTGGTAGAAACAGAAAAAAATAGCAAACTGCCTTTCCTAATCATCTCAGATAGAAGGGAGTTGATCCTTTTTGTGAGCACTCCAATTCTTAGTTATTTTGTGTTATACCTTGCATGATAGTTATTTATTCATTATTTTTTTCTTTCTGTTAGATCAATGTTCACTGAAGATGAAGACCATTGGAAGAAGAGATGAGAACTATACAAACCTTCAAGTTCACTAGAGATTCAGTTTTTGTCATCTGGACATAATCTTTGTTTACCTTTAAACCTTAGAAAATGAGCCTACTCTTGTCTGAGAGTAGGTTTGGACAATTTTACAACTTCTTGTCACATTTCAAATTAACATATTGTTCCCATGGCCAATTGTTCTAATCATTTCCACATAGTGCCAACTGATGGAGAGGTCACCACAAAGTACATCTAAAGAGATGACAAAGAAGTTTCATGTCAACAAGTGAAACTTCAATAATCCTCAGCATTGAAAGGTGCCACACTTGCCTTGATATCAACCAGGGGTACAGTGGGGAAGTCCCAATGCCCCTGGTGTGTGTGATGTTCCCAATTTGGAGTTTAATGATATCAATGTTTATGTTAACCACAATTCCCTAGACTTTCCAGAAAAAAAATCTAATAGACACATTTTTAGTTATTAGATATATGCTCAAATTTGGGGTTCGGAACATGATCATCATATTTATGATAATACTAATATCAAAATTCCTAAAAACACCCTTATTCAAGCCTCTTCAGTTATTATTGTTCCCATAATCATCTTGAAAATAATGAGATAATACAAAGGAACTTGTGATCCTCTTGACTCAGCTTCCCAAACCACTGGGATTACAGGTATGTGTCACCACACACACCTGTAATTAAGATAGCCCAGATGCGACTTTAATCTTAAGGTTTGGTTAGTAGTGAAGATCCATTTTCTATGGCTGCTTCAGTCTGGCAAGGAACGATTACTCTGCCAAGTCAGGGGTCAAAAGTCTTATCCTGACTGATCTAAGAGATAGACACTGATAGTTGTGGAGATGGGTTGGAATTCTTGTGTTGCCATCATTTTATCAGGGAGTTGTTTTACTCTGGAAGATACAAAGTTGATGATTCTGAAGTTCCCCATGGCTACCAGGATAGTCACAGGAGAAGACATGTCTCCAAAGAAGGTTCTGAGAAATTACCAGAAAGAAGTGGGGATTTGACCCAGGACGAACAGGGTTCTTTTGGTACCAGGGATTGAACCCACGGGCACTTAACCACTGAGCCACCTCCCCAGCCCTTGTTAATGTTTTATTTTGAAAAAAGATCTCGCTAAGTTGCTTAGGGTCTCACTAAGTTGCTGAGGCTGGCGGTGAACTTGCATTCCTTCTGCCTCAGCCTCCCAAGCCACTGGGATTTACAGGTATACACCACCTTGCCCAGCTCCAGCAGGATTCTGAGCATACATGATACACAGAAAACAATTTCAGCACTTGCCAGTCAAAGATAAATAGAGGTTTAGTTAAGAAAAAAGTAAATACATTTTAAGGGAGAATGGGGGCAATCTCACAAGAGATGACTTTGGAATAAAGCAAGGAACATACACACTCAAGAGAGAATGCTATCCATATCCAGAGGGAGAGAGTCCACATTCAGATACTTTAATCAGTGTCTAGTCCCATTACACTTTTAAAAAGTTTCTCATGGAAACAGTAACTCTGTTAATGTTTATCAGACAATTTCTGGTCAAAGAAGTACCAAGGAGCTATTTGGAAAAAATTTCATTGGAATATTTAAAGCAAGTACTTTTCCGTGAGGTTTAATTTTCTCTTGGGAGTTTGATCAAGGGCATTTTCAAAAAATTTTAAGTCCTTAGCAACATGTAACTGAATATTAAAATCTGAAATCATCTGAATTTTGTACTTATCTCCAAAATCATGGAAAGTATATATGCAAGTATGAAAAATAGAAAAATGTCACCAACAGAAGAGAGATTATAGAAAACAACATCAATATTAGATTTTTTTTCTTTTAAACTATAGGTCTCATACTTTTTGAACTCCTTTTTTACTTAGAGTCAATAATACAGTTTGAAAATCTTTTTTATGTATATATAAGTTTAATTGAGATATAATTCACATGCTATACCATTCATTTAAAATATAAAAAGTTACATGACTCTTATTATTTTCACAATTGTGCAACTATCATTACTATTAATTTAGATAGAACATTTTTATTATCCTCAATTACAATTGCTCTTCACATCTTTCAATCCCCTCACATATCAGCAACCACCATTCTATTTTCTGTAGATTTGATCATGCTACACATTTAACATAAGTGGAATTACATAAATGATCTTTTCTAATGGGCTTCTTTCAATTAGCAAAATATTCTGAATGTTCACTCAGTTATACCATGTATTTGTATTACATTCTTTTTTTGTTTCTGAATAATATTACATTGTATGGATATACCACATTTTTAATTCATTCCTTACTTGTTAGATATTGCATAGTTCACATTTTTCACTATTATGACTAATGCTATTATGAATGTTCATGTTTAATTTTCATTTCTCTTGGGTGCATATATTAAGATAGAATTGCTAATTATATGGTAACTCTATATTTAATCTTTGAGGAACTACTAGCACATTTTCCAAAGAGCTACACCACTCTACATTTATATCAGAAGAGTCTGAGCATGCCAATGTTTCCACAACTTGACAACACTCATTACTGTCTTTTTTATTATGGGCATCTTAGTGAGTGCAAACTGATGTCTCATGTACAGAACTTAGTTTTTCATTGTTTCTTAGTTTCATACTTATTCAATTTCCAATAAACCTACTCCAGAGATGAAGAGGAAATTAAGCTGATTTTTAACAGCATTTTCTATAAGGAGGTCAAAAGTTGGGTTGCAAGGGTACAAAAGCATGAAGAAGTGACTATGGCAAATATCCTAATGCTGTGGGGTCTATAAAGAGCTAATATGAAATCTTACAAACTTTTATGTCAATTAATTTGAACATGTATATGAAATTGACAATATCCCAAATCAGAACCTTCCAAATCTGATCAAAAAAGTAGAAAATACAAATAATTTAATAACTAGCCAGTAATTTAAACACTTCACAATATTCTCCAAGTCTAGTAGGCTTTGGAAATTAATGTTACCAAATATTTAAGAAATAACTCCAGTCTCATACAAACTCATTCTTGTGGTATAGAAAGGAGAAAATACATCCCAATTCATTTTGTGAGATGACTTAACATAGAGACTAAAACCTTAAAAGGACATGATTAGAGAAGAAAATTTCAAGAGACTTGCTCTAATCAACCCAGGCAAAAATTCTAGGCAAAACAGTGCATCTATATGTGTAAAGCATGGCCCAGTCTGAAGAAGTTGTGTTTTGTTGAAAATGCAAGTTTCCTTTAAATTCAAAAGTCAATCAATGTAAATTAGCACAGTATCAGAATGAAGGAGAAAAACATAACAGAAACCAAACAGGTGAAAGAAGGGGCTTTTGATCAACTTCAACATTCATTCATGAAGAAAATAAATTCTTTGGTACAGACACACTGAGAAATAGTTTAGCTGTTCTTTCATGTGACCCAGCAATTGCATGGGGGAACACTTATACCAGGGAAATGAAAGTTTATTTTTACATAAAAACCTATACATGAATATCCATAGCCTTTTTACTCATATTAACTAAAAACAGAGAACCACCCATATGTCCTTGAATAAACGGTTAAAACGATGTGTGGTATAGTCATACTATCAAATACTACTCAGCAATAAAAAGCAATGCACTATACATGAAACCAATTGAATGGCCTCAAGAGAATTATGCTGAACAATAAAAATCCAATCTCCAAAGGTTACACTTTGTGTGATTGCATGCATATAAAATTGTAGAAATGTAGAAAAGGTTAATGTGACTAGGGGTTAGGAACAATGGTGGGGTAGCAAAGGGAGGATAGAAGGAAAGAAGCTGTGCTTATGAAAAGGCAACATGAAGGATCCTTGCAGTGATGGAACTGTTCTGTATCTTAATTACATTTGTGGGTACAGGAACCTACACATGAGATAAAATTTTGTAGAATTACACACACCTACACACAAATGGACACAAGTAAAACTAAATAAATCTGAATAAGATTGGTGGGTTATAATGTCAAGGCTTTGGTTATGACATTGTACTATCATTTTGTAACATGTTACCATTGTAGAGAACTAAATAAAGGAATTACAGAATCACTGTGTACTATTTCTTACAATTACATAAAATTAAAAGTGTGATTAAATAAATCTAGCATATCAGGAATTGATGAGAACTGCCAAACTTGATTTAAAAATTGTTCTAAAATCACAATATCTTATTTCGTGGGAAAATAGTAAATATTTTTCTTCAATATCAAGAAAAAGACAATCTTGCTTTCTCCAATTTTAAGCAAAACTCTTAATAGAGGTTCTAGTTCATCCAATAAGTCAAGAACATAAATTAATAAGAATAGGAAAAGAAGAATTAAAACTTTTATTATTCATAACCTTAAGATTGTATATGTAAAAATTCCAAAATATCTGCAAAATTTTAAAGTTGATAAGTGTATTAGCAATTACACTGGATTCAAAGTCAATATACAAAAATCAATTATATGCCAGTATTAAAAAAAAACAGGCAAAATGTAAATTATGCCATTCAAAATGCACTCAAATACAAGTCAACATTTAGGGATATCTAATAAGATGTGTAAGTCCTCTACATAGAAAAAAAACATGATTAAGAAAAATTAACAATATTGGGTAAATAAAAGAATACAACATGAATGAATTTTCAAAAAATAAGTATTGTAAAGATGTCAACTTCCAGATTTGATCTATGGAGCCAATGCAATCCCAATTAAAACCTTACAAAGTTATTTTTGTTGTTGTTATTGAAATAGACAAGAAGCTTACATACTTTATATTTGGGCAAGGATACAGATCACTGTTTAAAGAAAACAGGAGAATTTGCTCTACTGAGCATTAAGACTTATTACAAAGCTACACAATGTAAAAATACCACAAAACATAGACATACAGATTACTGAAACAGACAAGAAAATGCAGAGATAGACGCTGCAGAGGTGTCACAGAATTATGACACGAGTGGAGCTGCAGAGCAATGAGTAAAACATGATCTTTTCAGTAAGCAATGCTGGTCAACCTATCAGTTTTCTGAAAAGGGGGTCCTATATTTAATAGCCAATCTTTATTAACTGCTTTGTATGTGAAAGTTTGTTTCTAAGCATTTGTCTGTGTAACTGTTGTTAACAAATAACCACAAAATCAATGGCTTAAAATAACACAAATTTGTTGCCTTAAAGTTAGGTCAGAAGGACAATACAGGTCTCATGGGGCTGAAATTAAAGCATTAGGAGAGCTGTATTCCTTTCTGGAGATTTTTGGAGAGAATGCATTTGGTTGCCATTTCCAACTTCTTGAGGCCATGCCCATTTCCACCAGTGTTCCACGTTTGCTCATGACCCCACTCTGCATCTGCAAAGCCAGAACTTATTGCATCTCTCTATTACTGTCTACTCATGTCTCTCTCTTAAGGCAGCATGGAATGGTCCTCAAATTTGAGGACAGATTTGATTAAATTAGATCCACTCAGATAATCTAACATCCTCATCTTGAGGTCTCATCTCCATGCCATGGAAGGTAGCATGCTCATGGTAGGATATACACATCTTTGAGGGGCCATCATTCTGCCCACCATCAACAATTATAGATTCTTAGGCAAAAAATAAAGAACAGTTTCTACCTCTCACTGTACACAAAAATCAATTCTAGATAGATCGTGACTCTAAATGTGGGAATAAAAATAGAGGTTTTGTTTTGTTTTGTTTTGGTATCAGGGATTGAACCCAGGGGTGCTTAACCACTGAGCTGCATCCCCAGCCCTTTTTATTTTTTATTTTGAGACAGGATCTCACTAAGTTGCTTAGAGTGTTGCTAAATTACTGAGGCTGTCCTTGAACTAGAGATCCTTCTGCCTCAGGCTCCCACACTGCTAGAAGAAAGTAAAGTTTTAAAAGAAATATAAAAGAATGTCTTCACAATATTTGCAAAGTAAAATTCTTCATACCCAGAACACAGAATAATTAAACATTGAGAAATGTTATAAAATATTTCAGATTTTTTTTAATCTAGTAGCTCTAGATTAAAACTTGGAACTTCTTTTCATCAAAGAATCCTATTAAAAAGTGGAATGCAAGCCACAGAGGGACAATAGGTATAAGGAGCTTATATCATATAATGAAGAACTATGTACAAGTCCAGGTTGCCCTAAAAGCAAAACTCGAGAAAAGGTAGTAGCTACAGGAGCCTCTGGGATTCCAGAACATGTTACCCTTCACAGTAAAACAAGTTAACAGCAACCAAAATAGGAAAAGGGGGTCCTATATTTAATAGCCAATCTTTATTAACTGCTTTGTATGTGAAAGTTTGTTTCTAAGCATTTGTCTGTGTATCAACTCAGTTAACACTTAAAGTGGGCCCCCAAAATAAGAATACTTGTGATCCTATGGAAGAGGAAGAAGAGTTAAAAAATAATTAATCTCCTAATTAGATATGGTTGACGAACACAGGGATTTCCATCTGTTTTCTTTACTGCTAATGTTCCCAGGGTCTAGAAAAGTGCCTTGAATTGTACAAATTGGCAAAGACAGGATTAAAACACAGACTGCCACTGCTGAAGCCTGTGTTCTTCACCATGGCACTACACATGGCTCACATCACTCAGGCATTTAAAATCTACTATTCAGGTCCAATCTACAAAAGTGAAGATAATAAAATGTATAAGAAAATAAAAACTAATCATAAAATTTCATCCACTAATCTAGATTTCCTAGAGGAAAGGGGAAAGGGAGAAAACAAGAACAAAAATACTCCTTTTCCCCACTTGGTTTATTTAAGATCATATTTCTGTGTGACACCTTGCCAATGAAACTCACGTGTATCACCCTCCTCCCAACACCCAGACTTAGTTCCTTTCTGACCTTCTCCCAACTGAAGGACATGCTGGTGTTGGTTGTTAGTTCAGTAGCTCTGTTTCCAGCCACTGGATCAAATTAAGTTGAAATCAGAACCAAACATATATTCCTCCAAGAAGCAGACAGGTGGGGCTTTCCACACTAAATACTAGGCATGTTTTCTCCAGCAGTGCCAATGTTCCAAAAATTCAGAGATACTGACCAAGAAATGGACTGTCCAGACTATGAATAATTATAGAAGTTCTTTGTTGCTGATGTTGTTTGTTGCTGGTAGTTGTGGTGATGATGATGCATGTGCGCACATGTGTGCATATTTGTTTGTGTGTGTGTGTGTGTGTGTGTGTGTGTAGACATTAAATGCACTTGTGAGAGCTCACAGTGTTCCTTTTCTTGGGAGATGGCTGAATTGCTTCGTGGTGGGCAAGGAAATTTTTTAAAAATATTTTTTATTGCAAACTGCATTTAAGTGGACCACTAAATTAACATTTATCATTTGTCACTAATATATAAGTCACTATAATGGTTGCTTTACATACAAGTGTTTGAGACTTTTGACTATATCTCCAGGAAAACACTGCAGTCTAAATATGAATACACTCCTATAACTGGTTCATCTTATTTGCTATGAAACATATTTATGATTATATATATCTATCTAGTGTAATATAAAATTATATGCCTGCCACTTTACTAAGTCTATTTAAAGTGGATGGTTTATATTTTCCAAAGAATGCAATAATGATATATTCAGTGATCTTTAATTCAGTCACAAAACTGTATTCATTTTGAAAGCTCTAATTTTATATACTCTTATGAGGATTATATGTAGTAAAGTTCCAACAAGTAGTTAACAATTTAGAAAAAATAGTTATATCTGGAATACTGAAATGAAAAAAATTCAAATTTCTAATACTGTATATAGAACTATTTGCAATTTATCAAATTTTATATTTTATTATATATATATGTATTTAGTATAGAAGAATCTACAAGTTTTTGTTGTTGTTGTTGTTAGTTTTGCAGTTCTGGGAATCAAAACTAGGACCTCATGCATGGTAGGTGAACATTCTGCCTAAGCTATCTATCACCAGATCTAATTGTGTTTTTAATGTTTGTATCTTTATAGGTCTTTTCATGTTCTTCCATTAAATAAATCAAGGAAAGAAAATATTTCCTGGAATGGGGCAAATGACACATTACAAAGAACCTGGGCTTTTTGAGTCAAATTCAGATGAGTTCAAATACTGATAGTACCTCTAATTAGTTGGGTGATCGTGGGAAAGTGATTTGACCTCTCATAATTTTTTCACTTTCATTTAAAAAAGAATAATAACATCTGCCTTACAAGGTTATTGGGAAGGATTTTTATGTATTGATTTCTTCAATTTTAAGCATTTCTGAACTCTAGAACACAAATATTGAAATAAATAAAACTTTCCACCCAATTATGATATAGATTATCAATATCTTGAAAATGTGACGCCAGAAATGATACATAAATATGACAAAATATTAGACAAAAAGGTCCTCAAGTGCTTGTTCATCTCTATTACCATTTAGTATATATCACCTACTTCAGGGAAGCCCTAGCCAAGTGTATGTTGGGTGGCTGAACCTGACAATCTGAGTCATTGCATGGCTACAACAGTACTGGTATGTCCTAGGATATAGTTCTAAATAGTTGATTGAAAGCTGAATTCAGACATGAAGCTTCAGAAGAGCTCACCATGACACCATGATGTCCTCTGCCATGACAAAAGGGAACTCTGCTTAGATGTGAAGAGACCAAAGAAATTGCTGATGCCATCACCCACCAGCTGTCAAGAAACTGATAAAAAAATGGAGTGAAATCAGCAAGCCTATGACCATCTATTCCAGGGTGTGGGGCACAGGTGTGTGAAAGGGTACTGCAGATGCATAAATGCCCAAGGAGGCAACCTGTTTACAGATGAGAATTCTGTTCTGGCTGTTTAGATGCTACTAATCTAAAACTAACCAACATGTGTTTCACAGCCTACACTTAAAGGTAAAAGGGGAATTTTTCAAAAACAGGCATTTCTCATTGATCACATCAGCAGGCTAAAGGCTGACAAGGGCCACAAGAAGCTCCTGACTGACCAGGCTGAAGTCCACAAGTGAGAGATAAAGGAAGCACAGAGAGCCATGAAGAGTGGCCCAAGGTCTAGAAGGAAAAGATCATCAAGTTTTAGATCAAAAAAATAAAGTACCCCTCTCTCGTCTGCACATAGTTGCCTAAGAAATTATATGAATCATTCGATTTAAAAACACCTTTTGTTAGAGGGGAAAAAATAATTGCATTTGCTTTTCTGTCAACTTGCTGGGTTGGATGTTCAAATAATTTAAAATCTACATATTTTTCACATGAACTACTGCTTAATAAGATCTCCACCTTCCTGGTTATGGGCTAGTGATTTACTAAATTGAAATATAGGATTCTATATTCACTTGTAATTGCACTTAATCATATTAACTTCAGTTGATTTAGCCAGCTGTTTTCTGTTGATAACTGATTCTGTCATTCATCATGCAAATTAGTCCCTCCAGATTTATGAAATTAGCAAATTTAATTAAAATGTAAAACTCTATTTATCCAAATCATTGTCTTAGAAAAGAGGATATGGTTGAGTACAATGCCTTTTAATCTGTTGCCAGGAATTTTGCTGACTTGTTTTCAATCCAATAAATGACCTTCTTTGATTCTTAAATGATACACCAGATAAAACTAGAAAATATTTACACATTTCATTAAACAGCTAAAAATCACACATTCTTTTCATCAACACTTGGATCTATCTCCATGATAGATCATATGATAAGAAGTCTCAACAAATTAGAAAAAAAGAAATCATATCATGGATCTTCTCCAAACACCATGGAGTGAAATTAGAAATCAACAAGAGAAACTTTAGAGATGCATGAAAATTAAACAAGCTTTTGAATTTTCAATGGATCAATGATCACATTAAAATGAATGTTAAAATCTTTCTTGAAACAAATGAAAATGGAAATACAACATAACAAAAGTTTTTGGATACAATTTTTAAAAAGTCTTATAGGGAAAGTTTATAGCAGTAAGCACCTACTCGAACAAATAGAAAGATAAATAAATAATTTACTAACTTAAAGATACAACTCAAGGAACCAGAAAAGAAAGAGAAAATTAAACTCAAAGTGTGTAGGAGACAAATAACAAAACTTAGAGTAGGAATGAATGAACAAATAGAGAACAACAACATCAAAAAATGCAAAAGATCAATGAAACAAAGACAGGGTTGTTTGAAAAGAGAAGCAAAAAGAACAAACCTTTAGTCACACTCACCAATAAATTAAAAGATGAGCAGAATAAATAAAATCAGGCATGAGAAAGGAGACATTATACCTGACTACAGAAGTCCAAAAGTATCATCAGGGACTATCATTAACATTTATATGCAAAAAATAAAATAAAATTTTAATTTTAATTTTAAAAAAATGTGTAAATTTCTGAACACATAAAATCTACTTCACTTAAACATGAAGACAAAGAAATGCTTCAATATTATGAGGCAGCCAGCGTTTCTCCGGGGTAATTCTTCCTGTATAGGAGGGGATAAACCACCTGAGAAAATCGAGTCTGAAATAATTAGTGAAGAAATAAAAAATAGAGTTAAAGAATGGGTTTTAAAAGCAGAATGCTTTATAGGATCTTCCAGTCCTGGTAGGAGCTGGAAGAGAACAACTAGAAAATGGCTCTGGTGGTTTTATTTAAGGGAGTACATCAAAAGCAGGGATAAGGTTTCAGGGTGGAGTCTTGCTTCATGGTGTCTTGCAGTCAACAGGTTGACTGGCATCTTTGCAGGCTACACCCGTCACTGAGAGGCTATGTGGCTGTAGCAGGTCACCCCATCTCCCATGCTGTGTGGGACCTGGCAGAGCTGAATAGTATTCTCATGTATCTGGGTGATCTTACCAGCAGGATTGCTGCTGGAAGTTCCCAAATAACAGATTTTTCTATTCATCGGGCTTCCATGGCGATTTGGTCCACATATAGTCCATGGATGGCTCTCAGCACTTAAAGGATTTGATACAAGACACAGGTATTTTGGATAAGCCTTCAAAGTCACTGCTCTCTGCTTCCAGGCTGTCATGAACTAAGCAGCTTATCTCTACCCCTGTCCTTCCACCACAATGTTCTGCCTGCTTTGGGCCCAGAGGAAAGGAGCTGGCTGTCCATGAACTGAGACCACTGAAACTGACTAGAAAGAGAGAGAACATTCTACCCATGACTCCAGGGCAGTTAGATAATCACACATGTTTTTCTGCAAAGAGCTGAGGAAATCAAACTCTAATAAATGCCTGCTATAGAAGTTTGCAGACATTGGTAAAAAGGAAGAATAACTGGTGTGCTGAAGTTAAAAATATCTACTGTGGGTTTATACTTTAAGAAAGTGCAACAACAGAAATATTTATGGTAGCTTGACAGGAAGAATAAAAATATTAGTGATTTTTCTTATTGCAAAACAAAAAAAAAAGACTTCAAAGTCACAAGCAACAAAACCAAAACCAACAATGAGATTATATTAAAGTAAAAAGCTCTGCAAGGCAAAGAAATGGTCACCAAAGCGAAGAGACAATGGCAGATAAGAAGAAAAATTTACAAACTATTCATTTGACAAGGGATAACACCCAGATTATAAAAAGAAACTCAAAAATCTAAACAGCAAAAACAAAAATCAGATTTAAAAATGAGCATAGGTTCTTATTAGATATTTTTATAAAGAAGATATACAAATGACCAACAAGTATAAAAAAGCAATTTCAACATCACTAACCTTCAGAGAAATGAAAATCAAAGCCAAAATGAGACAATACCCCACTCCAGTTAGAATGGCTATAATCAAAAAGACATAAAACAGAGAGACAAATATCAAAAAGATGAACATGTTGATGAGAAATGGAAAAAGAGAAACTCCTATACACTGTTGGTGAGAATATGAATTAATTGAAAACATTTCGCAAAACATTATGGATGACCCTTCAAGAAGTGAAATGAGAACTACCATTTTATCTAGCTATCCCAGTGTTGTGTGAAGCCAAAGGAAATAAAAGCAGTCTATCAGAGTCATACTTCTGTTCCTATTAAAAATGGGATATTAGAGACATATTTCTATTCCTATAATTATTCTAGCACTATTCAATATAACCAAAATATGGAGTTTATCAAGGTATTCATCAATAGATGAATGGATATAGAAAATGTGGTACATTATAAAATATAAATCACCAATAAAAAATTCTGTAATTTGCTATAATATAACTAGATGACATGATGTTAAATAAATGAGGTAGTAAAGAAGGACAAATCCACATGCTTTAATTCATATGTGGAAATAAAATAGTTTATTTCATAGGAGTATAGAATACTAATCACTAGAGACTGGGGAGTGTAGGAAGGAAGGAGATAGAAAAGGTCAGATAACTAGTACCAAAATACAGTTAGATAGAAAGGATAAGTTCTAGTGTTCTACAATATAGAGAAGTGAGTATAGTTTATAACAATTGATCATATATTTTGTAAAGAATTAGAAGATAGGAGTTCAAAGCTTCCCAGGGTAAAGAGATGATTAATGTTTAAGGTGATGAAAATGCTGACTATAATGATTTGATCATTGCACATTATACACATATGTTGTATTATTGGACTATAACCCTGTTGCAGGGCCTGACTCTGGACCTACATGGAGGAATGCTTATCTTGCTCATTGTGCAGCAGGGAAGTCCTAACATAGAACGCCATGTTTTGGGAGAAAGTGCTGTCAGAACATTGGCAAGCGCAATTTCCTTGCTCTTTTGACAAGAAGTTATTCCCTGCAAGGTCGAGCTATGTGGCAATTCTTGAACTCTTGGTGTCCGGACTCCTGTAAGATGATACGTTGTGTATCATCTCTGGCCTATATCATATATCATGACTATTATGTGTAAATTGGCACGTACTCACTATAAAAGCTATTTCTGCTGTGCAATAAAGCAGACACCGTTCTCTGAAACCATCTCTGGAGCAGTTTCCCCACGCCCTCAAACTCCCCAATCTATGCTGGAAGGGCAAGTCCCTCTGCAGAACCCATAAATAGGTACAAGTTTCTGTGTCAATTCAAAATTTAAAAATAATACTTTTTTTACCATTCATAAAAATGTTTAAACATAACTTAAAAAAAGTCTATATTTAAGCCCTAACACACAAGAAAGTCTTTGCTTTCTAATATTCATTTGTATTTTCATGTCCCCATTTCTGGATTCTTATGCTTCTCTGCCACATCCCGTGTGGGCTATGAAATTTGGGTTTCCCTTTCATGGAGTGGGCTGGCTAAGAAATACAGCAAAAAAAATCACATGACACAGAAAATTGTTTTAAAGAGTGGGGCCAGAGGATGGATCTTAGACCTTAAGGGTCAATCTCCCACAATGGAAAGAGAGCAAGAGCCCATTTTTTTTTTTTTAATATGGAGGAACTTCAAAGGCTTTCACAGAATGTTCTTATCCAAGGTAGGAGGTGAGCTATCCAGTTCCCAGTGAATCACACCCAACTCTGGAGCTAAAACATCAGTCTTCCTTCCCAAAGGAAGACTGAGGTCACATGCATTGCACATTCCATTAAGTGGGAGGAGCCACAAAATAGCCTGTGATGCCAAATCAAAATCTCCAAGGCCCAGAGAAGATGCTCAAATAGCTCAGGGGTGGCTCCCCGCACGCATTAATTTATCAACTTTACTCGTTTGTTCTTTAAATGTACAATCATAGTGAATGTACATTCATTGCCAACCTATGTTGTCCTGCTCTTTGTCACCTGCAACACACTGGTGATACTAAGTCATGACACAGCAACCAACGTCTTCAAGGGGCAATGAACTAGTGGAGAGGACCTATGGAAAAGCAGGCAGTTAAAGGGTGTGGAAAGAATTACTATAACCAAGACTATAAAAGTCAGAAAATATGTTCTGAGGGAGTGAGGGCCCTGCTAGTCTGGAAGCAGAGGTCAGTCTGGGGAGAGTGGTAGCTGCTAGTGGAGGGATAAGTATGTCATGACACATGGATTTCTTCAGATACTGTTTCTGTCATCAGAATCACTGCTGACATTTCTACTTTTAAGGCTTACCATTCCATTCAGTTCTCTTAATAACTGTCTTCACCGATTAGCTCTTTCATTCATGAACATTTATTAAAAATTCACTCAATGCCCAGTACTGTGTTAAATGTGGTTCCCATTTGGAAGACATTTAACATGCAAATGCTTGCTTTCTCCCATAATTTTCAGGAATTTTTGAAATCTGCTTTCCTAAGAATCACAAGGTATCTTGCTCTTCCCATTGCTTCCACTTCTATGATCAAAAGCTCTGAACTGTTAGGATTCTGTTTACTTTCAAATTTTATAGATCAATATAACTTACTGAAAGACTTCTATGAGCAGGACAGCATATAAAATGCTCTGGGAGACACAAAGATGACTAAGATTTGACCATTTTCCTCATCAAGATTATAAAGGAGTAAGGAAAATGTGTGCACAAAGAAAATAATAATGAAAAAGTAATGCTGTACTAAGGAGATTTTATTTTGAAAGATAAGAATTTCCAGGTAAAATAAGGTGCAGAAGAGAGCCATTTGTTTCTTCCTCGTTAGAGAGGTGAGAGGGTAAAGTAACACTGTAAAGACAGAAAGTTTGGATTAAGAACAATAAACAAAAAAATTATGAGGAGTCACATAACTTTTTGAAAAGTTTGTATTTCCAGCACATTCCAGAGGAGAGATTGTAAGAATTTTAAAAAACCAGTCTGATCATATTCTATATTTCAAAGGCCAAGTCATCAGGTTTCCACAATGTAATCATATTCTGGATCCTAGTACATTTTTAAATATGTACATATTAGAACCAAAGTGTTTGCCATCAGCTTTCACTTTCTAATTATGTATTTCTGTAATACTATAATGTTTTATAATGCTTATGCCTTACATTTATAATTACAAAAAGTAATACAAAACAAATTTGTATGTAGAGCTTCTATTATGGATTGGCATTGAGCTACTTTTCTAGATAGGGACCTGCTAGGTTCCTTTTTGAAAGTGATAAAATTTATATGGTTATTAAAATGTATTATGATTATTAAAAAGTTCAAAATATATGAAAAATTTTAAAAAGGGAAAAACCACGAATATGTCTCTCATCCTACCACAACTGCTGTTGATGGTGATATGTTCCTTTCCACTCATTTTCTGCATATTGGTGAGGTAGTTTTTAAATAGGTAGAGAGAAATGTTTCCTAATATCTAATCACAAGAACAGAAATATTTTGTCTGCATGTATTCAGCCCTGCGTTTTGGTCCAGATGGAATGGTAGAATAATGGGGTGATTACATTTCCATGGATCCTATGGATCTTATGGATCATTCAGAAATAATCAAACTCTCCTAATATCTCCCAGTAAGTAAAATCTACATCTTCTAGACTCACTATCTTATAAATTGGTCATATTAACTAATTATCCAGACTTTATTGGCACTTACCCCTATTGCTTGTATAGAAGTTTAATCTCCTGAAATGTACCTCAAATTTGGAGGAAGGGAAGATTGGGTAATGCTTTAGAAGCAAATCCAGTTAGCCATCTGATCAGTTACCAACTGCTTTCCTCTTCACCTGCTCTGCTCTAACCTCCAGAGTTAGACACTGCAGACTGCCCCAGCTCTGGCCTCACCAGGAGGCTGCCAGGGGTCCTGAAGCTTGGGAGCACAAGGCAGGGCAGGAGATGCTGAAGGACAGGAGATGTCCATTGTTACCTCCCTTACTAAAGGCTCCCCAGCAGTGCCACTTGGGTCCTACAGGATTTTTACTGAATTTGCTTTTTAGGAATGTACTTAAACCTTCCTACTCCAGGTGTGTCCACTAATAGGCAGCATTTGGAAGCATTTTAGAAAGGCAACAGGCCAGGCCCCACCAGATTCTGCAGTTTAACAAAAGCCTCAGGTGATTTATATGCAAACTATGGTTTCAGAAGAACTTCCTTGAAGCCCCCCTCTCTTCCTGAGACTATGACATAAATACACTTGGGGATAAGGGCAGCTTTGGGTCAGGAAATAAAAGTGACACACAGGCTATTTTTATGATCACGGGATCATCCCTTCCCTAGGATGGCCTCATCTTTGTGGCTGAGTCAAACTTGAAATTCTTGGCACCTCCCTTAGGATGCACTCTCCCTCGGGAGGTGCCCTCCTCACCACCTCAGCTGGGGAGACTTTTGGAGATGGCCATTCCTTTATCAGTTCAAGCAGTTTAGTTCACACTAGAAATCCACCAGACTTGGGGGAAATCTTGTGCTTTACTCATAGGTAAAATATGCTTTTATTTAATCAGCACGGATTCAGCACTTTTTACCTACAAAGCACCCCATTACTAGCTATGGGAATCTGTGCCCCTGCTTGCCCCCCACCCCCCGAAGGATGGTGGGGTGGGGGGTTGGGGGTTGGTGGAACAATCCCTGCTCTCAAGGCAAGCAAATGAAGAAGACATGTTTTGGGACACATTTGGGAGACAGTTAAAGGAAGAAGCCAAACGGTTCCAAGTGCGGCATAATTTAGAGAAACCACTAACTCATCTCGTTTCTATAGCTTGCCTGTGCCTGTTCTTCAGGTGGAACACCTTTCTTCCCTTTCCATTTCTCTATATTCTTGTCAGCCTTGCAAGGCCAAATTAAAATGCCAGTTTCTCGATGAAATTTGCTGTCATCCCCTCAGTTAATGATTTTGATTCTTCAGAGTGGCATCTTATCTTTAGAGCAATGTGTATAGAGCACTTATGAAGGAAAAGGGTGGTCCCTTATAATTAAGCCAGTCTTCTTAGTTTTACCACTGGATTTGCCATGCTATGCCATGATAGTTTTTGAGAAAGGAAAAAAAAATTAAAGCTACTGAAATCATTCTATTAAGACTTCACTACCCAGTTTATCATGCTTCTCAAGTCTTACGGAGAAGATGAGAAAGACCTCTGAATACTGACTGGGTTACAAAGGTTTAAGTTACTCCCCCTCCCCCATCAACTGTATTTTTAACTTTTCCCTAGTTAGATTGGTTCTTTCATCCAAAAACAATGTCCCCATTTTGGTAGATTAGTAGCTGTTAATCTCAGCTGAATGGAATTTCATCTTGTTGTTAGAAGGGGGCTGGCTACATCCCTGTCAGTATTTAAGAAGTCCTCTCCCTTAGCTGGTAACGCAATTTATGGCTGAGCAGCAACAAGAGGAGGAGAACGAGGGACCGATCTCTGAAGAATGCGTAGCTCCTATCAACCAACTAGCAGCTCGCCAGCTCCAAATGGGTGATGCATATTTATTCATGGTTAGTATGGGCTCTTGATAAACTGTGTTTTAATTCTGATCTGGTGATACTTTATTTGCTATCTCTTTAGTAGTGCTTATGGCCAAGTTTATACTAGATAAAACAGCAACTCAGTGGCTAGGATACTGATGCTCTGTGGCCCAATGATGTAGACATTGTGATTGCAAATCATGGACTATGATTAGGAAAACTGTAGCTCATCCTATGAGCAGGGTGAACAACTTTATACCTATGTGCAATTTTATAATGTAAAATGTAACGAAATAGATTGGCTTTAGAGTTTCACTTTATGTAGGACTTCTTGTCATGGGGTGTACACAATTAATGGATAAACATACTAGCATATATAACCTGACCTTAAAAAAGCCATAACATCCAAAGACCAGACACAAGTATATTGGAATCTGCATGGATTCTCTGAGATGGCTCTGGCTGTCTCCCTGAACCCAGGCTTTCTGTAAGTCAAAGGACAAAAATAGCTCTCAAGAATGACTAACAGAAGTCTCTTTCTAGACAACTATTGAAACAACAAAGTGAGTTTGTGTGATTCCTATTTTAAAGATCAGCTTCTCTCACCCCCCCCCCAGGCCACCTGTTACAGAGAAGAGATGGAAATGCCTGGTTTTGTCATATTCTTTGAGGATCAGGCTGAGGTGAAGAGGTTCCAAGCAAAGCGGTTCATAAGGTATCTAAGAAAACGTCAGGGTACCATCTGCCTTCCAAAAATTGAGGTGAATATAATTTTCTATAATCTAAATTGGACCTCTGCCAAATCTAGAAAAAAAACTAATTGCTACTTATTAGATTGCTCATGTTCTTCCATGAGCTCCTTAGCAACTGACCTGAGGGCAAGCATGTGCCAACATCTTAGCCACTAAATGCTTATTTGGCTTTTCTCAATGATTTACACAAAGTGTGCTCCCTGGATCTGCGGAACCAGGAATACCTGGAAATTCTTAGAAGTGAAAATTCATGAGCTCCACCTCAGGGCTAAAGAATAGATTCCCTGTGGGTATGTCCCAAGAAGCTATCTTAACAGCTCTCCAGGTGATCCTAATGCTTGCTATAGTTGGAGGAACACTAGTCTTGTGACTTCTTCCTAGAACATGTTATCAATATATTATGTCAGTAATGTCATTCAGGTATGGCTGTTTCTGATGTGACTTTTTTGTTTTGTTGGAGCAGACACTCCAAATAGTCCTCTATTGGGTATTCCATTCTTATCCAAGGGTTTGTTTTCTTTAAACTGGACTTTTAAAAGAAAAGCAAATGCCTGCTAATAACAGAATTGAACTCACCACAGAATTCCAAAGTTAATGGATCAATGACATACTGCTGTTTGCCCTTGGTATCCTTGCTTTGTAGGAAGGAAAAGGAATCACCTGGAAATCTTTTGAAAACACTGATGCCAGTGCTGTAAGCCGTATCTGTTAAGTCTGTGTGTCAGCAGTTGAGCCATGTATCTGTATTTAAGATTCTCAGCTGATTTCCTTGTGCTACGAAGTTTGGAAATCATTGGACTGTGAAAACCTCATCACCTTTGCAGGAAGTAGAATATAACATTGTTTTTCTCCAACAGAAGCCTGAAATTGGTAACTGGGGAAATGCCATAGTAGCCCTAACATCAGCTCTGCAGATGGAAAACGTAATAACCAAGAACTTGGAAGACCTGAACACCTTAGCCACTAATGCTAATGATGCTGGTGTAAGTGGTTAACTCTACTAACAAGCACCTTTTATTTTCTACCCATTTTGTATTTTTATTTGCTTCTGGGAAGTGGGCCCAGGACAGTGGGTCACACAATGTAGTTGTGCTTCTAAGAAAGTATGGGAATGATTTCAAGGGGTATGTTGGGTATGGGGGGTTATGGATCCTTTCCTTACCAGAGAGGAAAGTATCAGCAGGAATATTTCCTCTGGGTGATTCAACAGAATTGTGATTCTGTTGCTGATTTGTAAGTCTCCTTGAGCAGAAATACTGAAGCTTATTGAGCATCAGAATCTCTTGGAGAGATTACTACAACTAAGTGCTGGGTATACCCTCAGAGATTTTGATTTACTTCACCTTTGTATGGGTCTATGATTTGCATTTTTAACAAGTTCCTAGGTAATGATGCTGCTGGCTGGGCCCACAGGTTAAGACTGATTGTTCATGATTGTGACAGCAGACGTCAATGGCTGTCTGTTGTGCTACAGACTTCTGTGAAGTTCTGGTTATTGGTGAACACTTTACCTTAATGGCAACTTCTCTTCACCAACTCCCTACCATCTCAGAAGGTCAAAGTGATGAAAATATTCCCAGCCCTAGTGAGACACTGGGCTCCCCCAAGGAGTTCTGAAGGACTCTGAATGCCTGGGCCTTCTGCTAGACCATTTCTAAGTCTTTGAAAGTGGGTTCTGGGCAGCTACTCAGTCTGCAAATGATTCAAAGAAACGGGTTTGGAAACCATTGCAGTCAGTTTGTTCTTCATATAAGCTATACTTTGGTATACCCTAACACTCACTGAAAGCTAATGCTTATATGCACCTGTACGTTTTTTAATAGGTCCTTTGATCTCTGCTCTGGGAATTTCAACATGCATATGAACCAGATAGTTTCTTTTTGAAATGAAGATGTTGGTTTAGGAGGTCTGGGGTAGACCATAAGATTTTGTATTTCTGACATGCTTTCTGGACTGCTGGGTTTTGACCTACCATTTGTGGTAGTTCTCCTTGCAGACATGGTCCTCAATGTGGGCTCTTCCTGTTTTATTTCTGCAGCTCTTAAAGTTCCTGAAGGATTTCCTAATTAAACAGAAAAGGAATACAGCTTACCTGGAACGCCAAATTTCTTATGAGCATCAATCAGAAGAAAGGAGGAGGCAGGAAATGTCTGAAATGACTTCAAAAGGTGAAGAGACTTCTGAGAGCAGCACAGCAAGTCTTCCCACTGCAGGGTCTCAAACATCTATTTTATAGTCTTGATCACTTCCACTTGCCTGAAGATGGCGTTCCTTTCCATTTTCTAATTCTCAATGCTGTGTATGAAAATAAACCTGTCTTGCATTATAAGGTGTAAAAGAGCTTACTACAGAAAATTAGTTCCACCAATTTGTCTTGGTGAGAGCTTCTTGAACATTTGGGTGCATTAGACTTTAAAAACAAACAAACACAAACCCTCCTATTCTCCTCAATGGCTCCCAAACACTCAGATGAAAGCCAGATCTTGACTTATTTTGTACTGGCTGAATTTACCAATCCCGAAAAACCAAAGGCTGAATGTTTTCTTTAATATTCGGATGCTAAATCACAATAAGGCCACCGTGGGAGAGGGGGGTGTACAGAAGAATAGCATTACCTTAGATTAGATAGAGGGAAGGGAAGGAAGGGGAGAGGATGTGAGAATAGGAAAGATAGCAGAATGAAAGTCATTACTTTATGTATATATGTGACCACATGACCAATGATTCTACAACATGTACACTCAGAAAAATGAGATTGATATACATAGATGAAATATACTGTCATGTATGGCTAATTAAAACAAATGAAAGTAAAAGAAAAAAAAATTAAATCCCAATAATGTCCTTCCTCTTTGGAACGTATTTTAAGCTCCAAGTAACGGGTTTCTTCAAATTAAATGCAAGGTAAAGTTTGAAATCAAGAGTTCTTGGTATAGAAAGGATGAACCTCACTGGAAAGGAGGTACAATGGATGGGCAGCTTCAACCCAGCTCCATTTTCATAGCCCAAGGTAGATGTAGGCAACAGCATTGTACACAGGCTATTAACATTCTGCAGCTGAGGGTATGTTTCCCATCCCCTACTGTGAGCCAACCCAGGAGCTACTTGGGTAATTACTTTCAGGAGCAAAAGATGAGTAGGCAAGCTTGGGTCAGACCTCTCAGGGCCTCGTGTGACTAGTACCACCTGGGAAGGAACGGGTGCTCTAGAACATTGTGTCCTGCCTCCAAAACCTACTGTTCTCATGGCCATGAGTGAGGTTTTTACCTCTTTATTGCATCAGTGTAACAATCCATAAATGAGATTAATGGTACTTCATAAAGAAGATTAAGTAAATATATCTAGAACAGCTCCTGCCCAGATTACACAGTGTTAGTTTTATAATAGTGATGCCTCTTCAACTTGAAACAAACACTTCCAGTAAGAAAATGGGTGTCAGGCAGAGGCTCAGGCCCATTAAATAGATTTGTGATCCATCAAGTGATTTCATCAAGAAGATGAAATACACGGTTGAGATAGTAGACATGTTTATTCAGAGGCAGCAACAGACGCTAGCCAGCTCCCAACTCCAATTTCAATCCCCAGCCAGTTCTATTATTCACACCCCGTCCCCCCAGGCTTTTCCATAGGGCTTTTTTATATGCAAGCCAGGTAAAGAAGACACATTGCCAACTGGTTCTATCAGTGGGTGCACGTGCACAAAAGCACAAAAGTAAATGTTTATGAGTGCATAGGCTGAATCAGTGTTTATCAGCAGGGCTATACACTAGAAACATAGTCTGCCAAAAGCCTCAGCTAGGGATCATAACAGCCTATATTTTTTCCTGCCTTACAGAAGATCACTAAAATTGAGAAATAATAAAACATTTAATTCCCATGGACAGAATTTTGAGAACAAGTTGTCATAAGGATTCTGATAGACATGGGGGGAGGGGCGGAATTTAAGTTAACAAATGGGCTGAATAGTCAAATAAAGCTAGTCAAGTGAGCAGTCGAAGTAGTGATAGAAATTGTTAGTCAAGGGAATAAAGAAATAGTATTTAAAATATTTTTTTTAAAGTGGGCCCATGGTTAAACTTTGGAGCACTGAAAATGTAAAAATTTCCCATAAAAGGAATCACTTAAGAGTAAAAACTGGTAGGTAAATAGCAGCTTTCTCATTAAAACTACCTACCTATGGAAAAAAATTGGAAAAGCATTCTTTTTTAAATGCTTTTTAAATTTTTTTAATTTATATATGACAGCGGAATGCATTACACTTCTTATTACATATATAAGCACAATTTTTCATATTTCTGGTTTTATTCATAGTATATTCACACCAATTCATGTCTTCATACATGTACTTGGGATAGTAATGATCATTACATTCCACCATCATTAGTTACCCCATGCCCCCTCCCTTCCTCTCCAACCCCTCTTCCCTATCTAGAGTTCCTCTGTTCCTCCCATGCTCCCCCTCCCTACCCCACTATGAATCAGCCTCCTTATATCAGAGAAAACATTTGGCATTTGTTTTTTGGGGATTGGCTAACTTCACTTAGCATATTTTCTCTAACTCCATCCATTTACCTACAAATGCCATGATTTTATTCCCTTTTATTGCTGAGTAATATTCCATTGTGTATATATGCCACATTTTTATTCATTCATCTATTAAAGGGCATCTAGGTTCGTTCCACAGTTTAGCTATTGTGAATTGTGCTGCTATAAATATTGATGTGGCTGTGTCCCTGTAGTATGCATGGAAAAGCATTTTCAATGTGGAGGGTAAAAACTAACAGGAAAAGGGAAAAATAATTTATTCAAACATGATGATTAAGAAACTTTACAATCTACAGGAGAAACTCATTATTTAATAGGAACATATAAGACTTACCATCCTCCTGCCTCGGACTCCCAAGTTGCTGCAATTACAGGCAGGCATCACTTCTCCCAGCTATACAGACATTCTCATTAAATTCTGGAGTAAGGAAAGATTGGTTTATCCTCAATACTAAGGATTTTTCTGAAAGTTCTGAATCAGGGTTTCAATATAAACACTGTTTCCCTCTTGACTTAGATGATTTATTGTCATGGTGGTGGTGGTGGTGGTCCTGTGCATTGTGGTCTGTGCATTGTGAAGTGTTTAGCAGCCTTTACCTAATGATGATACAGTCCCCTTGTGATAAAAAAAGGTTTCCAGATGTTGCCAAAAGTCTTTTGAAAGGCAAAATCACTATCTAGATAATGAAATAACAAGCTAAAAGAAAGGGTATATTTATAAAAGATGGACATATTTAAAATAACTAAAACTAAGAAACTTTTATAACTTACAAGAAAGTTCAGTAATGTTGCTGATTATAGGATAAATATCCACACATTAGCCTTTTTATATAGCATCAATAAACATTTCTTTTAATGGAAACATTTCTAAAAATATATCTGGTTCAAAGTAGCTAGTAATACCTTTAGGAAAAGGATGGTAGCTGAGTTAGCTCCTCTAGTGGTAATACCAAATTAGCACATCAAATTGAATAGTTGTTCACTTATCAAACTATCTTCTCAAAAGCTTAGGAAATCAAGTGACAAACCAAAATGTCTACATTAGTATAACAAAATACAAAGAAGTATTATAGAAGGAAGGAAGGAAAATGTTGTGTACATCATCCCTCTCCTAACTCGAAGCAACCCATCATAGAAAGATCTGCTTCCTGTGTGTGGGAAGGAAAAAATAAGTATAAGCCTTAGACTTGAACTCTATTGCCAGGCCTTCCATGGTAGAACCAAGTGGCAGACAAAGCTCTAGTGACCTGCTTCCAGGTCACTACCTATACATAGTCTGAGCAGCAGAAGAACTACATTAAACCAAGACCTGGAGATGGCAGAGCAGAGAGCAATACTTTACCCACTGGGGATCAGGGCATTAAAGAGCATTAAAACTAGTACAGAGCTTTATCTTGAAGCATCAGGTCTCCCACAGTAAGACCAAGAACCCAGTAGAAACTTGAGGCCCAGATCTCACTGACAAAGCCTCTTGACTGGTTCCAATATCAGGCAATACTTGTGGGCACCAGTGCAACGGACTCAAGTTTCAGTCTGATTCATTTCCAGCCTAGGAGTGGGCCCAGGGCATACCTCCAAAGAATATTCAGGTCTCTGAAGCTGTGAGACCAGCTTGGTGGGACATTGGTAATTACAGGACTGACATAGGAACCTGGGGCTGGTCCATCTACAGTGACTCTACCCACAACCAGGAAAAATCATTCAGTGCCTGACCACAGACCAGTAACTGTGAATGAGGCATCTGGGCTTACCTGGCCCAAGGGAAAGGTTTATGAGGATATACTTCTCTTTGTTCATTTTATTGTTTGTATATGTACGTCAATAAAAAATCTATATGCAATATTAAACTGAAGTATTTATGAATACAATTATTAATATCTTCAATTGGAAATAGTCAATAGATTAATAAATTATAAAGATTTGACTCTCTCTATATATAATAAAACAAAGATGAAACAAATATTGTGAAGTATTCCTAATAAAAATTGAGTTAGTGATATACAACTGTTTACACACACAATTATGTTCAATATTGTCATAATAAGCTGTTAACAAAAATTCACACTTTGTTTCTTATATCTTAGTCATTTACATTTTAGTTTTGTTTACAGGTTTTTAGTTTTACATAATGGTAGGATTTTTTGTTACCTATTTGTACATGCACACAATATACTAAGATTCTCCAGTCCCGCTTTACTTTTCCTTTATCTTTCCTAGCTTCCACATATAAAATACATGACCCTTGACCTCTGAATTTGGCTTATTTCATTTAACATAATGTTCTCAAGTTCCATCCTTTTTCTTCCAAATGATACTATTTCATTTTTCTTTATGGCTCCATTGTGTATATATACCACATGTTCTTTATCCATTCATCTACTGATGGACACCTAGGCTGTTTCCATAGTTTGGCTATTTTGAATTGTGCTGCTTGTAAACATGGGTATGCATATGTCACTATAGTATGATGACTTTAATTTTTTAGGAAAAATACTAAATAGTTGTATAGCTGAGTCATATGGTTGTTCCATGCCTAGTATTTTGAGGAAATGCTATACTGATTTCCCTAGTGGCTATATTAACTTGCAATCCCACTAACAGTATAAAAGTGTGTCTTTTTCTCCACATCCTCCCCAGCACTTATTATTATTTGTACTCTTAATAACTGCCATTCTGACTGGTGTGAAATGAAATCTCACTGTAGTTTTGATTCGCATTTCCCTAATTGCTAATGATGATGAACACTTTTTCATATATTTGTTGGTCATTTGTACTTCTTAGAGAAGTGTTTGTTGAAGCCATTTTGCCCATTTATTAATTGGATTATTTATCTTTTGGGTCCTTTATATATTCTAGATATTAATCCTCTGTCGGAAAAGTAGCTAGCAAATATCTCCTCCCATTCTGTAAGTTGTCTCTTTACATTCTTAATTGTTTCCTTTGCTGTGCAGAAGCTTTTTAATTTGATGCCATTCCATTTATTAACTCTTGGCATTATTATCGAGCTTTAGGGGTCCTATTGAGAAAGTCATTGCCTATGCCTATATGCTGGAGTTTCAACCCTACATTTTCTTCTAGAAGTTGAAGAGTTTCTATCTAATTCCTAGGTCTTTGGTCCATTTTGAGTTGATTTTTGAGCAGGGTGAGACATAAGGGTCTAGTTTAATTTTTCTACATATAGATCACCAAATCCATACTTTGTTCCTATATATCTTCTGGTTATTTATATTTTAACTTTGTTTACAGGATTTTGACTTGAATAAATTTTAGTATTTAGATTTATCAATCTTTTTCCTTGTGATTTTTTATATTATAGAAAAATCAGTCTTTTTGAAAAATTAGATATTCACCTGTATTTTTCCTCTTCTTATGACCTTATTTTTATACATATTTTTCTTAACCTATTTGGAGTTTATATTGCAGATGATATAATAAATGTGTCTAAATGACTTTTTTTCCTTTAATTACTAACCAAATTACTCAGTACTACTTCTTATGCCATCTCTCCAATATTCACTGGTGTAGGCATTATAGTTTTGATATGAGGTATCCCCCCAAAGCTCCTGGGTTTCTGCAGGAATACTCACAGGTAAAGTGATTGAATCATGTGAGCTGTGACCTAATCAAACCATTGTAATTTAAATAGAATGGGTGGTACCAGTAGGTGGGTGGGGCATGACCCCTTCCCCTGCCCCTCTCTGTATGCTTTCTGACCTCTCCATGAGCTGATTTTCTTTCCTCTACAAGTCCTTTCCCTTGGGCCCACAGCAATGGAGTTTATTGTATGTGAACCTCTGAAACTTTGAGTCTCAAATAAACTTTCCCTCCTCTAAGTTGTTCTTATCAGATATTTTGGTCAATGCAAAAGCTGACTAAAATACAAGAACCTCTCAAAATATATAATAGCACAAATATTTTAGGAGTTTATTTCTTGTTTAAATATGATGCATTGAGCAACTTTCTAGGTATCTTCCACAGAGTTATTCGGTTATTCCCCAAAATCTATGCCATATTTTATGTTTAGTATGTGATTTGTAAGTTCTCTGTGGTAGGTGGGACCCATAATAGCCACAGGGTTTTGTAATAAGCACGGAAGAACCCTATTTGTGCAGGAGGTTTTTGTGAGCATAGCCTAGAAGTGATACCAATCACTCTACTTAAGTACATTGTTTTACACTTCAAAAGAAACTGGGAAATGTATTCTAACTTTGCCAGGAATAAACAGAACCACAATGTTTTTGAATAAATTAGCCAATTTGTTCAGACTTCTTTTCACTCTTAATTTTTTACATTTATCTTTGTTTTATTTTTGTTATTGTGTGAGTGTGTGTATGTGTGTGTGTTTTGTTTTTTGAGGGATAAGTTCCTTTCAGGGAAGTGTACAAATATTTAATGTTCATCTTCACAAGTATATATATATATATATATATATATATATATATATACACACACATATATATACATATATATTATATACATAATTACATGTAAACAATAGTGAAATTAACAAACACAATTTTTTCAGTATCCCTGTGCTCTTCCAATTAATACCCTCCAAAAGCATAACCATCATTCTGATTTCTACCACGTAGACATTTTTGTCTCTTTTTTGAAATTTGTGTAAATGCACTTATACAAAGCATAGTCTCTTGGATCTGCCTTATTCAACATCATGTTTGCTTTTGTGCAGACCTGTAGGGTTTTATTCCCCATTCTTGATTAACATATCTTATTGTATGAAAGCATCGTAATGTATTTACTCAGTCTGCTTTTGACCAACATTTGGGTTATTTCTAATCTTGAACTTCTGCAGATAAAGCTGCTATGGACATTCTTGTTCTCTTTCTGTCTTTCTTTTTCCTTTAGTGGACATATGTCCTCATTTCCATTGGATATATTCTCAAGTGAAATTTCTGGGAGATGGAGTTTAGCTATGTTTAGCTTAAGTACTGTAAAACACTTTCCTAAGATCGTTGTACTAATTTATACTTCCATCAGCAATTTAAAAGCTTCTCAGTTTCTTGCTAACAGTTGGTATTTTCAGTCACTTTTGGGTAAGTTTTAATTTGGCTATAATTTTAAACACAACAGTTGCAAGATTTACCTGGGCATCCAGGAAGAGATCTGCACTTACAGCTAAAACTGTATGTATAGACTGGCCTGGTACTCACAGGTAGGACATGATTTCCTGTTGGACAGGAAAATCTCACAAAATACTAACATCAGACAAGGTTGTCCTGAGACCATAATAAAGTGAGAAAAGCCAAGACAACTTCATAATTTTACTTACACAGAGACCAAAATGAACTTACTGTGCAATCCACAAAATGCCAAATATCTTCTCTCCTGGCCAAAGTGAGTAACCTTCTGTTATAGTTAAAGCTAAAGGGGGTTTCATAAACTGACTTCCAGACCACTCACATATAATCAAATCAAGCCTTTATTGAAGCACACTAGTGGCAGCTGACCAGAACATAAAGCTGTTCCCCTGATTAGCCCCGAACAATTGCAAGGGCACTCCTTATAAGCCTGAAAACCGCCAAAGGGATGTTCGGGGTGAAAGGTTAATAAAATAGGTACTTGTCACTCCATTTTTCTGTATGTTGAAATCCTGAGAACTGTTTGCTAATCTTGTTCCCTGCATGTGCTGTCCCCAACTGCCAAACTGCAGAATGCACTCCCTCACTCGGTTGCAGGCAAACTGCCCACTCGCCCTGACCCGTCAATGAACTTCCCTCCCTGCCCTCTCCAAGGAAAGTATATAAGCTCTGCTTAAGCTGTTCTCAGGGCTCTCTCTCTTTGCTCTATTCAAGTGAGCTCTGAGCCCCAGCATGCTGGTCCCCAAATAAACCCTTTGCCGTTGCATGAGACAGTCTCTTGGTGGTCTCTTCCTCCGACGTTTCGCCGGTCCCTTACCGGGGGGTCTAGCCAATGCAAGCAAGCCAGGTTACAGAAGCAGGACAGTGCAGTCAAGCGGTGGGAAGCCTAACCAATCACAGTTAGCCCAGTCACCCCAGTTACAGAAACAGAGCCCCATTACCCTAGTTACAGAAATAATGCCCCATTAGGTAGTTCCGTGTTCTTAAAGGTTTCTATAGCAAAAGGAAAAGAACATCTTGCTCCAGTCATGACCCTTCTACTTAGCATGGTTGTTTTACAGGATGCAGTCATAAAACAAAATGGAGTCACATTTGCTTCTACTATCACACTTCAATTCTTTGCCAATTAAAATTTGTCCTTACTTGTAGTGAGCTCTCTATTTGGATAAAATATGATTTTAAAAAACTTAACAGATTAATCATCAGGGAAATGCAAATGAAAACCCCAAGGAGACATCAACTCACCTCTGTTAGTGTGGCTATTAGACACAAATAGACAAAAGATAAATACTGGCAAGGATGCAAAGAAGAGGGAACTTTTATACAGTGTTGAAAGGAAATAAAATTAGAACAGCAATTATGGAAAACTATAAGGTTGTTAAAAAAAAAAACCCTGAAAATAGAATGATAGAATGACCATATGATCCTTTGATCCCAATACAGGCTATATAACCAAAGAAATGATATCAGTTTATCACAAAGATAGATGTATTTGCCCATATTTATTATAGTACTATTTACAATAGCCAAGATGTGGAATAAATTGAATTGTCATCAATGGATGAATGGACTTTTAAAAAGAGGTATATAGGGTGGGGATGTGGCTCAAGCAGTAGCACACTTGCCTGGCATGTGTGTGGGCCCAGGTTCGATCCTCAGCACCACATACAAACAAAGATGTTGTGTCTGCCAAAAAAAAACTAAAATAATAAATAAATATTTAAAAAATTCTCTCTCTCTCTCTCTAAAAAAAATTAACTACAATTAAAAAAATAAAAAGAGATATATATACCCAATACAATATTATTCAGCCACAAAAAAAATAAAGAAATCTTACATTTGTGGCAACATGAATGGAACTGGAAGACGATTATGTCATGTGAAATAAACCAGTCACAGAAAGACAAATAGCATATGTGGAAGGTGAAAAACTGCCCACATAGAAATAGAGCCCAGAAAAGAGATTGTTAGATGTTAAGAAGGGGAAGGAGAGGGGAGATATGATGTGTGTCAAAATGCATTTCGAGAGAAGGAAGTAGTGCTAATGTTTTATAGCACGGTAGAGGAACTATAGTCTACAAAAATTAATTATACAGTTCAAAATTACTAGAGGAGAAGAGTTTGAAGGCTCCTAACACATAAAACTGATAATATCTGAAGAGACAGAAATGCTAATTACCCTGATTTGATCATTACACATCTTATACCTGAATCAAATTATAGTATATCCTATGAAATAAGTACAAATATTACATGTAAATTAAAAATTAAGAATTTTAGGTAAAGATGTAAGTTTCAAAAAAAATTACTCAGTTACATTATGCCTATACTTGCTAACAATGTCCAATCTTGAGAAAAGTCCCATTTTCTTAAACTCTCCCTAAATTCATATAATAAAAGATCAAACGTTTCAACAAGTTTTTCTAATATCCTCTCCATTGAGGGCTTGCAGTTCCCATGATAAGCCCTCTTCCTTTGTGCAATAAATAAAAGACCTGACTCATTCAGTTATGTGTTTTCCTGACAGTCTTTGAATGACCCTGAGTGCAGATACTAATGAAGTAAAATTCATGGAAGAGTAGAAAATACCTACACAGCTTAAAACTGCTTCTTAAAAAAAGTTAGCAAATAAAATTTTGACTTACTAAGAAATACAAGGTGAAGTCAGATATAAACAATATTATAAAGGGAAAAAAGGAGCATAACTACACATACAAAATAAATGTTTTTTTTTAAACTTAAGATGTTAATTATGAACAATTTTATTGCCATTAAAATATTTAAAATAGTGAACTAAACAACTTATAAAATGATAATAGCACTAAACAATATACAAAATACTAAAACTGATTCAAGGAAAATGGGAAATCTGGATCTACTGTGCTGATCAACATTAGAATGCTTAAATTGTTGACTGAAAAATGTTTTTCTTCTGTTTATTTCTTCAAGAAGAAAGAAAGTTGGGGGAAGAGGAGGAAAAGAAAAAGAGAAGGAAGGCAGGAAGGAAGGAAGGGGCAATCAAGCATAAGTATTAAACAGTTTTAGGAAATTTTCATGTAACAGATAAACTCTATCTTATACATGTTAACTTAAGACTGCAAAACAATAGGAAAATCTATCAATCATATTTTATAAGATTATGTTATCAGGGGCTGGGGTTGTGGCTCAGTGGTAGAGTGCTCGCCTAGCATTCACGAGGCACTGGGTTCGATCCTCAGCACCACATAAATGTAAAATAAAGATATTGTGTCCACTTAAACCTGAAAAATAAATATTAAAAAATATTATATTATGGAAAAAACACCAAAAAAGGCATAAAAAATTATAAAGCAATTTCACAATACAAAAATTAAACATAAAATTTAACACAAAAAGAAATGTAGCAGTATATTAAAACCAGTTCATTTTGCTAAATAAGCTATATCTAAGAATCGAAGCCATAGTGTGATATATAACATTCTGAAATTTTTGGAGAGATGATTTATAGGTAGTTATTTGATAATCAACACCCATTGGTGATTTTAAAAGTTCTTGAGAAATTAGAAACAGGAAGTCAAACCTGATAAATGATATTTATCAAGAACCTTTACCACATGTGGTGAAACCTTATAACTCTTCTCATTGAAGTCTGATATAAGGCAGGGGTTCCTGCCATGACTGTTTGTTTACTTGTGTCTTGTTAATGTAATAAAATTAAAAATAAAGTTTGTAATAGTTTTGTGTCTGTCAGCTGCTTAGTACTGAATATTCCTACTTTTTCTCCCCAAAATTATTCTAACTAAATAAAGAAAGAAATACCCACAAAAGTATATTTTAGGAAATTAAAAGACAGAAAAATATCCTTTGCAAACTGGAATAACAGATGCATCAAAAACAACAGGTGTCAACAGTACTGGGACAGGAAGTTACAAGAGTAGCATGAATGTGGTAAAACAAAACAAAACAAAACAAAAAAACATGTACTCTATTGTCGAAGTGACAGATGTGTAAATATTCACTGTCAAATAAACAGGTACCCATGATGACTATATTTATTTTATGAATTTATTGTAGTGGTTCCTATCATAATATGAACCATACTTGGTCTATTCTAGTGTTTTCTTTAAAGAAAAAGAAAAGTAAAGCCTGACAAGGCAATATCTATATTTCATTTATGTTTCTTTTCTTTTATTCAGAATAAAGTTTTACTTTTGATGAAATCTGTGAACTTATAACTGGCAAATAAACACATTTATACATATTAGTGGGACAAAGACACATTTTGTTGCTGTGTTACATTGTTTTTATTGTGCATGCATAGCATGAATTTTAAGCATATACAGCCTACAGTTAAACACTAAGAATAAGGTTCTGCATTAGCCTTCCGAGTTTTCCAAAACAATACACTGCAGATTGGGTGGTTTAAACAACAGGAATTGATTTCTCACTGTTCTGGAAGCTGGAAGTTCAAGAACCAGTTGTTAACAGCAGGTTTGGTTCCTTTGAGGCCTCTCTCCTGGGCTCACAGGTGGCTGCCTTCTCACCACGACCCCATGAGGACCCTTCTTTCTGGGCACATATTTCTAGCATCTCTCCTTGCACCCACCTACTTCCTTTTTTAAATATCTTTATTTTATTTTCATTTATTTTTTTTAATGTGGTGCTGAGGATCGAACCCAGTGCCTCACACATGCTAGCCAAGCTCTCTACCTCTGAGCCACAACTCCAGCCTCCACCTACTTCCTCTTTAAAATGTTTTTCCTCTTATTCACTTCCCTTCACTTTTCCCATGTGCTTGCTCTCTGTGACTTGCTGTGCTTTCTGCGTGTCCATTTCCCCTTCTGCTTCCTGTGGTTTCATTTTTATTTGTGCAATCTCTCTCTTTCCTAAATTTCCCCCTGTTTACTAGTAGCCATTTCTCATCCCCTGACCCTCATGTCCTGTTGATTGACCCATCCTCTTCCCCCGACTTTTTTTTTAGTTCACCTCTGCCCTGATATCTTGTATTTATTATTTGTTGTCTTCTTTCCTAGCTGCAATTATGTCATTAATGTATTTTCTCCTTTATGTTAAAATATTGTGTTGCAATTATCCTCCCTGCTTTGGAGCAATATTTTTCTAGTGAGTGTTAGTCTGCAGGGAAGTAACATGTTTTTTTTTTTTTTTTTTTGAACTGGGGGTTGAACTTAGGCTTTGTGAGTGCGAGGCAGA
The DNA here is from genome assembly GCF_045843805.1 of Urocitellus parryii. Lineage (NCBI taxonomy): Eukaryota > Metazoa > Chordata > Mammalia > Rodentia > Sciuridae > Urocitellus > Urocitellus parryii. Next base: position 147,822,855 of record NC_135532.1, read on the forward strand.
CGCTTTGCCACTGAGCTACATCCCAGCCCAGTAGAATGTATTTTGGTATATTATATATACACGGAGTATAATTTCCTGTTCTTGTGGTTGTACATGATGTGGAATTACACTTGTCATGTATTCATATATGAACATAAGAAAGTTATGTCCAATTCATTCTACTGTCTTTCCTATTCCCATCTCCCCTGTCTTCCCTTCATCCCCCTTTGTCTAATCCAAGAACTTCTATTCTTCCCTCCTTCCTCCCTTATTATGTATTAGCAACCACATATCAGAGAGAACGTTTGGCCTTTGGTTTTCTGGGATTGGTTTATTTCACTTAGCATGATAGTCTCCAGTTCCATTCATTTACTGGCAAATACCATAATTTCATTCTTCTTTATGGCTGAATAATATTCCCTGTGTATATGTATCACATTTTCTTTATTCATTCATCTCTTGAAGGGCACCTAAGTTGGTTCTATAGCTTAGCTGTTTGAATTGAGCTGCTATAAACATTGATGTGGCCATGTTACTATAGTATGCTGATTTTAAGTCCTCTGGGTATATACTGAGAAGTGGGATAACTAGGTCAAATGGTGTTTCCATGGAAAATTATATTAAATATGCTTGAGTCCTTGGGTTGGATCCTCTGTACTGCACAAACAAAATTATATAAGCAAATATGCTGTGGGACAGAGCTGAGCCTCATTAAGAGGAAAATCATCACACTGAGATTTATTAGGAGGGCAACATTAGACACTGAAGATGCTTCAGGATCCTGCTATTATCAAATACTGTTAAGTCACAGCATGAAGGTTTACTAGAGCTAATAGACATTATTTGTAGCCCCCATCCAGCATGGGCTACTGAACCAGGGTCACTCAAGTGAATTTGGGCTGGCACAAACGAATCACACAGACACAGAAAATACCTTTTTCTTGGGCAGCTCAGGATGGCTTCTCCATCTCAGATGTAAGCTCCAACAAGGGGGTCAAGAGAAAAACACAGGAGGCTAGTGAGAGAGGGAGAGGGCATGTCCTAAAGCCTATTTATTGAGGGAAGCCATTTGAAATAGAGCATTCCATCCAAAAGAGGTAAGGTGTAGTATTACAAGAAACAGGTGGTGTAACTCAGCCCATCTGCTGAAGCCCAATCCCAGAGCTGCACCTCTCTAGCCAAGCAGAGGTTAAGTCCACATGCATAGCAGCGGGTGCATGCCCATTCAGTACCTCCTTACTCAAGACTTAAAGATGTGTGCTTAGCTCCTGTTCAAGGCAGCCTCCGACAATTATTATTACCATTATCATTGTGTTTATTTTAATCCTACAAAATACAAGAGCAGTTTTGCTTTTGCAAACAATTCCCTTGAGTCTCCAGTTAATTCCTAGCAATGTAATGTTTCTAGTCAAAAATACCTTTCTTAAAAACACTGTGGAGAGATAGTTTCTTAAACATCACACAAAAAAATTTTTTTAGATTTTATAACTCTTCTGTCATTGTAAATCAGCTCAGTTAAACACACACTCATTTAGTATCTTCTATTCGTCTCGGACTAAACCTAGATGTTGGGAATACAAAATTGAATAGGCTTTGACTTCAAGATATGTGCAATCTAGTAGCAAACATACATATATGCAAAGAAGTAGATTCAGTTTGCTAAATGCAACAATAAAAGCCTGTATGCAACAGAGGAACACAGGCAGAGTATCCAATTGTGCTGGGATCCTGAAGGGTGCAATGCAAACAAAAAACACTTCAGAATGTAATTTATAGATTTCTATGGATGACTCAGAGGTCAATAGTATGGGAAGGAGGAATGGAACATTTAGCCTTAGTCTGTGGTGTAGAGCTAGATCCTGAAGAGCCTTTTATGGTGCATTAACATGCTTGAGTCTTGTTCTTCAAGAGGTGCAACAAGGGTTAAGTTAAACATGGATTGATATGATCAGGTTTGTAGTTTAGAAAGTTGACATGTGTGTAGTAGCTCAGCAACTGATGGACTGGAGTTGGAGATCCAGCATAAATATTAGAGTTCAAATGGAATGATTCAATGAAGAAATTGTGAAAATGTGCAATCAATACTGGCGAGGGAGTGGAAAGGAAAAGGCAGATTTTTTTTTAACTATTTTTTAAAAATATTTTTAGTGTAGTTATACATAATAGTGGGGCTCATTTTGACATATTCAAAAATGTATTCAACATCATTTTCTCCATTGGAAAAGACAAATTTAAAAAATACTGTTGTTGTTGTTTTGGTACCAGGGATTGAACCCAAGGACACTTAACCACTGAGCCACATCCTAAGCCCAAAAGATACTTTCTTGGTCTAATCAGTAGGATCTTGTGATTTATCAGATATAAAGAATGAGTAAAAGGTAATTTTTTTCTCCTTTGTTTAAAAGACTTTTTCGGTTTTACAGTTTTTAGTTTTTATTCAACTTTTTTTAATCATTTGCATTCCTTTGTTTAAAAAAATCAAGAAAAATTAGGTCAAATGTGCCAGAAACTCATTGGCTGCTTCAGGTAGTGCCTTATAGGAGGCAATACTTCAATGCATTTATGTACTATGCACCCCAGGGCCACTTGTTTTTATCAATTCACCAAGAAGTGATCAGAGTCCAGTAGGCTGCTTTGTCAGGCTAGTCAGACTCTTGAAGTGATCTAAAAACTAGAATTCTACTTTATTCATTTACAGTGAATATTGAATTCAATTCCAGAATTTAGCCAATCTCTTTACATGAATCTCCCTTTTTTTCCTGTTTGAAAAGCAAATTAACTTCAGTAAAAACTGAGAATAATACTTCCAAATTCCTCAAAAGAAGATGTTTATCTTCTGGATCCAGGAAAAAAAAATGCCTCAATCGAAGAATTCTTGGACATTTCAAAAGAGTAAGTTATGTGTAAAATTCTTTCAAGACCTTTCACACACTTTGCTTATTATTATGAATAGCTAAAAATGTTTAAAAAATAAAAAACAATAATTCAGAAGTATTTACAAAGAACTGAATTCCATTGCAAATAACTCAAACTCCTGTAAATACCAGCGGACATTCAGTTTGTATTAAAGCAACATAACATTTGAACCTCCTAGCAAGATGAATAGCACCAGAAAAAATCATGCATGGAAATTGCCACTTCAAGGATGTGGATTTCTAAACTTTTTGTTTCTTAAAATTTCACTGATAAAATTTGTATAAAGAATATTTTTTCATGTATAAACATGACTCACTGTTGGTAGCAGACAAGGCCACAAACACATACTTATACCGTGGCAACAGCTACAAACAAGACCGCCTGCTTAATTTCATCTTGCCCTTGTCACATTTCTGGATCCATCAACCTTCTGAATCTATGAGTGAAGTTTTCTGGATCCTGCTCTTATATGACCATAATGAATTCCTTAGAGCAAATGATATCTGTGTTATTTTTAAGCTTTAATTTTACTTTTTTTGTAATTAAAATATTCACTAAATAAAATAAAACATCTCTTAGGGTCTACTACTCTGTTTAGAAGTTAAAATACAATTGCTTAATATTATGAGTTATACTCAGATACAATTGACTCTTCAACTACTAAACAAGGGACATAATAATCAATGTCAAGGATTCAATGGCAACTTTTTATAGCAGAGAAAATTGAATAAGAACTCATCCTCTTAAAGCACTAGGGAATGAAATGGAGCAAAGTATGTTTCATGCATTTATGAATATGTCAAAGTGAACCCCACTCCTATGTGTAACTCTAATGCACTAATTAAAACACTTTAAAAACTCACCCTCTTTTCATTCTTCTTAAAGTGTTTCAAATTTTAAAATTGTTTTAGAAATTTGAATTTCCATTGTCATGTTTTCTTAGCTGTCTTTTATTATTTTAATAAATCACAGTTGATATTGAATTTTCTCTCCCTTTGTCTCTTATGACTTTCTCCCATCACCTGCATCTTGAATTTTGGCAATTAGGATGTTGTTAAATGTAATGTAGATTGATGGTATTTAAACATCTGGCTCACAAGTTCATTAAAATTATTTTATAAAAATATGTGTCTCCATCACACATCATAAAATCTATTTAAATTTTTCATCATAACTTTAGTTATAAAGGACAATTTTCAAACCTAAAAACTGACTTTATTTTTTAAAAATTGAATTATTCCTTTAAAGATATCCAGTGATATTTAGATGTATAATGATTTGGTATCAATTTTCATTAATATAAAAATACATAAACTAGAATCCCATATTACCCAGGGCAGAGTATGTACAAAATTATCTTTTGTTCCTGTCATAATTTATATGAAACTTCATGAAGTTGGGAGTCCCTGATACCCTGAAGGTAAAAGAAGAATTGTTCCCATTCCTTCTTGCAGGAACTTACTTGTACAGTTGGAATAGTGTCTATATCAATAAAAAGTATAGTGGAGGCATCTGCATCAAAGCTAAAGAGCACGGGTAGGATCTGAAAAAGGCTTGCTGGCAGCTTGCATCATGGTTACCACTGAAATCCAGAGAATGACCGTATCATGTTCTCCAGGAATGCAGCCCAAACATGTTATTGTCCCTTGAGCAAAGTTTATCACTGGGCTTGTTCCCTCCTGGAACTTTCACTATCTGGATCAAAGGAAGTTTTTCAAAAACTTGTTTGGTGGCGATTATTGATACCAGGTTGACCATCATCCTGTCACACAACCTATGTTAACCCTTCTCAACATTGATCTGTGCTAAAAGGATTCACCTAATTATTTTTTTTCTCTCTTTTTGGGGGCTATGGGGGAGTAGGGTCTCATGAAGTTGTTGAGGCCACCCTCTAAATTGCTATCCTTCTGCCTCAGCTTCCCAAGTCACTGGGATTACAGGTGTGCACTACTACTCCTGACCAAAATATCAAAATTTTATTTTATTTATTTATTAACATTATTTTTTTAAGTTGTAGTTGGACACAAATGGACATAATCCCAGCCCCAAAATATCAAAATTTTAAATAAAGAGAGGATCTAGGAGCTCGGGCTGTGGCTCAGCAGTAGAGCATTTACCTAGCACATGCAAGGCCCTGGGTTCAATCCTCAGCACCACATAAAAATAAATAAATAAAAGAAAGGTACTGTTTCCAACTACAACTAAAAATAAATAAATATTTAAAAATAAATAAATAAGAGAGGATCTAACCTTGTATTTACTTGATTTGGTTTCACTTGCTCACATTCCTCTAGACTGAGAAAATAAAAAATATCACAATAGCCTCTATAGCTAAAAACAGGTTTTTCCAAAGTTCATAAATATAGAACTGGGTGACTATACTATGCTACATCCTCATCCTCATCCTGTTCTCTTACAGGAAAGCAAGAAAACTACTGAAAACAAACAAATAAACACCACAGAACCTTTAGAGGCTTCCTTTGGTCAAGGACAGGTTACCTGAAAAAGAAAAATAACTGCAATGGTTCATCTCAAATGTGCTTCAACTTGTAAGATAATAATGATTTTAAACACACACACACACACACACACACACACACACATATCTTAATGGTCACCTCTGAAAGAGCTAACTTCCTCTGAAAAAATACCAAGAATTTAACCTGCCATTTCTATATAAAGCTAACTTAAAGCAAGAAAGTAGTTAATAGAAGTTTTTCTGTATAGAAATATCCTAGATAATAAACAATGAGGAAATAATATAGTGTGAAATCTTCCCATTTTGCCAATTCTTAAAAAAAAATAACTTACACAATTATTACCAATGGCTGCTATTAACACAAAAGAAAGCTAATTGGGCATTTTGTGCTTCTTGGTGACAGGACACAGCACTGTTTATGGAATATTTGTGGCGGGGGCGGCGGCGGGGGCGGGGGGGGGGGAGACTGAAACTACATCAGTTCAGGCCTCTGGATTTAACTGCCATTTCTTGGTAGTACAGGAAAGAACAAGAACACAACAGGAGCACCATCAACTAAATTCAAAGTATGGGAAACTTTACAGGACAAATGTCTCAGATTCTTCAACAAATAAATTATGGAATAAGAAGTGAGAGTGGGAATAGGCCTTTGCTTTGATAGTGATTAAAATCATTATTTAAAGAAGATAATATGAGATAATCTGGAAAAATTAATCATTGGCAGAATGTCTGATGATATTAAGAAATTATGATCAATGATTTTTCCAAATGTTATAATTATATCATGATTATGTATAAAGTAAGAATTTTTAGCCTTTAGAGCTTTAGACTATAAATCATGCATGAAATGATGGAGGAAGAAGTAAAGGTTAAAGGGTTTCTTAAAAGTGGGTGATGGGTCTTTGGAGGTTTGTCAAATTATTCTGTATACTTTCCAATAATATATACAGAGAGAAAGAGGGTTGCTTTTCAAGGGCAAGTTTATTTTCCTAACGTCCGGTTCATGGCAGAGGTAGGCCAATTTACTCCAGCCTTCAGACACTGATACTTGTACTCTACATTGTTTGCCTGGGTCTCCTTGCCTCTTTCCGAGAGCTCACAGTAATAGTTATCACATTTTCCCCATCATTATTACAGAGATGTCAGGATTTAGAAAACGGGTCACCAGGCACCTCTGTGGTGCTACAGTTAATACTGGGCCCAAGATGCCTGGGGTTGTTGTTTTCCTTAAGTGAAACATAGTGCAGATGGCCACGGGTCAATGGACTCCTGAACTACTTCAGAATGTGCTCTTCTGTTTAATTTTTCTAAAGGACAGACCGCTTCCCAAAGAAGGCCTGAAAAACAGCGGCAGCCCGGATGTTCCTCATGTCTCCACCTGTTAGCTTCAAAAGGCTCCAATGTGTTAACATCAAGTTGGCTTCCTGTGGAACTCCTGCAGCTGCCGTTATCTTTTGGCTTTATCCAGCTCCATCTTGTGGCTCACAGTTTTCATTTAATTTGGGATTAATTGATGGGAATTACAGCAAAGCACAAAACAAACAAACAAGCCAACAATTTTAAATAGATATTGGTTATCTTACCATCCCAAAGTCTCTTGGTCATTTTGCCATCTCTCTCTTCAGGGTTCGCTAAGTATTACTGGGTCCAATGCAGTCTCTGTCCCAAAATTCCCCCAACATCTCAGCATTTGGATTTCAGTCATTGAGTTAGAAGAGGGAAAAATCTATTATTTGTTTAATATGTGAACTACTAAACTCTTCTTTGTTTGAACCAGCCTCAGAGGGCCCATACCCATTCTCATCTTTTCCTAAACAGAGGTACCACTGTCTCCTGATAGGAAATCTGCCTTCCTTCTAAGCCAACAAGCTCAAACTATTGTTCAGTTCCCAGGAAAACAAGCTTTAAGGTAATGCTATTTTCTTTCTTTCTTTCTTTCCCTTACACAATAGTTCTGCTTAAACTAGAGTAGGTTCTGCAACTTGACCTTGAGGTCAATGAGTGGGAGTCAACACATCCAGAATAAATATACCCACAATCTAACTAGTTCATCATGGCTTACTTGGTGTTTTTTAGAATGTCTGTTGACTTAAAATAATTTGCTGTAACTGATTGTTACTCTCTGTTGAGGTAAGATGACTTACTATAAAGCTGAAATTATAAGTGTATGTGGAAGGGCACTTGAGTGTGCTATTTCCTTATAAGCATAAAATGATAGTAGAAGTGGGATTCATTTTAAAATCCATTTTCAAGTATGGGGTAATAACGCTGATGGCTGATACACCCTGAGTGCCCACCCTTCCGAGTGCTTCGTGTTAATGTGCCTGATTTCCTTAAGTCATACTAAGAATTTTTTACGTTTAAGACCCAGAATAACACTGAAAGAGGAACTACTATTAGCCCGACTACAATGAGTGACGTGTGGTAATGAATTTATTATAAGAATCTTCGACAATTTGAATTGGAAACCAAGGCAGTTAATTTCTTGGTCCTTTGTTCTCCCCAGCTACATATAGTCCTTTGTTTTGTCCATGTCTGTGTTTCAGACTGTTTTCCTCCTTGCCAATTCTCTCTTTTGCAGGTTCTCTGCTTCAATAATTCCTGGTCAACTGTGTCCTCTGGACTTGATATGTCCTTCATTCTAACAACCAGCAAAACCTGACCATATTCTTTGAATCCTAATTCTAACGTACTATGAGAACAACTTGAATTTGCCTAGAAAGTCAGGAGTCCACCACTGGAGCAGACATCTGTGGCTATCAGAGGGCAAGGTCACTCATCATAAATGTGGTTGCACAGGTTCACAGGATATTTTTTAGATAAGCATATGTGTTGCCAGAAAATCCACATCTATTGTAAGACTGACAGGTGTGCTGTGTTCAATTTATTGATGTCCTTCACATATGAAGATCTGTTTGGATTAAGGTCACAGGGAATACTGGTAACTAGACACCCTTCACTCTACTCTTCCAATACAAAACTTGTTGGTGTTCTTCTGTAGTCTGACAAACAGAGAATTTGTTTACTCAAGAAAAAGACCTGTATTTGTTTCCCAGGGCTACCACAACAAACAAGAACAAATTGGGTAGTTCAGGACAACAGAAATTTGTTTTCCTACTGTTTTAGAGGCCAAAGATCCATATTCAAGGTATTCACAGGTTGGTTCTTCCTGGTCGCTCTAGGGAGAAACTGTATCACACCTGTCTTAGTTTCTGGTGGTGGCTGGTGTTCTTTGTCTTTCCTTCACGTGCTAAAGCTGAACCCAGTTTCACATTGCCTTCTATGTTCCCTCTTCCGTCTCTTATAAGGACACTTCATTGAACTTAATTCAGTGTGGTCTCATCTCAATCTTTGTTGTAATTGTACCTGCAAAGCCCCTTATTCCAAATAATGTCATACTGTAAAGTTCCAGGTATACCTCAGAATTTTGAACTTTGGGGACCATAGTCAATCTATGAGGACTCTTTTTCAACTTTAACACCTAAGACTCTTGTGGCCCTACTTGTCTCCTCTAATCTACTTGTTTTTTTGCTTTTGTCAAACATTTCCTATACAACAGGAACTGTTGTAAGCATTATGCAACTAACACTTTTTTTTTTTACATTAGGGATTGAACCCTGGGGCACTTTGCCTCTAAGCTACATCCCCAAACCTTTTTATGTTTTCTTTTTTTTTTTTTTTTTTTGAGACAGTCTCACTAAGTTGTTGAGAGCCTCACTATGTTGCTCAGGCTGGCCTCGAAGTTGTGACCCTCCTGCCTCAGTTTCTTTAAATGCTGAGATTATAGGCGTGCACCAACATGCCCAGCTATACAACTAATATTTAACATTTGTTATGAATTGGCATTATTTTTCTTCTGGGTCATCTGTCCCTTAGCAACTGGTACAGTTTTCTGAGAGTGGTGACCTTAATAGCAAATGTTCTGACACCCAGCTGCAGCTGCCTGACACCGACAGTCTGTATTGTCTCTTAGTTGAAATAAAACCTTCTAGAAAGAGCTGAAGGAAGAGATTCAGGAAACTGAAGCTAAGATTTAAGGTTCCTGGTGCAAGTATCTTCTTGGAAATTGAGCAGTAGGAGAACTCTCTAAGAGGGAGGGAAAGGTAAGTACCTAAAACAGCCACTGTGGCAGGCAGGAAGCACTGCTGGCTGTTTGCACAGGGAAGTCCCCGGCCTTCAGGAAGCGGGAGAGGTCTTGATCCTGTGCCCATCAGATCTCTTAGATAATCACCTCTTTCTCTTCTCCACTCGGACCTAATAAGAGAGCTCCTCTAGTTGAGGGACTTGGAGAGACTAAATTTTTTTTAATGTTTGCTTTTGCTTTGTTTTAAAATAACTTGAAGATCTATAGCCTAGTTAGCTATGCACTAAGTAAGAATGCAGCAAATACACTTTTATTTCCTTCCTAGTGAAGTAACCAGTGTAAAACCTTTTGTAAGATTTAGAGCTCCTGATTTACTTGGAAGGAACTTTTACCAGCCCTCTGGAGTTGATGCTGGTCCTTCATTACATTTCTGTTCTCAGGAAGCGTGGATGAGCTAAAGCCACACTCTGTGACCACACCATAATATCTTATGGTACTTATGGTTCCTAGGAAGGATCAGCGCCAACAAACCACAAAGGTAGTCATCACAGAAGGGTGACAGGATAAAGATAGCCTTCAACAGAATCAAAGTACTTAGAGGTGAAAAAATATTGGCTTCATGTGAAGAACTGAAAACAGGAGTAAATTATGATGCCTTCTGTCCCAGATATGGGGAAGAGCATGCTTTTCTTAATATTCCATATAAATACTTTATGTAATTCCACTCACACAAATCAGCACAATCCATTAGCTCCCAATCAGAATGAATTAATCCATACCTGAATTTTTACTTGTCTTTTGAATAAAAAAAACCATAATGTTTAAATTCTTCAAATAATAATATCAAAGCAAGGAAAATTACATTCAAATAAACATTTCCAATAATTTTTTATGGTGTTAGAAGTGAAATTTTGTTGAAATTTATCAAGCATTTCTTAATGGTGCATGGTTTTATTCTTTTTTATTTTTTTCTTTTTGGGTATTGGGGATTGGACCCAGAGATGCTTTGCCACTGAGTTACATCCCCAACTCTGTTTTGTTTTATTTTTGTTTTGTTTTGTAATTTTGAGATAGGATATCACTAAGTTGCTTAAGGCTTTTCTAAGTTGCTGAGGCTGGCCTCCAACTTTCAATCCTTCTGTCTCAACCTCCAGAGTCTCTGGTATTACAGGTATGCACCACATACCTGGTAGCCGCATGATTTTGTTCTAAAGTTCTAAGATATAATCAGTTACTTGGTAGTAAATACACCTCATCATTTTATATAAACAGCAATTTGGCTTTGAAAACTATCAGAAGATCTAATCCTGATAATCTTCAAATGTTAATTGTTAATTTTTCAACTTCTAATTTTCTCTCTCTTTTTGTTTCTTCTGTATCAGGGATTGAACCCGGGGACACTTAACCACTGAGTCAATCCCCAGCCCTTTTTAATATTGTATTTAGAGACAGGATTTCTTTAGGTTCCTTAGAACCTCACTAAGTTGCTGAGGTTGGTTTTGAACTTGCAATCCTCCTGCCTCAGGCTTCTGAGCTTCTGGGATTACAGGTATGCATCACCACATCCAGCCTAATTCTCTTACTTATTTTAAAATATACAAAATGGTTTTAAGAAAAAAGACAAAATATTAACACATTTCTGTAGTAGTTAACTTAATTGGAAACCCAGCAGAAATAAACTATTTCATGATAGACTACAGCCTTGTTCGTTGTAATTATTCCTGGTGCCAAAAGAAAGAATTTGCCTCCACTCTTTGCTATCAACTGCCCTATTTGCCTACCCCCCATCTTTCCAGTGGCCTGCAGTTCCGGCTGAAAAAGAGAGAAAGAAGAAATAGAGATTTGCAGTTTAGGGCTGGTTGATTCCCTAGACCTCTCAGAAGCATATTTTCTTAAAAGATGTTCATTTCCTTCCTTCCTTCCTCAGAGAACTTGAACTTGTTAATGATACCCTCCCTTGGGTCAGGGGAATAAAAGTAGAAAAGGACTGCAGAAAACCAAAGTCCTGATGGGAATTCATCTCTGCAATGACTTTTAGCAAGTCCTATTACTTTGCAGGACCAGAGTTCTCACATATAAAGTAGAAGGGAGGGTGGTCAGCTGGTCATCCCATGATCAAGAAGCACCTCCTGAGAAAACCCAAGGCACTTTTACAGATATAAAACAAAAAGCCAGTAAATTTGCTTTTTATCTGTTAAAAAAATTGTGTTTTAACCTAATATGAAGGGCTATCATGTAGTCCAATGTCAGCCAAATAGTAGACCAACAGAAGAATTTTATTTTCCTCTAGTGGAGTAATTAGTGTAGTGGTCTGAACTGTTCATTTTTTGCCTGTTTGATTTTTGACATGACATTCTGAAGCATTTTTAAGCCTGTAATACAATTTTTTTATTGCCATTTATCTCACAAGGAAAAAATAAAACAAAATTCTTCAATTATTTATTTTTTAAATGAATTTTTATATTTCAAGGTCTCTGCTCCAAAGTGAACTAAATTGAGAAGGTTTATTTATGTCTTGGTATATTTAACATTCTGATGTGACTCTGAAAGCATAATAGAGCACATAACATGTACTCTTAGAGCAGTGTCTTAGGACAATGGTTTGGCAAAAACTTGTGTTATGATATGAACCTGAGATTTGAGGCTGGAGATAGGGGGCTTGCCCCTAATTCACTGGATGACAATAGGTAAATCACCTGACCTCTGAAATTTCAGCTTCATTGTATATAGTCATTGGAATTGCATTCTAAGTGTGACCTGAACACTGTAGTGAATACAAGAGAAGCTAGTAATTTTTTAATGACTGGTATATTGCTGTAATAAATGCTTCTGTATTTTCCCATTAGGTGGTTGATGCTTATTCCTGCTAGAGATAAAAGTCTTACATGCATTTCAAATTCTTACTGCTCTAGTGTCATAGGAATTTCCCCAAACTGAGTGTTTAATTTTATATCATCAGTACATACTAAGCACCCTAATGTGTACTATGAAAAATATGCCATAAGAATAGGATGTCTATTAAAAAGCTATAGACATCAAAATAGCATGGGCCCAGCATAAAAGCAGAAACACAGAACATTGGAACATGGTAAATCACCTACAAATGGATTATCTTCAAAATATTTAATTCTAGAAGCTCTCCTCTAGGGAAATAAATAATACTAATTGAACTTTTCCAAAATCATGTGTATATCATGGATATTTGGCACTCAAATATTTATGTCAAATCAAGGCAGAGACTGGAAAAATAAAGATGTATGCCAACTCGGAGTTACCAGTGACATTAAAATTTATGCACTACTTCTAGTAACATATAAAAAGACTAAACCAATGGCTTCATGCATGCTATGTAACTCCTATTGAGTTACATCACTAGATCTTTCTATTTTATTTTGAGATAGGGTCTTGCTAAATTGTCCAGAATGGCCTCAAATTTGTGATTCTCCTTTTTGTTTTCCAGTCTACATATTTGGGAAATGTGTATTTTCTACCTACTGATCCTAGCAAGTTTAAATTTACCATGTCTAATGTCAGTTTCAGAGCCTACAGTCTCCATTGCATTCTACTTTGGTCGGAAGAAGGGAATAACATTATTTAAATTGGCATGTATTTATTTATTTATTTATTTATTTATTTATTTATTCATTTTTGGTACTAAGAATTGAACTCAGGGGCATTCAATCACTGAGCAACATCCCCAACCCTATTTTGTATTTTATTTAGAGATAGGGTCTCGCTGAGTTGCTTAGTACCTTGCTTTTGCTGAGGTTGGCTGTGAACTTGGTATCCTCCTACCTCAACTTCCAGAGCCTCTAGGATTACAGGTGTGTGCCACCATGCTTGGCCCCAGCCCTTCTTTTGTATTTTATTTCTGTTTTAGAGACAGTGTTTTCCTAAGTTGCTTACAGCCTCATTAAATTCCTGAAGCTAGTTCTGAACTTTCAGCCTCCTAATCCACTGAGATTATAGGCATGCACCAGCATGCCCAGCTAAATTGGCTTTATAAATGTAGAATGATGAGGAAGACAATGGCTTTGTATGCAGACTTGGATTTGAATCCCAGCTCTGCTATTAATTATTCTGAGGCTAACTTCTTAGTTACTTCATTTGTCAAATGGGACTAATGTCACTTACTTTTAGGGTGATAATTGACGTGATGAATGTAAAGTACTTAGCACAGTAGCTGGAATGTTAATGAAGCTCATTCACTAGAGTAACTACCATAATTATTAATTATGTTATATTATCATAGATCCAAATACACATAAGCCTTTTTTCTCAGACCATGTCAACCTGAGAAAACCAATTAAGTGTATGAGCTACAGTTAAAGAATTACTTCAGCATCCCTCCTGTTTCCTGGGACACCCAGGCTCGCCACTACTAGGCTTTGCAACATTCCAGAACTCAGGGGCTGCCCTCTCACCTCTTCCTTGGATATGTGTGCATGTCCATGAAGTTGTTCGTGAAGGGTATCTCCCCTGATAGTCCACCTCTAGCATTGATAACTTCTCTCACACAGTGCCACCTCATCCCAAGCATACGGGATGCTTTTTCCCAACTACTTAACTTTTCCCAAAGGATGGTCTTGTTTCTTGAGGGAATATAACTCAGCCAGACTGACCTGTGGTTATAAAGTTAAACTTCCAAGGGCTGGGGATATAGCTCATTGGTAGAGTGCTCACCTTGAATGTACAAGCCCTGGGTTCAATCCCCAGCACCACACACACACACAAAAGTTAAGCTTACCAAGCTATTTGCTAGGAACTTCCATATCCCCCTGTTTCAATTGTGTTCCAAACATTTTTGAGATTTTTCCCAGTGTATTTTGGTTATATTTGGCTATGAATCACTCAGCTTCCTCCAAGGACACTACTGTAATTCTGTGTATTTGTGTTTTCTTCTTAGATACAGGCTTAAAAATGTTTCTTTCTTAAAAAGAAAAAGGAAGAAGAAGAAGAAGAAGAAGAAAGAAAACACAGGATAGGAAAAAGGACGTGAGGGGTTTATACAACTATTTCTGGAACTTTTGCTGCCTAGCTATTTAGTTAGAGAAAGAAGTCTAGAGTGTGTTCTTAAGATAGAGGTACCTCACCATGTTTGTATGCTGATGGAAAAAATCTAGCAGGGGGGTTCAGAAGCTAATGGAGGAGGAGAGGGAGAAGGAAACAGGCAGATGTGGTGGGAGAATATGGACATTCTCTTCTGATTGCTTCTATTTTTTTCCTGTCAATTTTTTTGCTTTATGTATTAGATTTTTGGGGGTTTTTTTATTTTTATTTTTTATTTTTTTAGTTGTTGATGGGCTTTTATTTGTTTGTGTGCAGGGCTGAAAATCAAACCCAGTGCATCACATGTGCTGGGCAAGTGCTCTACCACTGAGCTGCAACTCCAGCCCCCTGAATTAGGTTTTTACCAGGAAAGCAGAACCACTGAGTGATATAGACTAAAGAATTTATTATAAAGGGGCTGAGGTTGTAGCTCAATGGTGGAGCACTTGCCCAGCACGTGTGAGGCATTGGGTTTGATCCTTAGCACCACATATAAATAAATAAAATAAAGGTATTGTGTTAATGGGGACAAAATGTTTCTTTCTATTCTAATGAGGGTTGTTGAAGATTTGTTTATTGAGAGCCTGAGCTTCACTTTTGCCAGAAAAGAAGTTAAAGTTTTGTTTTTATAAATATAAAACAAAATCTAGGACGTCCATTATCTAACATGATCAGAGTTCTGAGGGTTGAGAGAGGAAGTGCCTGAATGTGAGGGAGTGGAGTGGTGGAAAAGAGTCCATACATAGCGATGCTGCCAAGTTCTCACATAAGGAATAACATGGGTCACCTTGGGAAATGAACGTTTTGACAGTGACCATGATGTAGGAATGATCAGAAGTCCATATTCAAATTGCCAATGACTTTCAAGATTCCTTCAGAATCCTGAGATAAAATTAGATTTTCTACTAAGTAAAAATTGAATTTTCCTTTACATTTCATGAATGTTTGTAGGGAAAACAGATTGATTTGAATTGGAAAACTATGATGTTTACATTTCTTTCATTTCGAGAGCATGCAGAAAATCATGTTGACTACTCTCCCATCTCAGCTGCATGCAACTGGGAGCAAAGATCACCAGGTCTGTTATTGAGAAATAGTATTACCCTATCTCACCTTGAGAAGCTTTCTCAACAAAGGGTTGTCTGGAAAGCAAAGACAGATTTATATAAAATGGATTTTTTTTCTTTGGAATTTACATGATTGGACTCATTCATCTAGATTAAATTAAATGCTGTCTAATTCAGCAAATTATAATTCTAACCAAACTACAAGAGGTAACTTAAGTATGATGCAGAAAACAAAAGCTTGGGAGACAGAAAAATAGGCCTTGACACCTTGGACAAGTTGTTTACTCCTTCTCAGGCTTGGTATTTTCATCTGGAAAATAATGACATTAAACATATTTTTTCCTAGGGCGATGTGAACAAGAAAGTAAATACAAACTCAAAGACCTGTGACCTTCAGGAAATGCTCATTTTATCTTCTATTATAACCACAGTTAACTTCTTTTGATCTCCCTACTTTTAAATAAATCTTGTTGCTATATAACACCCAGAAAAGTACACCATTAGCATAGAATTGGATGAATTATCACAAAAATGTTCATATTATTTAAACCACCGTGGAATCAAGAAATAGAACATAGGCATGGCAGGAAAGCTCCTCCTGTGTCCTGTTAGTTGCAGAGCAGGCTGAACAAATGTTACCTGCAGGGTGGGCTGAACACTCGGCCCTCAGCAATCTGGTTCCTTATCACTTGTTTGCCTCAAGTCTGAACACTCAACCCCACTCAAGGCAGAACACTCGACCCCCACCTGTCTGGTGCAACAGAAACCCCCACTGGCCTCTGCCTGGTCTGCCTGAGGGCAGAAGATGACACCCTTAGCAACTACTGTATGACCTAATCGTTGTACGCCAAAAAGGCAGCTTGCAGACCCAGAGACCCCATTAGATTTTGGCTATAAAAACTCTCTCCAGGCTGAGGGTGTAGCTCTGTGGTAGAGTGCTCACCTAGCACGTGCAAGGCCCTGGGTTGGATCCTCAGCACCACCTATAAATAAGTAAAATAAGGGCATTGTGTCCAACTACACCTAAAATATAAATATTAAAAAAATAAAAAAACTTTATCCTGCCACCCCCCCCCCCAACTCTCTCTCACTCTCCTCTCTTTCTTTCTCCCTCTCTCTCACTTTGCGCGCTCTCTCTCTCTCTCTTTGCTCTCCTCTTTCTCTTTTTCTTCTCTACCCCCCCCCACTCTCTCTCTTTTTCTTTTCCTTCCCTGCCAATCAGACACCACCACATTAAGATCTCTTGGTCACTCCCAGTGTCATGGTCACTTTCCTTTCATCCGGTGCCGAAACCTGGGAAGAGGGTGAAAAGCTACTTTTAGGTCCCTCTTCCTTCGGAAGTGCCACTCACCGGAGGACCTGAACCCATTTTCTCAACCACCAGAACTCCATCCACCACCGGCCTTCGATTGGTGAGTTTCCCCTTCCTGGAGTCCTAAACCCAAAAGTGGTCTCAGGAGGATTTGAAGGCTGATCATCCAGCAAACCTCTTCGCCCATCTGCAGGGAGGAAAACACTCCCCCACAGCCTTCGAGGACACGGTGGTCATCAGGGACTCCCTCCTCCGGCATCCAAAATTCTTTCTCTTCCCCTTCCCCTGGCATAGACTTTATATTTCAAGGGACTGTGTAACCTCCGGGAAAACATAACGAAGAACTAACTATTGATGGTCCAGCAGCCTCTGTGGTGCCCCAGAGGGAGAATCACACCCCACCCAGACCTTCATGGTTGTGGTGGCCCTCATAAAGTCTTCTCACGTTTAGGACTTAGACGCTGGAGGTACGCTTACCCTCCCCTTCCACTCTCCTTTCTCTAGCCCTGGGAGTCACTGGCCCCTCCAGGAGGGGTCCCCAAAAACCTTGGCTAAGTAAGGTCTCCCATGGTTCCAACTCTGTCCAGGATGAGAGCCTCCACTGTCAGAAATTGGTGACAATCAAATCTCTACAGCTTGAATCTGCCACTGGGCACTGTCTGATTTTGGCTCTAGTGGGGATGCCCCTTTTGCCAATAAATCAGCTCCTTCACCCTCTCCTTATACTACATTTGTGACATGGGTAATGCATCCCCTCTGCCAGTGGACTTTCCCTTACAATGTCTTTTAGACAACCTCAAGACCCTGTCCTTGACACCGAACATCAAACCCAAAAAATTGATCAAATAGAGCACCCAGGATTGGCCCACTTATCCCCTAAACAGTCAAAGCAAATAGCCCCCTTTGGGGTCTTTATATCCCTCAATTCTAAGTGATCTTTACAACTACTGTGAGCATTCAAAAAATGGATAAAAATCCGCTATATTCAAGCTTTCTTCTTGCTCTGATCCAATCCCTCTCTCTGCACCTCTTGCATACCTCTACAAATTCTTCTGCCTTGTAAGCCAACCTTCCCAACCAGGGATCCACAACATTCTTCTCCTTCGAACTTATCCACTACTTTTGACCCTGCTGATGAACCTCCACCCTATCACCCATTTTGAATAGGTCCTCACCCTCAACCTTCTGCCCCAGCCCCTCCACGTCACTCCTGATTCAACAACTTCTTTTCTCCCCTCCAACTTCTAGGTCCAAAAACCTACACCACCGCCCTTCCTCAGACTGTTGCCCCCTTGGGTGAGGTAGCAGGTACTGAAGGTATCCCTCCACCCACTCACTCCTCTCTTCTCCTGACACTGCCCACACCTGGTCCCACCAGGCCCTCTTACCACTAACCCAAAGCTCAAACAGGCTGAGGAGGGCCCTTAGATCCCTATTCAAGATCTGATGAAAATGACTTTTAAAGTTGCTTTGTCATCACTGAAAACAGGTTACTAAGAATTCAAAGTCTCTTACAGGCTTTTGGGGATATTTGCTCCCATCCTCCCCTCTGCTCTACCTGTTCTACTGCTCAAGTTTTTCTTGCTAGGGAAAATCCCAAACCCCTTTCCCATTGTTCTTTTAGATCTCCTTCCTCATTCTCAGTTCCACTGGAGCTGCTCTCAGCCCCATCTTCCCGTCTTTCCACTCCCTGCCCAGGCCTACAGAAAACTCTTAACTGACCTTCTCCAGAAATCTTCACCATGGCTGATTTTAGGACTGTCAGCAAAAGAGTCTCTACAAAAAGTTCAATGTAGATAAACTTCCTCTTTTCATATTGCCCTATTTTACTTGGCCAATGGCTGGGAAAAAATCAGCACCCCAAATGCAAGACACCCCCTTACTAGTTTTTCACAAAAATATGTAAACAAGGCCTCTATCTTTGAGCTGAGGCTTCACAGATATGTCTATATTTCTAAGATAAGAGAATTTACAAGTTGGGCTCCATGGTAATAGCTGGCAGGGGGAGGAAAGAAAGGGAAGAAGAAGCTCTCCCCTCTTCGGGTGTTGTCCTTGAAGGGTTAACTTGCCCAAAACCATGGAAAAAAAAAAACAAACCTGCTTTTATGTGAACTTCTGCAGACTGTAAACTTCTAAGCCCCTCTCCTTACATGCTGGATATAAAATTCTGAAACTACCTGAACTTGGGGTTCAGGGGATTAATTGATTACAACAGAATCTGTGCCCTCTGAACCTGTCTGCAGCCAAATAAAACTGTTTCCTTCTATCTTAAGTGCTTTGAATTGTCTGTCCCTACAATAGTATAATTCTATATACTTAAACATTATTTATGTTTTCATGAAATGGTAAACAGATGTGATTAACTGTATACTGTAAATAACAAAATATTTCTTATTAAAATGGAATAATTTATCTAAAATCAGAAATTTACAAGGATTGTTTCAAAATGTGAATAAAGAAGGAGTTAACGGATGAGAAAGAGAAATTAGAAGGCTCTAGGCATGGGAACCATATTTAATAGAAGGAGAAAAATATTTCTGGATAAGGGAGTCTATGTGATTAAGTAAATAAGTGGGTTTAATAAGTGATAAAGAAGGTCTGTGTAAGTTGGCTATATATGCAGGTTTTTTGAGCAAGTAATCTTGAAGGAATTAAGGATTATACAGCTGTGGTTAAACAACAACTGTTATTTTACAATATTGTAATATGTTATTTCTTTAAGAGCTAAACTTAATTAATATAAAAACATCAATGTAATTATGGTACTATTACTCATCTTCTTTAAATGTGTTCATATTTTCCAGGTATATAAGTCTTTAAGATAGAAGCTTTAAAAGATAGTTATATCAAGCTGATGTTCTCCAAAAAAGGTTGCACAATAATTTTAGTCTTATAGGAATAACATATTGGATATTTATTTATATCATTAAATGTTCTATAACTGGACCTGTTATCAATAATTAATATAAAGTTCTAAACACTGCGGTACAATTTAAATGTAATATCATATTGTGTTAGCTAATATTTATGTGACCTCAAACAACAATATATGTAACTTTATAAAATGATATTTAAGAAACAAATATCAGCCTCAGAACTAGAATACTTTACCTAAGATTTATAAAGAACCCCATCTTACCCCATAAGGCTCTGCCTCCCATTTTACTACATGTCAGAATGACTCCAAAGTAGGCCAGACTTCAGTTAAAGCCCAGTACTCTTAATTTAAGACTGGTGAGACTGGCTTGCTGGATGTTTAGATCAAGGCTTAAAATTAAAGTTAAATTAGAATGGCCAAGTAAACCAATATTTGGCTCTTACCCTCTGAGTCAGTCTGAATCCAAGGAACAGGGAACTTCTCTATAAAGAGCTTTGCAACTCTGGGCCACATAACCTCTTGATCAGGGACATTAATGAGACCACTGGAGAATGAAAAGCCAATCAGTGAACTTGCTATGACTAGGAGGGTCATTGGAGACAGGAAACTTCCCTAATGCTTCCAAGGGAAGCCACATGGTCAAGCAAGACCTGGGCCCATCCTAGCACAAATGGCACTAGCAGAACTAAGAAGCTGCTCTCATGTTCCCCCATGAGTAACCCCTATGGGAACTCAGCTGACTCTTAACAATATTTAGAAACAACGTCAATTTTGACCAGTCTGATCTTAAACACCTAGCAAAAACAGTTAAACCAAAACACAGTCATTCCTGGGGGTAATGAAGAACAAGAACAACTAGAAAATAGGAAACAGTAACTAGGCCAACAGTCTCCATGGGAAATGTTCAGTCAAGTATGGCCTTGCAGGACCCCTATTAGTCCTCTTTATGTTTCTCCTAATAGGACCATGTCTATTAAATTGCCTACAGAAGTCCCTGCAAGATCAGATACACAAATTCACCAATTCACCAGTTGGTCAATTAACTATTTCTTCAAGACTACCAGCCCCTGGTGTCCAAGATGAAGACCTATGACTCATGACCAACTCCTCCAGCTCCAGAGACTCTGCCCCCATTTAAAACCCTCCCAGACCCCTCTTCCAGTTTTTACAACCCCTCTTTTACTTCCTAGGAATGAGAACTACTCTCTAACAGGTCCACTCCGCTTGTTCTGTGTGCTCTATAGCATCTCCACAAGGAAGCATCAAACCTAAACTCCCCATGCATCAGATGAGGAGCCACCAGCCAGGCAAAGACTGGCAGATAGACTTCACCCACATGCCTAGGAACAAAAATCTTTGCTATCTACTTACTTTGGTTGATACTTTTCTAGATTGGATAGAAGCCTTCCCTACCTCCAGGGAAACTGCTAACACCATGGCCTCCATCCTCATTGAGCAGACCATTTCCAGGTTTGGATTTCCCACCTCCATCCCGTCAGACAATGGTCAAACCTTCACTTCTCAGGTTGTTCAACCAGTCTCCAAAGGCCTCAACATCACTTGAAGGCTCCACATCCCCTACTGACCACAATCCTCTGGTAAGGTTGAGAGGCCTAACAGCATTCTCAAGGATCATCTCACTAAACTTGCTATTAAACTCAGGATCTCCTGGCCCAATCTCCTGCCATTGACCCTCACCCGAATTCGGGCAGCCCCTAGAGCTCACTCAGGCCCCTTTGAGCAACTCCATGGGTGTCCTTTCTTAATCAAACAGAGCTTTCCAATCACTCCCCCTCTCCTTGTGTCCTACCTGCCTTACCTCACACTTCTACACAAACTCCTAAGGGAACACGCAGAGCAGTGCCTTCCTGTGTCATCCATTGCCTCACTCCCAGCACAACCACAAACTGCATTGGACCTTCTTCAACTGGGTGATGCAGTTTTACTTCAGGAACTGCATCCTCAATCATTGGAACCTCTCTGGACGGGACTCCCATACAGACATACTTACTACCCCAATGGTGGCCCTGGTACCATGTCTCCCGCCTTAAAAAAGCACCTGTTCCAAATGTCCAGTCCTGGACTTCCACCACGCTGGGGTCCACCAAACTCAAGATTTCTTGTCAACCCTCTTCTTCTTTTACACTAATCATTAATCTCTCTCAAGCTTCTATCCCAACCCACAGATGGTGCCTCTACATCCAAGCGACATGGCACCAGGATGGCACCACCCACTCTCAGTTTATGGGTCAAGGTGTTTGCCCTTTTACTGGCTGCAATTGGACAGTCACCCTTAACATTGCTGAATTCAACCAAGCAGCCTCTGATATTTCCTAGAGTCCCTACGATAGGACCAAAGGCTGACACCAAGGATCTCCTCTGCTCAGAAATGGTTTGATGCTGTTGACAATTTATGGCTTCAAGGAATCTTTATGGACTTTGCCCCTTCTGAGATAACTGTCTATAGCCACTGCATGTTATCTCTAGCCGCCCTGGTATTCCCTAGCCTGTCCCTGGAACATTCCCTAGCTCTCCCAGGTAGTACCCACGCCGCCTGCCCCCTCTCAGCAGGAAGTAGCCAGATGGAATTATTCCATCCCCATGCCACTTAGAAAAACAAAATGGGAGAAATGTTAGTTGCAGAGCAGGCTGAATAAATGTTAGCTGCAGGGTGGGCTGAACATTAGACTCTCACCCGTCTGGTTCCTTATGGCTTGTTTGCCTCAAGTCTGAACATTTAACCCCACTCAAGGATGAACACTGGACCCCCACCTGTCTGGTACAAAAGAAACCCTCATCTGGGCCCTGCCCAGTCTGCAGAAGATGACACCCTTAGCAACTACTTATGATCCAATCATTGTATGCCAACAAGGCAGCTTGCAGACCCAAAGACCCCATTAGATTTTGGCTATAAAAACTCTCTCCTGCTGCCTCCCCCACTCTCTCCCACTCTCCTTCTCTTTCTCTCTTTCTCCCTCTCTCTTACTTTGCTCTCTCTCTCTCTCTCTCTCTCTCTCTCTCTCTCTCTCTCTCTCTCTCTTTTCTCTTCCTTCCCTGTTAATCAGACACCGTTTGCAATAAAGATCTCTTGGTTGTGTGTCGTGGTTACTTTCCTTTCATGTCCCCTCCTAATAATTTCCTTCTCTCTTCCTTCCCCTACTGTAAACATTCTCCTGCCATCTAATCATCATTTAGTTCTGCCTGATTTTTAAATATAGTACATATTGAATCATAGAGTATGTATCATTTTGTACTTGGCTTCTTTCATAGGTAAAGAAATTCTTTATATATAAACTTTCCTACTCTGTTGCTTGCCTATTGACTACATTAAAGATTTTTTTAGTAGAATTTACCATTGTGCTGTGAAATTCATTCTGACTTTGCATTAAGCTGAGTTTGTTCAAGTTCATTGCTGAAGAGATTTTCCACTGTCTAAATGTGTCATATTATATTAATCCTTTCTTATGCTGATAAACACTGTGTTGTTTCCAAATTGAGGCTATTATGACAAGTACTATGACAATTCATATGCATATGTAAGCATTCCTCTTGGAAGTACAGATAAGAGTCAAATTGTTCTATGTAAATATGCAGTTTTTGCCTTCAAAGAGTTTTCCAAAGTGCCAATTTTTTTTTCTCTCAAAGCAGAGCTGGAGTTCCACATCTGCATATTTTCTGCTGACAGTTTTAACTTTTTAAATATTCACCATTTGTTGGAAAAGAATTTTTCTCATTGTGGCTTGATTTACATTTCCCTAATAATTAGTGACGTTCAATGCCTTTGCACACATTTGTAGATCATTTGATGAAGAGCTTGTTCAAATGTCTTTTGAGCATTTTTTTTTTGCATTGGATTTTCTTTGTTTATTTTTTTATTTTTTAAATTTTTTTTTAGTTTTGATGGACACAGCACCTTTATTTTATTTATTTATTTTTATGTGGTGCTGAGGATCAAACTCAGTGCCTCCTGCATGTGGGGCAAGTGCTCTGCCACTGAGCCAAAATCCCCGCCATTTGCTTATTTTTTTTTACAAGAAATTCTTTTTTTTTTAATTGTTGGTCATTCAAAACATTACATCTTTCTTGATATATCATGTTTCACAATTTGATTCAGAAGGGTTATGAACTTCCATTTTTACCCCGTATACAGATTGCTGAATCACATCGGTTACATCAATTACATTTCCATTGATTTACACATTGCCATTCTAGTGTCTGATGAATTCTGCTCTCTATCCTATCCTCTACTATCCCCCCTCCCCTCCCCTTCCCTCCCCTCTTCTCTCTCGACCACCTCTACTGTAAAACATTTATTCCACTTGTATTCTTCTTCCCTTACCCCTCACTTCCTCTTGTATGTAATTTTATATAACCCTGAGGAACACCTTCCCTTTCCCTGCAATTTCCCTTCTCTCTCCCTTTCCCTCCCCCCCTCTCATCCCTATTTAATGTTAATCTTCTTCTCCTGCTCTTCGTCCCTACTCTGTCCTTAGTTACTCCCCTTATATCAAAGAAGTCATTTGGCATTTATTTTTTAAGCATTGGCTAGTTTCACTTAGCATAATCTGCTCTAATGCCATCCATTTCCCTCCAAATTCTATGATTTTGTCGTTTCTTAATGCAGAGTAATACTCCATTGTATATAAATGCCAGATTTTTTTTTTATCCATTCATCTATTGAAGGGCATCTAGGTTGGTTCCACAATCTTGCTATCGTGAATTGTGCTGCTATGAACATTGATGTAGCAGTGTCCCTGTAGCATGCTCTTATTAGGTCTTTAGGGAATAGACCGAGAAGGGGAATAGCTGGGTCAAATGGTGGTTCCATTCCCAGCTTTCCAAGAAATCTCCATACTGCTTTCCAAATTGGCTGCACCATTTTGCAGTCCCACCAACAATGAACAAGTGTACCCTTTTCCCCGCATCCTCTCCAGCACTTGTTGTTGTTGGACTTCCTAATGGCTGCCAATCTTTCTGGAGTGAGATGGTATCTTAGGGTAGTTTTGATTTGCATTTCTCTGACTGCTAGCGATGGTGAGCATTTTTTCATGTACTTATTGATTGATTGTATGTCCTCCTCTGAGAAGTGTCTGTTCAGATCCTTGGCCCATTTGTTGATTGGGTTATTTGTTATCTTATTGTCTAATTTTTTGAGTTCTTTGTATACTCTGGATATTAGGGCTCTATCTGAAGTGTGTGGAGTAAAGATTTTTTCCCAGGATGTAGGCTCCCTGTTTATCTCTCTTATTGTTTCTTTTTCTGAGAAAAAACTTTTTAGTTTGAGTAAGTCCCATTTGTTGATTCTAGTTGTTAACTCTTGCCCTATGGGTGTCCTATTGAGGAATTTGGAGCCCAACCCCACAATATGTAGATCATAGCCAACTTTTTCTTCTATCAGACACTGTGTCTCTGATTTAATATCAAGCTCCTTGATCCATTTTGAGTTAACTTTTGTGCATGGTGAGAGAAAGGGATTCAGTTTCATTTTGATGCAAATGGATTTCCAGTTTTCCCAGCACCATTTGTTGAAAATGCTATCCTTCCTCCATTGCATGCTTTTAGCCCCTTTATCAAATATAAGATAGTTGTAATTTTGTGGATTGGTTACTGTGTCCTCTATTCTGTACCATTGGTCCACCCGCCTGTTCTGGTACCAGTACCACGCTGTTTTTGTCACTATTGCTCTGTAGTATAATTTGAAGTCTGGTATCGCTATACTGCCTGAATCGCTCTTCCTGTTTAGCATGGTTTTTGCTATTCTGGGTCTTTTATTATTCCATATGAATTTCATGATTATTTTATCTATTTCTACAAGAAATGCTGTTGGGATTTTGATTGGCATTGCATTGAACTTGTAGAGAACTTTTGGTAATATCGCCATTTTGATGATGTTGGTTCTGCCTATCCATGAGCAGGGTGTATTTTTCCATCTTCTAAGGTCTTCTTCTATATCTTTCTTTAGGGTTCTGTAGTTTTCATTGTATAAATCTTTCACCTCTTTTGTTAGGTTGATTCCCAAGTATTTTATTTTTTTGGAGGATATTGTGAATGGAGTAGTTGTCCTCATTTCCGTTTCAGAGGATTTGTCGCTGATATACAGGAATGCATTTGATTTATGCGTGTTGATTTTATACCCTGACACTTTGCTGAATTCATTTATTAGCTCTAATAGTTTCTTTGTAGACCCTTTTGGGTCTATTAGGTATATAATCATGTCATCTGCAAATAGTGATAATTTAAGTTCTTCTTTTCCTATTTTTATGCCTTTAATTTCTTTCGTCTGTCTAATTGCTCTGGCCAGTGTTTCGAGGACTATGTTGAACAGAAGTGGTGAGAGAGGGATCCCTCTCTTGTACCAGATCTTAGAGGGAATGCCTTCAATTTTTCTCCATTCAGAATGATGCTGGCCTGTGGCTTATCATAGATTGCTTTTACAATGTTGAGGTATGATCCAGTTATCCCTAATTTTTCTAGAGTTTTGAACATAAAGGGATGCTGTACTTTGTCGAATGCTTTTTCTGCATCTATCGAGATGATCATATGGTTCTTATTTTTAAGTCTATTGATGTGGTGAATAACATTTATTGATTTCCGTATATTGAACCAGCCTTGCATCCCAGGGATGAATCCTACTTGATCATGGTGTATAATTTTTTTGATATGTTTTTGAATCCGGTTTGCCAGAATTTTATTGAGGATTTTTGCATCTAGGTTCATTAGAGATATTGGTCTGTAGTTTTCTTTCTTTGAAGTGTCTTTGTCTGGTTTAGGCATCAGGGTGATGTTGGCCTCGTAGAATGTATTTGGAAGTTCTCCCTCTTTTTCTATTTCCTGAAATAGCTTGAAAAGTATTGGTGTTAGTTCCTCTTTAAAGGTTTTGTAAAACTCTGCTGTATACCCATCCGGTCCTGGGCTTTTCTTAGTTGGTAGTCTTTTGATGGTTTCTTCTATTTCCTCTATTGTTATTGGTCTGTTTAGGTTGTCTATATCCTCCTGACTCAATCTGGGCAGATCATAAGACTTAAGAAATTTATCTATGCCTTCACTATCTTCTATTTTATTGGAGTATAAGGATTCAAAATAATTTCTGATTATCTTCTGTATTTCTGAAGTGTCTGTTGTGATATTGCCTTTTTCATCCCGTATGTTAGTAATTTGGGTTCTCTCTCTTCTTCTCTTCGTTAGCATGGGTAAGTGTCTGTCGATTTTATTTATTTTTTCAAAGAACCAACTTTTAGTTTTGTCAATTTTTTCAATTGTTTCTTTTGTTTCAATTTCATTAATTTCAGCTCTGATTTTAATTATTTCTTGCCTTCTACTTCTTTTGCTGTTGTTTTGCTCTTCTTTTTCTAGGATTTTGAGATGAAGTATGAGAGCATTTATTTGTTGGTTTTTTCTTTTTTTAAGGAATGAACTCCAAGCAATAAATTTTCCTCTTAG
The DNA here is from genome assembly GCF_045843805.1 of Urocitellus parryii. NCBI lineage: Eukaryota > Metazoa > Chordata > Mammalia > Rodentia > Sciuridae > Urocitellus > Urocitellus parryii. The sequence continues at coordinate 147,850,059 of NC_135532.1, forward strand.
AACTGCTTTCAATGTGTCCCATAGATTCCGATATGTTGTGTCTGTGTTTTCGTTTAACTCTAAGAAGTTTTTAATTTCCTCCTTAATGTCTTCTAAAACCCATTGATCATTCAGTAACCTATTGTTCATTCTCCAAGTGATGCCTGATTTTTCTTTCCTTCTTTTATCATTGATTTTCAGTTTCATTCCATTATGATCAGACAAGATGCATGGTATTATCTCTACTCCTTTATATTGTCTAAGAGTTGCCCTGTTACATAATATATGATCTATTTTTGAGAAGGATCCATGTGCTGCTGAGAAAAAAGTGTAACTACTTGATGTTAGATGGTATATTCTATATATGTCAATTATGTCTAGGTTGTTGATTGTGTTATTGAGTTCTATAGTTTCCTTGTTTAACTTTTGTTTGGAAGATCTGTCCAGTGGTGAGAGAGGTGTGTTGACGTCTCCCATGATTATTGTATGGTGGTCTATTAGACTCTTGAACTTGAGAAGCGTTTGCTTGATGAACATAGCTGCACCATTATTTGGGGCATATATATTTATGATTGCTATGTCTTGTTGGTGTATGGTTCCCTTGAGCAGTATGTAGTGTCCCTCTTTATCCCTTTTGATTAACTTTGGCTTGAAATCTATTTTATTAGATATGAGTATGGACACTCCTGCTTGTTTCCGCAGTCCATATGAGTGGTATGATTTTTCCCAACTTTCACCTTCAGTCTATGTATATCTTTTCCTATCAAATGCGTCTCCTGCAGGCAGCATATTGTTGGGTCTTGTTTTGTGATCCATTCAACTAGCCTGTGTCTCTTAATTGGTGAGTTTAAGCCATTAACATTTAGGGTTATTATTGAGATATGGTTTGTTCTTCCAGCCATATTTGTTTATTGATGTTACTAAACCTAATTTGTTTTCCTCTTTGATTACTTTCCCCCATTTACTGTCCTACCTCCCAATGTTGGTTTTCAATGTTATTTTCCACTTCCTCTTCCTGTAATGTTTTGCCAAGGATTTTTTGAAGAGAAGGTTTTCCAGCTGCGAATTCTTTTAACTTTTGTTTATCGTGGAAGGTTTTAATTTCATCTTCCATCCTGAAGCTTAATTTCGCTGGATACACGATTCTTGGTTGGAACCCATTTTCTTTCAGTGTTTGAAATATGTTATTCCAGGATCTTCTAGCTTTTAGAGTCTGTGTTGAGAGATCAGCTGTTATCTTGATTGGTTTACCCCTAAATGTAATCTGCTTCCTTTCTCTTGTAGCTTTTAAAATTCTCTCCTTATTCTGTATGTTGGACATCTTCATTATAATATGTCTAGGTGTGGATCTCTTATGGTTTTGCACATTCGGCGTCCTGTAGGCTTCTAGGATTTGGGATTCTGTCTCATTCCTCAAGTCTGGGAAGTTTTCTCGTATTATTTCATTGAATAGATTATTTATTCCTTTGGTTTGGACCTCTGTGCCTTCCTGTATCCCAATGACCCTTAAGTTTGGTCTTTTAATATTATCCCATAATTCTTGGATGTTCTGCTCATGGTTTCTTAGCAGTCTTGCTGAGCTGTCTATGTTCTTTTCAAGTTGAAATACTTTGTCTTCATTGTCTGATGTTCTATCTTCTAAGTGATCTACTCTGCTGGTAGTATTCTCAATTGAGTTTTTAAGTTAGTTTATTTCTTCCTGCATTTCTAGGATTTCTATTTGTTTGTTTTTTATTACCTCTATCTCCCTGTGTAATTGATCTTTTGCTTCCTGTACTTGTTTATGTATTTCCTTATCAATGTGATCTTTCATTGTCTGATTTTGCTGTTTTCATGTCTTCCTTGAGACTCCAGATCATCTGAAGTATGTATATCCTGAACTCTTTATCTGACATTCCATCTGATGCAGCTATTGCCTCTTCTAAAGTTGAGTTGACCTGCATTGCTTGTGGTCCTTTCTTTCCTTGTCTTTTCATACTGCCGCGTGGTTAATAGCCTGGCCGGTGGGGCAGCCGCTTTCAGAGAGAGAGAGATGGGCCTCCCGTGAGAGCCCGGATGGTGGAGGGTGCCTGCCGGTTCGGGCGGGGCGGGCTGCGCAGCTCCGGGTGCTGGCCGCTGGCAGAAGCGGGTGCTGGCTGCGGGACTTAACTCCTGCACCCGCCGTGGAGCCGCCTGTGGAGCCAGGTAGCTGCGGCCGAGGCCGGGTGGTTAGGAGCCAGGCAGGTGGGGCAGCCGCTCGCTGAGCGAGAGATGGACCTCTCGGGAGAGCTGCTTGCAGGAGCGGCTGATGGCTGTAGGACTGTACCTCTGTGCCCACGTGGCCAGCCAAGATCCACTTCTCTGGGACAAACTGTCACTTCCAAGAAACCTACCAGTTCTCGGCCGCTCTCCTCTTAAGGGAATTTTGTTAGAAGTTCCTCCGTAGGTAGGCTGCGGCTGTTCCAATGGGTCTTTCTGATCCCGTTAAAGTGGAGACATTGCAATCGCTGCTTCCTCGCCGGCCGTCATGATGGATCCTCCTCTACAAGAAATTCTTTATATATAAACTTTCCTACTCTGTGGCTTGCCTATTGACTACATTAAAGATTTTTTAATAGAATATGTGTATATCTTATCTCTATCAGGAATATACACTAGAGAAATTATTGCATATGTGTATTGTATATGTATAAATTATTGTATATTTTGTACACAAAATAGTGTGATGTTATTCAGAACCACAAAAACCTAACAGAAGCTTGAATACCATCAACACAAGAATGCTAATTTGTCATATGTTGATGCAGTAAAAATGCACAAATCACACCTGTTGTATTCATCTGTATTGTTAAATGCTTTAAACAACAGACTGAACAAAGTCAAAAAAGAACTATGAGAAGCAGAAAGAGACAAAATTTAAAGTTATTGTCATATATATATATATATATATATATATATATATGATTTATTTATATGTAATATAAATAAATCTCAGGATGGTGTTTTTTATTTTTTGTTTTGTTTTTCTTTTTGGACTGAGAGGGAACATGAAGAGCAAGAACAATCTAGGATCAGCAAAAGTACTGATAATGTTCTACTCTCAGCTGGTGGGTTCATGCCTGTCCATTTCATATTCCTTCCTTACTCTGTGCATATTATACACACTGTATTATACACATATATATTATAAAATTGATTTTTTTTTACAAAAAAATGTGTTTTTTCTGACTGAAAGAAAGTTTCTAAGTCTTATATATCCCAATTTGCCAATCTTGTCTTTTACACTTAATGCTTTCACCATGCTTAAATCATTCCTTACCCAAGACCATAAATATAGTCTATATTTTCTTTCAGAAGCTTTATTTTTTAACTTTCATATTTGGTCCTGGAACTGATTTTTTAATGTGATGTTAAAGGGGGTCTTTATTTTACTTGGACTTTAGAGATTAGTTCTAGTGGTACAGAATCCGAGTACCCTCCTATGTTCTAGCTCTGACATTAGGTGTCATTTTGATGGTTGGGGTTCATTTTCTTTGAGAATTAAAGTTTCAATCTTGTTACTGATATTTTGAAGATCATGCATTTCTTCCTTTAACTTGTATTAGTATTTTCACTTTGTCTTTGATTTTTAGCAATTGTGGTTAAAAAAAAATACACCTATATATTGTTTCCTTTGTATTTAATTTGCATAGAGTTTATGGCTTTATTTGTGAGAAGATACTATGTAAAATTCTGTCATTTTATCTTCTAATTTTGTCTGCTTTGTTCATTTTTCCTGCTTTGAAAACTTCTGCTCTATATATGTTAAATATTTTCACTATTTCACATATGTTATATTTTTAAAAGATTTAAAAATATATTTTCTATTCCCTTTTTTCTCTGTGCTTTGTAGTAGATATTTTTCTGATTCTAATCATTTATTAATGTCTTAATCAACTGCATTTAATCAGCATCTATTCAGCTTTTAATTTTAATTATATCATTTTAAATTCTAGAATTTCCATTTGAAGAATTTTCAATGCTTTTTAATTGGCATATAATCATTGTACACATTTATAGGGTACAGTGAGATGTTTCAGCACATGAATACAATGTGCAATGATCAAATCCGAGTAATTAGCATTTCCATCTCTTCAAACATTTATTATTTCTTCATGTTGAGAGCATTTAAAAATTCTCTCATAACTATTTCAAAATGCACAAAAAATTAATGTTAACTGTAGTCCCCTATTATAGTATTGAACATCAGAATTTAATCCTGCTGTGTTTTAGTACTCAGTAACTAACCCTTCTCTGTTTCCACGCGCCCCCCCCACCACCAATACTTCCTTCTAGTGACCTCTATTCTATTTTCTACCTCTCTAAGATCAACATTTTTAGCTTCTACGTATAAGAGCATATGCTTTGTGTCTTTCTGTGTCTGGATTATTTCTCTGAACATAATATCCTCATGCCACAAATAACAGGATTTTGTTCTTTTATCTGGCTAAAAATATTCCACTTTGCATATACACCATTCTATTGATGGACACCTAAATTGACTCCACATCTTGGCTATTGTAAATAATTCTGCAATAAACATGAAAGAGAAGATATGTCCAGATATCTCTTAGACACACTGATTTCATTTCCTTTGGTTATACACCCAATATAACTGGGTCATAATGATAGCTCATTTTTAGTTTCTTGAGGAAACTTCATGTTTTCCATATACTAATTTACATTCCCACCAACAGTATAAAAAGTTTCTCCTTTCTCCACATTCTCACCAACATTTATTATTGTTGCTTTTATGACAGGCTTTCTAACTGAGGTGAGAAGATATGCAGTGTGATTTAGTGATGTTGAGCAGTTTTCCATATACTTGTTGGTCATTTGTATGTCTTCCTTGAAGGTTTCTCTACACATAAGATGTTTTCTGCAGAAACAATTTGACTTCTACCATTCTAGTTTGGTTATGATTTATTTCTTTCTTTTGTCTAATTGCTCTGGCTAAGACTTTCAGTACAAGATTAAATGAGTAAAGTGGGAATCCTTGTCTTGTTCCAAATATTAGAGGAAAACTTTGAATTTTCTCTGCATTCACTATTATACCAGTTGTGGGTTTCTCATATATGATCTTTATTATGTTGAAGTATGCTTCTTACATACCTAATTTGTTAAGAATTTTTATCCTGAAGATATGATGAATTTTATCAAATGCTTTGAGGGCATCTATAATTCTTCTAGAATTAGCACTAAAAACTACTACAAATGTCCAGAAACAGAAAAAAACTCTATTTTAAATATTTTATTACATTAATATGAAGTGTTAATTCCATGTGTAACTGATATCCCCAAATAACTAAAAATTGGTTGACATTAGCCTCACATTAAAACTAAGGGGTCACCAAGATGTCAGGTTCTCATATATAACATTAAATCATCTTGCCTTTATATGAACTCCTCTGATAAGTTCAGTAGATGTTTTCGATGTCTGTCTGCCTTTGATTTCCTTATTACTAATTGATGGTATTATTCATTTTTATAAAAATTTCCATTATAACTAAATCACCCACAATTGGCAGTACCATAAAAAAGTGCATAAAATTTACCAATTGCATCAGCCCCAAGACAGAGGGTTCCCAGCTGGTTTCTTATATTCTTACCATGTGTTTAATCCAGATTGCTATGAAAACTCAACTCAAATGATCATTATATCTTCTTCCTTTTCCAGATATATAAACTTAACTCTGATAAAATCTGCAGGATATTTCTCAGCTTCTTATGACATACTCCCACACAATCAGAATCTCTCCCATCTGTTGTTCCAAAACATTAGTTTTGGGCCCTGAAGTCTTTTTCTATGCTAGGGTTGAAGAAAGATATTAGTTCTTAATGAAAGCTTTTTATAGTAGTTTACCATTTTATCTGTTCTATATTTTCATGTGATATGAAATAGGAACTATCAACAAAAGAGCTCTTTTTGGAGTCCCAAGCATAGGTCTTCTTTATACTTGTTATTTTTCCCATGGCACTAGGGATGCCCCTTTTCATATAAGAATCACCCTTCAGAAAATATTGAGAGGTGTTTGCTTAATGATATAGTTCATGGAAATACAGAGATTTTTTTTATTTGTTTCTTCAAAATAACAGAAAGTGGACCAAAAAAAGTGTTAGGCTAATTACATTTATCCATTTCCTCCCAAGTTGTCATTTGTCAGTGCCACTGAGCATCTTTCCCACACATTCTGAGGGTTCGGGACTAGTGAGAAGTTGTAACCCTTCTAAAGGGAAAACGATCCTTCTTCAGTAAAAAGAATATTTGTGGCTATGGCTCCTTCCTCGAAACTAATCTATAGCTCATATCTTTATGTCAAGAAGTATTTAATCATAAAATTGTGAATGTAGTGAAAAAAGTATAGAGTATTGTCTTAACTGTAAGTGTGTACGTCTATAAAACATACACACACATATAAGAATATGTCAAAATGTTAACCAGTTAGATCAGATGCCAGATAATTTTTCTAGGTAATTGATATTATTTTTCTAATTTTATTTAACAGGCATATAAAGCTTTAAAAAAATAAAACCTAAATATTGTTTTATCAGGGGCTGGACATGTGTTTCAGTGGAGAAAACTTGCCTGCCATGTGTGAGACCTGGGTTTGATCCTCAAGTGCCACATATAAATAAATAAATAAAAGATTCAGTGACAACTAAAAAAATATTTTTTTAGAAAAGATTATTTTATCAAGAATTCATATATGTTTTGGGCTTGTCTAAGTACGTGAGTTAATAAACATCAAATACATAAATAACTACTCTGGATCTTAGATTTTTTGATCTGTAAAATAATGATTTTCACAACATAGTTACAAAAATCTCATGAATGTATAGCATACTAAAATTCATATAGAAAGTTCTTATATGATAAGCAGTAGGTCATAAGGAACTTTAAAATTAGTAATATTTAAAGTTTCTCTTTGCTAGAACAAATCCTGGGCTAGTCTATTCTCAATAACTGTTAACTATTAATTCACCACACAGGAAATAAAATTCATTTTTTTCATGCACTACAAACTTAAAGCCATGGGTCTTAAAGATCATGTGAATCTACAAAGGTATAAAATGATATAATGAAGATGCCCACCTCCTTTTTTCTATTGAAGAATCATCATGACAATGTGCAAGGAAATCTATGCTATTAGGCAGAGTAATATGAGAGATTAGAAATCAACAGCTCTGGTGAGCTGAGGTTAGTTAAACTATGGGCAGAAGTGAATTTTTAAAATTTCTGGAGAGGTAAAAGATGAGCATTATTTGTAACATGGATAAACCTAGAAGTCATTATGCTAAGAAAACAATATAGACACAGAAAAACAAATACCACATTATCTCACTTATATGTAGAATTTTCAAAAGCCAAATTCAAAAATAGAAAGTAAAATGGTGGTCATAAATGTCATCATAAATACCTGACATCTGTGTCACCCTTCATTAAATAAGTAAATAAATTTGCCCCAAAAAATGCTGAGCGGGAAAGTGGTTTCTATGGAGTTTTATACTTGCCTCACTATTTGGTTTAAAGAGTTCTGGGTTGGTAGTCAAGGTGATGATCTAGATTAGAGTTCCTGCCTTGCTACCTGTTCATCTTAGCCCCCAGTCCATAACTACTCTGGATCTTAGATTTTTTGATCTCTAAAATAATGATTTTCACAACATAGTTGCAAAAATCTCATGAATGTATAGCATACTAAAATTCATATAGAAAGTTCTTATATGATAAGCAGTAGGTCATAAGGAACTTTAAAATTAGTAATATTTAAAGTTTCTCTTTGCTAGGAAAAAAAAATATTTACATATTGATCATAGTTATTGTATTCTATTTGGGACCTGTTTTAGTCAGGTTTTTCACTGCTGTGACCAAAAAGACCTGATAAGAACAATTAGAGGAGGAAATGTTTATTGGGGGGCTCTCAGTTACAGAGGTCTCCATCCATAGATGACTGACTCTATTCTCCAGAGCCTAAAATGAGGCAGAACATCATGGCAGAAATGTGGGATGGAGAAAATCAGCTGGGGACATGTTACTAGAAAGGAGAGAGAAAGAGGGAGAGCTCTCTTCACCATGGACAAAATACATACCCCAATAGTATGCCCCAGTGACCCAGCTCCTCCAGCCACACACTACCTGCCTAGACTTACAACCCAGTTAATTTGTGGATCAATGATTATGTTAAGTACCAATTAGGTTAAGACTCTCATAATCCAATCATTTTACCTTTAAATCCTCTTGTATTGTCTCACATATAAACTATTGGGGGACACCACATATCTAAACCACAGCATTCTACCCTGGGCCCCCAAAAGATCAGTCTCATCTGACAATGCAAAATACATTTGGTCCACTTCAAGAGACCCCATAGTCTCAACAGTTCCAAAAGTTCAAATCTAATGTCTTCTTTTGTTTGTTTCCTTTTTTGTTTTCATTAACTTATTTATTTATTTATATTAATTAGGTATATATGACAGCAGAATATATTTTCATTCATTGTACACAATTACAGCACAATTTTTCATTTCTCTGGTTGTACACAATGTATAGTCGGACCATATGTGAGGTCATACAAGTTCCTAGGGTGATAATCAACCATCTTTCCTGCCCTTATGCCCCTTCCCCATCCCATCCTCCACTTTGCCCAATCAAAGTTCCTCCATTTTTTTCCCATGCCCCTTCCCCAGTATGGATTACCATCCACTTATCAGAGAGAACATTCAGCCTTTGTTTTTTTGGAATTGGCTTACTTTGCTTAGCATGATATTCTCCAACTCCATCCATTTACCTGAAAATGCCATGATTTTATTCTCTTTTAATGCTAAGCGATATTCAATTGTAGATAGATAGATAGATAGATAGATAGATAGATAGATAGATAGATATCACAGTTTCTTTATCCATTCATCTATTGAAGAGCATATAGGTTGCTTCCACAGTTTAGATATTGTGAATTGAGCTGCTATAAACATTGTTGTAACTGTGTTACTGTAATATGCTGATTTTAAAGTCCTTTGATATAGACCAAGAAGTGGGATACTTGGGTCAAACGATGATTCCATTTCAAGTTTTCTAAGGAATCTCCATACTGCTTTCCAGATTGGTTGCACCAATTTTTAGTCCCACCAGCAATGTATGAGTGTGCCTTTCCCCAAAATCCTCACCAACACTTATTGTTGTTTGTATTCTTAATAACTGTCATTCTGACTGGCATGAGATGACATCTTCATCACCTCAGATTAGGCCCTGACTTCCTTAAAAAGACTCCTAAAGCACAAGAAATAAAATCAAGAGTTAATAAATCAGATGGACTGAAACTTAAAAGCTTCTTCTTGGCAAAAGAAACAATCAATGATGTAAAAAGAGAGCCTACATTTTGGGAACAAATTTTTGCCTCACACACATCAGATAGAGCACTAATCTCCAGAATACATAAAGAACTCAAAAAACTTAACACCATAAAAACAAAAACCCAATGAATAAATTGGCTAAGGATCAGAACAGACAATTCTCAGAAGAAGATATACATTCTATCAACAAATAAATGAAAAAAAATTCAACATCTCTAGTAATTAGACTAATGCAAATCAAGTTTAATGTCTTCACTGAGACTCGAGGCAAACACTCAGCATAAGTCCCTGTAAAAACCAAATTGCATATATCCAATATATATAGGAACAGCCAGGTGCAATAGCCCACTCCTGTAATCCCAGCATCTGGGGAGGCTGAGGCAGGAGGATCACAATTTCAGCAATTTAGCAAGTCCCTAGATAATTTAGCAAGACCCTATCTCAAAATAAAAAATAAAAAGGGTTATGGATGTGACATAGTGGTTAAGTACCCCTGGGTTCTATTCATGTAACCAAAACAATTTAAAAAAAGGAATATGTTAAATATTTCCATTCCAAAATGGATAATTAGGGGCATAGAAAGAAGGGCTGGAACCAAAGCAAGATCAAAGTCCAATTGGGCAAACAAGTTCTGTAACTCTATGTCCAGCATCTCAAGCACATGGCATCCTAATGTTCTCTCCAAATGGCTTGTGCAGTTCCATCCTATGGCATTGCTGGTTGCAGCTCACATGACCTCTCTGTTGTCTTTGCTCAATTCCTGCAACTTTCCTTGGTTGGCGTTTCTTGGGTGTCTCCACTGCAGCTTCAGCTTCCTCCTCATTTCTCCCTGAATTGCCCTTTCAGGGGCAGTATGCAGTGACTCTGACTCTGCTACACATTGCCTGGCCTCCCTGGCCTTCATTGAAATCTTGGTGGATGTCTCTATGACCCCCTAACTCCTGCATCCTGCATTCCTATAGAACTGGTACCATGTGGTTGCTGCCAGGGTCTTCTACCATCTCAAGCAGCAGCCAAGCCTTCAGGGACCACAGCTGTGGCAGCCTCTGAGTACCAGGGTGTCTGAGCATCGTGAAAAACTTATTCAGCTGCCCTGTGCAAACAGGGTGCCCCACTGCTCTCTTCTCAAGGGAGAAACCATTGAGCCTGATGCCTTCAAGGCAACTTTACTATTATTTCTTGGTAAAGTATTTAGAGTTTCTTTAGTGGTGTAATGTCTTTAACAACCATACCTTCCTCAGCCCCAGTTTAACTAGCAGTTTTATGGCTAATGCAAGTTTTTCAAATCTTTCTGTTTTGCATTCTATTTCTGATTATCACAATAAACTTCTCTAAAAGCCTCAACAATATCCAAGCCATTGCTTAAATGCTATGATGCCTAGAAATTTCTTCTACATTAAAAAGTCCATCACCTTTAAATTGAACCTCATTGAGTCTCAGAACATGGTCAAACTTTAGACAATTTCTTATCCAGAACATAACAGGAATGACCTCCTTTTCCTCTGAAACCTCATGAACACTGCTTTTCTGTCAATACTCCTCCCAGCATTCTGGTATTCTGAGCCCCAACAATGTAAAGCTTTTCCAGATTGCATCTCTAAACGTTCCGAAATTCCTCCCACAAATTCCAAAAAGCTCCAAAATCTTCTTAACCACATGGTCAGTTTAGTCACAGCAACCACCCCAGGCCCTTTACCTGGGGTACAGTGTTTTAGTCAGCTTTTTCTTCACTGTGACCAAAAAACCTTACAAGAACAATTAGAGGAGGACAAGTTTATTTGGGGGCTCACAGTTTCAGAGGTCTCAGTCCATAGATTTCTATTCCTCAGGGCTTGAAACAAGGCCAAACATCATGGCAGAAGTATGTGGTGGAGGAAAGAAGCTGGGGGCATGGCATCAGGAAGAGTGGAGGGCGGGTAATGCTAGCTCCAGAGCTCTTCACCATGGACAAAATATGTACCCCACAGGCATGCCTCCAATGATACACCTCCTCTAGTCATACCCTACCTGCCTACTGTTATCACCCAGTCAATCCCTACCAGTGGATCAATGCCCTGATTAGGTTAAGGGTCTCCTAACCCAATCATTTCACTTGTAAACCCTCTTGCATTTTCTCACACATGAGCTTTTGGGGGAACACTACATATTTAAACCAAAATAGGACCCTAAATCATAGGAGGAATAGCAATGATATGTGATCACACTATGCAAAAGAAATGAAATAGCCACCCCTAAATTCCAAGTAAATGAATACTATTTATTTTTATTATTTTTGTGATATTTTTGTGTAAACACACCATAGTCAACAAACAGTTCAACGGAAATTGAGATGATCAAAAGGCAGTTGCACGCATTGTACTAATTTGCAAGGCAGCGATCACTGTGGCTGACACACACTTAAAGTATGTTGCAAGTGTCTGCCTTGCACAGGGAGTTTTAGGTGAGTGGTGAGAAATCAGGGTGTGAAAGGAAGATAGGAAATAATTACTCAATAGTTTTTGGAAACTATCCTTTAATTACCGTCAAATCACACCAACTATTGACTATGTTAAGACTAATAACTTAGACTGGAGTTGTGACTCAGTGGTAGAGCGCTTGCCTGGTATGCAAGAGGCCCTGGGTTTGATTCTAAGCACTGCTTATAAGTAAATAAATAAAATAAAAAGACACTAAACACTGACAACTAAAAAAAATATTTAAAAAGAATAATAAGTTATTATTTAAGATTCTTTTTCCTAATTTAAATTTTGGAAGTCTCAAAAGGTAGAAAACTTAAAGAAAAAAATGTTTTAATTCAAATTTAAAACAGCTAATTTTTTTAGAACACACTGATAAAACTGGTTGTAAAAATAGAGATTTACTACTTTATAGCCAAGAAATCTGAGGAAAAATGTTTACAACTTTATTAGAGCTCATCAGGAGATGGGACTCTCCATCCAGCCTTCTTGGTACATTGATTTGGGACCCTAAAAATGTTTGCAGGATAGCTCTTCCTGTTTTATATATCACATCTAAAAAGAACTATATATGAGCTCTAAAATACATCAGATTTTGTAACCTGCACTTATACTTAATATTCTACCATAAACATTTCTTTCATAATAAATCTTTGCAATTTTTAATTTAAATGGTGGCATGTATTCTGGTTTGGTTCCACAGTCTAGCTATTGTGAATTGTGCTGCTATGAACCTCGATGTGGCAGTATCCCTGTAGCATGCTCTTTTAAGGTCTTCAGGGAATAGTCCGAGAAGGGCAATAGCTGGGTCAAATGGTGGTTCCATTCCCAGCTTTCCCAGGAATCTCCATACTGCTTTCCAAATTGGTTGCACCAATTTGCAGTCCCACCAGCAATGTAAAGTGTACCCTTTTCCCCACATCCTTGCCAGCACTTGTTGTTGTTTGACTTCATAGTGGCTGCCAATCTTATTGGAGTGAGATGGTATCTAAGGGTGGTTTTGATTTGCATTTCTCTGACTGCTAGAGATGGTGAGCATTTTTTTATGTATTTGTTGATTGATTGTATATACTCCTCTGAGAAGTGTCTGTTCAGATCCTTGGCCCATTTGTTGATTGGGTTATTTGTTATCTTATTGTCTAATTTTTTGAATTCTTTGTATACTCTGGATATTAGGGCTTTATCTGAAGTGTAAGGAGTAAAAATTTGTTCCCAGGATGTAGGCTCCCTATTTACCTCTCTTATTGTTTCTCTTGCTGAGAAAAAACTTTTTAGTTTAAGTAAGTCCCATTTGTTGATTCTTGTTATTAACTCTTGTGCTATGGGTGTCCTGTTAAGGAATTTGGAGCCTGACCCCACAATATGTAGATCGGAGCCAACTTTTTCTTCTATCAGTCTCTGATTTGATATCAAGCTCCTTGATCCATTTTGAGTTAACTTTTGTGCATGGCGAGAGATAGGGATTCAGTTTCATTTTGTTGCATATGGATTTCCAGTTTTCCCAACACCATTTGTTGAAGATGCTATCCTTCCTCCATTGCATGCTTTTAGCCCCTTTATCAAATATCAGATAGTTGTAACTTTGTGGATTAGTCTCTGTGTCCTCTATTCTATACCATTGGTCCACCCACCTGTTTTGGTACCAGTACCATGCTGTTTTTGTCACTATTGCTCTGTAATATAGTTTGAAATCTGGTATCGCTATACCGCCTGATTCACACTTCCTGCTTAGCATTGTTTTTGCTATTCTGGGTCTTGTATTTTTCCATATGAATTTCATGATTGCTTTATCTATTTCTACAAGAAGTGCCGTTGGGATTTTGATTGGCATTGCGTTAAACCTATAGAGAACTTTTGGTAATATCGCTATTTTAATAATGTTAGTTCTGCCTATCCATGAACAGGGTATATTTTTCCATCTTCTAAGATCTTCTTCTACTTCTCTCTTTAGGGTTCTGTAATTTTCATTGTATAAATCTTTCACCTCTTTTGTTAGGTTGATTCCCAAGTATTTTATTTTTTGGGGGGATATTGTGAATGGAGTGTTTTTCCTCATTTCCGCTTCAGAAGTTTTGTCGCTGATATACAGAATGCCTTTGATTTATGCATGTTGATTTTATATCCTGCCACTTTGCTGAATTCATTTATTAGTTCTAGTAGTTTCTTTGTAGACCCTTTTGGGTCTTCTAGGTATAGAATCATGTCATCTGCAAATAGTGATAATTTAAGTTCTTCTTTTCCTATTTTTATGCCTTTAATTTCTTTTGTCTGTCTAATTGCTCTGGCTAGTATCTCAAGGACTAAATTAAATAGAAGTGGTGATAGAGGGCATCCCTGTCTTGTTCCAGATTTTAGAGGGAATGCCTTCAACTTTTCTCCATTCAGAATGATGCTAGCCTGAGGCTTAGCATAGATAGCTTTTAAAATGTCAAGGTAAGTTCCTGTTATCCCTAGTTTTTCTAATGTTTTGAATATAAAGGGATGCTGTACATTGTCGAATGCTTTCTCTGCGTCTATTGATGTGGTGAATAACATTTATTGATTTCCATATATTGAACCATCCTTGCATCCCAGGGATGAATCCTACTCGATCATGGTGTACAATTTTTTTGATGTGTTTTTGTATTCGATTTGCCAGAATTTTATTGAGGCTTTTTGCATCTAGGTTCATTAGAGATATTGGTCTGTAGTTTTCTTTCTTTGAGGTGTGTCTGTCTGGTTTCGGAATCAGGGTGATGTTGGCCTCATAGAATTAATTTGGAAGAGCTCCCTCTTTTTCTATTTCCTGAAATAACTTGAAAAGTATTGGTATTAATTCTTCTTTAAAGGTTTTGTAAAACTCCGCTGTATACCCATCCGGTCCTGGGCTTTTCTTGGTTGGTAGTCTTTTGATTGCTTCTTCAATTTCATCCATTGATATTGGTCTGTTCAAATTGTGTGTATCCTCCTGACTCAGTCTGGGCAAATCATATGACTTAAGAAATTTATCGATGTCTTCACTATCTTCTATTTTATTAGAATATAGGTTTTCAAAATAATTTCTAATTGTCTTCTGTATTTCTGTAGCATCTGTTGTGATATTGCCTTTTTCATCCCGTATGTTAGTAATTTGAGTTCTCTCTCTTCTTCTCTTCGTTAGCATGGCTAAATGTCTGTCGATCTTATTTATTTTTTCAAAGAACCAACTTTTAGTTTTGTTAAGTTTTTCAATAGTTTCTTTTGTTTCAATTTCATTGATTTCCACTCTGATTTTAATTATTTCTTGCCTTCTGATACATTTGCTATTGTTTTGCTCTTCCTTTTCTAGGGCTTTGAGATGAAGTGTGAGCTCATTTATTTGTTGGTTTTTTCTTTTTTTGAGGAATGACCTCCAGGGGATGAATTTCCCTCTTAAAACTGCTTTCATTGTGTCCCATAGATTCTGATATGTTGTGTCTGTATTTTCATTTATCTCTAAGAATTTTTTTATTTCCTCCTTTATGTCTTCTGTAACCCATTGATCATTCAGTAACATATTGTTCATTTTCCATGTGATGTAGGATTTTTCCTTCCTTCTTTTATCATTGTTTTCCAGTTTCATTCCATTATGATCAGATAAAATGCATGGTATTATCTCCACCCCTTTATATTTACTGAGGGTTGCCCTATGGCATAATATATTGTCTATTTTTGATAAGGATCCATGTGCTGCTGAGACAAAAGTATATCCATTTGATGATGGTTGATATATTCTATATATGTCAGTTAAGTCTAGGTTATTGATTGTGGTATTGAGTTCTATAGTTTCTTTATTCAACTTTTGTTTGGAGGATCTGTCCAATGGTGAGGGAGGTGTGTTGAAGTCACCCATAATTATTGTGTTGTGGCCTATTTGATTCTTGAACTTGAGGAGAATTTGTCTTATGAATGTCGAGGCACCATTATTTGGTGCATAAATACTGATAATTGTTATGTCTTGTTGGTGAATGGTTCCTTTTAACAGTATATAATGTCCTTCCTTATCCCTTTTGATTAACTTAGTCTTGAAGTCGATTTTATTTGATATGAGGATGGCCACCTCTACTTGCTTACGAGGACCGTGTGCGTGGTATATTTTTTCCCAACCTTTCACCTTCAGCCTGCGTATGTCTTTTCCAATCAGGTGTGTCTCCTGGAGGCAGCATATTGTTGGATTTGTTTTTTTAATCCATGATACCAGACTATGTCGCTTTATTGGAGAGTTTAAGCCATTAACATTCAGAGTTACTATTGATATATGGTTTGTACTTCCAGACATGTTTGATTATTTATCCTTTTTTTAAAAAAAATTAGTTTATTTCTCCATGATTATCTTTCCTCTTGCCCTCTGTCTTTACCGAGGCACTTCCCACTGATGGTTTTGGTTATTGTTTTTCATTTCTTCCTTGTGTAGTGTTTTGCTCAAAATGCTTTGCAGTGCTGGTTTTCTGTCTGCAAATTCTTTGAACTTTTGTTTATCATGAAAGATTTTTATTTCATTGTCATACCTGAAGCTTAATTTTGCTGGATACAGAATTCTTGGTTGGCATCCATTGTCTTTCAGTGATTGAAATACATTGTTCCATGACCTTCTTGCTTTCAGCGTCTGTGATGAAAAATCCATTGTTAACCTCATTGGTTTACCCCTGAATGCAATCTGCCTCCTTTCTCTTGTAGCTTTTAATATTTTCTCTTTGTTCTGTAGATTGGATATCTTCATAACAATGTGTCTTGGCGTTGGTCTACTGTGATTTTGTGTGCTCGGTGTCCTGTATGCATCTTCAATTTGTATATCTGTTTCCTTTTTTATTTCTGGAAAGTTTTCTGTAATTATTTCATTCAGCAGGTTACTCATTCCCTTGGTTTGAATCTCTGTACCTTCTTCTATCCCGATGACTCATAAGTTTGTTTTTTTTATGTTATCCCATAACTCTTGGATGTTTTTCTCGTGATTTTTTACCAGTCTTTCTGAGTTGGCTAGACTCTTTTCAAGATGATATATTTTGTCTTCAGTATCTGACGTTCTGGCTTCTACTTGCTCCACTCTGTTAGTGATACTCTCAATTGAGTTTTCAATTTGGTTTATCGTTTCCTTCATTTCTAGAATTATTGTTTGATTATTTTTTATAATCTCTATCTCCTGATAAAGATGCTTAACTTCTTTTATCTGTTTATGTAATTCATTCTCAATGTGTTCTTTCGCTGCTTGAATTTGCTGTCTCGTATCCTCTTTAAGGTTCCATTCCATCTGTCTAAGGTGTTCCTTGAGTTCTTTATATGACCATTTTTTCTGATGACTCTAGGTCCTCCTGAATATTTAGGCTGTCCTGCATTGTTTGTACTCCTTTTCTTCCTTGCTTTTTCAAACTGCTCATATTACTTCCTGTTCTGTTTGACTGCTGAGTTACTGTTTACTCCTATGAATTTATTTGATGCTTGGGAGGAAAGGTATTAGAAGGGAAGGGAAGAAGTCACTAAAGAGAATGAGAGTAAGCAGGTAGAATTCAAGGAAGGGGGAATAAGAAAATTGAAAAGAAATGAAAAGACAAAAGAAGAAAAAAAATAGGAAATAAAAAAAGAAAAAAAATTTTAAAAATAATAATAAAAAAATAAAAATTAAAATTAGAAGAAAAAAATTTTAAAAAAATTGAAAAAAAATATTTAAAAAACAACAGGAAAGAAAAATGAAAATGAAAGAAAAAACCCAAATCAAAAAAAAGAGAGAGAAAAAAAAAAAACTAATAAATGCAGTCTTAGAGTTTGATTAACTTCTCTTCCAGTAGGTGGCACTGTGCCCACCAGGCCAAGTTTCTCCTGTCAATACGTGGGAACCAATCACTGTGCAACAGCTCCTCCTCCCAGACTGGGCGAGTCTCCAATCCTGAGTGCCTAGGGCCTGCTCTTGTGTCTAGTCACTTCCCCACTTTTCCTCTAGCCAGGCCCCTCTCACCGGTGACGCTCTCTACAATACTGGCTACACGCCAGGTCTGCTGCTCCCGGGAGCCCTGTTTTCATGGACGACTGGGCACACTCTCTCTGTTTGCCATTCCCTCACACCCTAAGTTTGTAGAGCTTGGGGCTGAGAATCCTCAGCGAATTTTACTTGCCCTCCGGTAGCCACGCCCCCGGTAGCTGGTGCAAGAGACCTCAGTTGTCAGCACTGGTGGGAGCAGTAGCCGGGAGTTCCAAGCCGCGGGTCCCGCACCACGTCTGATTCCCTCGGTCTTGCTATCTGGCTCACGGGAGAGCTGGGAGGGGCCCTTAAGGTTTTCCTGATGTGTGGAGAGGGAAGGCTAGGGGATTACACACCTGTAGCTGCAGGTTTCAGTGAAGTTCCCCTATCTTATCTTTAATCAATTACCACATTAATCCATAGACCCAAAGAAATGTAGATGTTTTAAAAATTTTCAAATAAACAAATGCCTTAAAGTATTAAACATTATCACTACTCTCAAAAAAACTTACAATCTAAATCAGGAGTATACTGTTTTGTCACATGGAACAACAAGAGAACAACACAAAAGAATTTATTAAGGAAACAATTGTGTAATATGTGATTCAGATATTTAATTACAATTGTTAAGAAAAAAATGAAATAAAAATGGATGACAGAAATTTTCTATCAGATAGTGTTCCCTTTTCTAGAATGTTCTAGGAATTCTGTGGAGCAAGAAGAAAGTCTAGGTTGAGATTGAATATATAAAAATACTAATTTGTACTTTGCCATATAAAGATAAACTGAAAGATATACTTGGTGACATTTTGGGGGTGCTCCAGAAAAAATACTATAATGCCTGAAGACTAGCCCAAACTTTCAGAAACTAACAGCTTTTGAGAATTTATGTTAGAATTAACCTCTCGTTCCAATCTGCTCATAACTCCATAACAATTTGCTCTCACTTTGTGTCATTGCATTTTATACAAATTTTCCCATGCTTATGCAAATATCAGATAATATTTTAAAAAATACAAAATACAAAATAAGTATGAATTCTCAAGTTCTCTCCTACTCCCACTCAGCAAAGAAGCTGATCATCAGGAAAGCAGAACACAGAGAATATTTTTTAAATGCAAATCTTTTTTTGAAACTCCTTCACTTTCATGGGATTGAAATTCCATAGGGAAAAAAATAAGAACATATTAAACTTCTTAGTCTCTTTTCCGTAGAGCAGTTGATGAAAAACATTTGCATTTTTAAGGTATTTTCATATAACTCATGAATCGTTTCTTTTTGGCCATCCAATACCAATTCAGGATGATTATTATTATCTCTAGAAATTATTCTTCCACATGTCTTTGGACATTGTTTGTAACCACGCCTTATGGAATTATGATGCTTTTCTTCTCAAGAATCAGATAAAGTAATCAACATGGAAGAAAGACAAAAATCACTATCTGGATAATAACTGAAGTAGAATAAAAAAAGTTACCTGTGCTATGCTCACTAACATTGCACGATTGACTCATTCATTTTCACAACATTCCTATGGGGTCAGTATAAATGTCCTCATTTTGTAAATGAGAAAAGTTGTATGAGAGATGTGGCATCACTTAACCAATGTTACAGAGCTAGTAAATGGTGGAACCAGAATTCAAACAGACCAGACTCAAAACTTAAATGAATGTTCCCCAACTAGAGTTCCATAAGCATTGCTGAATTAGTATAAAGAATGAAATTTCTTTAAATGTCAACACAGTGCTGATAATCTCTCTTTAAAGCAAAATGTCTACTTCCATTTCCTATAAATTTTTGTGAATGTTTATAGACAAATGTATATATGTATGTATATGTATATACATGCACGCACACACATATATATTGTATGTGCATATAGTATTAGTGTTCTTCAAATAAACAGAACCAGTAGAATGTGTATGTGCACATGTGTGCACACACATACACATACAGACACACATAGATTTATTTTAAGGATTTGGCTCATGTGTTATGGAGCCTAGCAAGTCCAAAATGAGAAAGGTGGGTTAGCAGCCTAGAGACCCAGTAAGAGCTGATATCATAATTAAAGTCCAAAGGCTGACAGCCTCAGATTCTCTTTTGCTTGGGAGAGGTAAGTCTTTTGTTATATTTAGTCTTTAAATTGATAGGATGAGGTCCATTCACATTGCAGGGGACTACTCAGATTCTCTCAATTGAAATAATCTCATTCAAAAACTCCCTCAAGAAAGTATCCAGAATAATTCCTGACCATTTATTGGGCTCTATTGTGCAGCTGCATTAGCACTTAAAATTATTTGTACTGTATATAGCTACACTCTATGTTTAATCATTATATATAAACTTTTTCATAGAAGATGGAAAATATTCTTGTAGTACTTTGGGTTATGAAGAGAAACATTTGAAATCACTACTCAGGGACAGAAGATAAAGAAGCATTGGTTCCTATTTTGTACTGACCACTGGACATAACTAGTTTCATGAATAAATTCTCCTAGCTTTTCTGGTAATTCACCTCTTTCTCCTAAATCTTCAGGTTAAACAAAACAAAAATCAGCTTCATCAAAATTTTTAAAGTAAAGTGATACATTTCTGTATATGTATGATCTATATCTCTATCTATCTAGAGGAATTTAGAAGTTGGCCTGCTTTCTACTTAAGCCAGGAAGTAAGATGGACTGAACAAGACATATAAAACTCCTTTGCTTTCCAAAGAGAGGAGGACCAGAGATTCCACATACATACATACAAAATTGTGCACAAAAATGATTTAATAAAAGTGTTGTGGTTTCTCCCAGAATGTATGGGTAGCCTAAGTGATGAGAAGGTATCTAACGCACTGATGCACACTCTCCAGATCCAAGGGGGATGCAATTAGAATATATTAGGACACATACATTCTCTTTATATATGGCTTTAATTAAAATAAAATATAAAAGTAAATATCAATTATTATCCTTGCCCTTGTGATTATGAAGCAGTCACTTGTCATATCTAGTATAAAAAGGAACCCAAGGGACAATAGAAAGGCACAATGCTGAGAGGTTGCCAGTGGCACCATTGCTCATTAGTTTGCTATGTCTGCAGACCTCACATGCCTGGGTTAGTGGGTTTATATATTCTGGTTCTGCAGGTATGAAGTAGAGTGAATGAGGGGAAAGGATAAGTTATTTGACATGAGTTTGTATGTGTAATAGTACACCTGCAGGAAAAAAGGTAAATTATTATTGAATCAGAACAAACTTTTATTTTCTAAGAACAACTATATGATCTCTGGCACAGTGGGACACTTGCTATCTTAAATATTACAGGTAATGACAGCAATTTAAGCTTTATCTTAAAAATACTATGCATATTTAATATTTTTCTCACATGGCAAGAAAATTAAGGTATACATAAAAGCTATATTTTAAAAAAGTGGGAAAACTAAGAGGCAAGAAAGAAACAAAGCCAGCATTTGCCTTAGAGTATCTACAGACTCCAAGTGACTTCAAGTTTCTGATGACAGAGCACCAAAGCTGGAAATCCAGTAGGACCATCCACTGCATAAAGCTGGAACACAGGTGAATAATGACTCTCAAAAATGTCCATGTTTAATTCCTAGAACCTCTGAATATGTTGTTATATGATGAGGTGGTACTGAGGTTGCAGATGCAATTAAGACTGCTTATCAGCTTATTTTAAGGTAAGAAGATTGTCCTGGATTGTCCAACAAACCCAACACAATCACAAGAGCCCTTTAAATGTGGAAGAGGAAGGCAGAAGGTCAGAATGAAAGGGAAATTTGAAAATGCTATTTGCAGACTTTGAAGAGGGAGGAAAGGACTATGAACCAAGGCATGTATGTGGCCTCCAGAAGCTGGAAGAGGCAAGGAAACATTCTGTGATAGAGCCTCCAGAAGCAATGTAGTCTGCTGACACTGACTTGCCTAGAATTCTGACCTCTAGAACCATAAATGCACATGGTTTTGGTCAGTTCGTTGGTGATAATTTGTTCCAATAGAAACAGAAAAGCACTGCAAAGCCCAATGGGATAATACATTTCTAGAATGCTTTCACTATAGAATTGTTAAGGGAAATTATGATTATGGAGATTATAAAAAATTTTCTATAATATGTGTTAAGATGAAACACACACAAGCATTATCTAGCCTATGCAGGATATCAACAAATAAAATAAATTGTATTGGTTGAATTGAATGTAATGAGATGAGAAATATCACCTGGCTCTGGGGAGGGCAGGACAAAGTTCATTCACAATCATGTTCACTGGAAGAAAGAAGAGCTGAGTCACTGTGCCTGAAACAGGAACATTTTGCAGAATTCAGAATCCCATTAATAGAAATAGATGCCCTTGTCAGCAATCCATTCCTTCATTATGTGTCAGATGCTTTCATCGTGTGCCCTAAAGAGAAGAAATTATCTTTATAGGCAAGGGAAATTATTCCATTTCAGGGCATTCAAACTACGAATGCGGAGGGTTATTTGGGGAACATTTGCCCTCAGGATGTGCAACAGACCATTAAAGTTCACAGAGGAAAAGAAGACTCTTTCTGAGTCTTCTATGTACTAACAGTGCTACTGCTTCCACACAGGAGAAATATTTTCTTCATCTTTTAAGTCTGTGGACATTTAGTATCAGACCAATGACTTCATAATTTAATATTTCCCTTTCAACGCCTCGCATTGTTTATGCAGGGCATGATGACACATGCCTGAAATTCCAGCCACCACGAGGCTGAGGCAGGAAGATCTCAAGTTTGAGGCCAGCCTCAGAAATTTAGCAAGACCATAAGCAATTTGGCAAGATCCTGTCTAAAAATAAAAATAGTCTGGGTTTGAGGCTTAGTGGTTACACACCTCTGGGTTCAAATCCCCCCCAAAAAATGCTTGTGGCCAGTGCTTCAGAATCTTTTTGCAAATAAATAAACAAACAAACAAACAAATAAATTATGGTATGTGTAGTGACTTCAAAAATATTTAAGGAAAAGAAAATTAAGGGTAGATAAGTTTGAAAAGGGCAGGGAGGGAGCTCAGGTTAAGGATGTTAAGAAGAAAATGACATTGGCTTATTCCAATGCAATGGAACAGCAAATTATATTCCTTTTTAATGCCCTTGCCTTTAACCTCTGTCCCTGTCCAGTACTCAGGAACTAATACTGATCTCTGGCCATCTTACACCTACCTCCCTGTGGCCATATAAGCAGTGCCCTAAATGGATATATCTTCTTTTTTCCATCTTCATTTCTCACCAAGCCTCAACTGTTATTTTCTTGTTTCTCTGCTTTCACTTTCAATGATTCTTACTGAAACCAGCTCATAAGCTAATATATAGGTGCTATTGCCTGCAAACACCCTGTAACTTTTCCCCCACAGAAGAGGGTATGGGTCTGATGACTCCCTTTCTCTCAGCACACTGGAATAAAATAGTGTGTAAGGGCAAAGATGCTGGTAAGTATTCAACAATCCATTGACACACTGTGTGTTTTGTATGTTGCTGCCAAGCCAGTTCCTGCTTCAAATTGAAAGGTGGCAATGAAGATGTGCCCTGAAAGGTGGAAGAGAAAAGAGAGATGTTCAGTTATTCTTTAAAATAAACAGATAAGAGAATTCCAAAGATTTAGGACAAATGAACTATGCTGGAGTACAGTGAGTCTAAGATAATTATGGAGAGGAAGAAAAGGGTAAGAGTATTGTACTGGGAATCAACTTTACAATACATTTAAAATTTTTTAGTTGTAGATGGACACACACTCTTTATTTATTTTTATGTGGTGCTGAGGATACAATACATTTAAAAAGCACAAAAATTTAGATTGAAATTGAATTTTTATTACTGATAGATATTTGGTCTGTGCTTGTGTGAAAGATACTTTATACACATACTAGACCACATGGTTGTGCTGCACAATAAGTTTAGGGTGACCAACTCATCTAAATTTTCCTAAGATTTTCCCAATTTTACCACTGAAAATTTTGACAGCCTGGGAACTCCTTCAGCCTTTATCAACCTTAGTTGACTACCTAAGTTTTAGTGACTATTAAGTGCTTCATGTGTCATATCCTGGGAAGACCAGTATGCTTTCATTTTTCTAAAGGAAGGTTGGGAAAGATGAAGAAACTATGATGAAATTTGGAATGGAATCCACAGATATTATCTTTAGTTGAAATGCGAACACTTAGGGCAAATATTAAAAACCTGATACTACCTTCATAGGCTCTGATTCTAGAATCTGCATTTTCTTTTTTTCTCCTGCCTCCAAGAGAGGATAGGTATAGTACTCAGAGAAGGACAATCTGGGGCAAAGTTTAATTAACAAGTAGTAGGAGGAAGAGGACAAGAGGATGAGGAAAAGGAGAGGGAAGAAGGATTAAGTGTGTGTGTGTGTGTGTGTGTGTGTGTGTGTGTGTGTGTGTAAGAAAGAAGGTGTTTGTTAGTTGCTGAGCAGGCTAAACAAATGTTAGCTGTAGGGTGGGCTGAACACTGGATCCCCATCTGTCTGGTTCCTTATCGCTTGTTTGCCTCAAGTCTGAACACTCGACCCCCACCCATGTGGTGCAACAGAAACCCACATCTAGCCCCTGCCCAATCTGCCTGAAGGCAGAAGATGTCAACCTTAGCAACTACTGTATGATCCAATCATTGTATGCCAAAAGGCAGCTTGCAGACCCAGAGACCTCATTAGATTTGGGCTATAAAAACTCTCTTCTGCTGAAACTCTCCCTTCTCTTGCTTTCTCTTTCTCTTGTGCTTTGCTCTCCCTCCCCCACCCCTTGCTTTGTCCTCTCCCACCCTGGCTTCTCTCTCTCTCTCTCTCTCTCTCTCTCTCTCCTCTCTCCTTCCCTGCTCTCTTTCTCTCCTTCTCTCTTTTTCTTTTCCTTCTCTATCAATCAGACACAGCTGCAATAAAGATCTCTTGGTCACTCCAAGTATCGTGGTCACTTTCCTTTCAGTGTTGACCTAAAGCTGAAGTTCTTAACTGAAGATAGTTCCATCCTCCAGAGGACATTTGGCAAGGCTGGAAATAGTTTGGTTGGCACACTGGGATCTAGTGTATAAGGGCAAAGATGCTGCTAAGTATTCAACAATGCACAAGACAGCCCTCCACAGCAGTTTTCTTGCTCAAAGTGATGCCAAGGTGAAGAAATCATAACTTAAAGGAATGCATCATTGAAAATGGACTAACACACCAGAAATATGTATAGGAAGATGGCTGGAGATCCATCTTTCTTGACTATCTTTAGATCACAACGTACATAGAGTGATGCTGAAAAAACCTGATCCTCAAGTGTGTAAAGGAGTAGTGCTAGCAAATAAACAGAATGTTGAAAGTATGAGGGGATACAGGGGCCAGTTCAACTGCCCAGGTGTCACATAAAATGAGGCAGGAGGATGACAAGTTCAAGGCCAGCCTCAGCAACTTGGGGAGACCCTGTTTCAAAATAAGATTGTTTTAAAAAGATCTGAGGATATAGATCAATGGTTGATTATCCCAGAGACCAACCCACAGTTCAACAATACAAATAAATAAATAAGTAGATAGATAAATAAATAATGTAGTCACAGCATGGAATCAGAAAGAAGCAATAGAATCTCCACATGCTACATCCACTCACATTATGAGATATTTTTCCTTATCTCATATTTTCTAACATCTCTGTGTGTGTGTGTGTGTGTGTGTGTGTATGTGTGTATGTGTGTATGACAGAAAGAGAGAGGAACCTGTATCTCCCTTTTGTAAATGAAGAAACTAAGGCTTGGAGAAATCAAATCTGAGTTTTCCAAGTATACACAGCAGTACACACAGTATTAAACACACAATATGAACCCAGTATGGGTTCAACACCTACACAATACTGCTTCCCTTACCATGGGCACAGTAAATGTAAGGAAGTGTGTGATTACATCAAGCAATGTCATTAACTTCATTTTGTATGAGGAAACTGAGATTTAAACGAACTCAATGTATCATCTAGATCACACAGCTGATTAGAAGCTCAAACTAAGAACTTTTGAGTTTAATGTTCTACATTTCAAGAAAGCTGTAACACAATTCTTATATAAAAAAAGAATGTTATTTCTTTGTTCACCTATATTAGGAATGAAGTAAGAAGTATAAATAGGAAAAAGGTTTTAAGTTTCTTCAGACAAAGACACAAAATTTAGTTTTTGTTCACTGTTTTGGCCCAAAGTCATAGTATAAAAATTTCTGTTTTAATTTGAAGATAAAAACCGCCACATTAATTCTTAGGTTTTTTTTTTAATTTAAAAGATTTAAAAATTCAAAAATGCTACCCAACTCCAACGTTCATTTGTTGATGAATCAAAATAGACACAACTTAAAAAGAGTTTCACATATGGGCTAGTCTCAGATCTTTGAAGTTCACTTTCTTTGATAAAGTCAACATGTCACTTATAATTATTGAAATTTAATCTGGTCCATCACACTTTCATTACATTATATCACTCTCAACTGAATCCTCTTAGTTCGGGGGATCCAACATGGCGGCCGGCGAGCAGGCAGCATTTTCTATACCTCTGCAGTAACGGGATCAGAGAGACACATAAATACACTTGCATGGGACCTGCTGAGGAACTTCTAACAATATTCCACTGAATCCTCTTAGTTCAAGAGTGAATCCTGATGTTTTGATTTGGAGATAAGGAGTCCTCCAAAAGCTCCTGTTAATATAGAAATGTTCAGAAGCGAAACAATTAGATTTTGAAGATTGTAACATAATCAGTGGATCCATTTGATGGATTAATAATTTGAATCAACTAAATGAGGACTAATAGGCAGGTGGGCATGGCTGGAGGAGGTAGGTCACATGAGGCATGCCCTTGGCACCTGGCACCTGGCACTTGGATATCACTCTCTCCTGGCCAACGTGAGTTGAGCAGCTTTCCTCCATGACAACCTTCTGCCATGATGTTTTGTCTCACCTTGGGCCCAGAACGATGAAGCTGGATGTCCATGGACTGAACCTCTGACATCATGAGGCCAAAATAAACTTTTCCTTCTCACAGTTGTTCTTGTTAGGTATTTTGGTCACAGCAATGCAAAGCTGACTAAAACAACTTGGGTCTAATCTTTGGCCTGCTTCATGTGCAACATTGGACAAATTATTTAACCTTTCGGTGTCTGTTTTTCTGTAAGAGCTTTGGAAAAATAATAGATAATATATTGAAATTGAAAATACAGTCTCTCCCTTCCCACCCCCCACACACACATCAACATCCCCATTTTGTAAAAAGGAACACTGAGGCTTGGAGAAATTCAGTCTGGAGTTTTCCAAGGATACACAGTAAGTAATTATTTACCCAGAATGTGAACCTGTTGGGCCTTCAATCCCTAATGATAGGGATACATTCTGCGAAATGCATTGTTAGATGATTTCATCACTATACAAACATCTCAGAGTGCACTCACACAGAGTGCACCTAGGCTATATGGTATAGATTTTTGCTACTATAAATCCATATATCATGTTACTGTATTAAATACCACAGGCAGCTGTAACACATTGGTATGAATTTGTGTGTCTAAACATATCTAAACTTAGAAAGAAGCTTGGTAAAAAATATGGTATAAAAAATAGAAAATGATAGACCTTGTTATGGATTAGATATGAAATAGTTTAGATATGAGATGTCCCCCCCCAAAATCTTCTATTTGAAGCAATGCAAGAATATTTAGGTTTAAGTACCTTAACCCTATAAGTGAATTAATTCCCTGATAAGGATGAATTGAGTGGTAACTGAAGGCAGGTAGTGTGTAGCTGGAAGAGGTGAGTCACTGGGGGCTTGCACTGGGGGTATATATTTTTCTGCTTCCTGGTGTGATGTCTTGAGCTACTTTTCTCTACCACACTCTTCCACCATGATATTCAGCCTCACCTCGAGTTCCAAAGAATGGAGTCTGCTGTGTATGGACTGAGACTTCCGAAACCATGAGTCCCAAAGTAAGCTTTTCCTCCTCTAATTGTTCTTGTCAGGTCTTTGGGTCACAGCAGTATACAAAGCTGACTAAAAGATACCTGTATAGGGTCCTTCCAGGAATTATGCACTCTACATAATTCTTGGAGCTAGCAAGACTGGAAAGTGCTGTGAGTGAGTTGGTGAGTAACAGTGAGCAAATGTGAAGATCAGACATTAGTGCACACGGCTATAGATTTCACATATTCTATACCCCTAGGATCCACTAAATTTCCTTTAAAGGTTTTTCTTCCTTCAATTGTAAATTAGCCTTCGCTTACTATATCTGTTTTACAAATTTTTTATTTTTTAGCTCTTTGTAATAACACTTAGCTTAACTATATTAAGTTATACAAAATATTTTATTATTCAATATATTTCTACTTAAAAATTTTAAAGTTATTTTTATTTTACTTTTTAACCTTAAAAAATAGACACAAACACACACATAAGCATAAGCCAATGGGGGATCTGAATCATCAATATCACTGTCTTCCACCTCCACGTCGTTTCTCTCTGGTAGGTCTGCAGAGGCCACAACATGCATAAAGCTGCCATCACCTAGGAAAACAATGCCTTCTTCTGGAACAGCTCCCAAAGGATTGGCCCTGCCTGAGGCTGTTTTATAGGTAACTTATCTTTTTATAAGCAGGAGTACACTATAAAACAGTGATTGAAAGTATTGTATAGTAAATATATAAGCCAGTAACATCATTTCTATCATTATCAAGGATTATGTATAGTGCATAATTGTATGTGCTATATTTTTATACAACTAACAGCACAATAGGTTTCTTTATTCCAGCATCACTGCCAACACATGAGTAATGCATTGTGATACAATGTTAGAATGGCTCTGAGAATAGGCAATAGGAATTTTTCAGCTCCATTACAATCTAATGGGATCACTAATACATATGTAATCTGCCATTAACCCAAATATTGTTATGTGCCCCATGACTTAACACACAAATTGCCTATTGTAATTTGTGACATACAGTTTAGGGGATAAGTTCAAGGTGGCCTAATTATAACTTATTTTTTTCCTATGGTCTCTGAGGGTAATAACCTACCAAACTTGTGTGTGTTATACAACTACCAGGAGAAGGTAATTATGCAGTCAGTGATCACCAGGTCAACACAGGTTCGGTAGAAAATCTCCTGGCCCAAATTTGTCATGAGAATCATTTCACAGTTAATTACACTGTTTAATAATTCCTTTGTCTCTTATCTTAATACTAGTCAATAGACTACAAAAGAAATATTTTTTTAAATTTCTTACCAGCTTTATATTCCGCCAACTCAGAGATCCTGATTGAGCGAATACAGAGTAGAGCCCAGTAATCTATTTTTAACAGATGTCTCAGGGCTTCCCTAAATTCTTACACCTTTAGCTTGGCATAGCTCTTCCATAACTTTAGTTCTGATTAATCAGTCCTGCCAACAGGTTCTCAAGCACCCTGCTCTCATGGCTAACATAGCAGGAACCATGACATGCTGAAATTAGGTAATTCTGTGTCTGTCTCCCTGACTAGACAGGAATCTACTTGATGTTTAAGATCCTGATTCTTTTTTACTTATTCTTCCTTAGTTGCTTGTTTCACTGATCTTTACATAGCTGGGCTATCCTTATCATTTAGGACCCAAGTAAAAGTCCCCCACCTCCAGAGAAACCTTCGCTGATGACCTAATGAAGAAGCTCATGGGTCATTTTCTGTCCTGTCACCTATTTCAGCAGCCAGCAGAAAGCACAGTGTTTAGCACAATAGATACTTAATTGGAACCAGATTATCCAAAGGCAGGTCAAAGACTCTCTCAGGGCACCAGGAAAACAGAGACATCAAACATTTTTTGGATAAGTTGACAAAGAATTATTTTTAAACTACAGAATAAGCCAACTGAAAAAAAATAGGACTTTTTTTAAAGTAAAATTGTGTTGGCCTCTCGTCCACTTAAACTTTAGACTTATATAATTTCTCCATAGAATTACATTTTGGACATAGACTATATTACATTTGGGGACATGGTTTTCTAAAAGTTTTAATCTGGCACTCTGCTTATATCTGTTTATCAATATTTTTGTTTTCTAAGATACTTTGAAAATAATTGGGTAGGTATTATTTACTCCTGTCCATTTTGAAGATTTAAAAAAGAAGAAGAAGCACCAAAACAAGAGGAGAAAGAGCATTAAACTGATTATTAAAAAAAAAAAAACTTTCACAAATTTCAAAATTTTATGAGGTATATTCAATTGATAAATTGAACGTTGAATGCAGTCTAAGGAGTATGTGCTCTCCATGCAAAAAGCCATTCAAACACTAAAGAATCTGCTCTGCGGAAGTTTAGCCTGGACAAGACCTTTACCATGAGGAGGATATCCACTTATTGTTCTTACCCATGAAGCACAAAGACTAAACTATAAAATGTAAGATCAGGACCATGTCATGAATCATCCAACGACACTTTGAGCTTGAGGATCTGAAAAGCTGGGTGACTCAGAACATTGTATCAAAAGTCTTCTGACCAGAGTGACTTGTTATCTAATCAAAGGAAGAAATGGTCTGGCATAGTTTTCACTTAAAGTCCAACTTACTCTTCTTCAGGAACTTGAGTTTGTCTCATATTAATCTATCCTTCCATTTTATAAATACAGTGATACAAGGATAAATTTAGAAAGTATAGGTCTTAGCTCAAGAAAGTCCTTCCAAATTGCTTATCATTACTAAGTTCCTGGTATTCTGTTTTTTTTTTTAATAATCTCTTGTTCCTCAATGCTCACATTTGTTGAACTCTATGCCAGTGTGCATATGAGACTTTATCAAGATTCTCATTGAAGCTTCTCAAGAACTAGATGGCAAGTTACTAATTTTATCTTAACTGTATAAGTGATAAGATGGAGGCACAGTAATTTACCTGGACATAGTATATGTAAACACTGGGGCTAGAGTTAAACACATCAACCCTGGGTTCCAGGGTCCAGGCTCAGTGATACACTCTGCAGCTTTGTCATGTTTTGATTTTTAAAATATTTTTTGTTGTAGATGGACCCAATATCTTTATTTATTTATTTTTATGTGGTCCTGAGGATCAAACCCAGGGCCTCACATGTGACAGGCAAGTGCTCTACCACTGTGCTACAACCCCAACCCCCATCATGTATCCCCAGAGTTCTCTTGGCCCAGAGTCTTGCAAATAGTGAACACTTCATAAATTGTTGTTTACTGAATGAATGTTTCATCGTCTTTCTCTTTTCTATAACACCATTTATCAATCTCCTCCTAGAAATGTGATGCCCAGTATTGAAAAGTAAAGCATTAATTCAAGTTTATTTATTCATATTTATATGGACATAACCAAATAATTTGCTGCTAAAAACGAATTAATGAAGTAATCTTTTTTCAGCCGTTGGGAGGGGTGGTAACTGGGGATTGAACTCAAGGACACTTGACCACTGAGCCACATCCCCAGCCTTATTTTGTATTTTTTATTTAGGGACAGGGTCTTACTGAGTTGCTTAGTGCCTTGATTTTGCTGAGGCTGGCTTTGAACTTGCAATCCTCCTGCTTCAGCTTCCCAAGCCAATAGTATTACAGGCATATGCCACCATGCCCGGCCTAATGAAGTATTCTTTAAAAGTAACTGAAGCATTATCTAAGCCCATGAAATTATATTTACTCTTCTTCTGCAGCATGTAAAAACATTCTTTTTCATAATTTTTAAATTTGTTTTAATTAGTTACACATGACAGTATAAAGATCTTGACATATCATACATTTGAATCAGATGGGATATAATTTCTCATTTTTCTGAGTGTACAGGTTGCAGAATTTAGGGGAAAGTTTAAAGCATGTAATTAAAACAATGAGAGCAAACACAGAGTTTATGTACCTACAGAGATTTCTCTTGCTTTTGTGGATGTAAAAAAAAAAAAATTTCCTTCTCAGTGTTCTGCCTTTTATGAGATTTTTATTAACATGCATTAATTGTATATATTAATAGGAGTACAGTGAGACATTTCAAAACATGAGTACAAGTGTAGACTGATTGAATCAGGGCAATCAGCATTTCCCTCTGCTTATCATTTCTTCATGTTTGAAGCCTTTGAGTTCCTCACTTCCAGATCTTCATAAAATATATAGTAGGTTATTGTGAATTACAGTCATCCCTCTGTGTTGAAGAATACAAGAACTTGTCCTTTCTATCAGTATTTTGCTACCCATTATCCAAACTCCCTTTATTTTGCCTACCTTTCACCTTTCCTACTCACTAGCAATTTCAAGAATTTTTTTTCACTAGAACAAAATAAATGGCATGTGTGGGAAATAATGCCCCCACCCCCAGATGTCTATATCCTAGTCCCCAGAACCTATTGCAAAGGGAATTTGCATATGTAATTAATCACATAATTAAGAATCTTAAGATTTGGAGATGAGCCTGGATTATCTGGTAGGCCCAATGGAATCACAAAGTCCTTAGAAGAGGGGGGCAGGAGGGACAGCCAATGAGGTGATGAGGGAAGCAGGGGTTGCAGTTAGAGAAAATGATTTTGAGGGGCTGTGCTGCTGGCCTTGAAGATGCAAGAAGAAGCTGTGAGCTGAGGAGTGCAGTGACCTCTAGAAGCTGGAAAGGCAAGGAAACAAATTGCCCCCTTCATCCTTCAAAGGAACACAGCCCTGCTGACACCTTGATTTTAGACTCTTATGACCAAAGTTGTAAGAAAATAAATCTGCTTTGTTTCAAACCACTAAGTGTGTGATACTTTGTTATAGCAGCTGGAGGAGAATAATATAATATAGATACTTTTTTGGACCTGGTTAATGTGTTTCTAATAGTCCTCTTGACATGTGATACACTGAGTTTTCAGACTGCAGGTAGATTCTTAGAAAAACATTTGGTCTTGTTGGAATCCCTCCTTCCTCTGTCCCCTCCGCATTCTTCTTCCTCTTTCCTAGTACTGGGGACTGAACCTAGGGGTATGCTACTACTGAGCTACATCCCCAGCTCTTTTTATTTTAAGACAGGGTCTTGCTAAGTTGCTTAAGTTCTCACTAAATTGCTGAGGCTAGCCTGAAAAATCCTCCTGCCTCAGCCTCCTGAGTACCTGGGATTACATGCATGCACCACCATGCCCAGCTTGCTCTTCTTCTTTAAAGCACCTTAGCTAGTATCTGTCCCTTCATGCTGTCAGCCCCATAGCTTGCCATACTATCCTAGTCCTTTTTTTTTTTTTTTCTCACTGTGATGCTGCTTTTAAGAAATTCCACTCAAGATTAAGGGATAGACCTCAAGGCAAATTCACAAGAAATGAAAACAAACACAAAACTATCTCCCTATCATTGTGATTATCTTTTCACAAAGTTTAATATACTAGTTGTTACAGATGTAGTCAAAAATATTTTGAATTAAATTTCTAAGACATCTATCTATGGGAGAGAAAAACAATTTTTTCGAGTCAAATCATAAAAAAACACAACTTTGAAATATTTTCAATTCTAACTAGTGTTTATAGAAAGAGGTTTTGGGCTTCATATTAATAGATCATTACCACTGGCACCTGCTTATAACTTTGCATTTTATAAATATCCTAGCTTTAAGCAACAGAAGTCTCACAGTCTTGTGACAATGATTTTAAGTTGGGAAATTAGTAGGTTTAATCCCTTAAGCTATGCTTTTTAAAGTGCTGCTCCTGGACCTGCTAAATCAGCAATTCTGGGAAATTATTAAAAACAAAAGTTATCCAGCTGTATCCTAATCCTACAGAACTAGAAACCATGAGGGTAGGGCCCAATAATGTGTCAGATCATTTAAAAATCTATTTAAGCCTGCTACATGTAAAGACTGAAACATGACTCACTACAGCTTTAAAACTTGTTTATCATAACAGTTTAGATACCTGCATTGGACATAGTATGCATGTCATGATTTTATTACTTTCCACAAAATAACAACTACCACCAAATTGCTTGGAGCTATATTAGGTGACATGGTCAGTGTTTGAACCCTAAAGACCTTTCTGGACAAGTTACTTCACATCACAACCAGCTCAGAATGCTTAGATAGAAATTTTCTTCTGACAAATTCTGAATATATCAATGTGTTATTTTAAGCAAAGATAAGACAATGCTGGCAAAGGAAAATCTTTTTTTAATCTTTTTTTATTGTTGGTTGTTCAAAACATTACATAGTTCTTGATATATCATATTTCACACTTTGATTCAAGTGGGTTATGAACTCCCATTTTTACCCTGTATACAGATTGCAGAATCACATCAGTTACACTTCCATTGATTTACATATTGACATACTCATGTCTGTTGTATTCTGCTGCCTTTCCTATCCTCTACTATCCCCCCTCCCCTCCCCTCCCCTCCCCTCTTCTCTCTCTATCCCCTCTACTGTAATTCATTTCCCCCCCTTGTATTGTTTTTCCCTTTCCCCTCACTTCCTCTTGTATGTAATTTTGTAAAACCCTGAGGATCTCCTTCCATTTCCATGCAATTTCCCTTCTCTCTCCCTTTCCCTCCCACCTCTCATCCCTGTTTAATGTTAATCATCTTCTCATGCTCTTCATCCCTACTCTGTTCTTAGTTACTCTCCTTATATCAAAGAAGACATTTGGCATTTGTTTTTTAGGGATTGGCTAGCTTCACTTAGCATAATCTGCTCTAATGCCATCCATTTCCCTCCAAATTCTATGATTTTTTCATTTTTTAATGCAGAGTAATACTCCATTGTGTATATATAAAAAAAAAAAAAACAGGGAAGGTTTATTTTTGGCATTAAGTTCATCACCAGTGCCATCTTTCCCTTGCCCAAAGAAGTCATAAGTAGAAATCCTAACCCCTGAGATGATAATTTTAGCAGGTGAGGCCTTTGAAGTGATTAGTTCATGAGCAGGATTCTTGCTTTTATAAAAGAGGCCACAGAAAGCAGCCTGACTCTTCCACAAGTGAGGACACTGAGGGTGTCTTTGATGAGGACGCATTCTCTTACCGGACGTTCAAATCTGCCAATACCTTGATCCTGGACTCTCCAGCCTTCAGAACTGTGTGAAATGAATGTTTGTTGTTTACAACTAGCAGTTTATGGTTAGAGTTTTGTTACAGTAGGCCGAATGGACTAAGTCAACTTCTTTCTGCTAACCTAAAAGCATCAAGGAAGGAAACCTGTTTCATCACCAATGAGCAAAGCACAATGCATGACTCATACAGAATTCCTACAATACATTTGTGTCTGAATGCCTATTTATCCCATGGTGCTTCTCCAGACAGGAATTCTAACATCTAGAATTCTGTATAAATGGTAACTTAGCATGCCATTATGCTGGACATATAGTAAGTTTTCATTAGAAATGGATGATTAAATGTAGTCATGAGGCACATATCAAATTCCATTCCCAAGTAGTAAGTAACATAGGTTGATGCCAAAGGGATCCACTGCACTAATATTTTGACTGAAAAATTTTTTTAAAAAAATGCAGAAAATTTAGATTGCACAAGCTTGTGTAGGAATGAAGATGAGTCAGCTGGCAAAAGATAAAAAAATTGCTTCAGACACTAACCTGAATTTGGACCAGAATCTGTTTTATTTCTGTACTAAAACACAGTTTAAAATAGTGATGAATCATATTAAGCACTACATACCAAAATACTAGGGAATGCTGATACATGTATGTTTCTAAGAACAATAAAGTGACTTTATATTAAACCTGTCACTGCAAGTTTGCCATACAATATTTTTCTAACTATATTTCTCATGAAGTAATACCATCTGAAATCTTTCATAGTCATGCTTGACTTCTTGAAAGGATTCCAGACCTTGGTTCTCTAACTGAATACGTAGAGAACCAAATTTACTGCAATCTCCTTTTAATTGTTTTGTTTTAACTGGATTATTAGATAGGGACAAGGGAATATTACAAGGGAATCCTAAAAAAAAAGAACTGTCTCCTACAATAACAAGTTTGTTTAGATGTGTTGAACCAGTAAGCAAAGTTAAACACCTTCTTTATTGCTGTTTTTAACTGCCTCATTAATATGTTAATGTATATTGTGTAAGGCCTTGGGGAAGCCTGCTTAGAACTCCATCTTATTTTCCTAGGAATTCTTTGTTCTGGGGATTCAGATTAACACCTCTCTACAGGACACAATTTGGGAAAGGCTGCTTAATTACAAAAGCAAGTCTTGAATCCTAGAATTCTGTCTGGAAAACAAACAAACAAACAAACATTTAAAAAGATAAGAAAGAACTAGGCAGGTCCTCAGAACACTGCATTAGACGCATTAGACTTTGCTTTTTCCCTACAGACTATTTCTGGATGGAGGTGGTTTGTTTGTTTGTTTGTTTGTTTGTTTGTTTTTTGTTGTTGTTGTTTTAAGAACAGCAAGAAGAGCACACTTTCTACTAGGAAGGAGGAAGAGGAAGAGGAGAAAAAGAAGGAGGAGAAGGAAGGAAGAAGATTTTTAATGTAATGGAAATTTTGCTGAAAAATAAAGAAATAAACTAAAGACATGAATGGCTTACTATTTTATAAATTTCAGAAACTTGGAAATGAAGTTACATTTTTTTTTCTTCAGTTAAAATTTGTCCTTGTTATGTCAGAGCCAGTTGAGGGATTTCCTAACAAAAGCATTAGATCCTTCTCTGAATGTGTGCACTATGGATTTGGTTCAGCCAGACTTAGGTTTGAATCTGTTTTTGTTTCTGATTGTCACTGCTCTCTTTTTATTATCTCACTAAAATGATCCATCCATCTTCCATGTTTGTTATCATTACATGTGATAATGTTTGCAAAGTCCCTTTTCAGCACTCAACAAATGTGATTTCCTTTCTCTCCCACTCAACCTCTAAAGTCTATCTAGGGTTTTTCTTCACTTGCAACTGCCTCACTCTGCCCCATTTTGAAAGATGACTATTAATAAGAATTTGTAGGAAATCCCTTTATATAACCCCCATGCTTCTGCTATAAATATTTGCCCCTTTTCCATTCCAAGAAGGTAAACACATTTTGAAGTTCTGTTTACTGACTTTCTTGGTACAGAGTGGAAAGAAAAAAAAAGTTACCAGATATTCAGAAGATACCTTTTGTGTTTTTGTTTTTAAAAACCTGGAATGAAAAGGTGGAGTCTACTCTTGGACTTTGTTTAGGAGGAATAAAGTTGGTGGGATGGGAGAGGAGGCTGTTTTAGAGAGAAGCAGGTAAAGAAGCCTAAACTGAGAGATGAATGAATTTGGAGGTGACACATTCAGGTGCAAATGGTTTTCCACATCTATAGCTCTTTATTACTCATATTGGTTCTTGTGAATCTATAACAGCCTATAGTATCATCAACAATTCCCAGAAAGGAACAGAAATAAAGATTAGAAGTTCTGGGTTTGTATGCTCCTAGGAAGCTGCTGAAATTGTTTGCTCTGTGGTGAGAGTACTGCTTCTGTCATGGTGGTTACCTTTAAA
Source organism: Urocitellus parryii (assembly GCF_045843805.1). Taxonomy (NCBI): domain Eukaryota; kingdom Metazoa; phylum Chordata; class Mammalia; order Rodentia; family Sciuridae; genus Urocitellus; species Urocitellus parryii. The sequence goes on from NC_135532.1 coordinate 147,887,243, forward strand.
ATGGGCTCGACCTCCAAGGTAAGTTCAGGTATAAAGGACAGCACTGAATCAGCTAGAAGGAAAATGAGGGTTTCAGAATACACGTTCTATATATCCCTGGGGGAAACACTTTGATTTTGGAAACCGGAAAGGAAACAATGGGAACTGGAATTCTATTCTATTCTATTCAATTCTATTTCAGTTGGAAGCTTAACAGCAATTCACAAAAGGCTAACTAGGGCTTTACAGGATTCCCATTGGATTTACTATAGTTGCATATGTTCTGAAACATCATACTCCAGAATAATAGATAATAATTTTTCTCATATGAATCATTTCTTTAAAAGAAAGGGTATGTATGCAAAAAGGGTTTTAACACTTAATCTGGGGCAAATCCCAGCTTTGATACACATTAGATCTGCACCTTTGGATTAATTATGTAACTTCTCTGAATCTTCAATTCCTTATCTGGTAAATAGGGATACTAGCCCACAGGGTTTCTGCATGTACTAAACAATATAATCTATATGAAATCCCTTAGCACTTGACAGAAATATAAAAAGTGGGAGCTCACATCTGAGTGTATCTAATACCCGCCCACCTTGCTCTTTTTCCCCCACCCCTCCTGTGTATGTTCAGGTGTAAAGGCAGAAAGATGGGAGAGGTCCAGGTATGCATAGGGAAATCACCAGCACCAACTTTGTAATCCATCAGTGTTTCTCAGCCTGATAAGTCACACTCAAAAATAGCCTCATCTTAACATGATAATTCCCTGAAAGTATAGAAGTAGATGAGTTCCTTTAATTCTGAGGTAGAATATAATAGAAAACTCCAAACATGATCACTGTCAAGGTTCTGATGCTAATGGCACACAGGCCCCCTTGTCAAAATCAGTTTTGTCACAACTCTCCCCGCCCCCGCCAAAAAAGATTGATAGGTGTCCCATCAGCTAGGACAGCAGTCCAGGCTTCTCACCCTTCCCATAATTGAATAATAGCTTTGAGCAAGCTGCTCTATGATGCAGCCATTTTGGAGACTGTCCTACACAGCCCCTACCATCTGTAAGTCTGCATGGGAGCAGCTCAGCTACTAGAGCTCAGAACCAGCTAAGAGATCTTGGGTCCTTTTGTCCTTTTCCTCTCTCCTAGGTTGCTTGTTGGGTTGAGGTCAAACTGTAAGGAGGAAACTTAGAGAGCTTTAATTAGGGTTTTCATATTCAAACCCCAACCTTGTACATTTGATAACAATCACTAAATTGCCCTCCAAAAGGAAGTACCACTTCAAGCTTCCATATATAGTTCCCTGACACCTTTTAACAAAATTGGTCTTCATTAATGTTTTTAGTTTTTGACAATCTTGTTTCTAATTATTGTTTACTTTTACTCAAATGGTGTTATTATAAAAGGACATTGAGATTTTTGCACATGCTTGTGAACTATTTGTATTAATGCTGTGAATCACTTTTTAAAGTCTGTGTCTTATTTTAAAATGGGTTACTTTTTTATAACTCCATAGTAATTTCTATCTATTTTGCATATTAATCTATTTTTAATAACTTGGAATTGTTTTCTGTCAATTGTCTTAATTATGGCTTCCACCACACAAATGTTCTTGCACCATACAGATGTTCCACTTGCTTATGTGCTTGGGATGTGCTTATCTTTGCTCCCATCCTCCAGCCTGTGAAAGGAGAGTAAATATGGTCCCTGAGATTGAGCTAAGACCTTTGAAAACCTGCAGGGACTGGTAGAATACAGCAACTCCAACATTTATGAAATAAAAAAAAATAATAAACTTATTCATAGAATTGAATTCCTTTATGGTGCAATGGAAATGCTGGGAGAATCATCACAATGAATATTTACATATTCCAAAATATAGCTGAGTTCCTTCTCTGATTGTGGAGAAGTATGATGCTGTTTGAAAGGATGAAAGTGCTTTTTGTTAATATAATAGTTTTTCCACAGTGTAGGCAGAGTCATAGCCCTAAGTTAGAAATTAGACTGCTTGGGCACCTGTTCTTTAAACGTTTACTTACAGGAGAGAAAAATCCAAACAGACTGGAAGACTCAGCTGGTGGGATCAACACTTTGAGTTGGAGAAAGGATTGTGTGTAAAAAGGATTAGCTTAGTCAAGCTCAGTCTTGATCTAGATATTGTTTAGAAGTTAATTCAAGCATTGAGAAATGTTAAATAAAATAAAACCTAAAAAAATATGATTAACTTTTAAGAGGGTATTGTAAGAAAGTATTCTTGTCACATTATGGCTATCTCCAGTTCTGTGTTTCACTAACTATGATCTGATAGGGTTTCCTGTTGAGAGTATACCCTTACAAGTAGGTCTCCCCTACAAGAAGTAGACATTTTTACCATCCATTCTTCATGGAAAGGCTGTACTTGAAACAGAATATGAGAGTTTGGAAGGCAGTCCCCCCCAGGAAGCTGAGGAAGAAATACTACATTCCTGGGCCTTCCTCTAGATGGTGATTCTGTAAGTGCTGAATGACCTGCCAAGGTAGTAAATTTGGCTTCTACTTTTTTCTAGATATGCAAGGTCACATCTCAAGAAATAGTATTTTATTTCAAAAAGATTGTATCATCCATAATCAAAAAATGAGCCTTGCAAACAAGGCCAGGCCTATATATACACAGCTTAAATATTGTGGCCTCAGAAGCTTTGAAAATTTTTTGCATGTCCCAAGTATTCTCCCCACCTACATGGCTTATCCTTCTTGCCTTACTGGAAGAAATGTACAAAAAGCCCAAGTAAAAATATATTTATGTGGTGAAAACATTTGCCCCCAAACAACTACCAAAAACACTATTAAAGAGAGGGCTAACAACATATAAACCCATCACACACTTAATCCTTTGTCAAATTCCACAGGAATACCAAATATCTTCATAGTTGTAACCATGTGCCTATACAATATTTTCAATTTAAAATTTTTCTTAAAAAATTTTGCATAGATCCAAAGCCCCTGCCACAGAAAGTTACGTAGTAATATTCCAGAAGAAAAACTGATTTTGGTCTCCAGTGCTTGCATTGAATCACAGCTCCAATTCTTCATTTCTACAAGGAAATTACTCTGACTTCCAGGGTGGGTCAGAGGAACAGACATGATATGTGCAGGGCAGCTGACTCATGGTGAGCAACAACCCATAGTTCACTAATAATCCTTTGTATTATTTTAAAAGTCTACATTTTACTTCCTGAACTGGTGGTTTTTGTGAAAAACATCGTGTCCAGTATTCTTTCTGAGGCAGTCAAGGAACACCATGACGGAATAAAAGGCTGGGGCAAGGAAATAAACCCCTGGGTACAATAAATTATTAACATTAGTAGCATGGCATGTTGTTTCTCTATCTTGGTGCTCTTTAAACAGACCTGTCATGAGACCCTGATAAAACCACAGAAACACATGCTTGCACAAGACGAAATTGTTACTGAGGGGAAAAAATTAAATACACCCTTTAGCTTTACTTGATCTTAGTCAACTTTTGGAGGCCACATAGCTGAACAATACATTATTAGTTTCCCACCAGCTCTGCTATAGGTAACATTTCTGATGTGTGGGTATAATGCTAATGGTTATCTACATTCCTTTTCAGGGACTTGAAGGCCACTTCTGGCAGGAACACTCACTGGACTTGGGCTTTCAGATGTCTGATGGGTGACTAGAACAGGATGAAAAAGTTTGGCATCTCTCTCTTCATTTCATTTCATTTCATTTTGCTGCCTTAACTTTTGGGTCAGAGTCACTCAGCTCTGCATGTCTGGATCAACTGTTGGAGCTCGTATATTTTTCTTCTACCTCACCTTTGCTGCTTTTTCAGTAGCTACAGCAAGCAGCCCAAGCATCTAAAGTCCTCCAGCCCTATTTTAAGGCCCAGACAGAGCTATAAGGCCAGGATGTTTGCACAGGATGATGGTACCAATTGCAAAAGCAACTCAGAAGTTCCTGGGAAAAGTTGACTATGACTTCCTCATGGTCCAAGTATCATCCAGGAAGAAACATCTTCTGAAGCAGTGCCTTGGTCAGTGGAAAACTACTAGACTTTTGCCCACCACCCAGCAAATCAATAAAAAGCTTACATCTTCCTTTGTTCAGGAGCAGCCTGCTCTTCTTTCTACTGAATTTCCAATGAAATCTTCTTCAAGGTACACATTCACATTCACTTGGCTCAGTTTCATTTCTGTCAATGAGTTAGAGGTTGTCTTCTCCAGTAACATTTCCATCATTGTGTTTCAGCCCTAAGGAACAAACCCTGAGATAGATAAATTGTCTCACTTCACCACTGACAAAAAGGAAGGATACTGAAGGGAAGTCATTTACCTAAGGTCACACAGCAAGCCACCAGGTGAGGCAGCATTTGAACCAGTTTGGGAGAACAGTTGCCATTACAGCCCACCTGAGGACATCTAAGAACAGTGGAAGGCCCCTCTCCTCAGCCCATTTCTTCAAAAAGTCTAGGAAGGCAGGGATGAGGTGGAATACAGGTTTAATTTTGAATACCATGAACAATAGAAGGACAATAAGAAACTCAAAAGAAACAAAGAGCAAAGTATAGCTGAAAAAAAAATCAGCCAGATGAACAAATTCCCTAAACCTCTTTAATTACCTCGATGTCCCAAGAGCCATGTTTAAAGTTACAAAATCTGTGTGGTATGTCAAAGGCAATTTGTAGAAAGGGCAAAGAATAATTATCTGAGCCCTTTTAGTGTTTTGATTAGAAAAATTGGAGAAATAACAAGAACTACCTCCAAGGACTGTTTTTATAATTAAGGAAAATACCAGAAGGGCTATGACAGGTGAAGGACTTTGTTCCAGTGTGTAGCACATTGTCAGCTTTGACTTACACCCCATCTTCTAAGTGCAGTGGCAATACTCTCTTGAGGTCACTTGACTGCATGTGATTATGTGCCCAGTGCCCAAAGGCTGGAGCTATGAACTCAACATTTGCTAGACAATGAGTTATTTGACAAACACTGAAATTTAAAATTTAAATTCAGAGCCGTCCAAGTGTGAGGACATTATTAACATAGACTCTTCCCCCTAGGAGGGCTACTTTAACAAGAAAAAGGGAAAAGAAAAAAAAAAGCACATCCCATTTTCGTTCTTTTGCCTGAAATAACAGCTCCAAAGAGCAGAGCCTGGGAATTCCGGGGCTCTCTAAACACACTTCCCCTTCTGCTAGGGACCAAACTACCTATCGCGCCTCAAGTAACAGTGCGGGGTGCGACAAGCCTCACTGTTTTATTTCTGCGGAGAGCCAGGCCGGCGGGGAAGGGGAGTACCCGACCGCCCCTCACTTTTCGCTCCTACAGCTTTCCAAACAAACCAGGGCGGGATGGGAGTGTCTTCTTGGCTGTGGAAGCCGATCCTCCTACCTTGTCCTGAAGCCACCCGCCGCCTTTCGCCCGCCCTCCCTTCGCGGTGATTTTCCTGTACATGACGCCCGAAGAGGGCGCGCGGCTGTTATCCGCCCCGCCAGAAAGGTAGGGGCTCCGCTGCGCTCCAGCCTCGTCGCCTCCGGGAACGGGGAGCCCCGCAGCTTCTATCTGTACTGCACCTTTCTTCTCGAACTTGGTGGCGACAACCGCGGAGCAGGAGGCGTTTCCTGCGGCTCCCGAGGCGCTCGGCGCAGTCGCTGGGGAATCCAGACCCGGGCGCGGCGGGCAGCGCGCGGGCTGGCGGGCGCCTCCAACTCCGGGCGGCGCTGCGCCCTCTCCAGCTCCCCCGCCAGGGCTGGGGGGAAGGAATCGTGCCCGCGCCACCTTCCTCCGGTTTCCGCCAGCCCAGGGCTTGGGGACCCGATGCGGCAGGCGCCGCCGGAGAGGCAGCAGTCGGCTGGAGCGAGCGGCGCAGGCGGGCGGAGAGCAGCGGGCCCGGCCCTGGATCCCCGCACGCCTCTGCGGTCGTCGCGCCTGGGCCTTGGCGGGTAACTCTCTGGCTGGCTTCACTGAGGGAGGTTGGTAATGCGGGAAGTCTGCCTTCTGGACCCGGGTCGTGGAGGCCTGGGGTCTGAGTGGCCGGGCTTTAGAGCCCCTGAGATTGAGGATTGGGGGTGAGGGACACGGTGCGCTGTCCGCCCCTCAACACATCCTGCCAGCTTCAGGGCGCTTTGCAGGCGCGGGCGTCAAGGAGTCGGGGGGCTCTAGGACCCCTGAGCCAGCCGTGGTGTGCGGGGGCGACAGCTAGGAGACTGCCCGGAGGTCCAGGAGCTGCCAGGGAGGATCAGACAGACAAATAGCCCCTGCGGCCGGACCAAGGGGCAGTGGGAAGCTAAAGGGACCCGCACTGGGACCCTCTAGTCAAACGCAGGCCAGATTGTGCACTGAGAAGCCAAAGGGGGTGCTCGATTTCACGTTCACTATTGTTTTCTTGTAAAAGGGTCTGGACGCGAGGTGGGGCAAAGGGTCTGGAAGGTTCTCGTCTTTTATCTTGGAAAGTTTTCTGAGAAACCCTTCTTCCCGCCACAAGAGACCTAAACCTAACAAAACAAGCACAGAGGTAGTTTGGGGCAAAAGGGCGGCAGTGAGAAAATTGCAGTATTTGGTCTGCCGTTAATTTTCAAGATAAGGGAGAAGAAACTTGTCATTTTGCGGTTGTTGGCTCCGGAGCTCCTGGCGACTCAGCCCCTTTCTTGTGTGCTGTTATTTTGGCCTAAAAGAGAATCTATAAAAAGCCATTTCCAGTAACCAAAGCGCCTTCTTTTAGTATTTTCAGCCGTGCAGGGTTGCGGGTAGTGAGAAGAGAACAAGCTGGGGTGGGGGTGCTGTTCAAAGGTAATGTTTGAAAATTGTGTGGGGGTGGGGATGGGAAAGACATAATGATTGCTAGCGATTCAGAAGCCACACGGATTCTAAAGCCACAAGTCATATTTGCAGTAAGAGGACCACCTCAGTACTATGTAGGTAGATGGCTAAGGAAACCATCTCTGCAGAGCAGCTGGAAGCCCTTCTTTCTCTGTTCCTGGTGTCCACACTGACCTTCAGAAGGCCTAACTCCATCAGATCTCAGATGGTCTCCTCTATTATGCTATCCAGAATATTTGCCTTTTCTGTCTTCAGACTTCTTTCCCTAGTTGCAGATCATGAAATTGTCTTTTTTACATGGAGATATTAAATATTTGGGAAGATCTGATCAGGGTGCCAGGTTATTTTCCATCTGAAAGCATGCAATTCAGCATCTGTAAATCGATTTGTATTGCTTCATTTTATGCTCACTAAGGACTGCTTTTCAAATCGAGATCTCCAAAAATGCCCCCTCTTTTTTTTTTTTTTTTAAATAATACTGACTGCCTCTGAGGCACTTTAGATAATGGCAACTTTATGAGAACTTTTCTAGAAAGTGTTTATATTGCCCTGATCTGTCTTCCTAAACTGTCCTTACTATAATGTGGGAAGGGAGATGTGGTTATTCATTGCCTGATAATGTATTCCTTGAAAAACTACTTTTACATGGTCACTGAATGTCAGTCCCAGATTGTACTATGTCTTGATTTAGTGGTGCAATTAAATGGGGCTGCAATTTTAATAACACTTAAGTAGATTTAGTGAAGATATTCAATTTGTTATTGTATCCCAAATCAATAAAAAATCTTTTGAGACTCAGAGAGAATAGACAGTATTGGCAGAAGAATACCATTAAGAGACATACCCTTAAAATACTTTTTTTGTGAAATTATAGTTTTCAAGTTTCTGATTCTGGAGCTCAGTGGCAGAGGACTGAATTTAATAACCATTTTCTTCTGTTGGAGATAATTTCTGTGTTTCACATCATGGAACAGAAATGAATAATGGTATGCTTCCTGCTTTTCCCTGATAAGCATCATGGGTTAATCGTCTAGCCTGCCAGGTAGCTTCCGTGGAAATTATGGTTCCATCCAGGGTTGAGAACCAGACATCTGTTTAACATGCATTCTAGAATTATATTTTATTGAGGTGATGAGAGAATCATGGAGCATATATATGGCACCCACTATGATCTTCTGTGTGTTCTCATATGCTGTTTCATTTTATCTTACCAACAACCCAAGACAAGAATTTTTATGTCTATCAGACTGCTCCAGGTTGAATTACAATGGATCATATGAAGATCTGTATATATCCCTGATTTATATCATCTCAGTTAGCCTCTACAGCACACATTCTTCACATATTATTCCATACATTGTCTATGTCTTTATCCTTTGCTTTTGTGCATAAGCATACACATGCACATGAACACACACACTCAATTTATAAATACCTTGATCTCGTTATATCTTCCTAATTACCCATCAAGTTGGGCTTCTTGGATGGTTGTTTTGCATAGTTTGCCTCCTGTTCCCTTTGACAGCTTCAGACTTTCACCAATTACATAATTTTTATATTCTGCACATTTTTTGCACATTTTTTATTGGTTGTTCACAACATTACAAAGCTCTTGACATATCATATTTCATACATTAGATTGAAGTGAGTTATGAACTCCCAATTTTACCCCAAATGCAGATTGCAGAATCACGTCAGTTACACATCCACAATTTTACATAATGCCCTATTAGTAATTGTTGTATTCTGCTACCTTTCCTATCCCCTACTATCCCCCCTCCCCTTCCCTCACATCTTCTCTCTCTACCCCATCTACTGTAATTCATTTCTCTCCTTGTTTATTTTCCCATTCCCCTCACAACCTCTTATATGTATTTTTGTATAGCAGTGAGGGTATATTCTGCACATTTTTGATGTGCTAATTTGGTATGCTGTGTCTGGCCAATCCAGACTATTGTAGTATAATCAATGGGTTTTATTTAAAAGTCCTTTTCTTTCTGAATGTATTTTCATTCTCACCCTTCAAGTACCAGCTTCATCTTGTCTGGGAGAAGTCTTTTCAGGACTATATTCCTCAAAGTTGAAATGAACCTCTGTCTCAACTCTGATGGATAATAAATAGCCTTGTATTAGATTAAAATGTGCCTAATTTGGGGTGAGCTTGATGTATGGAATAGAATGTATGTATTGGGCCCTATACTGTTTCAGCAGTAAACTGTATTTATGATTTCATATCAGGTTGTAGAAACACTTCCCTTCATGCTTTGGGGTAGCAGGAGCTCTTTCTCCTGATGGTGAAGACTCATCCCAGAATGAGCTGTAGTTTGTCAGACTTGGCCAGGAACTTGATCTTAGTATAGTCAGGCTAAGAAACGTGGGAATTCTGTGAGTAAGGAGCCAGTGGGATCTGATTGTCTTCTCTAAGTTCATGTTTCTTTACTGGGAGAGATCTTGTCCATCCAAACAGGAATGGCTATCTTATCTTTTACCAACACAATAAAATATTCTGATGCCAGGGACTTTCCTCTTCCTGAATCATTGGGGAAGACAGGGAAGGAGCAACCAGACCTTAAGAGATTTTTCTTATCATAAATACTGAATAGCTTAATGGAAAGATTCTCTTCTTCTTCATTCTCTCTTTTCCCTTCTGATACCTCTAGCCAATGATAAGGTCTGAAAATGGTCTCATTTTGTTCAATAGCACTTAACGTTGGACTTTGAAGATTTTTTTTAAGCATTGATTTACTTTTTAATCTCATTGGGGAAGAAAAGATCTTTAGATGATGAGAATAAGGCCTCCAGAGGATAAGCAAGGAAGCTGAAAATGGCCCCAAAAATGTACAGTTACTCTGGTCTTCCATAGGTTGTAGAAGCTGGACTGGAGTTGGGACGGCGGCTATGGGTCACTGTGTGGAGAAGCAGGACAACAGGGGAACAGATAGTTTTTTAGTGTTCGCATTCTGCATTTTTGTCCATCAGGTGGAACTTTGTTTATGTTCACCCAAGTATTACTGAATATTCACCATATAACAGATGTTCTTGGGGGATGGAGGGAGAATTGTATAGTGTTGAACAAAACAAAGCCTGTTCTGTTATAGAGCTTTGTGTTTTTATGGGACACAGAGTCAATGAATGAAGTACATTTCCATAAATGAAAAGCATATTTCAGATAGAATCAGTGTGGCAAAGATAACACCAACATGGGGTATAGTAAACAGGGAAAAAGAAAGAAAATTCCCAGCAGAGGGAATAGCACCCACAGAGGTCCTGAGGCACAAATGGATTTGGAGTACTTGAGAAATGAAAGGCTAATGTGAAAAGAAAGTGGTTGGATTACTTGAAGAAGACTGCAAAGGGCAGAGTGAAAAGAGGTGTAGTCAGTGAGATAGGAGGGAGGCAGACTTTGTGGAGCTTTCAAATTTGGAAAGGAGTTTGAATTGTATTCTAATTGGAATGGGATGCTAGTAGACATATTTAATTAAGGACTGACTCAGTGGGCAGTGGGCTTCACACACACACTTTCACTCTTGGTTGGCCTTTCTTCTCTTTGTTCATTAGTCATCACTGATTTCCTCTCTTACCTAGGCCTGGACATCTAAGGGGCAGGGCTCCGAGAACCCTATACAATATTCCTTATATCCTCTGAAATATCTCATATACTCGCTTGATTTCACCTTCATGCATAGAATGCCACAATATTAGCTCTGTATCCCAATCACTCTCCAGACTGAATATTGAGTCTCTCCACGGTCTTGGAATTGACTGATAACATCTGAAACTAGATACCCCAAATTAATTATCTCATCCAATCAAATCACAGTATCCATTGACAAGACAATACTGGTACAAGAGGCAATATTCCAAATAATGCAAAAGGCCTTGCCTTACAATTTCTGAGTTCTTAACTCTTCCCCCGCCCCTGGGCTCCTGGGCAGCCTGTCAGTAAAGACTCCTGCTCTGTGTAGAACACTGTCAGTGGAAATGTATAGAACTCTTGCAGTATTTGTCATGGGATTATATATGTCTGAGAATTTCATTTCTACTCATTTAATATATGATCTTGGCATTCTTCAAGTGGCACAAACTTACCTGAAATTAATTATTTCTGATAAGCCAGGAATACCAATTTATCATAAATGAACAGAAGTTCTAACATTTATTCAATTGCCCATTGATTCTAGGATGTTTAGCCATCACTATTATAAAAACTTTCTTTTTCGTTTTCTTTTGTTTCTTAAATTAGTGTAACTTAATTCACTTTTGGCTTTCCATTTTCTTTTGATTGATTCTAGAACATATTTCTGTGTGAGAGGACAATTGTGGTGTTTTCTAATGTTCACCTCTATGTCCTCTTTACCTGACATGGTATTCATCATATTCCATATTTAGCAAATATTTGATAACTCAATGTCCACTTACTGATTTACAATGTTAATTTATTAGCTCTATTTTAACTTTGTTATAACGATCATCATTCATCTGTATAATTATAATGATTATCAGTTTCTCATCTCAAAATGTTACCCATTTGGAGAAAACAAGTTCAACCTGTGGTTTTGTATATATAAGGGAAAAAGTTTTGTTCTTTCTGAAAAAAATATAGTTTACAAAGAAAATAAATAAGGGCTGGGGTTGTGGCTCAGGGGAAGAGCACTTGCCTCAAACATATGTGGCACTGGGTTCGATCCTCAGCACCACATCAAAATAAATAAAAAAAATAAAGATATTTTGGCCATGTATAACTAAAAAAATGTTTTTAAAAAGAAGATATGCTCTATAAATGTCAGTGAATGGATAGTCTCGAATTTTTTCATGCTCAGTAAATTTTCAGCATAGTCTCATAATTTCTAAGTTATGTTATGTTTCTCAGTTATTTCAGTGGTTATTTGGGTTGAGTTAGTCAAGATGTGGCTACATTGCTGAGGAAATAAATGTGCCAAGAATGTTTATAACAAATCATTTTCCTCTTTAATAGTATAACATTTTATGTCCACAATTTTTTTACATTTAATTTTAAGCACTTTATAAGTCTGAGATTTCATTGCTCAAGTTCCCACTGCTTATTATGATATTTTAAGATTTCTATTAGGTGTCACTTAACTTAGTGTGAGACACAGATGCCCTGGGGGACAAAAAGTTCTCATCAGGGTGGCAGAGCTGTAGGAGTCCAGAGAAGTTTGTGGTAGAGGGAAGAGAATTTCTCCCAGTGATCTTTAAAGTTTTCTGCCCACTCCTGTAGTGAACTTTGTTTTAACTCTCCCATTTGACCCTGAAGCCATGGCAGGCTTCCCAGGGGTTTAGCTTGGGCTTTCCTCTGAGGATTAGGGGTTTACTCCTTCCATCTCATACTCTCCCATCCAAGCCAGATTATAAACGTTGTTCCATTTCCAGATTCATAGCCTATCACCACATGACTCTGAGTAAGTTGCTTAATTCTTCAAACCTTACCTTCCTTATCTTATGTGAAAAAATGTCCACACCTTATTATGCTGACCAAAGTTATTATGATGATTAGGTTGATGATTAAAAAATAATGGTGAGGGGCTGGGGTTGTGGCTTAGTGGTAGAGTGTTCTCTTAGCATGTGCAAGGCACTGGGTTTGATCCTCAGCACCAAATAAAAATAAATAAATAAAATAAAGGTATAATTTTTTTTAAAAAAAGCAATGATGATTATTAAAAAGAAGTGATGATTGAAAGAAACAAATTGTTCAGCATAGTTTCTGCCAAATATCAAATGTATAATCAATGTTATCTGCCATTATTATCATTGCAGCTCTATATTATATCTGTCACAACTCCGTTCTTCCTCAAATAGTTAAAGATTAACTTCCCCCAGAAAGCCTTTCTGGCTGATCTTATATAACTCTAATTTTTTTCTCACGTTTTCTTCTAGCACCTTACTTTGCTTTGGATTGTATTACAACTACGTGTGTTATTCTATTTCTTTGGATTTTTCTTCAGTAAATAACAACAAATTTGGGGGCATCCATCATGTGCTATCCATAGGGATCCGTGGACGCACAGTAGGGATGCAAAGTGTGTGTACATGTACATGCTTTCAGTGGATCTGGGGGGAAATCTGTTGGTTCAATGGAACTATGGATTTTTCAGAATAAACTAAATGAATAAAAACTTTGCTCTCCAGATACCTATTGAAAAATTAAACGTCTTTTAGTCTGAGGTTTTTGTATGGTTTAAAAATATGATGGTTACAGTTATCTCTGTTCTTGAGTCAGCTTTATATATGCTTCCTTCTCAGACTCTCCTCTGTTCTTACTCAAATGCATTGTAGAAGTAGACAGGAAAATGCTTCTTGAAGAATTGGAGGTTGGTGGGAGAAAACAGGGTAGGACCGCATTCCAGGCAGCAGGAGCAACATGATCCAGGGTGCTGAGTTTTGAGGAGGATGGAGAACTACTCCAAGTTTCGTGTTATTAAAGCATGATGTTTAGTCAAGTGCTTTAGGAAATGAGTCAGGAGAGGTCACAGGAGCCAGTTTGATCAGAATTCAGGTCTGTGGTCTGTATATTTGTAATTCCCTACAAAACTATGTACTTAGGGAAGTGGGTCTATGTAGACAGTTTTAAACAGTCAAATTCTGCATGTTGATTCTAAAAGTGGATTTGTATTTTTCATATGGCATGCAATACATCTCTTTTAATGGCTGTTCTCACAAGAAAATGATAAAAAAAAAACATTAACTATCTAGTTGATAATTAGAGCTCTCATTGAGTTTCAAGGAGTTTAGACTCGGGCCTTATTTGCATTTTCTGAGGCATGGAGTCTAAATGAAATTTGATAGTTTAAATGGGCTTCCACAGGATGGAGACATCTGATGAGAACAGTCAGGGAATCACTACAAATTTATGACTTTGAAACTTTCAGTACCTCCTTTCAGTACCTCTTCTATTTACAACTTGGTTTCGTACAAGTTTCATAACTTATATGTACATTTTGATCAATGCTTGATTTGTATCTATTGCCATTGCTGCTAATTTGTCTTCCTTTGTCTTACCTATTCCTTGATTTATCAGTTATTCAATTTATATAATATCTAATGTTAAACATCTGCATTATTTTTAACTCTAGAAAACCTTTTGCCTTTACTCCCAAAATATGATATGATTTCTACTAAGTCTGGTATTGCCCAGTAGTTGGTGGGTTTTTGTTTGTTCATTTGTTTTTTTTTTCAGTATTGGATGTTGAATTCATGGACTGAGCTACATCACTAGTCCTTTTTTTAAAATTTATTTATTTATTTATTTATTTATTTATTTATATTTTGAGGCAGGATCTTGCTAAGTTACTGAGACTGGGCTCAACCTGAAATGCTCTTGCCTCAGCCTCTTGAGCAGCTAGGATTACAGGCATGTGCCATCATGCCCAGCTGCCCAGCAACTTTTTACTCTTGTCTTTTGTTGGTGATTTCTCTTCCTTAGAAATTAAGCAACAGGACTCAACAGACCCTAACCATAAGAGCTTAAAGTTCCCCAGGAGGAATTAGATGTGGTTAAAAGAGAAGAAGAGAGAAAACACTGGAACTTACTTGAACTGTAGTTAACCTGAAAATGGAATGTTGGGGAGAAGTGGCTAGGAGAACCCAGAGCAAAGCAGAATGCTTCAGCATATTTCTAGCACTACAGAATGTGTCTTCGTTCGGGGCCTGGGCTTATCAAACAATTTTTTAATTATCTCCTGTGAATTTGCCTTTAGGAGTCATCAATTTGCTGATTCACAGATATAGCCTCCTTCCTTCGCCCTTACCTCCTTGTTCTTCTAAGTGAATTACTGTGGCATTTCCAGTTACACACCAGCCTCCTAGGAGTGCACGACTCTTGATTGGTAAGTTTACTTGACCCAAACAAGCGTCTGAATCAACAGGGTGGAGCTGCTCACTCTCAGCTGTGTGACTCCGCCTAGGTTCTACCTAGGCTGCCAGGATCCCTTATCTTCTCTAATATTTAATAGAGTTTTATGGAACTATATGAGATGTAGGAGTACACAAATCCTGTGAGTATGCCAATAAATTTCCTCACAGTAAACATATCCAGATAAGCTGCCTCCCTGTGAAGAAATAGAATGTTTCCAAACGTCTAGGAGGGCACCATATGCTCAGGCTCAGTCACTATTACTCTTAGATGTAACTACTATTCTGACTTTCACTATCATATGGTTAGATTTGAGGTGTTCATTTCCCTTTAACTTTTATTATGGGCTCCCAGACATTCTGAATGCCTGCAGAACATCAGGGTCCTTTTCGATGAGCATGAGGACTGGGTATGCCTAGGAGGATATTAAAGGTTCATTTGTGTCACCCCTAAAATGAGAGATTAAAGCCTGATCACTCAGCATTAAGAAAGTGACCTTATTTGGAAATAGGGTTATGTCATATGTAATTAAGTTAAAATGAGGTCATACTGTAGTTGGGTAGGCCCCTTACTTAATGTGACTGGGGTCCATGTGAAGACAGAGACACAGGGAGAGCACCATGGAAAGATTGAAGTGATACACCTACAAACCAGGGAATGCTCAAGATTGCCAGCAAACTACCCAAAGCTCGTATGGGGCAAGGACAGATTTTCCCCTACAGTGTTCAGAGGGAGGATCATCCTCCCAACCCCTCGATTTCAGACTTCTAGACTCCAGTATTTCAGTTGATTTAAGCCACCTAGTTTGTGGTGTTTTGTTCTGGTAGCCCCATGAACATAGAACATCTTCCAGGTTGGGTGCTCTGACCCTGTTCTTTGCATTCCCAGAAACATACCTGGCCTGGGACCTGGGGCCTGGGACCACCAGACTGAGAAGTGGTTACACTGTGTCTAAGCTGCTTTTCTCTGAACGGATACATAGACTGCTTCTCTTACCCCTGATTGCTGCTGTCTGTGATGTGTCTCATAGAAATACGGGAGTTTCAGTAGCCCTGTATGGCTTTTTCTTCATTTCTCCATTCAGCTTTTCACTAGCACTTTTAGACAAAGCCTCTTTGGTTTCCTGAAGTGCTCCAGGCTGAGCTTTGTACATCAGCCCTTCTACGCCTCATCTGGATCTTTCCCAAAGTGTCCTTCCCCATCCTCACAGACTCACACTGGGGCCATGTCCCTCATGCAGTTTCCCCTGGTTTCTCTGTTTCAGAATCATCATTAACAAAATAAACAAATAAAGCAGCTCACTGTATTTCTAAAATGAAATTCCTCGAACAGGTTGGCATGTTTTAAAAGAAGACTTCATTTTTCTGCCCTTATGCATATCATTTGAGATAATAAAAAATTCCTTAGATAAAAGAGCAGTCCAACCATTAGATTTTCATTAGTAATAAAGAACTAGGCAGAGCTTATTAGGCCCCCGAATATACTTTCTTTAGCAAAAGTTGGTTTCAAACCTCAATACAACTTTTCTATTTTTTTTCTTTTTTTTTTTTTTTAATTTGTTGCTCAGTTTCTGGCATTAGGGAAATCACAAGAAAGGTACTGTAATGAAATCCCCAGGGTGATTCCATGGGGCTCTGGCCAATTCCTGCATTCGGTGTTCCTGTCCTCCCTTGGGGATCTGGGGACTCTGCTGGAGACATTTATTTTAAATGCTCTTAGCACAGACTGTCCTTAAGTCTCTGACTTCCCCAGCCTGGAGTGATTACAGAGTAGATGTGCACTCCCCAACTTCCTCTTCCCTTTTGTGAAGAAGCCAGCAATTATTACTCATCACTATGGGAAAGTTTTCTAGACATTAAAAAAAAAATCACAAACTTAGGAAAATTTCAGAAGTTGAACTTATGTCAGTTTTGGTTTCTGGACTATATGCCATTCTTTATTCTCTTGTTAGGACCCTGTCAGCTGGTGGATCTTTGGAGAAGGAGTTTTAATTTTGCATAATTGACAAAATTAAAATAGTGTTCTTTCAACCTATGGTTAAGAGGTTAAGGGTGTTTATCTTATGTTTGTATGTTTAAATGTGTACTACATGGACTTAGCTTTAAAACTCTGAACTCAGTCCTTGCATCCTATAATTCCATGGTCCATGAATAGATGGATAGTAAATATACCAGATGGATTCCTGGATAGGTGGGCAGAGATGGAGCTGCTCTCTCTGCCTGGACTATTTTCTATAAAAAGTGTGGGATGAATTTTGGAGCCATTCAGGATTGCCTCCTGAATCTTGGGAGAATTTTCCTTAGCCCACAAGGATTGTTGGGGTTTGAACTAGGAAACTTCTAGTTGGCTTGCCCATGGAATGTGCTTAAATGTTTTCTAGTTGTTTGTGATAGTTGGACTCCATGCAACACCCCCAAGGTATGCTGGTGTTAACTTCTTTCCTTGGCAGCCCAAATTTCTTTTTCTATTTACCCTCTTAGGAATGGTATATACTTCATTGGAAATTGACTAGAAGAGACTTTTCTTTCTCTTCAATTTTGTTTTTATTTTTTTTATTTTTGTATATTCATGACTGGATTATTTCAGAGTGTGAAGAATACAGTCATTAGTAAAATGATTACCCATATCTCAAAATATCTACCTTTTGAGGTTTTCTCAAATTCTTCTTTATAGAAGATAATATTAAAAGTATAGGACTCCTGTAAATGAATCTTCACATACATGTAGCCCTGCCTCTAGTTTACATTTGATAATAAACCTTCATACAATGTCCTTGAGCTAAAAATTGCCATTAATGTGAACAAATCATTATTTATAGTTACAGCATTTATAGGTCTAACCACTTCAATATCCCACAAGAGGCGTTTTATTGTTTAGTTTAATTGTTTACTTTTTAGAACATTGTCTCTTGTGCGTAGTAGGCACTTTACATTCTTCGATTCTCAAAAAGTTTGGTAACTTTTCCGTAAAGTTGTACCTTGGATTATTTTCTGGTCAAAACAGAAGACAAAGTATTCCAGAGAAACATTTGGTGTGTTTTTCTATAACAGGCTGATTGTTCTGCGCAGCCAGTGCTTATCGTGAAGAGACAGTAGCTGTAGAAAGACTATTTTCTGTACTTACTTTCTCTTCATTATATTTTGTTTCAACAGGTATGCTTGTCAGCTTTTCATCCTGTGACCAAAATACCTGACAAGAATACCTTAGTGGAGGAAAAATATTATTTTGGCTCAAGGTTTCAGAAGATTCAGTCCATGGTCCCCTGGCTCCAAGGCAGAAACATCATGGTGGAAGGGTGTGGCAGAGGAAAGCTGCACAGCTCCTGGCAGCCAGGACACACACACACACACACACACACACACACACACAAAACCCCTTCCAGGGCACACCCGCCCCCCCCCCTACTCAGTGACCTTTCTCCAACTAGGCCCTGCCTCCGGGGTAGTCCACTCAGTTGCTGATAAACTCTCATGACCCTCATGATCCAATCCCTGCCTAAAAGCCCCACCTCCAAACCTTGCTACATTGGGGTCCATGCTTTCAACACGAGACTTTCAGGGACATCACAGATCCAAACCATACCAACAGGGTTATTATAGATTCACATAAATTAGAAATTTATTTTCTCAGTTTAAATACTGTTTACTTTTACTTTTCAAAGATGTAACTATTTTAGATATCTAGGTATTTTTATATGACTCGAAAGGTTATGTTTTAGAAAGAAACTGTTTGAAAATAAAATTTTGATCTTAAAATATTTCTAGCAATTTGAAGGATTTCCTGGCTTAGCAAACTGTTTTTACTGAACTGGCAAAAAGATATTTGACTTTAAAATAATATTTAAATAAATTCTCTGAAAACAACCTAAATGTCTACTCTAGGGAATAGATAGCTCATGAAATATTTGGTTGATAGGATACTCTATGACATTGAAAAAGAATAAACCAGACCTTAGATGCGTTACATGGTAGGTCTTAAAGTCAGTAGAATATTATGTGTTTACTATGTAAATGTTAAACATCATTTGTCATATAACTTTTATGAAAGTGTGTGTGAGTGTAAATAAAAAGTGGATTGAGTAGCTATCAAACTTATGATAGTGTTTTTTCCTGGGGGGAAAGGAACATAAATCTGTATTTTAAAAACTCCAAGAAGATATGGTAATTTTGGTTAATAGGTTCCTGAGAATTTATTTCATTAACATTTAAACAATCTGTGTAATACTTTCTAACAAAGTAGATTCTAACTGATAATCAGACATTTATTAAGACTCTGGGAGTGAGAGTGGGCTATTGTTTAATGTCTTAGTATTTCACAATGTCATTCTATGAAAAATGAAAATTAACAGAATGAACTTTGAGCATGAGGAAAGCTCCCAGCTGAGCTGGCTCCAGGGGAGCTGTAGGAATATCTAACTGCCTGGGCCCAAACTGTCCTGGGTACCTTTTAGCTTGAGACCTTGGGTGAGTCATTCTTTAGGCCTGTTTCCTTACTATGTGACTAGAATAGTCCCCATCTTAGTGCTTTTGTGGGGATTGTATGAAGTTGTGCATGTGAAATGCAAGTGTATGCATGCGGCAAAGATCAGCTGTTTTATTTTCACCAGCATCCTTGCTACCCATAGGCTCAGTTCTTCCAGGGTACCATTTTCATTCTCACCTCAGAATAGTTGTCAGTGCTGTTTCCTATTGTCTGGAATGTTTTTCCTTACCACTGTGTTTCAACTGGTTCACTTTTGCTTATCTTTCAGAGATGCTTCTGGTCCTTCCCTACCTGGGTCAGTTCCTGCAGCTTGCTAAATATGCCACAGCTGTAATTTGATAATCACTTATGATGACTTGCTAATGTCTGCCTCTCTTGCTGGGTTGCAAACTTTTTTCTTCTTCATGACTGTATCACTGGTGCTTTAAACCGTATCTGGCCTCCAAGAGCACTGGGAAATTCCGTATTGACAAAATCAACAAGTTACTCTAGAAGGTAAAAACACCATGCAGAGATAGTTTACCAAGAAGTGAATTTGACGAAATGCACATCGCCTTAGGTATTAATCCTCTGATATTAGGAAGTAAACTTAAGATTATAGGATTTCATATTATCATGTGTATTGGTTTTTTATAATAATAAATTATAAGGAACTCCAAATAAAGACCTGCCCCTTATTTGTAACTTGGCCTTAAGAGACCATCCATCGGATAGTGGTTATAAATACTATCACATGCTTTTATTTGCTGTGAAAAGCAGGACAGTTTACAGTGCAGGAATCTTAAAGTTTTGTGGTTTACTCATCTAATTAGGCACTCTTAACCTAACTCATTTTTTTTTCTTTTAAAAATAGCAGAAGAGGTAAAGAAGAAAAATTCACTGATAGGAGATACTTCAGAAGGGCCAGAATAATCTAAGCTCATTTCAAATGAACTAATATAAGTAGTTTGAAAAGGGTATTTTTATAAGTCAAATAGGATGTTATTTGTAACTTTTATGCAAAGCCAAGCAATGAAAGCCTTTGGGAGGGGGACTTTTACAGTCAAGGAAAAAGCAAGAAACCAAACCAGTTCTCTTTAATTTTAAAATTTTGTGGGGGTACCAGGGATCAAACCCAGAGCTTCATGCATTTGAGGCAAGTGCTCTAACACTGAGCGATTCCTCCCTTCCCTGTTGCCTGGTTCCCTTTTAATTGCAGGACTGTTTAGTATGGAGAGAAATATAAGAATACTTTAAATTTTGAGGAAGAGCTATGTATTCAGATAACAACATATTGCTCCAGGAAAAGTAAAACACAGGATTTGTAATTGAAAGCCCAAAGTTTTTAGATAAATTGAGGAGTAGAATAAAGTGAGACCAAGCAAGAACCTGGACTTTCAAAATATTGAAGAAATTCTTATGATTCAGATGGGAGGTAGGAAGGTGAAATTCCAGCGCTAGGAAAACAGTGCAAAGCCCCACACTAACAAAGACATCCCCTTTAGAGACATGATTTTGTAATGGAAATCACTGGGAAAAATTAATTTATAGCCTTTTTTTAAGGTTCAATGTTTCTATTAACTGTAGAATATTAATATACATTTTCCATTCATCCATTGTTTTCGATTACTTTCCAAGCTCAGATTCAAAGAAGCATTTTTTTAAAAAAATGGAAGTGAAATACATTTTCTTTAGAAGTATGCAAAATTAATTATTACTTGGAGTATAATATTGGGGATACTGGAAAATACCGGGCTCCACATATTTAGACACTTTGTGTAGCAGCACCAGGAAGCTAGCTGTAAGTGCACATTATCAGACCTGTGATTCCAACCTGATTGAGAATTGGCAGCTGAACAAAGTGCTCACATGATTCAATGGAGATTAAGATTGAATAAGCATTCCTCTACAAACCCCTGCCAAGAGGACCTTAGAAAAGAATATCTTTAGTATTTGGTGACCCACTATCCAAACATGCAACCTATTATTATCTTTAAGCACCCTAAATATGATCAAGTTCTTCCTAGTACAGAGAGAGCTCAGACCTACCTCCTTAAATTTTTCATTCCCTGACCTTTTTGACCTTAGTTCTGGAAGCCTTCAGAACTAAGCTAATTCCCCTTCTTCTTGAAGGCCCTTCAAACATGAAACTGGGCTATTTTGTTTCTTTCCTTGATTTAAGTCTTTTCTGGGTAAAACTAAATCCCCATCCTCAGCTCTTTCTGGTAAGACACTGCTTGAGTTTTCTTTACTAACTTATTCAGACTAAATAATCCTAAAAGATTCTTTCAACTTGTAATTGATCCTTTACTCCAGTTAGTAATAAGTGATAGTGGATGGAAGATAATAAATGCTCAGGAGTAGTACTTTGTATAAATTTGGGGAGAATAATTCCGATGCACAAATTTGTCATGTTCTATAATTTCTTTAGGTTCAAAAATCTGTCTCATGGTGAAGAGTTCTCCTCTATTATAATAGTAGCCACTAAAGAGTACCACCTTGCTTTTCTTCTAGTTTCTAAATGGGTCAAATATTTAGTACTTCAAAGTATAATGTATATAAAAATATATGAAAAGAATCATTTTCCTTTGCTCTATGAATATTAAGATGTATGCACTTTCAGAAAAAAAAAATCCCCTGTATTGCATAACTCAGACTATCAATTGACTGACTTTGTCTCCAGGACCTGTAAATCAAATGTTGCATGCATACAACAAACAGATAGATATTATCTCTGTGTGCTCAACTTTTAAATATTTTGTTTTGTTTTTTTTTTACTTGGTGGAATCTGTTTTTGCATATTACTATATGATTTTCATAATAAGCAAAATTATTTCCTGTTGAGGACATTAGATTTATTAGTAGCTTCTGATACAAAATAATCACCAGAGTTTTGCATTTTTGATATTTGTTTCCTAAGAATGTTTTAAAAATACAAATAATTTTTAACAGAAGAAAACATGCAGTTTTTGTTGGTTAATTTCTGTGTCAGTGTTAGTCTGTGTAAGAAAAGCTATAGTAGGAGCAATGTAAGAATGTTTTTCAACCTTTTTTTTTTTTCTTCAGGAAGTGGTCTACAACACTTTCTGACACTAGTTGGTCTTGTTAATTCACCCACACTTCCTTCCTGCTTTTTTCTAGATATTTTTGTTATTCTCAACCTCCTTCTGCTCTCTTTCTTTCATCTTAAGGTTTTGAGGTGCAAGCTCCTTCGCTCACCTCTGCATTTAACAATAAAGCTTTATACGTGTGGAGAGAAGCTGAAAAATAAAACAGATGGCTATTTCATTATCAGGTTGCTTTGGATTAATTGAGCTGGATATGTTATTTTTCTTGAGGAGATTGAGCAGGATCCTTTGGAAGACCAGCCAAGAATGGCAGTAATACAATTTATGCTATTGATTTGGCTGTTGAATTTTTTTGTTTATTTCATTTTGATTTTGCATTTAGTAATTTTGTTACCCTGTAAAGCAGTGTATAGGTGTTCAGAAGTGAGTTTATTAAAATAGTGCTTTCATTACAATTTTTTTTAATGGCTTCAGAGTTTTCTTGAGTATCTTCGCTATTCTTAAAAGTAAGATAGCTTTATGTTTTATTTTAGCACTTGCAAGGGAAGAAACAGCCAAACCCTGGGTCTCGGATCATTTGTGGTAGAAGGCCTCAACAATTTAGCAGACAGCCTCCTGAACCTTCTTCACATCTGGGTTGCTCCTAACCACACTCTTCATCTTTAGGAACAGAGGGCCATTGAGAAACAGATTCCTAAAAGTGCCGGTAAGCAAAGATAACTCTATCATTATCTTAGATTCTTTCCATGTAAGTTTGAACATTTGAAATGTTCTTATACAATGTTTCTGTTTTTAGCAGGTGGTGTTAAAAAAACCCCTCTGTTTATACAGCTGCTTGTTATTTGCCCTTATACCAGTTTTGCAGGTGCCCGGGAGGCCCATGAGAATGTCAGTATAACCAATCAAGGCCTTTTCAAAAAAAACAAAGTCAAGCTACAGAAATTTTAACTACAATTTTTATTTTCGATCCAAATATGCCTACTCTGTGGCTGTTCTAAGCTAATATGGAAGCAAGGAGTAAGCAAACTGAAGTTAAAATTATGACATCGTGTGCAATGCAAATGTTGTAGAAATTCTATTAATAACTGTAAAACCTCGGGCAAGAGATTTGCTCTCAATATATCCCAGTTATCCTACTCCTTAGTATTTAACTAAAATCAGCATACTACACTGATGCAGAAACATCAGTCTTCATAGCAGCAAAATTCACAATAGCCAAGTTAAGGAATCAGCCCAGGTACCCGTCAACTGATGAATAAATTGAGACGATAAATTATATATACACAATGGAGTTTTACTCAGACATAAAGAACAACACAATTATGGCATTTGCTATTTTCATGCTAACTGAAATAAACCAGACTCAGAAAGTCAAGGATAGAATGTTTTTTCTCAAATTCGGAAGCCAGAGCAAAGGAAAAGGAAAAGGGAGAGGATTTAGATTAGTTGAATAGAGGAAGGAGCTTGAGGGGGAAGAGAGGAAAAACGGGAAAAAAGAGGAAATACAGAATAAATTTGACAAAGCTAGGCTATGTACCTGTGTAAATATACCACAATCCCACCTTTATATATATCTATGAAGCATCAATAAAAATACAATTAATAAATGGAGAGAAGACCACTAGATGAAAAGGAATATGAAGAGGGAGAAGAGAAGGGAAAAAATGAAGCAATAGAGACTGAAATTAAGCAAATTAAATTCCATGCATTTATGATTATGTCCAAATGAACCCCACTATTATGTATGATGATATTGCATTAATGAAAACATTTAAAAATGGAGAGAGGGAGAGGGAGAGGGAAAGGGAGAGAGAGAGAGAGAGACAGACAGACAGACAGACTTGCTCTTTCTGGGCCTTGTTTTCTCAATAAAACTAATTCAAATTCCCTTTGTATTTACATACAGCAATTAGCAGTAATTAATTTCATTAAAGTTCCCTTAAACAACTTTGTTTATTCTCCTTACTATTCCTGAAGACTCATGCACAAATTTAGGACACCAGCTTATTACCTTTTTTTCTAAAGTTTAAAACAAAAGTGCCCACTAGGAATTGGCTACATGTTTAACCAGTGAAACTTGGTAGTCTTTCTGATTCATTAAGGTTCAAGAACCGTTATTCTAGCAAATTTGTTACATTGCCCAGTTGTTTGGACATCTTTTTGTAAAGGACTCATATTGACAGAGAACATTATGCTTTTGTGATTCTGGAAAATTTGGATAATCACAATGGTCTTGGATTTTGTCCTTAGGAGTCTCTAACTCTTGCTTGTTCACACTGACATTATTTGTGGTGGTTTCAAACTCCTTCCCCAGCATAGTCCTGAGCCATTTATTAGACTTGCACAGCTCTTGCCTGCCACCAGATAGGGTGGCAATGGGGCTAGATACTCAAGTTTCTTCCTGGAACCTCTAATTGAATAGAATCTGGCTTGTAATCTTGGTGATGTGTGCATCTGGCTTTCCTGTCAATCTTCACTTTTATTATGAATGATACCTATTTGCCAACTCAAATTATTTGTAGAGTTCTTGATTTTTTTTTTCTTGCTTTACGATATTAGTTTGAAATGCTGGGTTTAAATCCGGATTTGTTATGTGTTTGCTTTTTAAGTCTCAGAGCAGTTTTATTATGAAAGGCATAAAAGGATGGGTTTTCTATAGCCAGAAATAGGGTCTAAGGTTTGCTGAAGACTTACTACTATTTTGAGTGTCTTGCATTTTATATTCAGAAGTGGATTAGGAAGATTTCATGTCACATATACTTTGAAATGTTAAAATTAATGTGAAGAAATAATAGCTACCACAGTAATGGAAACTTAATTTTTTTGAAGCTATCATTATTAGCACAATGTTACAAGTCATTAAGAATCATCAGGAAGTTTTGAAGCTCATTTTTTTTTTTTTTTTTTTTTTTTAGTGAAGGCTTGGTGTACAGTAGCTAGTACTTCACTAGTTGGAAAAGAATTAAGACAAGGATAGATGAGTCCTTCCATGTGCCAGATACTTAGATGTTTTACATTTATTATTTACAATAGCCTTATTGTATTATTGTACATTGCTGTTGTTATTGTACATCCTATGGAGGAAACTGAAGTATATAGAGGTTAAGCAAATTTCCAGGAGTATGTAGCTAGTGAAAGGAAAAATTGATGTTCACATTCAGGGGGTCTGATGGTTAAGCAAGCTATCTTAACACCTACCTATGCTGCTGTCTACAAGAACAAATTGCATAAAGATGAAGAAGTAAAATGGAAGAACCAAATTATAGTAGTCTTAAATGCTAGTCTTAGTGATTTTTATGTTCGTTTGTCAGACAATGAGAAACCAGTGAAAGTTTTCCTGTGGGATTGGTAACAAGAGGAGATATGAGAATTTCCCCCCAGGTATAATGTATGGGCTGGTTTAAGGGGGGGAAGATTAGAGATCATTGGGAATAGCTGAGGTAAGAAGAAGTGAGAATGTGGCTTTAAAAACAGCATTGAGATGGCAGCCGGAGAGCACCTGTCCTGAGGTGGGCAGAGGCTAAAGAGATCTAGAAGCACAGGGAGAGAAGTTACTGAGACTCAGGTTGGTGCCTTGCACCCAAGAGGAAGTGGTTCAGGAATTGAACACCATGGAGATCAGAGAGGATTGGAACAAAATGAATATGAGTGTGTTGGGCAATAGCCATTAATTTTTTTTTTTTTTTTTGCTGGTTTATGATTTTTATTTTTTTTTTATTTTTTTTTTTATTGGTCGTTCATAACATTACATAGTTCTTAATACATCATATTACACGGTTTGATTCAAGTGGATTATGAACTCCCGCTTTTACCCCGTATACAAATTGCTGTATCACATCAGTTACCCTTCCATTGATTGACATATTGCCTTTCTAGTGTCTGATGTATTCTGCTGTCTGTCCTATTGTCTACTATCCCCCCTCCCCTCCCCTCCCCTCCCCTCCCCTTTTCTCTCTCTACCCCTTCTACTGTAAATCATGTCTTCCATTTGTATTCTCTTGACTTACCCCTCCTTACCTCTTATATGACATTTTGTATAACCCTGAGGATCGCCTTCCATTTCCATGCAATTTCCCTTCTCACTCCCTTTCCCTCCCACCTCTCATCCCTGTTTACTGTAAATATTCTTCTCAAGCTCTTCGTCCCTACCCTGTCCTTGTTTACACCCCTTATATCAAAGGAGTCATTTGGTATTTGTTTTTTAAAGATTGACTAGCTTCACTTAGCATAATCTGCTCTAATGCCATCCATTTCCCTCCAAATTCTATAATTTTGTCATTTTTTAATGCAGAGTAATACTCCATAGTGTATAAATGCCACATTTTTTTTATCCATTCATCTATTGAAGGGCATCTAGGCTGGTTCCACAGTCTTGCTATCGTGAATTGAGCTGCTATGAACATCGATGTAGCAGTGTCCCTGTAGCATGCTCTTGTTAGGGCTTTAGGGAATAGACCGAGAAGGGGAATAGCTGGGTCAAATGGTGGTTCCATTCCCAGCTTTCCGAGAAATCTCCATACTGCTTTCCAAATTGGCTGCACCAATTTGCAGTCCCACCAGCAATGAACAAGAGTGCCCTTTTCCCCGCATCCTCTCCAGCACTTATTGTTGTTTGACTTCCTAATGGCTGCCAGTCTTACTGGAGTGAGATGGTATCTTAGGGTAGTTTTGATTTGCATTTCTCTGACTGCTAGCGATGGTGAGCATTTTTTCATGTACTTGTTGATTGATTGTATGTCCTCCTCTGAGAAGTGTCTGTTCAGGTCCTTGGCCCATTTATTGATTGGGTTATTTGTTATCTTATTGTCTAATTTTTTGAGTTCTTTGTATATTCTGGTTATTAGGGCTCTATCTGAAGTGTGTGGAGTAAAGATTTGTTCCCAGGATGTAGGCTCCCTATTTATCTCTCTTATTGTTTCTTTTGCTGAGAAAAAACTTTTTAGTTTGAGTAAGTCCCATTTGTTGATTCTTTTTGTTAACTCTAGCGCTATGGGTGTCCTATTGAGGAATTTGGAGCCCGATCCCACAGCGTGTAGATCATAACCAACTTTTTCTTCTATCAGATGCCATGTCTCTGATTTAATATCAAGCTCCTTGATCCATTTTGAGTTAACTTTTGTGCACGGCGAGAGATAGGGATTCAGATTCATTTTGGTGCAAATGGATTTCCAGTTTTCCCAGCACCATTTGTTGAAGATGCTATCCTTCCTCCATTGCATGCTTTTAGCCCCTTTATCAAAAATAAGATAGTTGTAGTTTTGTGGATTGGTTACTGTGTCCTCTATTCTGTACCATTGGTCCACCCGCCTGTTTTGGTACCAGTACCATGCTGTTTTTGTTACTATTCCTCTGTAGTATAGTTTGAAGTCTGGTATCGCTATACCGCCTGATTCACACTTCCTGCTTAGTATTGTTTTTGCTATTCTGGGTCTTTTATTATTCCATATGAATTTCATGATTCTTTTATCTATTTCTACAAGATATGCTGTTGGGATTTTGATTGGCATTGCATTGAACTTATAGAGAACTTTTGGTAATATCGCCATTTTGATGATGTTAGTTCTGCCTATCCATGAGCAGGGTATGTTTTTCCATCTTCTAAGGTCTTCTTCTATGTCTTTCTTTAAGGTTCTGTAATTTTCATTGTATAAATCTTTCACCTCTTTTGTTAGGTTGATTCCCAAGTATTTTATTTTTTGGGGGGATATTGTGAATGGAGTAGTTGTCCTCATTTCCGTTTCAGAGGATTTGTGGCTCATATACAGGAATGCCTTTGATTTATGCGTGTTGATCTTATATCCTGCCACTTTTCTGAATTCATTTATTAGCTCTAATAGCTTCTTTGTAGACCCTTTTGGGTCTGCTAGGTATAGAATCATATCATCTGCAAATAGTGATAATTTAAGTTCTTCTTTTCCTATTTTTATGCCTTTAATTTCTTTTGACTGTCTAATTGCTCTGGCCAGTGTTTCGAGGACTATGTTGAACAGAAGTGGTGAGAGAGGGCATCCCTGTCTTGTACCAGATCTTAGAGGGAATGCCTTCAATTTTTCTCCATTCAGAATGATGCTGGCCTGTGGCTTATCATAGATTGCTTTTACAATGTTGAGGTATGATCCTGTTATCCCTAATTTTTCTAGCGTTTTGAACATAAAGGGATGCTGTACTTTGTCGAATGCTTTTTCTGCATCTATTGAGATGATCATATGGTTCTTATTTTTAAGTCTATTGATGTGGTGAATAACATTTATTGATTTCCGTATATTAAACCAGCCTTGCATCCCAGGGATGAATCCTACTTGATCATGATGTATAATTTTTTTGATATGTATTTGAATCCGATTCGCCAGAATTTTATTGAGGATTTTTGCGTCAAGGTTCATTAAAGATATTGGTCTGTAGTTTTCCTTCTTTGATGTGTCTTTGTCTGGTTTCGGAATCAGGGTGATGTTGGCCTCGTAGAATGAATTTGGAAGTTCTCCCTCTTTTTCTATTTCCTGAAATAGCTTGAAAAGTATTGGTGTTAGTTCCTCTTTAAAGGTTTTGTAAAACTCTGCTGTATACCCATCCGGTCCTGGGCTTTTCTTAGTTGGTAGTCTTTTGATGGTTTCTTCTATTTCCTCTATTGTTATTGGTCTGTTTAGGTTGTCTATATCCTCCTGGCTCAATCTGGGCAGATCATAGGACTCAAGGAATTTATCTATGCCTTCACTATCTTCTATTTTATTGGAGTATAAGGATTCAAAGTAATTTCTGATTATCTTCTGTATTTCTGAAGTGTCTGTTGTGATATTGCCTTTTTCATCCCGTATGCTAGTAATTTGGGTTCTCTCTCTTCTTCTCTTCGTTAGCATGGCTAAGGGTCTGTCAATTTTATTTATTTTTTCAAAGAACCAGCTTTTAGTTTTGTCAATTTTTTCAATTGTTTCTTTTGTTTCAATTTCATTAATTTCAGCTCTGATTTTAATTATTTCTTGCCTTCTACTTCTTTTGCTGTTGTTTTGCTCTTCTTTTTCTAGGATTTTGAGATGAAGTATGAGATCATTTATTTGTTGGTTTTTTCTTTTTTTGAGGAATGAACTCCAAGCAATGAATTTTCCTCTTAGAACTGCTTTCAATGTGTCCCATAGATTCCGATATGTTGTGTCTGTGTTTTCATTTAACTCTAGGAATTTTTTAATTTCCTCCTTGATGTCTTCTAAAACCCATTGATCACTCAGCAACCTATTGTTCATTCTCCAGGTGATGCTTGCTTTTTCCTTTCTTCTTTTATCATTGATTTTCAGTTTCATTCCATTATGATCAGATAAGATGCATGGTATTATCTCTACCCCTTTGTATTGTCTAAGAGTTGCCCTGTGACATAGTATATGGTCTATTTTTGAGAAGGTTCCATGTGCTGCTGAGAAAAAAGTGTAGCTACTTGATGTTGGGTGGTATAGTCTATATATGTCAATTAAGTCTAGGTTGTTAATTGTGTTATTGAGTTCTATAGTTTCCTTATTTAACTTTTGTTTGGAAGATCTGTCCAGTGGTGAGAGAGGTGTGTTGAAGTCTCCCATGATTATTGTATGTTGGTCTATTAAACTCTTGAACTTGAGAAGAGTTTGCTTGATGAATACAGCTGCACCATTATTTGGGGCATATATATTTATGATTGTTATGTCTTGTTGGTGTATGGTTCCCTTGAGCAGTATGAAGTGTCCTTCTATATCCCTTTTGATTAGCTTTGGCTTGAAATCTATTTTATTAGATATGAGTATGGACACTCCTGCTTGTTTCCGCGGTCCATATGAGTGATATGATTTTTCCCAACCTTTCACCTTCAGTCTATGTATATCTTTTCCTATCAAATGCGTCTCCTGTAGACAGCATATTGTTGGGTCTTGTTTTTTGATCCATTGTACTAGCCTGTGTCTCTTAATTGGTGAGTTTAAGCCATTAACATTTAGGGTTATTATTGAGATATGGTTTGTTCTTCTATCCATATTTGTTTATTGATGTTACTAAACCTGATTTGTTATCCTCTTTGACTACTTTCCCCCCTTTACTGTCCTACCTCCCATTGTTGGTTTTCAATGTTGTTTTCCATTTCCTCTTCCTGTAATGTTTTGCCAAGGATTTTTTGAAGAGATGGTTTTCTAGCTGCGAATTCTTTTAACTTTTGTTTATTGTGGAAGGTTTTAATTTCATCTTCTAACCTGAAGCTTAATTTCGCCGGATACACGATTCTTGGTTGGAGCCCATTGTCTTTCAGTGTTTGAAATATGTTATTCCAGGATCTTCTAGCTTTCAGAGTCTGTGTTGAGAGATCAGCTGTTATCCTGATTGGTTTACCCCTAAATGTAATCTGCTTTCTTTCTCTTGCAGCTTTTAAAATTCTCTCCTTATTCTGTATGTTGGACATCTTCATTATAATGTGTCTAGGTGTGGATCTCTTATGATTTTGCACATTCGGCGTCCTGTAGGCTTCTAGGATTTGGGATTCTGTCTCAATCTTCAATTCTGGGAAGTTTTCTCGTATTATTTCACTGAATAGACTGTTTATTCCTTTGGAATGGAGCTCTTGCCTTCCTGTATCCCAATGACTCTTAAATTTGGTCTTTTGATATTGTCCCATAATTCTTGGATGTTCTGCTCATGGTTTCTTAGCAGACTTGCTGAGCTGTCTATGTTCTTTTCCAGTTGAAATACTTTGTCTTCATTGTCTGATGTTCTCTCTTCTAAGTGATCTACTCTGCTGGTAGTATTCTCAATTGAGTTTTTAAGTTGGTTTATTGTTTCCTGCATTTCTAGAATTTCAATTTGTTTGTTTTTTATTACCTCTATCTCCCTGTGAAATTGATCTTTTACTTCCTGGATTTGTTTGTCAATGTGATCTTTCATTGTCTGATTTTGCTGTCTCATGTCTTCCTTGAGACTCCAGATCATCTGAAGCATATATATCCTGAACTCTTTATCTGATATTCCATCTGTTGCAGCTATTACCTCTTCTAAAGTTGAGTTGACCTGCATTGCTTGTGGTCCTTTCTTTCCTTGTCTTTTCATACTGCTCGCGTTTCTTTCTGCTTGGTGCAACTGTTGTGTTTTGAAATTTACCCCCTATTTATTTATGTTGCTCTTGTATACTTGAAAAGTCTCCCTTGCAGGTGCGGGCGGCGGCTGTGCCCCTACTCCAATTGGGGTGACGTGTCTACCACGCTGGCGGCTCTCTGGGCCTGTTCCGGGAGTGGAAGGCGGCTCTGCTCTGTCCCTATTCCAATTGGGGTGTCGTGACTACAATGCTGGCAGATCGCTGGGCCTGTTCCGGGCGTGGGCGGTGGGCTTGGCTGGCGGGATTCCACCTAATGGCAGTCCCTAACCTCCCTGCTTGCTAATTAATGGCTTCTCTGAGGCGCCACGCCTTCTGTAGCTGCGGGGCAGGCTGCGCGAATCAGTTGGCCTGGATCTCCGGGGTCCTGCTGCTGGCTGTTTTGATGTTGCAAGCTGTTGGAGAGTGGTGGTGTATTCTTCAGCTTTCCCGGATGGTGGCCACTGACTGCCTGGATGGAGTGTCCGCTGTTTTGATGTTGCACTCTGAAGGAGAGTGGCGGTGTATCCTTCAGCTTTCCCGGATGGTGGCCGCTGACTGCCTCGGCGGAGTGTCCGCTGTGGGGGATGGGACTGTACCGCTTCCTTCCCCTTCTGAGAACCCGTGCTCGGCCCAAGGGTCCGTGTGGGCTTGGCTGGTGGGATTCCACCTAATGGCCTTCCCTAACCTCCCTGCTTGCCAATTAATGGCTTCACTGAGGCGCCACGCCTTCTGTAGCCACAGGGCAGACCACGCGAATCAGTTGGCCTGGGTCTCCGGGCCCTGCTGCAGGCTGCTGGGATCCCTGGCACTCTATCACTTTGATTTTTTCTGCTTGCCCCTCCCCCAGCGCTGGCTAGCCAGGTTTCCTTTTGGCTGCTACTGGGAGGAGGGGTTGGAGGTCAGGTGTCTCTGGTTTCCCCCTAGCCTGTATGGAGGCTCAGCTTGATACTCCCTCTCCTGGCAAGCCTAGGAGAGATTTTATGCGAATTCCCGCTGACTGGGGGGTGAGCTGAATGACACCGACCTGTTTTGATGTCGCACTCTGAAGGAGAGTGGCGGTGTATCCTTCAGCTTTCCCGGATGGTGGCCGCTGACTGCCTCGGCGGAGTGTCCGCTGTGGGGGATGGGACTGTACCGCTTCCTTCCCCTTCTGAGAACCCGTGCTCGGCCCAAGGGTCCGTGTGGGCTTGGCTGGTGGGATTCCACCTAATGGCCTTCCCTAACCTCCCTGCTTGAATAGCCATTAATTTACTCCTGTATTGACTTGTTTTTTTTTTTCTTATGGAATAAGTAAATACTATTGTGCTAGAGGATAATCCCCATAAAAACGCTCTTCTATACTGTCAATTCCATTACTTATTGGCAAGATCACCTTTGACAAATTTTTAATTTTTTTACAATGCCAGTGGCTTGATGTTACTCGCCTAAATGCCCTCAACCTTTCTGTTCTTCATAACTCTAAGGTGTGTAATTCTTGGGTCCATGTTGTAAATAGCAATAATTGGAAATATTGTTTTGAATGTTTGGCCGGTGATTCATTTGGCACTTTTAGGTGAATAAACAGAAGTAGAATGAAGTGTATGGTATAGGTATAATGTGAAGAAAGGAGTCTTACCAGTAGTATCAAAGTGATACTGGAGTAGATGGAAGGGTAGGATGGACAAGTGTGCAAGGAATTTAAAAAGAAACCACAAACATTCCCTAGAATGGTGAGAAATTTTTCTCAAAGCCACTTCTCTTCAAAGAGAATCTGGGTAGTTCCTTCAGGGAGAATTGTGTTGATCAGAAATTTTAAAAGGTCAAGCCCTAAATACTTGTTTAAGGGATGTACCATGGACTTAGAAGGAGCTTCTAGTTCCTCTCAAATATTATTTTCTCTGAGGCCCTGATCCTTCCAGGGGGTTTCATTTCCTCTCTCCTTGACCAATGCTTTTTAAACACTGAGATCACTGAGGAAGAATCTGGTTAAAATTCAAATCCTGCCCTGTGAATCAGAGGGTGGGGCTGAGATTCTGCATTTCTACCACTTTCCCAGGTGATGCCAATACTGCTGGTTCATGGAACCACACTTTGAGTAGCAGAGGTCAAAACTATTTTGCTTTTCTTCTCATTATAAATAATCAAAATAATTTTGAATCAGTGTAATTCAGCTCCTTTACCAGACTGTGAGCTCTATTTTTCATATCCTAGATTAGAGTACATATACAATATGTGTGTGTGTGTGTGTGTGTGTGTGTGTGTAGATACATAGGCAATCTCTTATTGATGTGAATAGGTTAAAAATGTTACTTTGGTCAATGATTTGTATTATTCAGTATCCTCAATAATTTGTATAGTATTTGAGTAATATTTGTTTAGGTAGGGGGTTTTACTTTTAAATGAGAGGTTGAAGTAAATGTTTTGTTAGAAAATGGGCACCAGCATATGATGTGAAGTAAGGTTTTCAAGTAAAGTTAAAATACATTTGATGTATGATTTATGAAAATGTATTTCCACCCAAAGAATTGTACTTGAATATTCTATGCAGTTTTATTTACAATAACCAAAAATTGCTAAGAAATTAAATGTCTATTGTGTAGTGAACTAATAAATTGTCGTGTGCCATACAATCACATGATGCTTAGTAGTAAAAGTAAATGATCTTCTTGTAAATTTTGCAACATCGACAGCTTTTTCAAAGGCATTATGCTAATTGAAAGAATCAAGGAATTAGATACACACTGTGAGATTACATTTATATGAAATTTTAGAAGAATTCAATAGTGAAATTATAGTGATAGCCGATCAAGTTGCTAGGGGCCAGGAAGTAGGGGAAAGGAATTGAGTGGAATGAGGAAGTTTGGGGGTTTATGGGAATGTTTAGTATCATGGCTTTGGTGATGGTCACATACATGTATACATTCTCCCAGACTTATCAAATTGTGCACTTAAAAGTGGTGAATTATATTGTATAAAATTTTATCTCAATAAAGCTAATTTGTTTTACAAAAGTAGCCATAGTCATTATCTGTTCACAATACCTAATACTGTTTTGGAGGTTGATATCTTATCAGTAGAATATTAATTAATATTAAGAAAATTTTTAAAAAGTATCCCCTCTTAGAGAGCTGGGGCCTGGGGAGAAACCATGAATAAACAGAAGTGCCTTTAAAAGCTTCTTTGTCTATTTGCAATGGAGCTGAATCTAAAGCAAGAGATCTCGAAAACAGGAACTCCAGTTCATTTATTTTTAGCATGCAGTGTCGTTGCTATTAGTTGAATGATTGTAGTGTGTCTAGCTGTGCTATTAAAAAAACAAAATTCTGCTGAAAAGTCATTTCTTTCCTTTTCATATTCTTTCCCCTGAGTGCACTGCATTTTCTGTAGAAGATTTGGTCATCTGCTTTGGCAGTAAGGGCTTAGATTCAATTAGAGATGCAAAGATCTGTCTCCATATGCTCAGTACAAAATCTGGCAAAAGCTCTGGCTTTCTTGAGAGACTGCAAGAGAAGGGGGGTGTGTGTATATGTGTGGTTGCCTATCAATGTGTTAAGGAACTGGGGGAGGTGAGGGAAAGATAGTCAATTGTACATGTTCCCCGTTTTCTTCCATGCAGGAAGAAAAGAGATATATATTTACCAATGGAGCAGAATTTATGCAGTTGCTTCAATTTGTTAAAATTACTCAAGCTGCTTTTTTGGAAGGGGACATAAATTAATTTATAATTTCTGCTAATTTATTCAATAAAGGTCAGGGTTTTTTCTTGATTTGCACAAAATAACAATAGCTAATACTTGCAGATTTAAATTAAGCTTCTTCAGGTGTAATATTGCATGTTGTTAACTCTGTATGTACTGTTCTTTATTTCTTTAGTTATTCTCAAATACTATTCCATCAACTACATCAACAAGACTACTAATTCCTTAAGATTTATCTCTTTAATTGTAAACTGAATAGAGTTTTATATTTTAGTGTTTTCAAATAAAGTGTATTTTGTTTGTTTAGAGATGAAGTTTCCCTATGTTGCCCAGATTTGTCTTTTACACCTGTGCTCAAGTGATCCTTCTGCCTTAGCCTCCCAAGTGCTGGGATGGCAAGCACATTCTCCTGTGTCTGATTTTAAAAAGTTCATTTTAATAAATGCATACATTTAATGAGTATCAGCTCTTTGTTTATATTTATTTTGGTGCTGGGGATTGAACCTAGGGCTTCATGAATGCTAAGAACACGCTGTACCATTGAGCTCTACCTCTATCCTCTACCTTATTTTACTTTTAAAGGTATTATTAAATGAATAGGTTACAGTTTTAAAAAATACAATAATTATAGTTTTCCATAGTGTGCAACTTGAAAGTATGGGCTTTGAAATCAGACAGTCTTAGTTTGAATTTTGGCTACTACTTTGAGTATTAAACATCTCTAGCAAAGAGGTGATAATACCCTTGACCTAATTATTATGTGCAAAAGGGCTTGCTGGAATTGATTAAGTGCTTGGTAAACTATGCTGTTATTTACACCTCCTGCAAGTGGAGGTGGTCCTTGGTATATAAAAAAGGGTACCCCATACATTGGGCTATCCAACCATACTTTTTTTGGGGGGGTGGGTGGGTATTAGGGATTGAACTCAGGGGCACTCGACCACTGAGCCACATCTCCAGCCGTATTTTCTATTTTATTTAGAGGCAGGGTTTCACTGAGTTGCTTAGGACAACTATACTTTATAAAAGGATTGTGAGTTAAATAGGACTGAGCCCTGTACATCTCTCACTGTGAGGTCCTGTGCTTATCCATTAAGGCTTGTGTTATATGCAGATGGCCAGGTCTAGGAGGCTTAGGTTTAGAGGACCTTTGGATTGGGACCAAAAGAAACAGATATTAGCTGGGTGCAGTGGCGCACCCCTGTAATCTCAGTGGCTTGAGAGGCTGAAACAGGAGAATTATAAGTTCAAAGCCAACCTTAGCAACAGCGAGGCATTTAGCAACTAACTCAGTGAGACCCTGTCTCTAAATAAAATACAAAATAGGGCTGGGGACATGGCTCAGTGGTTGAGTGCTCCTGAGTTCAATCCTCAGTAACAAACATTAATGCATGGCTGGAGCTGGAGGGTCTGTCCTAGATTTGTTTACACAGGTTTGTTTAAAATGTCCTAGGCATATTACTGTAGAGAATAATCACAAAACTGAGTTGTAAATACAAAGAGGAAGACAGGCAAACTGCAAAATCTGTTGTAGACTTCAGTGTGTATCAGTGTGAGCTGAGGGTCAGCAGAGACCTGAAAGGAGGAAGGCTTCTCAGAGGACTGAGTGGACACAAATGTTAACAGGGCCACTTGGTAAAGGTGTGGAGGTAAGCTATGAAGACAGATACCTAGCTAAGGGCTAAGTTGTGGCTGAAATCTAGCTGTTGCTAATATAATAGATATTGGGTGCTCACAGGACTATGTGAAATCAGAGGAGCTGTTATTTTCTAATTTGCACAAAAATTCAAGTTATCGGGTGGTATTAAACAGCATACTGGATGTGAGAGGAGACCCAGTAATGGAAAGATAAAGTCATCTGTCACTGAGGAAGCAGGAAGGAAAGGGAAGCCTTGCTACAGACTGGCTTGGACATGATTTTGGATCCTAGATACAAAATTCACTGAAAGATTGGCTGAAGAGCTCCTGGGGCCTAAGAGAAGAATAAAGACTTTACAAAACTATGATATCATTTAAGAATACAGCAGCAACAGGCTTTTGAATTTTGTTATACACCTATTAGGCAGAAGATGTAAACTTTTTTCTTTTGTTGTTTTAGGTCAAATTCAACCAACAGAGGCATAATATTTAAAACTAAATAATACAATAAAGAATACTCTTAAATTTTAACAAAATGAAGAGCCGTAATTTTAAATTTTCTATTAAGAAGTATTTTCAGTTTTTTATGTTTTTTTGGCAATGAGTCCAGAAGTCTAAGTCAATAGCCTATATTACACACTATCAAATAACATAAGAGAATCATGAATAATACTGTACAAAAACTTAAGAATCACAAATGTAAATGTTATGGGCAATATGGGCAATGACCAAACAGACTGTTTTATCCTGAGACTCCATATCATATAAGAAATGCTTCTCCCATGGGAAAACCCTGCCTTTGTACCCATAGCATAGAATAATGACAGTACGAAATGGCAAAATTGTTCCTTCTATTCTTATACGCTGTACTTGTGCAATGTACCCTAAATGTGTAGAAAGTTTAATGTTTGTCTAGACATTAGTAACCATTCTTTAAATTGTACTTAACTAGGATTGTTTTGACCCACTTCCCCTTTTACTTATCATTTTAGATTTCATAATTTTTTGTTTATGGGTTTGAACCATGGCAACAGCCACTTATGATTAATGTATTGAGATGCTTTACTTGTGGTTTTAGACAATAAAAGTATGCTCTAACCCCTGGAGGGGTTCAAGGAGTGTAGGCTTGCAGCCTGCTTCTCGTTCTACCAGCTGGTGCCTCAACTGCTGGTGAATAAAGATGGTTTCATCTGCTTTAAGACTGAACCTGTGATTTATTGCAATAAAAAAAAAAAGAATACAGCAGCAAGAACCCATTTTCAGCAGTTGTGATACCCAAGATTGGCACAGGCTCAACAGGAACTGGACCAAACTATTGATCTTTAATCAAGGGCTCCTGGGGCTCCCTTTTCTTAGACCAGGATCAGTCCCAGAACTTGGTGACTGTGTCTGAAGAAGGACTTTAGAAAGCACCTGCAAGGCCAAGGCTGTTTCTTCCTTGGTGTTATATAATATTTATTGAGATACTTTTGTACTTGGTAAGTAGAATAAAGTTTCCAGAATTCTTGCTGAATACAATATTTTTTTCTAGCTGGTTGAGAAAACAAGCTCCCTTTGGTTTGAGAAAGCATTAGAAGAATCTGCAAATAAAAATCTGATGAGTTTTGAAGTGTCATTCCGTAGGATTTGTTTTGTTTTTATAAACAATGCTAACATGGTTGGGAGGAGCAGAATTAGAAGGAATGGGGTTATTATTAATATGGTTTTATTTCAGCAGAGTTTATATCAAAAAGACTATAAACTTTCAATTTTGCCAATTGATGTTAAATAGATACTGCTTAAGGAGTTGGTAGAATCGATAAATTAGAGAAATGTCATGTTTTGTCTGATATCAAAAGAATGTGCCTGTGCTCATTTGTGAAACTCACTTCTGTGAGAGGCTGTGTGGTACAGGGACTCTGGTGTGGTAGATTTAGGTTTGAGTCCCGATTCTGCTGCTTGTGAACTTGGGAAAGTTATTGCACCTCTCAGACCTTCAGTTTCATCATCTCTAAAATAAAAATTGCAAGTTTACTACTTCCCTCACAGGATCATTGACAATATGACATAAGATAATGCACCCAAAGCATTTATCCTCCTTGGCACATGGTAAGCACTCATACTTCACAGGAATTCAGATCAGCTGTTATTCACTGAGCATGTGCCGTGTACTAGGCATTTAAGGTAAAAAAGAATTAACACAAAGCATCAGGGATCTGCATATTCAATAACTGTCTGCTTAGCCTCTTCTTTGTGACAGTGCTATGTTAGAAGTACTAGAAATAAAATGCTAGAGAAGAAAGACAGGGCCTGCTTTTGTGGCACTTGCTGTCTTGTGGGAGTACTAACTGTACCATCTGTTATGGTCTATGCAGTTCAGGGGGTCTGTTATTTCTTTTTCCCTCCATGGTTCTGTACTGCGTCCTAGAGCAGTGTTTCTCAAACTTTTCTGTATGTAAGAATCAAATTGGAGGAAGCTTGTAGGGACTCCAGAATCTGCATACTAACACCCTTCACCCCACTGGTGCTAACCCTTGAATGCTGCCCTAGAGCTGCCTTCCTTTCACTGCTGTGTGAGTTGACCCTTCCAAAACTGCACACACCAGCATGGCACCATAAGGAGGTTTCAGATTAGAATTCTCTCTAATGCATTTTATCTTGAGATGACAGGATGACACCAGGAATAGAACTCTGAAAGGGTCAGACTGAAAATCTATTTCTTTCTCCCTTGAACTGTGTGATCTGAGACAACTTTAGAAACTTTCATTTCCTTATTCATCAAGAAAATCATATCTGCACACCCATTTGACAAGCATATTTTGAGCCAGGTGTGAGCCAAATGATAGACATTCAAGCTTTGTATGAACCTCAAAGCTCCATACAAATAAAATATAGATTTTTTATTAAAATGGAGGAAAAAACATTGCCACAATTGAGCTAAGTTCAGAGTTTGAGAAGAAATAAATATTTGACCTTTGCCAATGAGCTCTACTTCCCTCTCTGCCCTTTATCCACCCTGAAGAGGAATAATTGCATTGTGATAAACTTAGTCAAAGATGTTGTAG
Organism: Urocitellus parryii; assembly: GCF_045843805.1. Taxonomy (NCBI): domain Eukaryota; kingdom Metazoa; phylum Chordata; class Mammalia; order Rodentia; family Sciuridae; genus Urocitellus; species Urocitellus parryii. Next base: position 147,926,873 of record NC_135532.1, read on the forward strand.
GGCCCCTGGTTTCAGAACCACCTGCAGCCCCTAAACTGGCATCTGTTGCGTTCAATGTCAAGATCTTGAAACATGTTTGCGCGGGCACTTGAAGCTGTATTCCAAGGCCTTAGGTATTTGTGAAAGCAAACACCCTATGTTAAATTACAACTAGTTTTCCTTTGATTGCTTTTCACAAAGCAAGATGGTCATCCATTTATAGAATTTTAATTACAGAACTCATTTATTTATGTTAGCTTTTTCCTGTGAACAAGCAGAGGAACCATACATGTTTATCACAAGGATATCCTGGCTGACCCTGGTCTACTTTGCAATTTGAATATCAAAGCTTTAAATTGGACATGAAATACTAGAGAGTAGCCAAGCTTCCTACTTTAAAAAAATTTTTTTTCAGGTGCTATATGTAATGGTTCTTCAAGAGTAGGTTCATTTTACTTTTGAAGGAAAAAAGAATGCTCTCTCACACTTATTTGTTTTCAGTTAAACCACATTTTTACTGAATGAAAAACAACAAAACAAAAACCTTACCCATAACTCCATGCTCTGTAATACATAGATTGCCCAAAGAGTATGTTTTGGGGGTTAGATATATGAATTTTAAATGCTGACTTTTAAAATCTAGGCCTTTATACATTTTCTTATCTTAGATAGAAGTAAAATTTGCAGACACTGATAAGTTGCATCCTTGTTGGATATTTACATAAATGATATTATTCCTAGTAGAAATATAAATGCTTAATTTGAACAATTTAAGCAAGTTGTTGGTTGACTATTTTGGCCAATGATAAATTGCCTTCCAGGACAGTGTAATAATCCAATGAGGTAGAGGGTGTGCTCTCACTTGCAAATATGTGAGGATGCTTGGGTTGCAAGAAGCAAACTGGTTTACCTAAGGCCACCCAAGCTTCATGTGCAGTGGGGCTGTGAATCATGTCTTCTGATCTCCAGATAATGTTAATTCTTCACAAGAATCATGTCTACTAAATTAGAAGTATGTGCAAACTGAAGTTTGTTCCTTTAATTTATTTGTTTATTTGCTTTCTCCTGACATAGCATTCATTTCTAACTAATGTATAATAGTGGCATATGGGAGTGGTGGCTGCACAGAACAGTAGCTAACAGCAAGAGAGGAGTCAGAGAAATCTCAGCCAAATAATTATTGCAGCTTAGGACTGCTTAGCAATTATGCCCACACCCTGATTAGCTCCAGAGGGTCACAGCTCTAAAATGCCTAGCACAAATATAATGTTTGTTAAGATTATCTTGCGTCACCAAGAAAAGCTCAAATTATTTTTAGTGTATTCCACTTAAAAAGACAAGGAGGTGGTTTACATTTTTCAGTTGAACTTATTTTTTTTCCATATTGTTATGGGTGCATTACAACTGTACATAATGGTGGGATTCGTTGTTATGTATTTAAACAAACACAATTGCACTTGAACTTATTTACCATTGAAAGTGTGTCAACATTATGTTATTTGGAAATGTATCCAACCAAACTCCCACTTCCTATTCTGCATCGCTGTAATTGAGATTAACAGATATGGATAGGAGTTAGAATAGAGACACATACAATTGTTTAGATGAACTATAAACTAGGTAAGGGAGGCAGAGAAATAGCATAGCTATTTAAAGTCACATGCACTAAAATAGAAGATTTATTATGAAACCATATATCAAATTTGTCTTTTGCATTTAATTACATATGAAAGTGGGAGTTTTTCATTTCCATTTTTGAAGCAAAGAGTAGGGGATTAGACAAATGTGTTAGAGTGGTTTATAAAAAATTTATTCTATGAGGGTTTTTTCCACTTACATACTAGAAAGAAATGTGTTCAGATTTTTGTTTGCACATGTGCAGTGAACTATACCGATTCATTAACAAAAATAAGCAAGAAATCAGCTCAATATACCTATGTAGAAAAATTTGTTGTCTAAATGTACATAAAAATTGAGGATGTCAGAAATATTTTTCAGTAGATATTTACCCTCAGGTTTTTCAAAATTAGAAAGACCCATGAAAATTATAAGGTATGACATTTAAAAGCCATTTTAAGCTCTGAAAACATGTAATACTTATTCACATCTTAAGGCATATATTCACTTTATATGAGAAGGAGAAAACGGATATTCAATGTTTCTGAAAAAAATTTGATATAGACATGTATAAAATTTTGTTCTGAAGGAACTTTTCTTTCTAACTTAAGAAAGTATTAGGTAAGTCCCTCGTTTTGAATCCATTAACTGTTTATTGGTCTAAACACATACCATATTGTATTGATTAGCTGATAAGAGGAGAAGCAGAAAAAATATTCTCATTCTGCACATTGAATATTTTCAGATTTACAAATCTACATTGTTTTCTTCTGTTCCCCTTATGTATATTTATTTGCTGTGACTTTATATTTGAAATATTGTGAAAAACTTTCTAACATTCTTCCCATTTCTTTGGACTTTGTCTTGTATTTCAGGTGGGCCAGCCATGAGAGGGTACCTCGTGGCCATATTCCTCAGTGCTGTTTTTCTCTATTATGTTCTGCATTGTATATTGTGGGGAACAAATGTTTATGGGTAAGTTTCATTTTTGCTACTTAAACATAATTCCCAAACTAGACTTTCATACAAACTTACTCCTCAAATTATAGTAGAGGGACTAAAGCATTGTAATATTTTGTATCTTTTCTAAGTTTCCATTAAAATTTGGGGTCTAACCATTCCAGTATCCTATAGATTAGTATCTATAACAATTTGAAAATTTGTAAATAACACTACATTTTACTGACTCTCCAGTGAAGCAGTAGTGGTAACAATCTTTGGGACATAATATTTGCATTTATACAATAGTTCATCTCCTTGAATTAATGGAGTAATTCTTAGTCTCAGTGGCATTTGACTTTTGGGGCCTAAAATGCTTAGATAAGAGATTGTTGATAAAATGTAAACACTACATTTGTTTTTCCTTTGTTTAAAAGTATTTGATGAATGATGATATATGTATTTTTAAAAATAACTTTGACTTGATAATATCAACCCCCAAACTTTTAATAGGCACAGATAACTTTGCTTTAGAAAATCTCCATAAGTAAGTTTTATCCTTCTCCCCTTTGTCAGTCCTTTGGCTAGGAATAAAGTTTTGATGACCTTTAAATCCTAAATAGAGAGCAACACAAAATCAACTCAAAATACACTCCATGGCAACTTGCTGTCTTAGACAGAGGAGTATTTTTTTTTTGTCAATTTTTCAATTCTAGGTCTTAGAGCTTAGATTATGCTTCTAGCTTATGCTTACTAGATAAAAATATTAATGGTTCTATAACTAATTTCTATAACTAACTAATTGGAAAACAATTACAGTGCTTTTCTTGGAAGGAAGTTAGGCAAATGGCTACTGAACAAAACAAAAACAATAACAATGCCCCTGGGCTAGAGAGCTCTGAGGTCTATTATCCATTCCATGATGATTACCCAACAGTGGTCTCTCCCTCCATCTCTGTCATATCCTTTCTATCCCACTCTTAGTAGTGAAAGACAAAAACCAGAGAAAACAAAAACCTATTAAATTGTTACTTCCCTCTAGATCCTATTATTTGTCACAGGGGAAAGGACAAAATAATAAAAAGGGTCAAATACAACACAGTCTTTTGTCATCTAACTTGAGGCGTATCCAAACCAAGCAAACACATTCTTACAATCATAGAAAGTACCCAGGGGAGTTATCTCAAAAGTGTGTGTGTGCACCATGAACTTGATTCCTTCAAAAAATATTTAAGATGGTAATTGTTTTTGCTTTAACAGACACCCGAAGTTTGACTTTGCAATATCCTAAAGTAGTTTGTTTTCGGTTTTAATGACCTTTGAAGTCTAATAATATATATCCCATTTTCCTCTAAATATAAGTCAGGGTTTGTGGCCTGATGTGCTGTTCTACCATATTTATGTTTGTATCTTTCTTATTTGTTAATCAAAGGGTCCTTGCCATTTGTGGTACTCAACAAAAGATGTTTCCCTACATAAGGACTTTATGAGATTTTTAGTTCAGAAACCTATTTCAATATTTTAAATATAAAATCTTCTAACAATGGAGATTTTGTATTTAAATATAGAAAATTATGTTTATCCATAAATGGGTGAGTCTGTTTCTTTCAGTTTGAATCCTGTTGATTATAGAGGAAAATTGATTATTTTTATAGCATTTCTTCACATCGTTGATAATTGTCAGTTAGGTTTTTATATTAAGCTATTTTATTCTTTCCCAGCTAGTCTGCATCCTGCTACCCTCCACCCCTTTGGTTCATTTTCATTGTTGTTCTCTGTCATCTTTCACAATACCCTTTTAAATTTCGGAGACAAGTACTCCATTCAGGAGTCACACAAGGGCCTAACCTGTGCCAAGAATAGAGAAGCATTAGTTAAGATTCCAAATGCTGTGATTTATGGAGTCCCCAGGATCACGAGGCAAAAAGCCTATTGAAACTGCTCAGGTCAGGTGTTTTTGTGATGTTCCCTGTTGGTAGGCGGCCCTAGATGTGGCACGGTAGATGATAATCATGTGTCCTTGGAGTGAGTTTGGTTTCTCTGGCTCTTGAGAGAGTCTAAAAATGGAGCGTGGTTTTGGCTTCTACTAGGTAACCCTATCCCTTCTCTGAGAGTCCTTTGACTCACTGCTCTTTGAACCACTTCTTGGGTTGCTAGTCCTTGGCCTTTTCCACACTCCCTGGCCTTATACTTGAAGATCCTCAAGTGTGTATGGGACTTGGAGACGGTCAGACCTCAGGGCTGCAGGGTGGATTTTGACCCCCTGCCCAATAGCCTGTCAGTGGTGGCAACGAGCAGGCTTCCGGGCATTTGGCTTCCTTTTGGGCATGCTTCCAGGTCCTGCTTTCTGACAGACACTATTTTTGTCTTCTAGGGTACCACCTATAGAAATGAAGCAGCGAAATAAGATCCAGCCTTGTTTATCAAAGCCAGCTTTTGCATCTCTCTTGAGGTAAAAATAAATAGACAAAATAGAGTGTTTAAAAAAAAAAACAAACCTGTGGCATACAAAATGTTCATGTTTGCAATTGTTTTCAACACTGGTTTACTATTTTTTTTTTTTCATACAAATCTTAACAGTGTAAGGTGGGCACACCATAGTTAAGGAAGAGCTTGAATATCCTGTGTCTTTTCTGTGCTTTTAGTCAGAGCTCTGCACATATTTTAAGAAAAGGTACCAAAGAACTCAATCAGACCAGTATTCTTTCCACACAACTAAGATTAGAGAGGTGTTATTTAGGTTTGGTCATAAAAATGATAAGTATTCTTTAGGTTGTATTTCCCCTACCTTGTTCCCAAGCTATTTTCACTCTTATTATTTTGTGGTTTCTTCTCCTTTGCCTCTAAGTCAAACTTTACGATTAGAAATTTTGGTCCTTGTTCTGTGAAATACCTTTGGCTGTGAATCTGCGTTTTTCTCATCTCCTCCTGTTTGAACAAAAGCAGACAGTGTCCCAGATAAGTGGTAGCTTCTCAAGCTCCAAGAAAGGTCTTTGGTTCCTTCACCTCTGCCACTAATTCTACATTGCTTTCATCAAGGAAAGCTGGAAATAAGTATGCAGGAGGGAATCTAGTTTGTATATGTCCAACTCCCCAGTGGCAAAAAGGAAATGGAAAATTCTTCAGGCTGCCCCTAAAGATTCTGAAAAGGAGAATCAGATTCCTGAAGAGGTAGGAAGCAGTGGCTTAGGAAAAGCAAAGAGGACAGTATGACCTTTGCAACTTGACCACACAGATGATGAAAAAGAATAGGACTTATTCATTGTCTTTGAATGATGTCTCCTGTTTACTCTGGTTTTCTAATGTGTAAATTTGCATATATAGGTTTATTCAATAAGCTTTGTTGAATAGGCATTTAATTTTAAAAGTGAGGCCAAAGTTTATTCAAAAACAAGTTATGAAATTGGAGAATTTGTAAAAATTACAGTTGCTTAGGTTAATATTCAATTTAATACAGTATATTGGTTCTTTTACCTATTATAAAGCTTTTTGTTCTTGTTAACATTAAATCAATGCATAATGTCCTATTTACTAATGTCCTGTGTTTGAGATTTGCTTAAGTCTTTATACTGATGCCATTTATATTGACATCTGGGCATTGAAATGATGCTATGCTTTTATTTCCTATATTTTAAAAACCAGAGTTAGAGCTTTGCACATTTAAAAAAATCATATTAATTAAACTTAATTTCTGTAATTTTTCAGAGAGGGATCCAAAGATATTACCTTGCAAAATTTTGGATGGATAGGGAAAAAGTCAAGGACAATTTAGCCTTGAGAGTTTAGACAATTGATAATCAAAGTTTCTAAAGCAATAAAAGGACAAAATACTAAATATTTTGAATCAGGAAATAAGATTCCATAAACCACATTAATAGGGAGAAATTTTTCTTGGCTATGTATTTGATTTAATATCATAATGTATTACCCTTTGCACCTATACTTTTAAAGTTGGAAATCAATAAAGCATGACAGGCCAATCATGCCATAAGTGCAGAGCTGTGGAAAGTCCTTAGCATTTTCACTACATTTTTCACTTAACCAGTTGTATAACTGAAGAAGTTAAAACTGATGTTCTTGCTTTCCTAGCACTTTCTGATTACTAACAAACTATCAGTTTTCAAAATGAACCATGTTTTAACAGGCATATTTTTCTGAAATTTTAAATAAGAGTACTTATTTTCACAATAAAAAATATTTTCCCAGACTTTTACTCACTTTTAGTAAATGGCATAGAATGCAAATAATAATTAATCTATATGCAATGTAAATAATGACTTTTTGTTGTAGTTGTCAGGATTTTCAAAGTGCTTTTTTTTTATCCACACATGTACTTCTGTGTATCTTGACTTTGATAGATTGCTGATCAAAAGTCTTCTAGATAATAAAAAATAAGAGACATAAATGATCATGTTTAATTGTATAAAATGGATATAAAATCTTCAGCATTTTTTCATTAAGCATCCCAGAATTCAGAATTTCTTTTACTATATTATGTGACTATGTCTTCCCATTACTGGTTCTTAACCTTTGCGGCCACAGACCCTTAGAAATCAGTCAGCTCTGAAAAACTGAAGAAACGTACAAATTTTTTGTACATGATTACATGCAATAGCTGTTTGTAGTCTTTCCATGGATGCATGTCCAGGTTGGGCCACTACAAAACTAGATGAGTGTGTTTATACTTTTTGACTATGACTCATAATAAAGACATTTCACTTGAACACAGTACACATATATATTTATAATAAGAAAAAAAACAATATTTTACCCTTACTATCCAAGATATACTGTGTTCTGTTCTGTTCATATTTTTTGAAGTATGCTGATCATTACTCCAAAAATTGATTTCATAAGCCACATATAGGTGGCAGATAACAAGTTAATATGCTACTCTAGAATCAAGGTACTCTATAACTTTAATTTAAAAAATGGATATTTACATCTTGAGAAAACCCCAAAAGGTTAAATAAAGTGTGAATACAAGTACATATGTTCAGCAGGTCTGTAAGTCTGTCATCTAAGGGACAAGTAGATTTGTACTTGTCAGGTGAGCATAGTCCCCTAGAGCTTGCCATATTCTCAGAAAGAGAGGAATTATTATTATCAATCAGGAAGTTGCACATAAAAACCTGGAGTGTTATAATGTGAACACCTTTCTTCAGAATTCAGTTTGCCCATGGATTTTAGTTTTGTCATGAGCACATTAGTGACCCCAGATGAGTTACATCACTTTTCCTACCTTTAGTTTCTTCACCTACATTGACTAATGCACTTTACCTGCCCTGCCAGGCTTTTTACCAATAACAATCATGGAAATATAATATATATTCTAATATAATATTATATACTGTAGTATATATTTATATGTACAATATATATACAGTGTATCATATGTTATAGTGTATATACATTGTAATATATACAATGTGACAATTACAATAAGTAGTCATTACTCTGTACATAGATTAATAATTATTTGCATTCTATGTAATTCACTAAAAGTCAGTAAAAGGAAAAATTTCTAATCAATGTGATATCATACAATGTAACATGTAACAGTATTTTGTGATATGATGCACTGTAGTATATGCAATGTAATATAATTATTACAGGTAAAGCTAATACTTATTGAGCCCCTGATATGTCTGAAATATGATATCAAACAATTATTTCACTTAGAAATAAATAAAAGTCATCTAGTACAAGGTCCAACTGGAAATATTAGTCATTAGTTAGCATCAGTGTTCCTAGTGCTAACTCCAAGCAAGTCTTTTATTGGTGCAGTTAACTAGGGTTCAATTTTCCAAGGAAGACTGGGAAGCTCAGGAGCCTTCTCTCAAGGTCAAATCAGGTGACCTGATATTTCCTCTTCCCAAGGCAGATCCTAGGTTCAAGATTAACACTGATATAGAAATGACATTTGCAGGTTGACTGGCTCTTGAGACTGCTATCACTATCACAGCTGAATCTGGGACATCATAGCTGGAGCAGAGAGGGCTGGTCTCACCTACTTTCCTTCTCCTGAATGCAGTGTCATTTCATAATTCAGCTCTGAAAACATTAAGCTCTTTTGACTTGCTCAAGTTTTATGACTCCTGAGTGACAAAGCCAGGATAAAATTGAGGCTCTCTCACTCTTCCTGAGTCTTACTTTTTGTCATGCAGCCCTCTGAAGCCCCTGTATCACTCTGATCTCCACCTGCAATTTTTAGACTAAGCACAAAACTCATGATGTGGCAGGAAAGATGGTGGCAGGTGTGGGACTGTGGTTAGGATTAGCTATATTTGTCCTGCAGCATGTAAGTACCAGCCAGTCCTTCTGCTGGGTGAAAACAGCATTTTAATATGAACTTTAAGATCCTTTCAAAAATCTCATTTTTTCTGATTCATAAAAATCCCAAAAGAGCCAGCAACCAGCCAAGAGACAGCATATACACGTGCCTGCGGGGAACACAGACCGGACCCACTAGGACAGGTCCGGTGGACAGCTGAGGGCAAGGCCCGTCCCCTCCCCCAGTGTCTGCAGGTAGGCGGGGGACTGTGAACAAAAGCAGAGCGGCCCCAAAGCCTGCTGAGGGGCGGAACCGGCCCCTCCCCCAGTGCCTGCAAGCGAGGCGACCCTGCAAGCCACGGGCGGGCGGGTCAGGCCCAGCAACCAGCCAAGAGACAGCAGATACACGCGCCTGCGGGGAACGCGGACTGGACCCACTAGGACAGGTCCGGTGGACAGCTGAGGGCAAGGCCCGTCCCCTCCCCCAGTGTCTGCAGGTAGGCGGGGGACTGTGAACAAAAGCAGAGCGGCCCCAAAGCCTGCTGAGGGGCGGAACCGGCCCCTCCCCTAGTGCCTGCAAGCGAGGCGACCCTGCAAGCCACGGGCGGGCGGGTCAGGCCCAGCAACCAGCCAAGTGACAGCAGATACACGCGCCTGCAGGGAACGCGGACTGGACCCACTAGGACAGGTCCGGTGGACGGCTGAGGGCTAGGCCCGTCCCCTCCCCCAGTGTCTGCAGGTAGGCGGGGGACTGGGAACAACAGCAGAGCGGCCCCAAAGCCTACTGAGGGGCGGAACCGGCCCCTCCCCCAGTGCCTGCAAGCGAGGCGAACCTGCAAGCCACGGGCGGGCGGGTCAGGCCCAGCAACCAGCCAAGAGACAGCAGATACACGTGCCTGCGGGGAACACAGACCGGACCCACTAGGACAGGTCCGGTGGACAGCTGAGGGCAAGGCCCGTCCCCTCCCCCAGTGTCTGCAGGTAGGCGGGGGACTGTGAACAAAAGCAGAGCGGCCCCAAAGCCTGCTGAGGGGCGGAACCGGCCCCTCCCCCAGTGCCTGCAAGCGAGGCGACCCTGCAAGCCACGGGCGGGCGGGTCAGGCCCAGCAACCAGCCAAGTGACAGCAGATACACGCGCCTGCAGGGAACGCGGACTGGACCCACTAGGACAGGTCTGGTGGACGGCTGAGGGCAAGGCCCGTCCCCTCCCCCAGTGTCTGCAGGTAGGCGGGGGACTGTGAACAAAAGCAGAGCGGGCCCAAAGCCTGCTGAGGGGTGGAACCGGCCCCTCCCCCAGTGCCTGCAAGCGAGGCGACCCTGCAAGCCACGGGCGGGCGGGTCAGGCCCAGCAACCAGCCAAGTGACAGCAGATACACGCGCCTGCAGGGAACGCGGACTGGACCCACTAGGACAGGTCCGGTGGACGGCTGAGGGCTAGGCCCGTCCCCTCCCCCAGTGTCTGCAGGTAGGCGGGGGACTGTGAACAAAAGCAGAGCGGCCCCAAAGCCTGCTGAGGGGCGGAACCGGCCCCTCCCCCAGTGCCTGCAAGCGAGACGAACCTGCAAGCCTAGGGCGGGCGGGTCAGGCCCAGCAACCAGCCAAGAGACAGCAGATACACGCGCCTGCAGGGAACGCGGACCGGACCCACTAGGACAGGTCCGGTGGACGGCTGAGGGCTAGGCCCGTCCCCTCCCCCAGTGTCTGCAGGTAGGCGGGGGACTGTGAACAACAGCAGAGCGGGCCCAAAGCCTGCTGAGGGGTGGAATCGGCCCCTCCCCCAGAGCCTGCAAACGAGGCGAACCTGCAACCCATCAGGAGGTTAGGCCCAGCAACCTACGGAGTGACACAGGTGCCCCTGGCGCCTGCTGAGTAGGTGGACCTTTGACCGACCAGCAAAGCAGACCTAGGGCCTGCCAGCATGGTAGATGGTTCACACTAATTGGAGGAGGATCACAACCACTACCTGCCCTGCAAGAGTGATTTTCCAACTATACAAGAGCAATATAAATAAATAGAGGGAAAATATCAAAGACACAACAATTTCACCAAGCAGAAAGAAACGCCAGCGGTATGAAACGACAAGGAAAGAAAGGACCACAGGCAATGCAGGTCAACTCAACTTTAGAAGAGGTAATAGCTGCAACAGATGGAATGTCAGATAGAGAGCTCAGGACATACATGCTTCAGATGATCTGGAGTCTCAAGGAAGACATGAGACAGCAAAATCAGACAATGAAAGATCACATCGACAAACAAATCCAGGAGGTAAAAGATCAATTTCACAGGGAGATAGAGGTAATAAAAAACAAACAAATAGAAATACTAGAAATGCAGGAAACAATAAACCAACTTAAAAACTCAATTGAGAATACTACCAGCAGAGTGGATCACTTAGAAGATAGAACATCAGACAATGAAGACAGAGTATTTCAACTTGAAAAGAACATAGATAGCTCAGCAAGTCTACTAAGAAACCATGAGCAGCACATTCAAGAGCTATGGGATAATATCAAAAGACCAAACTTAAGAGTCATTGGGATACAGGAAGGCACAGAGCTCCAAACCAAAGGATTAAGCAATCTATTCAGTGAAATAATACAAGAAAACTTCCCAGACTTGAAGAATGAGACAGAATCCCAAATCCTAGAAGCCTACAGGACGCCGAATGTGCAAAATCATAAGAGATCCACACCTAGACACATTATAATGAAGATGTCCAACATACAGAATAAGGAGAGAATTTTAAAAGCTACAAGGGAAAGGAAGCAGATTACATTTAGGGGTAAACCAATCAGGATAACAGCTGATCTCTCAACACAGACTCTAAAAGCTAGAAGATCCTGGAATAACATATTTCAAACGCTTAAAGAAAATGGATTCCAACCAAGAATCGTGTATCCGGCGAAATTAAGCTTCAGGTTAGAAGATGAAATTAAAACCTTCCATGATAAACAAAAGTTAAAAGAATTCGCAGCTAGAAAACCATCTCTTCAAAAAATCCTTGGCAAAACATTACAGGAAGAGGAAATGGAAAATAACATTGATAACCAACAATGGGAGGTTGGACAGTAAAGGGGGGAAAGTAGTCAAAGAGGATAACAAATCAGGTTTAGTAACATCAATAAACAAATATGGATAGAAGAACAAACCATATCTCAATAATAACCCTAAATGTTAATGGCTTAAACTCACCAATTAAGAGACACAGGCTAGTAGAATGGATCACAAAACAAGACCCAACAATATGCTGTCTACAGGAGACGCATTTGATAGGAAAAGATGTACATAGACTGAAGGTGAAAGGTTGGGAAAAATCATATCACTCATATGGACCACGGAAACAAGCAGGAGTGTCCATACTCATATCTAATAAAATAGATTTCAAGCCAAAGCTAATCAAAAGGGATAAAGAAGGACACTTCATACTGCTCAAGGGAACCATACACCAACAAGACATAACAATCATAAATATATATGCCCCAAATAATGGTGCAGCCGTGTTCATCAAGCAAACTCTTCTCAAGTTCAAGAGTCTAATAGACCACCATACAGTAATCATGGGAGACTTCAACACACCTCTCTCACCACTGGACAGATCTTCCAAACAAAAGTTAAATAAGGAAACTATAGAACTCAATAACACAATTAACAACCTAGACTTAATTGACATATATAGACTATACCACCCAACATCAAGTAGCTACACTTTTTTCTCAGCAGCACATGGAACCTTCTCAAAAATAGACCATATACTATGTCACAGGGCAACTCTTAGACAATACAAAGAGGTAGAGATAATACCATGCATCTTGTCTGATCATAATGGAATGAAACTGAAAATCAATGATAAAAGAAGAAAGGAAAAATCAAGCACCACCTGGAGAATGAACAATAGGTTGCTGAGTGATCAATGGGTATTAGAAGACATCAAGGAGGAAATTAAAAAATTCCTAGAGTTAAATGAAAACACAGACACAACATATCGGAATCTTTGGGACACATTGAAAGCAGTTCTAAGAGGAAAATTCATTGCTTGGAGTTCATTCCTCAAAAAAAGAAAAAACCAACAAATAAATGATCTCATACTTCATCTCAAAATCCTAGAAAAAGAAGAGCAAAACAACAGCAAAAGAAGTAGAAGGCAAGAAATAATTAAAATCAGAGCTGAAATTAATGAATTTGAAACAAAAGAAACAATTGAAAAAATTGACAAAACTAAAAGCTGGTTCTTTGAAAAAATAAATAAAATTGACAGACCCTTAGCCATGCTAACGAAGAGAAGAAGAGAGAGAACCCAAATTACTAGCATACGGGATGAAAAAGGCAATATCACAACAGACACTACAGAAATACAGAAGATAATCAGAAATTACTTTGAATCCTTATACTCCAATAAAATAGAAGATAGTGAAGGCATAGATAAATTCCTTGAGTCTTACGATCTGCCCAGATTGAGCCAGGAGGATATAGACAACCTAAACAGACCAATAACAATAGAGGAAATAGAAGAAACCATCAAAAGACTACCAACTAAGAAAAGCCCAGGACCGGACGGGTATACAGCAGAGTTTTACAAAACCTTTAAAGAGGAACTAACACCAATACTTTTCAAGCTATTTCAGGAAATAGAAAAAGAGGGAGAACTTCCAAATTCATTCTACGAGGCCAACATCACCCTGATTCCGAAACCAGACAAAGACACTTCAAAGAAAGAAAACTACAGACCAATATCTCTAATGAACCTTGATGCAAAAATCCTCAATAAAATTCTGGCGAATCGGATTCAAATACATATCAAAAAAATTATACACCATGATCAAGTAGGATTCATCCCTGGTATGCAAGGTTGGTTCAATATACGGAAATCAATAAATGTTATCCACCACATCAATAGACTTAAAAATAAGAACCATATGATCATCTGGATAGATGCAGAAAAAGCATTCGACAAAGTACAGCATCCCTTTATGTTCAAAACTCTAGAAAAATTAGGGATAACTGGATCATACCTCAACATTGTAAAAGCAATCTATGATAAGCCACAGTCCAGCATCATTCTGAATGGAGAAAAATTGAAGGCATTCCCTCTAAGATCTGGTACAAGACAGGGATGCCCTCTCTCACCACTTCTGTTCAACATAGTCCTCGAAACACTGGCCAGAGCAATAAGGCAGACGAAAGAAATTAAAGGCATAAAAATAGGAAAAGAAGAACTTAAATTATCACTATTTGCAGATGATATGATTCTATACCTAGCAGACCCAAAAGGGTCTACAAAGAAGCTATTAGAGCTAATAAATGAATTCAGCAAAGTGGCAGGATATAAGATCAACACGCATAAATCAAAGGCATTCCTGTATATCAGCAACAAATCCTCCGAAACGGAAATGAGGACAACTACTCCATTCACAATATCCCCCCAAAAAATAAAATACTTGGGAATCAACCTAACAAAAGAGGTGAAAGATTTATACAATGAAAATTACAGAACCCTAAAGAAAGATATAGAAGAAGACCTTAGAAGATGGAAAAATATACCCTGCTCATGGATAGGCAGAACTAACATCATCAAAATGGCGATATTACCAAAAGTCCTATATAAGTTCAATGCAATGCCAATCAAAATCCCAACAGCATATCTTGCAGAAATCGATAAAAGAATCATGAAATTCATATGGAATAATAAAAGACCCAGAATAGCAAAAACAATACTAAGCAGGAAGTGTGAATCAGGCGGTATAGCGATACCAGACTTCAAACTATACTACAGAGCAATAGTAACAAAAACAGCATGGTACTGGTACCAAAACAGGCGGGTGGACCAATGGTACAGAATAGAGGACACAGTAACCAATCCACAAAACTACAACTATCTTATTTTTGATAAAGGGGCTAAAAGCATGCAATGGAGGAAAGATAGCATCTTCAACAAATGGTGCTGGGAAAACTGGAAATCCATTTGCACCAAAATGAATCTGAATCCCTATCTCTCCCCGTGCACAAAAGTTAACTCAAAATGGATCAAGGAGCTTGATATTAAATCAGAGACATGGCATCTGATAGAAGAAAAAGTTGGCTACGACCTACATGCTGTGGGGTCGGGCTCCAAATTCCTCAATAGGACACCCATAGCGCTAGAGTTAACAAATAGAATCAACAAATGGGACTTACTCAAACTAAAAAGTTTTTTCTCAGCAAAAGAAACAATAAGAGAGATAAACAGGGAGCCTACATCCTGGGAACAAATCTTTACTCCACACACTTCAGATAGAGCCCTAATAACCAGAATATACAAAGAACTCAAAAAATTAGACAATAAGATAACAAATAACCCAATCAATAAATGGGCCAAGGACCTGAATAGACACTTCTCAGAGGAGGACATACAATCAATCAACAAGTACATGAAAAAATGCTCACCATCGCTAGCAGTCAGAGAAATGCAAATCAAAACTACCCTAAGATACCATCTCACTCCAGTAAGACTGGCAGCCATTAGGAAGTCAAACAACAATAAGTGCTGGAGAGGATGTGGGGAAAAGGGCACTCTTGTTCATTGCTGGTGGGACTGCAAATTGGTGCAGCCAATTTGGAAAGCAGTATGGAGATTTCTCGGAAAGCTGGGAATGGAACCACCATTTGACCCAGCTATTCCCCTTCTCGGTCTATTCCCTAAAGCCCTAACAAGAGCATGCTACAGGGACACTGCTACATCGATGTTCATAGCAGCTCAATTCACGATAGCAAGACTGTGGAACCAGCCTAGATGCCCTTCAATAGATGAATGGATAAAAAAAATGTGGCATTTATATACTATGGAGTATTATTCTGCATTAAAAAATGACAAAATCATAGAATTTGGAGGAAAATGGATGGCATTAGAGCAGATTATGCTAAGTGAAGCTAGTCAATCTTTAAAAAACAAATACCAAATGACTCCTTTGATATAAGGGGAGTAAACAAGGACAGGGTAGGGACGAAGAGCTTGAGAAGAAGATTTACATTAAACAGGGATGAGAGGTGGGAGGGAAAGGGAGTGAGAAGGGAAATTGCATGGAAATGGAAGGCGATCCTCAGGGTTATACAAAATGTCATATAAGAGGAAAGGAGGGGCAAGACAAGATAATACAAATGGAAGAAATGATTTACAGTAGAAGGGGTAGAGAAAGAAAAGGGGAGGGGAGGGGAGGGGAGGGGAGGGGAGGGGGGACAGTAGAGAATAGGACAGACAGCAGAATACATCAGACACTAGAAAGGCAATATGTCAAGCAATGGAAGGGAAACTGATATGATACAGCAATTTGTATATGGGGTAAAAGGGGGAGTTCATAATCCACGTGAATCAAACTGTGTAATATGATGTATTATGAACTATGTAATGTTATGAACGACCAATAAAAAAAAAAAAAAGAGTGGGAAAAAAAAAAAAAAAAAAAAAATCCCAAAAGATTGATTTGGAGGGCTGGGGAAGTACTTCAGTGGTAGAGCTTGCCTAGCATGCACAAAGCCCTTGGTCCAATCCCCAGCACAGGGAAAAAAAAATGAAATTTACTTAATCACTTTGTTAAATATGCTAAACTCTGTGTTAGGCACTAAAAATAAGAAAAACAGAGGCTATTCCTATGCTGATCAAGCTTTCTTGTCCAGAGGATTGGGGGTTGCCTTCAGTGCAAAGCAGGCAGTAAGAAGATGAATGCCCACACTCTTGTTCTTGGGTAAATCTTAATTTAATGACATTAGGGAAGAGTTACATTCTAGCTCCATCTACTTTTTAATATGTTTTTACAGCCGAGACAACAACATACAAATGGTCCTTTTAACATTTAGGAATGACTTAGTATCAGTACCTTTATTACTTCCCTTTGTTCCTTCCTGGCTATTCTTTGATTGCTTGGTGCTGTTTTAAAGTTTTGTTTTCACCTCCACTGTAACAAAATTTTGTTCTCAGTACTTGGAAAGTGTTTCTATTCCAGTGTGTAGTTCCACTGCATATTCCATTCTATGTAATATCTAATGCTGTCTTACATAAAAGATTTTAAAAATACAACTTCAGTTACATGCTATAGTTATTTTCAGTACTTGTCTGAAAAGCCTGCCAATATAGAATGCTCTTTCATAATCAGTTTGTTTTTTTTTTTTTCTTTCTTTCTTCCAGGTTTCCTCAGATTCATCCCTTTTTGTGTGTGTCTGATTTTAGGAATACTGCTATAGTCACTGGTAGTGATCAGTTTTATTTGCCCTATGGGACAAAAAGATCAGGTCAGTAGCAGTTTTCTGAACCTTTCCTGTTAAGTTTGAGTCCTCTTTGATGAGAACCACAAGTTTGTATAATTCCAAGGCCTTTTAATCTTTCTGCCTCCTAATGATTCCTAAGGGATACAACTGGGGGGATGGGATGAAGGGAATTATATTTTAAAACAGAAATATCCCTTGCTTTTGAGTTAAGTAATTAAGATGGTAGATTTTTGTTGTTGAGATGCTGTGTTTTACTTTTTGTTCTGTCACAGGGTGACTCTTATGAGTTCTCTACCTTACTTTATTCCAATTTAGAATTACAGGAGGGGCTGAGGATATGACTAAGTGGTAGAGTGCTTGTCAACATGTGTGAGTCCCTGGATTCAATCCCCAGTACCCACCTTCCCATAAAAAGAATTAACGGGATAACCCTGGATGTTAACTTCTTTCCTGTCTCCCCATTTCACCTCTTTTACCTGATTTGTTTTGTTTATTTCATCAGAGAGTTTTAGCTTCTTGATCAGCCTTTTAATTTAACTAGTGGGTATTTCACTTTTGCTAAATTTAGAGGGAATTATTCCATCTCCTAATGACAAAGCACTTTTGCTTCTGCTCATTGAGAACTGATTGGCCATAAAGCTTTAAGTTCTAGATTTTTGGGGAGACCTTAAATACCCAAGAAGTGGGGTTGGGGTTGTGGCTCAGTAGAGAACTTGCCTAGCAAATGTGAGGGTTGATTCTCAGCACCACATATAAATAAATGAATAAAATAAAGGTCCATCAACATCTAATTTTTATACACACACACACACACACACATAAAACCGAAGAGTTCACAGGCCTATGCTTTTGTGAGTCAGATTTTATTTTTTTGACTGATTCTGCTTATTTTTGTTTTTTTTTTTGATTGTTTTATTTGTATTTTAAAAATATTTTGCAGAGAATTTGAGAATTGGTTTAAACTTACTCTTCGTTTTAATTTTAATGTCAGTTTCAGAATCATCAGATACTGTTAAATTTTTAATTACTTTTTATGATTGCTTTCAGGTTAAGCATCTTATTTCTTTCTGGGGTTTTGGTGAGGTACATTTAGAGCATTACCATTTTGAATGTGCTTATGGAGTAGTGTCGGGGTAATTGTAGTTGTATCATTAATTTTTCACACATTAAACCAGATGTGGCCTTACCAGTTGGAAATAGGTTTGGGGGGTAGTGAGCAAGGTGGCTTATTAGTTACCTGAGAAGTCATGATTATCTTCTTACTCATAACATTCCATTTCTTTTCTAGAGGCATATTTTAAACTTGCTCTTTCAAAACTGCAGAGTTGTGATCTCTTCGATGAGTTTGACAAGTGAGTTTATTTCCTTGCTTCTCTTTGACTTTTAATTTTAGCTAAGATGGTTAAAAAAATGTGCCCAAAGAGATGTATGTATTTACTCAGGAAAATTCCATAGCACCTGTGTATAATTAAAGCCTTCTTTTTCCTTTTTCTCCACTACCTCAACAACATGTGATAATTTTTTTTCCTTTTCCTTTTTTTGATAATAGCCAACTGATAATATTCTGACTGGATGAAATGGAATATTTAGTTCTGATTTGTATTTCCTTAATGGCTAACGATGCTAAATAGTGTTTCAGTATTTATTGGCCATTTGTACTTCATTTGAGAAGTATCTATTCAGCTCATTTGTCCATTTATCAACTGGATCACTTGTTCTTTTTGCCTTAATTTTTTGAGTTCTTCGTATATCCTAGATATTAATCCTCTGTCAGGTAGTAATTGACAAGTAGTTTATATTTTTGTTCTTATTACACTTGAAATAAATGAACTACAAACTCAATTTAGAAGTACATAACTTTTTGACTGAATTTGCAAGTTTTAATGATGAGTAGTGCTCATTCTAAGCCAGGACATTTTTAACCCATGGTCACCTTTTCTAAGGTGTTTCTACTTAAGAATTAATTCATACCATTCATGGGTTGTTTCCCATACCTTCCCATACGTCATCCTAACTCCTTCTGTTTCTCTTGTTAAAAAGGTTAACTATTGGATATTGGAAGCTGTTCTCTTCCTTGCCCCCTACTAGAAATATATTTGAAGGAAGCAGACAGCTTGCTTAGATATATGTTTGTTGACTACAGTGGTTTAAGTTTTTAGAAAATTCTGTTGCTAAGATAACCCTGTACAAATTGAATTTCCAGATAGACTTGTTGGCAGGTGGGCCCATTTCATAAGGTTTAAGCCACATTTTAGAATTTGGCTGGTGGGCTAACATGAGAATGTGGGTGGTTTAAAAATGTCAGGTGTCTATTAAACATGGGACAATGACAGAATTTCCCTTCTTGCCCAAGAGAATGGATTTGCTGAATGTGCTATTTAGTGGGTGCAGAAGACAGCTGTAGTGGGCCAGGAAGTGAAAGTGAGATAAAGTTTACACAATGGAGCTGCAGGAGCAGTGTTAGGTTTTGTTAAGGTCTGTCTTTTTTTTTTTTCTGTTGGGGACCCAGATTATTGAAGTGTATATTATGTACTATAATTGATTGATTTTTGTTTGTTATTTTTAATTAATTTTTTATTATAATTATTAACCAATTAATTGTACAAATTAATGGATTTTGCTGTGGTTTTTCCATATATGCAAAATACTGAACTTTGATCTTGTCTATATTCCTTCCCTCCTCATTCCTACCACCCTTTCCCCTGCTCCTGACCCATACCCCAATCCCTAGTAGTGCCTCTTCTATGTTCAAGTCATCATTTTTGTTTGTTCTGTTTCTCTGCAAGTTTCCACATATGAGAGAAAACCTATGATACTTGTTCTTCTTTGTCTGGCTTATTTCACTTAACATGAAGTCTTTCAGTTCTATGCACCTGCAAATGAAAGGATTTCATTATTCTTTATGGCTGAATACTACTCCATTGTGTATATATATCCTTTTTTTTTTTTTAATCCAGTCGTCTTTTGATAGCACCTAACCTGATTCTATATCTTGGCTACAATTAGCACGAGAATGCAGGTATCTCTTTTCTGTGCGGACTTCATTTCCTTTGGAGATATATATATATATATATCTCCCACACCCAGGAGTGGGATAGCGATAGCTGGATCATATGGGTAGTTCTATTTTTAGTTTTTTTAAGGAACCTTCATACTGTTTTCCATAGTGGTCATATTAATTTATATTCCCGGGCTGGGGATGTGGCTCAAGAGGTAGCGCGCTTGCCTGGCCCAGGTTCGATCCTCAGCACCACGTACAAACAAAGATGTTGGGTCCGCCGAGAACTAAAAAATAAATATTAAAAAAAATTTATATTCCCACCAAGAGTATGCAAGGTTTCCTCTTATTCCACAACCTCACCAAAATTTGTTACTTTTTTTTTTTTTTTTGGTAATAGCCATTATGATTGGGGGCAAGATAGAATCTCAATGTAGTTTTGACTTACATTTCCTTGATGGTTAAAGATTTTTCATATAGTGGTTTGTACTCACTCTTTTGTGAGGTGTCTTTTAAGATCATGTGCACATTTATTAGTTGGATTACTTGTTTTTGTTAAGTTTTTTGAGTCCCTTATATATCCTGGATATTAGTGCTCTGATGAGTAGCAGGAAAAGATTTTTCTCCCATTCTGCAGGCTGTCTCTTCACTCTGCTGATTGTTTCCTTTGCTGTGCAGCTTTTTAATTTGATGTAATCCCATTTGTTAACTGTTGCCTTTGTTTTTGGACGGTTGGAGTCCTACCTAGGAAATCATTGCTTGTACCAAGACCTTGAAGTGTTTCCCCTGTGTTTTCTTTTAGTAGTTTCAAAGTGTTAGCTTATATTTAAGGTCTTTGATGCATTCTGAATTAATTTTTGTTCACGGTGAGAGACTGTGCTCCAGTTTCAGTCTTTTACATGTGAACATCCAGTTCACACTTGTTGAAGTGCTGCTCTCTTCCCACTATGTGTCTGTGGCCCCTTCATTGAGAATCACTTGGCTGAAGATTCTGGGTTCTCTCTTCTCTTTCTGTTGTCTGCTTTTATACCAATACCATGCTGTTTTGTAACAGTGGCTCTGTAGTATGTTTTAAAATCTGCTCTTGTGATGCCTCCAGCATTGTTCTTTTTTCTCAGGATTGCTTTGGCTATATGGAGTCTTTTTTTTTCCATATGAATTTTAGACTTTGTTCTAGTTCTGTGAAAAATGTCATTGAGGATCAAATTGAATCTGTAGACTGCTTTGGGTAGAATGTCCATTTCGACAATATTGATTCTCCTAATTGGTGATCCTGAAAGGTTTTTCCCTCTTCTAATGTATTCAATTTCTTTCTTCAGTGTTTTATAATTTTCATTGTAGAAGTCTTTTATTTCCTCAATTATATTTATTCCTACATATCTTATTTTATGTGGCTATTATGAATGTACTCACTTTCCTGATTTATTTCTCAGTGAATTGGTGTATATAAAAGCTACTGACTTTTATCGGTGTAAAAAAAGTGACTGACTTTTGTATGTTGATTTTGTATCCTGTTACTTTGTTAAATTGGTTTATCAGTTCTAAAAGTATTTGATGGAGTCCTCCTGATTTTTCTATGTACAGAATCATGATCTGTAAACAAAGATAGCTGGACTTCCTCCTTTCCTCTGTGTTTGCCTTTTCTTTCTTTCTCTTGCCTGAGTGCTCTGGATAGATTTCTTTACTATATTGAATAAGAGTGGTGAGAGTAATATTAGGGGAATTGCTCTCAGTTTTTTCCCATTCAGTATGATTTTGGCTATCAATTAATTTCTTATTTAAAACTATGCTATTCATTTCATTTCAATTTTGATTGCATATCAACAGAAACCATTTACATATATTTCTACCTAATATTTTATATAGCTCTCATTTATAGATCTTTGTTTTGTACAGACCTTTGGCATATGTGCGTTGGCTCAATTCTCTAGTTTCGCAAACAGAGAAACCAAGGCAAGGCAAACATGCACAGTTTGTTATAGCTGGTAAGTGTCAAAGCTAGGATGTGAACCTAGATGACTCTATCTCCAGTGCCTGAATTAGTTAAGAGTGATAATGGCTATTTTTTTTTTAAAAAAAGAGTGATAATGGCTATTCCTTAAATATTTTCAGCAAGTTATCTGCAAGTATTTATAGTCTTTGGTTCTATAAATGTAAACTCCTGTTAGATTATTGAGGGTGCATGACTGGTAGTTCTATTTTTGCCTTGTTTTATCATAGAACTAAACTATGCTTTGTTTAGCTGTTTTCTCCCACAGGCATTCAGCCACTTGTGTGCGCCTTGGCCAGACTATTTCCTTCCTTCTTGCTGACTTGGTTTTCTATTCCTTTCCCTTTCTCCTCTTTGTCACTGGGAGTGCCTCCACTCTCCACCACCAGCCTGTGTCCATTTCTTCTGCTCAAGTAATTTCCCTATATTCTCTCCATCCTCTAGAATGATTCAGACATTTCTGTGGTTATTTCAAGTGTGAGTCCTTTAAGATTCTACCAGGTACAAGTGCTAGTTTTGTTCAGAATCTCAAACAGAATGCATGGTGTTCTTAGTTGGGATAGATTCTGTGAATGGGAAAACTTGAAATATAGTTCTCATAGTTTTCACATACATGAAGTCTACAAAATGTTGCAGGGCTAACTCAACAGTTCTGTGATCATCAGGGCTAAGGCTTCTTCTCTGGTCTGTGGCTTCTCCTAGGGTCTAATATAATAGCTGGAGTTCTGCCAATCACATTTGCATTTCTGCCAGCAGGGAGGAGGAAGGGAAGAGGGGCATGACCCCACCCTTTAAACTTGCCTCCCTCTTTAACGACATCTCACAGAAATCACATTTTTAACACTTAATTGCATCTTCCTATTTCCATATTCATGATACCAAAGTGAAAGCTTGAAATCAGCCATGGTGGGAGTATTTACACCATGAGGCTTGGCAAATGCTACAAACCAGAGCTTCCTCCTTTGCCCCCTGCCCCTAGAATTGGTTGCTAAATATTTACTAGCAACCACTAATGATATCCCATTGGGTGGGAGTCAGGCACAAGCCAACACCTAGCTGCAAGGTAGACTGGAAAATATTGCTTGTATTCCAGGTAACTGTGTACCCACCTTTAAATTTTTAAGGAACAGGGAAACCTGATTAATGACAGACAATTAACTATTTTTATCAGTATGTTCCATCATTTCAATGGTTCCCGTTTGTTTCTGTGCCACTCTGAGGATTCTGAAGTCAATTAATAACTTTGCTCTGTAATAACTAAGCTCACCTGCTGCTACTGATGATGATGATTTTTCATAGATTCAGGTTCCTCTTTCCCAAAGTACATCTAACATGAGACTACTATGTGTAATGAAATTCACTATAGATGGAGACTATTTTAAAGGAATTATAGTACAGAAGAGGAATAATTAAAGTATGCCAATATTCCAAAGCCATGAGCCTTCCTTGTTATCCATGTTGCTCCCTGGTACCAGCCTGCACCCTGGTCCCAGGGGGAGTATATCCCCCCCAGTTAGAAGCAACAGAAACATTAGCATAAAAATCTCAGCTCCCACAAAAATGTTCAAGTTATATCCTCACCCTCATCCACCAGCATTGCATTCTGAAAGTGTACCAGATTTTAAGAAGACTTCTTTAGTTCTGCAGCATAGATGGTTATACAATAATTACCCATAAATATCTTACCTACCTGTGTCAAGCACCTATGTCAAGTCTGTTGCCTGCTAAATGGATGATGATTTGTAAAAGCTACCTGGTTGATCACTCAAGCAGAATCTATTATGTCAGCCTCAGCCAAACAGGGTAAGATTGGTTACCATTCAAGGCAGGAGCATGCTCTTAGAAAACTTTTTTTAAAAAATTAGACATCAGCAATGTATTTGTTAATGAGAGTCCTAATGCTTTAAGGACTCCCAATGTCTGAATCTTTAATGTCCTGCTGTTTTGCAAGGTTTCTTTATTCCACAGCCTTTTGGCCAGAGACAGAACTTGAGGGTAAGAAGAAACTGTGACATCCCCAGAGTGAGTCATGCATGGTGAAGGTGCTAGTTCAGCCATTACAACATTGCTGTGTTGTTACATAAAGATATAGAAACTGTGGTACACATCCTCAGAGGAAAATGATGACATCCAAAGTATTAACAACATTCATGACACTTACTTCACTAAAAGGAAAATTGAAATCACAGAGGTCAGATTACTAGGTAAAGTTCCCCGAAGTACTAAGTGGGGGAGCCAGAATGAGGAGCTAGACCTCCAGCTCTAGTTCCCTGTACAGCATTTTAGGTTCTTCAGGATGCAAATAATAGTTTCCTAACCAAAACTCATTTGAACATTTATTATTGTATGTATTGCATAAATATGTGGTTTCAGATTTGCAGATTTATGGTCCCAGTTTTCAGGGTGCCCTGTTTCTACCTGGGGGCAGCCATTTCGCACACACACAGTTATCTGAATGATGCTTCCTAGATTTGAACTGCCTGCTGCCTGAACATAGAATGACTGTGGTAGTGAGATTGAATTAGCGGCTCTGTGATGTTAGGGCTCTAGGGTAGCATTCCTGGGGCTCTTCTTTCCTTGCAAGGTGGCTATAGCTACTGTAACTGTATGTCACCAGATGTGAAAAGTCTAGGCAGAAAGGAAGGGGCAGGTGAAAACAAAGTGTTCTGCTCAGACTTTTTTTTTTTTTTATGCTGGGACAAAATCTCTTTGGAAATCATTTAACAGACTTTCCTAGTCTCTTATTGCCCAGGGATGAGTCACATGGCTATCTCTAGGCCAGCTATTTACAGAGGAAATGAGCTCACTAAGGTAGGCTTCTGAATGCACAGCTCTGCTATCTGGCACGCAGGATGAAGTTCATTTGAAACATCCGCCATCCAGTGTTAACACTGAAGTTGGAGTGATGTGCTTTAATACATATTATGCTGCCAAAGAGAAAGCATTCAGAAAAGAAGACATATCATGAATGATTTGATATGGGCAACTCAAATTTCTTTCCTCTATATTGTCCTCTGCCTAGCTTCCCTCTGCTGGCTTTGCCCGACTGTATGGGAAACATGCCTTTCACCTGAGGGAAGTGTAATATTTTACCACTGCTGTTCAGCAGCTTTTTGGATTTTCCATTAACAGGTAACAGGCACTCTGGAATTATTTTGTTTTCTGGGTGAGCAGCTCGAGGCATGTGCATTTCCCAAACGGTTCTCAAGTTGAAGTAACAGGTACCTGCTTTATTTTAGACATGAATGAGAAAAATGACCTCCACACACTCATGTAGCAATCAACTGAAGCATGTGAATTCACTGAAAAGGTTTCCTTTCAAAGGCATTGACCAGTTTTTCTTAGTGTAAGGGTTCTTCCTCTCTTCTACCTGTCCCCTATGATGTTGACAGAGAAGAAAGCAGAAAGTGAAATTCCTAAAAATGTGGCAACATTAAAGTGTGAAGAGTCTTTGGATTGGAAGTTTCCTGAAGTGAGAGAGTGTCTGTGTGATTTCATTTTTCATAAGTCCTTGAATCTGCTGAGACCATAAGCAGGAGGAGGTTGAGAGGCTGAGCACAAGGAATGAGGCCCTTTAGGTAGCTAGTCCTGGAAGATCCTGGGAAAGAGATCTGCTTTCAGTCCTAGACTTCCCTTTTTACTCTTGGCTAGAGGCAAATCAGTAGGGTCTATGGGAGGAGGTCCAGGACGGGGAGCTTGAGGGAGACCAGTGATGTGGCATATGCAGTACAACAGATGGTATGTAATATGACAGATACCCCTTGGTTAAGCCTGAGATTATGATGCCAAGCATTACCTAGGACTTAATGACCATCTGCAATCTAGTCTGATAGAGGGGAAACTTCTGTAAATATTAAGATTCAACCCATCAGTTCATTGCTAAGTGACAAAATGGAACTGGCCATGTCTGAGATTGAGACAAGTTATTTCTGGGGTCAACTTTAGAGGTAAGATTTGTGGGTCATAAGTCCTTTGTTGGAGTCCCCTGGGAGTATGCTGGTGGCCTTGACCCTGTGTATTTGGTATAGATGGTGGCAGGCAGCTTCTTGGCAGATTGGGGACTGTAAGCCAGGATGGATGCTGGAGCCCCTGGGGTGCCTGGGCTCAGGACAAGGCAACCCTTCACTTGTCAAGGGAGTGGCCTCTGACCCTCATTGGAAGGAGAGGTTTAGAATGGGTACCATAATTATAGATATTCTTCTGCTATCACTGTGAGGTTAGTTATCTCCCTGGGAAGACCTGTTGTTTCCATCTTGTTTGTTTTCAGCTGTCCCCTTCCCAGTGGGGAGATAGAGCCAGCCTCAGGAGGTTCAGCCTCTAATTTCCATTAAACTGACCCTGATGTTAGGAAAGGCCAAGCAAACTGTGAGCATGGAAATTTCCCCTGTCATAAAGCATTCACGGGATGGACCTGGTGAGGATAATGGCAATGAGAGAGAGAGGACAGTTCTCAATACTCAACCATGTTCCCCTTTCAGTCATGGCCCTAAGTAGTGAGCCTTTGATAAACTTGGCTTCCAGGGATTGGGAACTAAAGTCACACTTGCTGATAAAGCATCTAGAGATAGGTTAGTTCCTTAGTTAAGAAGAGATGTAAACAAACACACCTCTAGAACACTCTGTGACAGGTGACATGCCCATGATGTGTGGTTTTGGACATTGTATGTCTTTCAGATAGTCTCCCACCCCAAAGCCCTGGTATAAAACTGGTGCTTCTTGTCCTTGTCTGAGACACTGCTTTAGACATGACTCATTAATATTTGAGAGCTGAGGACTCCCATTAAAATGTGCTAAGTGTTTTTAAAATGTAAGCATTAAAATTTATAAAATAATTAGATGAGGGATACAAATTCTATGTAAGAAAGGTAGCTTGTGAATTTGTAGGGGATGTGTACAGTCTCTTCTTAACTTGCCCAGTGCCAGGCTCTTTTAAATAGTTCTCGCATTTTCTTTTTAAATAATCTACAGCATTTGTTCAATTTTGCCGCTCATTAATTTCCTAAACACTTTAAGGTCATGAGTTCAACTGATCTGCTGGTTTCATGGTTCTCAGAGAAACACATTTTCTAAATTTAGACTTCCCATATCATGAGGTCCCTGGGAGGACAGTTTCAAAGGCCTTCCCTTCTGTAGTTTTGCTCCCTAGAGAAGGATTTTATTTGTTCATTTGTCTAGTTGGCTAGTGGTAAGGTCTAGTTGGCTGGTGGTAAGTGCTAGGAGGCAGATGGGCCAAGGCCATGTGTTCTGAGAGCCAACAGGATACAATCTGTGATTCTCGGCCGATGCTAGCCAGCAGTAGGAAGTCCCCCTTTGTGGCCTAGTTTAAAGCTCTTTGCCAGGAACATAGAGTGCACTTGTAGTTTGTTTTGGTTAAGCTCCAAGGACCAGTCCATTTTGGGGAAATTGAAGTAAGAATGGGCAGAGTACAGAGGCTGCCCTTTCCCCACCAGAATCCATCATCTGCTTTGTCACTCGTGAGATGCAACACAAAACCAGAGATAGAATCTCAGAGGAATGGGTAACACTGGCAAAACGTGTACATAATGTAAAACACACTGGCATCAACAACAACATGCAGAACTCCAAGTGGAGGGGTCTGCTGTCCTCTAATTTTGTATCTAAATGCTAGTACCACCTCTTGGAAGTGTAACTTGGAATTGTTATATGTTTTTGAACCTATTTCTCCATTTATATAATGGGAATATTTGGCTTATGTATCTCCCTGAGTGGTTATAAGAATCAGATGAGAAATTGGGCTGCTGAGAGGTATTTGTTGACAATGATCATACACTGTTCCTATAGAATATTATTTCTTGAATCATATATATATATGTATGTGTATACATATATAAACATATCTATATCTATCTGTATATACACATATGTATAAACGTATCTACACCTATAAGTAACAATTGGTTCCTTTTCTACTTGTGAAATTTGGCATAGGGTTCCTAACAGTAGGAAAAGGTTCTTGGAATCACCCCATTCTATAAAAGATCGCTTAATCTCTGACTTGTCTGTTTGCCCAACAGGGTGCCATGTAAAAGGTGTGTGGTGGTGGGCAATGGAGGAGTTTTGAAGAATAAGAGCTTAGGAGAGAAAATCGACTCCTATGATGTAATAATAAGGTAAATATATTGCCAACCTAGAATTGAAGAGAATATGGCTTCCTACTTTAGGCAGCTGTGTTTTAAAAATTGCTTCAATTTGTTTATGTACTTGATTTCACAACTTTCTCACTCAGTTACTTTGGCTAGAGTAAGGCCTAGATTTCTAGTCACTGACTTAGCAAATATTTATTAGGTCCTTTTAATATTCCAGGTACAGTTTTAGCTGCAGGGGAGATAGCAGTGGATAAGAATAGTGCTTTTATTCCCCGTGGGGCTTACATTCTGATGGAAGGAAGAAAACAATAATTATATGAGAAAATGTATTAAGTGTCATATATCCAATTAGAAAAAGATCACAGAGAATGGTTGAGTGGTACTTGGGAATGGGTGACCATATTAAGGAGGATCTTAGTGACCATATAGGACCAGCCATATGAAGAGCAGTCCAGACATCATAGGAAGAGCAGTCCAGACAGAGAGACTGTTTAGATCCTCAGGATGGGAACCTGTGTTTGAGTAATCAGCAAAGTTTGAGGGCAGCAAGCTCAGGTGTGATCAGAGGCTAAAGAGGTGGCAAGGAGCAGGCTGTGTGGGATTTTGTAAACTAGGATTAAAAGCTTGGATTTTAAGTATACCAGGAAGCTTTTGAAGGTTAAGCAAGAGAGGAATGCATTTGAGTTCTTTAAGTTGCTACATTCAAGTAGGAGATGATGGTTGGGTCAGAATAGAAGTAGGCAAGTGGACAGACCAGAGACATGTTACAGACATGGGGTTAGCAGGTTTATTGCTTTACTAGATGTAAGGGCTAATGGGAATAAAACCACTAAGGGTGTTGCCTATTGTTTTCAACTTAAAAGGGTGGCTGGATAGTGATGATCATTTATTGATAGGAGCAGGAATAAGTAGATTTAGAAGAGTAAGATTTTCTGTATTTACATGTTAGATTTGAGATGCTTTTGAGAGACGTAGTGGATAAGTCACACAGAAAGTTAGTTTCAATGGAAGAGGCTTATGAGCTATGTTAATACTATGGACTTGGTGAGAGTCCCCAGGGAGAGACTGAGGGATAAAAGAGGGCCCAGGACGGGCATAGAGCTTAACACATTGAGGGAAATTGATCAAAGTGAAGGGAGATGGAGAGGGTGTACCAGTGAAGAAAAAAGAAAATGAGAAGGTGATCACAGAAACCAAGAGAACAGTGTTTTTGATGAGAGAGAGAGAGAGAGAGAGAGAGAGAGAGAGAGAGACTATCGATCAACTGCATCCCAATAGTGATGAGAGCTCATGTAAAACAAGGACAGAGAGGAGACCATTAGATGGTCAATCTGTAACTCTTTATTACTTTGGCAAAAGTAAGTTTAAAGGCATAAGATGGCAAAAAGCCTGCTTGGAATGGGTTGGAGAGAATGCAGATGGAGAAATGGAGAAATCAGTGTCATCAACTCGTTTGAGACATTTTGCTCTGAAGGGGAGTTGAAAAATGAACTGGCAGTTGGAGATGGTTACAGAATCAAGGAAAGACATGTTTTTTTTGTGATGATGGTAGTACACTGCTGGAGTATATTGTTAAACTAATAGAAATGAGTGGAGAAAGACACTGGTGTGGTAGAGAGAGAGGGGGATGGGGTACAGAGTGCAAGCATGGTTAATATTTTGTAATGGAAAGAGGAGCCAGGATTGTGGCTAGAGCTAACCAACATTCCCTTAGATGTAGTGGCGGAAAAATAAAATGTTTCCATTTTCTCAA
The DNA here is from genome assembly GCF_045843805.1 of Urocitellus parryii. Classification (NCBI taxonomy): domain Eukaryota; kingdom Metazoa; phylum Chordata; class Mammalia; order Rodentia; family Sciuridae; genus Urocitellus; species Urocitellus parryii. Next base: position 147,956,764 of record NC_135532.1, read on the forward strand.
TGAAAGTTTGAGGTAAGTTCATCATCTGGTCTAAATGTGTTAGGAGTAGCTAAGAATAGTCTTCTGTGGGAAAGCTAGTGCTTTGGGGTAACGCATCAGGGTGACCGGGCAGTGTTCTGAAGTTTTACTGGCTTCAAGCTGGTTTCTACAGAGCAAGGTCACCATATTTTATTTATTTTCCATTTTCAGAAAGCTTTGGTAATTTACTTACAAAATAATTTTGAAGCATTCACAAATTTCTGTACTTGTAAAACGTCTAAATCTGACCATTTAGAACCACAGCAAGCCCTTGTAGGAAAACAACATGGTGTAAATTTTTGAAAGTCATTTCAAATGTTATTAAGACTGTCTTATATTACACAAAGTCAGAGGCAAAGGGCAAAGCAATATTTATCCTCCTAGGGGACACTGTTTTGGAAACAAAGTATTCTTTTTTTATGCCATGCTTTCATAGTGTGTGCATAAATAGTGCATGTCTGACCTTGGCTTTGAGCATACACAAACCTAACAGTAGATCTTTTGCTGTTCTTTAGTTCATTCTAGCAACAGACCTTCATTGGTGGTGCTCCAGTACAATGGTGCTCTTGCACTTCAGAGAAGCACGATTTTGATGGGTCTTCAAGCCAGCTTAAATGTGATTCTTCTTATCTGTTAGTTGTTTAGACACACATCCACTTGCCACAACACTGTGGCCATGGGCATATTTAGGTCTTCAGGGCTCTCATGGGTAAATCCAACGGTGTTTCTGTGGTTGTCTCCCAAGGTCTCTTTTAAGTCTAGTATTCTGTGCGCCCATCTCTTTTATTTAGTCTTCAGTTTTCCTGGAGGTAAAATTGAATTATCCTTGGCTCCACAATTAATTTTAAAATACAAATGAACATTTTTTGCCTTTGATCAAACAGCTAGTTCTTTCGAGGAATTATCTCCTTAGCCATTACATGTAAAAGATTGATCAGTGGCTGTGTGGTTTCAGAGCACAAGATAAATGGCTATTTGTCCAATTCTGAAGCCTCTGAGAACTATAATGAAAATGGCTTATTCTCCACCTGTCTATATATCTTGTGTGTCTTGCTACCCACAGAATGAACAATGGTCCTGTTTTAGAACATGAAGAGGAAGTTGGGAGAAGGACAACCTTCCGACTTTTTTATCCAGAATCTGTTTTTTCAGATCAAAGTCACAATGACCCCAATAGTACGGTGATTCTGGCTGCTTTTAAACCACTTGACTTAAAGTGGCTGTTCGAACTGTTGTCAGATGGCAAAATAGTAAGTTGGCAAAATTGATCTGCCTTCAGATTCCTTTAGTGTTTTTCCTTCAAAAGAATAAGACAACTGTATTTTATTTTCTATACCCTTTATTTCAGAACACTAGTGGTTTTTGGAAGAAACCAGCCTTAAATTTGATTTACCAACCTTATCAAATCAGAATATTAGATCCTTTTATTATCAGAACAGCAGCTTTTGAACTACTTCATTTCCCAAAATCATTTCCCAAAAATCAGGTATGTATGTTTGCATGATTTCAAACTGAATATCCAACTTAAGTAGAATAGAGGGTCTGGGACCTTTCAGAAATTGTATGAGAACCATGGCTCAATGAGGTAGTTTTAAGGCCTCTATTGGAAATAGTAAGATTGATACCTGCGGACATTATCTTTGTTTTTCAGGATAAAAGGAAAATAGCCCTAAGATTTTTTTTGTTGTTTTTTGGATTTATCTTCCTGCCCCCTTCTGGGGTTTCCTAGGGTCTGTGTGTTCAGACTTATCCCTTAGAGCCTCATCTTCAGTCTTCTGCAGCAAGGAGAGTGATTGGCTTTAGGACAAGCATGTGGCTTTTCAGGCTAAAAAGAATTGTATGAAGCATTCATTAGGAAACTTCATATTACTACAATGAAATATACAAAATAGGCCTCTTATGAAAAAATATGGTATATTTTTGGAAGAAAAGAAGTCCAAGATTGAGTGGCTCCTTGTGGCAAGGATGGCACATCACGGTGCATATTGGAGCCTATGATCACATCTCAAGCCAAGAAATATAAAGAGGAAGACACCAGAATCCCACAATCCCTTTTGAGGGTAATGACCTGGGGGCCTCCCACCAGGCCTCACCTCTTAAAGGCCCACTAGTGCCACCATTGTGACAAAGCCTTACATATGGACCTTTGTGGGAAACACATCCAAACCACAGCACATAGTTAAAAATACCACAGGAAAGCTAGAAAAGTGAGGAAGGACAATAATGTAGTCCAAAAATTAGAGAAAACATTGGTACTAAAATTTTTAAGAAATGAGCAAAAGTTTGAAAATGACATAGAATCAAGAAGTTTGTTTATATACTGAAGGGACTGATTGAATAGAGGAAAAAAATACTGATGTTGAGGGGAGAAAGTGGTTAAGGGTAGAAGCTTAGTTAGGTAGAGATGGGATATACACACTGCCTACCTAGTAAAGGGGTCAGATGTAGCACCAATAGGGACATCTCATCCATTGTGAAGAGGCGTGAGCCTGCAAGTGTGGGTAAAGATGCAGATAAGATGGTAGATTTGGAGTTGGGTAGATGATGTAGCTCTGTTTGCTTTCATTTTCACAAAGCAATAAGGATTGTCAATTTAAAGTAGGAAGATGGGCTGTTGAATAGAAAGTTATCTGTCATCTTGGAAAGTAGGAATGGGGCTTGACAATTGCAATAGGATTGCAAGATGTACTCAATGTCTGCTTGACTTTGACCATAAGTTTAACATTTGATCAGACAAGTATATTTTTCTTTTGTTTTATTCTGGTGCTTAGGTGTAGGCATAGGATGACTGGAGAATTGATTTTCACTAGAGTAAAGAGTGTCACGTGATCATATAGGATGATGGGTATGATGCTGGAGGGCTAAGCCACAGGACATGATGAGGATTGAACTTAATATTTTTGATTAAATATTCCTAAATCCTTGTTTTATGACTAGGTCAACCCAAAATGTTTTGGAAATAAGGAGCTCATTTGCATTTTATAAAAATTTACATTTCTCTCTTAGAAACCCAAACACCCAACGACAGGAATTATTGCCATCACGTTGGCGTTTCACATATGTCACGAAGTTCACCTAGCTGGTTTTAAATATAACTTTTCTGACCTCAACAGTCCTTTGCACTACTATGGAAATGCCACCATGTCTTTGATGACTAAGGTAACATACACATCATTTCCAGTAACATTCTTTGGTATAATCTTTGTTATGGTTGAAAAGCCCGTTATTTTTCTCACTTTCACTTTACTGATAAGTTTTGAGAGAGTGAGAGCTTGAAGGGGGCTACAAAGCTATTGAAGGCCGAAATTAGGACTCAAGTCCAGAGGTCATTTTACTATAGCAATAATTCCTAAATTGTGGACCTCAGATCTTTGGTAGAATCTCATGGTTATTACCAAGTGCATCAAAACCATATAGGGACCAAACCTTAGATATTATACCATGTTTGTGCTATTAAGTATAAATACAACCTTCTGTGTTTGAGATGTACAGATTTACCCCAATGCAGGGCTATGCTCACAGTAATTATTTTCATGTATTTGTTTCACTTTTTTTCTGGGATACTAGTTATTGAACCCAGGGCTTCGTGCTTGCTATGCAAGCTCTGTACCACTGAGCTGCAGCCCTGCCCTTCATGTATTTTTGGTATTGTTAGAGAAGATAATCTAGAACAACATACTCCCACAAAAGAAATTTCATGGTTAAAAAGGTTGCCTTTTCACTAGATCGTGTTTTTCTTGATCAGAGATCAATAGTGGTGAATTTAATCCTGAGGATTTCAATTGAATGAGAAGGATTTTCTTATTTTTTTTTAATTCTTAGATTAGTGGGATACCACAAGTGATAGGATTAAAGTGTTATCTGTACATTGACATATGAAGTGATCTGCTATATATGGATATATCTCATGAAATACACCTCCTTAAGTCATCCCCAAACAATACATAAACTATACTAGTAGTAGTATTCAGGCTGGATTTTATTCCTGTCTTCTGTCCCTTCAGCCCTTGGCTCCTGACCATAAACCAAACATTTGAATATTAAAGATTTAGGTGCCTAGAACAGACTTTAGGCTCATTTCTCCAATCTCTAATCTTTCCTGTAGCACTTGTGGTACAAGTGTCATATAAATAACAATGTTAAAACTGAGAAAAATTAGAATATGAATAGAATCATTTAAAATTTTTGTGGTGCTGGGACTTGAACCCAGAGCCTTGAACAGAACTAGACAAATGCTCTATCACTGAGCTACAACCCCCAGATTCAGAATTATTAAAAAAAAAACATCTTAAACTGAACCATTCTTTATAGGAGGTTCTTATGTCCAGGACAGTTTTTTTTTTTTTTAATTTTTTTTAAATGAGTTCCAAGGGTCTGGGGTTGTGGCTCAGTGACAGAGCACTTGCCTCTCACATGTGAGGCACTGGGTTCGATCCACAGCACCACATAAAAATGAATAAAACAAATTAAAGATATTGTGAAAAATAAATAAGTTCTAATTTGGTGCTTTTATTTAAAAAAAAAAAAGCCATCTGACTTGAAATTTTGGTTCCTAGATTTGTATCACAGGATACCACAGGGTCTGAAAAGGCCTCTACTCAAGTGATAGATCAAGTGGAGAGAGTGGGCTTTAGGGAATGCTCTTACACAAGAACGAACAAGGAAAAAAATGTAGGAAGGTAACAGAAGTCCATGTGACTTGTTACTTAGTACTCGAGCTTTGTATATAGAATTTTTAAGATCTAGAATATTCAATTGATGTGTTAATATTTTGAGATTGGGACATATAGTAATTTTACATTGTTTTTCTTCTTCAGAATGCATATCACAATGTGACTGCAGAACAGCTCTTTTTGAAAGACATTATAGAAAAAAACTTTGTAATCAACTTGACTCAAGATTGACCCTCCAGATTCAGAAGATGATGCTAACAGTATTAGTTTTATTTTTATACTGCAATTTTTAGTTTATTTTTAAATATATTCGATAAACTTTTCAAATTATGTATACGAAGTCTGTGGCTGCTTGGTGACTCATACCCATCCCCAACTTAATTTCTGTGAATATATTTATGAAAACCAAGAGAGGTCTAGCTAGTTATCAGGGAAATAAAGTTTTAATTGCATTTTTTAAAAAATAAGCTACTGTTTTTGAGATGTTTTAAAACATCTTTTTATAGTTGACTTCATCTCAAACTTCTGAAAGGACACGACTTCTTAACAAGGAGATTTAGTTTACCAAACAGTTTTGACTACCATGGAATTCTGAGAGATCTGATTGGCTACTGTACACCTGGCAGGTGGGGAACTGAAATATGATTGTGCCTTGCTCTAGCTATCTGCAACCACCTGGCTGTGGAAACCTAAGTTCACACTGGCTTAACTCTTCCCCTCTTGTCCCCTGCAATTAGTTAAATAATGATTATGATAAGTTATAATTTGGTAGAAGAAAGATGTTTTTTTTTTTCTCTTTTTAAGTTAAAGGAAATGGGCAAAATGTGAAATTCTGGATAAGTAAAAAGTAAATAACTAATTCAATTACTAAAGTCTGGTTGCTTTGTATTATTTTAAGCAATTAAAACTAACTTTCTACAAAGAAGCCAAACTAGGGAAGCTCAAGGAAGAAAATACTCTGAAACATATTTTGCCTGGCATAATTTATCCATTAAATTTTCAGTTTTTATTTGAAGTAAATTGGGAAAGGTAAGGAAAACAAAGCAAATTAAGCCGAAAGAACAATCAAGCTGCCAGGCATGGTGGTGCACACTTTTTTTTTTTTTTTGTACCAGGGATTGAACTCAGGAGCACTCAACCACTGAGCCTATCAGCCTTTTTTATATTTTATTTATATCACTGAGTTGCTTTGCACCTCAGGATCCTCTTGCCTCAGCCTCCCAAGCTGCTGAGATTACAGGTTTGCGCCACAGTGCCTGGTGGTATGCACTTGTAATCCCAGTGACTCAGGAGGCTGATAAAGAAAATCACAAGTTCAAAACCAGCCCCCGTAACTTGGCAAGGCCCTGTCTCAAAAAATAAATAGGGCTGGGGATGCATCTCAGTGGTAAAGCAAACCTGGGTTAAATCCCCAGTACCAAATGAGAGGAAAAAAAAAAAGTCAAGCTGTTTTCAGACTTAAGTATTTTCATGAAAAATCCCAATTTTTCACACGACTAATCTTCAAATGAAAAGCTTACCTGGCTATCTTGGATGCACCAAAGCATCCAACTGGATGCAAATAAGTTAGTCCTACAAATGTGGTAAGCTGGTTTCTTTTCCAAATTTTATGAATAGAACCAAAGGTTCTTTGGGGGTAAGAGAATAAGAGGTGAAGGAGAAAGGAAGAGAAAAGCAGAGGTTATAACAATGGAATTAAAAGCTGTCAGAAGACGTCTGAGTTTATTTATAAAAGAAGAATTACTATGCTGAAAAATAGATATCATTGGGAAACATCAATGTTACTGACAAGCATCCTGCCTGAGTATACAAAGGGCCAAAATGAAATACTTAAAAGCAATGGGAGACACAGAAAACTAGTAATTGATTTAACTGAGTTCAGACACTAATTATAAGGACTATGTTCTGTTAATACCAGCATACATTTGCCTAGTGCCTCAGTTTTATTTGATTCTTCTGATAACTCGGATGATGAAATGGTGGTACTAGACCAGAATCCTCTGCATTCTGTGGGATATTTCCCTTACAACACACAGCCATAGGAGGCAGCCTGGCTACTAAAGTACAGTTTATATAAAACGAATCGAGCTTCAGAAAGGATGATGCTCGGCAAAAGGAAAAAAAAATAGTGGCATTTTCAAATGTTAGTATGATCACGGTAATAACGGCCATAAAATTGATGACTGAAAGGAATATTGAGATATCTGGCATTTTATGTAGTGTGACAAAATCTACAAATCTCAAGTTTCTTTAAGCCAAATAATCTGAGCAAGACACAAATATACAATTTATTAAAAACACATTAACACATTAAAATCTCACTATTTGTACAATCTATTCTAGCAACATATACAAATACTGAGTGACTACAGTACATGCCGAGGTAAGAAAAGTACATTCTTGGGAGAATATAACTGACACCCAAACCATTTTTACTTCCAATATATATTCTAATTCATGTTTTATTTCTACCATTCCCAGTGCCAAATAAAAGAAAAAAGTAAAAGAAACTAGTCACAAGTTGAATTAAATGAGAACTGGTGCCACAGTTGACTTAAAAAGTATTTTAATAACATCCAATGCCATTTGCATTTTTCAGTTTAGGGACTAAGTTCAGAATCAAAAGGTAGAGCTAATAAATTTTTGTTTTCTTCTTTTAAAGGCAGAGTTTCATCAATTCTCTTAAGAGTTGAAAAAGCTTTCAATGTCCCACATAATCTACTAGTTCTTTCTAGGTGCCTCATCTGACATGGTGTTTCTATAGCCCTTTAGCTCTCCAGGTGACAATATGGAACCAAGGCAAAGATGCTCTGGACTTACCACTCTCCACAGCTTTGTGGCCACATTCAGATGGATGACCTCACATTGTGCTCTCCCCTTCTGGGAGAGGGAAGAGGAGAGGCAAGTGTATATATAACATTGTGATTTTAACCTGTGTATAAAGTCTCTACTTCAACCATTTTCACCATTGAGTAAACCCATTGTTCAATACAAAGTGCAAATAATGAAATGTGAACTTAAATAACTGGACTAGACCTGGCACATTCAACAAGATTTAGACTTACAGCATTTAATAAAATATAAATCATAATTCACAATGTCTTTAACTGTGCTGGTTCCTAGAATCAAGTAACAGCCAAGTCAGTGTAATTTTATGAAGTCAGTAATGGCCACACTTGCCACATCACTGTCTGATTCTATTTCTATATTTGTATTATCAGGAAAAAATTTAATCCAATAACCCACAGTGACTAAGTCTTAAATATTTCAAGCAAAGAATAAAAAAATTCAAGGGAATTTTGACAACAATAGTTACTTTCACATTTTTAGTTGTTACTTGATTGTCTCCAAAGCTGTATATATCAGACATATAAATGTAATAAAAACCAGAAATAAAGAATTCTAATATGAAAACAAACAAAAGTATAAAACCAGAAAAACCATTTGAATCAGGCTCAGCAATTCATCTGGAAAGTAAAATATATAAAAATAGTAAAAACTATTTTATTAAAATCATTGGTAGTTCAAGGACAACAGCACAGTGGCAATATGAATCAAGTCTTAAAATATGCATCATTTCAGAAAACATTTGCCTCTCATTGAAAGAAAGATTAAAAAAAAAAGCTCCAGGGAAAATGACCAGGTTGCACAATTATACAAAAATAACAAGTTTCTTTGGGAAAATGCAATAGTTATTGAAACATCTCTCTTAAAGCTTCAAACAGGCATATGACTTGAGGAAAAGAATATTCCCTGTGTACTAACGATGAATATAAACAACAAAATGGTTTACTCTGTTCCCACTTGAAAGGGGATAATTGCATTAATACATGTGCTTTACAAATTCACTTATGGTTTAATAAAAGTACAACATCTGTGCTTTTTGTTTAAAAATATTGAGTTTTCAATGAGTGAAAATTGTGCCTCTAAGTTTGAAAAATGAAAAGCAAATGAAAATAAAACCAACAAAACTGAACAAGAAGAAGGCAGGGAAGCTGCAGAAATAAACAGTTCTCATTTAGAAGCAATCTTTTTAAAAATACTGATGCACTTGTGGAAGTGAGCAAAATGAATACTGTTCAACTTTATTCAAACATCATAATCTGCTGGCATGAGCCAACAGAAATATCTAGAACCTGATGGAAAAATACATTTTAACATTTAGTCTACACACTAAAGTTTACGATAAAGGGAATGTCAAATTCATATATTTTTATCATGGTGAGCTTACATTGTCTTGCCAGTCTAAAGACATTTAAAAATGGGATTTTCGATATAGGCTAATATATTACAGATGATATCTAATTTACTCCATCTGAAACTAGTTCTGGGCAGGTCATGAACAAGTGGCAACAAGGAAGTTGCCAGGAGGTATCAAAAACAATTTCATTGGCAGGATGTGATGATGTCTGTTCCCTAGCTATGACAACAAAGGACTACTGACACCTCTTACCACACACACAAGGCACAATCACACAGTATCAAAGAACACGTGTTGGGTTTCTATTTCTTATACTAGTTTTACTGGGTAAAAGTGAATATATAAAATATTTAATTTGACTAAAATTATAAAATACCATGAGACACTAAAAAAATTTATATGTATGTATACCTATGTGTGTATATATGTGTATGTGTATACACACACATATATTTTTTATATGTATATATCTCTAAAGAGGACAAGTTCTGGTTACTTTTTGTTGTAGTTTTTGAAGGTAGTTTATATTACTTCTGAGTGAAGAGGGGAGAGTCTCCTTTAGGACTTTTCTAAATTGTAAATTGTTTCTCTTCTGTTTCCACCTTAAGAAGTATACTTGAAGACATCAGAGGATCTGAATTCATGAGACTGATAATGCAAACATCACCTACTGCAATAAAATATTTTATAAACACATGAATGGGGCTAGCCACAATGGGCCCTGGGGCAGAAAGAATAAGCAGGGATGAGACCAGGTCCATGAACTGCTTTAACTCTTAAAAGTATCAAGAGGGGAAAGTCGGTCACTTTTCCAACATGGATCTTCCTAAGGAGATACCAGGGTGTATGGTTGTGGTCAAATCAAACCTTATCTCATAATTATTTTCAAAAAAGAATACAGAAAGTAATAAAGGAACAGAAGAGGAGGAAAGCATAAGAGTACCCACCTTTCACAAAAGGAGAATTCAAGCCATTAGATATTTCAAGAACAGTACCATGCGTTATTGCCAGTCAGGCTTATAGAACCATCTCTTGAGTTCATTAATGTACCTGCAGCATTGGTAATAAATACTCTCAGTGATTTTCAGTTTCTCTGAAGTGCATTATAGGGAGCTTTTTCTGTATTAAAAATAGTGTTTTACAGTAGTAACAAACAGATGTTCAAAATTATCAGGCAAGCAGTAATTGTGCCACAGCAACACCTTTTAAGCGAGATAAGTAGTTTCCTGTACCTCGGTCACCACATTTTCCCAACCACTTCAGTGACAGATATGTAATACATTCTATATATTACTACAACTAATTAAAAAAAAAAAAGGCCATGTGCTTTAAATTGATGCTTTGTAAAAAGCAGCATTACCTTTAAAGGATTTCTTTAAAAACATCACACTCCCCATCCCTGTCTGCTCCCGACACTTCCTGTGTGCTCTGGGGCACCTGGTACACCAATTCATCTGGGACAGCTGGTCCTGGCTTCCCACCTTTTGGGGTATCATACTGGGCTCGGGCTGAGGAGCAGCTGTCGGTCCTGGAGAGAAGTGTATTATATGTTCCCACTAAAGTGGGAGGTTGGTTCCCTGTAGCTTTGAAAGTAGATGTGGAGGGCAGGCCAACTGAAGCTGTGGGGTGCCCTGACATGTCCATGATGATGGGGGTTGCGTACTCAGGTCCAGTAATTGGCAGTGGTTCAGCATAGGCATGATACACTTCTTGCACTGGAGAGTTGTAAGGATCAAGATCTGCATAGCCTGCTTCTTTTCCTTCTTCTGGTTTAAAAGTAGATCTCTGATGAAGTGTACCAACAATTCCTCCCACAAGTGGCTGTGCATACTCTGCAGATACCACAAAACACAACAGAAGAGTTCTCTTGCTAATACAGAGATTACATAATTTAGGGAGGTAGCTGCAGGTTACACTAAGAGAAAATACTTCTCTATGGAATGGTTATTGCTATTAACACACGAGTTATGGATTTCCCACTTACAAGACCCAAATTAAAAACTTAATGTTTTCTAGTATTTCACAGTAATAAGTTATCTGCCAGAAAGTCTCATTCATGTAATTTCGCATACACTGTATTCGTTCTTTCAATAGAGGTAGTATTTCATTACAAAATAAATATTTCATTTTTAGAACGGTATTAGTCTTAGAAAATACCTGATTTTTTCCTTTTCAAAAATATGAGAAAATGTTTAAAGTGCATGTGTACTAGGACAGTAGGATACTGTAAAGCTCTGTCTTTCCTAATGCCAGTCTTAATACCTTTGCCCTACCCCAAACAAAACAAAACCAAACCCCAGGTCAACAAACAAGATGCCCCAAGTCTTTAGAAATGAATGTTCCAATTTATGAATAAAACATGTAAGATGTTCTCTCAAGATCATCTTTTTTAAAAGTCTACCCTTAGAATACAGCTTATATTTAACATATGAAAAAGATCAAAGATCCTATTAATCCTATAGCACTTTTCAGAAAACTTAAGCCATTTCTTCCTCTACCTGGTATCCAACAGCTGCCATATAGTTACCTGCAGAGTCAGTTTGCAGCATTGTAGTGACTTCTCTTGGACTCAAATGATTCACCTCACTACTGCTATAGCGCACAGGGGTCTCCTCATGTTCCACCGATTTGGCAGGGAGAAACTGCTTCATTCCTTTCCACCAACCTTCATTGTGACAGTAAGCCAAAGAGACCATTTATTTGTATAAAATATATTAATATAAACTAGACTTCAAATTCAAGCTAATTTTCTGCAATGATTAAGATTATCCAGTGCAAAGCAGAACACAGTAGAAATCTATTGAATAAATATGAGGAAAGAATCACTGTTATCATATGTAGTCAGAGAGAACTTCTGTTATAGGGGTGGTTTTTAATAAGTTCTCCTCAAAAAATAATTTGCAAGATCCATCTGGGAGTGCCAGCAGCACTATAATCTGTCCCACTACTGCCCTTTTCTACTCTAGTCCCAGCAGTGAACAGTCTTGTTCTAGTAGTGAGAGTAGAAGTGGGGAGGACCAGCAGGGGGCCTCTGGTATCACTTGTAGTAATTCAGAAGATGACAACTCATCACTATGGAGATGGCTGACTTCATGAACTCCTAAACTGTTGGCTTCACTTGGCAGAGTGACATGCACATGCTGTTAAAAGGATCATGGTTCTTTGTTTCTTACTCATGCTCACATAGGACACACAGAATGCTGGTCTCAAGAGAAATTGAGGACATAGGACAAACCAGAAGAGCATTTCAGAAGAGAAAGAACAGAGCACGTGTTATGAGAAATTTGCACTTTCTATTTCATTATTTATTAACTAAAAGATTGTGCAGAACAGTAAAAAATCGCAAGAAGAATTCCACTTTTCTAACAGGGTGGGGAAGGAGGGGTTCTGTGGGCCTGAGAACCATGCTCTCCCACTACTGCCACCTGCAGGGGAGGGATTTCCCTCTGACAGAAGAGAGATGCAAATTCCACCTGAGTTACCTGCCCGGTCCCAGTAAGGCAAGTCATAGGTGCCTTCCGTTTTTTTCTTTCTGGAAAAATACAGGGGAAAAGAAAAAACAAAACAAAAGTAAATAGAATGAATTCTCTGGAATGTAATCTCTGAAACTACAGCATAAAGTCCAGAGTGAATAATTAATCAAGAGTACACATTTCTACTTGTTCTGAGAGGGCCCTTTATTGCATTTGACTTTCAAAGTTTCCAGAGCTGTGGATTATAAATTCTGGACTCTCAATAAGTTAAAGTTATATTGCTACTCACATATTACCCACTCAAAAGTGATAAAGGAAGAAAAATATTAAAATACTGAATCAAATCAAAGACTCAGCCCTGATAGATGGGCTATTCTTATCAACTCACATTAGGTCTGTTTGGGTTTCAAATGTAAATTTAACAAATCAATCAATCCACAAAATCACAGAATTAAAAAACAATCTTCTAGTATTCTATTTAGCATTTTTTTTCTTGATTTTATTCCTTTTTCTTTATTTTCTTCCACTGCCCTTGGCCCCAGAAAAGTTTAAAGTGTATTATACCCTTCAATGAATAAATTTTGCTCCCTCACCATCCCAGCATAAGTTGATGCTAACACTAACACTGACACTGACAAGTGGCAGAAGGAGGGAAGGCATTACAGAGTCAACTAACAAGACGCTTCCTAGTCGTCCTGACAGGATTCTGATTTGTACCCTCCAAGAGAAATCTCTGTTAAGAATTACATTTAGAAAGAGGCTTTTACAAAGAAAAAAATAAATGAAAGAACATTTTCTGATTAGAGTATGTAACTCTAATTTAACTAAACTAGCTTGCTCTGCAGGATAATGAGAAAACAGAAATTAGTCTATAAACGAGGGTAAGGTGTCTCTTTAATTTTCTCAGTATCACAAAAGTGGCTTTTATAAAGAACTCAAAGCCATTTGCTTTTCCTACTATGTTTTTATTGTTAATATTAAGTGCTTCCTCATTTTAAAGCCTGGCTATATTTATATTTCAGGAATTCAAAATAAAGTATAATGTAAATTCTTATAAGTGAAGTTATGCATTAAAACTGTTAATCAAAACTTGAATGAAAAATATATAGTAAGATCTTGCCCACATTGCACGCAGGTGATGGAATTTGGAGGAGGCAAGAGGCAGGCAGGCTGCAAAATTAAGCTAAGAAAAAGAAGCCCTGAAGAAATCACACTAAATCACACTACACGGTAGAGGAAGAGCTAGGGCAGAGATCTCACACCTTGGACAGTCTATACATGGGATGCCAGGATGGTTCCCAAGGGGAGATCTAAGTATCCCAAAGGCTCAGTACCGAATAAAAGACCACTCAATTAGCTTCATGGGTGGTGCACCACAGTAAGACTGTTCATTAAACAAAATTCTCCCTGATAATCCTCTATTGTAAGATTAATTTTTTAAATATCAATAATCTTTTCTAAATATAAGTTAAGATATCTTAAATGGTTAGAACAAAAATTAATGGTATGAGTATTACCAAGGGTTGTACTACAAAGGATTATACAAACTGAATTTCATGTTCACAAAGCTTCATATAATTGTTTAGAACAGTGGTTGTCATGGGTTAATGATTCAATAAGTTAGAGCTGTGTTTATTTATTCACTTTTTCCTCTTTTCCACAGTCCCTTAATGGTATCTATTCCTTAACTCCTTGTCATGAAGCTAATCACTGCAATTTTGACTCCAATCTTAGTAGTAATTCCAATTCTCCAATTCAGCCCTTTTGTGCTGAACACCAGGCATGTATCCCACCACCTCTGGGGAGTCTAAATATCCAAGGGTCTTTTAGACACCACACTAAATTGATCTCAGGATGTGACCCTGACCCTCTCTCAACAATTCTGCTCCCCTATCCTCACCCTCAGGCCCTGTGCTTCCATCAGTGCATTATCCTTTATTTGTTTGTTGTACTTTGGTGGCAGCAGTGAATAAGAACACATGATCCTATGCCTGGTCCAATACTCCACTCTGCCAGTACTAGACAGTGACCTTGGGCAAGTTATTTATGCTGCTGGCCTCATCATTACTATTACTATTGTTCAGTTCACTGAATTCATCATGCACTCTCCTCTCTGGACTTTGCCAAAATTCGTTCCCCTTCTCCCTTTCCCTAGTGCCCTCACATTGGGCTCTGTTCAGTCTTCCCAACACCAGACATCTGGGATCCATATGCTTCTCCAGTTTCCTTCCATGGCATGGATTCTCTGGTAGGCCATGGCTGACAGCTTTCTGCACTGTAAGCTTGGGGTTCATCACTGGACTCCCCAGCTCTGGGTTCAATACTTAGCATAGAGTAGCAGTCAAATCTGGAAATATTTGTTGAATGGCTGAACAAGTTATCCTTGTTCTCCACTCATGTCATTACTACTAGTCTAACTGAAAAAGTCAGAAACCTCAGATTCCCTAAATCCTTCCTTTCTTAGTAGGTAACCAGTCATGTACCCTTTGAGGTTGCTGTGAAACATCTCTCCTTTTATGTCTTCCCATTCTCTAGAATCAGTGTTTCTGCCTGGTTTAATTAAACTTTCTGTCTCTTCCCATCTATCTTAGTAACTGCAGAACTTACCAGTTTTTAATGGGGAAAAAAGGAGAAACATGTAATTTTTATTCTAATGATTACTCTCTCATCAAATAGATGAATCACACTGTACGTGGTTTATCTTCTTAAAAGTTTCTATTACACTTAGGAATGTACCTTCACCCCCTGGACCAGTCAGGTGAATTAGCTCTGTACTAACCTGTTTCTCCAATGCCAAGCGCACACTAATATGAGGATAAGTGTAGTGAGGACCATGACTAGCACAGGGACAAGAACCGCAGCCAGTGCTACATCTGAAGTTATAAAACATAAAAACCAGGTTAACACTAAAGACAGAAATCACAAGATAAAAGACTGACAGGTTTAACCAATGAAATGTTCCACACTTTCCTATCTTAAAAAGTGCTTTACACATCACTACTGAAACAAGACTGGGAAGCGGTAACAACTGCAGAAGCCACCATAGATCCGTGGGTATTAACTACACTATTCATTCCACATTTGTACGTTTTTCATAAGTTTTCCTAAGCTTTAAATCACCAATAAAAATTGAAAGACAAATGAAAAACTGGGGAAATATATTTTCTGCATATGGTAAAGGGTTAAAGAATATAGGACTTTACAAGTCAAAAGCAAACAATAAAAAATGAAAATCAATTAAGAATACATTAAAAAATACAAATAAGCATTAAACATTAACCTCACTAGTAATCAAAAATAAGTTAAAACAAGAATAAGACACTATTTTTTGCTTATCAAATTGGCAAATATTTAAAAGAAAAACTAATTGTTAAGAGCATGCCAGAAAACAGGTATATTTTTAAACTTTTAAATGTGAATATAAACTGATACTATATTTCTGGTTGATTTTTTTAGTAATATGCATAAAACCTATTATAGTTGGCAAGTCTACATCTAGAATTTACTCGAGAAGAAATTAAGAAGACATCCAAAGATATATTTTTAAGATGTTCATTCCTACTTCTGTATAAGAGTGAAAAACTGATAAAATTTGAATATCCAATCATGAAAAGAATAAGTGAATCATGGTATCCTCCTTACAGTAGGAATGTCATCTAGAAATTGAAAATAGTGTCATAATGGCAGAATATGTGTACCAACAGGTCAGAAATGGACACAATGCTGGAGCTGACAAAGACTTAGAGATCATTTAATATCCTTATTTCATGCCACACATGAGGAATCTTGTGCACATATACAGAAAGAGGTCTGCCCAAGGTCACATACAATATTAGTTTCTTCATCCTATAGTCCCCTCCTAACCATGAGGATGATAATAGCAGCACTAGAGACTAAGAGCCAGACACTTTGGTGAATCTAACATGTAGCATCATCTTTACTGCTTAAAACTGTATCCAAAAGGGAAGAGAGAACAGGGAAAAGATATTCAATATTAAGTCTCTCAGAAGTCAATGGATGGAGGGCTGGGGGTATAGCTCAGATGGTAAAGTGCTTGCCTCGCATGCACAAGGCTGTGGGTTTAATCCCCAGCACCACCAAAAAAGAAATGAAGTCAATGGATGGGCAGGCATCAAGGGACAGGTGATGTGATGAGCCTTGGGCAGCACAAGGAACCCTCTTTATCAGTGCAGTTACCAGAGAACACAGGTAAAGCAGTAGGTTCCTCTCGGTTCAGTAGGCTCCTCAAGAAGGGAGTTTCCTTCTAATGGGCTTCTACTTTCTGTATAAAGCTGGAGAGTTATCTGAGAATATGTGAAGATCTCTTGGTCAAGTGTTTCAAAAATATTGAGAGCATTTCAAATAGCTTTAGTTGAGAACACACAGAAAGGTTCACTAGGGAAATCAGAAAGACTGCCAGCACACATTTGATCCTGACATGACTTTCTCCAATCACTCTGGGCCTAGTCATAAACATGGAGGAGGAGAGGTGCATTAAAAACAAAACAAAACAAAACAAAACAAAACAAAACAAACAAACAACAACAAAAAAATATGACTCAGGCTAAAGCACTCAATTCAGAAAAGCAATTTTGTTTCTTCCCTAAAAGTTTGTGAAACTGAAGAGAACAATCAGGTTTACATGGATGCAGTGAAAATCAGAGGCTTTAAAACATCAGCTTGGGTTTAAAAGAAAAACTCCACAGACCACCATCCCAAAGAAAAGAAGTCAAGAGTCTTCAATTAAAGACTAGCCCATTCTTTGTTATTCTTTTTTAGCTTCCACAGCTCCTACTTTGGAATAAAAGACTTTAAAGATGCTTTTAGGCTTGAGGTTTTGAGATTCTATAATTAGATTTTAAGGTAAGTAATACTTTCAAAAGAATATTCTTCCATCCTGGCAGATGTACATGCCTTCTACAAACTGGTAGAAGATCAAGAGTTTCTTGATCTCTTGCTTCTGAGAACTCTTGCTTCTCTAGCTTTTCCTGCAGCATGAAAATGAAATTGTGAAAATGCTTCAGAAGACAAGAAAGAAAATGATATAAGACAGAGGAAGAAAGTCTCTGAGTCCAGGCAAATTTTTAGAAAATCAGAATAACTAAAGTTCTCTGTTGCACAAGTTACTCTGCATGAACTGACTGCTCTGAAAATGAGTATGCTTTCCATCTGTCAGCATTGATACTAATTCCATTATGATACTGATGTTTTCTTCCTGAGTAAAACTGAAATTTTGTTTTTCAAATATTAATAATTTTGTACATTTTAAATGTTTTGTTTATCTGAATGTAACACTACATTATGCTATTTCAATGTAAGATTTAATTTTACTTATCGTTTGTAACAATATTTGAAAGCAAATTCTACTTCATTTGTATATGCAATCTGAAAAACATCATAATTATAAATAAGACCAAAGCTTTTTAAAAATTTTCCCTTTTTGCCAATGACTTCTCTATCCAGCAAATTAATACATAATCAGGGGCAAAAAAACTGACTTCCTATTTATGAAGACCAACAATGTGTCAGGCACTGTGGGAATTTGGGGGGATACTACAGTAATATAAAATAAAGAAAAATTAACATAAGATACTGACAAGTTGTCCTTATTTTTAGTAATTCAAAATAAGAGGTATTTGGCTTTGATTTTAGTAATTTCTAGAAATACTGCATGTCTAAGCCTGAGACCAATGTGATTAGCTGGAAAGGGGAAAGCTCTAACTATATGAATAACAATTTTACATGGTGCCAAAGAATAGCACTTAGATGAATACTGTTAGTCTTTCCCCTAAGGGAAATTAATTTTTTTTTAACACTTAAAAAGTATTGTTAGAAAGAAACCAAAAGTTTAAAAGCTGTAAAATCTGTTGAAAACAAAACACTCCTAAGCAGCGTTTTGCATTTGCATACCTTTGGTTACATGTGGAGTTACAGTAGTATTTTTGATATCAGGAGTGGTGGTTGTTTGTTCTGTCTGTGCAGGAAATTCATTGTTACTGCGAGGTTGTAGTGGTTGAGTAAATTTGGGGGCACGACCTGAAAAAAAGTTTTTAAATTAATTTTTATCTATTCCAACATTTAAGATAAATTTAAGACACTAAATTTATTTTATAATTTAAGATACTAAAGATAAATTTATTTTATAATATTTTTAAATATATTTATGGAAAATTATAGCACAAATCCAGAAAATAGCACATTCTTGCATTAAAAGTAGGCATACCTTTGGCTATTCTGGGAGGGGCTGTAGTATTTTTAAGGTCATTGCTGTTTCGAGGAGGTGGAGGCTGAGTAAGTTTTGGAGGACGACCTTGAAAAATGGTTTAGAAAAGTTTATACATTGTGTTTTTAAAAAGCATAAATGTCTGAGATTTCCTAAAGTACTTAATTTTACAGAGTAGATTTTAAGTCTCAGAATATATCAGAAGTTTAAATACTGCATTCTGCATTAAATGCATACATATACTATGGCTTTTCTGATTTAAATAGTCAAATCATCTAAAAATAATCTTAGGAAGGAGAATGTTGGGCAGCAGAATGATGTTGAATTCCAGAACTATATAGGTGTAACCACAATTTGACATATTATTTATTTGATTAATATTTATGCAGAGCCAATTTTATGACAAGTACTGTGGTAGTTGTGGGGATACAAGAGTAAACATTAAAATATTGAAAGAGGTTATTCCCATTTTTAATTAATTGAAACTAAGATGTACATATTCTAAGGTTACCTTTGGTGCTTATGGTATGTTAGAGTGCACGAGACCTGATTAAAAATTATTAAGACTAACTTTGGCAAGCAATCTCAATAATATCATACACCATGAGAATGATGTTACCTCCTCTTTTATTATAATTTTGGAAAACATTCTGATATGTAACTTTTTAATACAGTAACTATTTACCTTTTAAAATCATTTTTTAAAAATTTAATTATATATTCTAATAGGATTTTTAAAGGTAAAGAGTTACCCTCTGATCATTTCACATTGTATACAAGTATTGAAATGTATGGGGTACATGTACCCTACAAATATGTACAATTATAATGGATCAATTAAAAATATATTTAAAAAACTAGTGAAAATGACATTTTTGAAATACACTGTCTTTTTACCTTTAGGAATAAACTGACATCCAAGCAGTTCCATTTTCATGGCAATTTTCTGCTGCCATTGAGTAGGGTTCACTCTAATAAAACGTGCAATAATTGGTGGCAAAAAGTTATTACGCACATCCTGGTGATAATCTTTGTTTCCTTGAAATATCTTTTAAAAAAAGAAAAGTTGGTACTTAAATCAACAGAGGTCAGGCCTAAATCACTCCACCTAAACATGCTTTTTGCTGTGGCCTTAAACAACACCTGCAATATATGAGTTAATTTCTAAGAAAAAAATGTAATCAATTAAAAAAAATCAAGATGCACATTTTCCATTAAAAATTATAAAAGAATACTGCACACAAAAATTATTTAATTTGGGAAAAGGGTTCAGTTGTAGTGAGACTGCTCACTGTATTAACAACTATAGTCCTACAGAATTACCAGTGATTTAAATGTATTGATTTTAATTTTAAAGTAAAAAAAATAATAATTGATCATACAAGGCCTCAGAGGGAAAGGTTTGTTTTTATCTTTTTTATAATTGTATCCTCAAAACACAGCTAAAATGAACATATACAAGCAAGCACATAACAGATACACACCTCCACCTACTGGATAAACTTCACCAAGGCAGTTCCCATAAGGTATTCCTAGTGTTCAATACTGGTTGATTTGTGAACCAGAAAAGTAACTTTGAAACACTGCTCCATTCCTAATTTAATGATCAAACTAAATAGCTACAAATACACTATATAAATAATCCTTAGATAAAAATATGATTTTAAGTGACAATCTTATTCCCTCAATTATGTCAAGCTAATAATAATAGCATTTTTACACTGGAATAGCCCTTAATTGTTTCAAAAGCAGTTTCATGTAATTAACTCAATTGCTCTCATGACAAAATGGGCAGGGAACAGGAAGCTGTAACTCAAAATGTAAACAGACTGCATAGCTACTCAATGACAAGGCTGTGACTTGAATCTGGATCTTCTGATTTAAGTAGAGGGTTCCAAAACCCTAAAAAAGTTCCCTAGGCCAAATCAATAAGTAGTTTCTAAAGACCATTAATAAGTAGACAATAGCAGCTATGGTGAAAGCAAGTAAATGTTTAACTTCTCAAGTTATTTCCAAATACTAAGGCTATTTCTTCTTGGTTGATTATGAAGAAGTTAGACTATAAACCTCTAAGATGTGTTAATAACCTTCATTTTCTTAACATTTGCTTTAAGTTATAATAATTTCTAAGCTTCCATGATTTCTTTAGATATTAAGTAATATCTAAGGCAATTATTTGCAGTCTTATTTTATTAAGGAACAGAAACTTTACATAGCAGAACATCATTTTAGAACATAAAAACTATTACTAAGATCTTTAAAAAATTCTATAAAAATTGAGTAAAGATTTTTTTATGTTCAAACTATGATCAATTACTGAGAATTCCTGTGTATTTTGTAAGATGTGACTAATATAAAATGGAAAGGGAAGTCAAAGTTCCTACCCATCAAGGAACTTAAATTTTCTTGGATATTATCAAATATAAAATATGGCAAAATATTAGAAAATAACTTGATAGCAAATTTGTAGATATGTATTAATTCCATTTTCTGAAAATAAAACCAATTTTTCTCCCCATCTATCTGCATGTGATCATGCACATATGCAGGCTTAGAAGAGGTGTGAAAATGAAAACACCAATTCCCAAGGAGAAGGTAGGTGAGAGCGCAGATGGGAAAATGTGAGAGAAAAGACTGGTGTTTTCTATGATTCAGTGTGAGAATTTCCATTTCTGTCTATGATAGAGTAACAGGGATTAGACTCATTCTTCAGCTTTAAATCGGAAAACCTGGATAAAACATAAAAAGAGTGGTTCTCAACCATGGGTCAACAGGCAGCATAGGTGAATAATCACTGGGAGAAGAGAAACAAAGCGAGCCCTGCTATTGCCCCAGTACTGTCTAGAGAGGGTTTTCAGATACTACACTGTAGGAAGAGAGATCCTGCACAAAGCCTGACAGTTACTGAGTGGAGGAGACAGAGCTCAATCCAATAGGCAGCTGAAATTTGTAGGGCAGAGTTACGGAAAGAAGGAATAGAGTAAAAGTAGGACAGACTGACTTCTAGGATCTATAAGGGGGTTTTCATTTAAATCTTTAACTGTATGAAAGAAACAACCTGTGGCCAGGAAAAGAACAAGGAGCCAGTAGCATGATTCTTATAGATATGCGAACACCTCACATTGCCAACACATAGACTGGAGAAACTTGACAATGCATGGTACCTCGAGTTGAGTGGAATTAGAAGAGTACTGTCTCATTAGTAGGGGAAAAATTAGAACTAATGCCTGCTCATGTCTTAACAAAGCTTAAAAGGAAGACTTGAAAAGAACAAACTGTTTTCTAACAGTTTAACTGCATCACAGAATAAAGCTCAAAAATACATAAGGGAGTAATAGTAAAAATCCAGCACCAAATAATGGTATAATGGTGGCACATCTGATCAAAAATTATCAGGCATGTAAAATGTAAGCCTTGATATTAACAAATATCAAAGAATCCAGATAAAACACATGATAAAAATCAGTAAAGACATTAAAAGTTATTATATGTTCCATATGTTTCTAAGATACACAAGAGACACAAAAGAAATTTTAACAACCTCAAACTGAAAATAAGAAGTGAGAAATACAATATTAGAGATAAAATACTTTGGACAAGATTAATAGCAGATTAGACACTACAGTAGAATTAATAAACTTGAAGATAATCGAAATTTTCCAAACTAAAACATGCAGAGAAAAAGACTGAAAACTAAAACAAAACCCACTGTACCAGTGAACTACAAAATATCTTTATAAGGGCCATAGTACTCATAAAATTAGAAGTAGGAATGGAAAATATTTGAAGAAAAAAATGGCATGTAATTTTCTGAATTTGATGCAAATCATAGCGTACAAATCCAAGAAGCTCAAAGAATCCTAAGCAGAAGAAATACGAAGAAAATTCCATGAAACCACATCATAATCAAATTGCTTAAAACAAATAATAAGGAAATCTTAAATTATAACCACAGGAAAAAAGAAACATTATATATTGAGTAACAAAGATAAAACTGATAGTACATTTCTCCTTAAAAATAATGCAAGTTAGAAAACAGTGGACCAATAAATTTAAAGCACTGGAAAGGGAAAAGACAACCTTGGATTCTATAGCTAGTGAAATTATCTTTCAAAAATGAAGGGAAAAGGTCTTTTCCAGAAATATATTTCAGCGCTGTTAGAAGGTTTTTTTAAAACAAAATTTATTTTTTAATTGAACACAATATCTTTATTTATTTATTTTTATGTGGTGCTGAAGATCGAACCCAGGGCCTCACACGTGCTAGGTGAGTACTCTATCGCTGAGCCGCAATACCAGCCCCTACAAGTTTTTATAATATAAACATGGATAATTCTTACATTTAAAAATTCAACTTATTCCAGTTAAATATGGATGTTCTCATGGCAGAGTGGTCAAGTTTGGGGCATTAAACAGAAGAGAGGTATGATAATGTTGCTATTTACCTCAACAAGGAGGGAGTTCATCAAAGACAAAGTTCACCGAGATATCAACAGGAAGAGAGGAGAGAGGGCCTTGACTAACAGCAGAAGAGTTTGAATATATGTAAATGGTAACTGGGAGCCCTTGGAGTTTTGAAGAGAGATGAGAAAAGTAGTAATTAAAGATATTTTACCAAATTATATATATGAAAGAAAATATCATGTAATTAAAACCAATTTTTTTTTAATAACTTTACTTATCTATTTTTAAGTGGTGCTGAGGATCGAACCCAGTGCCTCACATGTGCTAGGCAAGTGCTCTCCTGCTGAGCCACAACCCCAGCCTAATTGAAACCAATTTCATTGCAAGTTAACTGAAAAAAAAAAAAAAATGTGCTCCTAATTTCAATTCTAAATGGGAGGCATCATCTTCCTTGGAGACAGGCACTCACTCCTCCATTTAAAGATAGATCCCTTTGGTGGTCACAGGCAAGAAGTGTGTGTGAAAGGTGTAAACACCTGATGAGACCCATTTTTGCCTTCTCTCTACATCTTAACATCTCCTCTGGTTCATTCTAACATCTTCATCATCTCTATTATTTTTTTAGTTGTCGATGGACATTTATATTATTTATGGAGCTGAGAATTGAACACAGTGCCTCACATTTCCTAGACAAGCACTCAACCACTCAGCCACAACCCCAGCCCCAATCTTCATAATCTTCTGCTAACTAAAACGAAAATTTCCTAATAATCATTAGATGTTAAAGAAATTATTCGGGCAGGAAAGAGAGAAGTATTTTAAAATAAAAGTTGGCAAGATGACCTTGAAATGACCTTCCAAGTCTTAAATGCACTTTTAGCCTTCAGCTTTTGTCTTTTCCCTCCTGTCTATGAAGTAGAAATCAGGAATAAATTGGTGTCATTTGATGGATTGATGAGAAAAGTATTGAAAGACAAGAATTTATGAGTTACTTTGGAGTTTCTCAAGTGGCCAAACAATTCATTTAAAAATTCAGTGATAAAAATTAGTATTGACGGGGCTGGGGATGTGGCTCAAGCGGTAGTGCGCTCGCCTGGCATACGTGCGGCCCGGGTTCGATCCTCAGCACCACATACAAACAAAGATGTTGTGTCCACCGAAAACTAAAAAATAAATATTAAAAATTCTTTAAAAAAAAATAGTATTGACTAAACAAATCACAAAAAGGGATCCAGAATCACTGAGAATTTTCTAACTATAGTCAAAAGGGTAAAGCCAATAATCAAACTACCTAAAATAACCAGAAGAGGGCAACATGATACAAAATGACATTTAACTTTTTCATTTGAGAACTTCTGTGACTTTTGGCAAAGTTTCATTTTTTAAATGTTTTTTAAAAAATACCTTGCTTATAATTTTACCTTATCTTGCTCCACACCAGGCTCTCTATACACAGTCCATTTCTGCCCATCATCACTGTACAGAATTCTGTAGGCAGACACATAGTAATTGTGTTCCACCAACGTGGATCCGGTGGTTATAATGCCTGAGGAATGAGTTGCTTCCATTAGTGCAAAGGGCCTGACTCCCAAGGTTGATTCAATATTAAAGCATAAACTTCTAAGATGCACTGTACAAACATTTTTGTCCATTTTGTCCATGGCTCATTTATTAAGTACTAATTTTCATCATAGTAGTTACTAACTCCTTGGTTTTATTCCTTTGAAGAAACAGAAATAATTATGGGTACAAATAAGGAAAGAATTATTCTATTTTGGCAGTCTGTATTCCTATCATTATAAAATATATTTCAACTTCTGAGTAAGACTGCCCTCCTGGGAATAAACAAATTAAAGATCATGACTTGTATTATTCTTGATACTAAAGCAAAATAAATCTTTTAACAAAATTACCTAAACCAATCCCAATCAGTTATTCTGATCATTTGCTATATTCCCCCAAATTAAATAAATATATGCTTAGCACTTGTGAAATATTGTTATTTATAGGACTTAAAATGGACTCTCCTTGAACATAAATTTCTCTTATTGACTCTAAGAGATGATTGTTTAGGTGCCTCAAAATCACTTTATTGAAACTCTAATTTAAAATAATTTTAATTATATTAAAATTAATTTAAAATGATTTTATTATTAAGAAAACTATTAAGAATCAAATACCAACCCCTCTCCTTTGTCACCTTTTTAAAAATGCTTTCATTAATGCATTATGGTTACATATGATAGTGGGGTTCATTTTGACATAATCAAACATGCATGGAATTTAATTTGCTCCATTTCAGTCCCCAGTGCTCCCTCTGGCCTTCCTTCTATTTATTGTTGTTTTTTTTTTTTTATTTTGAAATTGTGCTTTATAGATAAACATAAAGGTGGAATTCACTATGGTATATTTATGTGTGTATACACAGTAATTTTGACAAATGAATTTCACATTTCTTCCCTTTTTCCATCCCTCCTCTCTTCCTATCTCCTTCCTCTACTCCACTGACCACCCCCTTTTCCCCTTACTTTGCTCTAGTTTCTGCGTATCAGAGAAAATATTCAACCCTTGACTTTGAGTCTGTCCTTTGCCATCTTTTATAAAACTACTTCCAGTCATATTCATGCCAGTTTAAAAAAAAACTAAAATCACATACTTAAATTTTCTATGAAAATCTCAGATGTCATCAGATTTCCAAATAAAATGAGTATTATCAATTACTATACAAAATTATGTCTCTTAACCTGTTATCTTCTTTTCCTTATTCAGATCTATTTGTAACCACTGATACTCATCAGTGACAAAAGCAGCCCAAGGAGGGCCAGGCTTTTTCAGCCTGGCCTTCTCAGGTTTCCAACTATTCTCTTGCCCTGTGTGGTCAGTCCACTCCAGTACAGATGATGCTGTTATTTGAGGATCAGCAATCACACCCGATTCCATCCCTAGTGTTCCATAACAACCTGAAAGAAAGCAGGAAGTACATTTGGTTTCTGTACAGAATTCTGTAGGCAGACACATAATAAATTCAAGATCTTTACAAACTTGTTTATTGCAGACTGCTAGGCAAGTGCTTCTTGGAACTATATCTTTGTGTATAATCAGGAAGCCTACAAATAATTACTTATAATGCCTAATACAAGTACTATGTAAATAGTTGTTACACTGTATTGTTTAGGGAATAATGACAAGAAAAAAAAAATCAGTACATGTTTGGAACGTATGCAATTTTTTTCCCCAATGTTCTCAACTAGCAGATGTGGAATCATGGATACAAAGGACTGACTGCATTCATTTACAAGCAGTAACTGTTAGTGAACGGAGATAACATTACCTTGCCCCAGGACATCAACCAGATAAGTGGGCAACTCAATCCTTTACCTCCTTCAGGTTTTTGTTTGTATGTCACATTCTCCATGAAGCCCGCCCTGATCTACTAAAAACTTCAAACCAAGTCCTCCTGCATTTCCTATCCTTCTTCCTTGCCTTATTTTTCTACATTTTTATCAGATTATAAATAGTACATTGTAAACAATAATATATTTACTATTTGTCAATCTCTCATTACAAGAATGTAAGCTACAGGAGGGCAGGAGAGTTCTCACTACCAGCAGAACAGTGCCTGGCAAATGAAAAGTGGTACTCAGTAAATATTTCTTTGGTCAAATGAATTCCTTCTTCAGAGAAGTTTAAAAATCATCTTCTCTAATCATCTTCTCCAACATAATTTCCTGATTAATACAGAGCCTGTGGTTTATTTTGTTCATGGTATTATTAGGCACCTTTTTTGGGGGGCGGGGGTACCAGGGATGAACTCAGGGATGCTTAACCACTGAGCCACATCCCCAGCCCTATTTTGTATTTTATTTAAAGATAGGGTCTCACTGAGTTGCTTAGCACCTTGCTTTTGCTGAGGCTGGCTTTGAACTCATGATCCTTCTGCCTCAGCCTCCTGAGTCGCTGGGATTACAACTGTGCACCACTGTGTCTGGCTACCAGGCATCTACCTTGTTCATCATGTTTCTATGACAAGTAAATGAGAAAATGCAAAAACCAGCAGTTGGCATGGTGTTTGAAAAATATTAGTTTGTTTTATTTATTTATTTAAAGATTTTTTTTTAAGATGGACACACTATCTTTATTTATTTTATTTATTTTTATGTGGTGCTAAGGATCGAACCCAGTACTTCACATGTGCGAGGCAAGTGCTCTACCACTGAGCTGAAACTCCAACCCCAGTTTATTTATTTACTTAATTCCCCCCACCCGAGTATTGGGGATTAAACCAGGAGTCACTCTACCACTGAGCTATATCTCCAGACATTCTTCAAACAAGATTTCATAAGTTGCCCTGGCTGGTTTCAAACCTGTGATCCTCCTGCCTCAATCTCTGGAGCAGCTGGGATTCCAGACATGGATCACTATGTCCAGCTCCAAATATTAGTTATTCTACCACGCGGCCTGCGCAGTGGTTTCATTAATGAGGTTCTAGGCATAAAGTTAGTTAGACGAGATCGAAATAAAAACACAAGACTCAATTACCTTAATTCTATTGCTAGGTCCGAGACGGCTCCCCTCTCTGGTTCGCTCCTCTAGCCGCCCAGCAGGGCAGCAAGGATTACTCAGGGCTAGCAGGAGAGAGAGAGCGAGCACGCCGGGGAGTAGCCTTTTATTAGGGAACCAGAGATTCAGGGGAGAATTCCATCCAATGAAGGTTGAGGGGGGGCTGCACTCCAAGGTCAGGGTCAGCGATTGGGTCCCCGGGGTCAGTGGTCAGGCACACCCCCACACGGATGGGCTCTCTCATCAGGAGAGGGACGGGAAAAACTTCGACATTTGCCAAAGTGCCTCAGACCCTCAACGGGAGGCACCCGATCACGTGTGAGAATGGCGTCCCACAAGTTATCATACACATTATTATAATATAAAGTCCATGAAAGGCTTACCACTTGTCTTAAATGTAAAAAGACTTGTAGATAAGTGTCCCCTGAAAGAGAGAAAGATGACACATAACACATGACTTCCTCATATTTATCTCAGTGAAACTTTTTTTCTTGGTTTGGTTTTTCCCTCCACTGTTTAAAGAACTAAAGTTTCCACAGTTAAAAATTAGTACCTGGTATTGTTCTTAGTCTCATTTCTATGCAGAACAACTTTTGAAATCAGCATGAACAACTTTCTGTATAAGTATCTAACTCCTAGTTTCACATACAGTTATGCAAATATGTCAATGTAACCTTTGGTATGTACTTTTTTTCTTTTACATGAAATAAATAGACCCCAAACTTTTCTGTGCTTCTGATGAAAGTACATGTGAACCACGTATAGACAACCAACATGTCTGAGAGCGGGTTTCAGTGTTAGAATGTAGTATTATGTCTGGATTTCACAGGAATGAGCAGAATGGGTGAGCTGAGGATGACGGAAGATGAGATATATGTGGAATTTGCCATGTGGCAGGTAGTAAGTCTCCAGGGCACCTGGAAGAATAAGATTGTCAGTGCAGACTCCTGCCCTTAACACCGCGTTCAAACTGTCACAAAAGCACAGAATCTATCTATATGTTTTTAAAGTATGAAAGACAGAAGTCACATACACAAACACTTCTTTCTAGTGGTAGAACAGAGGAAAGGAATAAAAGAAGGGATCCAATACCATGCACAAGACACTAAAGAAAAGGAAGGTGGCTTATTGCACACCATGGCTGGACAAATGAAAGCCCATGCATGGCCCATTGTGTATGGCCAGTGGGCTACAGTTGTGAATAAAACAAATGAACAAAAATAAGTGACAGAGACACGAGGCCCATAAAGTCTAAAATACATACTAGATGGCTCTTTAAGAAAAAAGTTTGCTAACTCCTCTGTCCTGTTCTGGGCATGGGTCATACTCCTATCATCTGAATCTGGTCTAGGATGAGAAACTGACTTCAGTTACGCTTAATACTGTCTCCAGGACCAAGAATATCTAAAAGGCAATGTTTATTTTAAAAAGCCTACTAATATGTATTTCTACTTAATGTTTCAACTTCTCCTGTATTTGATGTCTAATCTGTTTTGTAAAACAGCAGAATACTGTAGGGACCATGAAATTACATTCTTGAATATTCTCTTGGGGTGAGAGGGACATTCCTAATATCTCTGCTTTATACCAAGATTTATTTTATATTCAAAGTATTTCAATTATCATTGACCCATCTTGGTTTGTGTAGTTCTGCCTTCTGCTTCTTACAGTAAGAATTTGGCAACAAACCTCTAAACTTTTACTCCAGAATATTTCAACATTTACAAAAGAAGAAATAAATTTCCCTTCCAAACAACTAGCTTACTGAAGTAGAACAAATCAAAATAGTGTGATATTGCTTATACTCCTGAAAATACTAAGACATGGAGAACAAAATGGTTGATGCTTACTGCATAAAAGTTATTTCAGGAACACCATGAAGAAAGAATGATTTTGTTGCAATCTAGCTAGTTCCTATACCCCCCACCCAACATGCTTATTATAATTAGCATATATACTTACACCACAGATGTAACGTTGTTAGCCAAAGAACTTTCATAGTATGGGATGCCTTTACTAATTACAACACTGATTTGGCCACCTAACACATTTGACACCACTCCTGCATGCACACCAGCCATGCACAATGGCGAAGACTTGAAGAAGGAAAAAGAAAAGGTTAGTTTTTATTTTTCATTTTTTGGGGGTAATTTTATATAAGCAAGATATTTATACTTCCTCAATCAGTTGATCAGGGGAGTTTACTCATAAAAACAGATGATTGATGCTATAGGACAACACATTTTTTTAGCAGAAGAAAAAGAATAAAACATTACATATTACTAAAAAGAAATATTCCTAAATTGAAAGGATGAAGATATATAATAGATACATATTTATCTATTCTGGAGTTAAAAAATAAAGTTTATCACAAATTTAAATCTATATCCAACTTACGTCTCTATATCCATGAGGAATTGTTCCAGATATCTCAACAAAAGGAAGCAGACAACCAGCTGGACAGTACTTACTGGCAAATAAAAACAAGTAAAAGATTATATAACACTGTACTTGCTAAGGTTTACATCAAAAATACCACACATACATGTTTCAGTTCAATGTAACTAGCATCGCCTTCTATACTGACAGAACCACCACTACCAAATGCCCTTCAGACTTTCTTCTACCCACACTCTCAACATGTCCTCATATTATCTACAAAAATGTTCTTACATTCTACATATTGCTTTGACACTTCATAATGAACGGCAGACCAAAGAGAGATTCATCATATTTCATGTTTATGTGAATGTTTATTATATTGTCTGTTGAATATGGGCTGTGCTAGAAACTGGGTTTACAAAGGTCACCCAAGTAAATATGGCCCTTGCAATCATAAAGTTAATATTCTAGTGACAGAAAAAGACATTAAAACAATACTTGTACAACTACTTAGATTTTGATTCTTCTATAATGAAAAGGCACTTTGAAATAACTGGGAGAATTTTAATGTAATACAAGTAATACAAACATTTGGTAACCTTGCTATGTCATGGAGCATTCTAAGTGTTTTGAGTAATCCACACAAGAATTCTATGTGGTAAATACTATTATTATCCTCCTTGCAGAGAAGGAAAATAAAGAACTTTGTGTCAACAGACCTGCTGAAAGGCAGATGTGCTCCAGAGACTGTACTGCTACACAGGGCTCTCTGCACAGTTCAGGGACTGGGGCTCTAAGGAAGTGAAAGCTTAGCAGTGATCTGGCAGATGGAAGAAGTAAGAGGTGGGCACTGTATAATGATCACTAGGAAAAGCATGCCCTGAGGCAGGACGGCCTGGTGTGTGTCTGCAAGAGCAGATGGCTGATGCAGGTACAATGAGTGAGCAAAAGGAAGGTCAGATAGATGGGCAGAGATGACATCATGCAGAGGCCCTGTGAGCTAGGGAATATGTTTCTAAGTAATAATAGGAAGCCAGTAAAGGATTTGACAGCTTACATACATAATCTGATTCATATTTTTTAAATAAAGATTATTCTAGCTCCTAAGAAGAAAAGAGACTGCAAGAAATCATGAGAGGAAGCTGGGGTGGTGGTGAAGGAGCTAAAAGTGGAGGGAGACAAGCAGACTCTCTACCAACTGATGTCTGGGTTACTAGTGTTGACCAGGATCCCTCAAATGCTAAAGCCAGCGCTCTTTCCACAACAGCAGGTTGGGAGGAGGTCGGTGACATGGGTCTTGAAAGATGAGAATGATTGTGTCTAGCATAGGGAATAAAGTCATTCTATGCAAAATGTCTGAGAACTCAGAACCAGTATAAATAAATAGTATACATAGATAAGATTGGAAAATTGGCCCACGGCTATTTGTGCATGACTTTGAAGACTAGACTAAGGAATACGAACAACTTCTTATAAGTTTCTCAAGATTTTTAAGCAGGTAAAAGATCACATACACATTTTAGAATGCCACTTGAAAGTTGTTTGAAATTAGAAAACCAGCAAAGATGAGAAATAGGAAATCTATTAAAAGATAATCTTAGTCTAAGCAAAAAAAAAAAAAAATCAATAAAACAGAGAAATAGTAGTGAAATGCTACTTGGGAAAGAACACTAAAAAATTCTGTAATAGCATAAACCATCCCCATTCCTTTTTTCTAAAAGAAATAAATAAAATAAAATGAAATAGTATTATTACTCTTACAAATACTTTTGCCAGGTTTTAGAAAGCAACTAGTTCTATTTTTAAAGCATTTAAAAATTTTACTTTCATTTTGAAGGCTTATGCTACAATTAAAGCAAAATTTAAACAGGGCAATTAAATAGCTTTAAATAATCTCTAATTTTCCACTCTTGAAACAATGATTGTGTCACACATTATACATTAATCTTCAGAGTAAAAGAATAAAGTGTGCATGCACAAACACACAGTCATTAATATGGTCATACCTGAATTCAGGTTCCAAAAAATTGGATGCAGTGTCCAAACAAGTAATTAGATCTAGGGAAAAAAAATTCAATGATATTGAGATTTATTACTCTTGTTTAAACATCAAGTATTACAGAATCTCAAATTATATTGATGTAAATTTCAAAATCAACAGTACTAAAAATTACAAATTTTCACCAGGCGTGGTGGTGTACGCCTATAATCCCAGTGGCTTAGGAGGCTCAGGTAGGAAGATCACAAATTCAAAGCCAGCCTCAGCAGATTAGTGAGTACTTGGCAACTCAGTGATACCCTGTCTCTAAATAAAATATAAAAAAAGGGCTGGGGATGTGGCGCAAGTGGTTAAGCACCCCTGGGTTTAATCCCTGGTTAAAAAAAAAAACTATAAATTTTTGTTAATCATAGTTATTTCTCTCATATGATATGTCTTGATTCTGGGAGCTATAACTCCTTAATACTGTTTTCTATTACATCACCTCCTGAAGTCATATCATACATGCAGAACATACATACATGAGTAAAATTTGTACACTCTTAGAATGGCTTCTATAAAATACAGCTCCAACAAAGAAAACCATTTCTTGGTTGTTATTATGACTAAAGATGATCCTTTGATGTTTACACACAAGAAAAATAATGACAAATAAGAAGTGAGGTAATTCTGTGGCTCTAGCTAATTGCATTTGAAATCTGGTCCACAGACAGAAACTGCAGCATCAGCATCTTCTGAGAACTTAGAAGATATTCAACCCCATCCAGACTTACAGAATCTCTGGAGAGGGCGCTCAAGAATTTGTTTTGAAAAACATTCCAGGTAATTCTTAGGCACACTTAAATTGAAGAATCACTGCTCTAAAGAAATAAAAACTCAAATTTTAACATTTTTTTCTATCTAGAAATCAATATATCCAAATAACAGCTTAAACTACCTCTAATTAAGACCTAGTTCCTAGGCTATATAAAAGGAAGTTTTCAATTAATAACACTTAGTGGCTTCCTTCTGCTCTTGGGATTGAGAACAAAGCCCTCAATGTGGTTCAGAGTCTTAAAGGATTTGGTTCCTCCTCTCTCTACTCTTGTCTTGTACTCACCTTGGCTTCTCACCACTAACCCTCTTTGGAGACTCTGGCACATGATGCTCTTTCAGGCTAGAAGATTTTTCCATTATCCCTTAACCTAGCTGACTCTCCTGTAAGATCTTATCTGTTAATTCCTCATAGAAACTGCCTTGACCTTTATAAGCCAAACTCCATTAGCACATAGTAGGTACTAAGTTTTGTTTGTTTTAATGAGCAGTTGACTATTACATGTTCTCAGTATACCATATGCTATGTGAGATTGCTTTTGTTGATGGAATTACTAATTATAAACAATATGACTTTGTAATGTCTAGTCGCTGGACAAAACTGGGACTGTCTTCATCTTTGCACTGCCAGCAGCAATTACAGCATGGAGGACATGCTGGAGACTTTCCTTGAAGATTACTGAATCGATGGAAGAATGAAGTTTCTGATAATTAGTGTTTGGCTAATTTCAATCATTTACTAACCTGAAGGGAAGCAAATCAGGAAAAAGACCCAAAGACAATCACAAAAGTAAGATATTTTACATATAAATGTTTGGTTAAGAACTGTCAAGATGGTTACTACATTGATGGAGCAGCATACTTCCTAGCACACAGCAGGTACATAAAGCTGATACATTATGTCCTCCAAAGCAAACCCAGGATAACTGATCACTCTATTTTACAATTCTAAAGAAATTTTATATTTATTATCCAACTGAAATACGCCTTAAAAAAGAGCATAAAAAGTGCATTATGCTAATTGGAAAGTGGCATTATGAGAGCAATTGTATGGATCATATGCACACATCATAGGCATTGGAATGATTAACTTACATCTGTGTTTTAGGGGTAACAAGCCTCCACAGGGGTTCACTACTACTTAGTTGACTGACTTCGAAAAGCAGACAAACTGAATTATGTACACTCTATAGTTACGCTTGTCAGTCTTTGAACAGCATCAATGAAAATCAATTTTCCACTTTCCTGCTCCACCAAAAAAATTTCCAACTTCTAAGATTAAAAATTCAGCTTCTAAGATTAATAGCCTGTGATGAAAAAGTACCTGTGTGGTCCAACATGGCATTCAAGCCACAAGATGACTGCCAGCTGGCCTGGTTACCTTCACAGCACATGCCAGAAAGCTGGTTGACAATGGATATATTTGATCGGAACAGGGCTTTGGTTGTAAATTTGTGCAGTGCTTACCCTCCACATTATGCCATGCAAATGTGCAAGTAATTGCCCTGGCTCTAAAATTCCATTAAGGCTCAAAAAAGCTCCTTTGGAGGAAAATAAGAATTAAAAATAGTTCAAGGAGGGACAAGAAGACTGAAGAAAGGGAAAGCAAGCCACAAGTACAGACTCTGACATTTACAACTTCACAAAAGCAAGTAAAACATTAAGCAGGGAATTAGATTATGTGTCTTTCTTGAAAGCTTTCCCCAAGTAAACAGACTTTCAGAAAATTGTTGCTACTACAAGGGTCCCCATTAATGAAAACACAGCCCGGGAAAGAAACAATCTGTCTCCAACACTTCTGATTGAAATGTTTAAATGAAGAGAACTAAACCCTCTACAGAGTCTGGAACAAAATCCTCAAATTTAAAATTAAATTTTGACATGGGTACTGCTATAGTTTAGATATGAGGTGTCACCCCAAAGTTGCTGTTAATGCAAGGATATTCAGAGCTGAAATGACTGGATTGAGAAAGTTCTAACCTAATCAGTCCATCCTACTTTGAAGGGATTGGCTAGATGCTAATTGCAGGCAGGTGGGGCATGGCTGGAGAAGGTGAGTCACTGGAGATGTTCCACAAGGCTGCATCTTCCCTGTTATCATCCTTCCCTGCTTCCTGATACCACCATAAACTGAGCAGCTTTCCTCTGCTGGGCCCTTCCCTTGTGATGTGCTGCCTCATCTTGGGCCCAGAACAAAGGAGTTGGATATCTATGGGTTGAGACCTCTAAAACCATCAGCACCAAATAAGCTTTTCTTCAGTTACTCTTTTAGGGTATTTTGGTTAAAGTGATTAAAAAACAAACAAACACTAAAACAGGTGCTCAGACAAAGGGGGTTGGGGAGATTAGAGAGACAGTCTTTTAAACCAAGGATGCTGGAACAATTTGATATCAAGAATGAAATTGGATGTGTACCTCATGCCCTATGTAAGAATTATTCAAAGAGGATCTAAATTTAAGAACTAAAACTAAAGACTTTTATAAGAAAATACAGGAGTAGAAATCAGGGATGTAATTAAAAAAATACTTAGAGGTAAATGAGAAAACTGATGCAACATATCAAAACCTCTCGGACAATATAAGGTAGTGCTAGGAGGAAAGTTCAATGCACTGAGCTCATTCATTAAAAGAACAGAAAGTCAACAAATAAATAACCTAATATTATACCTCAAAGCCCTAGAAAAAGAAGAACAAATCAACACCAAAAGCAGGAAAGACAGGAAAATAATTAAAATCAGATCTGAAATCAATGAAACTAAAACAACAACAAAAAATCCAAAAAATTGACAAAATAGTTGGTTTTTTGAAAAAATAAATTGATAAACCCTTAGCCAAGCTAACAAAGAGAAAGAAAGAAAACTCAAATTACTAAAATTTGTGATGAAAAAGAAAACACAGCAGTACATCTTGACCTTAGATTAAGAAATGGTTCCTTAGATATAATGAAAAGAAAAGGCACCAAAATAAAAATAGATAAACTTAAGTTAATCAAAATAAAAACTTTTGTGCTTCAACGGACACTATCAAGATAGAGAAAGACAGCTTAAAGAAACAGTGAAAATATTTGCAAATCATGTCTGATAAGAGTCTATAATCCAGAATACTTGAAGAATATTGAGAAGTGACATCATAACAACATATATCTATGCGATGGAATGTTATTTGGCCATAAAAACGGAATGAAATATTGATACATGCTACAATATGAATGAACTCTGAAAACTTGTAAAGTCAAAGAAGCCAGTCACAAAAGATCACACACTCTGATTCAATATAAAAATCCAGAACAACAACAACAACAAAATCCAGAACAAACATATCTACAGAGGAAAAAAGGTAGTTTGGTCATTATCTAGGATTGGTGAGGCTCGGAGTAAGAAATGGAAAGTGACTGCTATTAATTATAGTGCTTCTTTTGAAAATGTTCTAAAATGGACTTTGGTAAAGATTATAAAATTAAATATACTGAAAAGTGGTGAATGTCATACTTTATGAAAATTGTATGGCATACTTTATGTGAATCATCTCAATAAAATTATTATATAATGTTTAAAAATTTAAAAAAAGATTTCACAGAAGTAATCTCAATTCCTTTAACATATAGCACTTCTGCATAGATGAGTAAAATAAAGCCCAGTAAAAGGTCCAGCATTAGCACTTCTTTCAATCATTCATTTGTTCATTTATTCATTCAGTAAATATTTAATAAATATTTCAGTAAATACTTAAATCTCAGTAAATATTTAATAAGCACATATTATGATTCAGTTAATATTTAGTATTTATTAAGCCATGTATTATGACCAGGTGTTTTCCTAGGCATTAGAGAGAAAGACAAAAATCCCTGAGCATAGGAAGTATACCTCCAGAGGGAATATGGTGGAGAAAATACGCAATATTAGAAAGAAAAATATAGTGTGGTAGAAGAAGATAAGTATTTAAGGAAAATAAGGAGAGTGAGGAAATTAGGAGATGTTAAGAACTTACAATTTTAAGACTAGTGTTCAGGCTAGGCCTCATTTGAAAAGATGACGTCTGAATAAAACAAGAAAATAGGTGAGGAAGTGAGGTATGAGATATATGGAAGTGAAAATAAGTAGTGGATATCACAAAGGCCCAGGTGGAAGCATGCCCAGAAAGACCAGAGTGAAGATGGAGAAGACAAGGAAGAGACAAAGTCAGACAAGTAACAGGAAGCCAAATCTTATAAGGTCTTGGTGGTAAAGACATTTTGCAGAAGGAGATGGGACTTTTCATTTTAATGAGATCACTCTAAACAGCGAATTGAGAGTAGACTGAAGGGGAAAGAGCAAAAACAAAGGTCACTAAGGATTTTACTGACATAATTGAGGCAAGAGTTGATGGTACCTTGAACTAGAGAGACAGTAGTGGAGCTGTCCAGGTGAAGTTAGATTCTGATATACAGACACATTCATCTAGAGAGGCAGATGGCTATGAATTTGAGACAAAGAGAAAAGTCAAAGAAAAATGGTAAGGTTTCTGAACTGAGCAACTTATAAGATGACTTTACACATTAAGTACTAAACACGTATAAAGCACCCAATTATGCCAAATCTACTTTACTGTGTCCTATAATACCAGAAAATCAGTGATATATCTGTTCAAGATGTAGGGCAGCATGTAATTTACTACAGTTTTAACTATGAGCCTCTATGTAGAATTTTTTTGGGGGGGGAGGTCATTTTAGTCCAATACTTAATAAATACAAAAGACTGAGGCACATCTGTAATTACATAAAATACTAATATGGTACATTTCACTAGGGTCCTCTGGACAAAGAGATGCAGCAATATTAAGCAGAACGTCTGAAGCAGACAGGCACTCACTCTCTCCCTTGTTCAACCTAAAGGAGAATTAGCATCTGTAGAGTCCATTCCAGTCTTGACTGTAATCTAACCCAAAGGGAGAGTAGCCTATAAAAAGAACTTCTGACCTTCCCCTTCATCTGCTTTCCTTAACCATGCAAGAGGAAGCAAGTCTCAGACGTGACTGTGAAGGGAGGGTGGTGTAACTATGAGGAAGAGCACGAGAGAATGTAAGGACAGTAGCAAACCAATAATCAACAAAGGGATAAAAAGTTTCATGATTTTTGTAATGAAGATACTAATACCAGTTTTATAAGAAAACTCCAAATTTAGCCATATTACTATCTGTCATAATTCATATACACAGGCTTTTTAAAATTTAAGTATAATTTAAAAGAATTCTCATGATAAATGCAAAGGCTAGAGAACTTTATAATTGCTTCATGAAGTATTTACTTAAACATGAAATCTTAAATTGATCCACACATAATATTGTAAAAATGATACTTGTTTTATTTGTTAAATCAATCCAAAAAAATAACAGCACTTTGGTTACTCTCAAGAAATATTTTTGATTAACAGCATTTGGTATTTTTGAGATTGCTGAACTGAGAAAAATATTTATTTATGTTTTTCCCCAATCAATACTGTTTTATATTCTTGAACGAATTGAAAAGACTCTCATTAGTATTAGAACCCATTTTTACAACAATGCAACACCATCTACATTAGCTGTGGCATATTATTTTTGCACAATTGATAACATTGACTTATAAAGGAAGGGAAGCCTGAGTGTATTTATTCTAACTCAAAAAGCATTAAGTATGACTCCTAAGTTACTGTGTTTAACAGAAGTGAGAAAACATAAAGATAATATATATGTACAAATTCTATTCCTATATTTGCTCTAAGTTCTTTGAATAACTAATTACAAAATTTTCAAGAGCCTGAAGGAATATGTACTCTTGCTTTCATAATCCACACCCTGTCATTTAGCTTGCTGTGTGATATCTCCTTTGTTCAAGTGCTGGAGGATGTGGGATAAGGCTGGTATGGCTGCTAAATTCTCCTGACACTATTAATATTACTGTGTGACCTTAAGGCTAATTCCTCCTTTCCATGATAGAAATCTGGCAATGATTTGTACCAGGTGCAATTTTGTTATGAAAGATTTACATACACAGAACATAACCTATTCAGAATCAACTAGCATTTAAAAAGTGCCTGATCCTGTACTAGGTATTCTTCCTCTTCTCTACTTACATAATTAGAGTGGAGATGAAATTTTAAATTCCTTTTAGAAAAATTATAATCCATCTACGGATTATATCACAGATGAAAAAATTAATACTTTCTTCTGAATGACGTATGTATGGCTCAGTTGTATAAGCAATAAATCACACTGATAGGCTATAAGCCACATATGGTTAATTGGGTCAAAACAAACTCTTTTTTATGCTTAAATTCCTATTGAGATAGAACACAAGGGGCCCAATGCCCTGTCTATGGTATTTTGAACAACGGCTATTTTTGTGGATGGCCTTCACTGTCCCAGGGTTTAACTAGGCAGCAGCTCTGAGCCTGCATGATGGGGTGGAGGTGAGGTTGGGGTTGGAATAGGGGTTGTCACACCTGTAATGCCAGGCACTTCCTACAGCTGTAGCTGGGATGGTTGAGACCTGTCAGCAGATGCCAGCATTTCCTGCCACTTCTGCCACTGCAACAGCAACCATCCTTGCTACCACTTCTGCATCCAAGGCTGCTTCTCTTATTACTGACATAGGGACAACCTGTAGCACCAACGCTGCTGTTTTTGCTGCTGCCACCACTGCCAGACCTGCCATGAGATGACCCTCCAGGCTTGCCAGGGTATTATCCTACAGCCTCCTGGGGCAGTTGTGGTGAGCACCTCCACCATCTCATGACAGTGGAGTGTAGGAGGACATAACAAATGCAAATCCTGGTGCTGAGAGCAGAAGCTGGCAAGATGCCGCAGAAATTCTACTCCCTTGTATAACAGCTGAGTGGCCTGTGTGAGCCCACCTCTTTAAGATGCCTATAAAGTTTCATTCCTCACATCCTAGGAGAGCCAGTCCCAGAACCCCGTCTCATGCACTGCCTCCTTTAGGCTTAAACACAGCCCAATAAAACCTCATTGTAATGAAATTGCTGCTTGCCTCAAGATTGTTATTTTGAATTTATTAAAGAAGCCCAAAGTTAAGCTGGAAACACTAAGAACTGGCAACACTAAGAGCGGAGAGGTGGTAACAGCAAAGGAGCTGCACCTGACCCTTTCCTGATTTCTATACTAACTGAGCCAAAGAACTCTTGGTTGATTGGTAACTTCCTGTGTTAAAAATATAATAAAAGACATATTATAAGCTAGCACAATTCTTTGGTGACCTACACAGTATCTAGGACACTTTTAACAAATACATCAGTATTAACCAATAGTGAAGGACACAGCCACAAGATAGCACGAACACAGCACATGTGTGGTTCCTTTGCATAATTCCTAACACACTCAAAAAAAAAAAAAAAGACACAGAAAGACTGCAATCATTAGGGTGTGCTTCAGGATATTTACATGCCACCTTGATATAAACTTCATTCCATGTGTTGAAGTGACTCTTTTGATTAAAACCACCTAAATAGATAAATTCTGTAACACTTTGCTCATAAACACCTTCATTTTATAAATTAACACTAAAATGGTTATTTTGGGCATTTTATATTATATACACAAACATTATGCATATTCAGTCTTCATTTTCCTATAAATAAATGATATAAAGATATGAACGCAGAGTTGGGCTTGTGGCTCAGCCGTAGAGTGCTCACCTAGTGTGTGAGAGGCCCTGGGTTCAATCCTCAGCACCATATAAAAATAAATAAAACAAAGATATTGTGTCCAACTACAATTAAAAAAATAAATATTAAAAAAGATATGAATGCAAACTAAAACTTCATTAATAAGATCTTACTAAAATGAGTTTCAGAGTTTTAAAATTTTTGAAACTCACAATAAAAATCACAAATAGAAATCTGGCTAAGAGTAACACTCTAAAGAAAACAGACTGTATAAAATTATTGCATAGTTAAGGCAGCAATCTAAAAAATTCACACTCTGTTTTCAAAACCAAAAACATTCCATGTGGGTTGAGGGATATTGGGGGGACAATCAGTTACAGAAATTTGAACTCTATTAGAAAGGAGTTCTTTATTCTGCCTGTTTCATTTATAAGTTTATGTAATCTGATGTAAGATGGAAGAAATGGAAAACATTTGCAAAAAAAGTTAAAGAATGCAGCAATCAAGATTTTTATATCACTGCCATTAATTCTAAAAATAATCTATCATATGGCGACAATAACCCTGTCAAATGGGAGTATTTTTCAGGCTCGACTGTTGACAAGTCATAGGCACACTGTTATCAGACTCTCTGAGGCAGAGGCAATGAATGGGCAAGTGCTTATGAGTTCCAATCAGGAAGAATGTTAGTATCTACACTGGGTCATTTTGTTTCACAGAAAAATTTAAACTATTTGCTATTTTCCTCCAAGAAAAAAAAAAAAAAGGTACGCTTTAGAATGACCATTACAAATTTTTAGATAAGTGAATTCTAAAGTAATGAGGTTGAACATTACTCTTAAAGTGATGATTCCATAGTCTACAAAGAATTCCAGAATAACCACTTTACAACTGTGCATACAAACACACATAACAACCCAATATGGCCACATTCAAATAAAATGCTGCCTTGAAGACTTGAGCTTTTCAATGCAAATGCAGACATGTCTCCTAAATTCACTGTTCTATAAAATAACTTTAAAAAAACATTTCCCAGAATCTCCTAGAAATGTTGAACTCCTAGAAACTGGCCATCATTGAAGAGATTAAAAAACAGAAATTCAGATCCCACATCTATAACTTTGAGTCTAATGGTAAATGCTGTTTTTAAGGGTTTTTTTGTTTTTGTTTTTTTTTAAGAATGAAAAAGTATTATCAAACTAGATACAAAGGTCTGAGCTACCAAGTTTGGACCTCTGAGTGGTTGACTTTGCCTCTTACAGTTAAGACCAGTAATAACTTGGGAATTTCTCTACATAGAACATCTTAACAGTGGTTGTTAATATGAATGTCCAGGATCTCTCAAAGGTCCACACAAATCTTTAATTTTTCAGAAAGTCTAGTTAAAATTTCATGGGATTATACCCATTTGGGGTTAGAAATACTAATCCTCATATTTATTGGAAGTGTTGACTCATAATTTTATGACTCTTTCCTTGCTACCCAATGGGAAATAGAAATTTTTTCTTTTACTGGTAGAAAAACTAGTGAATTCTGGTCTATTCTATTCTGGTCGATTCTACTTCTCAGCAAAACTGGTAAAGAAAAAGGCTATAAACTCCTGCTCAAAGATAATTAAAAATAACACAGAATAAAAGAAAGTTTTATAAAACTAGACACAGTATTTAAAAAGTATAAAAAAAAAAGCATACAAAATAGAATTAGAACAGGACACTAGGGACAGTGCCCAAGACATGACAAGGCACCACAGTAGTTCTGAGTTTCATTCAAGAAGGTGTCCTTCTATCCAAAGTCTTTTA
This sequence comes from Urocitellus parryii, assembly GCF_045843805.1. Classification (NCBI taxonomy): domain Eukaryota; kingdom Metazoa; phylum Chordata; class Mammalia; order Rodentia; family Sciuridae; genus Urocitellus; species Urocitellus parryii. Next base: position 147,998,946 of record NC_135532.1, read on the forward strand.
TTACAACTCAAATTGCTCAAAAAAAAAAAAAAAAGAAAAAGAAAAAAACTCAAAGAAGATGAATTCTAATTCAAAGGGGACTATTCTTCCCTGTAGAAGATATGCTCAATTGCAATATCTTTAAAAACTGATATAATTCTGTATTTTGTTCATAAGACAACCTCTTACTTCGATCATCTCTTATCTGGTCTCTTCTAATAGCCTTTTAATTGATCATCCTACAGTATTCTTCTCTTTGATCTACTCTTCACAGAGAAAGGAAAATTATAAAAACAAAAATGTAAACCAAGTCATATCACTACTCTGCTTTGTTGATTTCTATGCACTCTTGGGAAAAAGCTCTAATCCTTCTATTTTCTATATGATACTATAAGAAAGATCTACTCTTCCACTCACTCCACTCCTGCCACAAGGGCTTTTCCCCCCGCAATTCCTCCAAAGCTGCTTCCTACCATCAGGTCTTTGCATCTACTGTTCTTTTCCCTAGAATGTTCTTCCTTGTCTGCCTGGAATTTCCAATTAATCCTTCAGTTCTGAGCTAAAGTAGCTTCCTCAGAAAAGCTCAGCTCTTTATCAATTTTCCATCCCCTAAACCCCTCTGGCCTCCTATCATTTATACTTATCATAACCACAACTAGCAATCAGTTGTAAGCCCTACAAAGGCATGATGGTGTATATCTTAAATACGGCTGTTTCCACAGTACCAAGCATAAACAGGAAATAAGAGAATACAATCTTGCAAAGGAGTCTTGTGCAGAGTACCAAACATTAGTCTACTTGGATAAAACTGTGACTCTATCAACAGCACATACCATGTAGCATTAATGAGTCTTTGCTGGAGTGTACAACAATAAGTAGCTTTTGAAGCAAGATTGTTCACACTCTTTTAGTCTCAAATACTCTAAATCTTCAAGTAGATTGTTACTTGAAAATATTCACGGAATTCATTGTGGTAGCTATGTTTCCTGGACGGAAAAAAAAAAAAAATCGAGGAGCTCAAACAAAGCCAATCAGCCTTCAAAATACATGAGTCATTACAAGAAATTGTGACTGAAAGGCCACCCAAGAAGTAATAAGAATTCAACCGGTGTTCTCTAGAAAGATAGTTTAGCCAATTTATTTATGTTCAAATGAAACAAATGTTTGATGAATGGGATAGGATAAGCAAAAAATTAAGACTTCAGGAGACAGTTGTGAAATGAGGATTTCCCAAGATGATTATGACTTCGGAAAGTATTACTATCAAGAAGTTCCTGATTAAAAACCTGAAATATAGCAGCATAGCTACTTATGTTTGGCAGAGAGGATCTGTAAGTCTTCAACATACTGATCCTGTTATCTGAGAGTACTGTCAATTTTTTAATGCAGGCCATTCAGGTCTCTGTGGGCCAAAAACTCCATATATAAATGTCTAATGTAACATCTTAAAAAAAAAAAAAAAGAAAAAAAGAAAAAGAAAGAGATGTTATTTATTTTCTAGAAATATTCATCTTGAGAAATAACAAGAAGAGAATGGGGAAAATATGAATCAAAATATCATATAAAATATGAATCTAAAATATCTACTAAGACCAAGAAACTTAAGAATATGAAGCAAATCATTCATATTTTTTAATCTTCTCACCTTAAAACTGAAAGAACTATTATCATGTCACTCTGTTCTCTAAATTTCCCTGTAGACAATGGGGTGGGGAAGAATGCATTGTGTATGCTTATAGTGGTGCATGAGGGAAACTACCACCGTGTGTGCCTACCATGCTGTGTGCCTGCAGACACTATATATGTCTGTTTAGACTTAGTCCTCACAACTGACACATTCACGGATATATGAGACCCAGTGGTGAAATAACCTGCCAAATCAGCAGGCTAGCAAGTGGCTGAGACAGGTTTTGATTTCAGGGCTACTTGGTATCCTTCCATAACATCACTGTCTTTGTCAAAACATTAATCATTCATCTAGCATAATGTTTCCACTTATTTTCCTTCCATGTTCCATTCTAACAAGTTTTCTTATTTTCTCTGAGAAATAAGCCTTCACACCTGTCCCACTGGTTATGAATTAAGAGAAAGCAGTTTCTTCTTCAAACAGAGTAGCCTCTATCATGTTCTAAATGAAACTCTTAATGAGACATACAGTGCAAATACCTACCACTGCAAAAGAGAAACAGGTTCTCTATACTCAGTCATTCCCAGTATTCAATATACTCACACCTAGAAGGCCCTTAATAATTGTCTCATGTTTATATGTAATATGAAGCTGATTTTTATTTTAGGTGATCAACTTAGGTTAATTCAGTGTCAAATGTAAAAATAATCATCTATTTTCTGATTTAAATGATTGTTTTGATATGTCCTTGTACTAGAAATACTTCTTAAACTTTCTCATGATGGTACCCCTAATAGCAAAGGGGAATAAATGCAAGCCATAATAGCCAAAACACATCAGGAATTTTGTGCATGACTTCCATTTTATCTTAGAGATTCAGGCAAATTTTTTATTCTATTCTATTTAATAGCCTTGCTTTTAATTCTTTCCCCTTTGCATCCTAAAATTAACAATTCAGAAAATAACTCAGCACTTCCCAGAGTACTCCTAGTGGTAGGAGGACCTGCCTATTCTTTGCAAAAAACAGTAACAGGGTCTTTAACACAGAAATATGAAGTCATCAACCGTGGGTAAGAGAGACTTAAATTGAAAATGGTACATCTCAATAATTCACAGGTATAAAAACAGTTATTGAAGTTTGTGTTCCAATCTTATAAAAGTGAAAAATTAGTATTTTATCTATTAAGGAAAAGGAAGTATGTGGACTTAGTGAAAAAGCTAAGACACTTATTTTTCTGGAATTCTGAAACTGATCTAACTTTGTCAAATTTGTATGAATATTATTAACTATTCAGTCTTTCTATTCTATTCCAATTTCAGATAACAGGAACTCAGAGAAACACTTCTTTTTTGTTGTCAGAAACTGCAAAATGTAGGAACCATTGTATAAGATGAAAATTACCTTGTTTATCGATAACTGAATATGAAGCCAAAAATCCTCGTCCAGAAATATGAATTCCACTCATGAACAGTACTGTAATTTCATTGCTTTTTGATTCAATTGAATGGTTCATTTGCAACCCCAGACCACAATATTTGCCTAGAAATAAAAGAAAAGCACATATTTGGTGTGACATTTATAAAATCAATAATATTTGCGATATATATATATATATATATATATATATATATATATATATATATATGAGAATCAGAATAATATACCAAACTGGGCATTAATTAGTAAAACCTGACTAGGATGTTTAATGATTAAAAATCATATTACTCTGGAAAAAATAAATAATAGTTACTCAAATGATTCAAAAGAAAAAACAGTACAAGGTATTACTGACCTCGTGAAGACTTAATTTTCTATAAAACACACTTGTTCTCTTTAAATCAATAAAAAAGGAACGTAAAAATTAACCTATGCAGGCAGGTAGCCACAAATAAATTGTTAATCAACAGTATTCTTAACGTGCTTCACCGAGGACCTCCTAGATTTGTGGCTCAGGGTAGCCCCTCAAATGTTTTATTGGATTCACTCAAGTTTTTCTTCTACAAATTGTCAGGCTTCTACTCAACTTGTTAGGTGATCATGTCCACTCTTGTGGCTTTAACTATGATTTGACAACTCACAAACTTTACCCTCAGCCTTTTGAACTTCAGATTCAATACAAATAACAACCTAACTTCCATCTTTAAATGTCTAACAGATATATAAAAAGTAACATATCCTCATTATATATTTAAGTATTCAAAGAAACAAGAATTAAAGCAAGATATCCATCAATAAATGATAAAAATGTATTTCCTTTATATGGTTGGTAACTCATGTAACAAATTCTGAATAAGAATCTCAAGAACTGTTTCAAGCTACAGTAAAATCTCTTGATTAAAAGTAATGTGGACTTTCAGGGATATCATTCATTATTAGTGAAATGACATTAAAACTAAACAATATACCCAAAAGAATGGTTATAGTCAGAAAGATTGACATCAAGCATTGGTGAAGATGTGAAGAAATCAGAACCTTTATACAATAATGGCAGGAATATAAAATGGTACAGTCATTTTTGAAATAGTTTAGCTGTTTCTAAAAAAAAATTACGCAGCTCAGCAATTCACTTCTAGCTCTCTACTCATGAGGGAGAAAAACATGTTCACAAAAAGACTATGCATAGTAGCACTATTTCCATCTGTTTCAAACTGAAACAATTTGGTCATCAACTAGCTAATGGACAAACAAAATGTGGTGTATGCTCATACACTGGACTACTACTCCTCAACAATACAAAAGACAACACCCATGAACCTCAAGAACACTAGGCTAAGAAGAAGTTGTATGATATTTCTAGAAAAGGCAAACAAAGTAAAAGTGGAAAACATCAATGGCTGTCAGACTTGGGAAAAAAGGGGAACAAAGTTGGTCACATAAGGAACTTTTTTAAAAAATTAACTTTTTTATTGGGGCACTATGCTTAACATAATAGTGGGCTTCATCATAACATATTCATACCTGCTCATGTGAATGAATGAATGTGTCCTCCCAAATTCATATGTCAAAAATTCTAGCCCCAATATTATAATATTTGGAGATGGGACCTTTGAGGAGAATTAGGTTGTGAGGATGGTGCTCTCACAATTCAACTGATCTCAGGCTACCAGCTTTCAGAACTATGAGAAATTAATGTTTGCAGTTTAAGTCACCAGTCTACAGCACTTTTGTTATATAACAGCACAAACTAAATTCTCTGCCTTACCTAGAACTTTTTTCCCTTCCACACACCACTCACAGTAATAAAATAAATGATGCTTCCCAAAGAGTTGTGAAGTGTTCAATAACCGCATTTCTCTCTTCCTTTGAGTGACCCCTGGAAGTACTCAGGGAGTACATAAAGGTCCACAATGGTCCAATCACTCTCCTTTTCAAAACAGCAACAATCCTTTTGCTTTTTCCCTCACTGTCTCATCAGGTCTCATCCCTTAATTAGTAAATATTTCAGCTTGTTTTTCGATATAAATCACCTAAACATCTTATTAGAGAGTGATGATTTGAATCATGACCTCTGACTGCCCCATGGCTGCCTTTGCACTGGAAACTGCCTGTGTAAAGGTGCAGATCAAGATGGCCCAGTTGCTACGGTGATGCCCAGGCTGAGAAGGCTCCATGCCAAGGTACAGAGCTCTATCAGTCTGAACCTTGAGCTCAGACACCAATTCCCAGGAAAAGAGAATTCTGGGCATAACAAGATAACCTCAATGTCTCGCAAGTTTCACTGCGACCTTCAAGTCTGTCTGCTTTCCTGCAACTTTCCTACAAATAACCTTTTTTTTTTTTTGTAGTTACAGATGGATGGAATGCCTTTATTTTATTTTTTTATTTTTATGTGGTGCTAAGAATCGAAGCAAGTGCCTCACATATGCTAGGTAAGCCCACTGCCACCATGAGCTACAACCCCAGACCCACAAATAATCTTTTGATGATAAAATCTATACAATGAATGTGCTGAGCTAGCCTGGGTCATTATTCCTCCATCAAAGGATAGTGTGCCACCTGGTTCCAGCTTTCTCTCTGTATGTGTCTTTTTGTCTTTTCTCAATTCCCCATCACTTCTCATTGGTTTTCTGAATTAATAGCCATACTGGAATCGGCAATCTTACAATACTACCTCTGTCTTTAACTGCACTATTGTTGAATTTATACCATCTTCATTTTGAAAACTATTTGCAGAGGTTGACTCTATTCTTTCCAGTGTATGATTCTTAAGCCATTTTTTGCTTCAATACATTATAAAAGAACCCTACAAATAATTATCATCTGATACAGTAGTCTCCATTATCTGTAGTTTTGCTATCCATGGTTTCAGCTACCTACAGCTGACTGCAATCTAAAAATATTAATCTGTTTTGACTCTTAAAAGAGACATAATCTTCATGTAACTTTTATTAATGTACACTGTTGTAATTATTCTATTTTATTAGTAGCTGTTAATCTCTATGCCTAACTTATAAGTTAACTTTATCATACATCTGTATGTATAGGTAAAAACATCATAGTGTACATAGGTTTCAGTACTACCCATGGTTTCAGATGGAGGTCTTGGAACACTTACAAGAAGAAAAAAATGGTTAACTCTTTCAAATTAGTTTTTAATATTAACTCAGAAGTAGTCCAGTAAGTAGGACAAATATTATTAAATACAGTAATATTTTGGATACTAAAAATTTAAAAATCCTGACCTAATGTTAAAACAAAGTAATACATATTTCATTCTGTTCCAAATATTTTCTTAAGTGCTGCAAATATCTCAAGCTATATACAATAATTTGCTAGTACCAAAGTCAAATGTGTGCAGAATCAGTGCCCATAACATCAACTCTTAAGACAAACTGGGAATAGGTAAAGGCAAGAGCAATTACATTAAGAAAATATTTACATATTCCAATTAACTCCTCTAAAAGTGAACAACAGATTCCCCTGGTTCAGCAGCACTAGCTGTTCTTTTCCTTTTAAGGACCTAAGTAGGTGTGATTTTATTAGAAGGCTGGATATGGTACTTAGTACAAATACTTCCAGGTATCTAAAAAGAGCATACCCTCCCAGCAGCTAGGGAGGCTGAGGCAGGTGGATTGCAAGTTCAAAGCCAATCTCAGCAAAAGTGAGGCACTAAGCAACTCAGTAAGACCCTGTCTCTAAATAAAATAAAAAATAGGGCTGGGGATGTGGCTCACTGGTTGAGTGCCCCTGAGTTTAATACCTGGTAGCCCCCAAACAGGATCACATTTAAAAAATAGCTATCATGTGATACAAAGGTGTCTTTATAAAAATTATGTTGTGTATACTAATACTAGGGAATCATAAATAATTAGACTAAATTTAAAAGTGCTTTAGGAAAATTAAGAAATAACTGGACAAAAATATAATTTTGAAGTAAAAACAATTTAAAAAGTTAAGGTTTAAAAATTTTTTTCAATGGGGAAAGAATACTTGATAAAAGCATTATAGTACTTTCTGTGGTGGAAATAAAAAAATGTTGTTTTAAACCACTTGTTCTGTGAGACATAGATATACAATATTATTTTTTTTAAATAAGGAAAAAATACAATTGCTAATCTTCTAGGTATTTTAATGAATCTAATGTATACCATGGAAATTCCAGCCCTCACCTCTTATTCCCAGCCTAGATGATTGTTTCTCACCTCCTTTAATCATAGGTTTTACTTATAAGTAATGTTATTAAACATGTGGCAAAATATTCTGGGAAAGGAAGAAAATACATTATTCTTTATTTGGGCATTCTAAATGGTTCATTAATTCCATTTCTGCAGTTTGGCCATTCAAAAGAAGTTACACAGTTCTCTTGCTTTCAAAACAATTATGCTAATTTATACAACAACTATAAATATATGGTGAGTCTTTACTTCAAGACAGATTTATTACCATTTTTCCCTGTTTAAAACTGTTACAAATTTACAAAATGAAAAAAATTAGAATAAAGAGGAAATAGTTATTATCCTCATGTAATCTTATTACAGAGATAACCACCAGTAACACTTTGTAGTGCCTCAGCTCTTTCCATCTGATAAATGAAAACAGCAATAGTATTTATGTCATAGGGTTATAATAATTGTTAAATAAATACAAACTTATACAAGTGTATATACACTTGTTCGTCTATGTATTAATCCACTCATGCATACTGTCTTTCCAACTGTAACATATGCTACTACTAAACTGAGCTGGCACATGCCTGTAAGCTCAGAGGCTTGGGAGGCTGAGGCAGGAGGACCTCAAGTTCAAGGCCAACCTTGGCAACTAAGTTAGAATCTGTCTCAAAATAAAATGTAAAAATGGCCGGAGCCAGGCAAGGTGGTACACACCTGAAATCCCAGTGGCTCAGGAGACCAATGCAAGAGGATCTCAAGTTCAAAGCCAGACTCAGCAACTTAGCGAGGTCCTAAACAACTTAGCAATACCCTCTCTCAAAATAAAATACAAAATGGACTGGAGACATAGTTTAGTGGTTAAGCACCACTGGGTTAAATCCCCTATACAAAAAAAAAAATTTTAAAGACTATGAAACTGATTTTTAGAATGACTATCCCAATTTATTCCTTCTACTCTAGCAGGATGAGATAAAAGAAAGTGGTAATTTGTTATTTTCTTGATTAATTAGTAAAGGAGAACTTTTCCAGTGTGTTTACTTTAAAAATTTCCTCTGGCATGTGATCCTTTTATGTTTCTATGGTATTTTCCTGTTTTGTAAAAAAAAATAATAATAAAATAAAATAAAAATTAAGATTTCTATGTTAACTATATAGCAAAAGGAAGCTATTTAGGTGCACTCCTGACCTAATCAGGCCCTTTCAAAGCATAGTGTTTTCTCCAATGAGTTGCAGAAGTGGAAACGAGCGACACACATGCCAGCTGGCTTAGAAGAGAGCACACATCTGTGCTGTGAACTGCCATCAGGGCCACTGCAGGCAGCCTCTGGGAAATGACAACAGTCCATGGCCAATAGTAACCAGGGAAATGGGACCTCAGTTTTACAACTCAACAAAGTGAATTCTGCTAACAACCAGTGAACTTGGAAGAGAACTGTGAACCCCACACAAAAATTGTATCCCTAGATGACATCAGTGAAACCCTGAGCAGAGAATTCAGTCATGAAGTGCCCAAACTTTTCATTTACAGAAACTGAGATAATAAACTGTGCCGTTTTAAGGTGCAAAATTTGTTGTAATTTGTTATGAAACAAACAGAAAATTAATACAACTGGAAACTTACTTTACTCTAAAGTTAGAATACCTTTTTGCATCACTTTTGGATGAGCAAATCTGATGGAAATATATAGCAGAACATGGAATGTATGGCTTAGGATCTGAACCAGCCCACAGATGTATTTTACTTGGCCTCATAGTCTGTTCAGTTTGGAGCCATATGTTCTTTCAAAAATGTTTAAATTAATTGCCAAGATTTTAAAAATCTGGAAACCTCACATAAATTTTAAATTTTCAGCTTCTCTTTTAAAAATGGGGGAAAATAAAAGAAAACTGCTATAATTTGGATATTGAATGTTTCCCAAAGACCCAGTGTTAAAGATTTGATAATCAGGGTGGTGTTATAGGGAGGCAGGAGAATTTTTAATAGGTAGAACTTGGTAGGAGGTCTTTAGGGGGCATTTACTAAAGAAGATTGTGGGACCCTGGCCCCCTCCTCACTCTCTATTGCTGCCTGGCAATTAGACAAGTGGTTTTGTTCCACCATGCCCTCCCACCATGATGTGCTGCCTTGCCATGGTCCAAAGCAATGGGACCAACTGATCACGGTCTAGAACTTTCAAAACTGCAAGCCAAAATAAATCTTTCCTGTTTGTAAAGCTAATTATCTCAGGTATTCCATTAGTACAGAATACCAAGGCCAGTTTTCCAAATGATTGTATCTAAGAAGCAGCTGAAAGAGAAAGTCACACTCCAGTTTTACATTGACCTATTCCACAATGTCTCCAGTTCTGAAGCGCAGTTTTCACTCATCATCATGCTGTTATTTTTCTCATGCCTATTCCATTCCACTCATTTATTCTACCTGCCTAGCCCATGTTACCAGTGAGTTTCTATCTACTTTGTAGAGTTCAGAGACCATATAAGGTTATCATACTTCTTCCAATGTCCATTATCCACCCCACTTTCAGTAGATAAGACACAGTAGCAAAGTAAACTCTGAAAAGATGCTAAAAGGAAATACTGTGTGTTAAAGAGAGGAAAGATATATCAGATTCAGATAGACCAGAATGAGAGTTAATATTATTATGAAAATTAAGAAATCTTACTTATATTCTCAACTAAATGGAAACTCATTCAAATTACTAAGAGGTGTACTATGGAGCAATGCTCCTCTTAGGAGATTGCAGCTTAGCAAGATGAGGTGGAGGACACAGAGTTACTTGCTAGAACAAAAGCACATAAGTTTTGTCCACCTTCAATAGGGGGAAATGGAACTTGCTTAAAGAGCATCCATCATAATTTGCAAACAAAGTGATTTAGAAACAATTTCTTAGTACTTAGTATAGGAACATTCCAGTCTCAAAACCAAAACTTGAAATTCTCAAAGAATTTATTGAGTGTATATTATAAGGTAGGTGCTGGGGATCCAATGATGAAACTAAGTGTTGCCCTCAAAAGGCTTAGTGTAGTGGGGTAGGACAAATGCACAGTTGACGTGTCTATCTACAATTGAGATAGAACACATCAAACTTTAGATCTTGACAGAAGCCATTAAAGTTGTCAATAAATGTTTAGAGTACATGCCATGATTAAATTACAGCCACCAACAGTTTCTTTAAAAAAAGAAGCACCTTGTGCTTGGTGGGCCAGAGTGATATGGAGTTGTAAAACTAAACCCCTTAGTGTGATTCAGTGTTCTCTTTTTGAATGACCAAAAGGTCTTCCCATAATGCTTTCTCTTACATTGTTATTGATAATACACTCTTATTTCTGGCTGGAGTTAGCTTTGGTTTTAGCAGTTTCAACAAAGACTCACCAGCTAAAAATAATAGGATATCATAGACCTAATTTTTTAAAAAAATATTAGACTATTGGGCTGGGCGTGGTGGCACACACCTGTAATCCCAGCAGCTTAGTAGGCTGAGGCTGGAGGGTTGCTTAGAAACATGTAAATCAAAAATTTATATGTAATCAAACTGCCCCCTCAAATCTCAAGGTCACAATTTTTTTTTTAATTAAGCAGTTTTGTATATGCAAGAAAAACTGAACCCATACCTTTCTTAAGGTATATAACTATTCAAAACTGAACTTCAGCCAATCAATATATACTGGGAAAACTTGAACAAAAATACTGATAGTGAACATTTATTATAATTGCAGAACAGAGAAGTTAGCAAGGGAGTTGAAGAAGAATGATATGTTATATGATATAGGCTATATGTTATGCAATTATAGACTGACTAGAATAAATAAGGAAGAGAAGGGAGAGCAAAGTAGAATAGTTCACTGAATGTAACAAACAGTAGGCAGAAAGATAAAGAATACATTAAAAATGGACAAGTCAGAGCAAAAGATTATGAAAACAGAGACTATAAGCATTAAATACACACACACACTCTGAAAAAATAGCTCTTTATATAATTCACGTGACTTAAAATAGTATAAAAGAATTGAAACAAAACATATCAGTTTTATAAATAAATGTCAAAGGATTTAACTTAGCTATTAAATTTTTTTTTCATTTTGATTCAGAAAGACCCCAAAATATGCTCTATATAAGAAATACATTCAAAATTAAATGATTTAGAAATACTAACAATAAAGGAATGGGCTAAGACAGGTATACCAAGAAAAGAAAATAATAAGAAAGATGTGCATATAATGTTGATATCAAACAATGAAGAATTCAAATTAACATTATAAAGAACAATGTTTTAATGTTAGAAGTCACAATTTAAAATGAAGATATTAAAATCATGAATATTTATGTAACACAGCAAAAACCTTTATGAAAGCATAAAGCCCATGAAACCAATAGAAAAAATATTAATAGAAGACCAAGTAAATAGCGATACAGAAGACATATATAATAAAAGAATTGAGATAGAACAAATCAAACTTTAGATCTTGACATTAGAGAATAAACTTATCAAGCACACATGGAACATTCACACACAAGCAGTATAGATTAGGTCATAAAGTATCAGTAAGTTCCATAAAGTAGAAATATTTCAAACAATGTTCTCTGACAACAATATAATAAAATGGGAATTATTAACAATAACAAAGGAAGGTCCTTCTATCTGGAAATAAATGTATTAAAAACTGGGTAAAAGAGAAACCTAAACTCAAATTACAAAATTCCTAAAAAGTATTGATTCAATTGATACACAGTATCCATGGAAGGTAAAGCTTAATGATGTAATCAAAGTAAAATTCATAGGCCCAGATGCTTTCATCAATAAAACTGAAAGAAGGGTCTAATAAATCAAGTCATATTTTGAAAAAAGTTAACAAAACAGGCAAACAATTAGTTAATATTAAAAAAGAGGGAAAGGGTAATGATAAGAGGAAAACAACCATTGAAGAAAATACAAAAATAAACATTAAAAAAATTATTAGATTCCATTTTTCAGATGTTATTGCAAATAAATTTGAAAACCCAGGTGAAATTGGTAATTTAATACAGTTTACTAAAACTGAATCCATTAGGAATAGAAGGCTTAAAGAGACCAATTTCCTTAGAAGAAATTAGGAAAGTTATTTAATAACTACCCTACCAAAAAGCACCAGGCTCAGATGGTTCCTGTGAAACATTTAAGACTCTAGATTATTCAAATGCTCTATAAAATTTCTTACAGAATGCAAAAAGAGAAAAAACTTCATAGCTGTTTCTCTATGTATGTGTAACATCAATAACAACCTGATAAAGATAATACAAAATAAATTATAAGCTAATATGATTTATCAATATTTATGCAAAAATACTAAATAAAGCATTCTGAAACATATTCAATCCCTAATTAAAAGAATGACTTACCATAACCAAGTGGTATTTATTTCACAAATGCATACTTGGTTCACTGTTGTGAGCTATCCATGGGCTGTGAGTGTGAGCTATGTTCATTTGAACTATATGAGGGGACAGGTCTGGCACTGCATGCTGATTGGGCTGTGTGCCTCTCCTTTCGCACTGCCTGTGATCCCACACAGCATCTAAGATGGGTGTAATTTGCCAAGATGTCAATCAATCTGCTGACCACAAGACATCAAAAAGCTAGACTCCACCTTTGAAATTTCTTATCCCCTGCCTTATTTGGTAAAGAGCATTCCATCAAATCTCCTTTGTGGGTACTCCCTATAAAAATAAAGAGATTCCAGGTGCACACTCTCTTTCCCAGCTGACCCTTTAGGTCACAGAGCCATCCTACCCTTGATCTGAGAAACTCCTGTCCATGTGTGGCGTGATTTCTTTGCCGTTTTCTTATCTTAATGTTGCAGCCAGCTCTTTCGAACCCAGCTCATCTCATCAGAGGGGGTCAGCTGGCAAGAGTTCACTATGAGGGAACCCAATAATATAATATACCATACTAGTAGATTTATGTTGAAAAACCAGGAAAAGGACCCCCGTCAGGAACCAGGTTGGACAGCACCCTGATTTAGTACTTCTAGCTTCAAGAACTTTTGAGAAAATAAACTGGTATTTTTTTAAGGCACCCAATCTATGGTACTTTGTTACAGCAACCCGAGCTAAGTCACTTCCTTAACATATCCACTAAGATCAGAAAAAGAAAAGGATGTTCACTATTTCCACTAGTATTTAATATTGTACTTAATTTGAGGTATCAGCCAATGTAATTAGGTAACTCTATCACAGGCATAAGAATTGGAAAATAGGGATTAAAACTATCTTTATTTACAGCTGTGATACACCTAGAAAGTGAATCATAAAATTGAAACAATAAAAATAATGAGTAAAGTAGCAGAATATAAAATCACCATACAGAAACCTAATCATCACACAATTAGGAACCAGTTAAAAGATATAATGTCAAAACAAACACAAAAACACCTTCACTTACAAAGTAAAGATATCTAGGAATAAATTTAAGAAAAAATCCTATATGAGAAAGCTTAACACTCCTGAAAGACATCAAAAAACAGCTGTTGTTCTTGAACAGGATGACTTGACATCATAAAGCTAATTTATAAACAACACAATCCTAATAAAAATACCTACAAACTTTTTTATATAAGTTGATACTAACCTTGTTATGGGTAAATAAACAGGCAATAATAGCCAAATGAACATCTCTGAAAACAGAATAGACTTGTCAGGCATTAAAACATACTATAAAGCCTCTGTAATTAAAACTGAGGTTCTGAGGAGAAGACCTCCACAAGACGGAGTCAAAATAACTGGAAAGCACCTGCATTGATATCAAAGTCAGTAACTGCAGGAGAAGGTTGAAGTTCAACAGAGTACAGACACTTGGAGAAACTCTGAGATTCTGAATACTGGAATAGAAGGTGAAAAAAGGAGCATCCCAGCACTGACCATATGGCAGAGAGTGAGGGGTAGAGATGAAAAGGGAGAGTCCGAGGGTCCATCATTAGCACACAAATCAGCACTTGCAAAGCTAAATTCTAAACTGACAGTAGACCTGGGATCTACACAGCAAACTGGTTCTACAGAAATACTTCACCCATCTCAGGGTACTGTAACAAAGAGACATCTTGAGAAAGCCTTATGGGAGCTTACTGTTTTGGGAATCAAAGGCACCTGTATTTTCTTCTCCAGGTCCTGTTGGCAATATTACTGTACTTATGCAGTAGGCAGCTGCCCTGAGAGTCAGTTTGACACAAACCTGCTGAGAATCCTCTGCAGTGGGAAACTGAAGTGTGACACATAAGGAAATAGAGGATGCTTACCCTTTAAAACCAATGGTCTAGGAAGCCAGATGCAGGAGTCCAGGGGAACAAGCACTGGCACATGATTTTTGTGCAGAAGAAGCCGTCTCCGGACACTAGAGGTATGAGGCCTGCTGCCCCCAGCACAAATACTTGTGACTACAGGGCTGCTCTCCAACTTCAGGGTACATGGCACAAAAGGCCTCGGAGTCATTGATATATTTAGTGTCCCCTATCAGCTCTGCTCTTAAAGTGTGAAGGGCACTGGAGGGAACCGCTCCAAACAAGTTCTACACTTTGTACTAGCTTGGTGACTCATATGGCCAGTTCTCAGTGTGCAGCCAAAATAACTTCAGAGTAAAACTTAGCCTGTGAAGCTCTGAGTTCCACTCGCTTTTGTGGTGTGCAGGGCAGCTGAGAGATATTCCAACTGGCTCTGGCCACAAACTAAAAAAGAAAAGAGGGATGAAAAACCTTAGCCTTTGTTCTCTTCCCTAGAACTGAGCCTAAAAAGACATCTGTACAATTTGTGAATATCTACTCTTATCCACACAACTGAGCACCTCAGTGGAGGAGAAATATCTGGGGAGGGAGGGTATTCGGAATTAAATTCAGGGGAACTCAACCACTGAGCCACATCCCCAGCCCCATTTTGAATTTTATTTAGAGACAGGGTTTCACTGAGTTGCTTAGTGCCTCACTTTTGCTGAGGTTGGCTTTGAACTTGCGATCCTCCTACCTCAGCCTCCAGAGCCAATGGGATTGCAGATGTGTGCCACAGTGCCCAGCAATGAGAAATTCTTAATTTTTATGAATACAAATACTTTTGTCATTGCTGTTTTTGTTAAGAATCTATTTACTATTCTTCTGCTTTCCTCTTTTTTAAAAATTAATTTTCTTTATTTTTTAAAAACTTTGTAGATGATTTTTATTATTGTTGTCCCTTTTCTATTGCTTTTATTTTTATTTGTCTAATTTGTTTTCTTTTTTCTTGTATGTTATTGTTTGTTTTTTTTCTATGTAGTACTGGGGGTTTATCAAGTACTGAGATGTGGTACATTGACCACATTGGGTGGGTGCTTTTCCACTAAGCTATACTCCTACCGAAGCGCAGAGAAATTCCATCTTACTTCAGCCATGACCTAATCTCTTTCAAACCATGGTGGATACTTTAAAGGACAAGGGAAATAAAATCCCTCAGTTGTGAACCCAGCCCCAAGTAGACATGGCAAAGGTGGGCCCAAAATCTCAATCCTGGACATTCACCCCTATAGTAACAGCAGAGAGAACACAAGGGTTATACCCCATCTATTTCACTGTCTAAACCACCCCCCCCCCAAAAAAAAAAACAACAGAAAAAGCAAGTTTCTCAGGCTGTGCCATGTACACACTGTGCCAAAAGCCACTACTCACATCCAAAGAAGCTACAGGAAAACTGAAGTTCAATTGTAATTAAATTCAACACTATACAACAAACAGAAATCCCCAGCCAATTCATCAGGTAAGGCTGCTTAGTAGGAAGGCTCTCAAATAAAAGTGGAAGGAATAACCATTCCATGAATGTTCAAATTTCAACAGAGAAATACAAGAAATATGAAAAAAAGGAAACATTACACCTCTTAAAGTTTATAACCCTCTAGCAACTGATTCCAAAGATATTGGAGGGAATGAAATGCTGAAAAAGAATGAAAAAGGCAGTGCAGTTCCATCCTTGTCAACACTCTGACCACCTCAGTTGAGGCCCTTTATTTCCATTCAAATTTTTCTCCTTTCCATCAAGTGCATGTGCGTATGCCTCTGCATTCTTGTGCCAATTGGTTCCTGGACACACACTAATTCCCCACCCCTGCTTCACTTTTTTTCCCACCCATTTGTCATTCTACTTTTTTGACTTTAGAGGATCAGGGATTTTGTTATTTCTTTTGGTTTGACTGTTTTGTTTCTCTTAATATTCTTTCTTCTACCTCCAATAGCCAAATTTGCTTGTTCTTTCTTTTTGTTACTTATTTCAGTTGTTCCATTTGCTACCTCATCTGCTTTACCTCTTCACTTTATAAATATTTTAAACTTTCTTTTGCCTTCCTAACCCATTTTTTTCCTCTTAATGAACTGTAGTTTTACTCTTTTATAAAACTATTTAGCTTATATAATTCCTGGCCTTCACCATTCATGTTGTTATGGTTATTACTGTGGAGGCTGTAGTTTGCATCTGAAGTATACTTTAATGCTAGATCTAGTTTACAGTTATTTATTGTAGTTGATGTTGTTAATACTGAAACCACTGTTCTTCATTTTGTGGTAATTAGTGCTATACACATCATAGTAGGAACTGGACATTTTTGGGGGGGCGTATTTTCACCATTATTTTATTTATTTATTTTTTAAATACACGACAACAGTGGAATGCATTACAATCCTTATTACACATATAAACACAATTTTTCGTGTCTCTGTATATAAAGTATGTTCATTTATTTTAATGCTGTAAATTAACACTGTTGTTGCTGTTGCTCGTTTCCCCTTTTTCTGCGAGGGGCTGGGCAGTGACCAGAACACTGCAAGTTCACAAGATACAAATTTTGTAACTAAAGTAGACCTACAAGTTAGTCCAGTACAGTGCACCTTGCTCCACACAACCCGGCTTAAGCTGCAATACTTTTTAACATGCAGACTAAGGAAGACAAAAACTCCAAACCAATCAGTAGGCCCCAAATAGAAACAACCGAAAAAGGACATCTGGTCCCACTACAGCTAATGACTTCTACAGTAAAATCAGAGAAAGATTTCAAAATAATGGCTCAGGGAACCTACAGTGTTACAATAGCTCTCCAGTGCTGAATTAAGCAGTTCTTCCACAGAAGGTCAAGCAGAGTATGAAAACTCACAGTTGGATTACATTGAGCCTGCATGTTAAAGCTAAGAGATAGCAACAACATACGACTTATTACAAAAGATAAATACACACCAAAAGACATTCTCACAATAGAGGAAAATGAATACATCTCAACAGATGTCCAAGTCTAAGACCTCTGAAAACGTGAGGAAATGGGCAAAACAGTCTCCCCCTAAAACTTATAATCACCCAACAAAGGCACTCACAGACATGGAAGGGGATGAAATTTCTGAGAAAAAAAATTAAAACTGATTGATTGTTAAAGTTATTAATGAGCTAAAAGATGAATTAAGGTGGATGAATTAAGAGAACAAATATGGGAGATGAAAGATCATTTTGAAAAAGAGAGATACTGAAGAAAAACCAATCAGAACTCCTGGAAATAAATTACACAATAAATCAAATAAACAATTCACTTGAAAGTATCAGCAACAGATTAGATTCTGTAGAAAATAGAATGTCAGGCCTCAAAGACAGGTGTTTGAACACTCAGTAAACAGTAAACAAAAGACCAAGATCAGAATATAAGAACACTCAGGGACAACATGAAGAACAAAATTAAGAATCACTGGGATAAAAGAGGGCATAGAAATATAGGCAATGCATTAAAAATCTTTTCAGTGAAATAGAAAATTTTCCAAATCTTAGGAACAAGATGGATGTCCACACATAAAAAACAATCTCTCCAGGACACATCATAATTGAAATGCCTAGTACAGAGAATAAAAATAGAATATTAAAAGCCACAAGAGAAGAAGGTCTCATTTCAAGGTAAACTAATAAGGCTCATTTCTGACTTCTCAACTCAAACTCTAAAAGTCAGGAGGGCTAGGAATGAAAAAATGCAAGTGCTAAGGGGGAAAAAATGCTGGCTAAGATTGCTATACCCAGCAAAACTTTGAGAATCAAAAGTAAAATAAAATCTTTCAATGATAAGGATAAACTAAAGGTATTCATGAATATTAAGCCAAAACTATGGAAGAGAAATACCACACAAAGAAGAGCTCAAAAGCAAACTCCAGAGCTCTCAAATGGATAAAGCCTCCCAGAAGAGCAATTAATAAAAATTTAAGAATGAATTTTTAAATTTAATTAACTCTATGAAATAAGCTAAAATGGCTGGAAATAAAAGCATCTCTCCATAATATCTCTGACTGTAAATGGTCTCAATTCTCCAATTAAAAGACACAGACTGGCAGAAAGATTATAAAAACAAGACCCAATATATATTGTTTGCAAGAGATTCATAAAGTTGAAAATAAAAGATGGAAAAAAGTATCCCATGCAAATGGAGTCTCAAAACAAAAAGCAATAGCTATTCTGATATATGACAGAGCAGATTTCAAAAAACAAACAACCCAAAAAAAGAATCAGAAGAGACATGGATGATCATTACTTACTAGTAAAGGGAATAATCCAATAAGAAGATATAAAAATGGTAAACATCTATGCCCCAAATATCAGCACACCTAATTACATACAACAAACACTTCTTGACAATAAAGTCCTAGACAGATTTTAATACAATAATACTGAGTGACTTCAACTGCCTCTCACCAATAGACAGGTCATTCACTCATAAAATCAAGACTCATTTGACCTAAATGATACTATACTTCAAATGAACTAACAGCCATCTACAGAACATTTCATCCAACAACAGATGAATTCAATTTCTTCTCAGCAGCTCATGAGAGCTTTTCCAAAATAGGCCATTTTGGGTCACAAAACAAGTAACAGGAAATGCAAAAAAAAAAAAAAAAAAAAAAAAAGGATATTATCCCATGCATCTTATCAGATCATAATGGTATGAAATTAGAAATCAACTAAAAGAAAAAAATTATAGAAACCACATAAACACAGAAGAAAGGTTATAGTATTACGTGCTTTACATTTAAAAAAAATGGAAAAATGTCAAATAAAAAATCCAATCCTACAATTCATACTCTGCTTGACCTGAATGGGATATAGAGCTGCTGCTCCTCCCTCTGACCTGGCCAGCCAGCCCAAAGCTGACCTTGAAACTGAGGGCTGATCTTTAACTGTAAGGCTTCTTTCTCCTTTAAACATCCCCTCTAACCCCACCCCTTTGTCTTTTTCACCAAAGGGTCTCAGCCTCTTACCAAAGAGGGTTAGAGGCCAAGAACCTTTGGGTACAACATTTAAGGGAATGTGAGCACAATGCGAAGTGTCTTTAAAAGCATGTTGTGATGTACACATTTTGCAATTATTATTATTTTTTTTTTGGGGGGGGGTTACAGTAACCATTTGTAAAACACTCTAAATTATTTCCATAGCTCTGAAGCAGCAATCTAATTCTCTTCTCATTTTTGGAAGGTAACTTTCCAGCATAATCCATGTTTTCGTCTCCAGAGAGGATAAAAAAAGGAATGTGCCTGCCTTACTGGGAGTCAAACAGAGCTCAGAGAAAACCTCATTGTTCTGTGCAAACTACCAGGCAAACCAAAATCCTGATTCCAAGGGGAATCACGTATTTTCTTTTGTTGTTGTTGTTTGTTTAGCTTTAAGGTATCTTTAGACAACTTTATTCTTCTTTTATATTTTTCATTAGAAATTATCAAATTAAGATGATGAGACCTCTGAGACTTTTTGTTTTTGTGGTTCTGGGTATCGAACCCAGGGCCTCATGCATGTTTGGGTAAGTGCTCTACCATTGAGCACATCCTTAGCCTTGAGACCAAATTTTTATCCCATCTCTACCCTCTTCTCAAGTGTCCATAGAATAGATTATGGGCCTCTTAATCTTGAGGTGACCATGTGATTGCTCTCCTGCCTCCTTGAAAAAGAAAGAAAATTATGTTTTTGCCACTGATTTAGCCATATGAAACTCAGCTCATCATCTTTTTCTGGATCTGAAGCTGCTGTATCTAAAAGTGACATCTCTTTGTGCTTTGTACCAGTCAGTGCTAGAGAATCTTGAATGGCTTATGTACAAAACTTTTAAAGTTGTATATTATTTTAAAACTTTGCTTCTTATTGGCTTAAAATGTATTCTCCTTCATTATGGTCTCTTTAGGGCTGGCTGGGAGAAAGAGAAACTAATAGTGTAACTGTATTGATACTGAATATTGACAACAGTCTTTTTGAAATAAAGAATTAATTAGGTATCCCATGCAATGGAGTCTCAAAACAAAAAGCAGTAGCTATTCTCATATATGGCAAAGCAGATTTCAAAAAACAAACAACCCAAAAAAAGAGTCAGAAGAGACATGGATGATCATTACTTACTAGTAAAGGGAATAATCCAATAAGAAGACATAAAAATGAAATTAGAGATGAAATTAGAGATGAAAAAGGAGATATCATCACAGAAACTTCTGATATCCAGAGGATCTTTAGGGACTATTTTGAAAACTTATATTTCAGTAAGTTGGAATATCTAGATGATATTGACAAATTTCTAGGTATACATAACCTACCCAGATTGAACCAAGAGGATACAGAAAACCTTAACAGACCAAAGTCAAGCAATGAAGTTAAAACAACAATTAAAAGCTTTCCAGAAAATAAAAGCTCAGCACCAGATATTCTCAGTTGAATTCTAACTGATATTTAAAGAACTAAAGCCAATCTTCCTTAAACAGAAAGGAAGGTAACATTTCAAAACTCATTCTATGAAGCCATTATCACTCTTATACCAAAACCAGATAAAGACACAGCAAGGAAAGAAAACTACAGACCAGTATTCCTCATGAACTTAGATTAAAAAAAAAAAAAAATCCTTTATAAAATACTAGCAAACTACATTGAACAAACCCCAAACTAACATCATAATTAACAGAGAAAAAGTATTTCCTCCAAAATCAGGAACAGGACAAGGATGTCCATTCTCACCACTCCCATACAATACAGTTTCTGAAACTTTAGCCAGAGTAATCAGGCAAGAGGAGGAAACTAAGGGATATAAATAGGAAAAGAAAAAGTCAAACTATCTCTTTATGCTGATTACATGATTCTATAAATAGAGGACCCAGAAAACTCCACCAGAAGACTTCTAGATAAACAAATTCGGCAAAGAAGCATGATACAAGACCAACACACAAAATTCAATAGCTTTCTTATCTTCAATACTGATCTGTTGAGAAAGAAATCAAGAAAACTCTTTATTCACAATAGTCTCACAAAATAAAAACACTTAGGAGTAAATTTTACTAAGGAGGTGAAAGATTTCTATAGTGAAAATTATAAAACACAGACTAAATTGAAGAAGACCTCAGAAGATGGAAAGACTACCATATTCATGAAGAATCAATATCCACAAAATGGACATATCATGAAAAGCAATCTACAGATTGAGTGCAATCCTCATCAAAATATCAGTGACATTCCTCACAGAACTAGAAAAAACAGTCTTAAAATTTGTATTGAAGAAAAGGCCTGGAAGAGGCAAAGCAATCCTGAAGGAGAAGAGCAATGTTAGGGCCATCACAATACCTGATTTCAAAACACACCACAAGGCCAGTCTAACAAAATAGCATAAAAACAATGGAATAGTTGACTCCAAAATAAATCCATGCATCTACAGGCATCTGATTTTTGATGAAGGTTCCAAAAACATATATTGAAGGAAAGACAGCCTTTTAAAGAATGGTGCTGGGCAAAAATAGCTATTCATATATAGAAGATTGAAACTAGACCCCTATCTCTCACAATGTATAAAAATCAACTCAAAATGGACCAAGACCTTAGTAAATGACCTACTAAAAGAAAGCACAGGAGAAAAAATTTCCTGAATAGGACTCTAACAGCTCAGGAAACAAAAGTAAGACTTAACACAAACGGGATTATATCAAACTGAAAGCATGTGCAAGTAAAGAAAGCTATCAACATAGCGAAAAGAATCTCTACAATATGAGAGAAAATCTTTGCCTGCTATTCATCTGACAGAAAATACCCAGAATATATAAAGAACTCCAAAAGTTAACAGCAGCCGCAACAATAGCAACAACAAAACTAATCCAATTAACAAAGCAGACACAAGACCTGAACAGATACTTCTCAAAATAAGTATAAGTGATCCAGGTGTAGTGGCACACACCTGTAATCCCAGTAATTTATGAGACTGACACAGGAGGATTTCAAGTTCAAGTCTAGTTTCAGCAACTAAGCAAGACTCTGTCTCAAAAAAAGATTTGGGGATATAGCTCAGTGATAAGAGTGCCCTGCGTTCAAACCCCAGTATTTCAAAAATGAAATTAAAACTTAAAAGAACATACAATTGGTCAATAAATATATGAAAAATGCTCAATATTTCAACCTATCAGGAAAATGAACATCAAAACAACATTGAGATGCCAACTCACTCCAATCAGAATAACTATCATAAGTGTGTGTGTGTGTGTGTGTGTGTGTGTGTACACATATGTACATCAAGAAAGAGAGAGAAATGAGAAATGCTGGTGAAACTGTGGAGAAAAAGGAACTTATACACACATCTGGTGGGGATATAAATTAGTACACTATAGAAAAATAATACTAAGGTTCCTCAATTTTTTCTTAAATCACATGATCCAGCTATCCAACCTGTGGGTATATACCCAAAGGAAATGAAGTCAGCATACAAGAGAGATACCTGTATGCCCATGTTTACTGCAGCACTTTCTACAAGATGGTCTAAGTGTCAGTGAGCACATAACTGAATAAAGAAAATATAGCACATATAAACACAATGGAGCATTATTTGGCCATAAAGAAGAATGAAATCCTATCATTTGCAGGAAAATGAATGGAACTGGAGAACACTGTTAAGCAAAACAAACCAAACACAAAAAGACTAGTTGTGGCATGTCTTCTCTGATTATACAGACTTAAAAAAAAAAAAAAAAAAGATTATCCAGAAGTAGAAGGGGAAGTATTAGAGAAGGTGCTCATAAAGCATAGTATATACATATATGAAACATCACAGTGAAATCCATTCATCTGTACAGTTAATAAACATTAACAGTTACCATTTTAAAAACCTGTGAGATTCTGGTATGCAATGTGAATAGATTAACCAGTGAAATAAAAGAAAGTCCAGAAATAAACCCAGATAGAAACGTAGTGTATGATAAAGGCAGTATTTGTAACTGCTAGGTCAAAGATAAAAGTTTAAAAGCACGGTGGTGGGACAAGTGATAAGTTATATGGAAAACATACAATTAAATCTATATTTCATATCAAAGGAAAAAGAAAACCAAATGTACCAAGGATCTAAACATAAGAAAGTAAGACAATATGGTTGTGTTAAAAAAAAAATGGGCAAATTCATCTTTAACTGGGATGTAGGGAGAGGCTTTCTAATTATGAGTTAGAACCCAGATGCAATAGAACAAAATTGATGAATATTATTACATTTTTTAAAGTTTACATGATAAATACCCCCTACAAACACAAAAGCCCCAGAAACAGTCAAAAGATAATAGAAAAACTAGTAGAAATTATTTGCATCACATAACACATATAGACTAATAACCATTAAAGATAATAATTTCCTAAAACCTGTGATATGCAAAGATTAAAAAGAAACTACTGAAAATAGGCAAAAAACAAGAATATGCACACACACAGACACCTTAAACATATGAAAAAAAGTTCAATTTTCCTCAAGGTAATGAAAATTACAACTACACTGGCATACTATTTCTCACCTATCAATTGGCAAAATTAAAAAAGCATGACAATACAGTGTTGGGAAGGCTGATGGGAAAATGTCATTTTTATGCATTACTGATGGAAATGCAAAATGGCACAACTGTATAGAGGGGAATATCTAACAAAACATCACATACATTTTACTTTTAGATCAGCAATTGTATGTCAGGATTCTACTCTGAAATCACCTCCAAAAATCAAACTCTGTAACTGTAAAACATTGGAAGCAACCAATATATTTATAAAAGAGTAACTGTGGTATGTCCACACTACAGAGCTCTACATCACCACAAAATTATGAGGCTGCTCTCTACAAAGCAATAAGGAGTGATTTCCAGGATATATTAAGTATGTAAGGAGGTGGGTGGGCAGAGAACAAAAGAGTATTGACAGCATGTTAGCTTTGTAGAAAAAAGGAGAAATGAACAATGTGTCACTTGTACAAAAAAAAAAACAGCGAAGAGATGAAACAAAGACATGCTACTTGTCAGCTACAGAAGTAGGTAAAGGTAAGGTAGAAAGAATAGAAGAAATGGAATGACATTTATCTAAGTATAACTTTTAGTCAGATTTAACTTTGAAAACCATGTTACTGTTTCATATTCTCAACAAAGAAAAAGACAAGAATGGAAGGAGAAACCTATAATGGAATATGAATAGAAGCAAATGAACCAAACCATACTTCAAATGAATAACAAAACCATACTGGAGGTGTAGAAATAGTGGGATAGAATCAGTCCACATAATCTTTGAAAACAGTGTTGAGACAATAATGTCCCAAGGTGTAGACTACAGAAATGTGAATTCTAAGTAGCAAGTTCCTTTCATGTGGAGCCAAGGATTAGCAATACTTAACTTTCTGGTTATAGCACTGAATAAGTAAATAAATATACTGTAGATAATAGAAGTTAAATATCTCACTGTCAGAGAAATGAGTTACAAACATAAACAGGAAAAGAATAGAATGAATCCTATAATGTTGGATAAGGATTAAAGTAAGGGTTAGGGTTAAAGTTACAGACTATTGTTTTAATAACATAAGTAGACAAATATAGATAATAATGTATGGACATGTATAGATGTATTTACATATATTTACTAAATCCATCTGTTAATAGGACATGACATCTCCATTGATCTAAACCTAGTAACCAAACACGGATTTTTAATATTATTCTACGCAGTAAAGAATAGGGTTCCTTAAGGAAATGGATAACTGCAAGACCGGGAAAGAAAAATACAAGATAAATCTAGAATGTCCTGGGCCAAAATGTAAGGAAGTACTTAAAGCATGATCAGTACATCATAGTTAGCTTGCAGAGGCTGCCACTGGAAATTTGGGACAATTTGAGCATTAAAATAAATAATAATAGTAAAGGGTTAGTAGCCATGCATTTGCAAGAGTCCACTGACTCCACATGATGTAAACAAATGGGCAAAAGGGAAAGCACTCTTCTTCAGCTAGTGGGTGCAAATTTATGACTATAAATTTGCCACTGTTTTGCCACTGCCACTGTTTTGAAGAGACAGTAAGAAGAGTATGAAGGGGAAAAGATTCACTAACATTATCACTAGACCCTCAAAGTTCACAATACATTTGTTTCTATTCTAAAATTCTCTCCAGATGTACCCTAACTAGAATGTTAAACAACTATTCTAGAATGATCTTTATCTGTTACCTTCCTACCACTAACCATAGATTGTATTAAAATGGAAGGCCAGAGAGTATATGGTAGGTGGTGATGGGGGCAGCTGAGGGGTGTCACAGTCTAAAATCCAACAGGAACCATCATAATTTAACCCACGTGATCTTTAGGCAGGTTTGTACATACTCATAAGACAGAAAAAGAAGCACACACAATGGAAATAAGAAACAGCTGAGGTTTATTAAACACCTGTTACAGGCCAGAAACTGCAATGTATCATTTCATTTAACCTCCACAAGATACGAAGATACCTGTGAAGTCTGGTCAGGTTCAGTTATCAGAAGAAGGACCTCCTGAAGCTGTGAGCAGAACACATACAGTGTGCAATTTAAAATTGGCACCCCAAATTTTCCCATGTCACTCTGCTACTATTTACTGTCCAAATGTATATCACTTTTAGTTTCCTTTTTTTTTTTAAATAACCGTTGTATCGTGGGAATTTTCAAAACTACAAGAGCATAACAAATCCCATGTATCCATTACAGAGTTTCAGCAATGTATTGTTTGCTTATCCTTGTACCTTTTTTCCTGAAATATTTAAAAATAAATCCTACACATTTTAATTGAACTTCAGAATGCTTCCAAAAACTCAGATTTTAAAAATCAATGATAACATAATCACATCTAATATAATCATTTTTTACTATCACCAAATGCCCAATTCCTCTTAAAATTTCTGGTAATCTTCCTTTTCTTTTCTTTTTTTAATAGTGATGGGGATAAACCCAGGGCCCTCATGTATGCTAGGCAAGTGCTCTACCGCTGAGCCACAGCCACAGTCCCTCTGATAATCTTAAAAATGTCTTCTGTGAGTTAGATTGAATCAAGATTCAAACAAGGCTCATACATACTTTTGGAAGGTACATATCAATTTACAGAGTTCCCTCTCTTTCCTCTGCTTTCCATTTTTTAAATGCCAATTATATATTGAAGAAACTACGTCATTTCTTTTACAAAATTTCTCCAATTTTAAATTTAGTCCTTATAGTCAGCATAATGTATTTCTCCATCTCTTTTATTTCCTGTAAAGTGCTAGAGGTTTGCCCAGGTCAGGCCTCATCTTTCTTTATAACCTGTTGAGACCGCCCAGGTGGTGCTCTGTCCTGACTGCATCCTTGGCAGGTACATACTATCCAGTTGTCTTCTAATGTTAAAGTCACAGTATTTCTACATTCTCAGGCAATTTGTGCTCCTGAGAATTCACCCAGCACCACATACAGCTAGAATTATGTAGGTAGTGACCAAGCTACCAGATTAATTAAGAGTTGACTGAAAGGCAACAGAGTTTACCAATCATCAACAAGCAAATGGGGGCAAGAGTTTTTCCTCTAGGGGATAAGAGGCCAAAAAGCAGAGGAGAGGTGAAAAATTTGGGCAGTGATGGAGAAGTCAGATAAGATTCTGGTTTCCTACTATAGTTCTGAAAGATACTTTACATACTGGAACTAGTAAATGTTTCCAGATAGAACTTTTGAATTCTCTGTGAGTTTAATTTCATAATGTTAGTTCACCAAGATAGCCTTACAAAATTTTCCCCTTATTGCTTCAGAAAATGGTGAAGGTTCTAAATCCTGTCTGCAAAGTAGATTTTCCTGGAAAGTTTTTATAATAACATTGAGTTAGAGAACCACTGCTTTTAAGGAACAATGACAGCAGCTATTTACTAAACATCTGTCAAGTATTATTCTAAATACATTTACACATACTAGTTTGTTTCCTATTTTGCAAGTGAGAAAATAGATCAGAAAATCTGCCCGAGGTCACACAGCAAGCTAACAGCAGTGTCAAGCTTCAAGAAGCTTCATCTAAAACCCATCCATGCTCTTATTCACCTAAGCATGAATTATGCTTATATGTTTCAACTGTAAATGAAATGATCAAAGAAAACATAAAAAATGAGACAATTAACCTCTTCCTTCTTAGAAGTAGTACAATAGCATCTTATGCAAAGGTACCAACATAGGCTTATTAGGAAAGTAAATAAACAAGAACCTTCCCTTACCAAAAGAAGATTCAAAGTTTAGATTTCTACACATTTTTAATAATTTTTCACATATCATATTATGCAGCATAATTATTCAATGTTGAATATAAAAACTACTTTAATTTTAAAACTTGAAGAAATAAGATAGTATAAAATACATTTTTAAGAACGTCCTACCTATTTCCGTTCTGCTGACACCAATTCCGTTATAAATCCTCAAGTAATTAAAGTGACAAAAATCAGAATCTTCAATATCAAAATCACCAAATTTGATGCGAATTCTTTCTCCTATCTTTACACGAATCTCCCATTCACAAACAGTGCTATTGGGATAGGTCTGTGGGTAGTTTATGGATGTAAGGGTTCCACTCTCAGGGCCTAATACGGTATGTCCACATCCATCACCTTTAAAAAAAAAAAAAGAAAGAAATTGTTCTCACATCTTTCATGTCTTAGTCAGGATTTGTGAAGATTTAAAACTATGTATGATGTTAGATATATTATACTACCAATACTTTAACAGAAGATACAACAGATGACATACTACCTAGCATATCCACTCATAGGAGCCAAGAGAGGTCAAATTTGGTCAAAATAATTAATGATTATCAATACAATTTATAAATTCAAAGAATTCTTTAATCTGAGCAAAATAAAAAGTAAACACAACATAGCAATAGTTAAATATACAAACATGATAATAGATTCAAACTTCAAAAGAATATTAATTCATAGAACTTGTTCAAAGTAAATGTAAAAATCAAAATATTTAATCAGCTTCAATGATAAACATCTCAAGTTGCCAAAATCATTTCTAAAAAAATTAATATATAAAGATTATGTAGATTATTGATTATATTACAGACTGCAAGCCATCCCTTTCTGAAGGCATTAAAGCAATATTTAATGAAGTTTATATTATATTGAAATTTGACTGTTTGGTAGCCCCTCCCCCAAAGTCTTTTTTATTTATCAAATGAAGAGAAGGAAGTTAAATGATTTTTTTTTTTTTTTTGGAAACTAGGAAAAGTGATTTTTATACTTTGGTAGAAGTATTATTTGCTCCAGAAATTTCTTTAGAAACTGGATGTAAAAAACTTAGGCAACATAGCATATTATTTGTAAGGATGAAATATTTGCATTCTCCACTTTATGATAAAGTTTATTATTTTTTTTTACTCAGAATCCAGAAGGAGGCATTAATTAAATGTTCACTTAGAAGTTTCAGCCACAACTCCAACTGCACTGTTTAACATTAACAATCACATTCAAATGAATTTATAGTAGGATAACGAATGTATCCTTTTAAAATAATAGCATTTTCTTCTTTAAAATTTTAGAGTTATTTAAAATCACCTTTTGGAATTACACAAAACGTAGATGTAATGTTTTGAACGACCAATAATAAAAAAAATAAAATAAAATAAAATGTGATTCAAATGTTAAAAAAAAAAAAAAAAAAAAGTAACACTGGGGTTGGGATATAGCTCAGTGGCAAAGTATCTGCCTTGCATTAGCAAAGCCCTGAGTTCAAACCCCGTTTAAAAAAAAAAAAAAAAGAAGAAGAATAAAATAACACTGCTGGGGTCTTAACTATGGACTAAAATAGCTATACCAAAATTTTCTATTATCCTGATTTACTGTTTTTAAGAACAGTATAGTGCTGACAAATACACACCTAAATTCTGCACCCCTCCCCACTTTGGTATTAGGGATCAAACCCAGGAGCACTTTATGATTAAGTTTATTATAACACTAAGTTACATCCAAAGTCCTCCTTACTTATTTTGAGACAGGGTGTTGCTAAATTGCTAAGGCTGGTCCCAAACTTGCGATGCTCATACCTCAGCCACCAGTGATGCTGGGATTACAGGTGTATACTACCACATCCAGCTTCTGCACCTAAATTCTTATGACAATACTTAAAAACTCATATCCTCTGCTTATAAAGAAATTATATTTCCGAATTCATATTTTTATTGCTCCTTAGTGTACTTTTAAAGACTAATACTAGATATCTGTTTTCAAGTATCTCTTATATAAAACCTCAGCTACCTTCTACACTTGTTTACATTTCACACATAAGAACTAGGCACAGTAACTCAATAATATAAATATATACAAGGGCAGAATGAAATAAATGTGGTTTATTGTGCATCATACCCACTGATCTTTCACAAACATAAAAGTTAGGATGTTTAGACAATGAAAAAAATAAAACCCCACAAATTTCTCCTAAAACTATCATGAAAAAAATATCTCTGCTGAATATCGACTATATTAAAAACAGATAAAAGCCTCCACTGTGAAAATAAATTGAAATACAAAAAATCTTTTGAACAATCATTAACATTTTTCCTTAAAGAGAAAAAACAATGATCCTAACACAGAATTTTCAAGAAGATAAAACTAGTTTAAAATGTTTTTTTTTACTACTCAGCAAATGAAAATATGCTTCCTGAAAGTGTTCCAATCTTCAAAAAAATAACCACACAATAAATAAAATCACTCAAAATAGGTGTTTTTTCTCATAAACAGAAGCTAAGGAAGCTTTTTCAGCAATTGAATGTGTTGATAAATCTCACAAAGTCAAGAATCACCTCTGAACAGCTGGAACTATCACATTATAATGACAAATCATCTCATTTAATGTATTCCCTAATTTCAATGTATGTTTATTCAAAAATAATCTTTTGCAAAAAAAAGTACAAGCAGAATGTTAAAAGTAATTTTTAGATGGTTTTATGTTCCTGTTTATATTTGATTTTCAAAACACAACATTTCTTGCCCTTTCTATCATAAAACCAATTTCTACAAATGTTAAAATAAATACCAGCTGATGAAAACAGAACTTTTGTATGCATGCTGATGAATAGGACAATTAAAATGGAGCTGTCTTTTTGCAGAATCTTGTTTAGGGGAAGAGAGGGCATGAATAGTCCACAAGTAATGTGCCAAGAATGTTCTAAAATATGTGATGGAGTTCAGTGCTTCCTCATCTTGTAAGAATAACAATATGCACCAGAAACCAAAGACGAGTCTCTAATCCACTACAATGAATAGATGAATTTTTCAATGAATGAATAGATCTGAATGTTTCATATTTCAAGGAATATTTGATAAGTTTAATCTGACTAGATAAATGGCTTAATTGTCACATAACACTATAGGCTCATATGTTTAGAATATTCCCATTTGAAAGAGAAGGCTGGGCATATGCACTAAGCCATTAGCTTCATATGTTTTTGTTATTCCAAAGTAAGAAATAACATTTTATGCTATGGCCCTATGCACTTTAACATACCTAGTCCCAACCCACAAAATGACTTCATGACACACGAATGGGTCCCCACCTGCCGTCTGAAAACGCTGTCCTCAAGCACTCAAAGGTCATAATGTTTAATTCTCAAATCAAGGAAAGACCCTGTCCTCACTTCCAAAGTAGCAATGTGTTCCTAGATTATTTTTACAGTTCTTAAAACTAAAGTCTGTTATACCAAAATACTTGCAACAGGACAAAACGCTTAAAAATAAAACTAAAACTTGGAAAATATTCTTTATCAACAAATGCCCACCAAAAGCAATGATTCTCAAAGCAGAGGCAGGGGATCCCATAGAGCTGTTCCCTCCCCCTTCACAGTATCTGGAGATGTTTTTAGTTGTGACAAATGGAGTAGGAGGGCTGTTACTGCCATATAGTGGAGGCTAGGAATGCTGCTAAAATATCTTACAATGAACAGGACAGTTCCTAGAACAAAGAATGATTAGCCCTGAATGTGAATGAATGGTGCTTAGGCTGAGAAGGGCTAAATTAGAGTCAAGGATAGAAAACCACATACTGAAGATTTGGCCCAAAGAGTAATCTAGTTCACTAAGGGCACAACCCAAGGAACAATCCTCTCTCCAAAGGTCAGGAGTTCAGCTAAAGAATTTTATGTTCTCACTTCCCCATTTTAAAAATAAGTGGAATGCTTCATTTTTCTTTAAGCTATAGGGGGAAAAAAAGTATTTTTAATTAGTCTTCAGATCTCAACTGAGTTTCTCCCCTAGGGTTTTTCATTTGCTTTTTTTTTTTTTTTTTTTTTTTTTTGCAGTGCTGGGGTTCAAACCCAGGACCTCAACCATGCTAAGCAAGTGCTCTACCACTGAGCTGCGCCTCCAACCCTATACCTATTAACATTAAAGAGGAAAGGTACCAAAAGGATCAGGAGTAATTTTTCCTAAATTTTTGATTGGCATCACATATAGGGAAGGCTACAACCACCTACTATTATTCATGTTCATGGGGCAGAACTGACAAAAAAAAGCAGACTACAATGGGAAAAAACTTTCAAAGTGGCTATCATGGGTCCATTCCGTATACTCTCACCAACTATTCCAACATCACCAACTATCATCATCACCACCACTGTCAACTTCCCACATCTCCTCCCCTGGATAGTCTCTACCAGACTGCAATTGACCATAAAGGGCGGAAGCCTGTTAATGTAATTTTTGAATTTAATGTCATTTCAGTGCAAAAAAAAAAAAAAAAAACACTGGAATTTGATCTTATTGCTCCTTTGCTGGGCTGCAGATTTATCTAGGGGATTACTCATAGAACATGTGTTCACTTCCTCTGAAGAGTGCAAGGTCGGATGTGTTAAGCCAGATACAAATTTGGATAATGTTCCAGGAACTGAATGATTTTTTTTTCACTACTTATCCCTAAAGAAAACAGAAAGAACATTAAACATATTTAAATGAAAATGTAATAATCCAACTAGGAATGCAAGTTTATTTTAGGCTATTCTAGTTAAACTCTGAATCAAGTGTTTTTTAGATTAGTATGTGCTCCTGATGCCGATTATAAATGATCCTCCATCCACTCTCATTTTTTAGTTATATTATTACTAATTCATATTATGTAATTCCTTAAAAAAACAAATTTGAACACAAGAATTTTGCACAAAAAATATGCCAAATATGAAGAACAATGTAAGTTTTTTATACTATAAACTTTGAAAAGTTTATATTTTTTCAGAGAGCTTTCAAGGATGTTGTTTTATTCACTACTAACTGGTGAGTCTGGCTATACTTCCCCTAAATAAGTGTCATTTCTATCATATCTTATAATACGTCTGTGAGATCTTATAAAAATTTCTTTTTTAAAGGGGAAGCATTTAGGGAGTGAAAAAGAATCCAAAGAGCAACTCTTAACTCTCACACCCAATTTTCAGGGAGTGGTGGCACATGCCTATAATCCCAGCAGCTCAGAAGACTGAGGCAAGAGGATCAAAATTCATGGCCAGTCTCAGCAATTTGGGAAGCCCTTAGAAACTCAGCAAGACCATGTCTCAAACATTTAAAAAATAAAAAGAGCTGGGTATATGGCTCAGTGGTTAAGTGACCCTGGGTTCAATCAAAAGGAACCCCCAAAACACTGAGCTGGGGTTGCAGATTTATCTAGGGGATTACTCATAGAACAACCTAATTTCATTTAGCTGCACAAGTTTTTAATGTATTATTTAGCACTGGAAATTTTTAGAAAAGTCTAAATCTTTATCTGTGAGGTTTCTTAAATTGCATCACTACAAATCTCCAACAAATATGTCATAGTAGTGCTTTAACTTCATGTAATCTTTTTGTCCCTGGTTATTTTCCTTACTCTGAAGTCAACTGTCTGTCTTTCTCTTTTGTAAATACTATATATAAGAAAGATATGGATTTTAGAGTCAAAAGAGAGTCAGGGTGGCAATTTTTAGGAAAAGAAATGGCCCACATCTTCATTCTTTATAAAACCCAAACTTGGGGCTGGGATTATGGCTCAGTGGCAGAGCGCTTGCCTTGCAAATGTGAGGCCCTGGGTTCGATCCTCAGCACCACATAAAAATAAATAAAGTAAAAATATTGTGCCCATGAATAACTAAAAAAAAATATATTTAAAAAAATAATAACTTGCCGGGCACTGTGGTGAACATCTCTAATCCCAGTGGCTCAGGAGCTGAGAAAAGAGGATGGAGAGTTCAAAGCCAGCCTCAGCAACATTGAGGCACTAAGCAACTCAGTGAGACTCTGTCTCTAAAAAAAAAAAAAAAAAATAGGCCTGGGGATGTGGCTCAGTGTTCAACTGCCCCGTTCAATCCCTGATACCCCCCCCTAAAAAATAAAAAAATAAAACCCAAACTCATCTGCACATGTGATAATTTCTAAAACTGAATTACATGAAGGAATGTGGACTATATAAATTGTCAACCTCCAAGAACATGCTGTATACCTAGAACATAATTGTCAAACAAACTAATGCCATTCAATAAATTTAAATGCCCTATCATTCACTATGAACTTAAGAAGGTCATCTATTGCTGTTAAATCTCAATATTGCCATCTATAAAATGGGGATATTAACAATTCAAACCTTGTGGGGAAGGAATGAAACAAGATGCTGTATGGAAGATTATTAATGTGCTCAATAAATGTCTGTGGTTAGTAGTATCATCATCATAGTACAATAAATAAATACCATTAAAAGTAGAGCAGATCGGCTTTTGTCAAACACAAGTAAATCCAGTACATCTGGCTACAACTGAGAAAGTTAACAGAATAATGGCTCAATAACAATTTTAAAGCTTCTATCTAGTATTTTATGAATAATATAAATTCATGAGAAAGTAATCCTCACTAATCACCTCTATTCCAGTTCAGTAACTCACTCTTGGGATCACAATCTGCACTTTTTGTTTGTTTGGCTGGTTTTGTACCAGGATTGAATTCAGTCACATCCCAGTCCTATTTTGTGTTTTATTTAGAGACAGGGTTTCACCGAGTTGTTTAGTGCCTCACTTTCGCTGAGGCTGGCTTTGAGCTCTCGATCCTCCTGCCTCAGTCTCCAGAGCCACTGGATTTACAGGTGTGCGCCACTGCAACCCACACAATATGGACTTTTTGCCATTATTAGAAACTACTTCCATCTTTGCAATCTTAAAAACTTTAACATCCCTCTCTTCTGCTCAGTCACCTGACCACTCAGTTTTCTTATAACCACTGTATATTTTCTTAAGACTTACTTCTCTGTTTCTCCATTAAGCTCATCCTCGCCTCATTTCTCTCCCTACCCAGGCTGTACCTTGTTTCCAATATATTAACTAGCCTCTTTCTAACATTTTTTCTTCCTAGTCACTGTGTACTTCTAGAGCATCTTCCTGGCAAACTCTCCACCTAGATCAAATGTCTCTCTTTACCAAGAGCTGAGCACTACTGAAAAAATAATAAGGGCTGGGATTGTGGCTCAGTGGTAGAGTACTTGCCTAGCACTGGGAGGCACTGGGTTTGATTCTCTGCACCACATAAAATAAATAAATAAAGGCACTGTGTCCATCTACAACTAAAAATATTTAAAATAATAATACTAATAAGCACAAACCCAAGGAAGGGTGCCATTAGAAAATAATGGGTTCCAGTCTCAGAGGGGCACTCCAAGTCACTTAGTTTTATCTTCTTTAATAGTTCTCAAAATTAAATTTATATTAGAATCACTGAAGAGCCAATTAAAGATTTTTCAGGCCCTCATCTCCACTTGCACAGATTCTAATATGTATGTCAGAAAAACTGTCTGAAACTTGAAAACTGTCAACAAAGGTGAGAAGCACATCCTTTAAATGGCATTCAGTGCAAAAGCTACCCAAGAACTATATGGCAAAATAACTGCTCAACTTGCTATTTATCCTTAATTAAAGGTCCAAGTATTATTTACATTCTAATGTGTAGACTGCCATCAGGTAGAGACATAATTTCTGTGTACTTGAAAAAATAACTCAAGATTATAATTTAGGGTCTTGTTGGCTTTTAAGCATTTCTGGCCAAATAACCTAGCAATCATATCTTAACACTACCTATAAACACCTACTTTTTCAAATACTTATGGTTCCGCTTAAATATTTTGCTAGTTCTCTCATTAATAAATGAGCTGAATAAAATATTTGACCTTTCATTCTATATTTGCATGACAGTTATGATTTTGCCTTTTTTGCAAATTTTACTCCGTCAGGTAGATCTTCAGTGGGACCTAAGATCTGTACTTTAACAAATTTTAAAACACTAACAATAACTGCAACAATTAAAAACACCAAGAAACTTTGTTCCAATCTGTGTCTTCTGAAATTTATCATATTGCTCACTTTTCTTTTATAGAGAAATTTCTGCACTTGTTTATACTTAATGTCTCACTTCTATGCCTCCCAATCTAATTCAACACATTGCAATTCAACTTGAAGACTGTGACAAATTGAATTTTTGTGACTCCTAGAAAGATATTTAGATAAGTCCTGATTTCTGCTACCTCTGAGATGACCTTATATTTGGAAAGGGGTCTTCACAGATGTAAACAAGTTAAAACAATGTCAAGCTGAATTAGGGTAGGCCTGGTTTCCTGATAAGAGTAAGAAAATGTGAGCACAGACACTGGGAAATATATGTAACCACAGAGACACAAAGGAATGAAGCATCATCAATAGGCCAAAGGATGCTAAGGACTGCATCCACCAGAAGCAAGGAAGGGGCAAGGTAGTATCTTTTAAACACTTCAGAGATAGCATAGCCCTACGGATACCCTGATGTCAGAATTCTGGCGTCCCTAACTATGAGACGATATCTGTTTTAAGCCATTCTAATGGCAATTAGTTACAGTAGCCCTAGGGAACCAACACAGAGATCTATCTATCCATTGAAAATAGTCACTAAAGCTGTTTTTAAGCTGCCAAAACCAATGGATACCTTTCCACCTTTATCTTCAGTGACATTTCTACAACATCTGACACGGCTGCTACTTCCTTCTCCTCACTGTTCTTCTTTCCTTTCTTATTTTTAATTCCTTGTTCTTAAAACTCTTAATACGTCTTGTAGCTCTCTAACTACCACCTCTTGGATACCTTCCTATAACCTTTCTACTGACTGTTGGTACTGCTGCTGTTCAGAGTTTTCCTCCACTCTGTATTCTGTGTGGGCAATCTCATCTGCAACCCCAACTTCAGTTGCCACCAAGTACACAAAGCTCCAAAGTCCCCAATCTCTCTCTCAATCCTCGAACATGTTATCTACTTAGAATATTACTCAAATTTCACAGCTTTTCAAACAAAACACATTCCAAGCATCCAATGAACATTTTCCCCATATTAGACTCTGAACTAGGCAACGCAGTGAAAATGACAGGCAAGAACCCTGTCTTGAGAGTTTACAATATAGGAGGGCAGACGTGGCAAGTAATTCCAGGGATAATGAGTTATACAGAGAAGTTATGGGTGTTTTATTGTGTATGTGTATGTGAGAGAGAAATAGTGGTAAAGAGGCAAGAAATTCTCATGAACTAACATAAGTGGAGAGAAGATTACAGAAAAGTATTTTTTTAAAATGAGCTCCTGCTCTCACACTCAATCGGTCATTAAATTTGATGATTTCTATCTCCTAAGTATCTCTAACTTTTGTTCCTCTGACCAGTGCAGGCCCTGTTCTGCAACAGATATATTCACTCTGTTGTTTTCTTCCTCTAACCTATTACCTGCACTCCTGCTAGTGTTAACTTTAACATTAGTAATATTAGGGCCACATAGGTTCCTTTTCTGAAAATTCTTCAACCGTTTTTCACTGTACAATGAAGTTCAAACACTTCAGCAAGGACATACAGACTATATTATACTCCAGCCCCTGTTTCCAGTTTTGGTGTCATCTCCTGAGTAGCCACATGACCTCTCTGCTCCAGCTGTGAAACTGTGGGCGATTTCTCCTCTTCACACTCTCACCTGTCACTATACATGCTGTTCCCCTCGGCTGAGGATCATGCCTTTCCTCCTCTATCCAAGGCAAACCCTACTCAATGTTATCTTCTTTGTGGAACCTTTCTGAAGCCCCTAGTCTTTCTTATTTCTATTATCATACTCTCTTTACTGTGTTTAATATGCTTGATTATACATACTATGTCAGCTTACCACACCAAATATAAAACTCCGTTAGGAAGGCAATGCACTCTATTCATCTATAAGCCATACACGCAAAACAAACATATGAGGCTCTTAACACATGCTGTTTAATTCAGAAACAAACCCAAACAAGTCTAATGGTAAGCCAGTGAGATATACATATATCTTAGAAATGCTTTGGAGTCAGATAGGCAACTTTTGAAATATCAGGCACTTAACCTCTATAATCCCATGTAATCTCACTTGAACATGGAGTTAATACCACCCATGTTCCCAAGGGTCTAGTTATTCAAAATACAGTAGACTCTTTATAAATGGAAGACTTTCTCCTTAAAAAGGATGCCTCTGTCTAGTACCTGCCTTTCATTATGACCTCATAGCCCTGGTTAGTTAACTGTTGCATGGGTGGATACTGATTTACCCTTAGACAATGTGAAGCCAATTCACACTTGCCTCCAATTTGAGACCTGTACAATAAGGAAAATCCCAAATTTTCTCTGGTTAGAGCTGCAAGCCTCAGGGACTTCCAGTAGCCATGACTTTTCCTATGCAGAAAAAGCAAAAACTAAGCAAAGAAAGAACTACACTGAGTCTTTCGTTCCTGAAGTCCAGCTGCATTCCTGTTTTCCCCTTGGCTTAGGGTAGTCCAGTTCTACTCTATAAGTTACCTCAGTATCCTCCCAACATTATCCCCTTCTACCTTCAGCAGACTTGGATTCCTGTCGCCTATAACATTAAGAGTCCTAACCAGAAAAGTCTTCCTTTACCCATGCAACAGAATGTATGTTGTGCAGAGAGTGAGCTTGTCGGATGCAGAGCCCAACCCTGAGAAACAAGGGCAAGTCAGGAGTGAAGAGATAAACCACAAACAAAAATGAGTAGAGAGGGTGGAGAAAGAAGGTGAAATATATAAAAAATTAAAAAGCAGGAAAGTCAGAGCAAAGATCAAAACAGAAGGAACAAAAGTAGTATTAAAGTTTGGGTGTGTTAGAGGCCAATTAAGAGAAAATAATATGGATAATCATGCCTTGCTTTCACTGTCCTCTACAGTAGGGTCTGACTCCCCTCATTAAGCCAGGATGGAACTTCTCTAATCAATAACTGGCATGGAATAAGAAGCAGAAGATGAAAAATTCTCATTAGAAAGCAAACACATGAAAACAGGAGATTAAACTGTAAAGTAGGGGGAAAAATTCTCATTTCATATGTTGATTCACTCTTTTGAACAAAAAAATGTACTGACTATATGAATAATTTTATCCCAACCCTCAGTATACTCTAAAGAGTTATGTATTTTAAAACATTTAGAATAGTATGTGGACTTCAAAACTTGACAGAGTCAGTATTTAAATTCAGGTACATCTGAGTTCAAAATCTCCATATCTTCAAAGACCTCTGAGGTAAAAAATAATGAATATGGACAAAGCTCCCAGGCTTTTCAGACCAAACAAAAACCGAACCAAACCAAAAATCCAACAGTTTAGATGACAGTTTCAATACAGCAGAACCAAGACTACGAGGGACTAAAACAAGAAATTCATCATGTAGCAAAAGTCTACTATATGCCAACACTAAGAAAACGTTCAGCACAGAGGTAGTCTACCTTTTACAAAGTGAGTCATTAAAAAAGGAGGCACAAGCCACCTGCAAAGTAAAAAGAAAAAAAAAAGAGAGGGACAGATAAAAGTGAAACTTCCACTCCCACATGAAACATCATGCTGGACAACATGGAGGAGGACAACGTTTCAGGAAGGAGAAAAAGGGAGGTATCAGGCAGAGTCATATTTTACAGGAATAAGGAGCATGGCAAGAGCTCAGCTCTACAAAATGCTGCTAAGCTGAATTCTCCATTTGAGATTTGATAGGATAGCACTCATTTATGCCAGATCTGATGGCCACATGACTGTCTCCAGCAGCCAGAGAAAACAGACAGTGGAGCTTTTAGCACAGGTAGGCCCAAGTTTGGGATTTGCCAAGGACCCAGGTCAAGAACACTGATGAGAAAATGCACCTGGATACCTGAGCTTAAAAGAGAATACACCTAGAGATGGACAATGGACTGTGTGAGAATAGCATATATGCCTAATCTCTCAGGTACAAACTCCTTACTCAGCCCCTCAATAGAAAGTCCTCCATAATATGGTCCCCATTGACTTTTCCAGCCTGTCTCCTCTATATACTACCCTGATATCAGATTACTGAAACTACCTGAATACTCTCTAAAAGCATGGAGGCTTTGGATTCAGACACACCTGGACAGTAATGCTAGCCATGTCATATTTTAAGATCTAGTCACCACTCTAAATGTTTTAAAATGTTTAACTCACCTCTCTTTTTAGAAAATATTGAAAATTGGTATCAAATCTGTTTAGAAAGTAAAATTTTATGAGTGAATCAGCATGCAAATGAAAACTGTGTCCCAGTTTTCCCTACTAACCTGGCAAGGAAAAAGAAGGAGGGCTACTACTAGAATCAAAACTAGGGGCACTTTCCTCATGTTGGAGATGGCTCTTTAAGTCCGAATTTGGGATAGTGTGCAAAGGAGTTCATTCAACTTTCTGGCATTGATTAGGTTTTGTGGCTGTTTTTATAATCACCTGTTTAAGGGGAGCCAAGTTTTCTAAATTAGCCATGCCTGTATTCAGAGTTCCAGCTTGAAGGAAAACTCCTCTTTAGACATGGGAGTACAGCAAAGGGGTTAGCTCCTGGGGAGAGAAGGGCCAGAAAAGATAAAGCAGATTACTTGGCCATGAGCCAGCAGGCAGTAAAGTTCAATAGAGGGCTCTATTCCTCCTGGACTTAGAAGCCCAGTCTCCTGCACTGTTGGCTCACTAGGGGATTAGACAAAGGCCAACAGCACAAAGCACATGCGGGTACCCAAGGACTAACACCACATAATGTGCTCAGGGCAAAAGATCCAGTCCAGAAATGGAATTCTTACTACACATATTTTTATGAGTGAATCAACATGTGAATAAAAATTGTGTCCCAGTCTTCCCTACAGACAGCATGATAAATATTAGAAATAAGAAAATGACTTAAAACTCTCTCCACTGACAAGAACAAATAACTTAAAATAGAGTGTGGAAAGTACTATCTGGAGATGAATGTGTGGTGATGATGCCTAAGAAGGATTCTGAAGGATGATTAGAGTTTTACT
Source organism: Urocitellus parryii (assembly GCF_045843805.1). NCBI lineage: Eukaryota > Metazoa > Chordata > Mammalia > Rodentia > Sciuridae > Urocitellus > Urocitellus parryii. Next base: position 148,039,757 of record NC_135532.1, read on the forward strand.
AAGACAAGAAAAGTATGTAAGGACATTCTAAGCAGGGAAAATTGCATATGAAAAGAAATCAGTACAAAGAAAAGGCAAAATGGCATGAAGTTTAATATGCTCAAGGAATAAAAAGCAGCTCAATCTTCTATCTTAACTATGAAATATGAGGGATGCCGGCATGAAATTAGGACAAAATGGGAGGGAAGGACCAGACTGTGAAAAAATTATATACAATATGCAAATTAGTTTGGAATCTATCTCATTAGTGATAAAGGAACTGCTGGTCACACTATGGATATCACTATGAAAGGCAATACTCCATCATCACATGGACTGTGGCTAGCCTACACAAGTACATATTTATATTCCAACTTGAACATTGCCTCCTTAACTGAACTGCAGATTCTCTTAAGACAATGTCAATGTTTTAGTCTCCCATGCATATCCCAGGGTTGTACTGACACTTGTGCACTCTCCTGAGAGCTCATGATAGCTCTTGATGAGAGAATAAAGAGCTAACAGCTTCTCTTTAATTCCAAGCAAATTCATTGTAACTGCAAAGTTGCATATACTCTACTCAACAAATGCTTTGCTGGGAATTCTGGGACACTCTCCTTAGAGAGTAGTTGAGAGAACCTGTACATTGGGGTCCTCCCTATAATTCAAGTAACTAACTGATACTCTTCCAACTAAATACCTTTCAAGTATTTTAGGTGAAGTTTCAGTAGCCTTTAAAAATCACCCATTATCTCATCTGCTTCAATGGATACTGCACTGGCATTCATTAAATAAGAGTTTATTTGAATATCTGTAGTTTTTGTCTTCAAGGATTATATACCGGTTTAACCCAAATAATAATCTGGAAAATTAACATTATATGCTACTAAACTAATATTCTGAACTGAAATACTTTCTCAAAGATTCTATCAAGAACAACAAATTTACTCAAATGAAATAAAGAAAATAATGCAGTCAAAATTCTGAATGATACAGTAATTACCTTATAAATAATGAATGCCACCTTGTGATGAAATTTTACATTTAAAATTGCTATCTTGTTGTGTTTTGCAAGTATGCTTATTTATGTTAGTCTATAAAATAATTTCAACATAATATCTACAGAACATAACATCCTATTAAGGTATGTGATCATGTAATACATAGGAACGTGAAAAATTGGTTGATAAATTAGAAAGCAGAATTGTGGATAATTATCATCCACAATTCTAGTTTTAGTATCGCATAACTATTATTGTTTTTAAAATAGATGAAAAAAATGCTATGACCATAGGTATGCTATAAAGTAACCCAGATCCAGGAGCCACACAAGAAAAAAAAAATCATCTACTTGTCTCAATTCATATTTTAACAATCACATTTAGGAAATATCACTATCTTTCTAAAGATTTTCCTAATACTTCCAGTCTATGTTATCACACCACATCCTTCTAACAAATTAAGAAGTGAAGGTGGAAACTGTCCATTTGCATGTGTTCAGTGTTCAAGGAGATCATGATCACCTCAGCTTTCACATCTCAGGATCATTTTGCTAAGTGTAGTCCTAAATTTAAAATCTACCCTATGTAACCACAATCTTACATGATCTGACCTTTTCCTTTCAGAAATTAATTCATTCATCTGTCATGTTAATTCTAGTACAAGTACTTTCACTTACACCAATTTCACCATTTTAAGGCTTTCTTTTTTTTCCCCTCGTTTTTTCTTTAACAATGAAGTTCTGATACTGAATGGAATTATAACCATCTCCAGAGTGGTAGGTTTTCTTTTTGCATATAACACTGGAAAATCTAAAACTCATTAACCTGTAACTTTATAGTCAACTTTTCCTTTATAAGCCCTAAGAATGAAGAACTAAAATCCTGTCATTAGCACACATGGAACATGTGCTGATTCTGATTACCATTGTACAAAATTAATGAGAAATATAACAGAAAAGGAAGTTTTGATTTTTGCCTCTGAACACAGTACATAAAAGAGCCCTTATGTTTAATCAGACCGAGAAAAGAATGAAAAATTTTAATTAGCCTAATGTTAAAATTAGAATACATGTTTCTTTGCAGAGAGAAGTTCTTCACTTCTTCCAATTCACCACTATTGTTCAAAAATACATTTCCCTGTGTCACAAGGCAGTAAATACATTACTAGACTGATTATAAACTCTGAACATTTAATTCCAGTATCATTGTAGAAGCAAGCAATTCCTTTTTAGAACATACCCAATTTGTTTCATAGGCTCATTAGGGTAGCAAAGAAAAAAATCAATACTCTCACCAACATGTCACATTAATAGTCAAAACAAGTCAATTTTTTTTTTAGATCTTTATTTTTATTTTATTTATTTATTTTTTGTGGTGCTAAGGATCAAAACCAGTGTCTCATGCGTGTGAGGCAAGCACTCTGCTGCTGAGCCACAACCCCAGCTCAACAAGTCAGTTTTAATGGGTTTAAAAAACTAATTCCCTGATATATTACTACAATCAAGTCATGTTCTCACAGAAGGTAGGCAGGCCTTCCATGATACAAATGAGGAAGTCAAACTCCTGAGATAACTCAAATTCCTATAATCATAATGTAAACTGAAGACATAAATTCAATCATAGTAGACCATCAACTGCCTACTAACTAAATTTATTACAGCAGTAAACATGTATTCAAGCATAAATTTAACCAATTTAAGTTTTTTAAATATATATATATATATATTTTACAGAAAGTTTTTAAAAAATTTTTTGAAGATGAACTTAATATCAAATTTAGAACTCAAAACTATATATAATAAACTGCATCTAAAAGAGCAAGATAGTAAATAGATGCAAACAGAGTATATTTATAAGTTCTAGTGAAATAAAATGGTTAAAATACATTTCTGTTGTGAGAGGCCAGCAGTTTTCAAACAAATGATAAATTCTATTCTGAGCCAAATTAAGAGAAAGATCACTGTCAGCAAAAAAGTCTGCTGAGGAATAGCTATCTACATATGGCATTAATTGGAATGAAGATAATATATTCTGCTATGGCCATGAATGGCATTAATTGGAATGAAGGTAATATATTCCACTCTTTCAAAAAAATGTTGGAAAGACTTTAAAATAACAAAAAAGAAAAGAAACCCTGAATCATAGTCCTACCTTAACAGACACATTAAATGCTTTCCTAACTAGGCTGGCTAAAGAAAAAAAATCTATTCATCAAAAAATGCTTTCTCAATTTCTTTGTGTGTGTGTGTGTGTGTGTGTGTGTGTGTGTGTGTGTTTGTTTTTAAGAGTTGGAAGAGAGGGTGTGTTTGTGTGTGTCGTAGATGGATACAATATCTTTATTTATTTTTATGTGGTGCTGAGGATTTAACCCAATGCCTCATGCAAGCGAGGCAAGTACTCTACCACTGAGCTATAACCCCCAGCCTCTTTCAATTTCTTTTTTATTCTGACTGTATACAAACACCACAGAATTTGGAAAAGCATAAAAAAGGAATTACACACAATTCTACCACCAAAAGACAACTGTTAACACTATTTCCTCCCTGTCTTCTAAGATTTCTTAGAGTTAAAAACTACACCTTGTAACTTAATATTACATATGGACATGCCCATTATTAAAATCTATGGGAGTTTTTAAAGTGCTGCTTCTGATTTTTAAATGAGACTTCTTTTCAGATTATGTGAAGAAATACTAGCGGACCCTGAAGCAATCTGCTAGGCTGTTTAAGATTGGCATAAAAGGAATTACATCAGAAATCACACTAGGGTCCTTTTGTGTACAAAACATATTTTTAAAAATTTTAGGAGATTCAAATCCCATAGCTTTCAGATGGCTAGCTTTTAATTCACCAACTTAGTAACTCAAGATTAATAATTCTAATCATTTTTGACTATAATTGCTTTTCTCTTTGCAAAACTTTTGAATACTATAATTTCATTTTCATTGAGCTATGAGTGAATTCTCAGATACACAATGTTGAAAACTGAGGTGCAAAGGGAATGACTTAACAAAATATACTCAATCAATTTAGCAGAACTAGAAATCAAGTCTTTTAATTACTAGTACCATTTCTATTTGTTTTAATCTATATTGATGTTTAAGCTGACACTATAAAAGACATTTGCTGGGATTGTAGCTCAGTGGTAGAGTGCTTACTTAGCATGTGTGAGGCACTAGGTTCAATCAGCACTACATAAAAATAAATAAAATAAAGGTATTGTGTCCATCTACAACTAAAAAAATATTTTAAAATGATGCAAAAAATAGATGCTTTTAAAACATAAGGTAATGTTTTATATTCAGTTCGTACAGGCATGAGAAATTCTAAAAGCAAGATAGTTGTCTCTTGGGGAGGAGATATGTAACTGACTCCAATACTGCAAGATATTTTTTAAAAACATGATACAAACACTTTCAGATCTAGAAAGAGTAAAACAGTGAAAGTATTCTACTTGTCATATGCTTTTCTGTATCAAGGCACCTGTATTCCTCCTTGGTTTTCTTACATTGGAAATGGGATAACAATGCCTATCTCACCTGAGGTGAGTATTAAGAGTTAATTTACATAAAGGGACTTAGTCCTGTGCCAGTCCCAAAGGAAGCTCTTATTAGTGTTAGCCACATATAAGCCATTCCCCTACCATTCCACCAGGAAGGAAATGATGCATAGGCTCTAAAGCTAAAAGGATTTCATGAAACCTTCATGCTAAGCATCTCAATGTTAAGTTACACTATGTAGAAATGGGCCTGTATCTAGAGTTGAGTTTACCAAACATATTTTTTCTTAGACATTGTTTCCACATGCCTGTGAAAATTTCAGCATCTTCTCAATAACAGTCTCATGGTCCTGATCCCATACTTCACTCAAAGCCACGACAGCAATTAAGCTGGACTTAAACCTGAAGATCAATTAAAATAAAATCCTGTAGGCAATTAGTAACAGTCCAATGCTTATTCTCCTCATTGCAATAAAAATGGAAATGCAATAAAAAGTCTTCAATAACTGATGCCAAACTGATTAAAAAATGATGATACCCTGCCTAAAACAGTACTAAAAAATTTTTTTAAAAAACCTGCATTCTCTTTCCATTATAATGATTATTTAATATACACTTTTACTCGTTTCTGGCATAGGTTTCTCAAGGATCCTAGATGGAAAAAAAGTTTTGTTTTTGTAAGCCTTGGGCTTACCCTTTTAATGTGGAACGCTCCGTTTGCGCAACATGACAGTTTGGGCCAATGTTTCACCAAGGCGTCAATATATAGGCAAGGATTATAAAGAACATGTTCTAAATCCAAGACTAAGAAACCACAACCTGCTTAATTCCCTTCAGAACCTGGGCACTTTCACAAGGAGCTAATAATTACCACTAGTTGTCTTTAAGGTTTAGATGCTGTTTAATTTCCTTGCTTAGGATCCTACTCTGTCCGTCCATCTGCAGAGCTTAACTTCTGGGATCACAAGTCCGAAAGTTCCCTTTCTCCTCCCAAAAAAATCTCCCCAGAAGGATCCAATATCAAAGAGGCTTCCATCGCAGGGTCTCACATCGCTCTTTTCAGAGAAATGAATGGCTTGGCCAAAAGTAAAGCCGCACCAACTTGGAGGACAGGCTGACAGAGCCCACCTTTCCAATTCAACCTTCCTAGTGTCCAGCTAGGTCCGGCCACGTTCTAGTCGCACCGCGCCTCCCCTGCGCGTCTGTAGACCCGTTTAATAGCCAGAAGAATTGGCGCTCAGGAGTAGGCCACCCCCGCGACCCAGTCACCCTAGGAGCTCCGGGAGCCGCGCACTCCTTGGGGACCACTCACCTTGCTGGGCTCCAGCGTCCTCCAGCAGCAAGAGCAGGATAAGTAAGAGGAGGAGGAAAAGAGGCATGGAGGAGGAGGAGTTGGAACCGAGAGGGAGGGAGCAGGAGAGGGGGAGCGGGGCCCAGGCGGGGGCGGCGGCTGCGGCCCGGGCTCGGGGACACCGCGGGCTGCGCCCGGCTCTCACCACCGCCCGAGGGCTCGCCATCGCGGCTGCCAGCAGTCCGCCTGCATACTGCGGACGCCCAGCAGCCACGCGCGCCCCGGGGCCGCAGCACCGGGTAAAGAAGCTGCAGCTGCGGCGGGAGAGCGAAAGGCAGAGCACGCCTTGCCCCGCGCTGGGACCCCTCCGCCACTCACCCCGCTTTCACCTTCTCCTCTTTCGTCCCTTCCCTCCGCTCCCCGCCCCGAGATCCCAGGCTGGAGCGCAGGGGAGGGGAGGGAAGGAAGCGGGGTGTTCGGACCGCCTAGAGCGGCCGCGGCGAAGCTGAGGAACGCGCCTTTTACACCGCGCTCCACACCCGGACCGGCTCGCCGCGCTCGCCCGCGGCTCTGGCTAGCTGGCAGGCAGGCCAGCCGCCCGCTCGCTCCCTGGAGCTCCCTCTCGCTCGAGCGGTCCACGCCTTCTTGACCCGCCACAACCAATCCACAGTCAATTCCAGTCCGTCTCTTTCCGTACCACCCAATCAGAACGCTCTCTCCTCTGTCGACCCGTTAGCTCCTGGACCCACTCCTCGAGCGCCACCGCCCCTTATCTTCCCTCTCCAATCACCTTCGGCCTTCGGAAGCGTCCCACCCGCCTCCACCAATCCGGGTCCCGCCTCCACCAATCCGGGTCCCGCCCCCAAACTCCCGCCCCCGGACCCCGCCCCCGAGAGCCTGTTATTGTTGGGACTGCTGCCCAGAGCGATCCCGCTGAGGCGACCGCTTGCTCTGTTGAATGACTTCCGGGACTTTCCTCATCCCACTGCTCTCGCTTTCAGCTCCTCAGGCTGGGTTTTCTCATTGCTCCGCCCTCGCAGCACATCAGGCCACTGGAAGGGGTGGGAAACCTGGATCCCTGGAAGGTTTTAGCTGGGAGCTGAATCTAAAGCAGTTGTGGTTCTGGGGGGGTGTGGTTGTTTTGTTATTGTTTTTAATATCTGAGCTTGTTATTTTAAAAACTGCAGCCAGTTAGTTGTTACAGAAACTCCGAGTTACAATAACAGATGCAGTATTTGATTTTAAAATACGTATTTTCCCGTTGCTATGCCCTTCACTATATGAGGAAAAGGAGTGGAAAAATAAAAAGTGCAAAACAAGATCCTTGCCATCAAGTCCACTGATACTTAACATCTGGACATTCTTCTAACCATGCTACAAGGAATTGTTGAGCACCTGCTATCTATCTGCAGTCATTGTGCTGAAAGTCCCAGGAGTTGCAGCCATAATACAGAAATCTTACAGGATCCAGAGTAGAAGATAAATAACAATAAATCATTCAAGTCAGGATGAAATAAATGATAATTAAAGTCACAGATATCTGTTGGAAACTGGGAGCAGAGAATGAGAAAAAGAACCAAGTTTTGAGAAAGAGGAATCCATATGATTAGGCAGTGATTTTAGAAAGAAGAGAGGTGCCACGCTAATGTTTTAAAGAGGAGAATGATGTCATTAATAAATACAGAAAGTTAGAATGATAGACTAGGTTGTGTGGGAAAGGAAGTTAATTTGGGGCATGTAATTGGTCCCAACTTAGGGTGGTTTAACTTACAATAGTTCAACTCGATTTGTTCACTTTAAATACTGTCAAAGTGATACATATTCAATAGAAACTGTACTTGAAATTTTGAATTTTAATTTTTTTACTGGGCAAATAATGCACATTATGATACTGTTTTCTGATGCTTTCTAGTTATAACAAGCCACAGCACCCAGTTAGCTAAACATTCACAAGGGTAAGCAATTGGTATTCTACAGTGTACTGTGTTTCTCTGCTACAAAGTTTGGTGCCTTAAGTGTATTAGTGCATATAATATTTTCAATTTACCATGAATTTCTAGGATGTAACCCATGGTAAGTTGTGGAGCATCTGTGTTGAAGTTGGGTTGCCAACTCAGCTAATAAATAAAGCTATATAACAGGTGACCATTTTGACCTAAAAGTCAGGTGGATGAGTGCTTTAAAATTACAGGTCTGGGAGTCATAAAGAGATATGATGTTCAATAACATAGATGACACTGATATCCTCAACGTAAAACCTGAGCGTTAGAAAGGACTTGGAAGTCATCTTTTTCAATTCCTTTACATAGTTCCCAAACAATAAGCTCTTCTACCAAATGTATTCAATAAGTATTTATTGGATACCTAAGAAATACAGCTATGCTCTAGGCTTAACATAGGCATTAGTCAAAAAAAAAAAAAGTTTAATCAGTGGAGATTTTGTGCTGGTGGAGTAGGCAAACATGTAAGCAAATCCAGTGTTATGAGTGCTAAGCTGAAGGTATGGACAGTTGCCACAACACAGCAGTAGAAGGAGTTCAATGAACCCATCCCAGCCAGTATAAAAACCCGGCTGAATATTGACTAAGAAGGCAGAGCAAGGAAGGTGATCTCAAGCCAGAGACAAAACAGGCTGGATCACAGGCACAGTGCTGACTGGTGTTGATGGACTGAGTGGAGTTGACAACTGTGGACTTGATGGAAGGAACAGAAGACTAACATGGAAAAGTTTGTAGGGGCAAGACCAGGACTAAGAGTCAGGATTTTATTTTGAAATAAGAATTTAAAATAAAAAAAAAGCTTTCTAAGTAAGTGACATTATCAACTTTAATTGTGGAAAACTCAATCATGCAGAAAGATAAGGAATGAATTGGAGTAAGACCACGACTAGAAGCCAAGGAGAACCAGTCTGGTGTCAAAGAAAGTGATGGGGAATCTGAACTGCATTAGTCATGAGTTTGGAAAAGAGGGACTGATTAGAGGAATATTTGTGAACTTAGGAACTGATCAGATGTGAGAAATCAGAAGGAATCCTCAGATTTGGAAGGTGATGCCTTTCACACTGGAAGGAATACAAGAAGGGGAACTGGGTTGATTGGATTAGGAAGTAGAAGATATGATGAATTCAGTATTGAACATATCCAACATGATGTGCTAATGTGGCAAGCAGTCCATCATGAACTAAGGCTTCTAGTAATAGGCTCTGAAACAACCCAACTGATTTATTGGACCAGGCTTCTTATAGTGCTTTGAGTTCACAAGATGTGAAGGGAGACAACACAAGGTATTATGCATCACAGGCAAACATAGGTGACTACATAGAACTAATTCACTTGTGAACTGGCACAGGTATGAAAAAAACAAAACTTGGGCCATAACCCCCCTGACCCCTTGTTAATACAGCCTGAAAAGATTCCCTACCCCTTGATAATACCCCTAAAGCAAGATAAAAGAGCACAAATATTTTCTCATGCACATTTAGTATTCATATTTTAAAGGGTTTTTGAAGTGGAGAATAGAGTGGTGAAGATGTTCTGAAGGAGGTCTGGTCAAGGAAGAAAGAGGGAAGTAAGAGGAAATAAAACACTAAAATCTAAAAGGGTTGGGGATAGATGTCATTTGTTTATTTCTGCATAGTTTTATTAATTTTGCTTTGGATTTCAGGGTCTGGAACTTTGGCTGGAGAATATCAACTAATTTAAAGGCCTGTGGAGCACCCTATTGCTATATGTACACAGGGAACTATGTTACAGCACAGATGTGGGAGAGGATTAATGCTACTGCCACCCTTATTCTCCCTCTACTTCTCCTGATCATTGTCCCTCTACCAAGTAACAAAAACAATGACAGAAGGCTGCTCTGAGATGATCAAAATTATCTCGTGGAATTTCACACCAAAGGAGCATAATAGGTATTTATTTCTAGAAAAATAACTGACGGAGTGGAATTCTAGTTTGTATTTATTGCCCCATTTGCTCTCTACATGCTGCTCTAGACAACTTTGTCACCTCTGGGACTTAGTTTATTTGGGAGTTGACATTTGTTGAAACAGTGGGAACAATACTTGTTCAGGACCATTTTATGCACAAGATCCAGATGCCTAGACCTGAGAGAAAACTGGTGATTTTAATCAGGACTCAAGGTGGATAAGTTCAAAGGAGCCACTATCATACATCCAGAGGTCCACAGAAGCTAAAGTGCCTCCACAGAACAAGCCCAAGTCCCAACTCCTTCCTAATTCTCAAAAAAGATTGGGGCTTCAGAGATTCCTTTGGGACAAGACCAACAGCAAGTCCAAAGTGAGCAATTCTTCACTGTGAGTCCATGACATGCATTCACAGTGAAGAACTGCTCACTTTGGATTTATAGCAACCGTGCTGACTCCATTTATTTGCTAGTTAGTAAAATTCTTTGGATGTGGTCTCTAGGGAAGCCTGGGGCTTCAGGAAAGGACCACTTGCAATGGTTAAATATGAAATACTAGCAATTAAAATATGCAGCTTTTTAATGTGTTTGTGGTTGCTTACTCCAGGTTCATATTTAAAAGTAAAAAGACCTTAAATTTTAACTCACCAGACCTTTCTCTCTTTTTGTCTTTTCTCAATTTCTTTCCATCTCTTTCTCTTCCTTTTATTTCAATAAAGAATTGAATAAATAAGAGTAGATAAATAGAAAACATGGAATTGATCTATAGAGAAAAGGAGAGATGAAAAAAGGAGAATTATATCCCACAATTTCTGCTTTCAAATGAATTCCAGCTCAGTCAAGTGCTAAGGAAATGAGAATGGAGGAAAAACCCCTGGGGCTGGTGCCTCTGCTTCTGTCAGTGCAGAGACATCTGGGTTTTAATGGTATGATATGGTAAGAATCATTTGGCACCATAGTTGCTATTAAATGTCTGTTAAGCATTAATAAAACAGAAGAGGCTCATTTAAAATGGCATTTATACTGGAAACCTGAGGATGATGGTATGTAATGAATCACTGGTGGGCTTTATCAGTAAGTGTGTATTTTTGGCAGGATAACAGAAAGAGGGAACATAGGAGAATTTACTTTTGTGATCTTCGAAAGGGATGAGAAAGAAGACTGTACAAGTTCTGGGGAAACATTTCAAATTTCAAAGACCGGAGCCCTAAGATCTGGTTACTATTCTCACGGGAGCATTTTCTTTGTCCTGTTGACGGGACAAATGTTTATAGTCCAGTTTGTTGCTAAAAGTCTGAATTCTGCTGAAGAGACTTTCTTCCCTTGTTATCAGAGGTGATTTGGATACATTTTTCTTTGTCTTATGAACTCCTTTCAGCAAATCATTTTAGTCAAACCTAACTCTCAGGTTTATTACTCATATTTTCTGAACATTTAGAAACTATTTTAAAAGACATTTGTAACAGCAAATTTAATGCAGGAATGCTAAAAACCCTAGAAAATTTATTATTTAAAGTATTTAATTTCTAGTGATAACATGTTAAGTATTGTTATAGGGTGTGTGTGTGTGTGTGTGTGTGTGTGTGTGGTGGTGGTGGTGGTGGTGCCGCCAGGGATTGAACCCTCATGCACACCAGGCAAATGCTCTACCAACTGAGCTATATCCCCAGCCCAGGTTAGATTTTTGTTTTGGAATATTAACACATCAGTGACTACTTTGATCATTTTCTATTTGTATCTTCATCTGCTACAACCATCTTCTCTCTTTCTCTCTCTGTCCATCTCCCATTCTGGTCTCTCTCACACCCCTTTTTCTAGGAACTTAAGAATTTAGTTACCCTAAGTACATGAATGAAGACAAAAATGGAATGAATATACTTTGTATACAACCAGAGATATGAAAAATTGTGCTCTATATGTGTAATATGAATTGTAATGCATTCTGCTGTCATATGTAACAAATTAGAATAAAAAAATAAAAGTTTTTAAAAAGTAACATGCAAAATTGAAGCAAAGAAAAAAAAGTATATACAATTCATTCTCTTGTGGGTCAGAACAAGATGGAGGCTTCAAAGAATTTTATAAAAACATGTGAAATCTCCCTCCTATAAAATCAACATCATGCCTAGAAATTAAAGAATTAATTATACACGAATGGTCAACACAGCACTAAAATATGAGTAATAAACAGACCAGAGCATCTGAGATAATATGATTTAGGTGTGCAGTAGCTGCATGCCTCCCCTGTTTTATGCCTGTATTCTTTCCTGTGGGACCTTTGCTGACAACATGGTGGGAATTAAATGTACAGAGTTGAAATGTTGTTTGGCATCTGAGAAATTGAGTTGTTTAGTGAGATCATGGAAACAGCCAGGCTCATCAGGACTCCTGTTAGAAAATGCTGTTAGAATCTTCTGCAAGGCTCCCCAAATCTATAAGTCTCAATTTCTTTGTCCATTAACAGAAAATGACTGGATTCTATTATAAGTTTAAAGTTTAATTCTTCCAATTTCTCAATATCTGCTGCTGCCTTTCATTTCATCTACAAATTCTAAGTCCTTAATTTCTAAATTCCCACCAAATATGGGAACAAGAAACAAACACTAATGACACTAGAATTGGTCTCTGGGAATTAACATTGTCAAAATGGCCATACTACCGAAAGTACTATATAGATTTAATGTGACTCTTATTAAAATCCCAATGACATTCTTCATAGAAATAGAAAAAAAGCAATCATGAAATTCATCTGGAAAAATAAAAGATTCAGAATAGCCAAAGCAAACCTTAGCACAAAAAGTGAAGCAGGGGGCATCACAATACCAGACCTTAAAATATCCTATTTGCTATAGTAACAAAAATAGCATGGTATTGGCATCAAAACAGACATGTAGACCAATGGAACAAAATAAGACACAGAGACAAATCCACATAAATATAGTTATATTAGATAAAGGCACCAAAAACATACATTGGAGAAAAGGTATCCTCTTCAATAAATGGTGGTGGGAAAACTGGAAATCCATACGTAGCAAAATGAGATTAAACCCCTATCTTTCACCCTGAACAAAACTCAAAGTGGATCAAGGACCTAGGCATTAGGCCAGAGACCCTTTCCTAATAGAAGAAAAAGTAGGCCCAACTCTCCATCACGTTGGCTTAGGAACCAACTTCCTTAACAACACTCCTAAAGTGCAAGAAGGAGTGAGAATCAACAAATAGGATGGTATCAGACTAAAGAGCTTCTTCACAGCAAAGGAAATAATTAAGAATGTGAACAAAAAGTCTATAGAATGGGACAAAATCTTTACCCACATGCACCTCAGATATAGCATTAATCTCTAGGATATATAAAGAACTCAAAAAAGTTAACACCCAAAACAAAAACCCAGTTAATAAATGGGTAAGGTAACTGAACAGGCATTTCACAGAAAAAAAAATACAATCAGTCAACAAAAAAATGAAAAAATGTTTGACATCTCTAACAGAGAAATGTGAATTAAAACTACACTGAGATCTCATCTCACACCAGTCAGAATGGCAATTATCAAGAATATAAGTAACAATAAATGTTGGCAAGGATGTGGGAAGTTTCACTCGTGCATTGCTGGTGGGACTGCAAATTGGTGCAATCACTATGGAAAGAAATAGGGAGATTCCCCAGAAAACTTGGAATGAAACCACCATTTGACCCAGTTATGCTATTCCTCCATTATACTCAAAGGACTTAAAATCAGCATACTACAGTGATACAGCTACATCAATGTTTAAAGCAGCTCAATCCACAACAGCTAAATTAGGGAACCAGTCTAGGTGTCCTTCAGCAGATGAATGGATAAAGAAAATGTGTATATATACATAATGAGATGTTACTACTTAGCAGTAAAAAAGAATGAAATTATGGCATTTGCCAGTAAATACATGGAACTGGACACTATCATGCTAAGTGAAATAAGTCAATACCAAAAAATCAAAGGCTGAATATTCTCTCTGACATGTGGATGCTAACTCACAATAAGGGAGGTAGGGTAGTGAAGAATAGAAGTACTTTGGATTAGACAAAGGGGAATGAAGGGAAGGGAGGGGAAATGGAAATAGGAGAGATAGTAGAATGATTCGGAAATCACTTTCCTATGTGCATATATAATTACACAACCAACGTAATTCTACATCATGCACAACCAGAAGAATGAGGAATTTTACTCTATCTTGGTATGGTATGTCAAAATACATTCTATTGTCATTTAAAACTAATAAGAAAAAATTTTAAAAAGAAATATTAAAAGAATTGTTTTCTGGGAAGTAACTATCTGCTGAACACAAATTAACCTTAAAGTGGTGTTTCATGTGAAAAATAACCTTCAAGCCTCCTAATCCCACTCTAGTAATGCCTTTATGAAAGGCATTTGGTGAAAGATGCAAACAGGACCACAGACTGAGAGGGTAACCTTATCAAGAAGAGGATGAGAGAGTTGAGAGGAGATAGAGCTAGTGGCAAATTAGTAAGAAGATGGAGCTGCCAAGACACAAGAAATAGAATTTCCACATTGTATGAATGCAAGGATGCATCTTAGAAATATCTAATAAATAATCTCATTTGTTATATATACTATATTGTAACCTTTCCCAGGCCCACCTTCCAAACACTCCATTAAGTTTACTACACCCTTGATTGGGTGAAACTTTGGACAGTGGTAGGGGTGTGGGATGCAATCAGGTTTCTGTTTAGCTTATTTATTCTGCAGAGAAAAGGGCAGCATCCTTGGGAGGTGAAATGATAGTAGAGAGCAAGGACTCAGAGAAAGCAGGAGACTACTAGAACCAGAGGTTCTAAGGAACTTAAACTTCCATGCCACACCTCACATCCTTGACAAAAAAAACTTAGTTAGGTCAGGATATATAAAAAGGTGGCCAAAGCTAGCTAGAGGATTTGAAACCACCCAGGTAACTGATATCTGCTGTACAAAGATAAAGAAATTAATTTATTTTTTTTCTTTTTCCTAAGAAGCAAACTCTAGAAATAGGAATTGATAATTTTTAAAGTGTAAAGATCATTTCTTTCAATTGTTCCTTTTGAATCCTTTAATTAAATTTTTATTTAAATCTGTAACATTAGAAAGTAAATAAAATAGAAACTAAAATTTAAAAATAGCAAGATTTTAAAAATTCAGTGTTTAAAAGGAAAGCCAAGGATTTTGAAGAAAAGAACTGTTTCATTTCCTTTGTATTACGTTCACTGTCCAAGTAATGTAAGCTTGTCTAACACAGTAAGATATAAATGAGATGCAGAGATATTATACATTTCCATTTAAGCCAGTCTTTTTATTTTTGGCATTCTATTAACCGTGGTTTGTGAAATGATAGGAAATAATACATTATTCAGATTAACCTGAACTTTCATGAGCTTCTGCAGTAACCATTAGGTTTTAATACCAATATTAAGTCTTACATTTGACTGACATACACTATCATTTTGTTGGTAGTTAACATACTGCACAAAAGCAAAGATGTGAAAGATTTTTCTGAAGGATTAATTGCAGAGTGAGATAACTCCCGAGAGAAACAAAAAAGAATATAATTTCCTTGAGCTAGCTATTCTTTTTTAATCTTAAAGGACTGGACATGAGTAGCACTTACATAATTTTGAACAAATAAAACCATTTCTTACTGTATATCTGGTGTTATTCTCTGGTGCTCCCTCTAAATCTGTGCTTGGTTTCTATTTGTAGGTCTGTATTCTTTTTTTGTGTGTGTGAATATAATCAGTATATTTGATGCACATGGCTTGTACTATTGACTAAAAATGAAGGATAAGAGCATGCATGGCCTTTGTAAAAGCCATAAATTATTGAGTCACAAAAGACATGTAGTTAACAAAAAAATTGCATGGATTTTCTGTATATTTAGAACTCATGTGGAAGGCATCCAGATGTTAACAGTCCCATTTAATGACAAAATCTATTTTCTTAGCTGTTTGATTAGAAACAGTAAGCACTATTTTTCCAAAAATAAATTACTGGACATAGGTAATTCAGGATTCACTTCAGTCTTTTTGCCATTTGCTACTACTATCATATTGGTAAGTAAGTAATATTAAGAGAGTATTTCATTACTCAGAAGGAATATATGCACTCACAAATATAGTCTCTCTAGATGCTGTTAGTTACATATGCATGCAATTAATTAAATCACCTATAAAATGGTATCCTCAGAACAAAGCCAGGCTAAATCAGTCCTCTCATTTTATTTTAATAAAAGCTATAATACTATATAATTAAATTGAAATTCTCTCCAAGTGAACAAACTCATACAATCTTTCATGATGTTTATGGCAGCCACCCATTTAGGGAAACGATAGTTGTGCATAGCTCAGAAGGAAATTTTGAATACCATCTGTGCCCTTACAGAAAATAAAAGGAAACAAATAAGCCATATTTAAGGATATATTAAAATATTATCCACAAATCCCATCTGTAATAAGATCTTTTCTTTGAAAATATCTATGTATTCTGTGTAGATAATTTAAATTCTTTACTAAATAAGATTTTTTCCTTGTCCTAGAATAATTTCCATAATTGAAGTTCTCATTTTTTGTTCTATTATATGAAATAATCCCTATTTTTATTTTCTGAACCCTAACAATATGGCAGATAGCTAACATTCATTGCAGTGACTACCTTCTAAATATCTTCCTTTAAAATCTGCTTTATAAACTTATTGATATTGATAAAAGATAAGAAAAATATATTAAAAGGAAACATTATGAATTGACATGAAAGATATCCTGGGAATGTAAAATAAAGCCAAGAAGCTCAGAATTTCACATTCTGCACAATATTAATTCTTTTTCTACACCAGTTTCCAAATTGATTGAACAAAAATAAAACTACACAAAAATTAGGACACTAAATTTATGAACTATGACATAATATGAGCTACTCTACTGAGATAGTATGTAGCAAGAGAATCACAGCTTTCCAAGTCCTCAGAGTCCTTTTAAGGAAAACTGTGGCCTTCTTGATTAGTAGTGGGGAAAATGTTGAGAACAATACAACTGGAGGTTTAATTATAACAACCAAGCTGTATAGTCCAGGAAAGTCTTTGGCTTTTTCAAATCTACATTTAAAAATCCTACATGTTGTTTACTGCCAACTCAGTTTGTGTCCATCCTAGGCTGTATATCTCTCATATGCTTCAAGAGTCTAAATGAAACACTTTGATCCATTAGTGGAATGTGGTTGACCCAGTGCCCTTTCTGTCACAATGTTGATGCACAGCCACAAAGAGCAGTGGGCAGCAAGCCAGACTGCAAATAGTGTCTAAACCCTGGCAACAGGTCAAACGTGCTGCTTGCTTAATAGTCCCCTCTGTCTTGAGCAAGCAGATTGCCCTCCACAGTGGGTGCAGCTTTCTCATCGTAGCAATTACTTGCATACAATCTTCTGTCACCAGGATTCCTCAGAAGGCTGTCTGTGATCAGGTTGAGTTACTTTCCTCATATGAACACACTTGTTTGATGATTAGGCTAAGACTCAGCTGGGTTGATACTCGAGACCTTTCTAGTGTGAGTACTTGAGACTTTAGGGTTTTTGGTCAACGTTTTTGTTTTCCATACTGCTTCCCTCTTACTTGGGGAATTTTGCTTGCATCACTCAGTGACCAAGATTCATTCTAAAGCCGGCTCCCTGCTGGCAACAAGTGAAGTACCCAAATAGAGTGCTTTATTTTTTCAGTTACAAAATTGTTATCTAATACAAATGGCTGTCATGAAAAAAATGTTAGTTTGTCACAGCTTTTCATTGCTGTGACAAATACCTGAGAAAAAAAACTTAGAGAAGGAAGGATTTTTTTCTGCTCATGGTTTCATAGTTATCAGTCCATGGTCAGCTGACCCCACTGCTTTGGGCCTAAGATGAGAGATGTGACTGATCATCATGGAGGAAGGCCTGGTGAAGGAAAGGCTCTCAGCTCATGACAGCCAGGAAGGGAAGAAAAGAAGAGAGAGAGAGAGAGAGAGAGAGAGAGAGAGAGAGAGAGAGAGAGAGAGAGAGAGAGGGAGGAATGAGAATGTATGAGAATATGAGAGAAACCAGGGACATGATATAGTCCCCAAGAACCACAACCTGTGACTCTCTTCCTCTAACCATGTTCCACCTCCCTATTGTTTCCATCACCTCTCAGTAGTCCATTCAGCTGTCAGTGGGTTAATTCACTGATGATATCTAGCAGAACTCACATGATCTAATCACTTCTCTAAAGCTTCACCTCTGTACATTGCAACATTGGAGACCAAGCTTTCAGCACATGAGCATTTGGGAAACATTCCAGATTCAGACCCTAAACAGTATTTTACATTTTCTAAAATTTCATTTAAAAATTCAGTTCCTAATATTTTGAAAAGGTGTACAAGCTCAGGTCTGGGGTTGTATGGCATTGAATTTATAGTTTAGCAAATTAATTTGCATTCCTCATCTTTCCCTAGTATTGAGAAGGCTTGAAGGATCAGAGAACTTAATTTCGAGTTAAATACAGAGGCTTGATCACATTGGAGATTTCTTTCCTGAAATGATGTTAAATTAAGTAACAAAATTAGAAGAATTTAAAAGGTTTCTACCAATAAGGATAAAGATTACAGTTTCATACAGGATTATCAGGCAGAAGGAATTTAATACAAGTGAAAATAAAGCTGGGGATGAACAAGTTAATGTCTATAGGTTGAATTCAAGGAAGGACCCTGTATCTTTTCTCTGCCCTGATCTCACAATTACAAAGACTAGTCAACAGTGGATATCTAAAAATACACGTGCATCATTCTGAAATTTCACCATGATTCTGGAACATTGTGCTATGAAATGCTGTAATGCTTGAATTCTGTCTTGGGCCTACTGCGGGTTTTAGAATGATAGGCTTGGTCAGTGGATACTCCCATTCTATATCCCTAATGTCACAAGACCCTCTTTGCATTTTAACAGCTGCTTTCTTTTCTTTCCACTTTTTTTTTTTTTAAATTGGAGTATTATAGTTGCACACATCGATTGGATTTGTTTTAACAGATACTTTCTTCATGGGCAAGAAGACCATACGTTGACTTGATGCCAAGCTAGTCTGAGAAGCAGTGAGCTAATTTCTACTGAGCTAGTTTGGCAACATAAAAGCATGAAATTTTCTGATGAAACATTCTAGAATTTCACTGCAAAATGAACTGGGTCCCAGTGACATTTCTTCTGAACCACCAACCACCTTACACTGCCATTACACCCAAAAGGACAATTACTTTGTCAAAAGTTATGGTGTATCTCTGCCTTACCCCATATGCTTTCAGAATGGTTTGGTACATCCGACTATGTGGAATCCACCACAGCATTATTACAAATCACACAGCTCTACACTGCTGATTCTCTTAACATAGGTTTAAGGTTTTAGAGAGTCTCTTCCAGAAACATATTTCTTTTTAATTTTGAAGTAATCCATAGACAATTTTTTTAAGATCATAGGGATCTTGTGACCTAGGCTTATCTTAACTATATGTCATCCTAAATAAATGCTTAAATCTTAAATTATTGCATTGTTTTCTGATAGAGATTAGGCCCTATTTTACATTAATTTTATTGTCTTTTGCCAGTAGACAAAACCATAGTAGTTTACATTAAAGTTCTGGTGAATGACTAATGTATGGACAAACGAATCATGATCCTTTTGGACTGAGAAACATTCTATTCTTGTTTAGGTTTCAGGCACCACCCTTCTATTTCTACATTTTGCGACTAGCTTCTGTCCTAAGACCCTTGTATTTCTTTCTTTTCCTTAGTTCTAAATTTGGGCTGTGCTTCCAGGAGATGTTTTGGCTGCCACTGTAGGTTGAAACAGCTTACATAGTCATGTTCAATTATTTCTCCTTTCCTGATCTTAAAATATCCTGCCATCCTCTCTGGGTAAGTGTGCAGATCCTGAATTGGATTTCCTAGGTTCACATCCAGGCTCTGGTTTCTTAATATATAAAATCAGATTAGTAATAGGATCTCTTTAGAGAATTGTTGAGGATTAAATTAGAGACACATGTAAAAGGTTTAGTGTGGTGCCTTATAGACAGTCACTCATCAATCAATGTTAGTTATACGTATTATTTTAGTTACCATTAAACTCCGTGTAACTCCATGCAGTGAAAGTTAAGAATCTCTCTCTCTCTCTCTCTCTCTCTCTCTCTCTATATATATATATATATATATATATATATATATATATGTATATATATATATATACATATAGCATACATCTGTATAAACCATATCATCAGAGTCATCACTTGCTCTTTTCAGTAGCAGTTTAATGACTAGATAAGATCACACATTAATGTTTAACACAGCAGACATTTTCTCTTCCCTAATTGTAAGCCTCTCTCCCCACATTTTGATTGGTCAATGACAAAACATACCAATCAAGTCCAGTGACCATCTAATGTTCAATTTTACTTCTTTCTTTTCTAACAGAGTTCTATGTTCATTTGGGAGAGCAAAATGCCCTATTAAATATATGAATGTATGCAAAGTCTTACATATGGCCAAGTGACCTACATGTTTTAGTCAGCTAAAGTCCTGAGCAGAACAATTTTAGAGGCAAAAGTTTATTTGGGGGCTCATAGTTTCAGAGGATTCAATCCATAGACAGTAGGCTCCATTCCTTGGGGCTCAAGGTAAGGCTAAATGTCTTTGCAGAAGAGTGTGACAGAGGGAAGCAGCTCACATGATGATCAGAAAGCAGAAAGAGAGAGAGAGAGAGAGATCTCCACTTGTCAAATACAAGTATTTACCCCAAAGCCACACCCCTAATGCCCACATCCTCCAGTCACACCCACATGGCTTTAATTACCACTCACAATTAGTCTCATCGGGTGATTAATTCACTGGTTGGGTTAAGGCTCTCATAACCCAATCATTTCTCCTTTAAACCCTCTTATATTGTTTCACACGTAAGCGTTTGGGGGACACTTCAAATCCAAACCATAACCCTAGATATGGCAAAAGAAATATAAGAATCCATCAAGTAAGAATCCAGAAGAGCTTTTAAAAAAGAGATAGACTTGTGTGACATTGGGTATTTGGTCTTTCCTTTTCTTCCTGTCTAGAACATAGTAGTAATACCCTAGAGGTACAAGATACAGTTTGGAACATAAAGACAGAAGATCTGTGATAAGAATGACAGAATAGGACTGGGGATGTGGCTCAAGCGGTAGCTCGCTCGCCTGGCATGCGTGCAGCCCGGGTTCGATCCTCAGCACCACATACCAACAAAGATGTTGTGTCTGCCGAGAACTAGAAAATAAATATTGAAAATTCTCTCTCTCTCTCTCTCTCTCTCTCTCCTCTCAAAAAAAAAAAAATGACAGAATAGAAAAATAAGATTCTGGATCCTGATGGCTTCCTGGACTTGGCATGTAATAATTTCTTATCAATACATTCACATTACAGTAGGAAAAAGCAAAAGCAAAACCAAACCCTGCTTAGTTAATTCTACATATCAAATTTCTGTTATTTGTAACCAAATGCAATCCAACATGGCCAGCTGTACCTAACGTAAAGTAGGTCCTCACTGAACACATTCTGAGAATTTTTTTTAATGAGAATACTTTACTATAAGTTGGTACAACAGTCCTTTCCATGGATGCCGAGTATAAGAATTATAGTAGGACTGCTATTCTCTCTTCCTTGTTGTGTGTGTGTGTGTGTGTGTGTGTGTGTGTGTGTGTAAAACAAAATGGGGTTGAGAGTCCAGAGCACACCATCAAACAGATCTAGATCTACTGGATGGAAACATTGCATTTTGTTGGGGGAATCTGGAAAGTTTGGTAGAGGAGAGCTTTCAGTTAGGATTTCAGTAGATCAAAAGACAGAAAAGAATTGCATGAATAAAAGCATGAAGGAGGGAAGAAGCAAAGTTTGATCTTAAGAGTTACTAGTTGCCGTATGAAACATACTAATTTTTTCAATTCCTAATAACTGTCAAAATAGCATTGTAGATGATTCTGGCACCACATTTGCATTTTAATTCAACCTCCTCGGACTCTTGTCAGAAAAACATTTTGTTTCTCCTTTCGGTTCTAATAACAAAGGTAGAAACTTGAAGACACTGCAATTTGGGGTTAGTAATGTACATGTGAATTCCTTATTCATATCCACAGTCCCCGGGAGACTATGGAATATACTAGTACATCCTTATTTTTCATAACGATGTGAAAGATGCCTATTTTAATGATATCAGAATTATATTAATTACAATCCTCTTGCCTATCCTTGCCCACTGTATAATGTATGAAGAAGGTCTTTAACTGCATTGTTAGTAAAAAAAAAAAAAATTATTTCACACACAAAGGCAAGGAAGAGCCTGTGAACTGATAAGAATGTGTACTTTGTGAATCGTTCCACAGTGTGGAGAGTCCCGAAGGAATCTTTTGTTCACCACTTTATCTCCTGTATTTTAAAAATGCAGTCTATGACATACTTTGTTCCTTGACAACAGAAAAGAGAGATTAACTTTTAGAATTTTTTGAAGCAATTAATACCATGGAATTATTTGCACATACCTATTCATAACCACACTGAACATACCATCTGAGTGACTGAACAGACTGTAATGGTTTCAGAAAGTAAATTTAATTAAAGAAAACTGTATACATAAAAAAATTAGGTCAATGTGTGGGCACACCCAAGCTGGAACAATGCTACTCTTGAGCCTGCTACATGACATGTGGACTGTGCACCGACCAGCTCTAAAGACTGGCACTCACATCATAGTCTATGGAATGACACCCTTGTTGCTGGGCAGCACACAACTCCATGACCATACAAGGCCACTCAAGCCACTCTTTGGGTGTCTTTTGTTTTGCTTATTGTGGCTAATGTAGTCTCCTTGCCAAATATCCCTGCACTTATTTTTGTCTTTCCTCCGGCTCTTACTTTTCCTGGAGCCTTCGCAATGGGATTCATTGGCATCTCTGTTATCTTGGGTTGTTTGAGGCTATGTCCTTGACTCCCTAGAATATCCTAAAAATTTGCATGCATATAACCACAGTCTTTGGGGATTAGTGGCTAAATTTCCTCTGTGTTACCATTTTTTTTTCTCCTTTTGGATGTCAATGTCTTCCCTGATTTATGACTTTTCTTCTTCAAAGAGAATAATATTTTATCTTTGTGTCCTTGTATCGGGGTGATGATATAATATGCTGTCCAGTCAGGGACACTTTATGATACATATTATATGGTCATTGTAAAACAAGGGCTCAAAGGACAAACATGATTCTCTAAGGAGGAGCCAATGCTAATAATACTGGAATCCCCGGTCTGTCCTGAAAAACTCCAGTGTTTAGTTACCTACCTGTCTCTTCTCCCAGTTGTTGTGCAGTAGCTTCACACCTGTATGGGCAGATGCTATAGTTTTAGAATATTTCCATTCTGTAAGTAAATAGCTGCTAACTTGCTGCCCCTGAGTGTGCCTTCACCATTGCGGTCCTTCCCATAGACCTCCTTACTATCTGGTATCTAAATTGGCAAATTTTGACATGACTGGAGGCCTCTGGGGCCCTGCAATGGCCTGAGCCATAACAGGTATTAATTTTTTTTATTTTTTTTTATTTTTTTATTTTTTAGTTCTTGGCGGACACAACATCTTTGTTGGTATGTGGTGCTGAGGATCGAACCACTTGAGCCACATCCCCAGCCCCAGGTATTAAATATTTTTGATAGTACCCTACCTTCATCCCCATCTATCTATAAAGCCCCCTTTCTCTATTATTTTTCTACAGGGTCCAATCCCCAAACTGTAGAGACACTATGTTTTGGTTTGCTATCTCATCCCCACATGTATGTGCACCATATTCCATTTTCTAGATGTTATTTATACACTTGTCATAAATAGCAAGATATTTTTCTGACTCAGGGAGAAGAAGGTATTTGAGTTTGTTATCAGCCTCACAGAACTGTAGAGGGATTACAGTTACACTAAGCAAGCCACTTTGAAAGGAGAGCTCTGTCTCTTTTCACAACCACAGCACTGTAGGAAGAGGGTTTCTGTCTGTGATTCCACTCCCCTAACTGGAATGTGAGGAAGAGGACTGGTTACATGAATAAGATTAGAAAAACTAGAGAAGTATTTCAAAGAAGGTTAGAACTAAAGAAAAGGTAGAAAACCACTCTCTTTTGATTAAAAATCATATGCCATGAATTTTCTTTTATTGGGTCACATTAAGATTTTAAGAGTTTCAGAGAAAAATAAGAAAAACAAGAAGATGAAAAAGACTCTCCCCCCAAAAAATAGCAAAATAAAATATAAGATTTTAGGAACACTATCTTGAATAAATACACCAAATACTTTTGTTGATTAAAAAAAAAAAGAGTCTCCCTTTTGGGGAGCATTAAATACAAAACAAGCATGAAAATCCCCTCTCCCATATATAGCAAGTGAGAATTGAAGGGTGAACTCCAGATTAAGAGCTGATATATTTATGGCTTTTTAAAACTATGGGTTCTGAAAACTAAAAATTCTAAGACACAATGGAAAAGGATTTCTTTGGTTTTCTTTGTTTTTTTTCTTTTGTTTTGTTTTTTGCTTTTTGCTTTTTGTTTTATTTTATTTTATTTTTTCATGATGGGACTGAATGATTTTATTTTTTATTTTAATTTATTTTTTTAATTTTTAATTTGCTTTAATTAGTTATTAGTTTGTTTTATTTTTTGATCATACATAGAATTAAGATTAAGAATGGCATAAGGGAACATAGGACATGATGGAACTATACAAAGAGAATATGATCTGGAGCAAGGCTGATCTGGGTTTAAATCCAAATTCTGCCCCTTACTAACTCACTTTCTCATACAGCAACTTCCTTATATACAACAAGGCAAAGAATACTTTCCCAATGATGTTGCTGTTGACATCCACAGCAAGTGCTTAGTAAATTTGCACTTTAGAATGTGGATTATTTTTAATGCAAAGTGAAGGAACTAGGAGCAAGCCTGGGGCAAAAAGAAAGAAAGGGTCAGTGTGGCCCTAAAACTGGATGGGTTTCTACACCTGAGGTTCTGTGGAGTATGTGGAGAGCTGGCCGAGGGGCACACAATGAGGAAAGGAGAAAGAATGAAGATGGGACTCCCAGAGGAGGTACCAGTGGACAGCAGGTGACTTCAGGTCACAATCAAAGAGCAATCTAGAATATACATGATGCCCTTATTTCTTAGAAGATTCAAAGGATATTTCTGGACCCAGAGTGAGGAGGAGAAAGGAACACTATTAGAACAATTGTGCCCTTTGGGTCATTCCGTAGCCTTGTGGTTTATGGATTCCTGTGGGAGCTATAAGAGTGCATTAGAAGGTTCTTTGAGTTCCCTGAAATTGTGTGCAAGATTTGGTGTATATTTGGGTTTTCTAGGAACAGTTTCCTTTGCTTTTTTCAGATTCAATAAAAAGGGTCTAGGGGGCCTGTGCCACATCAATTGTTAAATACTTTTGATATAACTCAGCTCCATCAGTGTTTGGGGGTATATACTTATCTAGGGATAAAATTTTGTTCTTTTTGTAATAATTGGTTTAAAATTACAAAGACTAGAAAAATAAACTCGTGGTACCACCACCCAGGTTTTTTTCCTATTTTTGAGGGAGAATAGCTGTTCTTCCTCTAAATACACATGCTTGAGGAAGCATGTAGTCTAGCCTGGAAAGAAAGCATCCTACAATCATAAGAGGAATCTGATCCTGTGAAGGGAAAAGGAGAGAGGGAAAGGACTGAAGGCCTCAGGACATTGTTGAGCCTCTGGTTAACAATGCCCTTAAACTTGGCCCGTCTATGTCTGGACTTTCTCTCCTATGAGCTAATAATGTGCTAACTATTTAAACCAACCAGAATAGTGCTTTCTTTCTTTAGCAGCCAAACATTTCCAAATGGCCACCAAGGTTTGATAACCAGTAGTTCATATTACACTAAAAGGAAAAGAGCGCTCATACAAACTGTTGAATGTTTCGGTATAATCGGATAACATGATATATTTGTGTTCTTTACCTCATCTGCAGTGGTTAAATAATTTGTGCTTTTCATAGGAAAGCCCTTGTATCCTTTTATAGTGGTAAGGAGATAAACAAGCATTACCATATAAAAAGAACTAAGGACAGAAAAGGCAAGATGTATATGTATATGTCTTCAACTATTCAGTGTACCTATTTTATGAAATCACAGTTCTGAAAAAAACAGGTTTAGAGAAATGCAGTTGGGAGGGGGGTTATAAAGTAACTGCCTCAAGGCATCACTGAGGAGGAAGCTGTCTGCTTTTAGATCTTGATTGACAGTGCCCCTTGATAACCTTTGGCTTGTAGAAGTTACCCATCTGTTTTGGTGTTTATCATGAGTGATTATAGTGCTTCCCCTGTTTTGGCAATCACATGGTACATAGATACTAACTCAGCTGGTGCTCTGTTCTTGCCTTTGCAATCTGCAAACTTTAATGGTGTACTATCAGCCCTAGATTACAGATAAGCACCTCTTGTCCAGACTGCAGAACTCTGAATAAGGTACATCATCTTCCATTCTAACCCCCACATTCCACTTGGAGCTCACAGGCACTTTTTGTTTTCTACCAGTTTTTGTTATGCAAAATTTAGAAGGATGAAGAGGGTAATCTTTGGTCCTCTGGCGGCTAGATTTTGCATGCTGTTATCTCCATAGCCCTTCCTTGACTTTGCAAGTCTGCTTCTTCCAACAGTTCTGACAGAAAGCCAAGCAAATGGAACCAAAACTTAAAGGGAAATCAGTGGAGAATTCTGCAGGTCTGTCCTTGCTGCTGTCCTATTTGCATTTTTATCAATGACTTGGGTTAATGCATACATAGTAAGGTATCCTAGACTGAAGGTGATAGGAGATGCTAGGAGAAATGGCTGACATTGGCATATAATAGAAGCTTCAACACCTGTCTAGTGCTTACTATAGTTGCTCTTCATGTGCTTTACATAGACTAGCTCATTAAATTCTTATTTGATAGATAATGGACTTGGCATAGGGATATCAAGTCACTGGCCCAAGGTCACACAGTAAGGAAACAATAAATTTAAGGTTTTAATCCAAGAAGATTGGCTCTAAAATACATTCTCTTAGCCTTGGGTTTTGAAACTCTCGGCATGGTATATGAGTTAAATCAGTAGAATGGATTCTTTAGATTTGCCAAAATAAGGGGCTGGAAACAAGGCGGGAAATGATTGACTTAATAATAGTTTTATAATAAAGGACAAGGATTATTAGTTATAATATGGATCTCAAAAGTAGAGAAGCTGGATGCTTTTAAAAGAGAAGTATATTTTGGTTCAGGAAAGTGAAGGTAAATATTCCATCACACTCTAGCTACTCTGACCCACAGAATAATGCTGAATCATTTTACCTAAACCTGGTATCAGAATTCACGAGCAATAATTTTAGGCTCAAGATGTCTAGAACATTAACCAAAAGGCTAGTGTTAGCTTCATGTTAAATCACACAGAATCTTGGTGAAGACAGCATACAATGCCAGTTTTCAAATATTCCTAAAATCATCACCAGCAGGAAGTAAGGACTGTGAAGTTGCAAGGATGATATCTCTGGTGAAGACAGGGTAAAACCATCTAAATATTCAAAGTACTCAAAATGTTCAAAGAAAATAGGGCTACCTCATTGAGTGAGCTCCCAGATAACAAAAGTTTTAATTAGGCTTTGGATGACAATTTGTGATACATGAACTGGAATACCATTCCAACAAAACTCTTTTGAGAACCTGGCTTTCCAAAGGTAATTGTTAGCTTTAAAAATACATCAAATAAAAACAAGTTTCTCACACAGTTGTTAACTGGATGCATCAAGTTAGTACAGGTTTCTTAAAACTCACATTAGCACATACTGATGTGCAATATTACCAATACAATATGAAAAGAGTAATACTTAATGAAACTTCTAAACTGTTTATCATACACTTTGAAAAAATGTTGGAAACTCTATTTCAGCTGGATATTTTCCTGCCACTTTAGTGCTTTTAAGTACTTGGACTTTGGAAAGATGTTGCAATAAATAAAAGTTTGAAAGTTAAGTGGCTAAATGCCCTGTCAAGATGCCTTATACAGTGAGTGCACATGTGATAAGTGAGGAAGGAAGACAAGGTTAACGTAATTAGTGAGGTGAATTCTGGGTAACTCCAAAGAACATGTCTTGTGAGTCATCCATGCTCACATTTCTTTGAACTTTGTTTATCCTAAAGGGAGATGAAGCAATCACATAGACATAATGTCTGACCCTTTTAGTACAATGCATCCCACATTCCTCGATCCATTCATCATCATCAGTGGTATTTGTGTTCAACGCTGTCATGTAGAGCTAGTTGCCAACAATTATTAAAGAGAAATCCATACGATTATATGTTTAGGAGACAAAGCAAAGCTAGTTTTCACAATATATACTATGGAGACATCAATCCATTAAGGGGAAAAATCACTACGCAGCTCCTCAAAGACACTTTCGCATCAAGTACTATCTCCAGAGACCCAAGAAGTAAATGAAGTAATTATCTGTCACTCACAATTTTTCTTCCCTGAAATGGAATCAACAATGTCTGTGATATTGTTGTGTAACAGCTTCCTCTCTCTTTTTGCTATTTTACCTACTTCTCACTCATTGATGGTGAAAGCCTTTTTTTTTCCCCCCTCTGGACTTTCCTCATTGACTGCTTTTATTCTTTGAAAATGAACAATAAAAGTACTCTAAGATTTTTGTTGCTAGAGGCATTTCATGTAGCAACCATCCTGACAGTGATAGCAATATCCCTCCCAACTTCTTAGAAAAAGAAGGGAATGTCCTAAATATATATTTTTCTCTTTTCTTCCATTCTCTTTCTTCTGTTCTCCCTCCTTCCTCCTCTTTCTCCTCCACCTTTTCTTCTTCTCACCTCCTCTTCCTCCTGTTTTCCTTCAAATGGAAAATTTAATCCCAATCAGTTTTCCAATACTATTAATAAAACAGTTCTCATATAGTGTGTGCTGTGTGTCCTGCAGTGCTGTAAGCCCATTACATATGTTGACTCATGTACTCCTTTTAATATATCTAGGAGGTAGCTAGTATTGTTATTTTTTTTCCCTTGGGAATACAACAGAGTCATCAGGAGGTTATCTAATTTGCTAATGGCCTCAAGGATAATAAGGTCTAAACATGGCACCATGATTTCACAGTCCACGCCAGAAGCAGTGATAGAGTACTCCTCCAACTCTAGGTTCTTCCAAAGAAGAAACTTCTTTGATTAAGGAAAAAAAAATTGACATATGCTGTGCCACTGTTTTGTGCCAGTACTTGATACATGCTATCCAGAGAGATCTATGAACAACACTACTGTTTAGGCATGATTATTCCCGCTTTACATACAAGGTTAAAAAAACCCTTGCCCAATGTCACACTGTGAGCCACTGAAACAGGTTGATACTGGCTGATTCTCTTAAGTTATTCTCTTTAATGCTGTTATAATTTAGGTATGAGGTGTCCCCCAAAAGCTCATGTGTGAGGCAACGTAAGAATGTTCAGAGGTGAAATGATCAGACTATGAGAGCTATAACCTAATCTATGGATTAATCCACTCATATAGCTTAACTGGGCAGGATGTATGTGACTGGAGGAAGCAGTCATTGGGGACATGCCTTTCTCTACTTATCAACTGTCTTATCCTGAGCTGTTTTCCTTGGCCGCACCTTCTGCCATGATTTTCTTCTGCCTCACCTTGGGCCCAGAACTATAGATTTGGCTAACCATGAATTGGACTTCTGAAACCATGAGACAAAATAAACTTCTCCTCCTGTAAGTTGTTCTTGTCAGGTATTTTGGTTACAGTGATGAAAAACTGACTAATACAAAGACATACTAGATTATCACCTGTTACTGGAAGTGATGCAAATGGGCCTTATCTAAGGTGTCATCTTTAGCATTGATTTTTGGCTGATTCTGACACCCTGAACTCCTGGACACTCTAGAGAACTTGAACCAGCCAAGGATTCATCTTCCTCCTTCAACTTGATGTAAAGAATTCATTCTCTTTTCAGACTCACAGAACCCTGGAAGCTTCATCTGAACCCGAGTCATGCTGCTGACTCTGATTTGTACTACCCATTTCTTTTCTTTCTGTGTTAACTGAAATCCTGAATGGGATATTGAGGAGCAAGCATTATTTAAAGGAGAGCTAGATGTATCATCTTGTGAGAATTATTAAGTGGAATCATATGAAATTATTTTTTTGTATATTATAAATTCTAACAGTGTAATTTTATATGGGCCAGTGTCATTTTAATTTCATAGTCCCCATTTTGATTTCCAAAATTTATATGACATTAATATAGAAAATAAGTCTATTTTTAAGGCAAAGATACACTTATTGCCAATATATAATTGCCAGTGTGTTTATATAATTTTGTTTCTTGTCTAAACCGTAAGTGTGGACCAAATAGTCCTGGCAGCTAATGTTGACCATGCTGCTACTTCTTAAATAAAATAAAAAATATGTTGGAGTTTTAGAGTGAAAACACAATATATGAAAATTTATGAAATGCAATGCTGAGAGGGAAATTCATAGCACTAAATGCCTACATTAACAAAGAAGGAAAATCTCAAATCAATAATCGAAATTCTTCTCTTAAACAACTGGGAAA
The DNA here is from genome assembly GCF_045843805.1 of Urocitellus parryii. Lineage (NCBI taxonomy): Eukaryota > Metazoa > Chordata > Mammalia > Rodentia > Sciuridae > Urocitellus > Urocitellus parryii. The sequence goes on from NC_135532.1 coordinate 148,070,132, forward strand.
AGAAAAATAAGATAGCCCCAAAGAAAGCACAGTACAAAAAAGATGAAGAACAAAAATCAATGAATTTGAAAACAGAGCAGCAATAGAGAAAACAGTGAAACAAAGAACTAATTGTTTGAAAAGATCCGTAAAATGGGTAAACCTCTAGCTAAACTAATAATGTAAAAATAAAAATAATATTACCTGTATTAGGAATGGCAAGGGAAGTCACTACAGACCTAGAAAACATCAAAAGAATAATAAGGACAGATTAACCAGCAACTCTATACACGTAAATTTCATAGCTTAGTTGAAATGAACCAATTTTTAAAAAAAATATTCATTTATTTATTTATTTACTTTTTGGCGGACACAACATCTTTGTATGTGGTGCTGAGGATCGAACCCAGACCGCACGCATGCCAGGTGCGTGATACAGCTTGAGCCACATCCCCAGCCTGAAATGAACCAATTTTTTAAAAAGCAAAAACTACCATAACCTACTCAATGATGTAGATAACTTAAGTAGACCTATAATTATCAAATAAATTGACTTTATAATGTCCTTCCTTTCCTCCAAATAGTAGCACTGATGAATTCTTTCAAACATTTAAATAAGAATGAATGTCAATTCTCTACAAAATTTTTCAGAAAAAAGAAAACTGTCCAATTCATTTTATGTGATCACCTCTAACTTAACTTGAAATTCTGGGAAAGAGATTAGGGGGAAAATACCCTACAAAATCTCACATATACATATACATAAGCATGCTCAATAAATATTAGTGAATTAAACCCTGCAATATGTAAAAAAGAGTCATAAAATAAGGTCAATGATAGGAATGCAATGTTGGTTCAAGTTTTGAACATCAATCAATGTAATCCTCTATATTAACTTGTTAAAGAAGGAAAACACATGATAGCAATTGATTCTTCAAAAGCATTTGAAAAATTCAATATACATTTTTATGACAACTCAGCAAACTCAGAAAGAAGGGAACTTCCTTAACTTGATAAAAGGGATCAATAAAAATGCCATAGTTAACTTAGTACTTAATGGTGAAAGAATAAATGCTTTTAAAAAATGGTAAGGGTGTGTAATTTCAACTCTTTATTGAACATCATTCTAAAAGTTCTGGCCATTCAATAAGACAAATAAAATAAACATATAAATTGGAAATGAAAAAACAATCCTATTTTTAGATGATTTGAATATCTATATAGAAAATTCCATAAAAACTACAAAAATAGTTCCTAGGATAAATAATTGAACTTAGCAATGTTAGAAGTTGAAAAGAATACGTATAAATGCCAATAATATTTCTATGTACTAACAGTAACAACTGAAAACCAACAGTAAAAAGCAACAACATATATGACAACTATTAAAATGGAACTATTTAAATATAAATCTAACAAGACATCGTATAGGATCTGTATGGTAGAAACTAAAAAATGCTGGTGAAATCATTTTTTAAAAAATTAAATAAAAAAGAGATATACTGTGTTCATAAATTGGAAGACTGACTCATAAATTTAAGGTGTTTAGTCTCTTCAAATTGACCCATAGATTTAACATAATTAAGAAAAATTCTAGCAGGATTTTTATCTACCCAGACAAATGGATATTAAAATTTATATAGAAAGACAAAGAAACTAGAATATTTCAATTTTAAACAATAAAGTAGGAGATGTACACTACCCAACTTTAAGTCATACTATAAATTATAATAATCAAAAAAGTCTGACATTGATAAATCAATGAAGCAGAATAAAGTTCAAAATTTACCTATACAAGTATAGCTGATCTAGTTTCAGGCACAAAGAGAACTCAATTGAATAGGCATAACCCTTTCACCAATTTGTACTGGAGCAAGTAGACAGCCATCAGCAAAGAAAAGACTTTGGCTTCAATATTATACCTTATATAATAATTAACTCAAAATGAGTTATATGTCTGAATATAAAACAAACAAACAAAACCTGTAAGATTCTTAGAAGAAAGCATAGGAAAATATCTTAATGACCTGGGGGTAGGCAAAGAATTATTAGATATGACATTACAAGCATCATCAATAGAAGAAAATATTGATAAATTGGATTTTATAAAATTAAAAACTTTTTCTTTATGAAAGATACTCAAGAGAATGAAAAGACAAGATATGATCTGGAAGGAGATATTTGCAAATCACATATTCAACATCCAGAATATAAAAAGAATTCTCAAAACTCAACAACAACAAAACAATCAGCTAAATTAACAAATGAAGAAAAGATTTAAGAATTCAACAAAGTCATATGAATGGTAAATAAATGCTTGAGAAAGGCTCAATGTTGTTAACCATGAGGCTAATCCAAACTAAATGCAGAATGGGGTAACACTGCTCATGTTTAAAAAAGACTTTTTTTAAAAGGACAATTTCGTATGCTGGCAAAGAAATTCAAAACAACTGCAACTTCTGTATATGTTGATGGGAATGCCAAATAGTAGAACCACTTTGGAAGAGAGTGTTGCGGTTTCTTATAAAATTAAATATGTGTCAAGATATACATTTATCATTAATTCTAGGAATCCTGTAGGGATTTGAGAAATAATGTTTTTTTCTTCTTTTTTTCTTTGTGAGTTGGTTGCCCAGGCTAGTCTTGAACTCATGACCCTTCTGCCTCAGCCTTCTGAGTATAAAACTTGAGTTTACACAAAGACTTAAAAATTAAAGCATATGTTCACACACAAAAATGTTTTGTTTGGTGCATCAATGTTGATGGCAGTTTTATTATAACTGTACCAAACTGGTAAACATTCCAGGTGACCATTAATGGGCAAAATAGATTAGCAATAGCACATCCATACAATGAGCTACTCCTCAAAATAAAAAGGAATGAACTATTTCTATAATAAAAAGATAAATTTGAAACTCTTCTGAGTGAAAAAAAACAAGTTGAAAATATTATTTACTTTATGAGTTTATTTATATGATATTCTATAAGAGAAAAATTATAGGGATATAAAACAGATCCCTAATTGCCACACCAGAGCCTAGGTGTGGGAGCCAGTTTGACTACAAAGAGGAAGCAGGAATATTTTTGTTCTGTATTCTGATTGTGGTCCTTATTGTGTTCACAAATCTCTCTATATTTTTAAACTTACAGAATTGTATATAAAGAAGCCAACTCTACTGTGTGTAAATTTAAAATAATTTTAAACCTTAAAACGTTTTTGTAAGTATAAAATTTTTCCACAATTATGTGAAAGGTCTTGTGTAAGTTTCTATAGAACTGTGCATGAACTTCAAGCTGGTTCCTACAATTTAGAGATGCTCTATTATAGTCAGCTTGTCTATCCATAAATAATTCAAATCTAATTTAGAAAGGTACTAGAGCCAATGGAAATTCCCTTGGCTTTGGGAAATCCATTCACTGTCTTCAAATTCAACATCTTCACATTTAAAATGAACTGTTCTGGATTATTTTTAGAATCACTTTCAGCTCTAAAATTACATGACTTCTATGCTCAGATGACATCTAGGATCAGTTGCAGCTTTCTCTGAGAAGGCATTTCATAGGATCTTATAATTTTATTTTATCCAATTCTTTATATACTTTAGCTTTTGTTATTTTATAATAACATATACTCCCTGCAGTAGTACTAAGAAACCTATAGAATTAACATGATACTCAGCATCAATCACAACATCCAAAGAATGAAAGCAACCCAAGTGTCCTCTGATAGACGAATAGGTAAATAAAATATTCTATAAATATACAATGAAATATCATATAGCCCCAAAAGGAAGGGAATTCTGACACATGCTGAACATGGATATTATACTAAGTAAAGTAAGACAGATGAAAGGACAGATACTGTATGATTCCACTTACATTCCACTTATAAGAGATACCTAGGGTTTTCAAGTTCATGGAGGCAGGAGGTAGCATGGTGGTTACAGGAAGTACATTGATGTTATGGGGAATAGGGAGTTGTTATTTAATAGGTATAGAGTTTTAATTTTGCAAAATGACAAGTCATTGAAATTGATTGCACAATGAATATATTTAATATTACTATATACTTAAATCACTATAGTTTATATATTACTAATACAAATGCATATGCATGATGGTTAATTTTATGTGTCAGCTTAATTGGACCTTGGGATGCTCAGATATTGAACATTATTCTGACTTTGACTGTGGGGGTGTTTCTGGATGAGATTAACATTTGAATCTGTAGACTGAGTAAAGCAGATTTCCCTGCTTGAAGTGGGCAGGCCTCATCCAGTATATTAAAAGCCTAAATAGAACAATAGGCTGAGCAAGAAAGAATTTTTTCTCTCTGCCTCCCTGTTTTTTCGTGGGACATCAGTCTCATGCCTTCAGATTTGGACATGGAGTAGACTTACACCAAGGTCCTCTTCATTTTCAGGTCTTTAGATTGAAGATCTTGGGACATCTTAGTTAGTCTCCATAATCATGTGAGGCGATTATTTATAATTAATTTTTTTTTCCTATCAGTATTGTTTCTCTGGAGAACCCTGACTAACACAATATTTTTTAAGAATGACTTCCTTAAAGTGTTGGGATCATGTCTAAATATGTTAGATGCTATTATCAAGTTGTCCGTGAAAAACACTATAGCCACTTACACTCTTACCAACAATGTTTTAAAAAGACTCATTTTTTCCACTTTTATTAGCATTTGGGCAGTATCATTTGTGGTACAGCACAAAAACCATTTCTTCCCTACTTTCTTTTAACTAGACCCAATTTGCTTGGAATAAAGATTTCTTCTTCAGCATCTCTTGTGACAATGTAACTGAGGTCTAGTAAATGTGATCTATAGCAGAAGTAGTATGCACAGTTTCTAGAATGTTTCCTTGAAGCAAGGGTCGTCTTTGTACCTACTACTAAGAATATAGATGTGATTGATGGTCCAGCAGTCATTCTGGCCCAAGATTCCTACTGTTTGAAAGCCATCTGCAGAGCCGGAGCAGATAGAGAGGACCTGGGTTCTTCCACTGTGCACTCTGGGCTTCCTGCCATCAGGTTGTTACCTGGCACTGGGATGCTTTTCAAACCTGTTTAATCTATTTGCTGCTGAATATGTCCTTACAGAGACATCATTCTTTTTTAGTCTTTGTAGGATAGGTGAAAATATCATCTGATTTTTGTTTTATATAGCTCTCTTGTCAGCTATCTGGAAGTTATACTTTCTGGAGAGTTATTTCTGCTTTTAGTTAAGCAAAAGCGAGAACATGGGGAGGTTTTTCTTCCTTTCATATCTGTGTTGACATATTGCTAGGGTTTTTCTAAATACAAAAGAATAAATTTGCTAATATAACCTTTCTTTTTAATTCAGAGAGTATTTGAAAGATAAGGTGGCTAAGATCAACAGATATTTATGGAAATATTCATTCAATTGATTTTTGGAAAAAATGTTAGATGTAATAGTAATGCTTTGGGGGATTTAAATAATGATAAAATGTCAAGGTGTCATAGCTTGCTGGGTTCTTTTTATAAAATGGAACCAACTGAAATTAGAAGCTAGACCTTATACCTTTAGTGAATTTAAGCCTGTGATTCTTGTGGATTGGAGTGGGGAGAGTGTAGTGAAATTGGAATCTCAGTTGTTATGGATTCCAAACATTAGTGTACATTACCTCACAAGGAGAGTTTTATTAAAGCACAGATTGTCAGGCCCCACCTTTAAAGATGTGTTCAGCCACATTCTCTTTTTACAGAGAGAAAGGCAAAATGAACCATTCTGTTATATGCATGCCCCTTGTTTTAGGCATGGCACCATGATTTCGGGTTAACTCTGCTAATTTAAGGGACTAGGCAAAGCTGCAGAAAGGGACAGGAAGGATAAGAAACAATGTATGGTACTTCTTCAAGGTCATTGCTTACTTTTCTTTAGGCCTTCATTAAATATACTGATTTCTGGAAGATGTTTTGGTTATTCCACGGTAGAAGCATCCTATCAGACCCAGTCTCTAATGTAGAACATACAGGAACTTTCTTCTTTTAGTGGCACAGTGGAGCCACATGCCCTCCTCTAATCCCCTGGAAGGTTTCATGATAGGGACGAATTTCTGTCACAATGTTCCTGGAGAACATTCAGTCCCTGTTGTAGAGATTCTTCTCAGCTACATTTCAACTACATGAGAATTGCTTTAACTGATATTCCTGACTCCAGTGCTCTCTTTCCTTTTCTTGTGCTTGACATTCAAGGAATTAGAATGTATGTGGTTGAAAATAAATATTTGGCTGCCAAGAAAATTTGTACATGGATGATTTCATAACAGTCACCTTTCCCTTAAAGATGACATGGCATATTGTCAATATTTAAGTTGTCATTTATCTACTCTGGTATTTTATTCTTAACTGTTCAGTTGCTATTATTGGTTCTCATTTCTATTTAAGTAGAATTTTCCTCAAATAAAGCACATCTGAGTGCAAACTTTTCATTCTCTCACCTCAAATTTTGCAGTCATAGGAAATGAGGGTAGATGAGGCATAATCCCAAATTAAGGTCAGGTTGTATTTTATTATGAGTTGAAAATATTAAATATCCTATGAGAAAGGGAAGGACATTACTTAGTAGGAAATTTATTTGAGTTAGCCATTCTGTTCACAGATTTTTAAAAAATGAGATTTAGAGAGGTAAATAACTTGCTCAAGGTCATACAATCAAACCGTAGATTGAGCCAGCATTAGAAAGTTAATCTCAGGGCCTTGTAAAGTTAATATCAAATAACATTAACAAAATCTCAACATTTAAAAGGGTGTGTGAAGTATTACAATTATTTTAGGCCTATTTGATGAGTATATGAAAAAAAGCTCCCTTGTGTTTTATGAAAGGAGAGCTGGTCAGCATTCCTCTTGGTAAGGATGGAAGAGGCTCTTGGGCCTGAAAACAGGCTAAGGCTACGGCCTTGTCATCTACTTCTTGGCCTCTAACCTGTCATCTAACCATGGTTTTCAAACCATTTGAGGAAGGAAATCAAGAGGGACAGAGAGGGAAGGGCATGGGGAAGTACTGGGGAACAAAATCCATGCTATGTCCATACAAATATACCAGAATGAATCCCACTTTATATATAACTATAATGTGCTAATTAAAATAACAGTAATAATAATGATAGAAGTAAAATGCTAGAGAAAAGCAAGTGGATCAGGAAGGGAAAGGGAGAATAAATTATGTTCATGTGCAAATATGGTATCATCAATACCACTATTATGTATAATTATAATGCACCAAAAAAAGAACTAAAAATACAATTTGAAACCTTCAAATTCAGATACATTTGAAAAGAAAAATAATTCACTCCACAGTGTGTGTATATACTTTCAAACAACTCAGTAGTTCCTTGCAGTATTTGATCTGAACCAAGTAAAACTGATCTTTGGTGATATATTCCTGTTGATTCATGAGGAGGTTTAAGTAAGTGTAACAAGGAAAATGGAAAAGGGATGAAAATACTAAACAGAAGCCACAGGAGAGACAGATGGCCCTGTTGGAAAGTGTTTGGAATAAGCTTTTTCTTTAATAACTTTCTTCACATTTAACATTCTTAATATCTCAATGTCTACATTTATTATTTGGTCTTTTATTTTCCTTTACTCTATATTGTTGCCCCTCTGGCTTAAGACACATGTGGATAAATACTAGCACTAATGGCAATAATATACCTTCATGGCAAATTAATATTATTTTAATTGAATGTAATTAATAATAATGAATGTGATTTTAAAAACATTCAAAATGTTGATTTTTATCTTTTGAGTTGAGTTATAATGAAAAATTAGGTTGTTAAAATACTGACAAAAAATTTGGCTTTATACAACCTGTTTTCATCTTAATATGTTTGCAGCCCTCCTAAAATATGACTGAATGAACTTAGGGAAAAGCAAACTTGTTAAAGCCAGTTTACCAACATACCAGTTTAATTTTAAAAAGCCCAATAAAATCAGATGACTGGAGTGAGAAATATTGGTGTTTTTTCTCCTCAATTTATATGTAAGTTCAAACACACCACCGAGATATGGAGACCTCTAAGAGAATGCCAGAAAACCATCTTCTCTGTTCTCATTTTGTCACTTGGCTTTGTTCCCTTGTCTCTCGGCTTTACAACCATTTGGGTGAGGGGAATTTACTTCCTTCCCTATCTGTAACAAAGAGAAGAATCGAGCTCATCATCTTTAATTTGCTTCCAAATCATGAATCCAATCAGACAATGAAAACTATTGATAACAGCTAAGTCTGCTCCAGAAAAAAAAAATTATATCAAAGTTTATATGTTGTCTCCATGTTTGATTCTTTGCTTTATAGGGAAATGATGACAGTAGTATGTAACATGTCTTTGCATATATTTTGTATATATTGCTGAAAGAAAATAAGTGACTAAAGCCACCCAGTAAGACATTATACTTATTACTAACATTTCCATTTTACAGATGATGCAGTAATGTAGAGCGATGTTAACCAATTTGCTTAAGATTAAATAGCTCATACTTGGCAGAGTTGGGATTAATTCCAGACCTTAATCATTCTGCTCTTCTTCCACTTCATCAAAGTTCGGGTTAAAAAAAATTTTTTTTTCAAACTGCAATTAGTATGAACCCAAATCATTTACTTGTGAAAATTAAAAACCCATGCAAAATGAGAAATGTGCCAGTTGCATTAGACATTAGTCCCATCAGGTTGTTTGAAAACAAGAATTGTAATTACATTTTCCTTAAAATAAAACCTCAGGATATCTGAGAAATACAGAAGTAGAGAGTTCTTTCTAAGATAATTTAGCACATTCTTTGTCTTCAAAGAATGACTAAAACAACAATCCTGAAAGTCATTTGAATTACTGGGCGCTCTCTCTCTCTCTCTCTCTCTCTCTCTCTCTCTCTCTCTCTCTCTCTCTCTCTTTTAATCAAGTATTACCACAATGAAAATAGTAGAGACATCATTCCCCCTTGCAATCTCCAAGTCCTCGGTGTATTCAAGTATGGATAGACAATGTGGACAATTCACAAGAAGCTACTTGAAGACGAGATGAATTAAGAGGGTAGCAAAGCAGGCTTATGGTGGCAAGGGATGTGAAATCAGCTTGATATGTCTAGTGACAATGAGGAGACAGTTGTATCAGGAACAGAGGAGTTACAGAGAATAGTTATGTAGGTCAACTTAAGTACACTTCGTCTTAGGAGTTTGGACTATATCCTATATCAGTAAGGAATTCCGAGAGGTTTTAGGTATATGTAAAGGGTTTTAGGATGGGAATAGCAAGGTTGTGGAGAATGAATTTGAAAGGAACAACCTCATGTTAGGAGAATGGTTCAGAGGCTGGTGTATAAATCCTGGTATGAATATGAAATGGACAGGAGAAGTGAAATAGGATGGGTTGTTCTGCCTCCAGAAGGGAGGTCAGCCAAATTAATTCCTGTCTGAAGGATTCTTTTGGATGGTCAGGAAAAAAATAGAGGCAGAGTAAGTAATATCTGAAGAGATAAGAGTTTCAACCCAATATTCAAGAAGCCAAATCTATTTTCAGGTTATAGGAACAATTGTGGAACTAAGAACCAGAGATGATTTGATGATATGGGAGCAAAGTGAGAAGGTTTTGCAAGTAGGGTCAGAACTTTCCTGTAGAAATGCCTAGATTGTCTACAGCTCTTTTAGGGTGCTGGCCCTATAGTCTATCAGGTGGTCATCCTGGGCAGAGGACAAATAGACAACCATCGCTCTGGGCTTGTAAAATAGTAAGAAGACTATTACAGTTGATAGTACACCAGTTGGGCATTGACCAATTAGAGTCTTAAGGACTTTGGAAAAGCTATATTGGTTCTAGGAAGATTCTCAGCAATTTTCTTTTCTCTCTCGAAATATTTTGGTTGCCCACAAACCAGATTTGAATGTGAAAGAACATTGTAACATGGGGATGAATTGAAAAAACTTGCAAAGCTGAGTCAGGATTTTCAAAGTAGAGTATAATCTAAAAAATAAAATCATATAATTTTAAAGCAGAAAGGAACTTTGGAACTGCTTTATAATTCCCTACCTAAGGTCTAAGCTGAATTTTCAAATATAACATTCACCATTGTCTTACAAATGTTTTTATACCTGAAATGATATGTCCATATTTATTTATAGTTAATAACCTCTCTCTTCTTTTTTACAATAATAGATTGGACTCATAGACCAACATTACAGTTTGACAGAATAACCTACTGTGTATTGCTGTGATTACATTCATTAAGGAACAAAATAAATTTGGACATTTAGATCTAGATTACAGTATTTTTTTAAATCTAGATTTATTGCTGAAAGTACAGAAAAAAAGTCGTTTTAAGAGATGTCTTTGATCATTCCAGTGAGAATTTTTAGCCCAGTTAATATTGTTCTACGCTTCTAACCCATAGATAAGCAGGTATGAAATATTTAAAAAGTAAAATCTCATCTGTTGCTGCCATACGGAATTGCCAACAGAGCTAGGGGAAGACATGTGAAGCCGGTGATGTCTGCACCATTTGAGGGACATTTTTATGATTCATAGAAAAAAAAGAAACTTTACTTAAACTGAGTATTGACCATGTGCAGAAAAGAACAGTGATATTCTGTTATCAGATTTTCAGTCTACCATAAAAAAATGAATAACTGCTTTCCATATTGGCTACACCAATTTTCAGTCCCACCAGCAATGTATGAGTGTGCCTTTCCCTCCACATCCTCACCATTTTGTTTGCATTCTTGATAATTGCCATTCTGACTGGAGTGAGATGAAATCTTAGAGTAGTTTTGATTTGCATTTCTCTAATTACTAGAGATGTTGAACGTATTTTCATATATTTGTTGATCAAATGTATATCTTCTGAGAATTGTCTGTTCAGTTCCTTAGCCCATTTATTTGTTGGGTTGTTTGTGCTTTGGGTGTTAAGTTTTTTGAGTTCTTTATGTATCCTGGAGATTAGTGCTCTCTCTAACGTGTGTGGCCAAAATTTGCTCCCAAAATGTAGGTTCTCTCTTCACTTCATTGGTTGTTTCTTTTACTGAGAAGAAGCTTTTTAGTTTGAGTCCATCCCACTTATTAATTCTTGATTTTCTCACTTTAGGAGTCTTGTTAAGAAAGCCAGGGCCTAGCCCAACATGATGATGATTTATATCTACTTTTTTCTCTATTATGTGCAGGGTCTCTAGTTTAATTCCTGGGTCCTTGATTCACTTTGAGTTGAGTTTTGTGTGTGGTGAAAGAGATTTAGTTTTATTTTGCTGTGTATGGATTTCCAGTTCTCCCAGCACCATTTGTTGAAGAGGCTATCTTTTCTCCAATGTAGGTTTTTTAATGTCTTTGTCTAGTATGAAATAACTGTATTTATGTGGGTTTGTCTCTGTGTCTTCTAATCCAGCCTTTTTAAAATTTTTATTTAGAGACAAGGTCTCACTAAGTTGCTAAGGGCCTCGATAAATTGCTAAGGCTGGCTTTGAACTCTAGATTCTCCTATCTCTGCCTCCCGAGCTGCTGGAAATACAGGTGTGCACCACCACACCTGGTGCAAGAATATTCTTAAAATAATATTAGAGACTCATTCACAGAAATAGAATCTGAAATAAAGTCATATTTTTTTTTCTATATAAAAAATAAAACAATATCCTAACCAGTCTTTTTTCTCTGGAGAATAAATTTTCTGCTCACAAAATAACTGTATACCCCATCTTGTTTTTATTACGGTTTAAGTCATATAATGAACTGTGAAAAGAATGTTACATGCCAGTGTGCTCTATCCTCATACTAAACCGCTTTGGAACACACTGGGGTAAATGTCATTTTGTCGTTTCTGTACAAAATGTGATTCTTCTGGTTTCTTTGGAGGTATCTATCCAACCCTCTGTGCCATTAAGTCATTTTTTGTGTCCTTCTGTAAATACTGTTGGGTAACAGAAAATGTGCATCATTTTTCAATATAAAAACTCATATATTGTAAATTTATAAAATTCTTTTTACATAAAAAATGGAGGCAAACCGATGAATCATCAGCTCAGTGTGCAAAGCAGCTTGCCTTTTTCAACTGTGCTGATACGATTGACCAACTTAGCGTTAAAGTGCAGAGATGAAATAAGACATTTCCTAAAGAAAAAAAAAATTTAATCTGGATGCGTCTGTCTTGATGAATTCATTAATTTAAGGAAAGGACTCAAAGAAAGTCAAATAGGTAACATGCATGCCCAAGATGACAGGTATATGTGAATCATTTCTATAAAACTGGAGCCCATTCCATTAGTCTCACAAATCTTCAGGGCCGATGTTATAAGGGATGAACAAAAACACTTGAGGTTTGCCTGCTCAGAGGAAGAGCTGTGGATTACAACTCAGGGTTTACCACAACAGGGTTTTCTCATTAGAAATTCTCATTTGTTAAATGATTTAGCTACACACACTGGCTGTGTTGGGCTCCTGGGGCCTGAGTCACATATGGTGATTAATCAAGATGAAATCTCACAGGAAATATTTATGGATGATTTGGATTTGTAGAAATGAGAAACCAATGATCCAGGCTAAAAATTAGTGGTGAACCAAGGGATCTGCAAAGGAGGGTGTCTGCTGGTGAAAGAGAGGCATGGGGGATACTGGGCTTCTTGTCTCTCTCTGCCCTTTATCAAGATTGGTAAGAGGAGAGTTACTAGCTTCCAGTATAATCCATTCCTCTATGAGGAAAATATATGAAGCTTGAAAAAAATTGTATTCCTGTCTCTAAGAAGGTGAACTGAATTTGTTGACATCAATAATGCTATACTTGGCCAAAGAGTAAATTCTTGAACTTGTGCATGTCCCTCTTATTATAATGATTGGGATGAAAAACTGGTGTCTGAAACACAAATATGAATTTATATTCACAGAAAAAAAAAGCAAAAGGAAAATTGAAGCACTTCTATACAATCAGAATAAAAGACAAGTTTATTTAATGCTTTTTTTCCTAAAATCTTTTAAATTACAAATGTAAATGCTCTAGAAATGACAAAGTTTATTGTCCATCTTTCTTTACTGGCTATTTATAAAAGTGAAAGTTTGGAGTATATAGAAATTGTTTTCAATATAATGTCATATGGAGATGGTTGAGAAGAAAATATGATTGTTTTTTAAAAATAAAAAAAATTAATAAAACTTTTGGGAATTCATCAGTGATCAGCAGCTTAATTGGAAGAGGAAACTGAGTCATCTTTCAATGAATCTGCAGAATTTATCATATAAAGATTGTAAAACAGTCCCATTATTTTAGTAAAATAGTCCCACATAAAATCGTATTTTCATTAGTAGAATTCCCAAATTAAAAAATATGATCAGAGGGCTGGGGTTGCGGCTCAGTAGTAGAGCACTCACCTTGCATATGTGATGACCTCGGTTCGGTCCTCAGCACCACATAAAAATAAATAAATTAAATAAAGGTATCATGTCCATCTACAATTAAAAAAATATTTAAAAAATATATGATCAGAAAGGAATGCCCCCCCCCGCCAAGGGAAATGCAGGTATGGCAAATAGTTCTTTATTAACATAAAGATTTTAATAATACATGTTTATGGAGTGTTCTGTATGTGCCAGACAGTGCTAAGTATTCCATATACTATTTACCAAACTCTGTGCTAAGTACTCGTCAATGATGACAGAGACACTATGGGGTGGATGCAGTTATTACTATGCTTATTTTACAAGTGAGGAAACTCCTACTATAAATGTTTCAGTAACTTGTGTAAGGAAGGTTACATGATTTGCATATGTATTTGCTGAGGTCGAAAGCAAGTGCATATATGCAATATTATGGAACTTGAAGTAATACAACCCCTTAGCTAAGGTTTTAGTTGGCTTTTTCACTGGTGTATTCAAAAGACCTGACAAGAACAATTAGAGGAAAATTTTATCTGGGTGCTCCTGGTTTCAGACATCTCAGTTCATAGCCCACTCCATTCCTCAGAGTGGGCTGGAGGTGAGGCAGAACATCATAGTGGAAGAGTGTAGTGGAAGGAAGTGGCTCAAGACATTGCACCAGGAAGGAGAAAGAGAGAGAGAGAGAGAGAGAGAGAGAGAGAGAGAGAGAGAGAGAGAGAGAGCGCACGACTGACTGACTCTTCTCACCATGACAAAATATAAACCTCAAAGGCACACCTCCAGGGATCCACCTCTTCCAGCCAGACCCTACCTGCCTTCAGTGACTAAATCAGTCAGGGTCACTCTAGGTGAATTAGGTTGGCACTAAGTAAACACACAGATACAAAAAGTACCTTTTTCTTGGGGTTCAATGATGGCTCCTCTGCCTGAGCTCTCACAAGGGAGGCAAAAGAGGGAGGGGGGGGAGAACACCTGAGACCCTATTTATTGTGGGGAAGACACTCAAGAAAATTCCACCCAATTGAGGCCAGGGATTGGGTTTCAGGGAGGTGTAGCCCAGTCCCATTGGGTGATGCCCACTCCCTTACCCAAGCTGTAATTCCTTACCCAAGGAAGGTGAGGTCCTCCTGCTTTTATGCTGTGAGCAGAAGCCAGTTCCACACCTTCATTGTTTAAGGCTAAGGGTACGTGCTCAGTTCCTATGTGCTCAGCTCCTGTTCATGGCAGCCCCCTGACATCTCCCCACTTTCTTAATTTATAAATGGAATCGAGGGTTATAACTTTCAGTCACTGGATTCTTGATCTGAGGATGTCACTAACTATTATTGTGACACGAAAAGAATTAGTAGAAAACATCATTTCAATAACATACCATGTGGAATGTTTTAACATATTTTTAGGACTAAAGCCATTCAATTAACTATGAAAGATCCAGGTTATGATTATTACTCTGCCAAACACTCATCAGAAGATTTTTAATGTCTTCCCAATCCTAGTGGGAAGTATTGTATTTGGCCATAGTAACACAGACATATTTATAATTAGCATGGCATTCAAGCCTTTCACTAAACCATAGAGCAGAACTCATTTTCATTATTTATTACAGTGGCTTCCAGAGTGTTCAACTTAGTTTCAATCCTTCTATCAATATTCATCTGACTATGGAGGATCCTGGAAATAATTTAAGCCAAAGTATTAAGAAAATTCACATGTTGTAGGTTTTAAAACATAGCCACAAAGGCTTTAATTGTAGAAACAATGAATAAAATTAAAGTAGTCATTTCAAGGATCATGAGACCAAGAGCTTGCTTAGGTCTGTTTAATCGGCAAGCACCTGTTGCAAAGCCTGAACATATAATCCCTACCTGTAAAATCAAGTACAGGTCTGTCAGTAATGCAAAAATTCTGTGGGCAGAAGTTAAGCACCAAACATCCTTCTGGATGCCATCTTGCTGAAAGTTAAAGCCTCTAGGAGTCATGGCATCCTCATGTAATTGTTTTTGTCAATTCCAGGATACCAGCCTAAAATATACCCAATATTTGTAGATACCTTATATTATACTGGCAAGACATATACACAATCCATCCACTTAGGAAATGTGTCAATTTTTATTCTAGAATGATTAGGGCAATAATACATTGGTGGATATTTTATGTAAATAACTGGCCTGCATGGGAAAATTCTATTTCAATAAACTTTCTATTTTGACAGCTGTACAGGTATAGTCTTAAATTCTAAGGACCAGCATGATTGGCTGATTTAGGTTACCCATATGCTTGCTGTCTTTTTCTCAAAAGATACTCTTAGCCTGTTTAACATAGGATCAACATATAGGCAGCTGATCACTATGGCTAGTACAATCAATCTAGTCACATGAATGAATTTTCCAGTCCTCATTGTAAAGTACATTAAGAGGTGGACTTGGGAAATGGGTCCACTGAAATCTCTTCATAAGTTTTAAGTACCTGACAAGCTCATGAATCTTGCATGGTTGTAAATTCTGCAACTGGAGATTTAACTTCCTAAGTCAGGTTTTTCAGCCATTTCCACAATGACAGGTTAAACTTTATCCTTTGAAATCTGATTTAACTTACTAAATCATGTTCAGCAGCAGTAAGGTTTTTAATATCACAATTGAAAAAAAATTGAAATATTTTGTAAGATTTAGTATGTGCATGTAGGGTCCTGTTTTCCCCCTTTGTTTATTTATTAAAATCGAATAAAAGATTGGCATAAGTTATAGCATTATTAGTTTCAAGTTATAGAGAATAGTATAAAACATTTTAACAGAATTATTAAAATTGAACAGTTTTATTCTAATTCAATACTGCTGAATGTTCAACATGGCTATTTTAGGAACACATTCAACACAAGAGTAGATTTACTTATTAGTAAGGATTGTGACATTTTAAAAAAAATTAATTTTTTTCTGATTAGTTATACATGTCATCAGGATGCATTTTGATACATCATACATAAATGGAGTATAACTTCTCATTCTTCTGGTTGTACATGATGTAGAATCACACCAGTCATGTAATCACATATAGTAATAATGTCCGATTTATTCTACTATCCTTCCTACTTCTATAACCCTCCCCTTCCCTTCCCTCTGCCTAATCCAAAGTAACTCTATTTTTCCCTAGCCTCTCCACAGACCATTGTAAATTAGCATCCTTATGTCAGAGAAAACATTCTGCCTAGCATGATATTCTAAAATGTTCAAAAAACATTTTGCTTATCATGATATTCTCCAGGTCCATCCATTTACCAGCAAGTGCCATAATTTCATTCTTTTTAAAGGCTGATTAATATTCCATTGTGTATATATAAAACATTTTCTTTATCTATTTATCCATTGTAGGGCACCTAGTTTGGTTTCATAGCTTGGCTGTTGTGAATTGAGCTTCTATAAACATTCCTGTGGCTGTGTCACTGTAGTATGCTCCATTTTGGGGTATAAATGAAGGAGTGGAATAATTGGGTCAAATGGTGGTTCCATTCCATGTTTTCTAAGAACTCTCCATACTACTTTCCAAAGTGGTTGCACCAATTTTCAATCCTACCAGCAATGTATAAGTGAACATTTTCCCCCACATCCTCTTCAACATTTATTGTTGCTTGTATTCTTGATAATTGCCACTCTGACTGGAGTGAGATGAAATCTTACAGTAGTTTTGATTTGCATTTCTCTGATTGCTGGAGATGCTCATTCAATTTATCTTGCTCAAATCATGGTGCTATTGTTCCTTAAAAGATTAATAGGTATCCAGGTAATTTTTAAAATGTTTACTCAAATAGACATATTAATCTAATAGGTAATTGGTAGTTAATCTAATTGGTAATTTGTATATCAACATGCACATTATAGGCTTCTAGAAAATATAAAGCTAAGTGTTCCATTTCTGTGAGGAAGCAGGATAGGATGACTAAAGTTTACTTTTCTTCTTTCAAAAAGATTTAATATTAGGACTTGAGTTTTTAAGGTTGGTAAGTTTAGTCTCATTCAATAAACTATATACTCTTTTGAGATAATTGCCTAGTAAAACTATTCATGTTGGTTATTACAAACTAATGTTGTTTTTATCAATCCCAATAAATTTGTAAAGAAGCCCCTCTTGGACAGCTCATTATTGACAAAGTAATGGAATCACCTGAGTTGATGGCTAAAAATGGCCTATGGTTGTAGCCTATTGATTTGGGCATGTAAAATCCTCCTGCATTTAAAAAACAAAAAACAAAAAACCTTACATTTCCTAACTTTTAACCAGTGGTTTTGGCATAGATTTGTTTCATCATTCTATCCCAAACACAAGTTCCAATGCCTGGCACCTAAACTGTTTGGAGAATAATAATAATATTTTTATTATTATTAATTATTATTATTTAAATAATTACAATAATAATAATTATTATTATTATTATTTATGCTCCAGTCTTGTTGTGGTAAAGTTTTATACATTTATTTTTTTATTTACATAGAAAAAAGACATTTTCTCCAACTGGGTGGTATATCAGAAACACCACCATTTTGAATTTTAGTAAAGAAAAATAATGATAATGATGATTTTCTAGAAATTAATTTACATGTTAGGATAATACAAAGAGACAAAGAGTTTTGAAAACAATCATAACCTTTACATTATTTTATTTCTTGATCTTTGTATCCTAATATATTTTGATTTCTTCTTGGGTTGTTCCTCTTGATTATTCACTATATGTGAGCGGCTATCAGCCTTCTGGCTAGCTAAATTTGAGGCCTTAAGAATGCCTTTGACCAGGTTTTCTCAGATTTCATTTAAATTATTAAAAATTCAATGGATCTGCTAATTTGTTCTTTGCAATAACACACACACACACACACACACACTTATTCATTATTCTCATTCTTGCCTTTTTATTGCTGTATCACAATCTTGGTCCCAATTTACTACTTCACAACCAAATAGCTCTGCTGCTACCTTCTAACTTCTGATCATTTTTAGCTGCAATTCTCAGATACATTACCTGAAACTACTCTCATGTTATAGTATTCCATATATATACTTTTTTTTTCTTTTTTCTTTTTTTTTTTTTTGTATTGGGGATTGAACTCTATGGTGCTTAACCACTGAGTCACTGAGCCATAGCACTGGCCCTTTTTGTATTTTATTTAGAGACAAGGTCTCACTGAGTTGCTTAGGGCCTTTCTAAGAATTGAACTCACAAGTATCCTGCCTCAGCCTCCCAAACCACTAGGATTACAGTCAGCCAACACCGCCACTGGGCTCAGTGATACATTCTTAAAACTGCAAATAAGATTTTTGAACACAAGAAATCATCTATTCAGTAAAAAGAGATACAGCTAAAAGATTAATTCCAATTTCAAAAATTTCAAAATTTAGGGAAAACATACATCTCAGCATCAAAGAAATGTGGAATTTCCTTTATCTCTACAATTATAAAAACTGGCCCAATGCCTATCACATAGTGAATGTTATTGGTTATTTTTATTGTTAATATTAACATTGCCAAGTAAAAATATTAATTGATAAAAATTGAATACTATTATGACAAGTTTATAGGCAAAGTCTTTGGTTCTTGATTTTATTTATCTCATTTTAAAACCATATAGTCTTCTTTAAACTTAGAATTTTCACTTTAAGAAATAATATATATTTATGGTGTCTGGATATATGTGTGATACACACATGTGGTATGTCTAAATCAAGCTGATTAAAACACCCATTATTACCTCATTCACTTATCGTCTTTTGTGCATGATGAAACTCTGCTCTTTTAGTGCCTTTAGTTTCTTTATGCTCCTAATCACGTAAATCCATCTCTCAGCCTTCTTTGGCTTTGTTTTGGATGATATTTGCCTTCCAGACTGGGATCATGCCCCACTATCTTTCTGTCTCCTCAGTTCTCCTTTGATTATCAGTAGCTTGGTATTTCATACCACTTGCTAATTTACAACTAGATTTTCTGTAAAACAAACAAACAATAAATATCTTAGCAGCTAGTAACAGAACTTCACACACTCAAGGACTGTACGTGTTTAGCAAAATACCCTCCTGAATGTGTAAAAAGATGCATCTGAGCAGAGTATGGAAGAGAAGGCAGAATAAAAAGAAAGCACAAATGTCATGCTCTTTCTCTTCCTTCCCTTCCTCCCTCCTTCCTTCCCTCTCTTTCCTTTCCTCCCTCCTTCCTTCCCTCTCTTTCCTTTTCTCTCTCTCTCTCTCTTTCTTTCTTTCTTTCTTTCTTTCTTTCTTTCTTTCTTTCTTTCTTTCTTTCTTTCTTTCTTTCTTTCTTTCGTTCTTTCTCTTTTTTCTTTTCTTTCCTTTCTTCCTTCCTTTCAACTTTGAGAAACAAAAAGAGGAAGAGCACCTTAAGCAGGAGGCTGCAGAGCAGGCTAGAGGTTAAAGACTTAAACAGGTTGATGGAAGTGGCCAAGAGACTCTAAAAACACTGATATGTCTAATATTTCTGTAATTTAAAACATTTCAGAAATGATGTGTGTGCGTGCGTGTGTGTGTGTGTGTGTGTGTGTGTATTCATTGCTATCACCTTAGCCCATGGATGTTCCCTCCAATACCTACCAATGCAGCTTTGAGTGAGTTGGGGTTAATTTCAGCAAAATCACATAGATATGAAATCTTGGTTATCTGATACGAAATGGGATAACATATGTGATGCTTCAAGATGGTTATAAGTCAAAAGAGTGAAAAATAAGCTTGAAGCAGACATAGCCACACAGTCATCCCACCCTGCTCCCCAGGCTGCAACTGATGGCAGGTACATCTATTCCCTTTGTCTCTTCTGTAAGATTCTTGTTAGAAAAAAACTTGACTTTTGTTCTTTTCACACTTCTTGCACTGTCAATAGAATCTGAAACTCAAAATACACATTCAAATAAATGTCAGCTTGAAATTTTAACCACTTTAGTTGATGCCAGAAGATAAAAATTGGCACAAATATATAAGATTAAAATTTGGTTACATCATATACATCATATATCACATCAGATATATGATGTGACTGAATTTTAATCTTATATATTTGTGCCAATTTTTATCACTAGAGTTATCTCTAATATTTCTTAACAGGTGATTATAGCTTTATTCACAATTATTATTCTCTGCCACTTGCTTGCTGGTGGAATCTAGTAGGAGAGTTGTGAGCAACTGAATAAGAATATAGTTGAGAGACTGTCGTGACCAATAGTTTTGATGTTTTATATGGACAGGAAGTCATTTATGTTGAGAAAAATCCAGATGGTCGTTTTTTTCTTAACATTCATATCTTGCTTGACATAGTTCCATGTCATTGTTCAGTAGTTTGATGCCATCTAGCCTCTAGTTACTTCCCTCCTCCCCTCGAGGGGGCATATGGATGTTGTTTTGCTGAGTGTCTCCAGGGAGTGGTTTATAAGAAAAGCTGTAAGATTAATGAATATGAACTTCCTCTAGTGATATGAGTAGATAGGAACTGTGGGAAGCAGACCTATAAAGAATGCAGTACTGGTTAAATCAAGCCCAGACTCTCCTCAGCCTTGAATGCTTCCTTCTAGAAGAATTCAAGGGACATTTAGTATAAAACTATTGATGCAAATTAGGCTCAAGTCCCATAATTCCCTCAAAAATAATACTCATCAGCTGCAGTTTAGAAAGCATAGAACTGTACATAGAGCAGAAAGTAAGAATGAAATGTAGTTCTATATTTAAGAATATTATAATTTAGACTTAAAATCTAGTAATGTAAGCATTAAATTAATAACATTGGAAAGCTCCCTGAGAGAAGCTCAAATAATGATCTACAAGTTTCAGAGGAGACACATCATTTACCGTGCTTTGATCCAGGGACACGAGATTTGAGTTGCACCTTGAGGTTGGGTTCAATTACTAGGTGAGTACAGAGAGAAGGAGAAAGTGAAAGGGACTCCCAGATGGAGTGAGTGACATCTGTTGGCCACCAAAATCTCTCTTCAACTTGTCTCTGACCATCACCTGCCATTGTAATCATTGAGACCCTGGTTACTTTTCACTTACTCTATGGCGACTGCCTTCTTAAAAGGTCTCCCTCCCTGTCTTGCCTCTTCTAACTTATCCTTAAAAACATATTGCCATATATGTTACTCAACTACAAGAGTTTTAATGGTTTCTCATTGTGTGCCTAGAAAATACCAGTTGGGCATGGTGGCCCATGCCTGTAATCCCAGTGTTTTGGGAGGCTGAGGCAGGAGGATTGAGAGTTCAAAGCCAGCCTCAGTAACTTAGCAAGGCCCTAGGTAACTTAGTGAGACCTTGTCTCAAAATAAAAAAAATAAAATAAAATAAAAAGGGCTGGAAAAGTGATTCAGTGGTTAAGCGCCTCTGGGTTCAATCCCTAGTACACACCCCCCCAACACACAAAAGCAACCCCATACACAAGGTTCTTCATAATTTGGCCCAATTATACCAGAGGCACTTTTGCACCCTCCTCCCCTCTAGGGAACATATAGCAATGCAATGCTTGGAAACATTTTAGGTCTTTACAACTCAGGGGAGGATGCTCCTGGCATCTTGTAGAAGTCAGGGATGCTGATAAATATCTTATAAAGCACATGATAGCTTCCTACAAAAAAAATAATTATCTGGCTCCAATGCCAATAATACTGAGGTTAAGAAGCCCTTGTTTATCCAACATTTAATGCAATTGTGTAATTATAAAAACAAGTCCAACCAATTTTGGAAAAGAGACTCTTAATAAACAAACTCAACCTGAGGCAGTTGCATTCTTCGGGTGAAGAGGAGAGGAATCTTTAAGCTATAATTGTTTTTTATGTTCTATGCAATAGCCAATATATTTATAAAAGCTTGCATTGCACTATTTGGTCATGAGAGATTTTTAGTGGACTTATGTTCTTGTTCTTCTTTATACCTGGGATTCCCTTTCCTACTTTGTCACCTGACAAACTGAAACTTACATCTCATGTTCCAGATTAAATATCACTTTCCAGGGGAAACTTTCCCTAATTGTCCATACTGTCAGTTTGTTTAGCAATTTCTTCATACCTCACTTGCAAAATGCTTTACAGAGAATTTCTATAATTATTTGTAATATATGTTTCTTCTACAGTTAGAGCGAGCTCTTTGAAGATGAAGTCATGTCTCATTCATCTTTCCGTCCCCAGTACTTATCACAGCATCTTGTGCATTAAAAAAAACAACCAATATATGTTTGTTTAGTAAATGAATGAGGAAAGCTTAAAAAAAATGACATGTATACTGGGAAAGAAGAACAATCTATTTTGGGTGAAAAGACAGATATGAATGAAAGAGTAGTAAAAGTTCAGGCTGCAGAGGCATTTGGGGGTTAGATAACAGAGTGCTTTAAAGACCTGGAGTTTGTGGCTTACTGGGGAGTATTTAGAGACAATAGAATTGTCTTTCTTTTTTAATTAAGAGGTGACTCTAAGTGGCACTGTAGAAACATAGTCTGGTGGAAATATTAGAAAGTATTTGGTAATTTCAAAGCATTTGATCATAATGTATATGAGGCTTATGTAAATATTGTGGGTTTGTTACTGAGAGGAGCATGTGAACTCAATCTGGGGTCACTCCCAAGCTTGGAAGACTGATGAGAAGGAAGCAGTAGAATATTACTATCATCACACACCACTGTCCCAGGGGATCCATGCATTCTGCTAAAGAGTGGGAATGGATCAAAATGTAGACACCATGATAAGGCGCCTGGCTAACCACTGGAAATGACAAAGCTTGGGGTTGGCCTGGATGGAAGTATCTTTTCCTGAAAGATGCACTTTCTTGGTATATTCCATAGGAAGCATTGCCATTGGTATCTAGGTTATCATAGAGGAATCTTGCAGCTCTTATTTCTGTCCACTCATCTTTTCCATCTTCCTTTTTAGAGCTACATTTCCTCCCCTTTGAGGGATTCTTCCCTGGTACGCGTATTGATCATTATACCTCTATTCTCTACCTTCCCAGGTACATGTTTGAAATTTGATTCAGGTGAAGCTAATCATATAACATGCATTGGGACAGTTACTATCCTCAGGGTGCACCTACCAACAACACCAGGCCAATCAGAATTCTTCCCCAACACTTTTTAGTTACAGATGGAGAGAAACCCGTTTTTCCCACTTAACATGCACACTGTGTGGATTTGGGTTTGGACCATCAGTGGCTATGCTCTCCAGGGCATGGAGAAAGCCAGCATATAGAGTAGATGAAAAAGTTGCAAACATGCACAGAGAAGTAGATACCAGCAAAATAAGAGCTGGAGGGAGACAAACATTGTGGTGACATTAAGGTCCTGACCAGCCACTGAATCACTGGGCTCTGTAGCTTCCCTTGAAAGTTTATGACCTATCATAGTGTGCTTCCTAATCAGATGAGTCAATTCATTTTATTTTTGCTTAACTTAATTTTTGTTGGGTTATGGTCATATGTAATCAAAGGAATTTAATAGGTTTACCCCTTACCTAAAGGTATAAGAATACAGTGCAGTCAGATGGAAGGTGAAATATGCACTCATCGCCACACAAAAAATTTCCTTTACTACTTACCAGTGACTAAAAGTTAGGAATAATTTACTTTGGATTCCTACCATTTCTAAAATATGGTCAATATAAGTAACATATTAAAAATTAAACATCAAAGTTCTAAATTCAAATACAGTTAAAAACATCCAAAATATGAATAAAAAGTTGGTTCTTCCTGTATATTACACCATCACAACATCATGGGTCTACTGGGTCCAGCTCTTCTTGTTTGGACACTTAAGAACTACAGAGTAAGATTTTCTCCCCATCTCTCCATTTCTCAATAAAGAACAATGGAAAAAAGGACAAGATAATAGAAGCACACAACTCTGATTTGTAGAAAATGGAGAAAGCTAGAAACATTGGGAGTTCTGAAATTTGAGGAGACCTCATGAGTAGACTGGTGTTAGAGTGCTTCTCTGGGCCATGATGCTATTCTCTAGAGGAACCTCTATGTCTCCAGTCCTCTATTCTCCAGTGGATATAAAATGGGCATTGGAAGCTTATGCTCTTTGGGGCCTAATAGCTTTCTCAGCCCATTCTCAGGAAGGAAGTTGGAGGTTCAAGACTTGTCTTCTGTTCAATGCCATTTTTGGTCAAAGTTCCAGTTTCTTTGTCAGTTCAGTCCATTGAGAGTAGGCTTCTGATCTGTTTACCTCTAGTAAATTTCATGCTTCAGTGATCATGCTTAAAGCTCCTTTTGAAATAAGATTCTCACTTTGACTTCACTCCCATGCATCTTCATCCCCTTGCTTTACATTCTCTAAATTGGGTTAGGCTATGGAGCTTAAACAGGAAGATTATAGCCTTACTCTGGCCTTGCTAAACAAAGAGTTTTATTGGGTTTTTGTCATTCAAAGCCTTTTTAATACTGTTTCTACTATTGAGGTGTAGACAGTTGACTTTCCAGCCTATAAGGTCCTGGATTTGTGTCTTCCCTGTGGCTTCCCTGCCAGTCTGCTATTAGATAGTGTTGGGACCTTTTACCTCCTTTGGGACCTCGGCCATTATTGGGTTCTTCCAGAGCATTTCTGTATACGTGACCTGACTAGATTGGCATTGGCGGGCTTTTAGCCCGCGCACGTGGGTTTTTTTGACCTTAGTCCGGCCTAATGATTTAATCTGAAATCTGCTTAGGCCCCTTAGTGATAGTGACGTAACTGCCCCTTATTGGTTCTGGCTACTGTCTCTTCTTACCCCCCTCCTATCACTATATAACCTTGTTCCTGACACAATAAAGTTGAGATTGCTGCACCTCTAGGTTGACTCAACTCCCAACTCCGTGTGATTCTTGGCCAGGCTGGGTGGTGGGCTGGGTTGTGACACTCATCATCTTGCTCAGCCCCGGAGACACTAGCTTGTCTAATGCTCTTCACTACCTCAGTCGGAGGGCAGTCCCGACAAGATAGTCCATTCTTTCTGAGTTCATTTCCTATTCATAACACCTTGCTAAATGTAGCAAAAAACCATCAATACATACGTAGTACTAAATTTCTGTTTTCCTCTCTTTTACTCTAAACTCCTAAATGAATATCCATGTGAATTGTAATTAGCAAGACTGTGATAGTTTTGCTAATTATTTTGTCATTGCAAAACATTTCATTGCTGCTTCAGCAGCTGATATCAGTTTCCTTGCTGTTTGTTACCCAACAGGCAAGCTCACATATTTTAGTTACCTTATACCAATACCCTTCACTCAGATACTAGTTTCTTAATTAGGATAATTAATGCTAGCTGCCATAATAGGCATTCTGAAATCTCAGTGCTTATATTAAAAAAAATGTTTTGGGCTAGGGATGTGGCTCAAGCGGTAGCGCGCTCATCTGGCATGCGTGGGGCACTGGGTTCAATCCTCAGCAACACATAAAAAAAGAATAAAGATGTTGTGTCCACTGAAAACTAAAAAATAAATATTAAAAAATTGAAAAAAAAATGTTTAATAGTGTTCATGTTACATGTTCAGAAAGGTTCAGTGAACAGGACATGGGGCAAGTGTGGCGACTCCACAGTCACTCATAACACAGGCTAATGGAGTTTTTGCCCATCTTATAGGGGCACACATGGAGCAGCTGACCTTTGAGCTCTCCTTGGTACAGGAAGAAAAACATAGTAGGGGCACACAAATTCTTCATTCCTCAGGCCTGTAATCCCAGTGGCTTGAGAGGCTGAGGCAGGAGGATTGCAAGTTAAAAGCCAGCAATTTAGCAGGGCCCTAGGCAACTCACAGAGACCCTGTCTCTAAATAAAAATATAAAATAAGGCTGGGGATGTGGCTTAGAGATAGAGTGCCCCGGAGTTCAATCCCTGGTACAAAAAAAAAAAAAAAAAAAAAAAAAGGAAATCATGATCTCACAATTCCCTTTGAGGGCATGTACCCTGCCCCATCCTGTGACCTAAAACCTTCCACAAGGATTCACCTCTTTCCACCAATTTCCTAAGATGTCAAACTGAGGATCAAGCCTTTAACATCAGGCTTCTGGAAGACAATCCAGATCTAAACTGTAACACTGATTGCAAAGGATGCTGGGAAACAGAAAGGGACCGGAGACAACTGCCCCAAGACAATAAAGTAGAAATATGCAGATGAGAGAAGGTGAGGTATCAGGAAGGAATATGCTGCAGGAAAATCTGTTAGTCATTCCTTTTGAACAACATGTTGTACTTCTTTCTGTTTCCCAGGAGTTAGAGTGGTCATGTACTTGGTCTCTTTAAGCCCAGTATCCAGTTTGTTGTCTACTCTCTTTCCATTTGCCTCCATGCCCTGCTGTTCCAGACAAGTTGTTATTCATTAGCCTGGATACCAAGTGAGGATGACTGGAAGCAGAGACTCTGTCAAATCACAATAGACGTGTAGCAAGAATGCAAATGAAATCCCAGTTTTAAGTCACTGGGATGTGGCTGGTTGCTTATCACTGAAATATATTTCATTCTGTTCTAACCAATACTGCATTTTTCTCATCCTTGTTTCTTTAATGCCAGGGATTCAACAAAGGAATTCCAAGTGATTCTTCTGCATGTTTTACTACTGTTTTTCTTTGTGTACTTCTGTATGTCTTATTAGAAATGACATTCCCAAGCAATAGAACAAATTTTATAATAATTCCTTAAATATAATTCAAGCCAGTAGACATTCATACCAGGAACTATAGTATAGTGTATTGGGAAAGACCACCAGCAACTCTTCTTAGCCTTGCTTTCAAAGCAAACATTTCTCTCAAATGGAAACCCAAGTGTTGCTTCACTTCCTCACTTTCTCCTCCTTTTCCTACTCCTTGTCCTTCCTCCATTTTGTTGAAGGAAACTCTTTCTTCATATAACAGGGCAATGAATATTCAAGTATTCATAGAAAATATTTGAAGCAGCTTCTTTGTACATCTGGATTTAATTATAGATAGAATTATATAACAACAAAGTCCCTAGATTTGGGTTTAGGAATTTAGGTTTGAATCTTATCTCTGCTACTTACTAGCTGTGGGAATTATAGTTGGTCTCTTCATCAGTAAAATGGGGTCAAACATATGCTGGATCTTGTACAGCATTTTATGAAAATGAAAGTACAATGAAATTCAATATGATGGTTGTGAAAGCTCTTTTGAGATCACTATGAAAGCAAAGTTATATTATAATAGAAGAATTTTTATATAACTTATATACTTTATATACTGATTTGTATTAAATAATTTTAAGTTCAAGGAAACCAGAGAAGGTACTGGGGAATGAAATTGACCAAATTATACTGTTATATTGTGTGCAAATACCAATATGTAACAAAGAAACCCATTGTTAGGTATACTTATAATGCACCAATAACAAGGAAAAAACTGTCTTCTACAGAGTCAAGTGGAACTAAAAATATGAGATAATCATGTTATAAAGTAGAACTTTTCTTTTCACCTTAATGTATGTAACAAATTTAACACAAAATGAGAAAACGACATAAGCGTGCTTGAAATATATTTCATGTATTTTTAGAACACTGTACTAGAAAATGTTATAAAGAATGAAAATTTGCTTAAAACCAGTCTCTTGTGTTTCAGTGAATATCCTTTAGCATATATATATATATATATATATATATATATATATATATATACACACACACACACACACATATATCCATATATACATATACATATATACATATGTAAATTGACAACATTTTTATTATGCCAAATTTACATAAAACATGCATGTCTAATAAAAAGTTTAAGCAAACCATCTAGAAAATTTTATTCGATTTCAAACTGTGTTCTCAACATCCAGGAAGTAACCTTTGTTGAGGTAATATTTTTGAGAACAAAAATTTGAGGTTAAATACCTAGTATGGGATTTACTTGGTGTAGATTTATATATCTAGTCAGCTTTTAGCTTTTGAACTTTATGCAAAAACAAAAGATTAAAGGGAAAGGATTGAGTTTGCACAAAGTTACAAAAATTAAATATAGTTCACCAACAGATAACTTAAGCAAAACTTTTTAATGATATTTTTTATATATACTTTCAATTCTTCTCCCCAGGGAAAGGGGGACAGTCATGAGTGCTTAAAGGAACTATGGCTAATAGTTCCTTCCTGTTGCTTTCTGGGTTCTTTTTTTTTTTTTTTTTTCATTGTATGATTTTGAATCATCCGATTATTTTTTTTTTAATTTTTATTTTTAAATGTCAGGCTCTTGGCTGAGCCAAATGTGGATTCTTGGAAATGTATGCTTCATTCTTTCATCAACCAGCCTTACCTTCATATGATTTCTCTTTTAACTCATTGAAAATACATAGTGTACTACATACTTATCTTTTTTGCACTAATTCTCCCCACCATTCTCTGTGTTGGTGTAAGGCTACACTGTAGAAAAATGTTAAGTTAACTTACAAAAAGTGACTAATAGCTAACAATCAAAATATCTTCTTAGTAAAAATTCCCATCCATAATGTTAGCAAACTTTGTGTACAAAGTGGGGATCCAATGACCTTCATGTCTGTGACTGTCTTACAATGATTGTTTTTCTTGCAAATTCTTCTCAATTTTAGTCTCTGAAATTTTCTCAAAGGCATAGAGTCCCTATTGATGGCTATTTTTAGGGAGTTAATAAACATTGCTGTTCTTGATTTCATATCATGTAAAGTGGGAAGCCCAGGTCTCTTATATTAGTCCCTAATATCTACTCTCAACTCTTCTGTACTTTGCTTTCTGCCAGACAGGCTGACTCATGTGGACCACATCATGGGCACCCACACCCTTTCATTTCCTGTTATTTGGCCAGTTTCCCAGTGGGGAGCCATTACAGTAGATGAGGAGAGGTGAAGTCCTGAAGCCTTGCTGGCTGAGTCCTTCCTGTGTTGATTTTTGGAGGCAGCAGGCATGACTCTTTCTGTGGCTTCCATCCTAAAGGCTATTGCTAACTCTTGGATGTGTGTCTTCTACAATCTACATATTTGTAGATAGTCTTTTTTGTAAATAAACCCTCATAGTTCCATTTTGAACTATGCCATCTGTTTCCTCTTGGGAAAGTAAGTAATTGAATATATATCTCTGTTTGAATTTACTCTCCATGTACTTTTTCTTTTTTTGTTGCTGTTGCTGGCACTTTCTTTGCTGCACATGATGACTGTTATGCATGTCCACTCTGTATTTTTTCTATTTGATATTATGTATCTCTGAATTGCCTTTAAGTTCTCTGCTAAATGAGTGCTGCACTTTTCAGATTAGTAGTTTTCTTATCTTTTTAAATAATTAGTCACTTACAAAAAAAGTAACAAATATAGGTTGAAGAGTTTTTTGATCGAGAAACATTTGAAAAGTTGCAGATAAGAATCTTGGTAACTCCAAAAGTTGGGCATGGTAGCTCACGCCTGTAATCCCAGTGACCCAGGAGGCTGAGGTAGAAGGATTGCAAGTTCAACACCAGCCTCTGCAAGTTAGCAAGAACTTATCTCAGAGTAAAAATATAAGTGGATTGGGGATGTAGCTCAGTGGTAGAGTGTCCCAGGGCTCAATCCCTAGTACTAAATAAATAAACAAATAAATAATAAAATAAAAAATTCTCACAACTCCAAATACTTGAGTGGATATTTTCTACAGATATGAACAGTTTTCTGCATAACCACATAACACCTTCAAAATTAGGAAATTAACAGTGATAAATTACTATTACCTAAATTGCAGACATCATAAAGGTTTTTGTCAATTGTCCCACTAATAGCCCTTATAAAAGAATTTAATTCAAGATCACATGTTGCAATTAGTTGTCATATCTCTGTTGTCTCCTTAAGTCAGGAATGGTCCTCATTCTTTTAAAAACATTTTGTGATTTTTACAATTTTGTCAATTAACTTATAAAATGTCCCTAAATCGAGTTTATCTAATGTTTCCTTATGATTAGATTCAAGTTGTGCTTCTTCCATGACTAGAATATTAGCATACTGATTTGTGTTCTTCTTTTTGCTCCAATTAGGTGGTATGCTTTCAATTTACCCCATTACTGGTGATATTGACTTAATATTTTTCTTTGTGGCATGTGCTGAATTTCTCCACTGTACAGTTTCTTCTTCATTGCAATTAACCATTTTGTAGATAGGTGAGACTATGTGACTACTTCATTCCTTATCAAAATTGTGCTTACTAAGATGAGCAACCATTATGTTTCTTGACTAAATTAATTATTTTCATGGTGGTTGCCAAATGGTTACTTTTAAAAAAATTTTTGTAGTTGGACAGCATGCCTTTATTTTATTGGTTTATTTTTATATGGTGCCGAGGATCAAACCCAGTGCCTCACAAGTGCAAGGCAAGCACTCTACCACTGAGCTACAGTCCCAGCCTCAAATGGTTACTTTTAATTTTATCATGTCTTCTGCATTTTATTAGTTAGCATTGTATAGTAGGGAATTATTCCCCTCAATTCATTTTTTTCACCTATTTATTATTCCCATCAATATTAACTAATTAATTTTTGTTTTCTTCTGTGGGTTTTAATTATGTCTTATGCTGACATTGTTCCATATTTGCCTTTGAGAGCCTTTACAAGCTGGCTTCTATAATTATTTGACCATTTCTTTCATATATTGAATAAAATATTCAAGTTCATCTTTAATTTTCCCTGCTTTATACCTCAAGTAAGCCCTCTGAAAAGCCCTGATTCCTTTTCGTAAAAATTGTATTTAGAAGCCATGATCTGGGCACTGGTATGCTCAATGGTTTTGATTTTTTTTTTTTTGCACCAAGACCGACAATGACTAGAGCTAGAGAATGTATATGTATGTTTTCTACACATACATATATTCAGAAGCATATTAGTTACCTGTTGGTGCACACATTAGTTACTTATTGCTATATAACAAACTATTCTGAAACTTAGTGGCTTACATGGGTATTATTTACTTCTCAGTTTTGTCCAGAATTCACAAGTGGATTAGTTGAGGGGCTTTTGCTTGGTGACCTTCACAAGGTGGCCATCAAGATGTCAGAAGGACTGTGGTTTTTCCAAGTCTTGACTGGGGCTGGCTGGAGGATTCATTTTCATGGTGACTCACATGTCTAGCAAGTTAGAACTGTTTGTTGGCAGGAGGCTTAATTTCCTCATGTTAATGACTTCTGCATGGGCTTGAGTATCCTTATAATGTGGTGACTGACTTGTCCCGGAGTGAGTGACAGCAAAGAGGAAGCCAGATAATCTTTTCTTTTTTGGGCTCAAAAATCTCATTTCATCATTTCCATAACATCCTACTGGTTACAATCAACACTATTCATATGGGAGAAGACTCCACAGAGGTGTGAGTGGCAGGAGGCAAGAAAAATTGGGGACCATTTTAGAGGCTGACCACCATGATAACTATAGTATTACTCTATCTCTATTCTTACATCTATCTATTAAAACTATGGGTGCATACCTCTTCAAATCCAATCTAATGCCACAAGATTCACTCTAGTTTTAGCCCATCCCATGACAGTGAGAAAGCTTAATATCATTTTTCTTACATATTACACCAGTCTCCTGGTGTAATGGTTAATTTGAATTGTCAACTTGATTGGCTTAAGAGATGCTGATGATTAAGAGGCTTCTGGGTGTGTCATGAGGATGTGTCTAGGAATGATTGGCATGTGGGATAACAAGCAAACTGGAGACCCTCCCCAGGCGTGGGTAGCACTATCCAGTAGGATGGTAGTTTAGATGGAATAAAAGTTGGAAGTACAAGGAAGCAGCAGCAGATGCAAGCTCAGTTTTTCTTGAATGGGCTCTTGATTGCTGCTGTGACCCTCTGAGGGTATCAGACACTCGCTTTTTCACTGTTCCAAGGCGGACACTGCCAGTGATTCTCCAGGGAGAATACCTCTTAGACTTCAGTCTCAGACTAGGGTAGCACCCATCATCCCTCTTATTCTGAGGCTTCAGTGTGTTGGACTGTGCAGCAACTGGTTCCTCCAGCTCTCCATCCTGCAGATGGCCATTGTGGACTATGCTTCTGGTGGAGTAAGCCAATCTAATAAATCCCCTTTTGATAATCACACTTGCTGTTGATTCTGTTCTTCTAGAGGACCCTAATACACCTGGCCTGTGCCTGGCTACCACCAGCCCCTGTGCAAATGCTGCTTTCATCTCATGTGGACTCTTTTACCTTAGCCAGGCAACTGTGGCCTCTGCTGCCCCACCCTGCAATGAGTAGCAGCTCACAATGGTCTAAGGATTGAGCTACGCAGGAGAAAGGCAAGGAAGGTAAGACCATTTTTGTTGTTTTGTTTTGAATTGTAACTTGGAAATAGGAAGAATTTATAATACATAGATTTGGACTTGAGAAAAACATCTCCATATGGAGTTTAAACAGACAAAGCCTCCTCACATCTATGCTGAGATCTATGATGTTCAGGTATTCCCTTTATGTTGGTCAGGCACTTATTCTCTCTCTGAACATTTGCCTGTCTAACCTGTCAAGGATACTTTTATGAAGGCCCTACCTAAGTATTTTACCTTCTTTCCTCCATTTTCCTCCCCCCTCCTTCCTTTCTTTCTCATCCCTGTTCTTTCCTCTTCCTGTCCCAAAGCCTCCATCTTCTCCCATCACCCCTGCTTTTGTTTATCCACATAAATAGTTCAAGCTTGGCACTAATATCTATTGGCACATTCAAAAACATTGCTTATTCTCACAGGAAACCCTGGGAGGGGGTCACATGTGTAGTGCTAGAAAAGCAGCCTTCACTGATACTTAATTTTTTTTAAAAAAAGTGAATATATTAGAGTGATCTTTCTACGGTTTAACTCTCTGCTTTCTATAAGAATGCTTCCTTTGAGAATAGGCAGTAGACTTTTCAAAGTTACCATTTTTCTTATGTCTCTGCTAAATATCTTACTAATGACATGAGGACTTCAATTTCAGGATAAAAATATAAAGAAGCAGGGCAGGATTTTTAATACACAATTAATGATCTTCCTAACAATATGTCTTCTCTAAATTACATGCAAATGAATCATACCAAGCATCATTCCTGCTCTGATCATTTTATATCCCCAGAAATTAGGGTGATTTGCCAGATGAGACATTCCCTGAGAATCATGAGACAAAGTTTTTATTTATTTAGTTTTGTTTTTTGGCAAGATTTGAATGTGGAGATTGGTCTTGGCTAAATTACTCACAGAATTACATGAGATTTAAGAAATTTGGATATGAATTTTTTCTTTATTCATGGAAGTGTCAGTTTGTTATGCCCTAACTATGGAATAATATATGGTAGGGTTAGTAACACACACATGCCAGATCTAGGGTAATGTCACCTCTGAGCTTGACAATTCTGGCCCCTCACTTGGGAGTAAGATGTGAGGCATGTCAGAGGAAGAACTACCCTCAGATTGTGCACATGAAGAATGCATGCTTGAGTAGGTAGCTCAGGAAATGTGACCAGATTATTATTTTTTAAATATACTTCATAGTCTCTCACACATGACTACAGTGTCATATCAGTTTTGTCCTGTGAAAGATTTCACTACAGTTTACAATTGCATACAGTTCTTAAAGGAAGTCCAGTGCCAAATTTTATCTAAAGTAACTCTTTGAAAAATAATTCCAGAAAACTAGGAAAAAGATGCAGTAAAAAATACATGTAAAAGAAAATAAACATTTTGGGCTGGGGTTGTATCTCAGAGGTAGAGCGCTTGACAACCATGTGTGAGGTACCAGGTTCAATCCTCAGCACCACATAAAAATAAAATAAAGGTATTGTGTCCACTTATAACTAAAAAATAATTTTTTAAAAAAGAAAATAAGCATTTTAAAATGTGATAATTGGCACTTTACAGGCTCACAGAAATATTTCTAGATGAGACAGTATGACAACACTAACTACAGTAATAGAATACAGGGAGTTTCCAAATTTTACTTCTATCTTGGGTTTTTGTTTAACTGCACAAAGAGTTTGTAAAATGAAACTAAAACTGACTTTCGGTCACTTTTCGTTGCGATTTTTTCTTGGAGATAACCAAAGAGCAACATTTCCTCAATATGAATTTTGACATTAAAATTCTTTTCTTTAAGCATCCTAACTTTAGTTCCTCTAGATGAGTTTAATGTGTTTAGTTAAGTAGAAAGAAGTGCATTAATGTAAAGAAAATATAAAAGGACAGAAGGAGCTATGATCTTACTCTGGGGAAGGAAAGATTGGAAAGGAATACAAATACCAGAGGGTTTTCTCTAGGAATCATCAAATACAAAAAATAAATTCAAACTTCATTTTATTAATTTTCAAGTTGGACAGTAATTCTCTTTTTCTTGGGTATTTGTTCATTCTTTCTTTTGTCTTCATAAGAGAACTGAAAGGAACAAGATTGATGGAGTTTCCAAATAAGATTTGCAAATGGTTAAGGAAACCAAGAGGTAAAAAACAATATATGTTAAAAATATTGTGTTTATGAAAGGAATTGTGTCAGCTTTGTGTATCTGTGACCAAAACACTAGACAAGAGCAAGTTAGAGGAGGGAGAGTTTATTTTGGCTCATAGTTCCAGGAGTTCAGTGCATGATGGGCCAAGTTCATTGCTCTGGGCTCAAGGTGAAGCAGAACATCAGGATGGAAGGCATGATGGAGGAGTGCTGATGCATGGTGGTCAGGAAGCAGGGGAAAGAAGAGGGAGGAAGATGGATCCTTCCAGGGCATGCCCTCGGTGACTCACCTCCTCCAGCCAGATCACTGCCAACAGTGACCCTGAAGTCCACTCAAACTGTGATGGACTGATTAGGTTACAGCTATCATAGTCCAACCATATCAATCATTTCACCTCTGAACATTCCTGCATTAACATAGGAGCTTTGGGGGAGGGGATATTTCATATCCAAACCATAACAGCAATCTTTCCTTCAT
The DNA here is from genome assembly GCF_045843805.1 of Urocitellus parryii. Classification (NCBI taxonomy): domain Eukaryota; kingdom Metazoa; phylum Chordata; class Mammalia; order Rodentia; family Sciuridae; genus Urocitellus; species Urocitellus parryii. The sequence goes on from NC_135532.1 coordinate 148,105,356, forward strand.
AGGAAAGAAAAATTTTATTGTTTAACAGAGGGAAAATTCTGTAAGAACAAAATCATTAGTTTCTTAGCCTCATAATACAAATTTTTCCTTGTTTTTTAAAATATGGAAACAAACATTTTCTGTTTCCCAATGCAGTTTTTTTTGTGTGTGTGGCACAAAAATATTATTTCTCATTAACATAGAGACATTCTGTCTTGGTCTCTCTAGCAACAGTTATTCCTTCTTCTCAGAACAGTACTTTTATAGTCCTTAAGCTACCATCTTTTCACTGTCAATTTATGTGGGTATCAGTGAGGCCAGCTCTCCCTCTCCTCAGCTGGGGTCCCTGAGTCTGGCTAGTCAGTACATTCTATCCCCTGATGGTAGTGAATGGTTCAGGATTCATCATGTGGACCCAATTCAGGTCCATGAGAATCGATTTGGGGAGGTATTTGGACATATTGGTAATAAGAAACTTTTTTCCTGGGATTTTTAGCTGTAGGATAACGAGGGAGGCCTGGAGGTGCTAGGAACTGCCTACTGAGACAGAATCAACCTGATAAGAGTAGCAACAGAGAAGAAAGTGCCATTGAGGGGGGGAAAAGACTGAACACAGAGGCCATTTTTTGAGTTCTTTCACAGAATTATAACTAATATTTTTAAATGATTAGCTTGGCTTTTTAACATCACATTTCTGATTTAAAATTAGTAGAGGGTAAATATGTGCTCTATGAAAGTCAAAAGTGATTGTAAAGCCACAGTCAATTCATAGTGAATTTTAAACAATTGTTTTAGCCTTCATCAGTGTATGAAGATTTTTTAAATTTATTAACTAAATTTTTTGTACTTATTATGTACCAGCCATTTTTTTAACCATGTTACCAATAGCAACTCAATCCTCATAACAATCTCATGATATAGGTATTACTGACTTCTTCTTTTTGCCATGGAGGAAGATGAGGCACAGAAAGGCTATGTAACCTGCCCCTAATAGGTGGAGGGTAAGGAGGACACTTAGGAATTGGACTCTGTCAGCCTAATGTCTGATTTTTTTAACCACTACTCTTCACCGCCTTTTTAGCACACTGCCCTAGCCTGTTCAAACTCAGAAACAGAAACAAAAACAAAAAATGTATGTCCATGCATTTTATGACAAGAAATTAGTAAGGTGGGTATGGTCATACAGCTTATTAGTTTGAAAACAAGTAACTCTGAGAGACAATATGGTATCATGAATCAAGGTGTAGCTCTACATTCAGGCAGCATGAATCCAAATCCCAGCTACACTAACTACTGGATAATTTAAGGGTAAATAAATTACCTTTGTCTCTAGTTCCTCATTTATAAATGGAGCTAATAGTAATACCTATTGTTTCATTCCATTTGTGCTTCTGTAACAGAATAGCATGGACTGAGTAACTTTCAAAAATGGAAATATATTTCTTATTTCTGGAGGCTGAAAAATCCAAGGTTAAAACACAGCATCTAATGAGGGCCTTCTTAGTGTGTTCTCACATGATGGAAGGCAGAAGGGCAAGAGAAGGATGAACTCCTTGAAACCCTTCTACAAGGGTGTCCAGTCCCATCACAAGGGAGGAAACTCGATGACCTAATCAACTCTTAAAGTCCACCTCCTAATGCTATCACATTGGCAACACCTGAATTTTGGAAGGGCCACATCTAGGAATTTGCTTCTTCAGGTTATTTTGAGGATTTCAAGTGGCAATACATGTATGGCATTTAGCAGAGTACATTAATTAATATTTTTTGTAAACTTCACCCTTCTTGCTTTCCCATTCTCATCATGATGTTTTTTTCTCTTAACCATTATATTCCTCCTCTCAATACATTTGACAATTCCACTCTCATTAAACCAGCATTTTTTATTATCTTCTCAAAAGTCCATTCTTTTTAATAAGGTCCAGTCTTTTCATCATCTCTAATCTTATCCTAATTAGTTCTCCTAGTTTGAACAGGAATTTCTTTCATAACCATGAGAAAATGGGTGGAATGCACAAAAAGTGAAGTCCCTGACCCTATATTTTGCTTCGGTCTTTAGAGAACCAACCTCATGTAGAGATTGAGAGATATTGGTGTCATTTGTTTGTTGAGCATTTTAAAGCATTTTCTTTGGAGAAAGACTATCAGCTACTTAGGGAGCTGCTACAATGGACATATCAGCTCAGTTTTCAAGGCCAAAGGTCAACCACTAGGTAAATTATGACATCTTACTACTCTGAATGATCAATATGAAGATATTTAAAATATATAATATAATAATCTTAGGGACAAGAATTATAGATTGTGGTAGTTTTTTGCCCGGTTTTTGAAGTTTAGCAGACATAACTAACTGCTTCGGAATATTTCCCCAAACCCAGTTCAGTGGTAAACTCCTTGCCCTCACATTAAAAAAGGGAAAATGGCCCTTTTCTTTATCCATATCTGAGAGAAAGGTATTATTTGTTCCAGAAGGAAGCATATGGCAAGTATAAGCAATCAAATAACTATTGAATTATACCCATTGTCTTAGCATGGGCAGGCAAAACAAAATACCATTGACTGGGTAACTTAACAACAGACATTTATCTCTCACTGTTCTAGAGGGTGGAAGTCTGAGATCAGGCGCCATTGTGGTTGGTTCTGGGGAGGACCCATTACCTGGCTTGAAGAGTCTGCCTTCTCCCTGTGCCCTCAGAGGTGGTGATAGAGTGAGTTCTGATCTCTTTCCATTCTTATTAGAATACTAACTTTATCTTGGGTGTCTCACTCTCATAACCTCATCTAAACCTAAATACCTCCCAAAGTCTATCTCCAAAGGCCATCACATCGAAGATTAGGCCTTTAACATTAGGAACTATGATAGGACACATTGATTCCATAACATCTGTATTTCTACTCTTATAATTTTCTGTGCAAATCAGCTACAGAGTTTAATTTAAATGTGATTATTAGATTCTACTATAAAACATCTGAACTTAATAGATCACTTCCCTTGGATTTTAAATGAAAGTTATTACTAAAACCACTCAGTTGTTAACATCCTGTGACCCAATTAGATTTGCGGAGTTGGAGAAAAGAGAAAATTGACCTAATATCCTTATTTAATATCATGTGGTGACATTTTCTCATGTGGTAAAGAATGTCAGAAGAAAATATTTGCACTTGAGTGTTTCATCTCACTGTTAACAAGGAATGTTATGAAATGAACATCATTTCCTCTGAGGAATTCTTTGGCCATTGCTGTAGGCAGGATGTGGTGTTAAAAGGACAAACATGACCTGGTGATCCCTCTGCTGATGTGGACCTTTGAGGAAGATTAAGCAGATTTTCCAAACAACTGGTTTAAGGCTTAAAAGCTTTGAGGTAGATAAAATGGATTGCAACCCTGCCTCACCTTGATACTCACCAACTTGTTTTTGAAACTACATTATCTTTCTCCTAGCAAGTGAAAATGCTCTTAAAAGAACTTGTTGGCTAGTGACTCTGAAAGAATTTTGGAAAATTGATGACAATGTTTTCAATTATTTTGTGTAGTTAAACTCCTCTGATTTTCCTAGGTTTGATTTTTGTTTGTGGACCCATGAGCTGGTATAGCTGTTTCTGTTCTGTTTTGTTGCTATTGTTGTTATGATGTCTTGGGGTGAGGTTCTATTGGTCATGCCCCGAACATGTGCGTCTCTAGGTTCCTGGATGAATTGAACCACCGGTGAATTAAAATAAAGGAACTTTCTAGATTGTGACTTGCTTCAACCCATTTAGGTTGTTTGGCTCTCTGAGAAATAAAATGAAGCAGGAGCTGAAGATGAGAACTTTTAACGTGAAATGATATTGTTGACTGATCTGTTAAAATAGGAAAGAAACATAGAGGGCAGGAGCACTTGTTTAACTTAGTCAAACAAAAACCCCAAACAAAATTTTAATTAGGTTAATTTTCTCCTTTTCTTCAACTCCACAAATCTAATTGGGTCACAGGATGTTAACAACTGAGTAGTTTTAGTAATAACTTTCATTTAAAGTCCAAGGGAAATGATCTATTAAGTTCAGTTTATTAAGTCCAGTTAAGTCTAACTTAGTCAAACAAAAACCCCAAATAAATTTACCTACTTTATTAAGGAAAATAAGGTATTTTGAGGTAACTTAATTACTGTTTGGCTCAATAAAATTTATTCTACCTATTTTTTTTCTTTTTCATCTTCCAGATTATTTCCAGGAACTCTGATATGATTTGGATAGTCACAGATTTTATAGGTAAATGAAATGAATCTGTACTAAGACGTGAATCACTTTAAAAAAAATGATCCATTAACCACTGAGTAATTAATAAACAGAAGACATCTAGTAATACACATTATACTAACCAAGTGATAGTCCAGGCAAACAGTGCAGAGATCCTACCCAGGGTAACACAGTGCTATGGCAAGTCAATATGCCAAAAAAGCAAAGGTAGAACCAGGGAGAGATGACATGTAGAAACCCAGTAAGTGAAAGTAATTGCATCATGGTCAAAAATTTGCAATTAGAATGCCTGGGACAGGGAATCAATGTCTGGAAACTGAATTTCCAGGAGCAGGAAAGTACCCAAGTTCTAGAAGGGATAGACTATTAAGAAGGCAAACAAAGCAAGAGATTCAACAAAGGGATCAGAGCACAGAACTGAGTTTCACCACAAGGAGGCTTCAGTGTGCAAACATTTATTGACTATTGTGTGTGCCACCAATGTACCAAGTTCTGGTGTCACAAAGGAAAATGTGACCTCGTTGCTGTCCTTTGAGACTGCCAATGTCACAATAAGAGACTAAGAGGCAGGGACACAATTTAAAAGGTAACAAGGAGCAAGCAACAGTGTAACAAATGCTAGAAAAGAGTACCAGCATTATTGACCACTTTTCTATCATATGACAGGACTGAATTTAGAAATGGGGAAAAGGGGTAGCGTTTATAGATGGGGATCAAGTAGTTATAACTATGAATAAAGGAAGTATTTGTAGCAGTAAGGAAGAGCCAGGGCTTGCCACTACTCAGTGTTTGCAGGAACATTTGGAGGAATTTTCACAGCCTTGGCTGACATATCCTTGCTCTAGATCCCATTGTCTCTTTAAAAGAGCAGAGAAAGAACTATGAACAGAGGTGGAATTCTCCATTACCCTAAGAAATCAGTGGACTTCACACATTTGAATTAATCTAACTCTCAAAGGTTTTCATGGGAAAGAGTTTACAGAAAGCAAAACAATCCTGTTGAGGTTGAGGGGAAGCTATTCTAGGAAAAACAAATAGGGTAACTGGTAAACCATATTTTCCCTCTATTGGGTCATTTCTCTGGTATGGGAAATCTTGATTTACTTGTCTCCTTAGGGATTCTTTAATAGTTAGTACAAGATATGATTTCTGTGTATATTTCCTTATGGTACTTTGTTGACACCTTTTGTTTATACTAATTCTCAAGATGCAACCAAAACAAATTTGTCATTTCACTGGATATAGGATGGGATAACAAAACAATGTAAGAGATACAGACAATTTTTTTCTAGTCTGCCAAATATTGAGCTTAGGCCTTTCATAAGGAGAATATTAGGTAGCACGAGAGGATGTCAGTCAAAATTAGCTTAGGAGTCAGGAAATTGGGTTTCAGACCCTGCCTTTCCCTTTCTGTCTGTAGATGCTTATCTGCTGGTGTAGCCTCGTTCCCCGAAATGCTTGGGTTATGCAGAGGTTTTTAGTTTTAAAAGAAACAATGATGATATTCATACAAATGCCTAAGTCTGGAATCCAGTCTCTCTAAACATCATTCAACTATTTACTCCTAGCCTTACCCTTCAAGATCCCTCTATTTCTTCACCTCCAGCATGATAAAATAACATTTTTGAGGGAGTATCTTGTTCAGAGCTTTTTCCTTCTGTTTTCATTCAGGAATACTTTTGCTATCTCCTGCTATCTAAGAGACTGTGAATGAGGATGCAAAGTAACTCTCTTTTTTTTCCTACATTTTAATTGATGCATTATAATTATAAATAATGGTAGGATTTGTTATTACATATTCATACATGCACACAATATAACAATATAATTTGGCCAATATCACTCCCTAGCATTTCCCCACTCTCTACCCTCCTCCTACCTCCTAGTCCCTTTTTCTCTATTCTACTAGTCTTTCTTTGATTTTCATGAAATCCTACCCCCATCTCTCCTCTCTGTTTACCTTTCTTTTCCTTTTTTCTCTCTAGCTCCACTTCTGAAATAAAACAGATGACCCTTGACTTTCTGAGTTTGACTTCTTTTGCTTAACATAATGGTCTCAAGTTTCATCCATTTTCCTACAAATGACATAAATTTTATTTTTCTTAATGACTGAATAAAACTCCATTGTGTATACAGACCATGTTCTTTATCCATTCATCTGTTGATGGACACCTAGGCTGGTTCCATAGTTTGGCTATCGTGAATTGTGCTGCTATAAACATAGGTACTACTATAGTATGATGATTTTAGGATAAATATTGAGGAGTAGTATATCTGGGTCATATGGTGGTTCTATGCCCAGTCTTTTGAGGAGTCTCCCTACTGATTTCCATAGTGGTTGCACTAATTTACAATCCTAACAACACTGTAAATGTTTCTTTTTCTCCACATCCTCTCCAGTATTTATTACTGTTCACACACACACACACACACACACACACACACACACACACACCTATCTCATGCTAGACAAAGGCACCATAAACTATACATTGGAGAAAAGATAACCTCTTCAACAACTGGTGCTGGGAAAACTGGAAATCTATTCAGTCGCTCGACCAGCACACTGGCTTCATACAAGAGGTTCGTAGCATAGAAGTTAACTAGTGAGATCAAAAAAACACACAAGACTCAATTACCTTTTTCTTTGACCAGGTCTGAGACGGCCCTCCCTCTGGCTCCTGCCTGGAACCACCCGGTGGGGCAGCAAGGCTTACTCAGGATTAGCAGGAGAGAGAGAGAGAGCACGCCAGAGGAAGGCCTTTTATTGGGGAACAAGAAATTCAGGGGAAAATTCCATCCAATGAAGGTCGAGGGGGACAGCTTTCCAAGATCAGGGTCAGTGATTGGTCTCAGGGTCAATGGTCAGTCACACCCCAACACAGAAGGGCTCTCGCACCTAGAGAGGGTGGGGATTAGTTCAATACAGTTTAGCCAGAAAGCCTCACACCCAATCAGGGAGGTGCCCAATCACATGTGAGAATGGCTTCCCACAATCTATATGTAGCAAAATGAAATCAGACCTCTATCTCTCACCCTACACAAAACTCAACTCAAAGTGGATCAAGGATCTAGGCATTAGGCCAGAGACCCTTCACCTACTGGAAGAAAAAGTAGGCCCAACTCTCCATCATGTTGGCTTAGGAACTGACTTCCTCTCAACAAGATTCCTAAAGCAAAAGAAGTAAAATCAAGAATCAAGAAATGGATGTTATCAAACTAAAAATCTTTTTCATTACAAAGGAAACAATCAAGAATGTGAAGAGAGAGCCTACAGAATGGGAGAAAATCATTGCCAACTGAACCTCAGATAGAGCATTAAGTTCCAAGATAAATGTAACACACACACAAAAATAAACAACCCAATCAATAAATAGGCAATGGGACTAAACAGATACTTCACAGAAGAAGAAGTACGAGTGGCCAAGAAATACATGAAAAAATGTTTCACATCTCTAGCTATTAGACAAATGAAAATTAAAACTATACTGAGATTTCATCTCATTCCAGTCAGAACAGCAATTATTAAGAATGCAAGTAATAATAAATGTTGGCGAGGTTGTGCAGAAAAAGTTTCACTCATGCTGGTGGGACTGCAAAATGGGAAAAGCAGTATGGAGATTCTTCAAAAAGTTGGAATGGAACTACATTTATCCCACTCCTCAGTCTGTACCCTAAGGACTTAAAATCAGCATGAACATCAATGTATTACTTCTTTTGAGAAGTGTCTATTTAATTAATTTGCCTAATTATTAGCTGGGTTATTTTTTTTGGTGTTGTTTTATGAGTTCTTTATATATTCTAGATATTAATCATCTGTCAGAAGAGCAACTAGCCAAGATTTTCTCCCATTCTCTAAGTTCTCTCTTCACATTTCTACTTGTTTCCTTTGCTGTGCAGAAGCTTTTTCATTTGATACTCTCCCATTTATTAACTCTTGACATTATTTCTGAGTTGTAGGTGTCCTATTGAGAAAATTGTTGCCTATGCCTACAGGCTGGAGTGTTGACCTTATTTCTGACAGCAACACTAATTTCAGCACAGAAGTCCTCCCAACAAGCTGCTGACTGGAAAATAAGGAATACTACTAAATCCTAATACTAATTCCTCTAAGAGTTGGAGAGTTTCTGGTCTATTTCCTAGGTCTTTGATTCTTTTTGAGTTGACTTTTTTCAGGGTGAAAAATAAGGGTCTCATTTTGTTCTTTTATGTATGGATAACCAGTTTTCCCAGCATCGCTTGCTAAAAAGACCCTTTTCTCCAGTGTAAGTTTTTGGCCCTACAAAGTGACTTCTGTTTCCTGGATGTTCTAAGGAGAGGAGCTGGTGGCTTTTTACCTGGAGCACGTGGCTTAGCTTAAAATTTAATAGCAGGTGAGTGTTTCTCTCTGTTTCCTTGTAATTTGCTTCATGAGAGGCAGGATTTAGTAGTATTCCTTATTTTCTAGTCAACAGCTTGTTTGGGGGGGCTTCTATGCTGAAATTAGTGTTGCTGTTAGAAATAGCTAAAGATAAAATCTAGAAGTCTAGAATCATTTCAGTTAGATAACTGAGGAACTAAGGAGCTATCCTCCATCAAAGTTCATCAGGGATATACTGTTCCAATCACATATATTGATTATTCTATATTTTTGTATGCATCTGGTTTTTACTTCAGATGCTACTGCTACTATGATTATGTTGTTTGTTAATAAGCAAACAACAAAGGCAAATATTTATTGAGAATCACAATCACATAACAAAAATCCTGAATGTTATCAATGTTACTATTTTCATTGAAGAAATCAAAGTTCAGGGAAATTTAGTATATTTACCAGCTATAATCATTAATATTTTTTTTCCTATGAGAATTCAAGCCTAGTTCTGCCTTACTGTAACATGCAAACTCCATAATATCTTCAGGCACATTTCAAATTATAACATTTCAAATTATAAATTTGGCCCAGTAAGGGTCAAATTTGCTTGTCTTAAACTTACATGTTTTAAATAAGGAGATATTTTTGTTTCTTGGGTTTGGCACATATATGGAGCTCGATAAATATAGAATAAGCAAAAAAAAAAAAAAATGGTGTCCTAGTTGCACTAGGAAAGAGCTTTGTGTATCTATTTCAGAAAGACACTGGGAAGCTCTCTGGAGCATGTGTGCAGTTCTGGCCACTACTAAATTGACAATGACTGCTTATGAGTCCTCTGTGGGAGGAGGTGGTTTCTTGCAGGAAGAGGGTTGGGCAATAAAACCACAGAGACTTGCTGATTTATTTGCTAGACATGGTTTCTGGTCATTTAGAAAATTATTTGGTAGCTTCATCAATAAGGTATTTCCCAGCTGCATCATTGCCTCTCTGTCACCCCTTACACTGCAGTGAAGACCCCCTGGTCTGTGGCTGAGGACAACTGTTCCTTCAACTGCCTACCAACGAACCAGGTCTCCAGATCACTGGACTGCAATAAGGAGCAGAGGAAATAAGTAGTACCCGAAAATTGATTTTTGGAAGGGAGAGAATATAACTAATCCTTCAATTTTGAAATGTTTTAATGAAAGATTATTTGAGCAATCTCAGCCATAAATTGTCACTACTGTTTGCAGAATGTTAAGATGGAGACTAAAGTACTTCTTTTGTAATGGGACTCCTATATTTTGTTTTAGAAACAGTTTACTAATTTTAGAAACAGTTTTGTGATTAGGAAATAATATATATGGATGTTAGCAAACATTATAACAATTTTTTTTAAAAAAAAGTTCAGTCACACTAAAAATGACAATGGCTGCAAACATTTTGGTAGATTTTTCTACTGGTCAGCCATATTTTCCAAGGTCACATATTTGGTTATTCACAGAATCAGGATTAGAAACAATTCTATTAGTCAACTGACAGCATAATCCAAGTAAGTTTTTGAAGGGCAATATTCAAAGTAGAATTAAATTTTGCTTAAAATTATTCATTCCTAAAGAAGAACCTCACACATTCTACATAGTAAGACATATATGAATGAATTTTGGGGAAGCATTGAATTAAGAAGGAATCGAATGCAGGGAATGAAAAATGCCAGGCACATACTGGGATTTGTTTTGCCTGTTAAAGACTATATCACCTTTGTATCTGTATTATATGGAATATAAACACATTTTTAGTGACATGATATCATGATACTTATTCCAGGTTTGTAAGTCTGTGTTGTGTTATTGTTTAAATTATAACAATTTGATATATAGATTGAGTATGAACCCTGAGATGACCAACCCCAAACCTTCCTTGTCATCTTTTATAGATGAAGATATAGGAATGTGGAAGTCTAACCCTTTGTTTGAGGCCACAGAGGGGAAGGAGTGCATAGCTGGAATGGAAGCCTCAGTCCCTGCCTGAATCCTTGGCTTTGTCCATGGGCCCAACTAGGGACACAAAGCTTTTCTCTTGCCAAGCAGTGACTTTGAGTACCAGCTTTCAAAGATTTATTTGACATTGAATCTAAGCTTTGTGACTAGTAGTTAGCAGGAGAAGAAGGGGAGGAATTACTTATGGGTTTGGAATACATTAACATGCAAATAAGTTCTTTTTCTACATTAGAAGAGTCTAAAATTATCACATATACAATATATCTTTTATCAATGGTCCTGCATACAAATGTTGCTCTGAAGAATCCACATTTAGTGGCCTTCTCCAAACATTTACAGTGCTTTTTTTCCTTAGGATTAGAACTTCTGTCTACTGTCATTCTAACAAAAAGAGAAATGTGAATTTCTTCATTTCTTCATTAATTCTTAACGCCTCCATAGTCTCTCTAAATGTTTTAATATGGCTTGCAGCATAAACAACATTGTATGCATCTCTACAAGGAAGCTTTACATTTAACAGAAAAAGTCATAAACACAAAAAGAAAGTGCTGTTATAGCCCGCACAAGGTTCAATTCACAAGGTTATATGATTGATCTTTTCTTTAGCTCTGGGTGTTTTGCAGTCTAGGTCAAATTCATATGGAATCTTATTTAATTAATAGAAACTTGAATTTCATTTAATTAATGGAAACAAGATAATTTCAAGTCTTGTACACTTTTCCTGAACTAATTTTTAATGAATTTATTCCAAGTGGCTGTTTCATAATGGGGTATAAGCATTGTTTAAAGACAATGGTTATTATTAGTTGTAGTGGTATTAGTATTACTTAGTCCTGTGGATTGAACCCTGGATCTTGAGTATACTAGGCAAGTGCTCTGTTACTGAGTTAGATTCCCAGTCCAAGACAATGGTTATTGTTTGATGGTTAAAGAAAGACTCAATGCTACCAGATGTTTATTGGCTGAGAAATGATCAGCTGGCACTATTGACCATTATGCTGCATACTGTAGGCAATAAAATTTGGGAATATTTTCCCAAAACACTAGGCAATGAAGAGGACAAAATATCTCAGTAATCCAAATTTCAACTGTTTACCAGCAGCAAGATAATTTTGTATTTTAAAAATTATTTTTGGTTTTATGTTTCTCTCTCTAGCTGTGCATTTTTACTGATTTGCAAAAACTTTTTTTTCATATTAGACATATAGAGCAAAAATTTTTCATATCTCTGGTTGTATACAAAATATATTCATACCAATTCATGTCTTCATACATATACTTTGGATAATAATGTCCATCACATTACACCATCATTTCTAACCCCTGCCCCTTCCCTTCCCCTCCCACTCCTCTGCCCTATCTAGAGTTCATCTATTGCTCCCATGCTCCCCCCACCCAACATCCGACTATGAATCAGTCTCCTTATAGTAGAGAACACATTTGGCATTTGTTGTTTTGAGATTGACTAACTTAGTATTATATTCTCCAACTCCATCCATTTACCTGCAAATCCCAGGATTTTATTCTCTTTTATTGCTGAGTAATATTCCATTGTGTATATATGCTACATTTTTTTTTATCCTAATGAAGGCTTCTAGGTTGGTTCCACAATTTAGCTATTGTGACTTGTGCTGCTATAAACATTGATGTGGCTGTGTCCCTGTAGTGTGCTGTTTTTAAGTCCTTTGGGTATAGATCGAGGAGAGAGAGAGAGAGAGAGCTGGGTCAAACAGTAGTTTCATTCCCAGTTTTCCAAAGAATCTCCATACTGCTTTCCATATTGGCTGCACCAATTTGTAGTCCCACCAGCAATGTATGAGTGGACCTTTTCCCCCACATTCTCACCAACACTTATTGTTGTTTATAATCATAAGAGCTGCCATTTTAACAGGAGTGAGATGAAATCTTAGGGTAGTTTTGATTTGCATTTCTCTAGGTGCTAGAGATGATGAACATTTTTTCATATATTTGTTGATTGATTGTATATTCTCTTCTAAGAAGTGTCTGTTCAGGTCCTTGGCCCATTTATTGGGTAATATTTTTTTGTGAGTGTGTGTGTGTTTAGCTTTTTGAGTTCTTTATATATCCTAGAAATTAGTGCTCTATCTGTTGTGTGAGGGATAAAGATTTGTTCCCAAGATGTAGGCTCTCTATTCACCTCACAGATTATTTCTTTTGCTTAGAAGAAACTTTTTAATTTGCATCCATGCCATTTATTGATTCTTGATTTTAATTCTTGTGCTATAGAAATCTTATTAAGGAAGTTGGGGCCTGATCTGACACGAAGAAGATTAGGGCCTACTTTTTTCTTCAATTAGACACAGGGTCTCTGATTTAATTCCTAGGTTCTTGATACACTTTGAGTTGAGTTTTGTTCATGGTGAAAAATAGGGGTTTAATTTCATTTTGTTGCATATGGATTTCCAGTTTTCCCAGCACCATTTGTTGAAGAGACTATCTTTTCTCGAATGTATGTTTTTGGCGCCTTTGTCTAAAATAAGATAATTGTAATTTTGTGGGTTAGTTTCTATGTTCTCTATTCTGTACCACTGGTCTACCCATCTGTTTTGGTGCCAATACCATGCTGTTTTTGTTACTATTGCTCTGTAGTATAGTTTAAGGTCTGGTATAGTGATGTCACCTGCTTTACTCTTCCTGCTAGGGATTGCTTTAGCTATTCTAGGTCTCTTATTTTTCCAGATGAATTTCATGATTGCTTTTTCTATTTCTATGAGAATTGCCATTGGGGTTTTGATCAGAACTGCATTATATCTGTATAGTGCTTTTGGTAGTATGATCATTTTGATAATATTATTTCTGCCTATCCAAGAGTGAGGTAGATCTTTCCATCTTCTAAGGTCTTCTTTGATTTCTTTCCTTAGGGTTCTATAGTTTTCATTGTATAGATCTTTCACCTCTTTTGTTAAGTTGATTCCCAAGTATTTTTTTTAGGCTATTATAAATGGGATAGTTTTCCTCATTTTCCTTTTAGAGGATTTGTCACTGATATATGGAAATGCATTCAATTTATGGGTGTTGATTTTATATCCTGCTACTTTGCTGAATTCATTTACTAATTCTAGAAGTTTTCTAGTGGAACTTTTCGGGTCTTCTAGGTGTAGAATCATATTGTCAGCAAATAGTTCTAATTTAAGTTCTTCTTTCCCTATGTGTATCCCTTTAATTTCTTTAGTCTGTCTAATTGCTCTGGCCAATGTTTCAAGAACTATGTTAAATAGAAGTAGTGAAAGAGGGCATCCCTGTCTTGTTGCAGTTTTTAGAGGGAATGCCTTCAATTTTTCTCCACTTAGAATGATGTTGGCCTGGGGCTTAGCATAGATAGCCTTTACGATGTTGAGATATGTTCTTGTTATCCCTAATTTTTCTAGTGTTTTGAATGTGAAGGGGTTCTGTATTTTGTCAAATGCTTTTTCTGCATCTATTGAGATGATCATATGATTCTTATCTTTGAGTGTATTGATGTGATGAATGCAAAAACTTTTTATATAAATCATTTCAACCTTTCTGATATGAAACAAGCATTTTTTTTAAAAAAATTTTCTTCATTATTACAATTTCTGAATTTTTATCCAAAGTGATGGTGAATCTGATGCAGTGGTTCTCAACCAGGGGTGATTTTGTACCTCAAAGAACATTTCACTGGAGACAGTTTTAGTTGTCACAACTTGCAGGAGTATGCTATGAGCATTTAGTTGTTAGAGATAAGGAAATCTGCTAAGCATCCTGTAGTGCACAATTTGCCTCCCACAATAAAGCATACATTTGTCAATAATGCTAACATAGAAAAGTGTGGGGTGAGGGGAAGACTAGAAGTTCAGTAGATTAGACAATGGGAATGAAAGGGGAGATAAGAAAAGGAAAGACAGTGGAATGAATCTGACATAATTTTCCCTTGTATATATATGAAACAACACAGTGACTCCCACCACCATGTATAACCATAACAATGGGACTCTAGTAAACTAGAATAAGACATATCCCATGCTTGTATAATCTCATCAAAATGATTCTACTGTCATGTATAACTAAAAAGAATCAATCAGTTAAAAAAAAGAAAGAAAAATGTAAACTCCTGGTCTAAAGAATCACTGTCAAGGTGTACTTTTCCCCCAGTGGATCCCCTGTTTATAAAAGAGAATATGAGGATTTTCCAAGATTGATTGATTGATTCATTCATTCATTCGTGCTGAGGATTGAATCCAGAGGTGCTTTACCACTGAGCTACATTCCTAGTCCTTTTTTATTTTGAGACAGTCTCACTAAATTGCCTAGGTTGGACTTAAATTTGAGATACTCATGCCTCAGTTTCCCAAGAAGCTGGGATTATCAGCATGAGCCACCACACCTGGTGAGACTTATTTTCTTAAAGTAGTCTGGTTGAAGAAAGCCTGATGATATCATTCTTATATATCTATCTTTGGTTCTCAGATTCATCAAGGCCACCATTATGATTTTTAGAGGTCTCTTGGAGAAAACTGGTCAAAATGTAAGATTGGCTCTTACATAATCATTCAAACTAGCAATACTCCTCTGGAAGACTCCTCTTTGGAATATTCTCTGCCTTCTCCTAATCTTCAGGCAACCTCCTCACTCAATACTCTGACTGGCAAGATTACCTTTCAGAAGAATTAATTACCTATTTTCTACTGTGGGCTTTATTGTCAGAAGTTATAAGTCGTGGTTTCTCTATGAACAGCTCTGTGACTTAGGTAAATTATAATAGTTTTTTTTCCATGCTTGATTTCATTAAAAATATATAAACTTACTGCAATATAATTGACATAAACTGCACACACAAAGTACACAATTTAATAAGTTTTGATACTTACAAAACCTTTACCACAATGAAAATAATAAACATGTTTATCACCTGCAAATGCTTCATTTGTCCCTTCATACCCTTGTCCCTCCCTGTCCCATTCCCTCAGATTCAAACAACAATTGATCTACTTTCTGTCACTGTACATTAATTTGAATTTTCTACAAATTTTATATAATTAGAAGTGTGCTAGTTAGTGTTTTGTTGCTGTGATCAAAACACCCAACAAGAACAACTTAGGGGAAGAACAGTTCATTTTGGCTCATGGTTCCAGAAGCTTAGTCCATGGTCAGCCAAGTCAATTGTTCTTCAACATAAGGCAGAACATCATGGTGGTGGAGAAGCACTGCTCCATTCATGGCATCCAGGGAGCAGAGAAAGGAAAAGGGCACAGGAAGAATGAACACTTCCAGGTCAGCCTCCAGTGACCCACCTCCTCTGGCCACACCCATCTGCCTACAGTTACTATCCAATCAGTCCATTCAAACTAAGATGAACTGATTGTTCCAACTCACCATTCAATCATTTTACCTCTGAACATTCCTGCATTAGCACAGGAGCTTTGGGGGGGGGGCACGTCATATCCAAACCATCACAGAAAGAATCTTCTTTTTGAGTCTGTTTCCTTTTTTACACTTAGAAGAATTATTTGAGACATGTTTATCTTGTATTTTTATTGGTAGCTCAGTAGTGTTCTGTTGCACGAATAACCTACAATTTATTTGCCCATTCACTTAGTGGTGACATTAACATATAATAACTTTTGAACTTCTTTTTCTTTAATAAAATTTTTCACTATTTCTTTTTCTTTTTTTTTTAGAGAGAGTGAGAGAGGAGAGAGAGAGAGAATTTTTAATATTTATTTTTTAGTTCTCGGCGGACACAACATCTTTGTTGGTATGTGGTGCTGAGGATCGAACCCGGGCTGCACGCATGCCAGACGAGCGCGCCACCGCTTGAGCCACATTCCCAGCCCTTCACTATTTCTTCATGCTTACTCCATGAGTGAAAATGAATTTAAAAAAATATAAATCAAAAGTGACATTTGGGGTTTTGGCTCAGTGGTAGAGTACCCTCCTAGCGTGTGCAAGGTGTTGAGTTTGATCCTCAGCACCACATAAAAATAAGTATATAAAATAATGGTATTGTGTCCAATTGCAGCTGAAAAAAAATTATAAGAGTGACATTTGGACCCAGATGGTAATTTGTAGTGACCATTTTTCCTGGTATACTGAAAGGTAATCAGGAAAACTCCTCTAAAATCTTAATCTTTACTTACAAAAAAATGTTGCTGGAACACAGTGAATCTTATTTATTTTTAGAAGTTGACAAATATCTTCATGAAGTAGAAATATACAAGACAAACATTAAAATGACCACCACTAGCACCAAAAAAAAAAATTAAAAAAGGAGGAAACAATGAAAATACTGTCTAAATCATCAGCTGTTTTCTCACATCTTTTAAAGTAATTGTTCTCAGATTCTCAGCTTGAGGGAATGAGATTCTATTCCACTTGGAGAGTGGGAAGCAGTAGGAAAGATAAAAATTACTCAGGAAACATAAAGAACTTGGCTTTTTAAATTGGGTAACTGCCCAGCTCAAACTTAGAATAATGAACTGCCTTCTTACCTGGATGAAATATCTCACATGGTTCAGATTTCAGCATTATAGCACTCTTTTGGAAAGCTTCCATTTCTCCAATTAGTCGTCAGTGAAACACAAAGAATCTGCTTCCCACTGGCTATTTGATTTGAAAGATATTGATTAACAATTACCAGCCAGGAGATGGGAACAATCTTTTTTTCTTCTTCTTCTTTGCTAGTTCACCTTTAAACAGACTTTAAGAGCTTCTAGTCATGGAACCCGTATGCATCCCAAACCCTAAAATATGAAGCAATTTCTGGTTTCTACAGAGTTTTTGAACAGAAGGAAATCTTCCACACTGGAAGCTTTTCAGTCTGGGAGCTGTTCAGGAGAGGCAGGACAGGGAAAGGACACATTCCCAGACATGTGAGACTGTATAATGTGGGCCTTTATTGTGGACTGTTCACATCCTGGCTTCAGTTAAACATTTTAGCAGCCTCTTTTTTCTTTCTTTCTTTTTTTTAAAGTAGGCAATTAATCCATCCATTGGTAGACCTATTGATTTGATCAGGTAAGATATTCTCAAGGGAAACTGATTACAATAAGCATTTAAGTTGTCATATCTCTTTATGGAAAATTAGTAAAAACATCATTTGTCTAAAAGGCTCATTTCTTATCTTTTATTATTGGAAAATGAAAAACATATTTTGCTATGTTACCGAGCAATGCCAAAGGACCCACCCAACTCCCAGGCTACTCACTGTTCTTCCCCTTAATTGCTTTTACGTCATGTCCAAGTCTGAGCATTTGCACTTAACACATGCTTGATAAACTCTGCCAGGCTGGAGGATGCTTGTCTGTTTGACATTCCTCAGCCTGTGAAGGATTTTTTTTTTTCCTGCTTCACATGCCTAAAGGGGCAAAGGTCAAACCTCCTCAGCTGCAAATGAGGTCATTTCTGCTGATCTCCTGCAGCTGATGACAATAAAAACAGGGTCTCCCATGTGACTAGTCCTCCCCATTTAGGGGCAGTGATGTCATCTCTGCTGAGACAGGATGAGACATACAACTTGTTTTAAATTGCACTACATAAATCTTTCTTTTGACTTTACTGTAACTTTTTATTTATTTTAACAGAAGAATTAGTTTGATCATTTCAAGGTAAAAAGTAAAAAATATATAAATGAAATAGAGGAATATTACATTTTACAAGCATTTATTCCTGCCTATTAAGTTGAGCCCTATGAAATCACCAATTTTCCTCAGTCAAAATGTTTGAATAATGGGTAACCTCATATGGCTCATCATAATAATTCCAGAGCACCTGACCCCCAGATGCTCTGGAATTATTATTTAGACTATTCCAAAATACTCTAAATTCCAACTCTGCCATTTAATAGTTGAGTGACCTTAAAATTTTACAGTAACTTACTAAATCTCACTTTACTCCCTTTTTTGAAATGTAAAGCATAATATTTACAGCACAGGGTTATATGTAACATACATAAAGTCCTTAGAAGGTCACTTGCCTATTGGAGACATTCGATGCATGATGAAAGTAATACCAGCTATAATGATACTGGTAGTACATAGCACAGATAGATCCCTTAGCCAAAGCCCAAGGGTCACATGTGCTTCAGAACTTATAAGTTTTCTGATTTTAGAAAGGTACTACAGTGCTCATACTCATGACTAGCTGCATAATTCACAGGATCTCATGCAAAATGAAAAACACAAGTCCTCTCAGTCAAAAATTGAGGACCTCAAGATAGTAATAGCAGAGTTTTAGAAAAGTACAGAGCCTTTGCAAGTGTGGAGTTCTGTGTGACTTTCCTGCTTATACAGAATCTCAATCTTTACCCACATCAAAGTCTGAGAAGAAAAATCAAACACATTAATATTTCTCTTGTGAAATGTATGAATATTCATGCCGTTAATATATGTAAAAGACTCTAGGTTTTCTCCTGTTAGTTCAGGTTTACTACCAAATGAATTTACATGAACATGTACAAAATTCACAATTCTCAAAAGCTTTTTGTACTTTGGAATTCAAGATAAGGGTTCATAGTGGAATTTTCATTGTCTTTCCAAAACAAGTCACTGGGCATTTATGTGAATGATTTAAAGAACAGCCAGAAAATACTGAAGCCAAGAAGAATGGACTCCAGTCCTGTATTGACATATAGTAGTTGTGAGAGTTTAGGCAAGAAAATTGGTGTCAGAGATATAGTGTTGTTCTCTAGGAGCCTAGGATGAGGGAGATGATGAATGAGAGGGAAATCAAAGCCTTGATTTATTGGTAGATGAGTGAACAAGAAGCATCTAATAATAACAAAAATAGAAGAGCCCATCCTACAATTTGGCTTAACCTTCTATTTAGAGTCCTTCTTTCCTGTAATGTCTTTTCATCATGGGATAAGATGATAAGATGGTGCTAACAACACTCATCTAGCACATTTTCTTTATAAATGTGATCAAATGAATGTGCTCAGGATGTGTAATTGTGCTCCTGTCTGAGCATTTACTCTATCTCAGCCGTTGGCTAAAGTTTGAGTCTGGAATAATAATAATAATAATAATAATAATAATAAGTATCACTTACTGCAATTAAGTCTTTTGAACAATGGGCAATTGCATCCACAAATAGTAGGGGTTTGGATTTGGGCTTCCCATGAGCATCTATGAGGCATTATCAGAAGCTATACAGACACATATAATCCTGAATGACCAGAGAAATGATCCCTGGAGCAAGCAGTCTTACAAGACCAAGTTGATTTTCTTCATAGTGCAGAAAGAAATCAGATTATTTTGATATGTGTAATATGTCTTATTATTAATTATATAATCTTACTAGGACATAAAATAAGTGGGCAGAATTTTTAAAAGTTTAAGAGGATAGGATTTTGATGGAAAACTGAAAAACAGAAATGAGCAAAAACAGATGCACATACATGCACCAGGAAAAAAGTGCTATGGTTAAATGCCCTTACAGAATAAACAATAAGACACTTGATGAAATTGTCCTGGAAGATCTTGAAACCATGCAATCATTTCAAGCATGTGGAAATTAAGGGAAGGACCTATATTCCACTCATTTTCTTCCTAGAAAATGAGGCTGCCAAGGAAGGAAAGCATGAAAGAGTTAACTCCAATTATTTTTTGCAAGCAGCATGTGCAATGGGCTATAGTTCAATGGAAATTCTAAAAAGGAAAGTATCTTCCTATGGTTGAGACTCACCAAGAAATTTCCAGTTGAAACAATTAGATTGTTAGAGTGACTGGAAATATTCAGAAATGAGTTTGTGTGCCTTAAAATATCCAAATTATAGATGCAAACCATTTCAACATGTTGTGCTTTTAATAAGCAGAAATGAACATAAACAGTATGGTCATTGAGACTGAGAAGGGATATTTAACAAGAACCAAACATGGCTACTCTTCCTGTGAGAAAGAAGTTTGAATGAATTACAAATTTTATACCAATAACATAAATCCCAACAATAAGCCTTATATAAGGATATTAATATCAACAATAGCAGAAGGTCTTTTAAAAAATACCCATGAAATAATAACATTTTATCATAAAATGCCATGCTTCAAGGCCACAGGAGACTCTTCTTTAGTAGGTGCCCATTTAACTTCATACTTTACTCCTAATCTTGGAAGGTGCAGATTAGTAGTTTCTGTGACTTCTTCCCCTTCAAGGTCTCAGTTTGCACACATTCACCCATTCTGGTAATTTTATTCTTTCAGTAAAGTTAGAGATTTTTAAAAGTCACTAGGTGCCAAGAGAGTTAAGCAAAACAACCAAATAGATACATACTGCTCTTCTCCAATGAAAAGAGCCTTTAGAGCCTTTGTTTCTACCTAGGCTTAGCTGCATCTTATTCCTTGTGTCCTACCCTAAGTAAGTACCTCCTGCTCACCTCTAATCTTATATTCCTCAGAGAATAATGGAATCCTCACAACTGCTGGTGCCATTTATTTATTTATTTATTGGTACCAGGATTGAACCCAGGAATGCTTAACCACTGAGCATCATTCCCAGTACCTCCCTTCCTTTTTTTAAATATATATTTTTATTTAGAGACAAGTCTTGCTAAGTTGCTTAGGGCCTTGCTAAATTGCTGAGGCTGGCTTTGAACCCTGGATCCTCCTGCCTCAGCCTACTGAGCCTCTGGGATTAGAGGCATGCACCACTGTACCTAGCACCCTGCATTATCTGCTGTAAGTGTGGGGTGTCATGATTTCCTTCAAGATTCGGTACTCAATTTTTATGGTTCACAATTGATCCTGGTCTTGGAAATAAGGATCAGGTCCTTGTTTCCCTGGTTTTGAAGATTAACACCTGAGAAACGCCAAGACGAGCACTTAAAGAGACAGAACCTAGATAGTAGACTCCTCTGGAGAGGAGCCCAGGACCCAGAGCTGGTATCCCTGGGAGGGGGTGTGTCTTGCCCCTTTATATATCTCAGGTTTCCTTTCTTCCCACCCCCCTCCTCTTCCTATCTTGTGACCAAAAGGCCGGAAAAGAACTGCCCAGGGAGGTACCTCTCCCCATCCTCCATACCTGCCCAAAAGGTCTGAAAAGAGCTGCCCATTAGCAACTCCATGAGTCAGGAGGCATGATTCTGAGGTGTTGATAACCTTGGTTAACAGGTTGAGAGTGGGGAAGTGCTCTGGAGGTGTTAGCATTCCATTTCCTTTTCTTTGAATTAACCCCTGTCTTCCTGACCTGATCATCTTTTATCTACCCTGATTACCTGTCCTTTGCCCCTGTCTCACAATGTCTAGAGATGTTGACTGTCTTTCTTTTCTCTCTTTCTTTCTTTTTTCTTTCTTTCTTTTTTTTTTTTCCCAGTACCAAGGAGTTAAACCCAGGGCCTTGTGCCTGCTAGGCAAGTCTTTATTACTAAGCCACAGCCCCAGACCAACATTGTGGAACTTCTAAACATTTGTTTCATTTTTTGTCATTGAAAGAAAAATGAAAGAGAAAAGGAAATGGAGACAGACAAGGGATCAGCGATGCTATATTAAGCACCGGAGGAGCACATTTTCAAGAGAGAAAATGGCAACTGGTTACAGTAGGGGTCTGAGTTTTATAGGGTTTAGTGAGACTGAATCATAGCAGAATGTGTGGGTTGGGCAGTCAGGGGAACAGTAATAGATCCAGGCTCTGGTTCAGAGCCCATGGTTACTGGGAAATGGTGAAAGTCCAGAGCCCATTGTTTTCTTTCTCTCCCTGGGAGTTTTTTTTTTTTTTTTTTTTTTCTCCTTGAGGGTTGTTTTTCCATATCCTTCAGTCAAGATCTTCCTTTGTCCAGTCTCTTACGATGGTTTTACCTTTGCTTTCCAAATCCTCTCTCAATTTTGCCTGCTATTTCTGCTCAACAAGTTTAATAATAAAAATAACCCTGCTTACATAGCACAGACACTGCATCAGGCACTGTTCTGGTGCTTCACAAGTATCCACTCATTCAAACTCACAGAATCTGTAAGAGGAGTGCTTTATGTATCATCTCTGTCTTAAAACTGAGTAACCTGAGTCAATAGAGATTAAGCACCTTGCCCTAGGTTGCCTTTCTAGTAAGTAGCAGAGCCCTGACTTCAATCCAGGTAGTCTGGTTTCAAAATCTTGCTTTCAACCACTGGCTATTCTGCTCTCACCTGATCAGACTTGATAGGTTATTTAATTGCTTCCTTTAGCCTAGGCCATTTCTTCCCTCGGGTTTAGAAAGACTTCATTTCTTACAACAAACCAGAAACAAATGCTGAAAGTGTTTTTGAAGCCTTGTTAATTTCTAGGTATTTTCTAACCCTATCACCATGGACTTAACTTTCCCAGAATCCCAATAGACTCACCCATTTAGATTTCTGTGATGAGACTTCACTTGGTATTTTAGATTCTAGAATCTTAACTTTAAGGATTAGTTTAAATAAAGCCAGTTTAGGGATCTATTTAACAGTACTGGAGTGGTTCTTGATCTTGGGATTTTAGGAGTACATTTTTTCAAAGAATCTTTGCATGCACATTCTGTATTTATTACATATTGCTCGTTATTCAGATGTGCCAATTATCAATTTATTCCTTCTTAGCTAGTTTAGTCTTTTTTAAATTATTCTTCCTTTTGGCATACTTTGTAATCATATCCTTAATTTACTGTTCTATTTCCTACATAGCTCTTCTATATTTTGTATCTTTATTTTATTTGTTTATTTTTATGTGATGTGAGGGATTGAATGCAGCACCTCACACTTGCTAGGCAAGCACACTAACACTGAGCCACAACCCCAGCCCTAGTTTACTCTTCAATACCTACTCTGGGATAAAGATTGAATTCCTATTAGCATCTTAGTTTTGCAATGAAAATGATGTTCAGTAGAGGGTGCTAGAAGGACACAGCAGGAGGAAGAAGATCTCCTGCTGTTTGTAGAGATTGCAGGGTCAGTCAGTGGTGTAAAGACTGAACTATGCTTGTTCTGCCTAAGGTAAGAGCTCAGAATATGTGGACCCTCCATGACCTTATAGTTCCACCTGGACATGGTGATCAGTTTCTTGCATCTTCTTGACATGACACTACCTACTCAAGGTCTTCACTTGCTTAGCATGCCCACATCCCTGACCACTGGCTGAGATTAATCTGCACTCTGCCATGCCTGGGGGTGATTTCTACCTGCTGGCATGCTGGCCACTGGCTGTGTGAGGCCTGATCCTCAAAGATTTGCTTCCAGCTTGCCCAGAGACCACAGGGCAGATCTGGCCCAGGCAAACTAGCTACCCTCTCAACCAAATACTGGGCTAAGACCTCGCCTTTTCCAATGATGTCTGAATTCAGCTTCAGGGAATAGGATCTCCTTCCTAGATATGCTTTCTCTGAGTCCTGGAGTGGCATATTGTAGTTAGTGAAATTTCTTACAACTACTCACTGATCATATTTTAGAAATTCTTCATATTAAACTAACCCTATTTAAACTAGTGAGTGATTTCTGACTTCTGATTGGACTTGAACTTTTATATTATGCTTCTATGAAACAGAAAAGAAAAGTTGTGCAGTTGACCTTCCTTCTCCATCAATTCTCTGTTTGACATTCAACCAAGGAGTTAAACCCAGGGATTATGGATGGAAAATATTTGAGGGAAATAATTTTTTCTCCTTCCATCAACAATAAAGACAGCTGTTTAAGGCAACATTTCACTCTTTCTAACCTGAGAGTGCTATACTATTGTTAAAGACGTTTTTATCCTTTTTCCTATGACAAAGTAGCCTCTGCTTGCTGTGACTACAGGAGGGGTTCTAAAGCTGATTTTACAGGGAAATTCTTCAGGCGTGGTGTCTTACAACAAAACAGATCCTCCATTTACTCAGCACATGGTTCTTGGTGTGTTAATTCAATTGCAGAATTCAGCTTCCCTTCATACAATCGGTGTCTTAATCTTGGCAGTGCTGGGAATGCTTTAAGCCACAGGGTTATGACAATATTCAGTAGAAACCAGCTAGACACTTTAAAATCCATAGCTCCTGAAGGACCAATTATGAATGCCTGTGCATTAGAGGTTTCTATTGATTGAGAATGGCTAATAGTCTCCCATAGGGAAAAGCCAGTAAGCAACCACTGAGATTCCAGAATAAGCTTCAGGTTTGGGGGTTTGAGGAAAGAGTGAGTCATGAGTAGGTAAGGAAAGCTTTTATTTCCTTTGTACATGGAACTGTTCTATAATTCAGCCTTCTGTCTCCTAAACCCCGACAATTCTCAGTTGACTCTTCCCTGAGCTCATAGCTTCCCACGATCCTCTTTCTGCTCCCTCAAAACAAATATGCCATAGGTATAGAATAGCAAATTCCCTGCTGTTGAGCACAGTGTAAATGAGAAAACCAAGGAGAACCATTCATCTTTTGCTTATACAGAAGAATTATGATGAGATATGGGCAGGAGATTACATATTTTTCCTTAGGACAGTATTTCCCTCTGCTGGTGAAAGCCTGTAACTTTTTTCCCCCTCTACTTAATGCAGTACTAAAAAGAAAGAATCAACCAGGATTGTTTTTGGATTCTAGGGAAACATTTGGTGTTTACTTGCACGTACTGTGTTGCTTTTAGAACCTGACAAAAACTCAAAGGTATTTATGTGTTGTCTCCTTTTTTTAAAAAAAAAAATTTCTCACATGTTCAGTCTTAAAATTTCCTTCCCCAAACAATGCTCTGGGATCTGGAAAGACACTGCATTCATTTTACTGAATGAGTTTAGCTCTTTCAGCTTGTCCCTGTGTCCTCTCCCAAGCTCAACTAATTAGAATTTAGAGGGAAGCTCTGTTTATCCCTGGAGATTCTTCTCTGTTTCTCCAGAGAATTAATCATATAATTGTATTCCTGAGTATAGGAATGATATGTAACTTGCATTAAATTTGATTAATATAATAAGATCCTGTGACCTAAACTTGAAACTCTGCCATAGATTTCTCTCTTCTGGAGAAGGTTAACTCCATTCTGGAGGAAGTAGGCTGTCACAGGGCCTCACTTGGGAATTACCCAAAGGCTGATGTCTTACCAGATTCAAGGAGGATAACTAAGTTCTACAATATGTATACATCTTAACACTTATGTGAATTTTGCATTGATATTTAACTAACTGAGGGAGGAGAAAATAATTGTAAGGAGGAGAAAAAGGAAATTGACTTTAGATTACACTCCTCTCTACATTTAGATGAAGGCAATAGGGCCAATAATTAAAATATTTACAAGTAGTTTTCAGAGTATTACTTGAATACTATTATAACGTCAGAAAGTTTATATCATATATTATGTGCATGAATGTTATAAAATCTATCCTCTGAGCACAATGGTCATTATTCCAAACTCAATTTATTTTGATAGCCTGGGTGTCTTCTTTCTCATTTTCTATTTTTTTCTCTTATGTTTTTTTTTTTTGTTGTTGTTGTTGTTCTCTCTTATGTTTTGAATGGAATATTTACTTTCTCCTAAATACTACTTTGGAGAGTGTTAGTTAAAAATTATGTTTTTTAAAAAAGGATGAAATCATGACTTTCATAGAGATACAAATAAACGGGTGTTAAAGGCTTTAATCTGCTCATTTACCAATGAGGGAACCAGGCAGATATTATAACTGATTCAAAAGAGAATCTGAAGAACAGACATATTTATAAATCAGGAATGTTGAACTGAATGTGCAGTGGAGGCAAAATTGGATTTTCCACAAGAGGGGGGCAATTGAACTCCAGTGGACAGAACCTAATTTGCAAACCAATAGACCAGAATTATTTGTATTGTTGCCATTTGTCTCTAACTTATGGAATTACAAAATAGCTCAAAGACATTAAAAGAGTAGAATGAGAAAATTCTGAAGGTATTTTCTGAGGTCTATTTTTTCAGTTAAAGTATAAATATTTTTTTGACAAGAGAAAATAATTCTCTGCTTGAGGCTCTTTAGTTTTCTTAGAAAACAGACAGATCCACAGCTCTCTCTGCAATCTCTGGGCTTCCAAATCAGATCTCACACAGGATCCAGTGACTTTAGGTAAGAATTTGCACAATGCTCATGTGAGATAGTTCATAGTGAAATGTTATTTTCCCCAAAGAAGTTGTATTTAACTCTGTGAAATAACCAAGTTTCTGTTATTCTTTAGTTTATATTTATTTTGCTCATTGATATTCTATTCATTTAGCAAAGATTTTCTATTCATTTATTTACCTGGTGTCAGTTCTAAGAAAATAGAAGTAGATCAGAAAAGTCTCTATCTTTAAGGAAGTTGAATTATAACAGATATGAATGTTATTACACTAACCCCAAGGTACAAGAAATATCAAGAACTTTATTTTCTTTAAACCAAAGATATTCTGAATCTGAGATCCAACCACCTGCTTGGCAGAACATTTAGTCTCAGTTATTATCTGGCTTCCTTGGGGTCACTGAAAATCCCAAATGCTTATAAAAAGCAAATCTTTTGTGAGATTTTTCTGTGGACTTTGGTTTTAGGGGGAAGTGTGCAAGACTTTAAAATTTAGTAAGCATTCTGGTTAGCTCATCCATGGTCCTTTCTTGGTTGTAGTTTTGACTTCGGACTATTTTACAACTCAGTAGAGATAAAAGTTAACTTATAGAACACTGATAGAAATGCAAATGTTTCCAGAATATAGCTGAGGAAATGATTCCTGTTCATGGCAATACAAACTTTATCAGATTGACAGACTCTCTCCTTGGCCCAACTCCAGTTGAGCTCTTCTAACTCCTCTAGACCTGGACCTTCAATGTCCCTCCTGATTGGGTCTGCATTGCTTAGTTGCAAAGAAGAATCCTGCAAGAGAAAAGCAGTGGTGAAATAAATACATGATTTATTCATAGTTTGGCTCAAACTGGGAAGACAGCTAGTCTTTGTATTCTTGAACTCACAATAGCATCAGAATTTTATAAGAGGAGAACAAAATCCAAGAAATATGCATAGTATGTTGTAAGTCTGGTTTGTAAATCCAGTTTTCCCTGGTACTAGGGGTTTGGTGCTGTTTCCATTCCCAAAATGAGGTGGAGCTGGCAATAAGAAAACTTTCAAAGTTCAGGTTGTTCAGGTTGGATGCTTCTTTTAAATCCTTTTAATTTTAAAGGGAGCTCTGTTACAATATGTCCTGGTAGAGTGTTAGTCAAGCATTTGGTTATTATTTAAAAATATATACCATGAGATAGTTTTCTTATCAAATGAATTCTCATCATACTTGACCATAGCCCTTTTTAGTCTTTCATCATTTATAGTTAGTTTTCATTTGACTCCCATTATTTTCTTGAATGTGTTTTCTATGAGCTATAGGCCAGAATGTTTCCTGATGGAATTGCTTAAATAAGTTTGAGACCATACCACTGTACTGAGGAAGGATTTGCAGAATGATTCTGGAGAGGTTCATAAATCTGTTAGCTCAGGATTGAGAAGAACAAGTATTAATTACATGGGATTGAATTAACTGATGAAAGTTAGTATTTGGAAAGATGGTATTTGACTGAAACATTGGTGCTTCTTTAATGTTCTATCTTATGTTTTTCTCTTAGAATTTCCCATTTGGTAAATTATGTTATTGTAAATAAAAATAAAACATCTTTTCTCCCTGCCTGAACCCTCCAGGATTCCAAAAGTTACCAAACATACAAATATTTTCATGGCACTGTGAGATTGATGTAGGTGCTAACACTAAAGACTTCAAACTACAACTGGGAAATCTGTCGGATCACTATTCTCATCCTCATTCATTGTATGAAGGTGCTTTGAGCTCAACAACTAGAATTATTCTCAACCTCATACCCTCTAGACTCAAAAATCAGGTTTAAAATCTGCTCCAAATGTTAATATTTGTCTTTCTTGTTTTTATAGAAAATTTCCTCATTAAATGCCTGACTTCAAGTACCATCCAGGAACTATCCTCCACTACCAAGTCTTAACAGCTGGTTCAAAAGGTCCTTGATAAACAAAAGGTGACCAGATGTAAAATGGACGTTTTATTGTTCAAGAAAAATGCTTCTTCTTCCCATGAACAAGAAGGGGACTTCTTTGTCAGACTCTCCCTCATCAAACTCTGGTCGGGCTCTTCTAAGCCCTCTATGCCTCAACCTTCAGCCTCTATCCTTATCAGGTCTGCAATAATCTTGCAAAGTTACTTTAGCCAGAATCCCTCATTCTTCATTCCTGTCTACACTCTGGGCTAGCTTTCAGCAGGAATTCTGTGAGATCTATTTAGTCAAGATCGCTTTTTACCCTGATGTATCCTATTTGTAATTTTCTACCCACTGATCCCCCCTCCCCACCCCTTGGCAATATATTTCTACTTGTCCATGTTGTATTCAGAATGGATCCCAGTTCTGCACTGAGTTTTCTTTTTCCCCTATTGCAATGATCCTGGATTAAAATATGTTTTTCCCACTTCAGCTACTATCTTTCTCTGGTTTTCTTTGACAAAATAAAGAATATAAGTGCCTAGAAGTCCAATCTGCTATTTGAATAGATTATCATATCTGACGGGTTCTCGATTTAATAAAATTATTGACTTATTCATTTAATTTTTATATGGGTCATGATTTTGGTCTCTTTTAAAAATGCATCCTCTTACATCCAACTAATTCAGTCCCCACTGAAGCTCACATATCATATGAAGCAGCTTCCTCTCCTCAGCTGGGTTGGTAACCCTTGCCAGGGAGTTGTAGTTTCAGGGCTGCTGAGTAATTATGCCAGTTTTGTAGTAGCTAATTCTAGTTTTGCCATTCACATAGACAAGGGTTAAGACTTTTTAGGTAGTAAGTACACTATTATTTTAGCCCCAAAGTAGCCACAGACAATAGCTTAATGAATGGACGTTGCTATATTCCAAAGAAACGTTACTTATCAAAACATGTGCCAACACGAGTGCTATAGTTTAACAACTCCAGATGTATACGATGGTGGCTTGGTAGTAATTAGCTTTGGAAAGCAAGAAGAGAATACTATGTAGGGGCCCATCATTTGTATGTCTCTCTCCAGTCCATTATTCACCTCTCAAAAGGCATTTGGCTTTTTTCTTGATGTCTTATAGCATAATTTTGTCATAAAGTATTTCTTTTTATGAAAATGAAAAACAAGGGGCAAATTGTTAGGAATTTTTGCTTCGGTTTCATAGTGACCCTGAATCCAAGAGCAAGAAGACTGGCTACCCAGATGAAAATCGAAAGGTATAATACAATAAGATCCAAAGACTAACTTATATCTTAGTAAGCTCTTCTGTCATAGAGGTGAAGTCAAATTTTTCTTATTGTTTTTATTTTCTAATTTTTTTGTGAAACACTTCATAGTTTTTCCAAGCAGTTTTCAACATAGAGACAAACATAGAAAGCAAAGCAGGAAAGGCTAAGTCAGTAGTGTTTGGGTCAGTGTTTAACAACTGGCTAAAGACATAGGAGAGGTCTGGAAAGACTGTATTGATTCTGACTGCTACTTTGGGGATGCTTGCTCTGGAGGAGATGAGCTACTTTGTGGGAAATCTGAGTACCTTAAGTTCACCATGATGGAGAGGACACACACAGAGAACTCCCACTATGTGAGGGAACTGTCTGGGACATCCAGGCTTAGTTAATTCTAGATGCCGGAGACACCAGCTGATGTTTGATTGCAACTATTTGAGGGACCCTAAATGAGACCTCCCTAGCTGAGCCCTTAATAAAGTTTCCTAACCCACACCACTGTGAGCAAAATAAAATGGTTGTTATTTAACCCAGCAGTTTCAGGGGCAGTCATATAGTAATAGGGACTGTTACAAGAAGAAAATAATCATCTTTAAGATGATTTAAAGAGTCATTGAACATAGATAGTGAAGGACAGAAGAGTCAATGAAGGATCTATGGATTGAGTTTTTTAAAAAACAAAGTTGTCAGCTTGGTGAACAGGAAAAGGAATGAGGAAATAAAGTAAATGAGAGAAGTAAATCAGTATTGAGTTCATTAAATTTGGAATGTGTTGAAAACAGTGCTTATGTTCACTGTTAGATTTATACAATAATATTAGTAGAACTTTAATCAGGTTTGCCCAAACTGGAAACACCCAGGTGTCTGCTAACAGAAGCATATACAAATATCTACATCATTCAAAAGAAATGATTTTCCTTAATGATAATATGAACAATGTTGTTATAATAGCCTTTCTTTGTTTAATGTTAATTTTCTTTTCTTTTTTAGAAAAAAAAATACATGAAAAAAAGAACAATCGGGACTCAATAAGCTGTTAAAAGTTTAAAAGTCATTTACATATATGTGTATTGAGCTGCTTTTCAGAAAAAAAATTGCCCCTGGAGAACACAGCTTAGAAAATGAAAAAATGATGACCTGTAAGAGATAATCTTTCACATAAATTAGTAGATTTGCCCTGGAACATTTTGGACCCAGTTTCATATAAAAACCTTTGATGATTTGAATTTAGATTTGACCTATTGTTTCCTTTGAGTGATGGATTCTTTAATCACATGTAACCATTACGAAACTGCTAGATGTTATTCATTTAATTTCTTTCAAAATTTTCAACAACTATACCAGTTCTTTCATTAAGGAAGTAATATATATGTGATAAAAATCCAAATAGTTCAAAAAAGTATACAATGACAAAAGCAAGTTGTTCTTTAATTTTGAAACCTTCTTCTCTTTTGCCAGAAATTACTACTGTAAAGAGACTTTTATGGTGCTTTTAAAAACATTCTCTGCTTGTGCAAACATACATAGCTATATATAGACACATATAACCAGTTTTTACCCAAATATGTTCTTCATCTTGAAACATTTGAGACAGCTCTTTTTTTCACATTATAGCATTGTAATGGATGAATGTGCCAATATACTATACCTCTTTGTATGATATAATAGACATGATACATGTTATATATTATGTTTAACATGCTTCTTGTTAATGAGCATTTAGGTTTTTTAAAAAATTCAATTTTTAAAAAATTCCAATGACAATTAGCATGTTCGTGTATACATATATATGTACATATATCCGTATGTGGATATGAGAGTTTATAGAATAAATTTCTGCAAATGGAAGACTAAGCAAAGGAGATATGAGTGTTATATTTTAAAACATAATGTCAAATTGCTCCCTGAGATTTTATCATTTTCACTACCACAGCCTATTTTTCACATCTTAACCACTGAATATTATCATTGAATGCTCCTTTTGTCAATTCTAATCATACCATTTTTTTAGTTTTCATTTTCTTAATTTCTTAGTTAGGTTTAGCACTCAATATATTTTTGGCCAGTCACATTTCCTTTCCCCTGACTTTACCAATTTTCTTGTTTCAAAAGTTTTTAAGGCCATTTGTAAAGTAGAGCTCTGAATTATGATGTATTCAGTTATAAATAAGCACACTGAGCAGTAGAGAAGTGTGGGCTAATGGAAAGCACATTCTGGCCATCTCACCACGTGGGTCGAGTGAATGACAGGGTGATTATAAAGTCAGACTATTCTTGACAATAATTCTGAAAGGATCTGTTTTATGGACTTTCTAGTTCTGAAACAAGCCTTTAAAGAAATTAAATTAGTATAAACATACCCTGTTATGAATAATAGTATATATGTCATTTAACATACAGTAGAACAATGATGCAAACATTCTTTGATTTATAACAAAATATGAATCCTGCTTTTAACGTAATGCATTAACTGGGCTCTGTTGCATAAGATTCATCTTAGTCTTAGGTATTTGCTTTCATCACTCCATTTTTAAAATTGATTAGTAAAGATGGGATGTTTAAACATTTTGACTTATTTTAGAGCTTAAAAGTTAAATAACATATTTTTGTCTGTTACAGTCTTTGCATCATCAGGTAAGAATGATTCTTTTCCAGACTGGGATCATTGTTCCCAGGCCTGTGGAATACCCCAGAGACCTGAGATTTAATTTTCTTTGACGAAGGGTGTTAAAGCAGGAATTAGTGCTCTATGTTCAAATAAGGACAAAGGGCTGAGAAGCAGAGCTACTAGAAACCCTTACAGAAGTCAGCAAGTATGCATGTGTTGCCCAAGGAACACAGTGAGGTTATGAATTGAATTCTCCTCTCGTCACAAGTGGCCAGTGCCCAGCCGGCCATGCAGTCCAGCAAGAAAAGAAACATTTCTCCTCTCTGTACTTGAGTGATTGCAGCTGTCACTGTCATTTTGCTCTGACCTCCAGGTGGCTAAGTTTCCTACAAAGCTTTTGTGCTGTTACCAAGCATGACAGAAGCCCCCAGGCTGTACTTTGAGTCTCCAGGTGTAGACGTATGTCTCCTTGCTTCAGAGGTTTAGCAGAAATTATAATTTAGAGGCTACTCGCTGGATGAGTTCCGAGGCTGAAATGTCAGCCAGTAACTGAGTCACTGGCCATGGGGTGCCAGATGTTTATAATCCACTGTCTGATGGAAGCTTTCTCGTTAACAGAGGTCTGATATTTTAAAAAGATGTGAGGTTGAATCTCCAGATACAATCTTCCCATGATATTTATGTTGCTATCTGTTTTTATCCAAATGCTGAGGAAATGGAAAGTGATTTAATTAGAAAAAAAAAACGTGCAGTGTATCTAAAAAATGTAATAATGATCAGGAAATAATTGAGTGACAAGATGAATCTGAGAGGTCCTTAGTACTGGAAGGGGTGAATGGAACACCTTATTAGATGAGACACAATTTTGATTTATAAATGAAACATAATTAGTAATGATGGTTACTTGGATCACTTGCTTACAGCTGAATCTACCATGATTCTTCACTGTAGCATCGTACCTTTTCACTTTGCAATTGAAAATACTTTATAGGAAGATACTTTATATAAAATCTCTTTCTTCGTCCATTTCAATGTACTCACTTATTTACTTTATCTTATTTAATTTAACTGGTAATAATCTTTGCTATGATTATGCATTTTGATACTCAAACTCTCCCACAGTTGGCCATTGAAAGTTCCTTCAGCTGGTGTCTTTGTCCTTTTAACGTGGCCTATTTTTCTGTAATTATTTGATGAATTTCTACCACAACAAGATACTCTAGTTGTTTGTTCTTTCCAATCTCTGAAATTAGCCATTGTGTGGAGCACCCCTACTTCTTTATAATGGAGAATTATCTTTAAACAACATGATCTTGGTAGTAGGTATGCTCACTGATTTGGGGTTTACAGGCCCCTTCAGTGATCCCATGTAAATATATAGTCCCTTGTCATCTGTGAGAAATTGATTCTAGGACTCCCACAGGTACCAAAATCCAAGGTGCCTTGTATGAAATGGCATAGTATTTGCATATAACCTGTACACATCTTCCCATTGTCTTTAAATCATCTCTAGTTTACATATTTAATATAATGTAAATAGTTGTTATAATGTATTACTTAGGAAATAATGACAAGAAAAGAAATCTGTACTCGTTTAATTCAGATGAAATTTTCTTCCAATATTTTTGATCTGTGGTCAGTTGAATCCAAGTATGTGGAACTCAAGAATATGAAAGATTGACTGTATTTACCTTCATAAAGCTGTTTCTCAAATCATTAAAATCAGCTTTATTGAAGTATCAATTACACACTATAAAATGCAGCCATTTTAAATTTTAATCACAGCAAAGATTATTACCAATTAAATTAAATAAATTACAGTTAAATGAGTTTTGACAAGTGTAAACAACCTTGTAGCTACTCTCCCACGAAGCTCCCCAAGCCCCATTCTAGTCATTGCCCTCAACCCCAGACAGATGCTTTAAGACACTGTAAGTGGTCTTATCTGTTCTAAAGTTTTATTTAAATACAATCATGTGGTATATAATCTTGTGTTTGGCTTTCTTAACTTGGCATAATATTGATGAGATTCATTAATGTTATTGCATATATCACTGTTTGTTCCTTCTTATTGTTGAGTAGCATTTCTTTGTTTGAATAAACCATGGCATGTTTATGTTGCCTTCTGTTGATGAAGATTTGTGTCAAGGTTCTACTGTTATATGTCAAGTTGCCAGGAATGCAAATACAAATGCTTTTGTATACATACATTTCCATTTCTTTTGGGTAAATTCTAAAAGTGGAAGTGCTGGTCACATGGTTAGCTTGGTTAACATTATGAGAAAGTGGCAAACTCTTTTGCCAAATGATTGTAACATTTCATATTCTCACCAGCAATGATGCATTTCGGGTGCTATATATTTGCTGACACTGTTAATTTCAGTCATCCTAATAGGTATGGAGTGATATCTCATTATAGGTTTAGTTTTCATCTTGTTGATAACTAATGATGTTGAGAATTTAATATGTTTATTAATCATTAACATATCTTTTGTTATGTGCAAATATTTTTTGGATATGTTGCAGAGTTCCTAACCTTGCCAACATAGTAATTGTATTAGTTTGGTAGGGCTACCATAACAAAATGCAACAGACTGGAGGGTTTGAACAACAGAAATTTCTTTTCTCACAGTTTTGGAGGTTAGAAATCCAAGATCAAGGTGTTTGTTTTTTTCCTGAGTCCTCTCTTGTTTGTTTGCAGATGGCCATCTTCTGACTTTGTCCTCACATGGTCTTTCATCTTGTGCTTTGAATGTCTTTCCAAGCATATTCCTGGAGTCTCTCTCCATATTTAAATTTATTCTTATAGTAAGCACTCCACTGGTTTTGGATCAGGACCCACCAGAATGATCTCATTTTAACTTAATCACTTCTTTAGAGGTCCGATTTCCAAATGTAGTCACTGATACTCTCCTGATCTTTCTTGAGATCTGCTAGCTTCTGGTGGTCTGATACCCTACATGGATGATCTGTGTGTCCACTCAGACTACCATATCTGTGCATTTCCCCCGCTGGCATGTACACCTATCTTGCTCAGCCTATCTAATGACTGTTCTGATATTTTCAGGCAAGTAAAGGAAGGAGGTTAGAGGCATAAAGACTCTTGAAGATTTTTTTTTTGTCACTGTGACTAAAATATCTGACAAGAACAACTTAGAATTATTTGGGCTCATGGCTTCAGAATTCCAGTCCTTGATCAGCTGATCCCATGACTCTGGGGCTGAGGTGAGGCAGAACATCATGGAGAAAGGGTATGGTGGATGAAATCTTTTCTGCTCATAGCAGACAGGAAACAGAGAGATGGGGCAGGGGGCACTGACTCAAGGAGCAGGGGATAAGATATAACACTAAAGATCATGCCTCCAGTGACCTAGTGCCTCCAGCTATGTCCTACCTGCCTACAGTTACCACTCAGTCATCCATTCACATTTTTTTAAGTTGTAGATGGACACAATACCTTTATCTATCTATCTATCTATCTATCTATCTATCTATCTATCTATTTATATATGATGCTAAGGATTAACCCAGAGCCTCATACATGAAAGATAATTGCTCAACTCATCACATGGATTAATTCACTGATGATGTTATAGTTATTATAGTTGCTTAAAATTTCTACCTCTAAACCTTGCTCTATTGGGGACCATGCTTCTAAAATATAAGCTTTGGAGGAAGATTTTTAGATCCAAACCACAACATCCCAGATCTGTCCCCCCAAACTCATGTCCATCTCACAATGCAAAATGCATTTATTCCATCTCCAAGAATCCCCATAGTTGTAATAGTTCTATCACTGCTCCAAAATCCAAGTCCAAAGTCTTCCGAGACTAAGAAAACTCAGCTGTGAACCCCTGTAAAAATCAAAAGCAAGTTACGTCCACTATTATGTACAATTATAATGCACCAATTTAAAAAAGCCAGTTACATATAGCCAATGTACAATGGCACAGAATAAAAATATCCATTCCAAAGGAGAGGAATGAGACATAGAAAGAAGGAATAGGAGCAAAACAAAACCAAAACCCAGCAGAGCAAACATTAGATTCTGTAACTCCTTATCTGGCATCTGAGACACATGCTGGTGCGATATGAGACTGAAAAGGCTTGACATGCCCTACCCCTTTGGCCTTGTCAGTTGTAATCCACATGGCCTCTCTATTAGCCTGGTTCTGCTCACTTCCTGCAGCTTTCCTTGTCAGAAATTCCACATTCCTGGCATTTCTTAATTCCTGGGGTCTCCATTGCAACTTTGGCTTCACTGTCTGAGCTTTACACAGTATCTTCTCAGGAGAAGTCCACAGGGATTGCAACCCAGCTACACTTTTCCTGGGCTCCTCGGCCTTCCTTGGAATCTCAGTGGAAGCTTTTGTGACCCCATAACTCCAGCATCCTTCATTCCTGCAGAACCAGTACTGTGTGGATGATATCAAGGTCTACCACCAGTTTGAGCAGTAACCAGAAGTCCTGCAACCACAGCTGCAGTGGCTTCTGAGTGCCTGGGTACATGGACCTGGTGAAACAAACTTCTAGACCCCCATGTGCAAGCAGGGTGACTCCATGATCTTTATAAAGAGATTTCACTTTTATATCCTTAAACCTGTGATGGATGTGATTTTTTAAAATTCCCATTGTCTCTGTGCTGAATATTTAGGTTCTCTTTAAATGATAGTCATCTCTTTAGCAAACACATCTTCTTTAGCCCCAATTTTACAGCGATTTTCTGGTCAAACTACAAGTTTTAAAAACCTTTCCTCTGTGTTTTCTGACTGCCACAAAATGAACAGCTTTCCTCCACTACACTTTTCCACCATGATGTTCAGCATCACCTCAAACTCTGAGCCATGGAATCAGCTGACCATGGGTTGAACCTATGGAACTGTGAGCCCCCAATAAATTTTACTCCTCTAAGTTGTTCTTGTCAAGTATTCTGGTGACAGCGATGGAACGTTGACTGATGTAGAGGTCAAATGGAATGAAGAAGAGTTGGTCAGGAGAGGCCTTGTTCAAATCAAAATTCACCATCTTTCTGGGATAATGTTCTCCTACTCCTAACCTCTTTAGTGAAAAAGAAAATTATCATCAGTAAGCATATTTGCTAACCACTATTTAGAATTTTTTTTTTAAATTTCCCATGTCCGTGGGGTTTCTCACTATACCAAGTGCCTTAAAATAATTTTTATTTGGAGTTGTAAAGGCTTGGAATTTTATAATGAAAAAGAAAATCTTTTTTTTTTTTTTCTAAAATGTCCTAAGAATGCCAACTTCTCCAGTGTCTTGGGCCCATGGGGTAGAAAGGCTACTTTTCAATGTTGGATAGGGATTATACTCTGGCATCAAAAATCTATTTAAACTTGGAAATCAGACATTCTGATTCGCTTCCAAGAACTGTCATTAATTCATTGTTTCATTAGACAAGTCCTAGAGTTTGGTTTCTTTTTTGGTAAAGTGAGAATGGCATTTCCCACTGGCCAAAATAAGCAGAGGTCAGTGAAATAAAAAATTTAAAACCAAGACATGCTGTACTTCCCAGGTGAAAACCAAGTATTGATTTATTTCTAAAATATCATTATCTTTATTAGAAACACTCCAGAGGGCAAAATACTTTCATCGCTTTGGAAATTAAACAAAAATGCCAGCAAATATTGGCTTAAAAATTAACCATCTAGACGATTTTTAAGACAATCGTTCATGAAACTGACATTTGAAATAAAATAATCATGCAAAAAAATGAATGTTTTGGTTATTTGTGATGGGAAAGTACCGAGATTGGCTTCTTGGTCATGGAGTTTTAATAAAGTTAATAGGAATTTGGGGATGCTTAGAGAAAGACACATTGACCAAGTTAGTTCTGGAATAATTTTACTTCATATTTTTTCCAGGTCTATTTTATTCCCTTTCATCAAGTAAAATATCAGGGTTTTTAAGTTCAAAATTTATAGCTGTAGCTTTTATTATAAACTATTAGTTCTGTTCCCAACAAGTCACTTAGCTCAATTCTCTCTGAATTTTATTGACTTGAATGATTTTGGCTGAATTAAGTTGAGATAGAGTTATCAATTGTTAAAGTCGGGCTGGAAGACGAAACAAGTAAAAAGCAGACAGAACAAGGTGTCCCAAGAACGGGGTTCATGCTCCAGCTCTGTGGACACTTAGCTGTATTATTCTCCTTTCTGAGCCTCAGTTCACTTGTTAAGTGGGGGATGACTATATAGGATCTATCCCCCTCATGTTGCTTTGTGCGGCACTAAATAAATGAAGAAGTCACGTTTAGAATTTTACAACTCTAATATTTTACCTTCAGTTGCTTCTATGGTGATCTACATGTCAAGCAAATCTATCTTCATCCCCATAACTCCACTTTCCAACCACTTCTTTTTTTCTCAGCATTGGCAACATGATTTCTCTTTCCATATAGGCTGGAGATTTTGTGGATGGACCTATTCTATTTTAATGCTTCTTTTTCTTGCTTTCTCCAATTTGTCAACAAATTTTATAATTTCTCCCATCATGTAATAAATAGCTCACTATTACGATGTTATTATATCATCATTGCTTTCAATCTATGCCCAACCTTCTCTTTAGTCATAATTCAGGACATAGTATAATAAGAACCACTTCAACATTTTTTCCTCCATGTGAGACTCTTACCTCACAGGAAAGTTCTTTACTAGCCATGTTTTAGCTAAATATCCCAACAGAAAGCAGAGCATGGCTTTTAGGCCTCATATTCCAAGTCCTGCTTTGGTGCAGATATTTTGGGGACACCTGAACTTTCATTAAAGGAGAATATGATATCCAGATAGCATGGCCATGACCATCTAAATATATCTCCAAACATATATGTGTATATATGTACACACACATACATATAAGAAGATATATAAAGAAACACAAGAAATGAGTTTGTATTTATTCAAAGTTGGTAGAGAATTTCTCCAAAAACCTGAGATTGTCTCACTCTTATGAACAGAGAGCAGAGTTAGAGACTCTGGTAATGAGTGACATTTAGAAATCTCGAGTGGGAAACAGCAATTCTAAAATCTGTTATCAAAGAGCAATGGCTCGCTAGGAGGGAGGAGTGCAGACCCTGGGAGAGGCATTGTTAAGAGCTGGTAGTATTCCCAGCCAGAGATGAGGAACTGAGTACCCAAGAGTTTACCTAGCATTCAGAACCAACCAGATTGGTGCGTATAAGAGTCTACCAGGTGTTCAGAATCAATCATACAAGAGTTGATCAGGAGATGAGGTTGTTGAACCAAAATAGAAGCCAATTTATCCAAACTGAGGAAAATAACCTAGTATCTTTAAAGCAAAATGATGCTGATCCACAAACTTGGGTCAAAGTTTGTTAGACCTTTCCGCCTGAAGTCAAATCTGTCCTAGGGATTGAAAAGTTGCTGAAGCTAATTCAGCTATGGAGAAAAGAGTTCTTCAGAGGCTGGGAATGAGGCAAGGTTGGCTGATAGCTGTGTTGTGAAGGAAAAAAAATACTGGCTTTGCAGTCAACATACCTCGAATCTAGACCAGCCCTATAGTACCTTGTGACTGGAAGCAAGTTATTGACATTTTTGAGAATCAATTTCCTCATCTGTAAGGTAAGGATGATATGTAGTATTAAGGTAAGCCTTAAGTTAAATTATATATGGCTTTGGAAACCATAGTGATATCCTCACTGATTTTTTTTTAAAAAGAACTATTTCTACTACTTTCATGTGTGAGGAAAGGAAAGAAAATTTGAAAATTTTTGAAACTATGGGAAAGGCTGATTTATTTATTGGTTTAACTTACTCTCTTCAGGTGTCACTGTTTTAAACAAAATTAGCCTTTTTATTTTTTAATTTTTGAGCAAATGTGAACTAATCATCCTGTCATTCAACAAATACCTGCTGAGTATTTACCATGTGCCAGACACTGTTCTAAGGGCTGATGATATTTCGTGAATTAATCTAACAAAAATCTCTGTTATTGTGGAGATTACATTCTGGTAGAGGGAGATAGGTTACATACAATGGCCATAATGAATTATCAGCATGTGCTGAGTGCTATGGAAAAAATGAGGCGGGAGAAATAGAGTGCAATTTAAAATAGTGTAGTTAGGGTCAGCCTCATCAAAAAGGTGATATTTAAAGCAAAAGCAAGGTCTTGAAGTGAGTGAATGAGGCACGTAGCCATTGGTGGGGAGGGGAAGAGTATTGGGGACAGAGGGAATAGCCTGTGAAAAGGCCTTAGGAAAACTACAGGTTATGGGCCAAATCTAATCTACCAACTGCTTTTTGTTTACTTGTATTTGTTTTTGCTTTTGTTGTTTTGCAGGGCTGGGTATCAAACCCAGAGCCTCATGAATGCTAGACAAATCACACTTGAGTTATACCTTTGGTTCCCTTCCAACTGTTTTTGTTAATAAACTTTTATTGTCATATAGTCACACCCATTTGTTTCCTTATTGGGAAGTTGTTAATTATGCCCCCTTCCTGTCCAGATCACTCCATCTTGGCCCCTCCAGTCCATCTGCTTCTCACCTTTTGGCCATCCCACCTGAGCATCTCCTGGGCAGGAAGGGGAGGGAGCAAGCAAGCAGGAGAACAAAGGAAACATAGGCATATAAAAGGCAAAACACCCTCACTTCTTGGGATACCAGCTATGGCCCCCTTCTACCTCCTGGGAGAAGTCTACGTTACCCCTTTTTAAGTAAGCCCTACTTTGTATGCTAATACAACAACAACAACAAAACCAAAACATAACAAAAACAAAAAAGAGTTTACTGTATGAAGAGGATATTAGCTTGACCTTGGTAACTAGTGACCATCGCATATGCAGATGAGAACACCGCATTACATAGCATTGTACATCTTAAATATATACATCTTTATTAAGCAAAATAAAGACATTTGACTCCCCTGCCCTCCTCAGAAAGAAAAAAAGGACACCTATAGCTTTCAAAGCCTAGAGTATTTACTGAGAAATTTTACCAAAAAGTTTCCCAATCCCTGCTCCAGAGGCAAGCACTAGAGTGAGGTGAACAAACAATAAATTTCAACTTTTTCTTGTTTTGTGAGGGAAAAATTTTTGTAAAAACGTTATTTATTAATTTTTTAATGGAATATCCTAATAATCTTAAACTAGAAAAGCACATTGTTAATATATAAATCCACTTTTCTAAAAGACAAAGACTCAACTACCTATCATTTTTTTTTAACCCTTGGGATTGAACCCATGGACATTTTATCACTGAGCTACATTGCCAGTCCTTTGTATTCTTTATTTTGAGAAAGGGTTTGGCTAAATCATTGAGAATCTTAACTGATTTTCTGAAGCTGTCCTCAAACTTGTGATCCTCCTATTTCAGCCTCCCAAGTCATTAAAGTTGTGGGCCTGTGCCCGGCTACTTCTTAACATTTTATTTCTCCTAAAAATTACAATCATGCTTACATTTAATTTTTAAATGTTGCTCAAGGAAAAAAAAAAAAAGGTCCAGCTTTTTCCCAAAGAATATTCAAAAATGAATGGTGAAGAGAGTGTGATACCCAACAAAATCCAACAGGTGGCTGTATTTCTCAAAGTTTCAGCCCCAGCCTGATTGCCTGCTGCATGCCAATTTTCATCTTAGTTTGCTGCTATCACACACTAATTATGTGATTTCAGGATCATTAATTTTATGGCAAAGGATAAAACAATGGGGAAAAAAGAGAGGTCATTACACAACCAGAGATTGTTTTATTGACTTTAATACAGATCAACACTTCTATTGCTCATTTAACAGATTCATGACCAATATTTTGTCCTTATGGTCAGTTAGTTAGGCAACCTGTGGTGTTCTCTAAAATTAGATATTTGAGAATCTACAATTTAAGTGAAGTCTGCAGTGAACTAATTATATAGTAGCTGAGTCAACCTGGAAGTTACTTTGTTCTTTGGGATAATTTTGAATCAGTTTAAAAAAAAAAGAAGCTAAGAATAATTCTACTTCATACCATCATAGGAAGTTTTATATACGATATTGGTAAAAGTTCTTAATGCTTACATTAACAGTTTTTATACTAAGTATTGTTATTACTATCCACTCTATATCTCTCTCAAATATATTTCACATTTTATTCTATTCTATCAGAAAACATCAACACATAGACTTTATCTTAACAGCATTGACTAATTGCTACATGATTGCATT
Source organism: Urocitellus parryii (assembly GCF_045843805.1). Taxonomy (NCBI): domain Eukaryota; kingdom Metazoa; phylum Chordata; class Mammalia; order Rodentia; family Sciuridae; genus Urocitellus; species Urocitellus parryii. Next base: position 148,147,817 of record NC_135532.1, read on the forward strand.
TGGTCTCATCTTTTAAAATATTTTGAGTCCATTCTTATTTCCTAAACATTGTCATATCGATGCCTGAAGTCATGTCATTTGCGTTTTTTTTCCCCCAAGTAATTCCCCAGAATGTTCCTGTATTTCTGTCTCCTACCACATTGTTGTCCAGCATGGGATCTAGTTTTATTTCAAATTAGTGTTTTAAAATCTTTTGTTCAGATCAGTATTTTTTTTCAGACATAGTCATAAATGAAAGCTATCCCCAGTCTATTATTTTTGATATTACAGTTAAGGTGCAGAAAATTAAGTTCAGAAATGTATATGCTACATATTAGACTGTGCCAAAAGTTTTAGAATATGAAATTCTAACCTCAGGAAGATTACAATTAAACATGAGGCATAATATGAGGAGACAAGTCTCTATGCTTACGAATCACCTTTTTTTTTCTACTAATTTTGTTACCAGATATTCACTTCTCCTATTATTCTCTTTCTACAAAAAAATAAGGATCAGTTGGTGAACTTAAAAAATGTTGGCAGTCTTTATGTCAGATACATGCCCGTATCTTTGCATTAGCCATGTGAAGTTATTGTACAAACGTTCATATTCTTCTAAACCCTTGTGCCTTAAAGATCTATCCTAAAATACAATCCTATTACTCATCCTATGAGGAAAACATTTCTACTTTTTAGCCTTAAGGAAAAAAAAACAGAATACTGCAGCCCATTCTGATAATTATAATTAATAAAGAGTTTAAAAATGGACAAAGAACTAGAAAAGAGTTTAGAGTACAAAGGGCTAATAAAGAGTGAATATAGTGTATTGATAATAGAAATTCAATAGAAAAGATTATAACTTCTCAGTTTAAAAGATAGATACTGGCTGAGTATATACATACTGAGTATATACATACATATATACATATACACACACACATATTTAGTTTTCTACTGTTTCAATAACAAATTACAGCAAACTTAGTGACTTCAAATGGTACAAATTTATTATTTATAATTATTTATAATTTTATAGTTATGCAGGTCAGAAGTCCTACATAAACCTCACTAGGATATAATCAAGGGACTGGAAAGGCTTTATTCCTTTCTGGAGCCTGTAGGGAAGTATTCTGATTCCTGCCCTTTCCGGCATTCAGGAGCTTGGTTTGTGGTTCCTTCCTCCATCCTGGAAGCCAGCAATGGTGCACCTCTCTGACCTTTTGTCCTTCATTGTGTTTTTCAGTGACCACAGTTGAAAAGGTTCATCACTTTGAAGAACTCATGGGATTAGATTGGCTCAGGCTAATCCTTGGATCTCAAGGTCTATACCCTTAATTATGTTTTCCAAGTCCCTTTTACCTTGTAATGTAATGAGAACAGGGCATGGACAGCTTCAGGAGTCGTTATTCTGCTTCTTATATGGAGTTTACCCTCTAGTGCATGAGGGACAAACAAATGTCAAAAAGAGCAGGTGGGTGACTTAAATGAGTGAGATAGGCTGAGTGAAAGCAGTGACAAATTGGAGCATTCATGCTGATTGTTAGCACATAGGGGCTCCATGCTGCCATATATTTCCCTACTTCCAGAAAAGTGAGAAATTTGGATTATGTGAAATCTATCAGCTTTTAAATGTTGAGACCCTGTCTTTAGGTTGGTTCCCTAGAAGCAGACCCTAAGTTGAATAGTGTTATATAGTAGCTTATTTAGGAAGTCGGCCAAGTACCCTGAGTAGGAAATGGAAGAATCAGGATGAGGAAGGGGAAGAAACTTAACAATTTACAGGTACAATCTCAGGCAATATTCCTACAGACTGATTCCATAAGGGATCTCTGGGGAAAGTTATCTTTTATAGATATCCCACTGTAAAGAAAGGGAACTTGGGCTTTTATATCTGTGCAGTGATCAGCAATTGCTTAAGGGCTGCCCCAGGGCCAAACTTCCTGATATTACATGGAAGATCACCAATGGGAGTTCCCATGTTATTTTATTAGAAAAAATGTTTAAATCTCTAGCAATAAATAAAATGCAAATTAAAACTACATTAAAATTTTTTCTCACTTCAGTCAGAATGACAATGATCAAGCCGAGCCTGATAGTACATGCCTATAATACCCAGTGGCTTGGGAGGCTGAGGCAGGAGGATCACAAGTTCAAAGCCAGCTTCAGCAAAAGAGAGGCTGAGCAAATCAGTGCAACCCTGTCTCTAAATAAAATACAAAATAGGGCTGGGGATGTGGCTCAGTGGTTGAGTGCCCCTGAGTTCAAAAAAAAAAAAAAAAAACAATGATCAAGAATATAAATAATAATAAAGTAATAAAGGCTGGTGAAAATGTGGGGAAAAAGGTATATTCATACATTGTGGGGACTGAAAATTAGTACACTCAGTTTGGAAAGTAATATGGAGATTCCTAAAAAGACTAGTAATGGACCCAGTTATAGCACTACTGCACTCCTTGGTATATCCAAAAGAACTAAAATTGGCATACGATAGTGATACAGACACATGGTTTATAACACAGCAATTAATAATAGGCAAGTTATGGAGCCAGCCCAGGTGCCCATCAGTAGATGAATAGATGAAGCAAATGTGACACACACACACACACACACACACACACACACACACTGGAGTTTTACTTAGCAATAAAGAAGAATAAAATTATGGCATTTTCTGGTAAATGGATGGAACTGGAGAATATAGTGCTAAGTGAAATAAGAAAGACTCAGAAAGTCAAGGTCAAATGTTTTCTCTCATATGTGGAAGCTAGACCAAAATTAGGGTGAGAGAAATGGGGGTGGGACTTCCATGAAAATAGAGGGAAAAATCTGTGGAAGGGGAAGAGAGAGAGAGAAAGGAGGTAAGAGGAAAGGAAAGGAAAGAAAAGGAGAGGAAAAATGGGAAAAGGGAGGAAATGAGAATGAAATTGAACAAATTATGTTGTGTACATATATAAATATACCACAGTTAATTTCACCTTATTTATATCTGTAAAGCACTAATAAAAAGAATAGAGGGAAGACCAGTAGAGTAGAGGAAGGGGAACAAGAGGAGGGAGGAGGGGAGGGAAATAAGGGAAATTGAAATGGAGAAAATTATATTTCATGCGTGTATGATTATGTCAAAATAAACCTCACTATTGTTTATGTATAACTATAATGCAGTCATGAAAATATTAAAAAAATTAATTTTTTGACATGTATTAATTGTATATATTTATGAGATAAAATGTGATATATATTATATGTATGTAATAGAATTTATATACATATATATGTATATAAATATATAATTTTTTTGTGAGTCCCAGAGGGCACAGAAAAATCTATCATTTCCAAGGAAATTTCCAAGGATTTATATATATATATATATAAATCCTCATCACCTTACTTCCAGTTTCTGGTAACCCATTTTAATTTCTACTTCTTTAAGTTCAACATTTTAGATTTAACATATAAATGAGATTGTGTGATATTTGTTTTTCTGTGCCTGCTTTAGCATAATATCTTCCAGGCTCATCCATGTTGTCATATATGACAAAATTTTCTTCTTTTTTAAGGATAAGTAGTATTCCATTGTGTATATGTACCATATTTTATTTATCCATTGGACACTTAGGTTAATTATGCTATATTTTGATTATTGTGAATCATGCTACACTGAACATAGAAGTATAGATATCTTGTCAACATACTGATTTCAATTCTTTTGGATACATAACTAGAAGTGAGATTGCTGAACCATATGATAATTCCACTTTTTTTTTGAGGGACCTTCATACTATTCTTCATAATAACTGTACTATACTGTTGATGACATTGACACCAACAGTGTATAAGTTTTTCTTTTCTTCAGCTCTCTGTAAACATTGTTAATTTTTGTCTTTTTTTAAAAATAGCCATTCTAACAGAAATGAGGTCTGACAATTCTAATTCTAAATGCCCTTCTAAATCTAGGAAAGCATGTATGGAAGAGCTTAATAATGTCTTATGGCCAGTAAAAGGATTTATTGTTTAGCCACTGGAGTTCACAATTTATTATCGTAGAGAGGACATGAGAAGTGGAGAAGGGCAATGTTGGAGAAAAAAAAATTGGCGCTCTCTTTGCTCCTTGGAAAACACTGTCCATTGCCTAAAACTACATAACACTTGATCTTTGCAATTCAGAATCAATGTCCTCAGTGCCTTTGCTACAGCTTTACGCAGTAATCTGGCTTCCTTGGAAATGATAGATTTTTCTGTGCCCTCTGGGACTCACAAAAAAAGATGCTAGTTTTTGTTCATGTATCTTACAAAGCATTAGAAATAATCAGATGAGTTAAAAAGAGGAAGATAAACCACAGTGGGGCGGTGGTGGTGGGGTTGGATAGAAGTTCAGAGGATTAGACAAAGGGGAATGAAGGGAAGGGAAGGAGATGAGCAAGAACAAGAAAGACAGTGGAATGAATTGGACATAACTTTTCAATGTACATGCACGAATACACCATAGTGAATTCCTCCATGGTGTACATCCACAAGACTGGGGACCTAATTAGAATATGATTAGTCCATGCTTATATAATTTTGTCAGAATGGACTATACTGTTATGCATAACTAAAAAAAACAATAAAACATGAAATAAAATATCAAAAAATTATATTAATTAAGACCTGCAGGTAAATTGGCTACTTTTTCAGAATAAAAAGGAACTAATCTAGTTGATATTTTTTAAAAAATATTTAAGCATATATATGTGTCTTTGGTCACTCTTTTCAGTGAGATTTTCAAAGACATTTTGACTTTGAACAAACTTGGTGAACATTATTTAATTATAATCTACTCTTTGGCTACCTTAAGTGGGATGGAAATGGTACTAGAAAGTATTAATAGGACAGCTGAAAATTTGAGGTCAACATTTAAATTTTATTTTATTGTTCATAGAGCTAAATGAAATTGGAAAAAGAGAGCAGTTGACTATCATGTCCCAGAGAACATGTGGTGTTAGTCTGGGGATAATCTCATGAGCCTTATTAAGGAAAGATTATATGAGTATGTATGAAAGGTTTTGGATTGATTTGATTGTCTCTGCTTAGCCCAGTCATAATTATATTCTCACGAGATTCTGGATGCTGCAACCAACTGACCAACTGAACAATAGATTCCATACAGACACATTTGTCTTGTAAAATTCATGTCACAATTTTTTTTTAAAAAAACCTCTTTTAATCATTCTAAAACACCAACATCATGTCTGAAGGCTACTAGTATGCTAATTTGAAGACTGGCTTATAAAAAGCTTATAAAAAGTCAAATATATTTGTATGTTAAACTCTCAAAGTTTTCCGTAAGGTTAACAGCTTACAGTATTGGTCAGTAAAACACATACATATTGCTAATATCTCTTACTTTCTATTTCATCTTTGCATGCCAATGTGTTAGGTATGAAATTCTGTCCACCCTACCAAACAGCCATGGCAGAGAGAGTAGAGGTGACTTGGTCAAGAGCACATTGGGTGTTTTGCCCCCAGATGGTGGTGGGGTCAAAAGGTCACCATTTTGGGATTAGGGAGTCTTGGCTATAACTTTTAATAGTGTGTGAGAACACATGAGTGTTTAACCTCTGGATATCTGTTTCCTCAATTCCAAGATGAAGAGCTTGGATTTAGACAACTTTTGAAGTTTCTTCCAACTCTTGATGTTTGCCTCATTCTCTGTTCCTCCATTCAGACAGGCTGGAGACAGGTCAGGATAACGTCACTGTCTCCTCTCTTGCTCAACTGATTTATCTCACACTTGTCTGGTCATTTCTTTTTTTAATCTTAGGAAATCCTAGCTGGTGTCCTGAGTAGCTGGAATCTATAAAGGAAGGCATTGGACTTTCTTCTACTCAGTCAAGCTGTTTGTTCCTTCCACCAGTACCATAAAATCATATTTCTGTTTCCAATCCAGGATCTTTGCTTTGACTCCCAGGCAGTAAAGACAATTGTTTCTCAGGGCATAAACAAAGTTTCTTTGGCCACTTTCAAGTGGTGTGGTCCTGTAAGGGAAGGGAAGGGATTGACAAGTTGATATCTAGAGGACATGGGCTATATGGCTCTTCTACCTCCAGCAGATGGATCCTCCTAAAGACTCTGTCAAAGGCTCTCCACTGGGGACATGGATTAGTGAACACCCTTTTCTTTGAAAACAGGGATATTCTTGTTTTCTAAGTAGTAACTCCTTCTTTTTTGGATCACAGGGCTTGTTCAAACAGTGCAATATTGTATTCACAATAACATGTTCTTTTAGGGGTTTCCCCCCATGTGTCTTTGGTTCAGTGTTTTTGCTAGAATAATCGATAAGTTCTTATGAAAGGAATTATGTATCTTGCAGAGAAAGGGAAGGGAGGAAAGAGAAGAGAAAATGAACCACTTTCACTTCATTCCCAGGTCGTGTGTATGTGTGTGTGTGTCTGTGTGTGTCTCTGTGTATGCACAGACACACACACACACACACACACACACACACACATATATATATATATATATATATATATATATATATATATACACAAATATACAATGTATATATGTCATATTGATGGGGCATATGAAAAAAAGATATCCCCCCCTAAAGATTGTAAAAACCCACATTTGTGTCTAAAAAGCCACATATAGTCAGAAGGAAGTTGGAGTATGCTCCGAGAATCCTGACTTTTACAGCCTTGGCTTTGACTCTAGGCATTCTTCCCTTGGGGCCAGGAATTTGAAAGCTGTTTGAGATGGTCAGTCTCAAGAACATAACACAGTTGCTCAGCACATATTCCCTGCTCATTGTCTAAGTTGAGAACTTAGTAGGTTTAAAAAATAATTAAGTGAAAGAAAATTATTTTGTTTCATTTCTCCCACACTAAACTGATATAGAATAGAAGATATTTAGAGGAAGATGTCTTTCATAGCTGTGATTTCTCAACGTAGGCACTGCTAATATTTTATACTGAATAGTTTTTTCATTGTGTGTGTGTGTGTGTGTGTGTGTGCACGTGTGATCCATGTGCATTGAAGGATGTTTAGCAGCCTTCCTGCATTTTATCCCGTAGATGTCAACAGAATTTTTCATCCCCCAGTTATGACATTCCAAAATGTCTCCAGACATTGCCAAATGTCCAGTATGTGACATGATCTTCCTTGGTTGAGACCACTGTCCTACATTAGAGGAATCTTGGTTTTATACTATTCTATCACATTTGATATAACAGAGAATGGGTCGATGTTATGTGGAAGCCATTTGATCCACTCCAAGTCAGTTTGATGTAAGCCAATTTCAGCAAAATCCACTTGCCAAAGGAACAAATATAAAATTACTGACTTACCAAATTTAACCATATTTACTGAATTCACAGTTATTTTAAGAAATATTCTTTCTGAACACATTAAATGAATTTTCAAGAATATATCCATGTATGATATATCACTGAATTAGCTATCAGAGTAGCAGTGAAGGGTCCTAACCATGTTTGGTCCCTTGGTTTCTCAAGTGTCTGTCCTTCTTACATGCCTACTGAGATGCCTTATCAGAAAGGTATCTCAGTAGGCATGTAAGAAGATGTGTCTCTAAGAAGGATAAATTAACAGGTATGTTGGTGTCATTTTTTTTGAGGTAAAGAAAACAGAAGATCTCATCTCTTCTTATGTTTTATGCATGCATTCACAAAGCAAGCATAGGTGTCAGAAGCATTTTTGAGTAATCATGCTTCCCACACCTACATTATAGTAATAACTGGGTCTTTAAGGTAAAGTAACAGATAATATCTTCTTAGATGGAGTTCTCCTTGCTTGATCTCCTTCATTGACATATTCTTTATAATTTGCCCATATTAATTACAAGAATAGCATGTATTTAGATCCAGCAGGTGAAGAAATGCTATGGTACACACTGTATTCCAGTTAATGTATGGGCATTTTATTTGGGAAGTTTATAGGGGTAGGAGAAATATAGTTGAGAAGATGTAGAAAGGAAAAGAAAAATATTCTAGGACTTTACTTGTCAGGAAATACTTCTAAAGTTCCACCAGTAGATTGACTCCTTTGTACTAAGATTGGGAGGAAAAGGTGGGAGAAAACATAGTCTCTGAAAAGACAGAAGCATCATTTATGAGAAAAAGCATTCTGGGATGTCACTAAAATGTAAGTACGTTTAAAGCAAGGTTTATGGTAATCAAATTAAAGTAGCTTACCTTATCCCCAATTTTGCTTTGTGCAGTTTCAGTTATCCATGGTCACTCATGGTTCAAAAATACTAAAAGAAAAAATATCAGAAGAAAATAATTCACAAGTTTTAAATTACACACTCTTCTTGCATCATCTAGCTCTATCCAGTCTAGGATGTGATTCATTACTTCGTCTAACGTATCCATGGTATGTATCCTACCTGCTCATTAGTCACTTGATAGTGATTGACTGTTGTGGTATGGCAGGGCTTGCATTCAAATAGTCCTCATTGTGTTTAATCTAAATACAAGCGTAGTAATACTTACAATTTGTTTATGATAAAGACAAGTTGTGCCGCAGTCTGGCTGGGCACAATTCAGAAGCCACTTGTCAAAAGAAAGAAACTTTATTTTAGAACCACACATGCCAAACAAAACAGCTCCTCAGGAAAAACCCACAGAGCCCAACTGCCACCACTGGCTTCCCACAAGCCTCTCCACCTCCCACAATCCTCCTGCTCTTGAGGCCGATTGGCTGGGTCGTGTGGGTGGAGCCAAAAAAAGTTCCCCAATGAGCAGCTCTGTGGTCTGAAAGGTCGGGGAAACAGCCCAATGAGCATCACCACAGAGGAGCCAATCAGTTGGCAGCTAGAACTTGCTAGGGCCGCTGTGAGTCAATCATCAGCTGGCAGCTGGAAGTTTGCTGGCAGCTGGAAGTTTGCTGGGGCCCCTTGGCCTGTGGCTCTCAACAAAGTTGGAAAATGCTTTTTTTTTTTTTAAAAAAAAAGAAAGGGTAAGAGTACAAGATTTTAAGAAATAGACCACAATCACATCACTTTTATTATTATAGAATACTCTTACAATTATTTTATTCTATGGTTATTGTTGTTAATCTCTTATGTTGTCTAATTTTATTAACTATCATATGAAATTTTATAAAATAAATTATCATGGGTATCTATATATGAGGATAAACATAGTATGTATAGGGTTTGGTACTACCTGCAGTTTCAGACATCATTGAAGGTCTTCAAAATATCCCTCATAGATAAGTGGGGACTACGTTAAGTGATAGAGCATACATGATAGGCCATATGAATGGAGGTTATTGCAAAATCCTAGAAGCATGAAGCCCAGTCCAAAAGATTTCTAGGTAGGTTACTGGAATTAGAGATATCAGCCAGTAGATATGGGTAGTAGAGATGGGAAGGGAGGGGATACTTCAAGAGGAAGATTGTGGACAGATACAGGTCAAATCTTTCCTTATAGTTTTTATTTTTCAATTTTCAATTAGGATTAGCCTGATTGGCAAAACTTAGGGGAGCTGTTTCTTTTTTTTTTGTTTGTTTGTTTTTTTCTTTTCTTCTTTTTTTTTTTGTTTTTTTTTTGTTTTTTTTTTTATTGGTCGTTCATAACATTAAAAATGTCATACAAGAGGAAAGGAGGGGTAAGACAAGATAATACAAATGGAAGAAATGACTTACAGTAGAAGGGGTAGAGAGAGAAAAGGGGAGGGGAAGGGAGGGGAGGGGAGGGGAGGGGGGATAGTAGAGAATAGGACAGACATCAGAATACATCAGACACTAGAAAGGCAATATGTCAATCAATGGAAGGGAAACTGATGTGATACAGCAATTTGTATACGGGGTAAAGGGGGGAGTTCATAATCCACGTGAATCAAACCGTGTAATATTGCATGGAAATGGAAGGCGATCCTTAGGGGAGCTGTTTCTGATGATTGGAGTTTGTTGATTTCATTACTCACCATCATGTTACAGGTTTAAAACTACTTTACCAAATATGCTGTCACTTTACCATCTGTACCAGATACAATTAATTTATCATGCTACTTTTCTGGATAAGCTTAGACTTGGCTTTAGAATCCTCCTCATTGCAGGACTTTTAGCAGCCATCAGCAGATGACCACAGTTGGCACATGAGTTTAAAAATCCCACTTATCATCTCTGATGATTGGAGGCCAAGACCTATATGTGGTATCACTGATAAGTTATCCTCTAAGGGATCTCTGGTTAATAGCACTCAAAAAACGTCTGTCAAACTGAGATCCTTTTCATTGTTAGTGCCACTTTTTGGCACATACTTTGGAATACACTTGGCTGGAGAGTAACCAGCTGGGAAGGGTTTCCCTGATATAGCACATCACGTCATTTTTTTCTCAGTACTTTAGAAATTTCGAATCTTTTATTTGAATGTAGAGGACTTCAGACACTCAATAAATACTTGTTCATGTAATTTGCTCCAACTTATCACATCATCACTGATAATAAATGGTATTCAGAAAGTATAATTCTATACAACTCAGACCTCATTTTAATGAGAGATTCTTCTTCCCCCCTCCCCCGACATTTGGGGGGAAATCAGGAAGTCTACTCTTAATGGAATGATGTAGAATCCAATGCCACATGATTACTCTTGTGCAGCTTCAGAGTTGGTCTACCATGCTACACTACTTCATTATGGATTTGGATTTCCAAAGGCTGGGCTTTTAAGAATTTGGAAAAATATCCCTTAGCTTCATTTACATTGAAATCTTCCTTTCATAAGAAAATAGGCTAGCCATCATCTCTTAATTTATGGACCATCAAATTAGTTTTGTGTTTCCTATGCATTAAAAATTAATATTGTATTAGAATAGCCTTAGATTCCATTATCAAGGTCATGTTATTAGCTGTATTAAGCTCACTGTCAACTAGAATCTTTCACCTTTTCATAGGTATTGCTGTTAGGACACATTCCTTCTTTCTTGAACATGTACAGTTGATTTTATTTTATCCTAAGTACTGTTTACTTCATCCGCATAAAACTTCATGTCTTATTTTTAAGCCCAGAGAGAATGTTTTGAATTTCTACTGTATTGATGTAGATCTCCAAAATATTGGTCTCTAAAGATTTTATAAGCATGCTTTTGTCTTCATGCAAATCACTGAGACATGTAGGACAGGATAAGGCCAAATAATCCTGAAGGACATTATCTTTGCGGTCAGGCACAAATCCCCCTACCTCTGCCAACACCTAGCTTACATTTCTTCACTTTATCTATAAGCTTCTTTTGAAAGTTCCTTTTTTTTCTCTAAATTCTTTTAAAAGATAGCCTCTTTTATCTAAAAATTTTGTTCTTCAAAATTGTAAATGATATTAATTTAAAGTAATTTCAGCTTAGAACGGGGGATAGATCATTTTGTTATTAAGATAGAGTAAAACATCGTAAGCCTCTTTGTAAGACAAAGTGGTCAGTATACCTGGGACACAAGAGGAGAAGCCACTGACACAGGACAAGCAATAGGTAATGAAAGCTGAAAGCCCCAACTAAGGTGTGTGGAGTAAAAGCGGAAAGGGTGAAGGAAATATTATGCCTATTAGAAGGAAAAATCAACAGAGCTTTTTTTTTTTTTCACTTTAAGGGGGAATCCAAAATGACTCAAAATGAGAAATTTTGGATGGGCATCTAAGATTCTAATGTGCATAGGGTGTGAAAAGTAATAATTTGAGTTGTTTCCATTGAAATTTTTATAACATTATATCTCAGGTAGCATTTAATATAGAACAAGGGACATTATTATGAATGTCAATTCCATTTGAATTAGAAAGTACAGAGAAATACAGAATTTTTTCATTTATGATGGATCACTTCCTAACCCTGGCCTTAGCCTTCCCCTGGATCCTTCATCTCCAGCTCTCCAGGAGGCTGAAATAAGTGAGTCTAAAACTGAAAATGGGTGGTAATTGTAGCCTGGGTGAGAGGTTACGGTTAGATGTGGAAAGGATATTGAAATCATATTGAGGAAAACCCCAGAGGCCTTGTAGTTAAGACAGTAGAGGTAGAAAAGGACTAAAATAAAGATTAATTGGTCAGTGAGGAAAGAGAAACAAAATAGAATGCAAAGGAAACCAAGACGATGCTTTACGGTTGAAGAGAAAGGTCAAATATGCAAAATGTTACTCAAATGAGGCATTTGGATTTGTTAGGAGTGATATTAGTTAGGAGCAATATTAATGACAGCTTTATAGATAGGTGATAATTTGGTAGCATAAATAGCAACACAAAGTGGTTTGTGAAAACCAGGTGAGATCTGGGTGGATCAACAGGAGGATGTCTACATTGAGCCACTTATACATCTGTTGGGAGAGACCTGTGAATGTTTGAAGTCAGAAAAAAAAGAGTCTGACTTGGAGAGGGATCCTGACAAGTGAAAGAATTTTTCTGCAGTTTTAATTGCATGGAAAAGACATTTGTGGAACTGAAAAGAGTTGGAATTTAAAGGAAGGGATGAAATCTTATCTTTAAGATTGAGGAGAGAAGCTTTTTTCTCTGAGACCAAGTGACAGATAAAAATGAAATTGAGAATAATTGAGCCAGCTAATGTCAGAGCACTTCCAGTTCTTATTCTTAGCACTTCTCAAGAGTAGTTCCATTGATTTGAAGTTTGACTTTGCAATATTCTTTTGCTCATCTCCTTGTTGTCTCTATTTAAGACTTTGCTAGTTTATTCTGTGTGTGATGATCAACACCGTTAATATCCTCTCCTACAACTCTCTAAAATTCCCATTGCAAACGGGTATGAACAAGGAACATAGGCAGGGTCCCATTTGCTTAGACTTATTTACTGTAGGATCCTAAACATGTAACATTTGGAAGGTTTCCTGACTCCAAATATTTGTTCCACCAATGTAAGAGAGAATCCAATCTTACTTTTAAGAGTTTATGTTTTGTTTTCCCAAGTGCCTTTTAGAAGTACAAAAGGTTTGACTTTTGAAGGTTTACTACAAAATCTTTTATTTTAGTAAATACTTATGTAGTATTAAATTTCTCTTAGAATCTTTTCTTCCTTCCTTAGTTCTTTTTCTTCCATCCTCCCTCCTTTCTTCCTCTCCCCCTTCCTTTGTGCCTTCTTTCCTTTTTCCCCATTTTCCTTTCTTCCATACATAATGAGACTTTATGATGTGACAAGTACCCTGTGAAGCTGCAGGTACAAGGATGACTATGACCACTCAGATAACCTCATAGTAATAAAGAGGCAACTGGACATTAGTCCAAGGATAGAGTAGGGAAGTAAGCATATGACAGAGCTGTGCTGGTCAGTGCATTCAAGCTCAGGGGATTTGCTGGAGTGTAAGAAGGAAGGGTGATGTTATTTGGAACTCTAGATAAAAGGGGGTGGCTGGGAGGAAGATCCTAGCTGCCAACCCTGGTAATCAGAGGGTATCTGTCATGAGGTAGGAGCACACTAGAGCCATAGAGGATTCTTAGGTCTGTCAGGAACACAAGAGCTTTGGTTACCAGAAAGGCAGGCCATAAACCACAATGCCTAAATCTTGAGCTTGCATGTTTTTGTTTCCTACCAGAGCGCAATTAGCACACATCACTATGTATATCCAACCCAGTGTTAGAATATGAATGTTTCCATAAATCATGTCTCTATTTTCAAACAATAGTATCATAAATTTGCCAAGTTGATTTTGGAAGGCAGAATAGCCTACATGAATCAGTTTTATCTGGGAGGTTTAGATATAATCTCAATTAATATTGAACTTCAAATGGGATGTTGTCTTTTCTCCAGCAGTTAGTCCAATAAATATGGATCATTTATATTTTGACTCATCCTTAAGGCTTTCACTGCTAAGACCCTGGAATTATTGTCAATGGCAAAACACAAAAGGGGAAAGGGAAGGAGGGGACTGGGAAAATGAGTTTAAATCCAACATTTTCTTACTAAACACTTCCTTTCTGTTCAACTTTATTATTTTCACAGAACTATTAAATGTCGTGTTTGGAGTAAATGTCATTAAAAATCCAGAGGCAAATTAGAAAAATAACATCTGAATTTAATAAGAAAATATCTGCTTAGAACTTCACAGGCTGATGGAAACAGAGTTCTCTGTACCACCACCCCTCCCATGTTCCCAACTTGTCTGCTCTCAACCCTTCTTTTTCTCTCAACAAAAAACATCTACTGATAATGATTTTAACCAATGAAAGACAGCCGTCTTTACTGGCCTAGGATTTTATTAGCTGCTCAAGTTATGAAGAAAGAATGTTTTGTTTTTCCAAAAATGTCCTCCTTAGGACATGATGTAAACCATCTCTCAATTCGGTGACTTGAGAAATTGCACATGATATTTAACAGTTGCATTCTTTCTAAATGTCAACAATGTGCCAGCCAATACTCAGATTATAGAAATGGAACACTTTTGCTTTAGACACTTTTTAAAGGAAAAATCATTGCCCCAAACCCACATTTAACATACAATGAGAAATGATTTTAGACTGTTGTTAAGGGATCACTGAAAAATTCAGATAGCCTGAATAATGATTAAAATCAGGCCATGTCATTGTTGATGACCCTTTGGAAATATTGATATGAGTGTGCCACACGTTGTTATGGGTTTAAAATTATCTATAGTACTTGCTTTCTGTTACATCATAGCTTGATCTACAACTTCATTTTTTGTGTGTATGGTGCTGAGGATCAAACCCAGGGTTTCAAGCACGCTGGGCAAACACTACCACTGATTCACATCCCCAGCCCTAAAACTTCATTTTAATAATAATTCTACCTAATTGTTTTGATTCCTTCTTCAGATCAGGATTGCGAAACCAACCTTTGGGGAAATAGGGAAAAGAGACAGATAGTATCACCCATTAGACTACAGTAATGCCATGCCAGAGGAAAAAGACAAATCAGAAAACTATTACTGAAGTTTATTAAGAAAATGTCTGCTTAGAACTGTGGGAGCTGGTGGAAAGAGGATTCTCCGTACTACTATCCCCTCTATGTGCTGCTACACCCTACCCCCAATAATAGCACTAACTTTTCTCCTTAATTTTCCATTGAAATCTAGTGACAATGATCTTAACCAATGAAAAACAACTGTCTCAGGCTCTATGAGAGTCTAGTGAATCAAGAGGGCCCCCCACTTGAGGATCCCTGGTGCAGGAGGGCATGCAAATGGTTTGAAAATCAATTCTCTGTTACTCCCCCATACCAGTAGCCCTTCATATAGCTGAGAATGACTGCTATAGATATTTGTATAGAATTATAATTTCCTAGTTAATCACGGGCTTGTATATAAAGGGTTAAGCAACACCTCTATAAATTTATCACTGAAAATATTTCTCACTGTAGCTCAATGTTTCTTAAGACTCACTTAAATATGTTCTTATTAGGTTTCAGTTCAAGGAAAATTTGTTGTTATGATTTGGATATGAGGTGTGCCCAAGAA
Source organism: Urocitellus parryii (assembly GCF_045843805.1). Taxonomy (NCBI): domain Eukaryota; kingdom Metazoa; phylum Chordata; class Mammalia; order Rodentia; family Sciuridae; genus Urocitellus; species Urocitellus parryii. The sequence continues at coordinate 148,163,203 of NC_135532.1, forward strand.
AGTTCACGTGTGAAACAATGAAGGAATATTTAGAGATGACATGATTAGATTATGAGAGCTATAGCCTAATCAGTGAATTAATCCATTTGATGTATTAATAATTTAAATGGATTAATGAGTAGTAACTGTAGGCAGGTAGGGTGTGGCTAGAGGAAGTAGGTGTACTCTTGGGGGTTACATTATTGATTACATTATCTTGCTCCTTGCACTCAAGCTTTCTCTGTCTTTTGGCTGTCATGCACTGAGAAGCTTTCCTCCACCGCACTCTTGTGCGTGTGTGTAAAGTCATGTATGAATGTCTTATCTATGTTTTTTAACTATAGGGTCAATTTTGAAAGTGTAATGATCTCAGAAGACCTTTGTAGGTGATACCAAAGTGATGGTCTACCTCACCATGGGCCTACAGCTCTAGAGCTGGCTGACCATGGACTGAACCTCTGAAACTCTCAGCCAAAATAAACTTTTCCTCCTCTAAGTTGTTCTTTCAGGTATATTGGACATACTGATGCAACACTGACTAAAACATTTGTTTTTCTTAGTTAAAAAGAATCTTAAAAATTAAGAAAAATAGACAAATTAAGAATATTAATAACAACTCCAAAAAAAAAACACCATGGAGAATGGTAGAAAGCTTATCAAAGTTGGAGGCCAATCATGTTTGAGGTTTTCTTTGTGTCTTTGTTCTCAGAAAGCTCAGGTTTATATTTCATATTAAATTGCAGCACTTAACTTTCTCTTACATAGCTGATAAGAATGATCTGTCTTTCAGTTGCTCCCATTATTAGGCACTTAATCTTTTGTTCTTAATTTAACGTTGTTTCATATGTCATTGATTTTAAGCAATCTCAACTTTTTCTTTTTACATACAAGGCTGTAAATACTGTAATTAAAAATAAAATGTCTTCTATTTGTTCCATTTAAGAATACTTGTCTTGAAGTTTTCTGACACTGCCTTTTTATCACTCATATTTAATTATTCATATACTCTTTTAATTCTTTCTTTCAATATCCCTTTTCTTCCTCTTCCTCTCACCATACCCACTTACAGCATTCTAGTCTAAACTTACCTCATTATTGAATTATTGAAAGCTCCTCCCAATCTCTTTGCTTATTGATTCTTCCCTCCATCCTACCCTAAATGGGTGTTGGTCACCATTGTGTTCCAGTTGTTGTGTGCTTGTGATTTAATGACAATCAAGATAGACAAGAAAGACAGACATGCTATAAATGTAAGGGACACTGCAATAGAAATATACAGGGCACTGCTCTTGATCCAGTGCAGCGCACTAAATGCTGATGTCACTATTGACATTTTGTGCCTGATAATTGTGTTGTGAAGGACTGTCCGGTGCATTATAAGATGTTTAGTGGCATCCCTGACCTATGCTCATGCATACATGCTGCAACACTCTTCAGTTGTGACAAACAAAAGCATCTTCTGATATTGTCTGATATTCCTTGGGGTGCAAAACAGTCCCCACTCAAGAATCCCTGGTCAACTCTAGTCTGAGTGGGTTGGTGTGAGTTTATTGTGGAAACATTTCCCTGTGAACAGGTCATTTGGATTGAGAACTGAATCAGAACTGGTAGGAATTAATGTTGTGGAAGGAAGTGGGGAAGAAACCTTCCAGAGATAGAGCAGGGGTCTCAGTGTTCTAGAAAGAAAGCCTAATACCTCCAAGGCTCTGAAGAGGGAATAAACCTGGGATATTCCAGGAACTCAAAGAAGACCAGTCTGGACTACTATATAGATTGGGCTCAGAGTAACTACTGCTAGGTTTGAAAGGTATACCTATCTTTCTGGGTTATGTAGACCACATTCAAAACCAAGAGCAGTGGGAAATACTGAATCATTTTTAGCAGGAGAAGAGTATATTCTGAATTTAGTCAGGATAATGATAGGAATTAGGATGAAATAGAAGACTGGACTAATATTTTCAGAAATGAGGGTACAGCATGGCAGTTTTGTTGATGACAGTAATAAGTGTATTGGGTGTCTGGCTAATTGGCTAATGTCACAAGCCTTAGAAGGGAGGTACATGTATGTGAAGGCATGCATGGATGTCTCATCTATGTTTTTTAACTATAGGGTCAATTATGAAAGCATAATGATCTAAGAAGACTTTTAGAGGTGATATTAGCTCCCTCTCCCAATCTTGAAACCCAGTAGGTGGGGAAGTGGAAGTGATGCAGAAGATACAGCCACCATTGGAGAAGGTCATAGGGAGTTGTCTCATAGGGGACAAGGAAAAAGAGGGAGCATCTCTTAAAGAGGGTGAGTGCCTAAGGAGTTCTTTTTCTCATGAAACTTCTGTAGATACTGATGAAAGCAGGAAAAAGAGGAGTCGAATGTGGGGCTAGAGGAAGAAGAGGTACAGATGACTATAGGGCTGATAGATACCTTTCTGTTGGGCAATGAATGGAGGTGGGGGGAGCTGAGGATGGTGGACTAGTTCTGAGTCTATTGGGTGGGGCAATAGAAGGCATTTGGATCTAACAGAGAGACCTGGAGATTTTGGTACCATGAGGTAAATCTTCCCAAAACCCAATTTTATAATGCCACGGTCCTTCTTCTGATGCATCCAGAAACATGAGCAGGAAGCAAGACCTCTACAGCCTCTCCCTCAAAGCTTGTATTACACCTTTCTTCCACACGAGCTTTGCTTTGTGTGTCCTGGTACTACTGTTCTCTTTCCTTGTCCTCTCCCCTCCATCTATGCCCCAGATCTGTTTTTTTTTTCCCTTTAAATCCTACCCACTTTTAAAGACCTCACTCATATCCTGCCTCCTCAGTGGCACCTTCCCAGACCATGGTGTGCACAAGTGTTGCCTGCTCTTCTAATTGGCACTTCATTAAAAACTTCCTTGGGGCTTCTTTTGTGGTGCTGTCTTATATATTGTTGTTAAATTTTCAAGGGCATAAATTTGCTTATAAAATTAAATTGCAGCTTTTGCATCCTGGAGTGATGTGGTTGGTTGGGGTGCAATGGCCTGGTCACTAAGATGGAGGCAGAACTCACTGCTGATAGACATCAAAAAATCCAAAGGGGAAGTAGATAAAGTCCCAGGCAGTATCTCACAGCAATGAAAGAAAACAGTTCACCTGATTATTATTAAAGACTATGTTGAGTGAAGTTAAATGGGAGTTAGGCATATAATCTGGTTTCAATGTTCAGCTTTTTTTAAAAAAATTATTTATTCTAATTAGTTATATCAAGGTTCAGCTTTGACATCGGTTGGTTGACCTTATTGTCTGTGGATTCTATTAATCTTCCTGGGCCATAAATATTCATACTTACAAACTTCCACTGTATAAGTCACAGAGGACCTGGATGAATGCTTATAATTCACATCAAGTTTAAGATGTTATATAGATCATTTTACAAGTTCTTTATAGGTACATTTTGAGGTCTTTGAGGGAGGGGGGCAAGGAGTGAGCATTTATTTATTCATTTATTTCATACCAAAAGCTCATGATTACTTCTTTGGCATTTCTGATAACTGGGTGAAACTAGTGTATACTTTGGGCCAATTAGTAGTACTCTTACCTTCCACCCAAATAGCCAATTTTCCAATTGTGTTTGCAGCTTTGAAAGAAAAAGATAAAGTATTAAGATAGAAATACTTGTGTAGTCAAATACTTGTGTAGTTCAACCCTGTGGTCTCTTAGATCACTGTAAAACCATATTCTGTCCTTCTATTATGTTAGTCATGGTAGCAACCTTGTAGTCCCCAACATGTTTCCTTTTGCCTTGCATTATTCTCTGTAGAACCTTATGTTCTTGTCTTCTCTATCTGTGACTAAGAAAAAGAGGCCACATGGACTGTTAATCCCTACTGCTATAAGACAACATAAATGTTCCAAGTACACCCCAATTATTTGTCTCCAAGGGTTATCTCTCACCAAACCAGTGTGTCAGCTACAGCTATCATATTTTTGTGGGATATCATTGTTTTCCTGATGGCTTCTAATAGCCCCTGTCTGTTGTCCTTAAAAATCCATAGAAAAGGCTCATGACTAGCTCAGCCGACAGTGCCCATGATCAGAATTCTTGTGGGGCTGCAGATGCAGCTATGCCTGGATGTTCCCATGTTTGCCAACCATCAGGTGGCCGAGCTGGATTGCACTGAGAGATGAAAAGTCAGCTCTTTCTGCGTATCAACCACATTTTCCATGGGTCACAGAGTTTCAGTTTCTTTCAAGAACAGTTGGGCTTTTTAGGGTATCATCACTCTAATCACCGAGGTTCATACCCAGTTCAAGCAGCCAGGTGGTATATGGAACATGTTTCTCTTGTCTCCATCCCTCTCTCCCCAGCCTTAACCTATTTTTCTTTCTATCAAGCACCCTAATTTACTCTAGATGCAGTACTCTCTCCACAAAGCAGTTTTTAAATTACTGAAGTCATTGTCTCTACACATTTCTACTTGACCAGGGAGTCTTTGCTTCACCTCTCTATGAGGCCTTTTAGGGTATTTTTCCCAGAGTCAAGGAAGATCTGCTCCAAAGATGAATTCGAGTACTCACCCACCATTTATACTGAGAGGACAGTTGATTGCTATGAAATTATCATTTTCCTTCTATTCTTTCTATCAGATTTTAGGAGCTCTTAGTGTTAATTTCAAGCTTAAGGCAACGATGTCTTTGTCTCCAGTTGTTTTTGAAATAAGGAAGCTTCTATGCATGTTGCAGTTTGTAACTGTGTCTTCACATTAGAATCATTTCAAGAAATAGAGCTGAAAATATGTTGATGCCTAGGATCCACCCAAATCAATTAAATCAAGATGGGGATAGGGCTCAGGCATTGATGTGTGTGTGTACACATACACACACACAAATATATATAAATATATATACACACACACATACAAATATTTATACACACACACATACAAATATTTATACACACACATTATCTGCATATATATAATATATATGTTACCATATGTTGTATATAGTCATCTCCTCAGATTTGTAACTGATGAGGGCACAGTATCCTCCCTGCTATATGAACATTTAGGAATCACTAATTTTTTCCTTATTTGTCCGAGAAAGGCTAACTCAGACTAGCTATTCCTGTGATAAGTGCTAATTACTGAAAGGTTTGAGCTAGAGGTTATTTTCTTGCTATTGGGAGACACTATTGGGAGACACTGCCTCCCAGGGAGCTTCTCCTTGAAATGCTACGATTTCCCAGAGGTATGATTAATAAAGCAATCAACACATTTGTTTTATTTCTAATTATCCTGAAAATATTTTTGAGTGAATCAGGCAAGTGTACATATTTAAAATAAATTATACAATATTAGAGCAAGTGTTAACTAAGTTTAAAGCAAACACCTAGATCATTTTAGTTCTTTATTAAGCTGAGTTATTGTTAAAGATTGCTTAATATTGTTCTGTTTTTCTATGTTCATGCAGAATTAGTTCATTTGTCTTACTCAAAGTGGGTTATGTACAAATATCAGGTGTTTTTCAAATTTTGAGATCTCCCCTACAGGTTAAAACTCCTGAAGATTTTAATCCAGATTTTAATTCTCCTAACAACCATGTAATACTTTCATAGAAAAGACATTTGTTTGGTTTTTCAGTTTCTTAGCACTTTTCCCCTATCTGATTTCAGTTGGAGAAAGCAGAAAACCACAGAGAAAAGTTATATACTTTTGACCTTGGTAAAACTAGTCATTGTTTCCCCTCCTATGGAAAACTGTTTTAATTTGAGCACTTCTTCCAGTTCATGTTCCTCCCATCTGGTATTTTCTGTGCATTTATGTGTGCGGACACTCCTGTCAATCAGATCTATCCTAGAGATGCAGAAATACCCTGCTTCAGCTTAAATTCTTAATTACAGAAATCTTGGTTTACTAGGTTGTTATAATTAAGCACGTGGTATAAACATTTAACAATATATTTTAAATACAAAATGGTTTTTACAAAGCCCAACTGAAATGACTATTTTTTTTTACCAAAAGTATATTTTATCATAATGATATGTTTTTAAGAGCCTCATATTTTAAAGGATATTTTCCAAGAATATCAAGATTTCTTCTTTTCATTCCTTGGAACCTTTTGAAATGTTTAATCATGCATTCATTGATATGATCTAGAAATTAATTATATGTTTATAAAAGTTCACTTAATTGATGAAGTGCATGACAATAATTTTCCATGTTATTGTATAATTAAGTATTGGTAAATATTCATATTAGTAATGGAATATTGCTCAGTTCTTGCAGAAGTAAATCATATCTTTAAAGAAAGTATAAAGTATAAAAATTCACCATTGAAATTAAGTATGCAATGAAGATAAGTACAAAAGTTTAAAACAAGGAATTAGTGTGCTTGTTATCTTTCACACAGTCAATTAAAGGATACTTTTACCTTGTGAATTTATATCTTTACTCATCAGCATGGAATGATCATTGGTATATTGCAAAAATAGAAATGAAAAAAGGCTGTAATGCCTACATAGTGCACACAGTACATAGATCATTTTTGTTGTATCTTTCCTATTTAACTGTCTGAGCTATTATTATGCTAGATTTGCATAAAAAATCAGATGAGTCACATGATATATACAACTGAATTCGAATACTGTTGTCAACATTATTTTAAACAAGTAAATTGTTTTTTTTTTCCAACAATTTCAGAGTGTGACCTGAACTTGTACCAAAAGAGACAAATTACATTTTACCAAAATTTTACCAATCTTCTACATAGCCTCATCCCTTTGTCCTTAATATATTTTAATGAAACATCTACATATGCTTCCAAAAATTGCTCTGAGGGTGTACTACATGCAAAGTAAGAAGTTCTGTGGAAAAAGGATGAGTGAAACACACTTCCTCAACACAACAGATTATGTTCTAAAGTGTGGATTGAGACAACTCTTCTTTTACTTGTAATCTTTAAGAGAATATGTAAAATGTGATAACAAAATATAAAGCTCGTAGTTTAAAGAAAAGAGAAATATTTAGCTATGAGAATGAATGTGAGTCTAATAGAATATGAGATAGTTCATTCATGCATTCAATTATTTAATAAACATAGGCACGCATAAAATTTTAGGAGCTGGACAGGGCAGGATAGATCTTCAACAACTTGGCAGAAAGAGTTCCAAGGAAAATAAATGACATGATGAAGTGTTCCTGAAGGACATTCATCTAAATGACATATAATTTTCTATAAATCAGTAATTAAAGGTAAATTTTAATCATAGTTTTGAAGTATGCTTTAGGAAGGTCTTGAATTTCAGAACCAAGAGCTTAAATTTTATTAAGAGGTTTACAGAAACTCACTATAGATCATTGTATAAGAGAGACATTTGTTTTGGAAAAAAGGGACAATACAAATTTAATTGAATAATTGGACAGGTGAGAAGTAGGGAGACTGAGACTATTGGAATAGCAAGGTGAGAGATTGTGAATAGCTGAACAACAATGAGAATAAGAACAGAGTGGAGAGAGTGTATATTAGAGGGATGAAAGGTAGTGAAATTACTTCCACAGGTTAGATTACAGCTTTTCTGGTTATGGAGCTTGGATGGATGGAACCATGCTACCTACCATTTTCCCTGGGCCTCCAGCCTGCTCATGGTCTATCATGAGAATTCTTAACCTCCATAATCATGTGAACCAATTCCCATAATAAATCTTCACCCTTCTCTCTATCCATTTACCCTATTTTTCTCTCTGGAAAGTTCAAAAGAATATTGATTAGTATAATCTTCACATGTTTAAGGCACAGTAGAAAGGTAAGCCCAGCTGAAACAAAGTTGTCAAGGAGAGAGTGATGATATTGAAAGGAAATTTAGGGTCTTGATTTTATAAGACTTGTAGGTAGGTCACATTAGGGGTTTTTTGTTTTGTTTTGTTCCTCATTATGATGAAAAATTATTGAAGAGTTTTAAGCAGGGACTTACATGATCTCATATATATCTCAAGAAAACATGTTAGCTCCTGGGTAGAAAATGCATCATGGAGAACCAAAAGTAGAAGCTAGAGATGCAGTGTGGAAGTGTTGAAGGGTTCCAGGTAAGTATGATGGTGACCTTGGCACAGTGTCTGGCTCACATAGCAATAAAGAATCACTTTAGGAGAAGATTCATGAAAAATAAATGAATAAACATATGAATTCATACAAAAGCCCTTCACACAGTTGGAGACAGTTATCATGTTTCTTTCAAGCCTGCTCTCCTACAGTCTTCAATAGTTATGTTCATGTACAGACATCATTTTTGCATATTTAATTCTCTTAATAAAACTCTTTTTCCCATTTAATAGTTTAGAAAGTTAAACCCCCAAATGGATAGCTGGATTAGACTACCACGGAGTGGGAAAAAAATGTAAATGTTGCTCCAAAACTGAAGTGAGTCCTCCAGGTCATTGATGTTTATACAGCAGTCTAAAATTAGCCACCAAGAAAAAGGGTGAATTCATTCTCTTTTGCTTGGGCTGACACATCCATCTTCTCTTGAGACACTGGAGCTCCAGGTTCTTATGCTTTGGCCTTGCACCAGGGCTTACATCATCGAATCCCCCTGGTTTTCAGGCCTTTGGATTTCAACTGAATTGTACCACCTGCTTCCTGGTTTGCAATGGTGTATCATGGGACTTTTTGGATTCCATAATCACATGAACCAATTCCCACAATCAATCCTCTCTTTATTTCTCTACCTACCTATCTATTTGTCTATTGGCTCTGTTTCACTGGAGAAACTAAAGACAGGCTACTAATTAGTATCACTTAGCTACTTTGCCACTTCCTCTGAGTCTACCACTCTTTTGGCTTCCCTTATTTCCTGTGATTATGAGGGTATAGAGGCAGATTTGAAGCATCAGGTCATGTTGGATTAAGCTTTCAAGCTAGGCAGGGAGATCTATATGGAATTTCAACAGGCCAATGCTCTACCTGGTTCACTCTTCAATGTCAGTAAAATAAAAGCTTTATTTCTTCCTTGTCTTTCCAGGAACCCACCAGATTGAGTTTGCAAGAATAAAGCATACCCCAGTATCTGTCATCATCTTTGAGGAGAGATGAGGTGGTGTTCTATGAAAAGGGACATGCCTGCCTCAAAAACTCCAGAGTCCAGGATGACAAAATCTGATATAGAAAAAAATGATGCCCTCCATCATTCTCACCCATTATACACCCACACTCACAACCTCAGTGAACAGCATGCAGTAGGGTTAGAAAATCTACCGGACTGTCTCTGTTAGAGGGAAGTAGTAACTACTCAGGAATCATAACTTCAGGGTTCATAACATTTTTACTCTATAGGAATAGAACCAGTGTTATACTATAAATGTCTACTGAGCAAGTTTTAGATGCTTGAATTTTAAGCCCTTCTCAGGAATAAGTTATACAGGAAAGTGGGGTCCTCCTATAAAATAAAATTTAAAATAAAATCCCAGAGTTCCATGCAACTGAATAAAAATGCCCTACTTTACAGGTCAAGAGGAAAGTCTCTTCAGTAAACAGGATCCTACGTGTGGATAGCACTAACAAATAACTATCTATAAAAATGTCTGCATTTTATTTGAAAAGTAAAAGATATGATGTGTATGCTCCTTTTGTGAGTGTAAAGTGGATGGTTTCCTAAGATTTCCTCCAGTCTCCTTCAGAATCTCATGTGAGTTGGCCCTCCAAGTATAAAATAACCCATGTTCTTCCATTGTCTGGGTAACAAACAAAAATATATTCAGCTTCAGAGTAGCCAGGATCTTCTGAACTTTCCAGACCTCGCCGGAGGTTTGGCTGAAGTTATAGACCATCACACAAAAGAAAGGTATTCTCCTCATTTGAGAGGAATTTAAATTTCATTTAAAAAAATAGGTCCTTCCTAAATAGTCTTGTGGTCTGAGTTTTTTTGCTTGTGGTACATGCTGGTTTTAAAAGTAGCTCAGTTTTATTATATGTAAAAAACAATCTTCCAAGGAAAATAATAAATATATTTCTAATTTCGTACTTGTGGAATCATTCCATTGGAAAAAATTATGCAAAACCCTGGGACAGGTATCCAAAACCAGCTGGAAGTCCAGAGCAGTGGGGACGGCACTCAGCCTAAATGTTTTGTCTGCAGAATCTGACCTTCTTTAATTTTATTCCTTCTAAATTTTGTTTGAGACATCTCTGTTTTCTCCAACATTTCATTGGAGAATTCATTTTAAAAATTTGGTTAAGGATTATTTTTGTAGGCCCAGTCTAGAGACTCTTGAATAACTGATATAGAAAAAAAATGCTTTTTTACTTATTTCTCTTGCTGTTTGATGAATCTCCATTATAGGCTTTATAAGCTTTTTTTGTTTTCCTCTTTGTTTCTGGAAATTGAACCCAGCCTCACTCTGTCATTGAGCTACATCTGCAGACCTTTTTATTTTTGAGGCAGATCTCTCTAAGTTGCCAAGCTGGCCTTGACCTCCTGCCTCAACCTCATGCATAGCTGGGATATAGGTGTGTTACCAGGTCCAGCTCTAATTGTTCATGATCTTTATGGAGTTATGGATTTCTCTGAAAATATGAAGAAAGGTGTGATATAGTTCCCCTAATTCCCCAGGTGGTTTTGTTTTTCCCTCAATAGGTTCATGTTATTTGAAGGCTATCATGCACCTTGATTCAGCTTCTATTTCCCTGTGGAGGGCAGAGTTGAAAAATGAATTTGGTGTCTGTATTGCCTTTGTGATTTAATTTATATCAACAGTGCTTTTTTTTTCCCCCTCTGTCTTGGCATTCCCTAGATATACAGGTTATCAATTTATGGTTCCTCATCCAAATACGTTCTTCTTTGTGCTTTTATAGCTGGACTCCATAGAATTTCTCTTTTGCTGGTCAGCGTGATGTTGGGTTTTATTGATAAAGAAGGCTGGTAGGATGCTTCGAGACCTAAACAGAAAGGGGCTTCTCTTTTTGCTTCTGGTGCATTGCATGTTTCTTCCATTGTAGGACATTGTATGACAGTGGTGTTTGGGAGGCCCACTGACATTCATTCTGCAGTGAAATTTTCTAACTTCCAGCAGATAGTTTTCTGCACAGCAATTCCAGCCTGCTGGGCCCCCAGCAAACTTCCACTCTTTTTTTTTTTTAGTTGTAGGTAGATACAATACCTTTATTTTATTTATTTATATATGGTGCTGAGGATGGAACCCAGGGCCTCACACATGCTAGGCAAGTGCTCTACCGCTGAGCCACAATCCCGGCCTCAAACTTCCACTCTTGCCAGCAGCCACAGCTACTCACCCTTCAAAACCCTTGTGTGTGGGGGAGTATGTTTCTCTAGGTTGTTACGTAGCTCTGTAAGTGCTCTCCCTCTGTCCCAGACCTAGTGGGTGTTTTGAGTTGTTCCTTTCTGCATTCTCTCTCTTGACCTCTTTAGTAGTTGAGAACTTTTTGTTAGTTAAGTCATTACATTAAATTTTCCCTGTTCAAATTACTGATGTGGTTTCCATCTCCTGACGGAACCTTAGTATTTAATTTCATTTTCAATGACTTTTCCATTTTCAAAGAATATCATTTAGACTATTCATATCAACAAATTTACCTCCTCTCCCTTTTAAAAAATAAACTTTGGCAACAGTTTGTGACAGGTTCTGACACCTAATTTTTCTCCACATCAGGGTACTGGGAAGGATTCCCTTGAAGTCAAACATATGACCGGAAGAAATGAATACCATCTCCCTGTGGAAGCATTCAATGGCTAGTGCTCAACTCTGCAACTTATTCTCCAACCACTTTTCGTTGAATCCATTTGCCCACCAGTTTAATCTCTGCTGAGTCAATTACCAATATCTAAGGAATGGACCAATAATTGTCAGACAGGGTCCTTAAGAAATAACAAATGTCAGGCAAGAAAAAGATTGGGGTCAAATTAAATTATTAATTTCTTGTTAAACAGTTTGTTTCCCCCTTGTGAAGAGCTTCTGAATGTGCTTAATAGGTTAAAAGTGACATTCTGTAAGAAGGAATCACTAGTCAAGCATTTTTTTTTTAATCAAGGTACTCATAATTCCTGGAAAAAATAAAAAGTAAGTTGGAAGTGGAGTCCTATCAAGTGAGTGCTTCTGTGTGGAAATTCCAGGTATCAATCACTTCCATTTACATGGTCACCGGTCACCTTTTAGGGAATCCTTGCAGGTACCTTGAAGGAAAGGGTAGCTTATTGTCAGTGAATTAAAGCAATGTCTGCCACAGACTTCTATCAGATTTATCAAAACAATGATGATAACAGTAGTAGCAGCAAACAAAAATGGACTTCTTTTTCATGTGATATTGGTAGCCTAAAATTTAACAACAGAAAAGTCATGGGAGTTCAAATTAAATGAGTGATAGTTTTATTGCTTCTGTTAATTGGTTTGTGTTATTTATGTATAAGATCCTCAATAGACATGTATTACTGTATTTTTGATTATGTCTGGGATCAGGGGACATGTAAAGAATTAAATGATTAAATGCTTTGTCTCAGAAATTTTCATTGAGAGATTCAATTATCTCAGTGGTTATATGATAGCTAGTGGTTTGGAATGCTTTATATCAGGAAACATAATGTTTAGAATAGTCGCTGGCTTCTTTATTTTTGTTCTATTTTATGGGACTCTTAGCCTTTACATTTCTATCTTTGCATTAGAACTGTTTTTGCATTAATAATGAACACACTGAAAATATAGTATTGGTGCTCAAGAACTCAAATAATTGAGGAAAACTAAAGGGACTTTGAAACTGGGATTTTAATTCTAGTCAGTGAAAGTATAAACTTAGTTAAATCTGTTAAATTTTGGGGTCTTATTTTTCAATTATAAAAATGTTGAATTTTACACCCCTGAATTTTTAATAAAGATGTCTAATAATTTCAATTCCATATCATTGTAGGAATGATCTTATAATTAATGTGATCACATTTATGTGATTTATTTGTTCATTCATCATTTTTTTTTTTTTTGGCACTAGGGATTGAACTAAGAGGCACTCAACCACTGAGCCACATCCCCAGCCCTATTTTGTATTTTATGAGACAGGGTCTCACTGAGTTGCTTGGTTCCTTGCTGTTGCTGAAGCAGGCTCTGTATTTATGACCTTCCTGCCTCAGCCTCCCAATCTGCTGGGATTACAGGTGTGCACCAATGTGCCTGGCTCATTCCTCAAATATTTAATGAGTAAACTATCACATTGCTCTGCCAACTACAAAGCTCTGGAGATGGAGTGGCTAAGTCAAACTAGATCTATGGCACCAACAAGCTCATAGACTACTACTAAGCTTCAAGAGACTATCAATTAAGTAGGTTCTAGTAGTACAAATCATAATTATACCAAAACAAAACAAAACCAGTCTTGTTTTCTGTTGAGATGTGACAGAAGTTGACTACTAATAAAACATATTCACAGAGAGATGGGGAGATTTCACTAAGGTCATTGGAATGACTGGGAGTTTTTGCTTTCAACAACTTGAATGAAAGGCCATTGTTGGTATCATATCAGGACAAGAGAAATGAAATTGTGTGTCTTTAAACTGGAAGCAACTTGCACAAAAAAAGTATCTACTCATACCAATCAAAATGAGTTGGTGATTTCAATCAATCAATATCAATCAGAATTCAAAAACACCTGTGCAAACATTTATCAGGAAATGATTGAACGATTTATGACCGAAATGAAATGGCAGTCATTTGTTGATGAAGGCTAATAAAAGAAAATGGTCACATTTCAATTTTAAAGGGCCAGCTAGATGACTAAAATTGACTCTGATGATAAAAAGGAAAAAAAAAATATTTCCTCATTCAAATATTTGGAGTTGGAGGTAAAGGAGCAACATTTTCCCAGGGCAATCATTGTTAAATTTTGTTGTTGTTGTTTGTTTTAAGAAATGTGGAGGAAGCTGTTGCACTCTTGTTTCTAGAGAACCTTCACATTGCGCAGAGAGAGGATTCATGCCCTTATTTGTTTCATGTAAAATCTATTCCAATTGTCCTTCTGTGCTACACAAAGCTCTGCCTAGAAAAGGAGGCTCACTTGTCCCACTCCTATATTTTCTCTACCCTGGAAAAGATAAAGGGAGACTCTGGAGATAGCTTTGAAGTGATTTCTTCTTTCAGAATTTTTAGTTTATGGGGCATTTCCGGAAGCTTAAAACCAAGCATGTCATGGTATGTATAGGTCAGGACTCAGGTGGGCTCCATGTTCCTATGCATGGAGCAAGACTGCCCCCTACGTGTGCAGGTAGAGCAATTCTCTTTAGTTACCTTAGCATTAACCTTCTTCTTCATCTATTGTCTCATCTTCAGTCACCATCTCTCTGTGTGTATTAAGGATTTTGTGCAAATGATGCACATTGCTGCACAGGTACTACACAGAGGACAGCAGCCCCAATTTCAGGCCAGATTTATTAATTTGTTAAGCAGATATTTATTGAATGTAGAGTAAGTGCTAGAAAACCTGCTATGCAGTGAGGATGTGTGAATAGGACAGGATCACACAAAGACAGTGGGGAGGGAGTCAAAACCAAACCTGCTTAAATAGTAGCAGATTCAGATAAGATTGATGAAGGAAATAAATAAGATGTTGCCTGAAAACATTGAGAGGGGAAATAGTTTTAGGCAGGCTTGTCTATGGAAGTGACATGGAGACAATGTTTTAGCTGAAACTCCAGGATGAGATGACAAAAACCAGCACTAAGTGGAAGGGTGGGTCAGGCAGAGGGCAAATGAAAAAAAATCTCTCAAAAGAAGGAAAGATCTGATTGAATTTTTAGAAGTGAAAACAGACCAGTGTAGCTGGTGCATTGTAAACAAGGGAAAAGATGTCAGGAAGATTTGAGACTGGAGCCTGGCTGGGCTTTTCACATGGGTGGCTCTTATATGTTCTTTCCTTGCATCTTATTTAAATTCAATTGGGAATCATTGAGGGTTTTAAGTTGGGGATTAATCTAATTCAGCTTTTCTTTTAAAATCTCTCTTGTTTCCATATGGGAAATGGACTGGAAAGACAAGAATGGAGGAATATGGAACTGTAAGAAAGCTGTCCTGTCATCCAGATAAGAGATGATGTTGGCCTGGAGCAGGAGGAGGAGGTGGAGATGGACAGAAGTGGATAGGTATTTGTTAGGCAAAATGATTATATTACATGTTATGAAAAGAGATTTGAAGATTGTACATTAGGGATAAATATATAATTCTTGCCTGTCAAACACTAATAAAGATAATTTATAGATTATGTGGTCCAAGCCTTTTATTTTACAAATAAACCTAAAACCTAGAGAGAAAAACACTAGTTAGTAGGACACTATCAAAACACTTCTGCTGATTACCTCTTTGATGCTTTCGCACTCACAGAACATTGTGAAATACCACAATAAAATTATGGGATATTTGCCCATTTTAATAAGCATGGTTGTAACATCAGGTAAAAACTTATAAGATCTGTTTGTCCTGAATACTATTCATAAAGAACAGGTTGAGGTTGATTATTATGGGACCAGCCATAGAAATATTTAGATGGTTTAGAACAGCATTTTGTACCATAAGTTCATTTTCTCAAGTATCAAGGGAAAAAAATAGTGAATTAATATGCAGATCTTTAGCCTTTTTGTAACGTAACAGCAATATAAATAGGCAGAGAGAAAGGTGAGGCTGTTAGAAAAGGCTGTTCCCTTTCTGGGACCCTAGTTGTTTTTGGCTTCTCTTCCTTTTGATAACTATGGCTAGACCAGAGTATTTAAACACCAGGAAATGGAGGATTCAGCTGAGGTAAGGATGTCAAGTACAGAGTTTCACACAATGTTGAAGGTAAGGCTAGCCTTCTTCCTGAACCAGCTAGACAAATAAGTGTTTTTTTAAGATTGTCCTCAATCTCCAAAAACAGTCATCTATCTCTACTGACTGGAAGTCTTATCTTAATTGTGGTCATCTTATTCTTTTAATATGTCAGTGTTGCTGCCTCTCCACCCCAATACAGTACCCTACTTTCCTAAATGCCTCAATTCATTGAACTACTCTCTTTCCTCAATTCTGCATATAAGTGACCTCAGTAAGGTACAGTTTATACCTGTCATTAAAAACGATGAGTTAGGCAAATGGCAAACTACCAAAGACAGGAGGAAAACAAACAAAAATGAAAATTAAACCCTGAAACATATGTGATTCCAAGGTTTGGCTGTGATCTTTGTTGTCAGTACATTTTTTTTGTTGTTGTTGTTAATCATCCTGTTCATCATTTCCAGAAATTATAGATTCATACTTAACTTCTGTTCATCTTTGAGAAAAACCATGCAAATATCCTGTCACAATCATAAAGGAAAATGGGTATTAAAGTTCAAAAAAAATTCCTGGGTAACTTAGATCTGAAGTCCTTTTGTTTCCCTCTCTTTTTCTTTTTTTCCTTTTCTCAGTACCAAGGATTGAACCCAGGTGCATTCTACCACTGAGCTACGTCCCCAGCCCTGTTTAATTCATTATTTTGAGACAGGGTCTTGCTAAATTGCTGAGACTTGTTTTACACTTGCACCCTTCTGCCTCAACTGCTCAGTAGCTCGGATTACAGGTGTTTGCCAGTGCACTCAGCTGTTGATTCTCTTCTTAATAGCTAGATTCATCACATAAAAAGTGACCAAGGAGAACAGGTCCTGCCTACAACATGAACGCAAAACTGTTAAACAAATCAGGCTCATTTTCCTCTTTTCTTATGCCATTACCTTCACATTATTGCTTATGTAATAAATGAGGTCAAATAAAAAATATGAGGTATACTCGGTAATGGAAAGACAGACAAAAAGAATTCTATTTAGGGATGGAGATATAACTCAGTTGGGAGAGTTCTTGCCTTGCATGCACAAGGCCCTGGGTTCAATCCTCAGCAGCACACACACACACACACACACACACACACACACACACACTCTATTTATTATCTTTAAGTAGGTTTACATAAACCCCTATATTTCATAAAAGTCAGTTTTGGCATATACCTCCTGATTGAATAAATTAGATGTGAATACTTGATTTCTGTTTGCATTAAGTTCAAGCCAAAATGAATTAAATTTCTCTAACCTTGTATGCAAAAAGTTATGGTGGTAGTCCTTGTAAATTAGTGCTACTATTATTAGTTTCATATCTATTTTTGTATATACTAGAATGATTATGATGTTCAGGCATGGGATAAACAACAAAGCTTAAACTTCAGACAATGTATACGGATTAAAAACTAAATCAGTGGAACAATCTAGAACAACCTAGATCTAGAAAGTCTTTATCAAATGATTCAATGACAAAAATTATAGTAGAGGCTTTGTTACAAAGTAAGATAATTGTGGAAGTTATGTGGAAATTCTATGTGGATTGATATATAAAGCCTTTTAATATCCTGGTTAAGAGGTATTACATACTTGGAAAAGCAGTGAAAAAGAAAAAACTTGAATGCATTTATAATCCTGTATTTTTTGGAAAAAGAAAAACTAAACAACAACAACAAAAAACCTTAACTAATTGAATAAGGCCAGGTGTTATTTTATCTTGCTGGTGGCTCCATAGTTGTCCATTCTAATTTTTACTATTTGCTTAAAGTATTTTTTATTAAAAAAATTTGAAGGGCAGTATTGTTTTTCCTATCTTTGTTTTTTCAATTTTAGAGGGGCATACTGAAATATGCTAAGAGGAACTTATGATATCTGGGATTCTTTGAAAATACTTAAGCATTAAGAAGAAAATAAAAGCATTAAAAGGATAAATAAAACAAATGTGGAAAAATATTGATATATATTGAATATAGATATAAGATAGCATGCATATACATTTTTTAATTTCTACTTTAATCAGTAGAGTATCCAAGTGTATTTGGACTAGCCTCTGTGAACTAAGCATTCATTAAAATTTCAAATACAATTCAGTTGGATAGCTCTCTTTCTTTTATATATATATTTTCAGACTTAGTCTTTCATTAAAATATTTTTTACTTTATTTAACATTTATTAATTAATTTATTTTTATTTATTTAATTTATATATAACAATGGAATGTATTACAATTCTTATTACATATATAGAGCTCAATTTTTCATATCTCTGGTTGTATTCATAGTATACTCATACCAATTCATGTTTTAATCATCTACTCTGGATAATAATGATCATCACATTCAACCATATTAATTACTCATGCCCCCTCCCTTCCCTCCCACCCCTCTGCCCTATCTAGAGTTCCTCTATTTCTCCCATGCTACCCCTCCCTAGCCCACTATGAATCAGCTTTCTTATATCCAAGAAAACATTCGGCATTGTTTCTTCTCAGCAAAAAAAAAAAAAAAAAAAAAAAAATCTGTGAGGTGAATAGAGAGCCTATATCTTGGAAGAAAATCTTTACCCCACACACATCAAATAGAGCACTAATCACTAGGGTATATTAAGAACTCAAAAAGCTAAACACCAAAAAAACAAATAACCCAATTAATAAATGGGCCAACAACCTGAAGAGACACTTCTCAGAAGATGATGTGCAACCAATCAACAAACATATGAAAAAATGTTCATCATCACTAGAAATTAGAGAAATGCAAGTCAAAACCACTCTAACATTTCATCTCACTCAAGGCAGCTATTATGAATACAAACGACAATAAGTGTTGGCGAGGATGTGGGGGAACAGGTACACTCATACCCTGCTGGTGGGACTGCAAATTGGTGCAGCCAATATGGAAAGCAGTATGGAGATTTCTTGGAAAATTGGGAATGAAACCACCATTTGACCCAGCTATCCCTCTCCTTGGACTATATCCAAAGGACTTAAAAACAGCATACTACAGGGACACAGCCACATCAATGTTTATAGCTGCAGAATTCACAATAGCTAAACTGTGGAACCAACCTAGATGCCCTTCAATAGATGAATGGATAAAAAATAAATGTGGCATATATACACAATGAAATATTACTCAGCATTAAAAGAGAATAAAATCATGGCATTTGCAGGTAAATGGATGGAGTTAGAGAAGATAATGTTAAGTGAAGTTAGCCAATCCCCAAGAACCAAAAGCATATACATATTTTTAATTCAGAGAGAATACATTATCTTAAAGCCATTGGGACAAGGATACTTAGGCAAACACAGAAAGGAATTAAAAATAGACTATTTAAGGATATTAATTAACATATATTCTTTTGCATGATTCTCGGTTTCTAAAAGTTTCAATTTATTTTGCTAATATGAAATGTTCAAAAAGTTTAGTAGTCCATTTTTTGAAGATTAGCTAATACAATTAGTGACAAGTGAGACTCCTGAAAAATTCCAGCTCTTTGCTTGTGTAATCCCTACTGGTTTACTGCACTATAATTCCTCAGCCATCGCTTAAGCCATCTCCCAACCAGCCCTGCATCACTAACCTGCTTCCTCCAAATGAAGACTTTGACCATTGATTTACCTTAAATCTATTTTCTAGGGGAAAAATGAATAAGAGTTGCTTTAATGGGAGTGAAGTGAGAAATATTCTGAATAGCGTATTTGAAATCCCAAGAATATGGGGGAAGTCTCAGCTGGACAGAATTCCAGGATTGGTGACCATTTACCACATTAATGTCTGTGATTAATAGGTAGTTCAAATATATTTATCAGAGCTTATCCAAATAACCCTTCTTTTTTCACTTATGTGCTATTTCCTAGTTTTCTCCTGTAAACACTCTTCATATAAGAAGTCACTGCAATATGTAGTTAGTTTAGCTCTTGGAAGTTTTTATTAAGAAAATATTTGCACATAAAATGAAAAGACCCTGCTATTTGGAAATTAGCACACATCTTTTATCCTGCCCAAAGGCAGGATAAATCCTTTATTGTGTTTCCTTAATTTTTCCTATGTCCTGTATATTTTGGACCTGACAGCATTGCGTTGTATCCTGTGTTGGTGTTTCTGTTTTGGTTAACCAGACTATGTTCAGGATTCAGGACTTTTAGCGCCCATCCCAACGCATGTTAAATCAATTATGGAAGCACAGGGTAGAAGTGAAAGCATTTCTACCCAAAGGTCCTGCTAAAGCTGTTAAATTCAATTAAATACAAATTCTGTCTTCAGGATTAGAGTTTTATATTCCAAGTCAAAGCTCAGTTCCCTTTGTTCTTCCTTGTACTCACACATGTATTCTGCCACTGAGGCTGTGGGTCCCGCCATGCTGTCAACCCTTAAAGACACAGTGATTTGCAGCCCTCCTTCTGAGAACCTTATTACATCCACTAGTTGCATTTGGAAGAATTTTGATGGCTACTTTTTGAGTCAGGGGTGGGGATAGCATTTTTTGTTGGTTACTACAGGAGGGATTGGGGTTTTGAGTTTTATTTTCATACCAGGGTTGGGTTGCTGAGCCGGAAATCAAATTAAAACTGGCACGTCTCTGTGGTTTTCATTTGCTTTTCTTCCCGCCATGGGACAAGCTGGCACCAAAGTCTTATTTTGAAACTCTGAAATTCAAGCCCTAGAAAATCAGTGCCAATAGTGTAAGTTGAAAATGCTTGGTTTGAATTTCCATAGGATTGTTGGGACCCAGAAAGAAGGGTTGCATCAGTTTGTCTCGGCCACCAGTAGCTTCTTCATTCAGGTTTGTTAAGGAATTTAGGCATTATCTTATAAAATGTTTAAAGACTAAACTTGAATCAGCCGTTTCTCCACAGCGTAGAGTACCTTGTTTATGGGAGAAATACAGGTATGAAGGCCAAAAAAAGAAAGCTTGGGTTGCTGTACTTCCAAGAAGAATTCGGGGCTATTTTATAGAAGGAACAGAGGAAATTGGGATAGCTGGATCTGTTTGATCGGGGGCATTGGGAAAAAAATGGATGTATTATGAGCAGAGTTCTCTTTGAATATCTTAAAGAAACTTAAGATTTAAATTGCATTTAAATTTTTGAAAGGGTTAGATCCCTTTTTTGAGAAGCATTTTAAGGATTAAAATCTGGTCAGGTGCAATAGCACACACTGTAATCTCAGCAGATTGGGAGACTGAGGCAGGAGGATTGTAGCTTCAAGGCCTGCCTCAGCAATTTAGCAAGACCCTAAGCAACTTAGCAAGACCCTGTCTCAAAATAAAAAAAAAAAAATTAAAAAGGGCTGAAGTGTAGCTCAGTGGTAAATTGCTCTTGGGTTAAATCCCTAGTACTGCCTTCCTCTACAAATACAGTAAAATAAAATAATATCTGATGCCAGTTTGGATTTGTTCTTGTATTAAACTGCACAGTTTGCCTAACATCCTAGCTTCTTATTTAGAAAGTTTTAAATATCCCTTTTTATTAGTTTGTCTTCAATAATAAATTTTGAAACTGGAAATATCTCCAATCCCTGTCAATGTAACAGGAGATTTAATAATCTTTCTTTGTTATTTTTTTATCTGATATTAGATTTTGTAATTATAAATATTTTCAATTTTAGGAAGTATAATATGCTGGTGATTAATAAAGGATTTAGAACAAGTCATGCTCTTTGTGACTGCAATCCAGTGAAATATTTACATGTGAAAATGAAGAATAGGTAAGAAGTAGTGTTTGGATACTTGCAACTATGAGATTCCTTGTATTGATCTTTTTTTCCCCAGAAATACTATATATTCAAAATATTTAAAAAATAGTCATGGATGATGAATTATAGAAAGGAAAAGTAAAATGGAGGGAATGGTATTACATTTATTATATGAAATAATGATCTACTATGTTGTACAGAATGCCTAGGTCACGTTCAATTGGAAGAAATAAATGGGAAAGCAGTTGATGTGCTTTTAACCATTCCTTTCCAGATAAATTGCCTCTGGGTTTATTATTTACAGTTTCATCCAGGTATGAATTTGAGAGAAGGAAAATAGACTGGTGTTTTCTATGGATTAATGGTTTTTTTGGCCTTGAACAGACTTATCTAGCCTTCACAGAAGCACAGATGTTGCAATTCAGTAGTGTGATAAAGGCTCAATTTTTTTCCTCAAAAATAAAACTCTCAAGTTTATTTTATAGACAATAAAAGATCAAAAAGCTTTTCGTGAAAGGTGGTCTGATGAGAAACCTGAAGCTTCTGTTTAGTGTCCTTCAGCCAATATGTGGTTTATCATCACCTCTAGGACATATATTTGAAGACATACAGGCCAACAGGGACAATTAGACAAGTGTGAGCTTTGGACCAATTATACCTCACATGATTTAACAATGAGTGATGTCAGCAAAATCTCCCAAATTAGGAAAGATGAAAGAAGCTCTCTATAATGTGCCAGGTCTGAGAAACAGGAGTGTTTGTAATCACACATCTTTGCCTAATTTCATTAAATTTCCCTGCTTATTCAAGTCGGACTCAGTATACATTCTAGTTCTACTTCCATGCAAAGCAGGAAGCTGTTGGTTTATTCCAGACTGGCTGTTGGGTTAGTATCTTTTGGACGAAAAGAGTTTAACCAGGAATTGGAGACTGTTATTATTTTGTTTGGGAAAAGGTTAAAGACATCACTTTAAGTATGATTAAAACATTTTTTTAATCAATACATTATAAAAACTATGATGTTTAAAAGTGGAAAGAAGAAAGTTTCTGTTTATTTAGGCATCAGTGTGGTCTTGCTTTCCACATCAGTCCTCAGAGAGGAAGTGGGAAAGGAGTGGAAGTCACATTAATCATGCCTAGAACAAGAGTCCCTGGCTAAGCCCAATTTAAATTTTGTGCTTAATAGATAATATCAAGGCCAAACTAGGCACTTTTAGGTGAATTCAGATTTTAATGGACTTTAGAATCAAATGATTTCTGAGAAGTTTTAAGACTAAAAATAAGACCATGCTGTTGAACTGAAAAGACTAAAGCTAAAAAATCCTAATTTCCAACAATGGCAGTGGGGATTGGAATGGGACTTTAAGCTAAAGATGGTTCTCACCCTCAACTTCAGGAAGGACTTCAGCTCTTACCTGCGGGCAAATATTTATCCACGTCTGAAAAATCTCTTCAGAAAAAGATTCTGTTTCATTCCTTAATTAATAAAAATGATGCCACAGGAAGAATTTTCTATTTCAAACTCCAAATCCCTCTGTTTTAGTAGAGTTCACAAGTAGCTGGTTATCCATCCTATATAATTCTGAGACAGAGTACAAATAAAAAATTAAAGCTCATGGATGTTATTATAAATGAACTGACAAATTGAATCAGGAATATTTTTCAGTTTTTGGAATCCTTTTCCTCCTATAAGCAATAGTTTCCTGAAAAAGCATTATAAGTGCAAGTGCATTTATTAGTGCATTGGTTAGTCTCTATCATCATACCTCTCAGAGGTCGTTGAGGGTCAAATATGCCATCAGATGAAAAAGTGCTTGAGAATCCCAAAGTTCTTTTTGAAAGTGAGAGATTATTTCAGTCTTCAATCCTAATGAGACGTTTCATTTTAGGACAGTCATTAACCTCACTAGATCTCAGAGACTTCATAAGGAAATGAGGAGTTGGTTTGAATGATCTTGAGGGTCACTTCTAGTTCTAACATTCTATAACTTAAAGAGTCTTTCTTTTCAGTTAATTCAAGTCCTTTCTTTAAAAAAATCCCAACAGTAGTGATTCCTGAAATTATTTCTTAAAGTCATTGGGCTTGGGATATTTGTTATTTTAAACAGTAGGTCTTTCTTCTTAAAAATAATTTCTGTTCTCATCTAACCTGGGTTCTTTTGGGTAAGCTTTACGAATCTTGTGCTCCTTCCTACTTCAAAGGAAGGCCAAAATTTTCTGATGAAGTCCCAATTATGTACCAAACATGATCAAAAGGATCTGGCAGAATATATTGCCCACAGTGTTCAGGATTTTCACATTCGATGCTGGGTTGGAGATTGGTTTTTGTTAAGTATTTTCCAACATTCGTTGCTCTTAATTGAACTCTGAAGGCTTGTCTTGGCACCTGATTTCTGCCCTCAGCAAGTCTGGGAATGCTCCTGGATATGGGCTGTTAGGATTTCTTACTTCAGGACAACTCAGATTTTTCTCTTAAGGCTTTGCTGGAGCAAAGAGACCATCTCCTGCTGCTTGATTGATGCGTAAGCAGGATTTTCCAAGATAGAGATTGCTGGTGCATAAGGTATAAAACAAACCCACAATGGCTGCCAGGGAATGTGGTTTTGGGACTGAGGTCATGCATTCACATCTCTCTATTCCTCTTGGAATCAATTCTTCTAACTCCACTTCAGTTCACTCTAGGAGTTAGCTGACAGAATTAAGCAAAGTAATGAATGACAATATTTTTCTTCTCTTAAAATCTGTTACTCTTTTTCAAGATTTGTAAGGAGATGGTTTGAAAGTTCTTCAAGGTTTAAATGATGACAAAATTTAGTTCCACTATCTGTACTCATCTCTCATAAGGCCAGAAGTGACCTTTTAAAAATAAAAATAAGTTTATAGGAAAATAAGAAACCTTATATATTAGCTTGCATAAAGGCATGGTATAACACTGATTAATTCAAACTTGTCATTGGTTAAACATCAGGACATAGATAGCGTAGGTTATCATAAGGGAGAAAATAATCTCAAGATTCCTTAATAGTATGAAGACTGTTTGATATCTGTTCATAATAGAGTTCTCAAGAGAAACAGAATCAATAAGACAAATGGATCCACATACATGTGTATATGTATGTATGTGCATATATAGGCACATATATAAAATATATGGTATAATATATGCTTTGTATACATAAAATATATATGATATATATTAATATGATACATAATAAGGTGTTGGTTCATGAAATTATGGAGGCTAAATCCTACAATCTGCCATATGCCATCTGGAGATTTGGAAAGAAAGTGGTATGTTGGAAGGTTGAAGAGCAAATATTACAGATTTCAGTCTGAATCTGAAGGCCAGAGAGTCAGGAGTGCTGTGGATGGAAGAAAGATCTATCTCAAGCAGAGAGCCAGTGAATCCTCCCTCCTCCACCTTTTTGTTCCATTCAGGCCCTTAACAGTTTAGATGATACCCACTCACATAGAGGAAGGCAATCTGCTTCATTCAAGCTACTGATTCAAATGCTTATCCCCTCCAGAAATACTCTCACGGATATACCAGAAAATAACATTTAATCAGCTATCTGGACATCCCATGATTCAAGTCAGTATAATACATAAAACTGTCATACTGGTAAAATGTCAGTAAGAATAATGTCACTAATAAACAATAAATTGTCAACAAAGAAAAGAGAGGATTGGAATTGTCTTGAGTTCTTTATTGCAATTAATTCAGTCTACATCCCCTGGGTGACATGACTATAGCCATATAATCAGTTTAACTGGTGAGGTTTCTAGTATGTGTAGCTCATAGGCACCTGATTGTTCCCTGTTTACTCAGTGCTCGATGCAATATAAATTAATTTTAACATTGGGGGAAAATTCCCAAATATATACAGATGATCAAAACATTTATTTTATTTTTTGTTTTTATAAAAGTAACACACTCAGAAAAATTAGAAATTAGAAGAACAGAAATAAAATCATGCATATTCCTACCACTTATTGATAATCAACATCAATAGTTTTTTTTATATCTAGCCAAATTTTTTTCCTATGCATTTCAATCATGCTTGTTATATTATATATAAAATTTTACATTTGAATTTATATTTATGTTTACATCATAATTTAAAAATTAATCCATGTCCTATAATCTTTTCTTAACTATAATTGAAATTTTTAAATAATGACTGCCTAGCACTGTATCATATGGACATACGACACATTATTTAACGTCTACTTTTTGATATTTTGATTGTTAACAAATTCTTACTATTATAAATTACAAATTACACTGCAATACAAATCTTTTGGTATAAATGTATTTCCTAAAATATTCTCTCTTTATAGAATTTCACTAACTCTTGAAATTATCATCGAACAACAAAACCTTAAAGAACCTCAGAAATTTATCTCAAGGAATTTCTGCTCACATGACAAGTGAAACATTTGAGTGCCAAGGGGTGCTATTTGTTTTTTCTCTCTGAAGATTCTTTTGACATTAAAAACTCTTGGGTTTTGGATGGAAGACTCCTGCTTCACTTTTACTTTCTGCTTTGGTGTTTTATGGTTTAAATATAGGGTATCTCCCCAAAGCTCATTTATAAGACAATACAAAAATTTTCAGAGAAAGTAAGTCACTGGAGTTGAGTCTTTGGGGTTTGTATTTTGTCCCTGACAAGTAAAGCTTTTTCTCTCTGCTTCCTAGTTGCCATGTCCTGAGTGGTTTCCTTTGCCATGACCTTCAGTAATGACGTTCTCTGTCTCACCTCGAATCCAGAGCTCTGGAGTTGGTTGACTATGGACTGAACTGAAATTCTGAGCCAAAATAACTTTTCTTTCTCTACATTGTTTTTGTCAGGACTTTTGCTCACAATGACAAAGAATTTGACTAAAACAAGGGTAATGTAGAAAGACAATAAAAGGAAGATGGAAAAATTCTCAGTTTCAAATGGAGCCAGATGGCTTGCCTATCAGTCTGAGTGGTACTTGTTAGATGTATAAATCCAGGCAAGTCACTTACCTGTTTGTATCTCAGTTTCCTTATCTGTAAAATTTATAAAATATTAGAACTTCTTTTATTGAATTGTTTAAGGATTACATGAGACATTACAGGTAAATCCTGAAATGTCACATACAGATCACATAATGAATGTTTGTTATTATTCATCCTGCTATTAAACTAATTAGGTATTGACTCCAATTTTAAAGTGCAGGTGTATTCTGGAAGTATGAAGTTGGCCAATCTTTCTTAATTAGGGTTCAGAGGAATTATTTTAAACAATGTATTTAAACTTTTGAACCAGCTATGGAACTAAGGATCTTCCTTGTAGTATCTCATCTAGTTCTCAAAGCAACCATACAATGTAGATCAGTTATCCTAGTAAATTGGTGAGGAAATGATTCTTACAGAGGTTATATACTTTTGTTCAAGGCTACCCACTTAGCCAGGGAGTGCTGGAATGAGAATCCTAACCAGAGGTCAGGCTATACCTACTTTCAAATAGTGTACAGGTGTTATAGGAGGAAAAGTATTTTGTACTGAGATGTGGGGAGGCAGGTGGAAATTGTCAGAAATTGTAGTAAAATTCTGAACACCTTGAATTTCTAAGAATTGAGAGAAGGGTACATAGACTGCCATGAAAAAACTTCCCATTTAAAATTTATGTTTATAATTATGAAGTTGACAACAACCTATGCATCAGTTATCTTTCCCATGGTCAAATCTCCCGAGACTGGTGGTGTGGGGGGTCATGTTAGATGCCTTTGGGGAGTTTAAAAGGATAAATGACAAGAAGTACTTTAATTTTCCTAATAACCCTCAAATGATCACTATATATAACTTGGTCCTCCTATCTCACTGATTTTGTTTTTTCTCCATACTCCTGACTTTTTTAGCCTCTGGTGGCCATTATTATACTCTATAATTCTATAAAATAAATCTTTTCAGTGTTCACATGTGAATGAGAACATGTGGTATTTATCTTTCTCTTCCTGGCTATTTTACTTAACATAATATCATTCTTATAATTTTAAGATGGGCAATTTCTCAGTAGTTGAAAAAGTACACATTACCTACAGTTATTCATAATAGTGTTCACCATATACAAAACAAATTACCATGTGCTCTACAAGTTTTCAAATTAGAATTCATACCTTCTATATGAACCAGAAGAATAAATTAGAATAAAAAATAATAATTAATAAAATTAGTGAGAGAGAACTTCTCTAAGACAGTTAATGTTAACAATGGAGAAGTCCTGAAGTGTACTTAAGTTCAATTCCATTTTTTAAATTGAAGTATATATTATCTCTTTTCTTAGCATTGATCACACTTACAGATCATTTATCTCATCCTCAAGAGGCAATGCAGGGACATAGGAAGAACAGTGAGAACTGGAAAGACGAAGCCTAGCTGTACTTCTGCCACTTATTCTATTTAGAAAGCAATTATCCAAATCTCATTGTTATTGATGGTAAAATGGGGAAATCATATAGACT
The DNA here is from genome assembly GCF_045843805.1 of Urocitellus parryii. NCBI lineage: Eukaryota > Metazoa > Chordata > Mammalia > Rodentia > Sciuridae > Urocitellus > Urocitellus parryii. The sequence goes on from NC_135532.1 coordinate 148,191,164, forward strand.
TTGACCTTCTCATGGGATTATGGTGGCCTTTAGCCAAGTAGCTTTATGGACTTAAAAGATTTTGCAAATTATAAAGCTTTGTTCATATGTAGAGTAATCCCTTTTGTTTATGAAATGTTTGTCTTTTCAGACACTACAAGGGTCCCCAAAATCAATAAGATACAATCAGTATTCCCTGAGAATTTAGACTACAGCAGGAGTGATACTGGCATACCAAAGAAACTCTAAATCAAGGCCCAAGAGATGCAGGAAGTGCTACTATAAATGTCATTCTGCATTGTAGTGATTGGTGTATTCATTTCCCAAAAGGACAATAAATTCCTGAATGGTAGAAGCCATGTCTTGTATAATATTCTCATATTCCCACTATTGGCAGAAGTTATGAGCTCAATAATTATTAGTTATACGAATGAGCCCAAATAGGGAAGTGAGCTGAGGAACTGTATCACTATACATATAAACACTCTATAAATCTCCTAGTCCATATATATAGCTCCCTAGTCCCCCTACCCCCTGCCCTGTGTCTTTCTACTTTAGGACTTTGGAATGCCTACTCTGTGAAACTAAATTAGTTTTCTTGGGCTGCACTCCTTATCCCTGGTGCTTACCCTCCCATAAATATTTCCAAAGACATTCCTGAAAGATATGCATACCTCAATTTTCCTAAGAAAAGTGTATTTCCCATAAATGTTTCGGCAAATTTAGTCCCACTTCTTGAAGTTTATGGAAAAGATGGTTTAAAGTTATAGATTTTTTATTCACTTATCTTATGACATCTTAAGATGGATATTTTAGTAATTGCTTGTAGTAAAAATTCCCCAGCACCCTGGAGGACTTGTCAAGAACCACGCTCCCAGGTTATGCCCTGACACATCCAGCCTAATCTAGTTAGCTATGATGACATTGTTACAGATGCAGGAAACAGCTGTAAAATGACAAACATTGCCCGGAAACTTGTTTTCTATGGTCTTAAGCCAAACTTGCTATTTGTTCTGAATGCACACTTCTGTGCAATGATGCTTTCCCAAGTGCATTCCAAACACATTGTGCCAACCTCCAAGTATGACTCAGTGTGAATATTGAACTCTCCTGACTTCAAAGAACACATAGCATGGGTATAAAATACAGAAAGGGATGATTTGATCATTGATGGTATGTCATGATCTTTTCATGTCCCTTTAAGATCATGATATGCTCCCAGTAAATACAGCATCAAAGAAGCCTAAGTAACTTTTAGTTTTGCATTTGAGTTTAATCTCTGGGTGATATTACTTTGTGCCTGAGAAGTATCATGTTGTATCAGGGCAAGCATCTTTCTCAGAAATCAGGAGGGCAGAATTCTGATTTCAACTTGACCACTAATTAATTCTAAAACCTTGGATAAATTATTTCACCTTTTGAAATCCACTGTTCTTACCAGTTAATGAAGAGAATTGAGCTGACTTTATGATTTTTTTCCAGCCAGAAAAGTTTTTAGTGCTAACCACTTTTAGCATTAATAGCATAAAGTTGATTAATTACTTTGTCTGGGAAGGGCACGGCGTGTTGAGAAAGTTTTGAATGGCAGAAGGCAGATTACTTGTTGACCTAAGAAAAAAGAAAACATTTATATGTGTTAAAGCAAAGTCTAATAAAAATTTCAATATAGAGAACAATTCCAAATAGTTGTCAAATAAGACTTTTGCTGTTATTTCAGAACAGGAAACAAAGGTCCAGAGGTGAAACCAAAAGGAGACTAAGCATGCTCATGTTCTGAGGTTACTTAATGAATCCTATTGGAGCCAGACCTCTTCAGGTGTTATGAAAAGGTGAAAAAACTGAATCATTTTCTCTAAAAATTATAATCCCTTATCTACATGAGCAGAAAACTAGAGAATTTGAGAATGCCTAGAGTCTAAACAGAGAGAGTCAGAACTTCTGTTTTCCCTCCGTGGAGGAGGTGGACAATGCTTCCATGTTCAGACACTTCCTTCATTAATAAAGGATCCAAAAGAATCATTCCTAGAGACTGGAGGAATCAGCCACAATGGGACCCTGACATCTCATTATCTGTGAAACATATATGCAGGTAGAGAACTTGCTGAACCTGTCTGTGTGGAATTGAGCAGGGGAAAAGGAACTGGAACGATTGGGCAGAACTGAGTGAGGGAGGAGGAGTGAAGAAGAACACTTCACAACCATTCTCTGTCATGGCAGAACAGATGATATACCTATGGTTCAAAGTTCTTCCGGGAAGGGCAACTCAGCAGCTAGTGTCTGTACCATGTGTAAGTATGGAAAGGAAATGTAGGAGTTTAAAAATGTGGAACAAATCTTCAGAGGCAGAAACTATGCAGTTATAGGTGCTCCAAGAGTCCTCTGAAGAATCTTTTTATGTGTCTTGTAGAGAGGCATCATATAGATATCATCCCATGGGGAGGCATTCTGTATAAAGAGAAAAGTAAGAAACATTTTGCTAGAGTCAGCCCTTTCTCCTCCCTGTTCCCAAACAGTAAGAGACCCAGAAAGGGGACAAGGAGGAGTTAATGGAGTACCCCATGCTCCTTCTTCATTCCCCAATCTCCAAGCCAAAGCTAACTTGAGCTGGGAAGGAAGGATATAAGGTTAAGGTTTGAAATAATAAACCAGATTTATCTATTTATTAATTGGACATTTTTGGTAACTGAATATGACTGGAAAGCCTTGGAAACTAACTGAATTTTCAGAAAGAAACAGCAAGTACAGTCCTCCTGGCAGAGTGAAAGCAATTTTAAAAAAAAATTGAAAATAATTTTATTTTTTTTATTCCAATGAATCCAGAATGTTCAGCAACTTGGCAGCCAGACTATTCTAATGCCTATATCTAAAAATCTTAATTGTGAGAAACTCAGACTTGTTGCAGATGACACTGTACCTGTCACTGTCCAATAGATAAGTGCCTACTTCTAGCTTAGCATCTATAATTTGTGGAAATTCATGAAAGACTTGCTTTCACAGAAAGGAAAGGATGCTGATCTACTGTTCAAAGTTATCTCCAGAAAATATTTAGATATATTTTTATTGCAAAATAATTCTCCATGAATATTTTCATATTTTTGCATAGTCCAGGTTTCTTAATTGAATAGCAAATATGTTCCAGGAGGTAAAGGCTGTGCACTTCTCCAGAGAGATTTAGAGACTTATCTCCCAAGAGCCATTTGCTGACATTCCAGTGGAAAGTCCTTCCCCTCTACTCCCCAGAAAATTTGGTTCCATTCCAGGTGAAGCTTTCTCTCTCATCTCTAAATCTGGAGAGGAGGAAAGACAGATTTATCAACCACCCTGTATAAGTTCAGCCCTGATTTCACTGTTCTCTTGTGGTGCGAACCCTACCACGTGCCCAGGTGAACAATATGCTCTCATCTTGGTGACCTGTAGAGTACTTGGGACTAAAATGTTCTGTGACAATAATCTGGCTATTCTCTGATCCAGAGATCTCATGTTTTCTGTCACACATATTACCTATTTATGTGTGTTCTATATCCCTATTTTTATAAATGACAGAATAAAGTTATTAAAATTATTAGACAATTATGATATTTACTAACTTTATCCTGCTGAGATTTATAAAAATTGACATTAACAACCAAATAAATAGTAAATTTTGAGTCTAGAAACTAGTATAAAGCCTTTTATACATTATTTCTACATTTGTATTATTTTTTAGAAATTATTTTAGTAATATTGATAATTTTTGTAATAATAATATTTTTAGCAATATTGATAGTTTATTTTTTCTGCAAAATAAAAGCTCTTGATTTTAGTTTAAACACATCTGAACAATATTAATTCTATTAAAAAAACACACTGTAATGATTTTTATTGAGGCAGAAATTTCCTAAACATTGGGTGAAGTTTTAAATTTCACATTAAGGCTTAAATTTAAGTTCATGTTCTGAATTTTGACCCAGCTGGGTGTATGTGTAAGGGACAATTTGTGTTTAAGTGAGCACCTTAATGAGGTTCCTGACAGTAACCTTGGGTGGATGTGCTTGAGTTCAAGGGCTTTATCCCTTACTCTCCTGCTAAATGATACATGTGGAAAGTTGGCATATGAAATAGAAATTAATGAGGAAAGATGATTCTATTGTATCACAGTATCACTTAATTTGTTATCCTGCTTTGCCCCAGAAAACTTGATCAAATCCTTAAAGAGGGGAGCATAAAAAATGAATGAACTGAGCTAATCAAATGGCAGATTTTATCCTCTGATCTACTTGGAGTTTGTTCAGCAAACACAAAGCTCCTACCAGGTATAAGGTTCTGTGTTAGGCACTCAAACCCAAAAGATGAATAAGGTACAGTACAAAACTATATGTGTGTATTGGGGAGGGTGCTTAAAATCAGAAAAAAAAAAGATTTTAGCATGAAGTAATAAATGCAGGGATAAGGGACCAAAAAGGCTTAGAGATAAGAAACAATATAGTGTTCAAGGAGAAGCACAACCAGTTTATTTACTTATTCATGTTAATAAATAAATTTACTTATTAATGTATTGTAATTACACATAGTGATGCTAGAACAGTGTTTTTCAGCTTAGGCTACACGGTGGAATCATCTTAAGAACTTTCAAAAAATGCATATTCACAGTTCCCATTAAGACTAAGAAAAACCTCAATTTCTGGAGGTGGGGCCAGGCACTGGTCACTTTTTAAAGCTTCCATGGTGATTCTCACTGAATTCCAATTGAAACTCTCTGTGTTATGGTTTTGATATGAGGTGCCCCCAAGACCAAAGAACTTTTAATGCAGGAACACTCAGAGGTAAATGAACAGATTATCAGATCTGTAACCTAATCAGTCCATTCTAGTTTGAATGGACTGGAGAAGGTAGTTCACTGGGGGTATGCTCTGAAAGTGTGCACCTGCTCTGTGACCCCTACTCTCCCCCCATCTCTCAGCTTTCTGATACTTTCAAGTGTTGCAGCTTTCCTCCACCAGCCCATTACTCCCTGATATGCTCCCTCACTTAGGCCTAGAACAATGGAATAAACTGTTTATAGACTGAAACCTCTGAAAATATGAGCCTCTAAAAAACTTCTCCTCCTCTAAGTTGTTCTCATCAGGCATTATGGTCACAGTGACAAAAAGCTAACTAAACAGAAAATATTACTGAGAAATGGGGTCATAGCTATCACTAATGTGACCATGTAGTTCAGAAGTCTTTGAAACTGGTTTGTGAGAGGAATTTTGACAAGTTTAGAGATGCAGACTGAAAAAGATTTAGAATGCTGTAAGTGGAGCTTAACAGGTGATTCAGGTGGGAACTCAGAAGACAAGAATGATGATAGGAATGCAGACTGTGCATTAGATTTCAGAGGAAGATGAGGACTTTATTGATAACTGGTGTAGAGGTCACTTGTGTTATATTTTGGCAAATAAGTTATCAATATTTTCTCCATATATTGACACTTTGTGAGGTTGACTTTATAAATAAATAATGGACTTTATTTATAAATAATGGACTGACTAATTAATCTGGAGGAGGGAAGTTCATGGCAGCATAGCATTCAATCAGTGGAATGGATATTGCTGGAAACTCTTAACAAGGTATACTGTGACAATTGGGAGCAAAAAGAAGAGCTGAAGGATTTTAAAAATCTGAAGTTTGGCCAGAAAGGTGCATGTAAATCTGGGGCCAAGGAGGTTGTGTTTGAGAGTTTATAGCCCCTAAAGAGGTGCTAAGTACTTTATACAGAGAACAACATCTTGAAGGCACCTAAGGAATTTATAAGACTATACCCACTAAAGGCTCCAAGGTAGAGAAGAAAAAATTCCTTTGGGAAAAGATACTGAATATACCCTGCTTGTACAGGGGCATCTAAAAGTTGTTTTATCATGTTTAACCTCACAAGTACTCAGAGGTCACTGCAGCTGTGACTCCAGGGTGCCTAGGTATTGTGCAAGCTCACAGCAGGCCTTGGCATGATCCATATGTGCTATAGGAACACAGGATACTAGAGTTAAGGGGTCATGGAGGCTTCTTCTGAGATTTCAAAGAAAGGCCAGGGAGGCCAGGCAAAATGTAGTGGGGTCAAAGACCTTGAAGTCTGCCCCTGAGAGGGTTTGTATAAAGCTGTGAAGGTGAAGCCAAAGCTTCCATGGAGACCCCAGGAATTAAGATATGCCAGTGGACTGGGATTATGGCTCAGTGGTGGAGCACTTGCATGACATGCATGAGGCACTGGGTTCGATTCCTAGCACCACATATAAGTAATGAATCAAATAAAGGTGTATATATATATGTGTGTGTGTGTGTGTGTGTGTGCGCACACACACACACACACACAAAAGAGATGCCAGTACCATGTACTATCCAGCAAGAAAAAATACTGGCTTTGGAGAGAACCAGGCTAAAGGAGGTCACGTGGGTTACAAACACCAAGGCCAAAGGGGTGGGGCTACCCTAGCCTTTTGTAGAGCACATCATCCCACTATGTTTCTTAGATGCTATATGCAGAGGTAGCTACACAACTGTGTACCCCATTTTGGTCTTGGTTTGGCCTCATCCTTTCTTTATATATCCATATTTCTCTCCCTTTAATGAAAATGTCTACTCTATGCCACTGTATATTGAATATATGTAACTTGGCTTGGATTTTCATAGGGACACAAAACAAAGAGTTTGCCTTGAGTCTCAGAGAAGACTTTGGAATTGAACTTTTTGAGTAAGACTAAAATTCTGAAGGATATGGAACTCTTAGAAATTGATGAAATGCATTTTGCATTGTGAGAGAGGTATAAGTTTTGGGGGACCAGGGTTAAATGTTATCTTTTACATATGAGGCATCCCTCAAATCTCCTGTTAATGCAGGAATATTCAGAAGCAAATGGTCAGATTATAAGAGCTGTAACCAAATCAGTCTGTCCTAGTTTGAATGGATTTACTGAGTAGTAACTCTAGGCATGTGAGGCATGGCTGGAGGAGATGGATCACTGGGGATATGCTCTGAAAATATGCATTTGTGTTGTGAGACCCTTCATATTCCTCCCGCTCTTCCACACTCTGCCAAGAGCGGAGCAACTTTCCTCTGCTGAATGCTTCTACCATGATGGGCTGCTTCACCTTAGGCCCAGAGAAATGGAGGCAGATATGTATGGACTGAGACCTCTGAAACCATGTGCCCAAATAAATTGTTTTTCTCCTCTAAGTTATTCTTGTATGGTGTTTTGATCACTGCAATGAGAAAGCTAACTAAAACCCACTGTAATTATCTAGAAGGTGAAATAGGACTTCACAAGAGGTGAAATTTGCCCATCTTTAGAAAGAGTACTAATAACACCTACCTTGTCTAACTTATCAGGTTGTATGATAACATTTGAATGTAAATTATTTGTACATTATTTGAAAATGATTTGTACATTATGAATCCCATTAAAAATGCACAGTAACAGTCATTCTTTTTTTCAGACTGAGAACCTTTTGAGCATAGATATCATGTCTTATTTATCTTTGTCTCCACATTTTCCAGCATAAGATTTGCCACATGATAGAAATCCAATATACTTTTGCCAAAAGGTAAATGGATGAATAAATGTACAATGCAAATAAACACACATGGAGCTTTTGAAACAGCACTGAAACAGAAAAAGAGATTAAAGAAAAGTACATCCTTATGGTTTATAGTCAAAGTGAAAGTTTATAGGAATGCATGAGCCTATAGGGTGATTCAAATTAAGTTGATTTATTGCAACTTTCAAACAAAATGTGTATAAACCTTAAAAATATGCACAGAAACATGGCCCTGATTTTGAGTGTTTCAGCTTAGAACACAGCTTGATGCATAGATAATTTAAACAACAGATTTCCAGGAAAAAAAGTTAGTATTTAAAGTCAGAGCCCATTGAAATGAAATTCTTGGAAAGTAATCACATTTTATTTTTGGAATCTCCCATTTTTATTATTTAGAAGGTATAACTTTGAATACCATCTGTGTGTGGGTGTGGGTGTGTGTATGTAAGTGATGTACACATTCAGACATTATGGAGATTGGGTATCAACATACTTTGTGTACAGAGATATGAAAAATTATATAAAAATGTGTATTTAGAATTGTAATACAAAAAAGCACATGTATAAAGGCAAAATTTGGCGTGAACATACTTTATATACAGAGATACGAAAAATTGTGCTCTGTATATGTAGTAAGAATTGTAATGCATTCCATTGCTGTTGTGTATTTATAAAAAATATAATAAAATCGGTAAAAGAAAATAAATAAATAAATCTGTATTCCAAAAGTGATGAACAAGTTTTAAATTAGGAAAAAAATACTGCTTGCTAACTCAATTGATGGGAATAAGTAAAGGGCTTGCATTTTTTAGTCTGCCTTTACAATTTCAAAGAAATGTAAAGTTCCAGAGGTAAGAAAATTTGCCCTCAGTGTTGGTGTCAAGGAGAAGTGAAACTTGTGTTGCAAGTTGGCTTCTTAACTAACCATCACTAACTCTTCTTCATCCTACCTCTGCTATGTCCCCATCTGCCATTTTCTGGAAGGGATCAAAATCTGTTCACATCCACAGCTGGTGAGTGCATTTGGGCAAGAAAGGATGATGACGATAAGGCAAAAAGGAGGAGAAAAAACAGCACCCCCAGAGAGATGTTGATTATACCAATAAAATTTTTACTATTCTGAGTCAAGCAGGCATCAAGATACCATCAGAAAGAACTCTGTTCAAAGAATACAAGTCAGAATATTTGTAGCTTCATGTTATGGTCTGGATATGAGGTGTTTCCCCAAAGTTCCTGTTAATGAACTAACAGAAGTAAATTATAAGAGCTGCGACCCAATCAGCCCATACGAGTTTGAATGCATGGATGGGTGGTAACTGTATACAGGTCTGTTGTGGTTGGAACAGGTGGGTCACTGGGGGAGTGCCCTGGAAGGATGCATTTCCCTGTGTCCCTTTCCTCCTCTTACTCTCTCTGCTTTCTGATTCTGACATGATATGATGCCCTTCCCCCATGATGTGCTGCCTCATCTTGGACCCAGAGCCATGCAGTCAGTCATTTATGGACTGGGACCTCTGGAACTATGAGCTCCAAATAAACTTTTCTTTCTCTAAGATATGTTAGATGCAGCGATGAAAAAGCTAACTAGGGGCCAGGGTTGTAGCTCAGTGGTAGAGTGCTTGCCTAGTAAGCATGAGGCTCTGGGTTTGATCCCTGGCACCACATAAACATAAACAAATAAATAAATGTATTGTGTCCATCTATGACTAAAAACATATTTTTTTAAAAAAGCTAGCTAAAGCACTTTATAAGTTTGACACCAAAATGACACAACTTTAGTCTGAGAGGTATCATGCCCAAGAAACACAGTTTGGACATAGACAGACAGGAGGCAGGGGAACAGCTCCAAGGTAGCAGACTAAGGTACACAGTAATATTTCTGGGGTCCTTTGGTCTTGGTGGGAAAATGTCCGTTTGGAGAAAACCCAATGCTCAAAGCTAGGCAGCAAGTAGTAGGCTTCCCTTGCCCAAGGCATGTTCAGAATGTCTGTCACATAAAATTCTCACCAATAGTCTCTCTATGTATACCTAAATGACAGTATTCAATATCATTCTCAAGAGCTACTATTGAATTAGATAAGAAGTTTTGCTACAGTGCTAGATTGGAGTCTGTTGGTTCACACAGGCTAATATGAAGATGGTTGATGGCTAATTTGAAAAACTGGGTTTGTCAAACTTCTCTTGCCCATTTATAATAATGCACTTCTGCCCACTTTTTCTTTCTGTTTCCACAATACTCTTCCTAAATATAAATCTAACAATATCTCTCCTTAATATCATTGTTTTAAAAACCCTCAGTGTGTACCATTGCCATGGAGTTAACCCCAGAAATCTAGGTAACATAATAAGGCCCTTTCCCCTATTTACTTTTCCAGCCTCCTCTCTAGCTACCTTCCCATTCCTTTCCTCTCATCACAGGAAACTTTCCACTCTCCAAATTCATGCTCCTCCCTACCTCTCCATTCCTTGGCTTTTACTGTTTTCTGTGCTTAGAACATTTCTACCTCTCAAGGACAGATTTAAATCTTATTTGTAGGTAGTGTTGCCCAAACTTTAAGTTTTCTTTGAGCAATTTGTTCATATTCTCTTTTTGACCATTATATAACCCTAAAAATGTAAATTGTCTATTCATAATTGTCTCCTTTACTAATTGGTGAGCTCACCAGAGGCAGGGAATCTATGTCTTGTCTTGTCATCACCAGTTCTCAGTACTTCATGGTGCCCAGAACACAGTATATTCTCAATTTTTTGTTGTTGAACAAATAAATGAATATATATTGTGTTATATGGGATTAGGTTTAATTCAATATAATAGCAACTCTAAATACTTAACTCAAAAAGGATAGAAGTCAAGTATGGTAGCGCATACTTGTAATCCCAGTGACTCAAGAGGCTGAGGAAGATTGCAATTTTGAGGTCAGCCTTAGCAACCAAGTGAGGTCTTAAGAAACCTAGAGAGACCCTGTCTCAAATAAAAAATAAAAAGGGTGGGGGTGTCGCTCAGTAGTTAAGTGTCTCTGGCTTCAATCTCTAGTACCCCCCCCAAAAAAGGGATTTTTTTCAACACATAATAGAGATTAAGAAAGAATCTAGGCTATTTAGTTGCTCAATGTTGACATCAGTGTGACAAGAGAAATTCTGATATCCATCTATTAATTTTAATTATGCCTGCCAAATAATTTTGTTGAAACCCCAGCCCCCAATGTGATTGTGCTTGGAAATAGGAACTTTATGGTGGTAATTATGGTAGCAACAGGTCATAAGAGTGGGGCTCCACTATGAACTTCAGGTCTGTTTTCCCTAAAATTTATATACTGACACTTTTAATTGCAAATTCGATGATATTTAAAGATAGGGCCTTTGGCAGCTAACTATGTCTTGAGAATGGAACCATGAACTGGATTAGTGGCCTTATAAGAAGACAGGTGACAGTGTATTTCTTCTCAAGAAACTAAGAAGAGGGACCTCACCAGACACCAAACCTGCTAAACCTTTACCTTGGACTTATGGCCTCCAGACCTTTGAGAAAGTAATGCATGTTATTTAAGCCAGTCTATGATTTTTTTGTGGGAGTCAAACTAAGACAACCCTGATGTTGTAGAATAAATGTCCTTATAAAAGGAGACACCAGAAAGTCCTGTTTCTCTCTCTCTCTTTTCATGCTCCTCTCCTGAAACAGATGAAGAAGTCACATGAGCACACAATGAGATGGCAAATGTCTGCAAGCCAAGAGAGGCTTCACTGGAACTGACCATCTTGATACCCTGATCTCAGACTTCCATCCTCCAGGACTATAAGGAAATAAGAATCTGTTGTCTAAGTATCTAATTTGGTATCTTGTTATGGCAACCTGAGCTGACACCACTCTTGGCTTCAAGTTCTCCCTCTGGTATAAAATGATTGTTGGAACAACATTGGTGACACCTGAGCTTCAGGCAAAGGTAGGAAGAAGGAAGAAAGATTGCAATAACTTCTCTCTCCTATGTAAGTCAGATTTCTCAGTTATCCACCTAAGTATTTCTGCCACCCCTGGCTTCAAGTGAGGCTGGTAAAGGTAGTTTGTAAGCTGGTTACATTGCCATCTAAAATAAAATTATTTTCTGTTTGTGAGGAATATGGTAAAATTGGAATTTGTCTTCTTCTAGTAGTTCCTACTGCAATGTCTTCATGATCTCTGCTGACAGTTGTGATTTTGGGGTGGAAAGTCTGTTCTGGCTGAATGAGGTGGTAACCTGTGCTACACGGAATTCATAAACTGAGTTGTCACTTGGTAATATAGACAAGGACCCAGACAATAAAAATGTTGAAGTACAGAATGCTTTAAATGCTACTATAATTTGATTAAAGAATTGGATGGAACAATATTTTATAACATTCCTGGGGAAAGTATTCAGAGAATTTTTTCCTTATTATACCAGGCAAGGCAATATTAACTAGATATTTCTACTGAAGATGAAAATCCCTGTGTACCTCTCATTTCAGAAAAGTTGACTCCACTCACCATAATCCATTTATGTAAATGAACTTGGACTATAGTACTACATCTCAAAGTGAGGTAGATTAAAAGATATCATCTTCTGAGAGGATGGAGCAGAATAGGAAAATCAATCTTCTGAACTGGAGATGTATAGGATAGACCTGTGCACTCTAGTATTTGCCTGTAGCAGTTTTATGAGTTTGAGTGCACAAAATTTTTTAAAACAAACTAATTGGGAAAGTCCTGAAATGTTGTCACCATCCTGGAATTCCTAGTTAACCACAAAGATCTAGAGTACTTTCCATATTTAAGCAGGAGTGGATATCCATCACTTTTTAGTGTGACTTGGATAAATTTGGATGGAGGAACCTATTCCCTGGTATTCCCAGTTGACTGGCTGTCATGTCATTAACTTTTCAACACTGCTACAGTTATTCAATTAATGAATGTATTTCCACATTTTATACAACCGAATTTTAGGAGCTGCTTCTGTTGTTTTTCTATCATCATATGAAAGGGGAAAGGAAATAATATTCATCAATGTGTCTCACTTCTAGGTCTAAGGCCTTTTTTCCCATCATAATTGATCGGTATTTTCTCACTAGAAAGCTTATTTTATTTGATAAGTATCTCCTTTTAGAATGTAACAACCTGGGAACTTAATCCTGGAATTAAGAATTTTTCACAAGAACACCCATAGTGATAGTGACTGTGATGGTTAATTTTACATATCAAGTTAACTGGGCTAAGGAAGACCTAGATATCTGGTAAAACATTATTTCTAGGTGTGTCTGTGAGGATATTTCCAGAAGAGTTTAGTATTTGAGTCAGAAAATTGGATAAAGAACATAACCCTCAACCATGCTGTAGTATCATCCAATCTACTGAGGGCTTGAATAGAATGAAAAGGCAGAGAATACAAATTCACTCTGTGTATGAGCTGAGACATCCATATTCTCCTGTCCTTGGACATTTGCATTTCTAGTTCTTGGGACTTTGGACTCAGGATGGAACTTATATCGTTGGTCTCTGTTATGGTGTGAATCTGGACTGTCTCCCAAAGACTCATGTTTTGAAGACTTACTCCCCAATGCAGCAATGTACAGAGGTGAAATTTGGGGAAGTAATTGAATCATGAGGATTCTGACTTTATCAGTGGATTAATCCATTGAGGGATCAAAAATTTAATGGCATTTTTGGAAGGTGGTAGAAACTATAGGAGGTAGGGTCTAGCTGGAGAAAGTGGGTAACTGGAGACTTGCTAGGGAAGGGTATATATCTTGTTCCTGGCCCTTCCTTACTCTTTCTTTCTGTTGTCAGATGCTGTAAGCTGAGTAGCTTTCCTTTACCATGCCCTTCTGCCATGATGTTTGCCTCACCTCAGGCCAAAAATAATAATCAGATGACCGTAGGCTAAAATCTCTGAAACTTTAAGTCAAAGTAAACCTCTCTTCCTTTCAATTGTTCATATCAGGTATCTGGGTCACATCAATGAAAAGCTGACTGACAGCCCCTTTGGATCTCACCTGTCTTTCCTTGGCCTCTTGCGTGCAAATGGCAGATCATAGGACTTCTTTGCTTCCATAATCATGTAAATAAATAATTCATAATCTCTTCCTATATATGTATACTTACATATATATGTGTGTGTGTATAGATATAGATAGATAGATATACTATTATGTTTTTTTGGGGGGAGAACCCTCACTAATTTAAGTGGTTGAACAGATATTGTGACTCATGTTGTACACCCATCTATTACATGTCTTCATTTAATAGGTATGACTTATTGAAAATTAACTATGTGCCAAATCCTGTGCTCTTCAGTGCATATCCAAACACTTTATGCCCCTCATGTACACAGAGAAACACAGAGAATTTTGCAAGTAGCCTAACTAGGTAAGTGGTAACTTGTATGAATTTTGCCTGATCTATGAGTCTATACTCTTAGCAATATACCAAACTCTGTAAGAGAAAGAGGAAGCAACTTGTAGTAATTAGGAGCTTGGACTCTGGATATGAGTTAAAATTCTGAATCAACCTCCTACTATATCTGCAACAATGAAGATGTTATTTGAACTGTGCATATCAATATCTTTCTTTACTAAAAATGATAATAATAATAACAACAACAACAACAATAACAACAACAACAACTTGTTGGAGTGAATAGCAAATGAGAGATTATATTCCAGGGCTCTCTAAGGAATTCTTCAGATCATTTTCCACAATGACTTTATGCCTTGGCCACAACTATTTTTTATTTGGAAAGATATTTGCTGAATTCATTTATAATAGAGCTAATAATCAATATAAATTTACTATGCTACTTAAGCAGAAGGATTTTGAAAACTGTGAAACTTTAGCTGGTTTTCAAGAAATAGAAGTTTATTTTTTCCAGTGAAATCTGAACCAAAAGCCAATTTATAATTTAGATGAAAGTATCCTTATTAGGATACTTCTTAGGTTTTGGTATCTGGCTATGGGAGGTGTCACCATTGCCTGGGTGAGGGAAGTTCATGGTTGGGATAAAAATAGTGAGCTCAGCCAGGATGTGCTGGGCTTGAGATGGTTGGGGGGCTTCAGGTAGAAAGATATCAGGCAGGCATAAACAGTGGCCTGAGATCTGAACAGATTGCAGAGCTGAAGACACGGATATGGAAATCATCAGTTTTGGGGTGGCTACAGAAGCCAGGTGTTTAGAATCAGTGTGTACTATGAAGAAAGGACCAGGGACATAATCTTTGTGAAAACATTTCCATTAAAGACTGAGTAGAAAAGAAGGAGTCTTCAAAGGAATCCAAGAAGAAAGGGTATAAAGGAGAGGACAAGAATAGGGAAGGAAGCTGCAGAAGCTATTCAGTAGATGCAAATTATGTTCTCCCTGACACCATGTTAAGGGAACCTGCCTCCACCTTTCAATCATAATCCATGTCTTCTCCCTTAAAAGACTCATAAACTGTTGCCTATAGCTGATTGGTAACCAGAACTCAATACAAGACCTAAGCAGGGTCCAATGAATTCCTGCTGTTTATTGGGTGTAAACTTAATGGGGAAACTCTAGTTCCAGGTCAGGACAGCCATGCAATGTAGAAGCAGAGAAAGTCAGTCTCCAGAGAGATGACTGAAACAAATTTATGAAGAAGTCATGAGAGACTCATTGGGTTTTGGGTGCTTGATAAAGGAACATAGGTTGCAGTTTGTTACTCTCTGTTCCAGTGCCTCAGAGGTCCATAGAAGACCTACTTATGGGCTCTTCCCTGTAGGCTGCCTTGAATTGTTTGTTCTCAGCAACTGGTGATTCTACACTGAGGCAGAAATCAAGGGAGAAATGCATTTTTAAGGAGACTGTAGTTAGTAGTATTTAGTGCTGCAGCAAGGTAAGTGCTCAGACCAAAACATAAGCATCCCTTTGGAGTAACAATAAGGGCATATTGCAAAATATTGCTAGCAACAGAGATTTATGTGGCAGCTGGAAGAATGAAATTGAGGAAATCTGGCTTCTGGGAGAAGAGTGAGGAATAGGAAGGCACAAAGATGCAGTTCATAAAATATAATATTAAGGAAAATTTTCTGGGAGCAAAGAGCCAATAGAAAGCGAATATTTGCAGAAGCAATGTTTTTCAAAGTGGAGGGTATGGATATTTTGTACTCTATGAAATACAAAATGATTCTCTAAGGTATAAGAAGGATGTTAGAACTTCTATTTACAGTTTTTCTCACTTTAAATTATATCTTAATGAAGTTTTATAATGCATGTATGTTGTATAAGTGTTACAATTGTGTAATTAATAAATGAAGACACATATATCATGGATGTGTGTTAAAATAATTTATTGATAAGAGTAAGTGATCACAAACGTTTGAGGCCACAGTTCTAAAGTGCTAACATATCAAGTGAGCAATATGCTCATCCTCTAAAAGCCAACATTACAATAAGCATCATAGAATCTACCATATGAAAGCAGAATGTTTTGGCAAAGTAAAAATAAAACCGTGGAAACTGGTGTACCCTAATGTGAAAGAAGTTTTACTTTTTTTAAAAAAAATCTCATTTTCTTTGTGCTTTCCTGAAACCTTTATTTCTTTCTTAATGAGGTGAACTTTATGAAGCTGGGAACAGTGGAACTCAATAAGTATTTTATTTGATTGCTTTTCCAGACCAAAGACTCTTGGTCATCAATGACCAATCAGAGCATACAAAAACTTCAGGTATGAAATAAAACATTTCTGTAAAGAAGAATCTACCTTTTTTCCCCCCTCCTTAACCCAGTGGTCTTTAGTTGTTCTAAAGTTTCATTTCTAATAAGCCACATGCACACAAAATGTTTTTAAAAAGTCTCCTGATTGCTAAGGCTAAAGCAATCACTCTTTCTGTTTTTTTCCCTCTCTCATATTTAATGTAAGTAAACAATACAGAAGACAGAAAGCATCTTGTGCTAAACATTGAAAAATTCTTGCTGTTGTTATAGCTTAATAATAATGAAGATGATATTAGCATTAATAAATTGAATAACAACAAAGTCATCTTTGTATGCTGTCCATCTGTAGGCTTCTAGAAGACAGAATTTATAGCTCATGTGAAAGGTAAGAGTTTTCCTTTTGTTTTCTAATTGGAGTGAGAGTGGGATTATTCAGTAAAAAAAGAGAGGAGACACAGCTCTTTGCCTTGATGGTATGTGTGAGAAGTATACTTTATTAGCAAAGAAAGGCCCATTTTCTAAATGTTCCTCTGTGAAGGCCAAGCCAGGGTCCTGGGAAGTGCGTGGGATGGGAAGAAATGATCAGGAGAACTGAGCTGAGAGTGGAAGCACAGGTAGAAAACCAGGGCCTACAAAAATGGCTATACAATCATTACACTGGATTCTTCATGAATCAAAGGTGAGTCATCAGGAAAAGGTTAAAATAAGCTTTGCATTCACATCATCTTTTGGATTCTATGTGTGTGAACAGCTCCATGCCACGAATTTCTTTCTGGTCAAAAACTTCCTAGAGGCTATGTTTTAACTGAAGAGTTAAACGGAAATGCATTGCCAGATTTCCATGTAGTTATAGTATTTGCCTATTATTAATTTTCAGGGTTAAAGTGGCAAATTCTACTCACTAAGGATATCACCTTTTACTCCAGCAATTACTACTGCATCCAGAAACGTCCCATCAGTCAAAATCTGACCTTTCCAGTGAGAGATAATCAAGTCTAATCTAAAAACCTATAATTGAGTTTGTACTGAATGTTCATATCATTTTTATACTGTACTAACTTTTAGTTGAAATTTTTATTTCTTTTTTTATTTCCTCACTGTATTATTAAAAAATTTATGTACAGTATTGACTTAGATTCAAATAACTTTGCCCCATTTTGGCAGATATATAAGCCCAAGTATAATAATTTCCAGATACTATTTTTTTTTCCTAAGCAAAATCTAGATAAGGGGCCAAACGATAACTAGAAGTATGATATTGAAATGATTTATGATAAGCCAACAGACATATTTTATATATTTGTAGGTTTATGGTTTCAACAAACTAATCTAAGCATACTTAAGAGATAAAAACATGATTTATGTATAAAAGAGTTATGTAGGAAATAAAAAGTAATATCTTTTCCTCACCCATTGCAAGAAGCACAGCTGATACTCTTACAACAAAAGACAGATTAACAAGAGGAAAGAATGAAACATTTACTTGACCAATTTTAAGTGACACAGGAGTCTTCATAATTTAAGATTCAAAGACCAGGGAAAGTTGTGTATTCTTAGTTAAATCTGATGAAGGAAATGTTTAGTTGTGGCAACATGAATGGACAAAAGGGGTATGTCTGACCTAATAACAATAAGTGTGTGGGGGCATTAGCAAGCTTATTTGTTCAGATTATTTCCTGTATCACTGTATAGCAGTCCTTCCTCCTCAGGTATGGGAAAGGACACCTGTTATATGAGAGTCCCTTGACTTACTTTTAGGGAAAGTAGGTCAGAGAATTCTTTGGTGGACAGATCTTACACATTCAGCCATAAGGTCAGAGAGTGACATCCAAGGTGCCACATTTTAGAGTAGGGAATCCTACACTGTCAGTTAAGTTTATATGTCAACTTGACTGGGCCATGTTGCCCAATTGTTTGGTCAAATAGCAGTTTTAATGTTGTTGCGAAGATATAGTTTAAATGTGATTAACATTTAAATCAGTAAGTACCCTAAGAGTGGTAGATTGTACTTCACAATGTGAATGAGCCTCATCTAATCAGTTGAAGGTCTTAAAGACCTTCAAAGAGGAAGAAATTCTGCTTCCAGACTGTCTCTGAATCAAGACTCTGACTTCAACTCCTGCCAGAATTTCCAGGCAGCTGATCTATCCTGCAGATTTCAGACTTGCCATATTTTCTCCTTTATGTAGGACTGTGTATGTGTTTACATTCTACTAAAACTCTTTCCTTGGTGAATCCTAATAAAGGCAAGTGGAGTTTCCTTTTGTTTCTCAAATTAATTGAATTAATTATATTAATATTATTTTGAAAATAAATCCTTGTAAACATATGTATTTACATATCACACATTTTTTTTTTTTGGAGGGAGGAATATAGCTCAGTTAGTAGAGTGCTTGCCTCACATACACAAAGCCCTTGGTTTAATCCCCAGCACCGCACACACACAAAAAAGGACTGGGGATGTGGCTCAGTGTTTAAGTGCCTCTGGGTACAATCCCTGGTATGAAGAAGAAGGAGAAGGAGAAGGAGAAGGAGAAGAGGAGAAGAAGAAGGGGAAGAAGAGGAAGAGGGGGAGGGAGAGGGGAAGGGGGAGGGGGAAAAGGAGGAGGAGAAGGAGGAGGAGGAGGAGGAGGAGGAGGAGGAGGAGGAGGAGGAGGAGGAGGAGGAGGAGACTTGAGAAAATGAAACACTGATGAAAATGTATGTGTCCAGGGACTGTGCTTGTCACCAGACACACCAATCGGAACAGTGGAGCTCTGTTACCTTCATGTTGAAATGCCCAACTGACTTTGTTGATTGATTCTGTTGTGAGTTCCAACACCTGCTGGTTAGGAAAAGCATGGCCAGGTCTGAAGTGAAGTCTGACAGGGCTAGTCTTACTTCACCCAGAGCATCCTCTGAGGAAGTGCAGTCCAAGCATTTCCATATCTGTGGTTAGTCTACCATGCTAAAAATTGTACCAAGATGGAAGATCATTAGAAACTTTCCAGCTGCTGAGTCTAAATACACATTCTATCTGAAAATTAGTCTGCTTAGATATACAAAGGTTTACCCAATAATAATGGGTCTTTTGTTTTGGCTGCTGCCCAACATAAGCAACTCTAAGATGTTTCCTGTCATATTCTTTCTTGGTGGACTGATATTTAATAAGTTAGAAATATCTGTTTCTTAGCCAACAGAATTTTGTGCCTCATCTTTTAACTCTAAGACATATATATAGCTAGGCTGGAATTATGAAATACCAAAAGGTTGAGTAAGTCAAAGTGCTTCATTTACATGGTTGCTTTCCAGATATTGCCTGAACTGCAGAATTGACTCTGTGGCTTATTTAGTCAGCTTTTTCATTGCCCTGACCAAAAAGACCTGACAAGAACAATTTTAGAGGAGGAAAAGTTTATTTGGCACCCATGGTTTCAGAGGTCTCAGTCTGTAGATGGCTGACTCAATTGCTCTGGGTCCAAGGTGAGGCAGCACACCATGGACAAAGGAGTGGAGGAGGAAAACAGCTCAGGACATGAGAATGAGGGAGCAGAGAGAGACGAAGCTCGGCTCACCAGGATCAAAATATATACTGATGTGATTCTGCAATCTGCATTTGGGGTAAAAATGGGAGTTCATAACCCATTTGAATCTAATGTATGAAATATGATATGTCAAGAGCTTTGTAATGTTTTGAACAACCAATAAAAAAAGAAAAAAATATATATATATATACCTAAAGGACACCCCCTGCAGTTTTCCTCCTGTAGCCACATCCTACCTACCCATAGTTACCACTCAGTTAATTCATTCAAGTGGATTAATGCACTGTAGGTTTAGGTTCTCATAACCCAATCATTTCACCTCCAAACTTTCTTGCATTGTCTTTCACATGAGCTTTTAAGGGTTACCCCATATCTAAACTGTAACAGTGGCAGAGTTTCCTTTCTTGGGATTGTCCTTTACCCTTGCTTTGAAAGTCTGAACTCTTCTGTCCTGATGCTCAGAGAGCATCATATTGATCCACTATATTGAAATACTTACATCTGCAACAAGTCTGTTGCAGAAGAAGCTGGGGAAAAAATAGTACTGGCTTGATTTTAGAGTTCATTTTTTTCCTCTTTGAACAAATACAATTCTGGAACAAATATAAACTGTAATTTAAAAAGAAAGTTATTCAGATATGGGGGATAAGCCACGGACCTCCTCTGACTAGCAGCAGGTATTTATTTCTCCATTTAGCTTTTTGTTCACACAGTTATCCCCTTGTGTCCAGGGCCACAGTGGGAAAGATGCAAGTTAATTGCACTGGTATATTAGGATGTGAACATTGAGATGCATATTTTGTTCCAATCAGGTCTCATGCAGTGCCATTTTGAATGAATTATTTATCTTCCTAAAAGACACAATGAAATTACTCTAACAATTTAAGTTGTGCTAAGTTTTTCACAACTTTGCTTCATATTCCTTCTAGAAAGGAATCTTACTTTTTGCTGGGCCAAGAAATAAAAATAATCTATGCTTCATTTTGTCAGATCCAAGCTGGACTAACAAACCTGGGTGGGTGTGTTTAAGTTGTCAAAAAAGAAAAAAGAAGACATAAATAAAAAATACCTCAGGCCATCAGACTAAACATTTCTATATCCTCTATCTGGACTTGACTTTGACCAGAGTGTTCTTAAATCTCTGGCAATACATGGCAGATGGCAGTCATTGGTCCTAAGGACTGTAGGCTTCCCATCCAGAGACCTAGGTGGTCATAGGCAGCTGACTCTCATTGTCAAGATTCAGAGAGTCTGAATAAACATCAACGTTTTCATAAGGAAGCTGAGGAATTCCACATGCACCAACCTGGGGAGAGAAAAGCTCTGGAAAGGAAGTGGTAGCAGACGCTCCCACACCTCTTGGACAGACATTCACATTTCCTACTGGGGCATCCACTTGCCCCAAATGTGAGAACTGAACAAACATCACGTTCGCAGTCTAGCTCAGCAAAGGCACATTTTTATTCCAAAAGTTTAGCAAGCTGACCAAAGGAGTCTACCTCTGAAAATTCTTGGCTTCTTCCCCCAATCAGAAACAAGAATGGCAAGAACTATATATATTTTGTAATCTTCAAGAAAGAGGACTTTGCTAAGATGGAAACTCTACATTCTAGACACATCTGACTTCTAAGTAGAAGACCACAGGTGGTTTAAAAAAATTATGCAGTAAAGTCAAACACATAGAGAAAGGACGTGGATATTTTTGAATACAGTTATGTGGGGTTTTAAAGGGAAGAGAATACATGTTTATAAGAAATTGAGACCAGAGTAATTTTAAAATATTCCTTTTTTCTAGGTTAATTATTGTATCTCTATTCAAATTCATTAGATGAATAACTATCTTATTTAAATGTGGTAGAGGATTCAGCTTAAAAATTGTTAATATTGGAAATGGAGTTTATTCTTTTTGGAAGTCAAGGCTCTGTTGCTCTTATGCTGGTTGCCAGGTAGGCTTCAGAACCAAATTTCCTTATGCTCTTTTTTCCACAATAGTGGGATGCTTGTTAAGGGCCCAGTCACCATCCCTGAAATGAGTCTTTTAAAATATTGCTACAATAAGCTAGGTGGGGTGACCACCCCTATAACCCCGTGGAGAAGCTAAAGCAGGAAGATCACAAGCTAAAGTCTGGTCAATTTAGCAAGACCCTGTCTAGAAAAAAAAGAGAGAGAAAAAAGAAAGAAAGAAAGAAAAGAAAAAGGTGGAGGGTAGGGTTGTAGCTCAGTGGTAAAGTGTCCCTGGGTTCAGTCCTCAATATTGAAAATAAAAAAAAAAATAGTGATAGTGTATGTTTTCAGATTTTTAGTGCAAAATATTTAAAAGGTTACATTTGAATTTAAATGTATTAAAATTGAATCTTTTTCACAAATTAGTTACAAATAATTTACATGGAAAGTATTTTTCTTAGAAATGCCATTCACTTAAAATTTGTTGAGTTGCTTAACATATTCAAAAGTATTTTAAATCTTTAGTCCATGACTATGGGGAAAAAAATTTTGTTTCTCCAGAATTTTCAGGCATCTAAAAGTAGGTAGAGAAATCTAAAAATGAAGAAGAGAAACATAGCTAGGCTTGAAAAGCAGCAAGTCTCAGGTGCCAAATGAAATCAATGTTTCTTTGATAGACAACTGGGAGAAAGAAGATGCTTATATCTTGTTCATTGTTGCCGAAAATGTATCTTTTTCATTTAAACTAGGATCAGATTTTATAAATAATAGAACAGCTAATCTGGTTACATTCTAGCCTAAACAGTCAGACAGGATTTGGTTTTCGTTTCTTCTTTTGATGTTTGCACTCTGCCAGTCTATCAATTAATCCCTTACAATCTAATTGAAGTGCAGACTTGTGGCAGAAGAGCAGTTAGAAAAAAAAGAGGTTAATAAAACTTCAGGAATGCTTCTTAAGACTTAAAATTTGTGATCTACACATCCAGTAATTGACACTGAAGTCATCTGTACAGTTTATGAATTCAGTAGACCCTGGCTGTTGGTTTTGTTCATCTTCACACTGAGTATGACCTCTTAACTCCAGAATTCTTGCTAACACTGCACTATTTGGCTGAGCCAGCCAGTATATTGAAAATGGGGCCCTTCTACACTTGGATTGAATGAATTTAGGACTGCCAACCATTGTCAGTTAGTAGCTAAATTGCAGAGATCTTGGCATTGAGGGTTTAAAACTATGTGTTGGCTAGTCCCAAAAGAATTACTTTACTTTCAGAGTACTTTGAAAACATACAGAGTCATAGAGCAAGGCCAAATGTGTGTTTGGCACAGGTTTATCTACTATATTCATTTGTATATTTTCATGGAACCTATCTGTACGTCTAAGCTTTTATACAGAAATATAATATCCTTAAATGGAAGTGATTGGAAGAAAATCAAGTTCTTCTGTACACTAAGACTATGATAATAAAATGCATGAAAGGGTCAGGGGTTAGCCAAACTTGCATAATTATTGAATGACTTTTGCTTTGTTTATCTTTTATACTTTACATGTAGGAATTATCCATTTCTAAACCAAACAGTAGCAAGTGAGGGATGCTTGTTCCAATTCACATTCGTGAGCACACACACACACACACACACACACACTCACATACACACACACACATACACACACAAACTCACACACATGTGTGATGGCAGCATAATGTTATATAAAGGAAATCAGAACCAGAAATCCAGGAAACCTAGTCTAGCCCAGTTTTACAAACTCATTGTGTAACAATAGACATGGCATAATTAATGTGGGTCTCAGTCTTCTTATTTGCAGATCAAAGTTTGACTTTCTCTAGGATATATCCCAATGTATAGTTCTTAATTTGAAGAAGATACTAAGAGGAAAATGAAAAGGGAGAAACTATAATTAATAATGAGATGACTTTCCAGATTTTGCATCTCCCAAATGAAAACCATTTTCATCAGTATCACAGTCTTCACTCAAGCTCAGCATTCCTCTGGCTGGGTCAGGAACCAAAAAGAATGGCAGGAACTAGCTAGATTCTAGACTCAGGTACCTTAAATAAGCAAGCTTTTGACACAAAACAAGTTTTAGGAACAGAGATTCTGACTCAATCCTAGGACTTTAATCTCTTCTCAGTCTTGATGACAGAAGCTTGACCCAGCTTATTAACTTTGCACAGGTCACTAACTCTTGCTCTGTTCCCCCTTTATAAGATAAAGTGCTGTCTAAAGTCCTATACTGTTCTGCTATTCTATAGATCTATCTAAAGAGACAGTGTATTTGGGTCCAAGGATAAAACCAAAGATCAACTTATCTCTAAATGTGTGCTCTTTGCAAAATTAATCACAGGCACTACTTCTTGTCATTATATAAATGTTGTTCTTTTTTTTTTAACATGTGTAAATCAGCCCCTATCTTTGGATTTCTTCTGGCCTTTTAAGCCATGCTCACGGGTTTAGGAATTCCTTGTACATTACTTGCTTCTCAGATGTATTAGGCCTCCCTTAAACCCCCAAAATATTTGTTCTTAAGTACTCTTTGTATTCTTCTGGGTACATTAAAGAATTTTCTTTGTAAGAAAAGACAAAGTTCTCTGTATCAAGTAGTAAAAACTGTAAAGTTAATCTGTATTAGTTTGTTAAAGCCACTATAACCAAGTACCACTAAACTGGGTGGTAATGGGACCATGGGAATCTACTGTCTCAGTGTTTTAGAGGTTAAAAATCTGAAACCAAGGTGTGAGCAAGGTTGGTTTCTTCTGGGGGCTGTGAGGATCACCTGTTTCATGCCTTCTGCTTACTTTCTGGTGGTTTGTAGGCAACCTGGTGTGCTGGTATGCTGCTTCTGTGTCCATTTGTCCTTGGTGATTTTCCTACCCTTTGTCATTCTGTGTCTCTGTCCTTTAGAATAGATGTGAAATTTAAAATTAAATTTCTCTCACAGCCTTTGCTTCTTTAGAGAACATCTCTGGTTCCTTTTGCTTATCAGTGCGGAATGGTCTGTATAGCTTCTTAGCTAATCACTCTCTGACATGCTCCCAGAATAACAAAGATTAGATTTTAAAAATTTTCTTTTAACTTTTCAGTTCCAACAAAATTCAGACACTTTTCAGAAGATGACATACAATCAATCAACAAATGTATGAAAAAATATTCAAAATCTCTAGCAATTAGAGAAATGCAAGTCAAAACTACTCTTATGAAGATTTCATCTCACTGCAGGTATTATGAATACAAACAACAATAAGTGTTTTCGAGGATGTGAGGAAAAGGGCACACTCATACACTGCTGGTGGGACTGCAAATTGGTGCAGCCAATAAGAAAAGCAGTATGGAGATTTCTTGGAAAATTGGGAATGGAACCACCATTCGACCCAGCTATCCCTCTCCTCAGTCCTCAGTCTATATACAAAGGACTTAAAAGCAGCATACTACAGGGACACAGCCACATGAATGTTTATAGCAGCACAATTCACAATTGCTAAACTGTGGAACCAACCTAGGTGCCCTTCAATTAATGAATGGATAAAAAACAAATGTGGCATATATATACAATGGAATATTACTCAGCAATAAAAGAGAATAAAATCATGGCATTTGCAGGTAAATGGATGGAGTTAGAGAAGGCAATGCTAAGTGAAGTTAGCCAATCCCCAAAAACCAAATGCCGAATGTTTTCTCTGATATAAGGAGGCTGATTCATAGTGGGGTAGGGAGGGGGAGCATGGGAGGAATAGACAAACTCTAGATAGGCCAGAGGGGTGAGAGGGGATGGGAAGGGGCATGGGGTTAGAAATGATGGTGGAATATGATGGACATTATTATCCAAAGTACATGTATAAAGACATGAATTGGTGTTAATATACTTTGTATACAACCAGAGATATGAAAAATTGTGCTGTATATGTGTAATAAGAATTGTAATTCATTCTGCTGTCATATATAAATAAAAATATTAATAAAAAATTCTTTACTTTCTTAACAGAGCAAACATTTTAGTAAGGTCCTCATTTCTGTGACCTATGATTTCTTTCTTTTTTTTTTTTTCTGGGTCCAAGGAAAACTTGGAGGCCTGCTTAACTCTTCTCTTCTTCTCTTCTTCTATCTTCAACACCTCACTCTTCAATAGTCACTATAATTTGTTCCTTTCATGTATTTCTCTTTTCTGCTGTACCTAGAAGAAATTGTGGGCATCTATTTTAAATAGTTTACTTGGAGAAAATATTCTTTTTTTTTTTTTTTAAAGAGAGAGTGAGAGAGGAGAGAGAGAGAGAGAGAGAGAGAGAGAGAGAGAGAGAGAGAGAGAATTTTTAATATTTATTTTTTTTTAGTTCTCGGCGGACACAACATCTTTGTTGGTATGTGGTGCTGAGGATCGAACCCGGGCTGCACGCATGCCAGGCGAGCGCGCTACCGCTTGAGCCACATCCCCAGCCCGAAAATATTCTTATTTTTGCTATTCACAGAGATATCTAGGACCATTCTTTGTAATGGAGGAAAGCAAGAGATAGGACCCAAGATTTATCAAATACCAGGCCCTTTGCTAGACATTCTACATAGATCTTCCTGTTTGAATCTTATAATGACCCTGAGGTATTTTTACCTAAGTTTATGAACTAACTGGACATGAGATGAAGAATTTACTACTGATCATAAACATTAACCAAGGAGAGAGGATCTCTGGCATTCTTTACATTTCAGGAAGAATTGCTGACTTTAAATAACATTGTGAGTGATAATAAAAATGGTGATATAAGGTTTATTGACCACTTACTTTCTATACTAGGCAATGGATCACAAGTGATTTTCTATGTTATGCCATTTTATATTCACAATGTCACTTACAGGGGAGTGCAAAGCCTTTTTTTCTGAGGTTTAGGGAGGTAAAATAATTGGCTCCATGTTTCATAGGTTGGAGTTAGTAAAACCTTTATTGGAACTCTGCCTGAGTTCAGACCCTTCACTTTTCACCACAGCCCTGTATTTGATAATAAAAATATCACACATATTTTAAAATCAGGCATCTTTTGCAAAACAGCCCCAGCACTAGTAATTAAGACTGCCACATATATACACTATACACCACCACATAAACTTTAGCTGGGCACAAAGCTTATGCTCAATACATAGTCTTGGGAAAGTTACTCCATAATTAAAAGCTGTTTCCTTGAAAGTAGCCATATGAATGTGTTTCTGAAACTTATAATAAACACTAAAATGGACACAGAGTTAAGACACCTACGTTCTAGTCCTTTTTGGATACTCCATCTAGTCTTCTAGGATACTCCATCACTCACCTATAAATTTAAAAGCTTGGTTTTAGAATTGTTTTAATGGTTAGAGATTAAAATGGTTTAAAAATGTAAAACCCACATCTTGTAGTTCTAATTGTGTTTTAATTATGTTGGAAAATACTTTCAGTTCTAGCTAACACCAAAGAATATGTGGAATGTCAACTTCAGCATAGCAATTTTATTCCATGGCATTTAGGAATGCAAATAATGTGCACTCAGGTTTCAGCTGACCTAAATATTTGGTGTCTGTGTGTGTGTATGTGTGTGTGTGTGTGTGTGTGTGCGCGCGCGCACGCGAGCGCGTATGCATGTGTTCAGTATCAGTGGTTAGATCTAATCTAATCCTTGAGGTGAAGGGAATACACCTCGGGAATACATGTGCTAGGTGTTCATCCATATTAATTACAAAATCATTTGATAGAATATATTATCTTCATTGATGTCTCTGATTTTTCTTTAACATTTAATTTCCAAGTTCTTAAATTCAAGCCATTGTGGCTCAGTGGTGAAGTGCTTGCCTTGCATGTGTGGGCACTGCGTTTGATCCTCAGTACCATATGAAAATAGGTAAACAAAATGGGGATATTGTGTCCATGGATAACTGGGGAAATATGTATATATATATATATATATATATATATATATATATATATATATATATATATTAAGAACAGTACTATATGAGCAATAAAATTAGCAGTAGTAAACTATAGTACATTAGTTATATACTGGACATTCCAACAAGTGTCTCCTTTAGGTATGGTATGATATTTATAGATACACTTTATTCAATATTTAGCATTTTTTCAGAGTGTGTAAAAAAGGTATTTGCTCATATTATCCCCTCTAATCCTTATACTAATCCCCTGAGGTAGATGATATTAACCACTCCATTTTACAGATAAAGGAATGGAGACAGGCCATGTAATTGCTCAAAGGCATCCAGCAACCCTGCATTTGAACCCATGTAGTCTGATGCCAAAGCTAAACCTCTGCAAGAGAAATACGAACAACTTTCCACTCAAATGATTTTTAATGTAGAAAATTATTTATTAGAATTTCTAGACTTCAAAAATAAGAGGTAAATCAGTCCTGAAATGCTACTTTATTAAAGCAAAATTTCCATGAGTTATTCTCTTAAGCTTTAGCTCTTATCAAACTCTACTTAATTTTCAGATTTAATCTTGACCTTCATAGAGCACTACCTTTGACTATAACCTAATCTCCTGATTTAGAATATTTTTAGATACCGTACTTCCTTAGCTTATCTAGGTATAAACATTTTTATACATTTTTATATGCTCAAAGTTTTTAGTGTTGCTGAGGGATGAATCTTAATTGTGAGATGCATAAGAAAATAATTTTTAAAAATCTGAATTCTCCCTGCTTTTAACTGATGCTATTATGAGGTTGTGTGAGAAAAGAAGCATTCATATTTCAGTGTGTTCTATAGGAATTAAGATGCAAATGGTTTATTTGGGGGACTAACAAAAAGTTAAAAAAGGATGAGTATATATCCATCCCAGATATACCTCTAAATCAAAATTCAATAGGTAGATGATCTTGTGGCTCTGTACTTTACAAAAGTATTCAAATTATTGATGTAAAATAATAGATTTGAAGTTGACAGTAGAAGATCAACTATACTTATTTTTTTTTGCCATTCTGTACATTCTCCATATTCATCTGAAAGGACAAATAATCTATAAAACTATGTCTCATTTTATTTCCAAATATGAATCATTCCATTCAGTGGTTTTCTCCTGTGAATAATCTGTTCTCGGCCTTTGTCCAGCTTTCAATCTAAATTTTTTTCTCATTACTTTATAAGAGTTTTTTTTTATGTATTTTGTATTTCATTGTTGGTTCTAACAATTATAAATATTTTATCCCAACCTCTGATTTGGCATTTCACTTTATGGTGTCTTGTGTCAAATAAAAAATAATAATCTCAGTAGTTAAGTGCATCAATAATTAACTTCATGTTTTTGCTTTATGCATCATAATTAAGTAATTCTTTACTGCTAGATGCCAAAAATATTTTCCCATGCTTTCTTTAAAAAAATTTAAAATTTGACTTTCACATTTAGGTTTTAAATCATCAACCTATTTATCATCTATTTAAATCATCTATGTATCTATTTTTACATGTAGTTCTGCTAGTCAGGTTTCTATCACTATAACAAATACTTGAGATAATAAACTTATAAAGAGAGAAGGTTCATTTTGGTTAGAGTTTTTGGTGTTTCAATTCATGATTACTTGGCTCTATTGCTTCAGGCCTGTGGTAAGGCAGAATTACCTGAAAACTGAAATGTATACATATGTATATAATGTAATTTATATATATTTACATATATATATATATATATATATACATACATACATGATATACATACATGTATGAACACATACACATTCTGGGAGCCTTGCATTCTTATATGAACTCTTTCCATCCAGTTAAGATAACTCTAAATTTATTTAAGTTTTTCTATGATTTGCAGTAGAATTATATATTTTCTCCATAAAATATTTGAATCTTTAAGTTTGTAGGTACCCTATCTTTATTTCCAAAATACATTTTAAAATAACATTTTATAAATGTTTGTTTCTTCTTTCCAGGAGCACATTTAAACTTTATATAATTTGGTATATTAATCCTATATCCAGTATGACCTTGCTGAACTTTCTTATTGATTTTTAACAATTTGATTATAAAATCGCCAGATTTTATTTAGATAATACATATGTAATTAATAAAATCATTAACAAGTACTCCATTGGAGAAAATCAATAATACTATTCAGTTTGGACTTGAAAGGAAATTATTTTACAATCAAGTAATTATCTTAAATTTTTACAGTTAATTAGATTTTCGTTAGCTATCTTATATTGGAAGCTCTGTTCCCCTGTGATGAATAATTCTCTGATGATTAAGAAAGCATCAGAACCAACTCAAGATCTTATTAAAAGAGAGTGTTAGACCCTATCCTGGAGCTTCTGGTTCAGTAGGTTTGGGATAGCTCCAAATGCACATTTCTAATAAGCTTCTATGTGATGCTGATATTCTATGTGATGCTGATATCACCTCCTGCCACTCTCCAAATATTGTGGCCACTCATGAATGGCTTATACCTGCCAATGCTTTTATGAATACCTTATCTTTCCAGGTTTTATAGTTCTTTTCCTCTGGTTTATTCTTTTTATGTCTAACTACTCTTACTTAGGTATATTTCTTCCAATATTTTATTATAAAAATTTTCCAACATAAGAATTGGAAGAATTTTATGTGATCACTGTCTACTCATCTCCTGTTCTTTACCCATAATACTGCATTTGATGTATACATATCTATCCACCCCTCTATACATTCATCAGTACATTTTACTTTTTGATGCTTCTGTATCTGTTTTCTTTGTATCTTTAAGTCTTTTTTCTCTTTAATCACCTTACCATATGTATTTTATTATTTGAGATTTTTCTATTTTCTACCATTATTGAGATTAGAAATCTATTTGTTATGGATGCTGTCTCATTCAGGTTACATTGTTTCTTTTATTTTATAATTTCACTCTAAGACCTTTTCACTCTTATGGGAATCCTGTGCAGCTTAGGTTGAAAGAGTTCCTATCAAGCAACTTTTGTGTTTTCTTATTCCAGGACTTTCAGGAATATGACTGTTTTAAGAGCAAATTTTTATGGTAATTTCTCTTCCAAATCAGACAATGTTTGGTACAGACCCAAAACAGAGATATATTTTTTTAAGTCACTTAATATTCAGGCTAAAGCAAACTTCCTTGTATTCTCCCTATGCCAGTGTGCTTTCTTTTCCTATTTTAAATTTTTCATCGAGTGCAGACTTTTGAGTTCCCAACTTCGTGTTGGTAGTCTCAGCTCCATCCTTTTGTAAGGACCACAGTCTCTGCTCCTGTTCAAAGGTGTAAACCCAAGATTAGCACATTCCCAAGAGCAGGCAAAACCTCAGCTCCTGTGTTTGCTACCTGTTCTCCCTTTCTGTTCCCTGATATTTCTGTTTTCCCCATAGCTTAACGATATGAAATTTGTTTGTGTTCTCTATCCCTATATTTTGGCAAACAAAAGTCTATCTCTATTTGTTTGGGATTAATTTTTGTGCATTTTCTGAGAAGGTGCCTATTTCTGTTTCTTGTTTATTTACCTGTACCCACCAGTCTTAATTCTAAGTTATTTTATATTTTTCTATCTGAAATTACCTTTACTTAAAATTCTCCAATGCAATTTTCTCTCCTCCATTTCAAATCACTTAAAGCTTTCTCTTTTTTGAAAATTTTTTTTCAGTTGTAGATGGACACAATACCTTTACTTTATTTATTTATTTTATGTGGTGCTGAGGATCAGGATCCTCACCCATCGCCTCACATGTGCTAGGCAAATGCTCTATCACTGAAGTGCAACCCCAGCCCCTCACTTAAAGCTTTCTAATTATTCTTATCTGAAAGAAATTGTGAATGAGGAAAATTCTTTGCTCACCAACTAAACTAGTGCACTCTTTATTTTCTCTTTATGAATCATAGTGAGTGATGCTCATTCACACAGATATTCATGGCTAGGAGAATATTTTATTCTCCAATGAACACTGGCTCTTCTGTTCCATCAATTGTGGTATAGACTTGAAAAAAGTCAGTTTGTTTTTGCTGTTGTCTTATATTGCTATTTTAATTATTTAATATCATAGTGTTATTTAATTTATTTAATAATTAAAATATTATAATAAATATTATAAATATTTTAAATAACATAACAAATATTATAAGTATTATAAATAATATAATAAATATTAATAAAATATGAATAAAAGGTAATTTCTGTGAAAATTAAATTTAGTTCCCTGATAACATTGTGTTTCTAGGTAAAACTTTCTTTTTAAATTAGGTAGAGATAGGAGAATTATAAAGAACTGGAAAAATATCCTTAAAACCTTAAGACTCATGTATTAATACTAATTTAAAAATGTGTTTAAATTCTCATTTTAAAGAAACCAAAGTTAGGAATTGTACGTATTACATTAGGGGTAATGGTCATTAAGCAATATGTACTTTTATGGGACACTCTAGTTAAAGATATTTACTTGTTTTGAATTAGAATATGATCTTCAAAAACATGTCACTTATAATAGGACTTCTACTTTATTTGATTTCAGTATTGTGACTACCCAATTTTCTTACTGGCTGAAGTGTTACTAAAATGTTTATAATTTTTTGAAAATCTTTCTAAAGGAATAGATAGGAAGCAATAAATTGAAAAGCTCAAAATAAAATGAAGTGTTTAACAGTAGTCAAAGATCCTTAGCTGCTAGAACTGGCTCCTCCCCTTGAGAAACAGTCCTTATTGGGTCACCTTATTCATAACCAGGACCCTTACAACCCTTGGGAAAACTGAGTGGATCAGGGCTGGTGGGAACACGACCCACAGGCAGGCAATCAGCTTATAAAGGTGGTCCCATCCAGTCTGACCTAGAGACTAGTATGTTCAACCTGATCCTCTCAGAAGAGAGGAAGTGAAAAATAAAATAATTCAGAAAGATACAAGAAAAAAGCCAAGAAGGTAATAATAAGCAACTCTTATTAATTAACTTTATGAGATAGAGGCATGCAGATGACAGGCCAATTTTAATGGAATAAAAAGAAACACCTATCCCAGCAGCTAGGGTGGCTGAGGCAGGAGGTTTGAGAGTTCAAAGCCAGCCTCTGCAATGGCGAGGCGCTAAGCAACTCAGTGATAACCTGTCTCTAAATAAAATACAAAATGGGGTTGTGGATGTGGCTCAGTGGTTGAGTGCCCCTGAATTCAATCCCCAGTACCTACCACCCTTCAAAAAAAAAGAAACACCTAGACAAAGAAGCCTGGAGTCCTGGGCATTGGAGATGAATGTTCTCCATGGCTTCTAGAGATGCTCTCTGGTTTCTCCAGCTTTTATCAATTTTGAACTAAAATGATGCAGACCTTAGTTCTCCTTAAAGTGTTGAAACCATGTTTGGTCTTTCTTACTTTTGGTATCCCAGCTATAAACCCTATTCCTTAGATGAAACCCAAGAATGTGTGCTTCTTGAAAGTTGAAATTTTATAAAATAGGTAGAAAATAAACTGATTTACAATTTCACTGTTTTTAAGAATAAAGATTCTTAAAGGCAGGAACCATATGTCCACCACATTTTGTCATGCTAATAAGGCAACAGAATAAAAACAGTTTTAGTGAATTTATCTGCACAAATGTGCTTGTTTAGAACCACATCTTAGCAGAGAGGCATTCCAAAGTGTTGTATAACCTATCTCATAATTTTGCATGGGGTATTGTGTGAATTGAAGGCAGTAAAACATTGGATGGAGAGTCAGGAAACCTAGATCATAATCAGAACTCAAACATGACAAGGAGTTCACGCCTTTGGGAAACCCATTCAGAATCCCTCAGCCTCAGTTTCTTTGTCTGTGGGCCTATGGAATCCTGGGGCTAAAATGGATTTGTAGTAATGCAGACCCAGTCCTTGGTGACTTTTTATGGCAGAGAGGAGAGGTCATTCTCAAGTTTCAGAATGATAGCAAGTGCTTTTACTCTTGGACAATCCTTATTTGCCCTTGTACTTTAATACCTGTTTGATTTAAAGGTGGATAATATTTTAGCATATCTAGTTCCAGTGAATTTCCTAATATTACTAAAACAAAGGATAGGTTTAATCCCACTGCCCAGGTTAACTATCAAGTGCAAAGAAAGAGGGGAAGGATTTACTCCCAAGCTCCATTAATACAAAGTCGTTCACAGGAAAACAAATAGGAAACAACTGAGTCTACTATTACATATTTTTGTATCAGATTGGACTTGGGCTGGGCAAATACATAAGTTGGTAGCATCCAGCTGGCATTTGTCCCTCCCTTTGTCTTCTCCCTTGGCTCCCAGGGCTTTCTAAACTCCTATGGTCTGTGGCAACAACACACTATAAGTCTGACCTTCCTCTCTTCCTGTCTTTAAAATGTCTGTGTTTTCTGGGCTTTGCTTAAAACAACCAGATTTAACAAAGGGGAAAACGTCTGTTAAGAGCAGAAAATATTTCTCATTTAGAATAACATTTGCATTTTATAAGATGCCCGAAATAGTAGTAAGCACCTTGAATTAAAGGGATTTTCATTTACTGTGTGAGATCCTTCTAGCACCCCTCATATGTCATCATGAGTGAGGCTCATAGGTAGGACAAGAAGCAGACTAACTTTCTGCACAAAATACACAGGTGTGTGTGTGTGTGTGTGTGTGTGTGTGTGTGTGTGTGTGTGTGTGTGTAAAACTGTCTTGGGAAAACAAAAACAACAGATGGAAACTGGCCTTTTGTATCTCATCTCTACAATAACCCATGAATGATACTGTTTTCCAATGTGATTAAATCTGCCCTGTTTGGGTACACTGTTAGCCAAGAGGTGTCAGAGAATGATTTTTCTTATCATTGACAAGGCCTTTATTGATGCAGCCAGAAATGGCCAGGTTGGAGAAACAATATTTATGCATGATCCAAATGTGTGTTGATATCTTGTTAAGTCCAGATGTTCATATTCCTAGATATGATCTTCACACCAAAGCCCAAATCAACATCATGCTGAGAGACTGATTCCTCAAATTCAGACCTTATTATTTCTATTCCTCTGGGAAAATGTGCATCTTGCCCCTCCAAACCTCCCATGCTCTCCAGATTACAAAGTGAAGAGTTAGCAAGACTCAGGAGGCCTTAACAACTCTAGTCACATTCACAGCTGATCATGATAGTAAAACAGAAATAACTTCAGATGAACTCTATTGGGAAGAATAAAGAACAATCAGAAATTAACAGTAAGAATGATTAATAGGATGATAATTTGGTCAGTTAAATAAGGGTCATAGGATTTTGGTTGTTTTGTTTTTGTTTTGCTTCTTTTTGTGCCAGAGAAAATTAATCCCATGGTTAATCTACTAATTGCCTATCAATCATTGGTAGAATTAGATTTGGAGTGCTTAAAAAATGATTATGAAGAGTCTTTCTCTTTAGACTCAATAATGATCTTAGGTAAAACAGAAGAACTAAAATAAGCTCTGCTTAAACAATAAGTAAATCGATTTTAAAAATGGTTCTGGTCTATTGTTTCATACTTAAACCCAAATATTACAAGTAAACTTGCACTAAAGATAGAATGTTTGGTTAGATTTAAAGAAAACATCCTTAATTCCACAAATGATTAATTAAATACTAGTAGAATCCAAGAAGGTTTGGAAGGAAATATATTCCTAAAATATATTCAACAGCACAGTAGAGGATTATATGAGTATACCCTTACTGTTGGCAGAGTAAGAACAAGAATAATGTTTTATATTCCTTTTATACTTTTTAGTTTATTCCATTTAGCCTACCTGGTAAAATAGAGATTTGCATTGAATGACTTAAATAAATAATGAAATAGTGAGTGTTTACACTATTATATTCAAAATGATGACAGTTATACAATAGAAATAAATAATACCTTGAATATCAGAAATTTCTAGTGGGCTGCTTTTGTCCTGGCAAATATTAAACTTTTATAGATAACAGTGCTTCTAGTGTTGATTGTCTAATATATTGAGTGGCAAGTTTGAATAGTTTTTCAGTCACTAACTTGTTAATTTTGGAGGACATTTTTTGGAGCAGTTAAGTACCAGGAAACTTTGTGTGTGTGTGTGTGTGTGTGTGTGTGTGTGTGTGTGTGTGTGTGTGTGTTGGCAGGGCAGGGGGAAAGGTGTTGGGGACTGAACCCAGGGCTTGGAGCATGCTAGGAAAGCACTCTTCCAACTGAGCGACATCTCCAGCCCTGTAAGTTTTCACTGTGAAAGTAGGTTTAAGATCATATTCATTTTTAGGAGGCTGATGATAGCTTCAAATGTTAGCTGCTCATTGTTGTTCTAGATATGACTTACCTAATGCCGAGGAGTCTCCTAACACATTTATTTTAAATTATGTTATGCACTTCGCAAGCCAAAGCACAATAAAATTGACCTGAAAACCTTTAGACATTTTTCTGGTCACAAAAGTAAGGTAAAGGGAAAACACTGTCCAAAAGATGACCACTCAGGAATGGATATAATTAATGTTTTAGTTTGTCTTTTAGACAAGTGTGTGTGTATATTTATATTTCATTTTATGTTTTCCCTTACAAAACAATTTATTATGAACCTTTTTCCATGCTGTTACCTAGCAAGGGCTCACTGCAGAGCCACAATGTCCTAGGTTACCGATTCTTATGACTCCATTGGAAAGAGTTCTAGGGAAACACAGAGTAGCAAGCAAAAGTTTAATAGAGTGAGAAGCAAGCATAA
Organism: Urocitellus parryii; assembly: GCF_045843805.1. Taxonomy (NCBI): domain Eukaryota; kingdom Metazoa; phylum Chordata; class Mammalia; order Rodentia; family Sciuridae; genus Urocitellus; species Urocitellus parryii. The sequence goes on from NC_135532.1 coordinate 148,227,496, forward strand.
CATACAGCGTAACCCTCTCTAAAAGAGGATAGTGTGGTGCCCTAAGTTGGAGTCTTTAAGGACATTGAGCTCCCCTGTTCTTGCCTCAATTTTTCTGCACCCTTCATCAGTTTATTACCCTTCCAGTATCCCTCAGCACGTTTTTTTGATGAGTGTCTTGATGTCTTGTTTTGCCCAGGTGATTTGGTGTTGCTGCATAGTTTCTGTGATGAGGGAGGGTCCTGGCAACCTAGTTACAAGAGATAAAAATGACACAGTCTGGAGATTGTAGTTCTCTTGAGGGATTATAATTAACTATTACTCCGGAGGTTTTGACATACCAGACCCTGCTTTTCAAAAGCTCCTCTGCTTCTATAAAACTTTCCATAATTTAAAATAAAATTTCCCTGAAGGGATTATAATTATTGACAGCTTGGGGAGGTAGGGCATTCCAGCTCTCATTCCCCAAATGCTTGCCCATTCTGATAAGGTTTCCTGTGGTTTTAGTCTTATAACTCCTGGATTTTTCTTAATGTCTTCATTCTTTTCTTCTACCCATCTGTTCATGGCTAGCTAACCTCCCTATTAATGCTACTAAATAAATTAATTTCAGAATAGGAAGGCTTTGAAGATCAATGATTATGGAAAGAATATTTTCGTAGCAAATCTGTTTTGGATTCAGGATGAACAAAAAATATTAAAAGACAAGCATTAGAAATCTTCCAAGAGATGTTTCCTTCGAAGTTATTTTGACTGTGGGATGATGTAAATAACTTAGCTCAATGTTGGTGGGTTACTTATTTGTAGGAGACATATACCTGTATTTGGTAGAAATTGTGCTAACCAGGAAATAGAGAGGACTAGGATTCAATTGTGGCTCGGCCTCATTGACTCAGTGAGTAACACTGGAAAAATGAATTAATCTAAGTGTTATTGTTTATAATATGAGACTGACTAAACTGCCACGCTATGATTCTTAATATCACAAATGAAATAAATTGTTGTTTGATGTGGGCCATTCAATTTTACTTAATTAACAAACCCAATCAGTTCATTGTCATTTTTGTAAGACCAGCATGACAGAATAAATATGGATTTATAGATTTTTTTAGAGCTATTTTAAAAAAGCTATTCAGTAAATCTGTTCTTTGAATCTTAGAAAAAAATTGGGGTATACAACAGTCACTTATACAATAGTCACATATCATCTATTTCCTTGTGTAATTCAAAGTTATACAAAAGTGGGACCAACTGCCAATGTCTGAAACATGTCTTAAAAATTTAATTGAAGATAATCTATTTTAAGAAAAGATGCTATAATAAAATATAAATGATTATAGTTTATACTTATTCCTTTAAGTGTAGAGAATTTATCCCCCCATGGGTAAGCTGATCGGAACCCACAATCTCATCTGCCTCATTGACAAACTCACTAGCTCACAGTCAACTTCGACTGCTATAATAAAAGTTTCTTACAGATATAAAACATTTAAAAAATAAGTTTGTATTTGGGACAAGTGAAAAGTTAACAAGGAAAGAGAAATTTCTTTTAGGGTGACCTCATCTCTCAAAATTTCAACAATATAAAATTATGGGAAGAGCCCTGGAGATATATAATTTGTATTTCCCCCCAGCAGCAGTACATAGAGCTCCATAAATACAGAGGATGAACTCTGTCTCTTCCAGAGAAGATTTATTTAATAATTTCATTGCTTATGGTAAATTATTCCAAACAATGTTATACCCCTCCTAATTTGGTTTAAATATTTTTATTATTGTGGTTTGTGCACATCCAATTTTGAAAACAGCTGGTGACTACTCACAGAATAAAGTCTCTTGTGCATTTAAATCTGGCATGAAATGACTCTTGGATCATAAGGGCAAAGCAAAGGTGGAGCTTTCACAAGTATAGATTTGCATTTTTATTGTTTTATTTTTAATTATTTTTGTGTGATAATTGTTTTGTCATTGATCCACGGATTCTTTATCTAAGGGAATAATCTAATTTAACTAGAAATAGAGATACAACTTTATTTTCCTTGAAATTCTAAGATTCTGCATAGCCAGGTTTTCACTCAGCTAAAAGTTTCATCCTTTAACAATCTTAATTTTATTAATTATCATTTAGATAAAAAGTTTCCCAAACTATATCCCCCATTCCTTCTTTTTAAATATATTTTATATTTGAACGTGTTTGGGCCTTTTTGTTTGGTAACAAAATTGATCATATATATATATATATATATATATATATATATGATATCAAATATATATATTTGAGATCCTACAAAAGCAAGAAATATGCTAGGAGATATGGAGACAAAGTAAAGCTAACCTTTGCTAAAAAGGTTAGAAACTAGTAGGAGAGACAAATAAGCATGGAAATGATTCTCACATACATTAGTAAGTGGTGAATACTATAAATGATTGCAAGTATAAGCCAAGGGAATCTTGTAGGAAATGGAACAGCATGCAGGAAATACCTTTAAGGTGCTTATTATAGTAGAACAAATGCTTTCCCTACATAAGTAAGAGATTCATCTCAAGTTTAACACTAGGCAGTATGCAAACAGTTAGAAATTCAGTTTGTTTGGCACATTAGTCTAGTACAGTGGGTAACAAGCATATATGACCTTTAGCCAGACTATATAGTGATTTGAGTATAGCCAAGGAGTTTATGAATTTATGCAAGAAGAGGAAAATCATTGTCAGTGGGATGACAGAGCTGAATTTCAATAAGACTGATGACTCAATAGAAAAATAAGTTTTCAAAATGGAATAATTTAGGAAAAAATAAAAAAGGATAAACTACTTTGGGAAAATTATACAGTTTGACAATTAAAACATGGTGAGGAGGAGTTTCCATTATAATCAGAAGTAACTGATAAGGTTAAAGTGTAGATGGCAGGAAGATGGTGGTGCATTTTCAGTAATAAGAGATCCTAAGAATGAGAGACTCATTGGGATGTTAGGAGTCTTAGCTACATTTAAAACTGATTGATGTGTCAGGATAATCAGTGAAATAAATAATATATGATCTTTTTCATAAAATTTAACAACCATGAGAAAAATAGGGAAAGGGTATCAATTTGAGAAAATAGAATTTAAAATGATTTGAAACTATGGGACATTTTGTTTGAGGGAAACACAATCCTAATGTGAGACATGTAAAGAAGCAGTAAAATGGGGGCCATAACCAAGAAAATAATAAATGACAACAAAGGAAGAATCACAGATGCCTGAAATAGTGGAAGATACACTCAAGGACTGTAAAATATTTTTTAGAAATGTGTCCAAGGATTTCCAGGAAAAAGAGAATAAAAACGGCAAGCAATTTAAAAATGTCAGCAAAGAAATTAAAACTATAAAATAGAATCAAACAATTTTTGAACTGAAAAAGTATAACATATGAAAGAAAAATACATTAAGTGTGATTAATATCAGAATACACACTACATAAGAAAGGATCAAAAGATGAGAATAAAAATTAATAAAAATTATCTAAAATAATTTACTCCAAATAAAAAGGAAAAATTATTGATGAAGCCTGAAGCAAACATCAATGCCTTATGAGATAATATAGTCTAATATATGTTTCAAAATTCCAAAGATACAGGAAAGAGAGAAAGTAGCACAAAAGTATTTGATAATAAAAAAAAAACCATGATATGAGGGTAGCCACAATAAATATAATTGCTCACTTCTCAATTGAAGTGATGCAATCCAGAATAAAATAGATTGGTATTTTTAGAGTGTTGAGGGAAAAAAATATCAATGTTGAATCCTACATTTAGCAAGAAATATATTCTTTGGAAATGAAGGTGAAATAAAAGCATTTTAGGAAAGATTGAAGAATGTTAGAAATGGTCAAGAATGGTTTATTTGCAAGACTCTCTTTTTAACTTTTTCCAGTTTCTTTGAAAATCATTTGATTGATGTAAAATTAACAGCCATGCATTGTAAGATATACACATAGTAAAAAAATTTTTTAATAATGTCAACCATAACAAATGGGATGTTAGGTAGGATAAATGAATGTGTGTATTTGTAGGATTCTTATACTTCACATATAGTGGTAATGTTTATTCAAGTTAGAAGTTAAGGTTGAAAAAAAAGAAGTATGCATATAGTAGACTCAAACACCAGTATAAAACAAAAAATCTAGTAAAGGATATAAAACAGAAGAAAAAAATGCTCAATCACTAAAGATGCAAGAAAGCAGGGTCAAAAGAACAAATAACAGAAGAGACTAATAAAAAACACATAAGAAACATATAAATGTAAAAGTAAACATAATAATATTTTATTAAATATAAATGGGCCAATAAAAGGCAGAGATGATTAGAATTTTATTAATTACAGCACCTAATAAAATGCAGAGATGATCAGAATTGTTTAAAAGGAGATCGAAAAAGATGTGCCATATTAACATAAGAAAGCTATGTGATTGAAGAAATAGACTTCAAAACAGTAAGTATCACTGTAGGAATAAAATGACATATCCAAATTATAAAAGGGTTAGTTTAACGTTAAGACAAAGCAATCTTAATTGTTCATACACCTAACAATAGAAGTCAGGGTGTTGCAACCACCTAAAATGACTGCATGATAGTGGTGGTGGAGTCTCAGGGATGGGGAGTTGCAATTTAGTGAATCCCAGAGCGGGACACACTCTTAGCAGTGCCCCTGGTCTCAACATGGTGTCTTGCAGCAGCATCCGGGGCCATGGGGAGTAGGGACAAAACATGGGGTCCTCTTTGGAGCAATGCATCCATGTGTGGTCCAAGGTGCTCCTTAAAATGGGCTTGGGGACCATGAGGATGCAGAATTATCCAGCGGCAAAAACTATTTAGGTGTCTGTGGTTTTAATGGAAACTACTATGTGACACTTGCTGGTCTTTTCCCCTCCAGGAGACAACCTCACTAGTTTTGAGCTATCTCTGTCTCTGGGAGATAGTGCAGAAGCAGGGGAGTTTGTTCCCTTCTCTGTGTGGCCATCCGGAGCCCGCAAGCTCCCCATGGTCTCCACATTCGTGCTGTAATCAGCATGCCCCTTAAGACACTCCTCTTGGAACATTCATTGTTATGATCATTCTGTGTGTATGAAGGGGTGGGAGATGGGCATTGGGCTTCTCTTAAAGACAGCTTGCTCTTCCCTCCATCAAGTTATGGTTTTTGCTTTGCTTAGGAGAAGAATAAAAATGTTAGCTAATTGTCTTACTTTTTGAGAAAAGCATAAAACTAAACAGATTTTAAAACTTTAAGGGAAAACATGAAAAGCCAACACACAAAAAATGGTAACTTGTAGGTTAATAGAAGAAGAGAGAAAAGAAAACCTTAACAAGAAATTAATGAAAATTTTAAAAACATAATTCATTCAAAAAATGATAGAAATAAATCTAAATGTATCAGTAAGCCCATCAAATTTTCATTGACTTAATACATCCAATAAAAGCCAGATAATTTTTATTAAGACAGGATAAACCTGGAATAGCCACAGTTTACAAAAGACATATAAAATAAACAGGAAAATGAAGATTTAAATATAGAGGATATAAAATTATGAATTAAAAAAATTCAAAGAAAATCTGTTGTCAATGATAATTCTACAATTCTCCCCTCCCCCCAGTAAAACTTTTTGATATTTAAAACCATACATTTTGACTAATTTGGGCTTACACCAGGAATTTAGGACAGCATAACATTAAAAATATTTATGTAACTCATCACAGTAACAGATTGAAAAAAATTGTGATAATTTCATTAGATGCAGTAAAATTAGGAAAATTAAGTAATAATTCATGATCTTCAAAAAAATCTTAGTAAACTAGGAATTAAAAAGAATTTCCTTACATTGATAAAATTTATCTACCAAAGACCAATTTCAAGCATCATACTTAAGATAGTAATCTTTATTAACAATAATTTCAAGAGACAAGAATAAGTACTAAGACCACTACTATCACCACAGTACTCTACGGGATGTTCTTGGATAATTAATTAAGACAGAAAAAGTAAGAAGTTTAAGAATTGTAAAGGATAAGGTAAAATTGCCACTACTTTTATTTGAAGCCATTGTTTATTTTTCTTTCAATTTTTAAAATTTTAATTTGTTATATATGACAGCAGAATGCATTACAATTTATATTACACATATAGAGCACAATTTTTCATATCTCTGGTTGTATACAAAGTAGAGTCACACCATTCATGCAATCATACATGTACTTAGGGTAATGATGTCCATTTCATTCCACCATATTTCCTACCCCCATTCCATCTCCCTTGCCCCCCCCATTCCCTTTTCCCCTTTGCCTTATATAGAGTTCATCTAATCATCCCATGCTCCCCCACCACATTATGAATCAGCATCCTTAAATCAGAGAAAATATTTGGCATTTGTTTTGGGGGGATTGGCTAGCTTCACTTAGCATTATATTCTCTAACCCTATCCATTCACCTGCAAATGCCATGATTTTATTCTCTTTTATTGCTGAATAATATTCCATTGTATATATATACCACATTTTCTTTATCCATTCATCTATTGAAGGGCATCTAGTTTGGTTCCACAGTTTAGTTATTGTGAATTGTGCTGCTATAAACATTCATGTGGCTGTGTCCCTGAAGTATGCTGTTTTTAAGTCTTTGGGTATAGACTGAGGAGTGGGATTGCTTGGTCAAATGGTAGCTCCATTCCCAGTTTTCTAATGATTCTCCATACTGCTTTCCATATTGGCTGCATGAATTTGCAGTCCCACCAGCAACCTATGAGTGTAAATTGCCACTATTTTTAATTGACATTCTCAGAAAATCTGAAAAACTACTGATACATAATGTACAAAAATCACTATTGTTCTTTTGATAGGACACTATTTGCATTATTTTAAAATTATCTAGAAAATTTAGCAATAACTTAATTCTGAAATTAATGGCAATAAAAATCTTGAATTACAATAAAAAATTAGCAAAAATATTTGTAGAATGTTATGGAGAAAATTTAAGGACATAAAGAACAACTTGTATAAATAGGAAAATATTGTTTAAGATAGGACTTAATGCTAAAAATTATACAATTTAATAAAATAAAGAAATAATTTATGCAAATGAATGCATAATATTAAAATAGTTTTCAACATAATTTCAACAATTTGTGAACTAATAAATATTTTTATTGAAAAGTCATGTGAATCAAAAGTAGCAAAATATAAAGCATTATTGGAAGGACTATGATCAAATTAATGACTTCCATTGCTTCTGAGCAGAGAGAAAGGGAAGAAAGCTTTCAAAGAGAACAAAGAAAATTGAAATCCCACCTGTCAAGTCTTTTTGTTCATAAATACATATAAATATAATTATGTATCATTATAACAATGACCAAAGACTAATTGTGAACATTGTGAAAATTCTGGCTGGATAACACATGATTGTTTTAGTGATATCTACTTTTCTTTATTATTTAAACTTTTCTAGTAAAAACCACATTAGCTTTTTATTTGACAGGGTCTCCAATGAAGATTAGCAGTCTATAGCAAGATGAATTTTTATTTTGTTCATTTAAAGTATCTAAAGTTCCCATGTATCTCTGTCACAAACAGGTAAAATTATATTAAAATGAAAGAGGAAAAATTATCTTTTAAAAAGTAAGCTTATAGCAACTAATTATCAACATTAATTTTTACAATAAAGTTTGGCACCATTGACCTTAACTTGAAGACAGCAAAAAGATCCATTTATTGAGTTATAGGATTTTCCTTCACAATACCAAGGACATCTAAAATATTAGAAATAATTTTAGTTGTTTAGAGATTGATTTTAATTATTAGGAGCCACATAAAAATAAAAGTACTATTTCTGATCTCAAGTAATGATCAAAATAATTATCAAGTATATATACTACTTACAAAGCATTCGGCTATATACTGTATTCTAGATAACTAAGTCAGTGAAATTTTCCTACATATTATTTTATAGATACACAGCTATTTTTTTAATATCTAAGTTTTTGTGCAGGTCCAATATTATAGTGATCAGACAGAATGACTTGTATGGTAACTGATTCTGATTACATCCAAAACCTTAATATATTCATATCAGTCTGCTTTTCTTGACAATTTTCAAAATAACTTATAAGAAAAACTTAGAGCTGAAAATTTTTATTTGGGTTCATTGTTTCAGAGGTTCAATCCATGATTGGCCAGCTCCATTTTTTGGGGGGGTCCCAGGTGAGACAGAACATCATGGCAGAAGGTGTGGTAGAGGAAAGCTGCTTGGATCATGGAAGACAGGAAGCAAAGAAGGTGAGGTGGGGTGGTGGGGAGAGCTTGAGACAGATATATTCAAGGGCATACCCCCACTGACCTACTTCCTTCAGCTAAGCCTTACCTGCCTACATTTACCCCCCAATAATCCATTGAAATTAAATAATTCATTGATGAGGTTACAGCTCTCATAATCTAATCATTTCACCTCTGAACATTGCTACAATGGTCTAATGCATGGGCTTTAGAGGGGACATCAAAAATCCAAACCATAGGAATATTCATATTAGCAAGAATCATTTTCTTCTAACTAGTAGCAAAATATCAACTCTGTTACTAGAAACCAGAGTTATCTACAAGTAATTTCATTACAGTAGCAAAACTTATCTTTAACCCAAAGTTATGCTCATATAGTTACTTGGTACTGAAAAAGTAAAAAATAAAAATATTAATGAATTACCATAAAGGAGAACCTCTTTAGACAGAGAAGAGAAAATTTCAATTGAGTTTATTTAGGCTTGTAAAAGTCTGTCATGCTCTTGTGATTCTTGATTTTTCAGCCCAATATGATTTGTATTTGATTCATGAAAACCTGGAGAACTGAAGAGCAAAGATTTTATAGAACAGGTATCGTTACAAACTTAGTGTTTACGCTAATAGTAATACTAGTAGCACCGTGTGTAGTTTTAGGATACTCATCTCTATCCAAGGATAGGAATGAAATTCATCAGGAAGAAATTTACATTACTAAAATAAATCTTTACCTGGTCAGTTTAGTATAAGGAATGCTTTTCCAAAAGAAAGTGTGAGTTGAAGATGATTAATCTATTCTCTTTAAATGACGCTTGTATAGACAATACACAATAGTGTTTCACTTATTCATGAACTGGCTAGAATCCAGGTAATAGAAAGAAGAACAGCTGGGTGCATGATGGAACATCCATTTATACACTTCAGAAGAATTTATCTTATGTCATGAGACATGGAAAATATACTTGTGTTTCCTGGAGAAGCTGATTCTAATCAAAGTTAAAGGGAATTGCAATCTCTGATCTAAACACATGGTTGGAACTATCTTATATCTAGTTGTTGGGGCTTGAGAGAAAGCCTAAGCAATTGGATGCATGATTAAAGATTAAAGGAATTAGGATTATTTGTTTTGGAGAAAGCACAGTTGGGAATTGACAGGCCATGTGTCTTTAAACATGATAATATTATTTGGAGGATGTTGACCAGCTGTTCTCTAGCTCCAATATGTTCTGCATGTAAAACAATTATTTAAAAGTTCAACAAAAGAAGTATAGACTAGATCAAATGAAGAATTTATAAACTCTAGCATAAAAATATTGAGGTCTAGAAGAAGGAACTATATAAATGGCTATTATAAATATTTAATAGTTGAGGGAACTCACATCCAACCATATGAATCCTATAAAAGCTGATTGTACAAGCTTTCTTGGTAACATATTCATGACAGTTATTCATTTGGATTAAAGAAAAGCGTCTATTAACATATTACATAAATACAAGGTAATGAGTTTTATGCCACTCTAAAGGAAAAAAAAATGTTTCTAGAGTATCTATTTTTCTTTTAAAAGCATTGAACTCTTCCCCAAATTAAGCTAAAAACAGAATCTTTAAAGAATCGCATGTTGTGATTCTTTGGTCCCATTGTCATAATAGGAAGGCGTTTGCCAGAGTGGAGGAAAATCCACTCTCATGTTTCCCTGATATTCCCGAGTTTTTCTTAGTGACAGTTACAAGATGAAACAGCTCTGAGTTAATCAAGTCAGTGTGATTGAAATGTTTCTTTTCTCCACTGTCTGGAAGAGAAAGGAATAACTTGAAACATAGATAATGCAAACTAGCAGCAACAGGAATCCATCAACCAGGGTGTAGCATAATAGCAGAAAAGGAGGATTCAGATCAGGACTAAAACAGAGACTATTGCCTAGCTGTATTTGTATATTAATCTTTCCAACTTTTTATATGGAAGTTTTAGAGTTAGTAGCAGAACTGTCAGGGAAGAGAGCAGTTCTATTCTTCTTCCTGTATGAGTTTTAAAAATATGGTGAAAATGATTCCTAAATTAACTTTATTGAGTTATAATTCACACAAGATAAAATACACCCATATAAGTGTACAATTCAATGAAATGTAACAGGAATATAACATCTGTGTAGCCATCATCATGATAAAGATTCAGAATATTTGCATCATTTTAACAAGTTCTCTTGTACCCTTTCCCAGAAATCATCCCCTACTCTCCAGGCTCAGGCAATAACCAATCTATTTTTGACACTACACATGAGATTTTTAAAATATAAATAAATGTAATCATATGGTATGGACTATTTTGTGTCCTTCCTTTTCTCTGTCTAGTGTTTTGGGGATTCAGCCATATTGTCATGTGGTTCAATAACTTTATTCTTTTGTCCTTTCTCTTGTTGATATATATATATTTGGATTATGTTCAATTTGGGGTTGTAAAATTGAATAGAACTGCCACAATTTTTTTGTGTGAATCTGTGTGGACATGAATTTTCAATTTGAAAGTCAATATCTACTTACATGGTAAATGTTTAACTATTTAAAAAGTACATTGTGGAATGCTACTGTGCTTTAACTTGTGTTTTCTTGATGACCAATTATGTTAAACATGCTTTCATGCATTCATTGCTGATCTATACATCTTTTTTCATGAAGTGTCTCTGTAAAATGTTTTCACTTATTCGATATCAGGTTGTTGATATATAACTTTTTGCTTTGGTTTTTATATTTAAATATATACTTGTTCCCAATCTTTAGTGAGAAAGCATTTAGTTTCTCACCATTAAGTACACAAATCAGATGCTAGCTGTGGATATATATATATTTTAAAAAGTTGAACAAATCTAGTTTGCTGAGACCTTCTATCATAAATGTATGTTGATTTTTCAAATCTTTTGGTGAAACACTATTCACTAATATAATTATATTAATTTTATATGCAAATATTTGTGTGTTACCTATATGTGTATTTTATGTATATAATTTATAACTATGTCATATCAATATCTGTATACCTAATAAATTTTCCAAGGCTGTAGTTTGAATTTTTTATCTTAACAATATATTTCAAAGATCAGAAGATTTTAACTTGATAAAGCCCAATTTTCACTTCTTTTTTATATAAAAGTTAGTGACTTTTATGCACTAATTTAAAAATCCTCAACCATCCCAATATGATGAAGATTTTCTTCAGTTTTCTCCTTGAAGTTATATACATTTAACTTCTACAATTATGACCATAATTAATTTTGAGTTAATTTTTTCAGATAATGTCAGGTAATAATTTATTCTTTTATTGAGTTCCATTTTGCTATGCATCCTAACAGAATTTTTGAAAAGACAACCCTTTCCTCAAGAATTACCTTGACACCTTTGTTGAATATAATTATATTTTATAATAATAAAATTATATATACGTATATAAAATTTTACACACACACATACACATACTTGGACTTTCTGTTTCATTCCACAAATCTGAATAATAAGTAAAATTTTCTGCCAATACCATCCTATCTTAAATTCTGTAGTTTGATAGTTCTAAAGTAGTTTTAACTACTCAATCTCCTTTTCAGTTTGATATGAGATTTTGGGAATGTTTTGTAACAACAGTAAGGCCAAGTCATTTGACAACATTGTTCAAGTATACTCTAGTCATTGATTTTTTTTGTCTATTGAAGTGTGAAATTTTGACAGAATAAGACCTTTTGACAGAATAACAAGCCCTGAACTTAACTTTATGCTGAAACCAATTTTTTCTTGCATTATAAAGGACAAGCTAATATATTTGGGGGTAGACGGTGAGTACTGAAAGTCATATATTATAAATCCTGGAACAACTACTAAGATGATTTTACATCTAAGATTACACAATACTTAAAAGTATACTTTTTTTTTTTTTTGGTCAGGAATTGAACCCAGGGTGCTTAACCACTGAACCACATCCCCAGCCCTTTTTTATATCTTATTTAGAGACAGGGTCTCACCAAGTTGCTTAGGGCCTCACTAAGTTGCTGGGGCTGGCTTTGAACTTATCATCCTCCTGCCTCAGCCTCTTGAGCCACTAGTATTATAGGCACTTGGAAAAGCATATAAAATGTATAGGATTGTGTACACATTTTAACCAGATTAAACACTGTTTTTCTTTTTTTTTTTTAAAGAATTTTAATATTTATTTTTTAGTTTTCGGCGGACAAAACATCTTTCTTTGTATGTGGTACTGAGGATCGAACCCGGGCCGCACACATGCCAGGCGAGTGCGCTACCGCTTGAGCCACATCCCCAGCCCCAAACACTGTTTTTCTATGGTGGCCCAGATTATTTGGTTTGAGAGAAATGAAATTTTGCAGATTTTGTAGTTAAAGCTTCATTTGATTCCAAACCACTTACTTTTCTCTCTTCTTAGAGGCAATTAATGGTGTGCTTTTCCCCCCAGGTATATTTTAATATTTTTATGGTTTTTTGTCCATCTATATATAGTAATTCACATTGGTTTGTTTAGATCTGATCTTCACAGCCACCCTTTACCAAACCCCTGATTCTTCTTCTACAACTACCACATTGACCATGTCTTCCCTAGACTTCTTTGCTTCTTTAGTAGTCTAATCCTGCAAGTTTCTCCACATTGATAGGGCTGCTCTCCTCTTCTCAGTTCAGTGACTTCTGAATCCACTTGAGCCTCTCCAACCTATGATGCAATTGTGAAAGTTCCCCCAGTACAAAAGGTAGGAAAGAAGTAAAACTCCTGTCGGATAGCTCCTTTTTCTCAAGAATCACAGACTCACACTGTGTGTTGTCCATATTAGAAACAATTGCAATGGTCCTTCACCCGGTTTTAGAGCTGTTTACAGTAGAAGGGTAAGTCTGCAACCAAATCAGGGCTAAAAGCAAAAGTTTCCAATGTGCTTCCAAAACTGTCACAAGTGATTCTATAGTGTAACAAGGTTTATGGCACATTCTTAGGACTCCTTTTAATCCAAAACTTCACTAATTTTTGGAAATACAATTCATATATACTATTCTCTCATCCAAAGTTTCCTTCCTTCTCATTAAGTAAATCAGATCCAGAAATCCTCTGGGTCATTTGATCCTGTGTTTTTTTCAGTACCCATAAGCAACCTCTGTATCTTACTTCCTTTCCAACATGCTAAGTTTCCACACCCTTTCACAAACCCTCTTTTGATAATACACCAAGCTCTCTTGACACATCTCTGTCCCACCAACATATTTATTTCTTTCACTGGGCACCTTCCTCATGATGTGCTACTTCACCTTGCGCCCAGAGCACTAGAACCTGTCATCTGTGGACTGAGCTTTCTGAAATCATGAGCCCAAATTGAATGGACACTCTTTTGTTTCTATTTTGATTTAACAATTTACCATTTGACACAATTCTTAAAACACTCTTTCTTTAGTTCTTAAATTTTCTTCTTCCCTTACTAACAGTTTGACATCCTCTGCTTTTGTTTTCCCACTATCATTCCGTGAATGTTTGTGTTTCTAGATTCTCTGCTTATTTTTTGTTTCACACATTCCCCTTGCACAAAAGCACAGTCACTAGGACCAATAGAAAAGTCACATCTATTTAGAAGGGTGAAAGGATAATGTAACACAGACAGCCAAACAATTACTTGAAGAACAAAGGAAATTTTAATGTCACATAATGGTTCAAAGTAACTATTTTAGGCTGCTGGGAAATTTATTTCAAGGACCCAGATTTCCTCCAAATCATTGCTTCTCCCTTCTGTTTGTCATTGCTATGGTCTCTATGGTCAGTGCTGGATTGCTTCAAACTCCAGACCAAGCTGCTTAACTTGGCTTATAAATCTCCCTACAGTCTAGCCCTTACCCAAAGCTGTGTTGAATCCATTGTCATTCTTTCATAATTTTTTAGCTCTATCATCCAACACTCTTGAACTATCTCAATTTATTGAAATAATATGTTCTATCTAATTTTTCAATATTCTATTCCCTTTCTCTGGAGATTATTTTATTCTTCTTGAGTCTTTTCAATATTTTACTTATTTTTTCGGTTATCAGCTTAAATTTGGGTCCACCAAGGACCAATTGAGAGATTTGAATGTAGGTAAGTAGAATGAAGGAAAGTAGTTTGGGTATGAGAGGTCCTCCAAACCTCCAGTTAATGCAGGAAATTCAGAGATGAAAGAGTTGGGTCCATCCTAATTTGAATGGACTGACTGGATGGTAACTGTAGGCAGGTAGGGTATGATTGGAGGAGGTGGATTACTGGAGTGTGTCCTGGAATAGTTGATCTTCCCAGCGGCCCTCTTCCCTCTTGTTAACTCTTTCTGTTTCCTTGCTAACATGAGCTGAGCAGCTTTCTTTCACTGGGCACTTTCCCCATGATATGCTGCTTTACCTTGGGCCCAGAGCAGTAGAACTGACATCTATGGACTGAGTTCTCTGAAATCATGAGCCCAAATAAAGTTTCCCTTCTCTAAATTGTTCTTGTTGCATATTTTGGTCACAGTGATCAAAAGCTACCTAAATCATAAAATAAATGAGAAATAATAATAAAATACCTAACTTAGGAAGCTATAGTATATACACTCATTGCACAATTTTAGTACAAGTTCTGTAGCAGATGGCTAGCACAAAACTAGGAAATATGAACCAGGATTCATTAAAATTAGGTATCATCTAGTTACAGAAGCATTACAATTTTGACCCTTAATTGTGGAATTGTTGAACTACATGGGCATTTATTTTGGCATCTTCTTCTTATTCAGTTGCCTTTGTGAAAGAGAGAGAGAAAGACAGAGATAGAGAGAAAGAGAGAGTCTCACACACAACAGGACGTAGCTAGTGAGGCTTTCTATAGTGTCACTTCAATTAACATTTTTAGAAATGAAATCTACAGTGCCTGCTCATTGTTCTTACATGGAAATGGGTAATTTGGCTTGAGTGTCGTGGTACAAATGCTGTATTGTTTTTAATTTGACTCATCTTCAGTTCAATATGAAAAATTGCCTATGTCACTGACGTTGCCAAAAGCATTTCGTCAATGTCTACACTTAGTTATATTTCCAAGAAAGGTGGGGTATAAGTCTGATTTTTTAAGGTAGTCCCAGTAATTTCAAACCTAAAAGAATTTCAAACTTGGAGAAAAAAGTATGCATATATATATTTTCTCAAACAGGATTGATTCTGTGTACCCCTTTTATCTTGTTTAGGATAGGTTCTACAATTTTTAAACTGTCAGCTAATTACTCCCTGCTATAGAAGTGTATAGCACACAATAGGATCTCAGTAAATAATATCTAAGAAATCTATGGACAACGAAGTGACCAAAAGGGATATTCCTCAACAGAAGGCAAGACGTGACAATATAACATATCATCATGTTTAAAAAATACATTTTAATTTCTTCTAAACAGAAATTTCCTGAATTAATCCCTAAAGGTTCCTGGTTTTAAATAAAAGATAATAAAATAATTTACTTGAAGGTGAACAAAAGAGTTAAAATATTAAAAACTTCTTGCTGTGGTTTTTCCTGTAAAACAAAATTCTCCGTAACTCTTTTCAATGGGGTTATAACAGATCTAATAATTTACTGCTTGCTATTTATTGCACCAAATAAGTCTCCTGGGTTTAGTAAAGTAGGAACAAAATTTTCAAAAAAAGTGCACAATGAAATGTTGAGAGTGTAGGAAACAAGTGTACAGGCTTTCAGAAGATTTACAAGTGGGGAAGTAACAAAAGAGTTGAGTCAGGAGACTCTTCATAATAAAATGGGAAATGTCACATAATTGACAAAAATAACATCACTTGGAAAAGCAAGGCTGGTCATATTGGTAGAGTAGAGTCATGTAGAATTCCATGAGCACCTCTAACTTTGCCTTCTTCCCAGTGAGCATGTATGCCCTGAGGCAACGAATTACAGCATGACAGAGCATAGGGGTCATTTAATTATATCATATTTCTAGTGACTTTGTAATTAAAGGAAGTTCAAAAGTACTTGACATCCTTTTTCTTCCTTATTTGGAAACCAGCAAGGAGAGAACTTATTTTTTTTTTCTCCCCACAGTATACACTATTACACATTCTGGCCTGCATCTCTGAAAGTCTTCAAAGAAAAAATAACATGCCAGTAACTTTAAGTTATATGAAGGTTTCATCAGTAATAGGAATCATATGAGAGATGGGCTGGCACAAGTGTGAAAACCAACTTCATAGCTAATGTGTCCTTATTTGTGTGCAAATAAATGTTTCAAGTGCTTTCCAAAAGAATGGAAATGAAAAGACAAGTAAAAGACTACATAAAATCCAGATGAAAAATATGAGATTCCTATGATATTGATGGATTTATTTACTCAGAACTTTCCCAATATCATGACACATTGTACAAAAGGAAGAGTGCAGACGAAGTTCACAGGCATGTTTTCAAATAAGCTTTCACTGAAACATGGACATTGTTAACTCTTGGCCCAAATATCAGAAAGTAGTTCAAGAAATAACCAGCAGTATGTTGAGGAGGTCTATGTTGACCCTTCCAGAGAATCTATTGTTTATGAATCCTCTGGATAATTTAACTTTGCAAAATTATAATCAGTAGACACAATTTGTTTTTAAACATTTGAATACTAATTAAATGGCCAGAGTAGACATTTATACTACCACCCATGTTCTTCACCCAACTCACAACCCGACAATTCTAAGATTTCTTTCATGCTACACCCAAGTCACTAAGGAAAACTACAGGACATGTCTCAAAGAAAGATGGTCATGGCCCAAAATATATTCTTTCAGACCTTAAATTTCTACCAAAATGGGCAGTACATTTTGATCTTAAATATTCCTAGCCCATTAGAATCTCATGGTGAGTTTAGATAATTTCATGAATTTCAGATGGTTTGGCTCATGTATTTTTTGTTTAATTCAGGGAGTTTAGGTGAAACTACTGTTAGATTACAATAAGGTAGTAAAAAATTCGGGGGAATCTATACATTCCGTCAAGGTCTGGTGATTGTTTTTAGTATACTATAATTTCTAGGCTCAGTGGGGTTTTCCAAGAGAATTGATTGTATAACATTCTAGAAAACATATAAATTATACTAAACATATCAAGATAAATCCATAATATACAAATAATTATAGTAACAGCAATAACAGAGAATTTCAGAATATGCATGTGTGTGCACACACACATATTCCCTTCAAAACTAAAAGGAAGAAATCTTTAATAGGAGACTTACAGCTTACTGTATTGTTTAAAATGGATTTACATTTAATTTTGAGTGTCCTGATGGCTAGGGAAATGAGGGAAAGATACTTAGATGCTGTTTTCAGGAGAAAGAAAAACAATTATTCAAAGGAGTTAGACCTTTCCATGGCCTGGCTCCCCTGAAACCCTGACCCCCAGTATTGAGTTACAGCCAACAACCTATCCTCCTAAGACAGTCATTCCTAACATCAGTCTTCAAGATTCAGGACTAGGAAACTAGGCCTGGAAGTTTCAAAGGAAGCTGAGAAATAAGCAGCCATATAAATTTCCTACACTTTTGTCTGGAAATCTCATTAGGAAAATAGAACAGGAAAATATTTTTTCCCTATGTTGAAATAGTATCCCTTATATGTAAATTGAAAATTTTCTAGTTAGAGTTTTGCCACTGGATGATGCTCTTGCATTTTGAGTAAGGAAAAACCAAATTTGAATTACAGTTTTCTGCCTCCCTATTCTAGCTAAAATGTGAAAAACAATGGGATAACAACTGCACATTTTGGAAAATAGGCATCTTTGGAAGCATTGGAAGAAATAGGTGGCAAAATATGAAGTAGAGAAGACTGGACTATCTCTTTTCAATCCTGATGTTTAATCCCATGGTTGGGATGATATTTAGATGGAGCAACCATGTAAAGTTCTGTTGCTACTATCCCCAATATCACTTTTACTTGTGGCTCTTAACATGAATATGAAGCCATGAGATGTCCATTGCTCCAAAGAAATACATTAGCAAAATTAGAGAATTTAAAATTCATGCCATCAGATTTTTAATTGCAAAATTTGAGTTTATAATAAAAGGGCAAAAGGCAGACAATAAAGATCATTCAAGGGGTCATTTCCTTCCTCACCCTAAGAAACTACTCTGACTTGCAGTGAGAAAAGAAAGACAGATGACTGTATGCCTCTGGGGAGGAGCTATGTGCCAGTAGCTAAGTTTCCTTGGAGGATAGAATAGAAAGATTAAATATATTAGACACTTGCTCATTTGTCTTATTTTTCCTTCGTCATTACAAATGAATAACTAAGAACCATAGCTATATTAGAAGAGTGTAGCATGAAAGAGAAAGCAAAATAGCAAGAGCAATGAGAACAACAAGGGTAGGGGGCAGAGGAAGGGATGGAGGAAGAGAGATATTTTAAGGAATTTGGCTTACATGTGGAGGTTGGAAAATCCAAAATCTGCAAGTTATTCCAGCAGGCTAAAGGCTCAGGGAAGAGTTGATATTGCAGCTTGAATCCACGGACAGGCAGGAGGAGGAATTTCCCCTTTTCTTGGTGGAGGTCAGTCTTTTTTCTGTTTAGGCCTTCAACAGATTGGACACCCCCCCAAAAAAAAGTTGAATATTTAAATGTTAAATAAAAATACCTTCACAACATTGAAGCTAATGTTTTACCAATTATCTGGGTACCCAGGCCTAGCCAAGTTATCACATAAAATTAATCATCATAAATATTCAGCAGGATTAGAGAATAAAGTTTAGAAAATCTAGAATGTGCACAAAAGAAAAATGATGGGATGTATATAAAATAATAAAGTCTATAAGTCTTCAGATTGCAAAATAGCATGGTCAATAAAAAGCAAAGAAGAGAGATATAAAAAAATTCTGAAATTTCAAATCCCAAGTAGAGAAAGTATTCAACAATTTTTCACATAGAAGAGTAATTATTTCCAAAAGAATATGAGTCATATTGGCATTGGAGGTCTCTTTAGGAACCACTGGATGTTATAAGAATATATTCCCCTCAAATCTTAGGAAAAATGTGATAATAAATTCTTTATCATGGCAAACTATCAACCAATAAGAAGTTATGAAAGAAAGAATTTTAACATATGTGATGCCTCAAGAAGTTTTTCTCTTGTTTATTCTTGAATACACAGCTAATAGAAGATTTATTCCAGCAAATCAAGAGTGTAGAAAATTTAAAAAAAAATTCTTGCTATAGTTTGGATCTTAAATACCCACCAAAGCTCCGTATGTTAAAGGCTTTGTCTCCAGTATGGATTCCATGATATGCTGCCTCACCACAGGCCCATGATAATTAGGTCAAACAATCATGAGCAAGAATCTCCTAAATTGTGAGCTAACTGAATCTTTTTATAAATTGGTTATCTTAGGTATTCTGTTACAGTGATGGAAAAATTGACTAACACTACACTTTACATATATCTGAAACAAGAAAGTTGAATATTTATTACTTGCCAAGCAGGATGAGGACTCTGGATGAAGTAAAGAACAAATTTTAGATAGGCTCTACATGATGGAGTTTAGATACTGACTGAATGTCAGAAGCATCCAGAGTGAAGCACTTACTTATTATCTGACAATGAGAGTCCTGAATACTTCTATGAACCTATTGTTGACTGCCAGGGATAGGTTTGAAATATATTCTGAGATGTCTTCTTTATTACTCAGGTTTTCACAATATAACAAATCAGAGCAATCAATCATCATTTTCTTTTCTTTTTTTTTTTATTTATTAGATGACTTTATTTGGTGCTCACTAGTTGCCAAGTATTGCACTACACATCTTCCCCCCATTATATCATCTAATCACCCCAACAACCCATGAGATTGCCACTATCTGCATTCCCATTTTTTTTTTTTGGTTTTTTTTTTATTGGTCGTTCATAACATTACATAGTTCTTAATACATCGTATTACACAGTTTGATTCACGTGGATTATGAACTCCCCCTTTTACCCCATATACAAATTGCTGTATCATATCAGTTTCCCTTCCATTGCTTGACATATTGCCTTTCTAGTGTCTGATGTATTCTGCTGTCTGTCCTATTCTCTACTATCCCCCCTCCCCTCCCCTCCCCTCCCCTCCCCTCCCCTTTTCTTTCTCTACCCCTTCTACTGTAAATCATTTCTTCCATTTGTATTATCTTGTCTTGCCCCTCCTTTCCTCTTATATGACATTTTGTATAACCCTGAGGATTGCCTTCCATTTCCATGCAATTTCCCTTCTCACTCCCTTTCCCTCCCACCTCTCATCCCTGTTTAATGTAAATCTTCTTCTCAAGCTCTTCGTCCCTACCCTGTCCTTGTTTACTCCCCTTATATCAAAGGAGTCATTTGGTATTTGTTTTTTAAAGATTGACTAGCTTCACTTAGCATAATCTGCTCTAATGCCATCCATTTTCCTCCAAATTCTATGATTTTGTCATTTTTTAATGCAGAATAATACTCCATAGTATATAAATGCCACATTTTTTTTTATCCATTCATCTATTGAAGGGCATCTAGGCTGGTTCCACAGTCTTGCTATCGTGAATTGAGCTGCTATGAACATCGATGTAGCAGTGTCCCTGTAGCATGCTCTTGTTAGGGCTTTAGGGAATAGACCGAGAAGGGGAATAGCTGGGTCGAATGGTGGTTCCATTCCCAGCTTTCCGAGAAATCTCCATACTGCTTTCCAAATTGGCTGCACCAATTTGCAGTCCCACCAGCAATGAACAAGAGTGCCCTTTTCCCCACATCCTCTCCAGCACTTATTGTTGTTTGACTTCCTAATGGCTGCCAGTCTTACTGGAGTGAGATGGTATCTTAGGGTAGTTTTGATTTGCATTTCTCTGACTGCTAGCGATGGTGAGCATTTTTTCATGTACTTGTTGATTGGTTGTATGTGCTCCTCTGAGAAGTGTCTGTTCAGGTCCTTGGCCCATTTATTGATTGGGTTATTTGTTATCTTATTGTCTAATTTTTTGAGTTCTTTGTATATTCTGGTTATTAGGGCTCTATCTGAAGTGTGTGGAGTAAAGATTTGTTCCCAGGATGTAGGCTCCCTGTTTATCTCTCTTATTGTTTCTTTTGCTGAGAAAAAACTTTTTAGTTTGAGTAAGTCCCATTTGTTGATTCTATTTGTTAACTCTAGCGCTATGGGTGTCCTATTGAGGAATTTGGAGCCCGACCCCACAGCATGTAGGTCGTAGCCAACTTTTTCTTCTATCAGATGCCATGTCTCTGATTTAATATCAAGCTCCTTGATCCATTTTGAGTTAACTTTTGTGCATGGCGAGAGATAGGGATTCAGATTCATTTTGGTGCAAATGGATTTCCAGTTTTCCCAGCACCATTTGTTGAAGATGCTATCTTTCCTCCATTGCATGCTTTTAGCCCCTTTATCAAAAATAAGATAGTTGTAGTTTTGTGGATTGGTTACTGTGTCCTCAATTCTGTACCATTGGTCCACCCGCCTGTTTTGGTACCAGTACCATGCTGTTTTTGTTACTATTGCTCTGTAGTATAGTTTGAAGTCTGGTATTGCTATACCGCCTGATTCACACTTCCTGCTTAGTATTGTTTTTGCTATTCTGGGTCTTTTATTATTCCATATGAATTTCATGATTCTTTTATCGATTTCTACAAGATATGCTGTTGGGATTTTGATTGGCATTGCATTGAACTTATATAGGACTTTTGGTAATATCGCCATTTTGATGATGTTAGTTCTGCCTATCCATGAGCAGGGTATATTTTTCCATCTTCTAAGGTCTTCTTCTATGTCTTTCTTTAGGGTTCTGTAATTTTCATTGTATAAATCTTTCACCTCTTTTGTTAGGTTGATTCCCAAGTATTTTATTTTTTGGGGGGATATTGTGAATGGAGTAGTTGTCCTCATTTCCGTTTCGGAGGATTTGTAGCTGATATACAGGAATGCCTTTGATTTATGCGTGTTGACCTTATATCCTGTCACTTTGCTGAATTCATTTATTAGCTCTAATAGCTTCTTTGTAGACCCTTTTGGGTCTGCTAGGTATAGAATCATATCATCTGCAAATAGTGATAATTTAAGTTCTTCTTTTCCTATTTTTATGCCTTTAATTTCTTTCGTCTGCCTTATTGCTCTGGCCAGTGTTTCGAGGACTATGTTGAACAGAAGTGGTGAGAGAGGGCATCCCTGTCTTGTACCAGATCTTAGAGGGAATGCCTTCAATTTTTCTCCATTCAGAATGATGCTGGCCTGTGGCTTATCATAGATTGCTTTTACAATGTTGAGGTATGATCCAGTTATCCCTAATATTTCTAGAGTTTTGAACATAAAGGGATGCTGTACTTTGTCGAAAGCTTTTTCTGCATCTATCGAGATGATCATATGGTTCTTATTTTTAAGTCTATTGATGTGGTGGATAACATTTATTGATTTCCGTATATTGAACCAACCTTGCATCCCAGGGATGAATCCTACTTGATCATGGTGTATAATTTTTTTGATATGTATTTGAATCCGATTCGCCAGAATTTTATTGAGGATTTTTGCATCAAGGTTCATTAGAGATATTGGTCTGTAGTTTTCTTTCTTTGAAGTGTCTTTGTCTGGTTTCGGAATCAGGGTGATGTTGGCCTCGTAGAATGAATTTGGAAGTTCTCCCTCTTTTTCTATTTCCTGAAATAGCTTGAAAAGTATTGGTGTTAGTTCCTCTTTAAAGGTTTTGTAAAACTCTGCTGTATACCCATCCGGTCCTGGGCTTTACTTAGTTGGTAGTCTTTTGATGGTTTCTTCTATTTCCTCTATTGTTATTGGTCTGTTTAGGTTGTCTATATCCTCCTGGCTCAATCTGGGCAGATCATAAGACTCAAGGAATTTATCTATGCCTTCACTATCTTCTATTTTATTGGAGTATAAGGATTCAAAGTAATTTCTGATTATCTTCTGTATTTCTGTAGTGTCTGATGTGATATTGCCTTTTTCATCCCGTATGCTAGTAATTTGGGTTCTCTCTCTTCTTCTCTTCGTTAGCATGGCTAAGGGTCTGTCAATTTTATTTATTTTTTCAAAGAACCAGCTTTTAGTTTTGCCAATTTTTTCAATTGTTTCTTTTGTTTCAATTTCATTAATTTCAGCTCTGATTTTAATTATTTCTTGCCTTCTACTTCTTTTGCTGTTGTTTTGCTCTTCTTTTTCTAGGATTTTGAGATGAAGTATGAGATCATTTATTTGTTGGTTTTTTCTTTTTTTGAGGAATGAACTCCAAGCAATGAATTTTCCTCTTAGAACTGCTTTCAATGTGTCCCAAAGATTCCGATATGTTGTGTCTGTGTTTTCATTTAACTCTAGGAATTTTTTAATTTCCTCCTTGATGTCTTCTAATACCCATTGATCACTCAGCAACCTATTGTTCATTCTCCAGGTGATGCTTGATTTTTCCTTTCTTCTTTTATCATTGATTTTCAGTTTCATTCCATTATGATCAGACAAGATGCATGGTATTATCTCTACCTCTTTGTATTGTCTAAGAGTTGCCCTGTGACATAGTATATGGTCTATTTTTGAGAAGGTTCCATGTGCTGCTGAGAAAAAAGTGTAGCAACTTGATGTTGGGTGGTATAGTCTATATATGTCAATTAAGTCTAGGTTGTTAATTGTGTTATTGAGTTCTATAGTTTCCTTATTTAACTTTTGTTTGGAAGATCTGTCCAGTGGTGAGAGAGGTGTGTTGAAGTCTCCCATGATTATTGTATGGTGGTCTATTAGACTCTTGAACTTGAGAAGAGTTTGCTTGATGAACACGGCTGCACCATTATTTGGGGCATATATATTTATGATTGTTATGTCTTGTTGGTGTATGGTTCCCTTGAGCAGTATGAAGTGTCCTTCTTTATCCCTTTTGATTAGCTTTGGCTTGAAATCTATTTTATTAGATATGAGTATGGACACTCCTGCTTGTTTCCGTGGTCCATATGAGTGATATGATTTTTCCCAACCTTTCACCTTCAGTCTATGTACATCTTTTCCTATCAAATGCGTCTCCTGTAGACAGCATATTGTTGGGTCTTGTTTTGTGATCCATTCTACTAGCCTGTGTCTCTTAATTGGTGAGTTTAAGCCATTAACATTTAGGGTTATTATTGAGATATGGTTTGTTCTTCTATCCATATTTGTTTATTGATGTTACTAAACCTGATTTGTTATCCTCTTTGACTACTTTCCCCCCTTTACTGTCCAACCTCCCATTGTTGGTTATCAATGTTATTTTCCATTTCCTCTTCCTGTAATGTTTTGCCAAGGATTTTTTGAAGAGATGGTTTTCTAGCTGCGAATTCTTTTAACTTTTGTTTATCATGGAAGGTTTTAATTTCATCTTCTAACCTGAAGCTTAATTTCGCCGGATACACGATTCTTGGTTGGAATCCATTTTCTTTAAGCGTTTGAAATATGTTATTCCAGGATCTTCTAGCTTTTAGAGTCTGTGTTGAGAGATCAGCTGTTATCCTGATTGGTTTACCCCTAAATGTAATCTGCTTCCTTTCCCTTGTAGCTTTTAAAATTCTCTCCTTATTCTGTATGTTGGACATCTTCATTATAATGTGTCTAGGTGTGGATCTCTTATGATTTTGCACATTCGGCGTCCTGTAGGCTTCTAGGATTTGGGATTCTGTCTCATTCTTCAAGTCTGGGAAGTTTTCTTGTATTATTTCACTGAATAGATTGCTTAATCCTTTGGTTTGGAGCTCTGTGCCTTCCTGTATCCCAATGACTCTTAAGTTTGGTCTTTTGATATTATCCCATAGCTCTTGAATGTGCTGCTCATGGTTTCTTAGCAGACTTGCTGAGCTATCTATGTTCTTTTCAAGTTGAAATACTCTGTCTTCATTGTCTGATGTTCTATCTTCTAAGTGATCCACTCTGCTGGTAGTATTCTCAATTGAGTTTTTAAGTTGGTTTATTGTTTCCTGCATTTCTAGTATTTCTATTTGTTTGTTTTTTATTACCTCTATCTCCCTGTGAAATTGGTCTTTTACTTCCTGGATTTGTTTGTCGATGTGATCTTTCATTGTCTGATTTTGCTGTCTCATGTCTTCCTTGAGACTCCAGATCATCTGAAGCATGTATGTCCTGAGCTCTCTATCTGACATTCCATCTGTTGCAGCTATTACCTCTTCTAAAGTTGAGTTGACCTGCATTGCCTGTGGTCCTTTCCTTCCTTGTCGTTTCATACCGCTGGCGTTTCTTTCTGCTTGGTGAAATTGTTGTGTCTTTGATATTTTCCCTCTATTTATTTATATTGCTCTTGTATAGTTGGAAAATCACTCTTGCAGGGCAGGTAGTGGTTGTGATCCTCCTCCAATTAGTGTGAACCATCTACCATGCTGGCAGGCCCTAGGTCTGCTTTGCTGGTCGGTCAAAGGTCCACCTACTCAGCAGGCGCCAGGGGCACCTGTGTCACTCCGTAGGTTGCTGGGCCTAACCTCCCGATGGGTTGCAGGTTCGCCTCGTTTGCAGGCTCTGGGGGAGGGGCCGGTTCCGCCCCTCAGCAGGCTTTGGGCCCGCTCTGCTCTTGTTCACAGTCCCCCGCCTACCTGCAGACACTGGGGGAGGGGATGGGCCTAGCCCTCAGCCGTCCGCCGGACCTGTCCTAGTGGGTCCGGTCTGCGTTCCCCGCAGGCGCGTGTATCTGCTGTCTCTTGGCTGGTTGCTGGGCCTGACCCGCCCGCCCGTGGCTTGCAGGTTCGCCTCGCTTGCAGGCACTCCATTTTCTTTTCTTGATATTGACACAGAGGAGATTTTATTCATAAAATAAAGAGGGTAATATGGGGCCCACAAAAGGTGGGTCCACGTAAGAGGAAAAAGATCCAGATAGAAGTGGCTCTCAGATGATCTAGATAAGTACTTAGCTCTATTCAGTCTGTAGATTGAAGTTCTATTGAAGAGTGGTATTTAGAACAAAAAGGGATTGAGTGAGATAAAGTATGTTAGAAGTTTGAAGAGGGAAAGGCCGAGGCAGCATCATATCACAGTTGAAAACACAAACTCTGGAACCTGACCAGTTGCAATTGAGTCCTGTCTCCATTGGTCACACATCTCCACTTTGTGAATTCAAACATATACTTCTTCTGCCTCTCTTGTCTCACCTTTAAAGTGATATTGGGACTAGAACCTATGTTATAGAGATGTTGTGCCAATCACGCAATGTGCATGACCTATTGCTCTGATGCAAAACTTAACACAATGATAAATATTTAATAACCCTCACAGTTTCTGAGGGTCAAGAACATTGGAGAGGCCCGGCTTTGAGGTCTGACTCAAGCCTCTGATGGTGTTCAGTCAAGATTTGAGGGCTCTTCTGGACCACTCACTAGCTAGCAAGTTAGAGCTAGCTATTGACAAGAGGCCTCAGTTGCTGCAGATGGGGATTTTTATTAAGGGTCTTAAGTGTCCTTATAAGACAGTGACTGGCTTTCCCCAGAGCAAATGATTCTGAGAGGAAGAGCCTGGCAGAAGCTATCCTATTTATGATCTAGTCTCAGATTTACACAGCTTCACTCTGACCTCTTCTACTCAATAGAACAACTCATTCAGACAGGCCCACCTGAGGGAAAGGAAGAATGGAGGCAAATGGAGGAATGTCAATGAATTAATGACATTTAAAAAGCATTACCTATGTAAGGTATATAGAACAATATTTGATGCAAAATAAGTAATATATGAGCACTGCAACTTTATAGAATTATAAACAGATTGTTTGACAGTTTGGTTATTAGTATATATGTCTAATTTTTGTATATAGTTCTTTCTCCATGTCCATGGGGATTGGTTCCAGGACCCCCATACATACCAAAATCTGTAGCTGTTCAAGCCCTTCATATATAAAATGATGTAATATTTGCATATAACCTATGCACATTCTCTTACATAGTTAAAGCATCTCTAGATTATTTATAATAATACAGTATAAATGCAATGTAAATGGTTGCTCTGCATTGTTTAAGGAATGATGACAAGGAAAAAAATCTGTGCATGTTCAGTACAGACACAACTTCAAAAAATATTTTTAATTTGTGTTTAGTTGGATCCAGGTACAAATACAAAGGGCTATTTTTTATGCAGCATTTTTAAAAAACTGTCTTATTAATTCCAATAATTTGTTTACAGGGTTTTTTGGGGGATGATTTCCATAAATTCAAACACAATATCTGCACTAAAAAGTATTTTGTTTCTGGTTCTTCTGTTCAGGACCTCCAGCACAATATTGAAGGAATGATGACAATAGATTCTCTTTGTCCCTGATATTCAAGACATGCTCTCAGCTTTTCAATTGTAGTGTTGGCAGGAGGCTTTTTACAGATGCTCTTTGTCAGCGATGAATGTTTTTTTTCTGGACCTAGTTTGCTAAGAGTTTTATCAAGAATCAATATTGAATTTTTCCTTCTGAAGCTGCTAAGATAAACATATTTTCTTCTCTTATGAGCAAATGTGGTAAATGACAACTTCACTTTTTCTCTTGTTCATTGGATCGTCCCAGAGGGAAGGATGAGATCACATCCTGAGGTTTTCAAGTGACATAGATCAGGATTCGGGCCATGTCAACTCTGAAAGCAAATTTTTGGTTATTAGTCATTCAGTTTTATCACTAGCAAATCCAATGTAAATGGCAAGTCTTCTTAAAGAGACACTGATATCCACTATAAGTATACTTTTAAAGAGTTAAGATTTTTCTACTTTATATTTTTCCAAAATATTCTCTGAGTTTTGACAGAGAGAGCTATTCATACTAGTTTTGAGACAGGGTCTCTATTAATAAAGTTGTGATCCTCCTATCTCAGTCTCTTGAGAAGGTGGGATTATATGACTGTGCCATGACATCCACTGAATTTTCTTTTTTAAATTAGTTGAGATAATATAGTCAAACACAAGAACACACAGTTTGACTGAGATTAAGTTTTGCTTCCTAAATTTATTTTAGCCAATTTATTTCACTATTATTATTTTTGCCTATGTAGGAAGGTAGGGCCCTATAAACACATGAGTTCTTCTTTCCCTTAGGGTTCCTGTGTATCAACAAAAGATCACAGAGCTGGAAACAGAGCTGGATACACGTTAGTCTGTGTTTAGCAAATCAGAAACAAAGCTGTATTTTATGTTTCTTTTAAAATAATAAAAAGAAAGAAAATTAATATTCTGTTTTTCCTTGGTATTGAACCCTATTGACCTTAAAGATTTTACCTTTTCCCCTATTTAATATTCCAGCAGGTAAGAACTTCTGGTGAGTTGCTGGCTGGAAGAATAGACAGACCCCTTTTCTTTTCAGACTCACTTTTCTTTTTGACTATGCTAAAAACAGCCCATTCTTAGTTTAGGAGTCAGGAGTCTCCAAATATTAGAACTGCTGTGATAAAGAGAGGGGTCAAGTTCCAATAAATGCACCCCCCCCAATTTTTTTTTTTACCTACTTTGCAATCTGTGTCTCTCCTAGGAGAGAGAGGATCAATTTAAAGAAGAAAGTGTATGTAAGAATCAGGCAAAGTCTTTATGCATGTTGGCAAGGCATAAAGAAAGCAAGGTTAGCAAAAGACAGAATACTATTACCAGGCTTGGAGTACCTCGGATGTGCATTTATAAGCATAATTTCATTTATTCTTTTGCCACTACAGGGAGCAAGCATTGCTATCTCCAGTTTACATTTTAAAAGTTGATATTCAGAGTTCAGTAAATTTCAGTCCATCTAGTGAAAGACGTAGGGCATGAACTCTGTTCTTTCTGGTTCAAATTCCACACTTACCTTAGTCATTGAAGATAATATATTTTCGTTTATACTTCTGATTACTTGAATGCACTGCTAAGGGTAGATGTATAAATGCACAAGTGAGTTTTCATAGCCAACTATAATGGTAAATGAATTAGAATAATCTGTCATATTTGTTTTGAGTCATGCTGCATTCAGGACTATGCTGACAAGATGCTTCCCTATTTGGGTGCCATGGTAAGGCAGTGTATTGCCAAGTGTTCCATATTCAGTAGGTTGTGGGTTTTAATAAATGTCAAAATGTCTTTAGACAAAGAAGCAACATAAAATATTTAATGGGTCATTGAAAACTGAAATTTGGTGTAAAAGAGCTTTCAGATTTCGTGAATGTGGTTGGTTTTCACTTGTTTATAATCACAAACAAATTACCAATGAATAATAAGCACACTAATTACAATAGTTTTATTGACTTCAAGTGCTACCATCTGCATTTAAATGGTTGGAGGAACAATAGACCCACTTTCAATAGATAGTTGGAAACTGGTTGTTACATTTCCATTGGATATAACAACCAGTTATCCAACTATTTTTTTAAAATATTCGTTTTTATTTTTGCATGCAATTCTTCTTCTATGAGGAGATGTGATACAGGCCTTTTGGAATTCAAAGAACTATACATTTTATAAAAGTGGAATACCTAGGGGAAATTCCTAACTTTATAGATGGCCAACTTTATTCTAGGGAAGTCATGAGAAGTAAGGAGAAACTAGTCATTTCCAGAGAGATTCTTTCATGAGAGTGTATGGATAGAGGTTAGGTACAGTGTAACTACATTGTTTAGGAGATAAACATTGTGAGTTAGACTGGTTTTCAATTAGAATAACTATATAGATAACCATGAAATGAGAAAACTATGATTTTATTTATTATAGCTTTCTCATTTGTATTTCATGTGATTATTGATCATTGTATTATATATTCAATAAATATTAACAACTAATGATATCAGGATAGAGCGTGAGAGATTTTTTTTTCTTGCTTTTGTGGTGTTTATTCTCTGGAAAGAAATGTGTAAAATATGCAGAACACTTAAGAAGAATTAAAGAGCATACCGTAAGGAGACTATTTAAATTTCTGCCTTTCAACAAAGAAAAGTAAGACCAGATGGATTCTCAGCTGGATTCTACCAGACCTTTAAAGGAGAACCAAATTCAATGCTTCTGAAATTATTCTATGAAATAGAAAGGAATAGAACACTTCAAAAATCATTCTAAAAAACTAGCATTACCCTCATACCAAAACCAGATAAGGACACATCAAGGAAAGAAAACTACAGACCAATATCTCCAATGAACTTAGACACAAGAAATCCTTAAAAAAAATACCAAATCACATTCAACAATAAGATTGTACATCATGATTAAATTGGTTTCAGACCAGGGATGCTAGGATAGTTTGATGTACAAAAATCAATAAATGTAAAGAGGCAGAGAAAGGCTCAACCAAATTCAATATCCATTCATGAGAAAAACACTGAAAAACTAGCAAGAAACTAGGGATAGAAGGAACATATCTCAATATCATGAAGGCTATATATGAAAAACTTAAAGCCAACCTCATAGTAAATGGGGCAAATCTGAAGGCATTGCCTTTAAAATCTAGAACAAGACAAAGATGTCTACTCTTACCACTCCTACTTAATAGAATACTAGAAATTTTAGCCATATCAATTAGGGAAGAGAAGGAAATAAAAGGGATAAAAATATAAAAGGAAGGAGTCAAATTATCACTGTTTGCAGGAATATGATCCTATTCTTAGAAGATCTAAAAAGTCCCACCAGAGACTGCTAGAGCTAATGAACAATTCAGCAAAGTAGCAGGTTACAAAATCAACATACAAAATCAATTTTTCTTGTATAATAATAATGAATCTGCTAAGAGAGAAATCAGAAAAACAATACCATTCACAATAGCTTCAATAAAATAAAATAATAGGAATAAACCTAACCAAGGAGGTGAAAGACCCCTACCATGAAAACTATAGAACACTGAAGAAAGAAATTGAAGAATATACAAGAATATGTGAACACACCCCATATATATGAATTGGCAAAATTAATTTTGTTAAGATTGCCATACTTTTAAAAGCAATATGCAGATTTAATGCAATTCCTATCAAAATAACAAAGATATTCTCCATAGGACTAAAAATACAAAAAGAAAAACAAAACAAAACAAACAGCAACAGAAAAACCATCCTAAAATTCATTTAGAAGAATAGGAGATGTAGAATAGCAAACACAATCCTAAGCCAAAATACCAATGCTGGAGGCATCACAATATATGACTTCAAATTCTACTACAGAGGTATGGTAACAAAAATGTCATAATAGTGGCAAAAAAAAAAAAAAAAAACCAGACACAGAGACCAATGATACAGGATAGAAGACACAGAGATAAACCGACAGAGATACATTCATCTGATCCTTGACAAAGGTGTCAAAAACATACATGGAAGGAAAACCAGCCTTTTTAACAATGCTGCTAGAAAAACTTGTTGTCCATATGTAGAAGAATCAGATTAAATCCTTATCTCTTACTCATGCAAAAATCAACTCAAAAATGGATCAAAGACTTAGGAATTAGAACAGAAACTATGCAACTTCTAGAAAAAAAAAACATAGGGTCGACACTCTAACATATAGTAACAGGCAATACTTTCTCAATAGGACACCTAAAGCTCAGAAAATAATGCCAAGATTTAATAAGTGGAATAGCATCAAATTAAAAAGTTTCTGCATAGCAAAGGAAACAAGAATGTGAAAAGAGAGCCTACAGAATGGACTAGCTACTCTTTTCACAGAGGATTAATATCCAGGATATATAAAGAACTCAAAAAGCTTAAAAACAAACAAATAACTCAGTTAACAAATGAGAAAATGATGACATTGGCAGGCATACCCCTCACAAATGGGCACTGTCAGTGTTACTATTACCAGAGTGCATACTAACAGTGGTGTACTAAAGGTATCCAGGGATAGTAAAGCTGCCATAGCAGTGTACATAGAGGGTCCACCAAAGGGCTCAAACACAGCCTGTAGTACCTCCTCCTTGTTGATTATGGAATTTGAGGGATACACAGTAAGGATTATTGTAGAAGGTATATGCCAGGTTTTCTCCATGCCATCCTACTTGGTGATGATGTCATCAGTGGCTTGTTTCAGGACAGGATTCACTTCTTGTTTTTAGCTCTTCAGCCCCATGCTTTAAATGGTACCTGGGATATCAACCAAAGAGGAAAACGTGGTTCCTATAGCTTTATTTGCTTAGTCCCAAGCTGACAGATATGCCCAGGAAGATCCTGAGAGTAAGAAGTTCAGCTTTGGACAGGGGTTGTGGCTCAGTGGTAGATCACTTGGCTGGCATGTGTGAGGCACTGGGGTCAATTCTCAACAGCACATATAAATAAATAAATTAAAAAGTTAAAAAAAGGTTCAGCTTCATTACCACAGCTGAATGAGATATGTATGACTTCAAGGGAAGCACACATTCAGAGGCACAGGAGGATTACATCCAGGAAAATAATGTTTGCCAGTGTCTGAGCACACAGATTGCTTTTTTCTGCTTAATATATCTGAGATGCTTATTGCATTGAGTGAGGAGAACCTGGGCAGAAAACATGAGAGATCATGGGAATCTCAGGTTAAATTTTAGCCATTTTAATCTTGAAAGGTTTAAGACAAACACAGGTTTGCTGCATCAAAGACATATTACTGCTATACATAATAAATATCATATCTTTGGGGGCCAATAGACTTATATGTTTTTGTTGTGTTTGCCACTTCCCAATCACATGGCAAAGATTTAAAATGTTTGTTAATTTACTCATAAATTAATCTTTGTCATAGCAAATAATCATTTTATGTATAAGTTATGTCATTTAATAGTCCTTCTATCCAAATTAATTATTATTAAAATATGTTTATTAAAAATGAGAATATCACATACAAAACTCTTAAAGCATTTATGCTTTAATACTTGATGGTTTTAAATAATTAATGACAAAATTATTTGGTTCTGACAAGTACTCTGGTATTAAGCAATTAACCAAAACATTAGCACATGTGAATTTTAAAAACCTGCCAAACAGCAAAGCTGTTGAAACGAATGACATTTTTTGTTGTTTTGTTTCTTTTTTCTGCTTTAAATGACAAATAACCACACTAATGTAATTAAGAAATAGCTTTTAATTGTGAATTACAAATAAGATGAAACTGTACAAAAGTGATTGTGGGTTTTTTTTATAAATTTGTTCTAATTAGTTATACATGACAGCAGAATTATCTTCAATTCATTGTACACAAATGGAGCACAAATTTTCACTTCTCTGGATATACACGAAGTAGGGTCACACCATTCATGCAATCATACATGTACCTAGGGTAATGATGTGCATTTCATTTCACCATGTTTCCTATCCCCATGACCCCTCTCTGCCCCTCCCTCCCCTTTGCCCAATCCAAAGTTCCTCCACTTGTCCCATTACCCCACCCCCCAACCTCATTATGGATTAGCATCCAGTTATCAAGAGAAAACATTCCATCTTTGATTTTTGGGGGATTGGCTTACTTCGCTTAGCATGATATTCTCCAACTCCATTCATTTACCTGCAAATGCTACAATTTCATCCTCTTTTAATGCTGAGTAATATTCCATTTTGTGTATATACTACAGTTTATTTATCCATTCATCTATTGAAGGGCATCTAGGTTGTTTATAGTTTGGCTATTCTAAATTGTGCTGCTATAAACATTGATATGACTGAATCACTCTAGTATGCTGTTTTTAAGTCCTTTGGGTATAAACCAAGGAGTGGGATAGATGGGTCAAATGGTGGTTCCATTCCATTTTTTTTTTTTTTAAGGAATCTCCTTACTGCTTTCCATATTGGTTGTACCAGCAATGTAATCCCACCAGCAATGTTTGAGTGTGCCTTTTCCCCCACATCCTAGACAACACTAATTGTTGTTTGTATTCTTTATAATTTCCATTCTGATTGGCATGAGATGAAATCTTAGTTTTTTAAAAATATTTTTAGTTGTAGATGGATACAATACTTTATTTTATTTATGTAAATTTTTTATGTAGTACTAAGGATTGATCCCAGTGCCTCATGCATGCTAGGTAAGCGCTGTATCACTAAGCCTTAACTCCAGCCCGAAGTCTTAGAGTAGTTTTGATTTGCATTTCTCTAATTACGAAAGATGTTGAATTTTCTTTTATATAAAATTTATTGATCAATGGTATATCTTCTTCTGAGAAGTGTCTGTTTAGTTCCTTAGCCCATTTATCAATTGGGTTATTTGATTTTTTGATTTATCATATATAACAAATCATAATTTGTTATATATGACAAAAGAATACATTAAAATTTATATTACACATATAAAGCACAATTTTTCATATCTCTGGTTGTACACAAAGTAGAGTCACACCATTCACATCTTCATACATGTATTAAGGTAATGATGT
Organism: Urocitellus parryii; assembly: GCF_045843805.1. Classification (NCBI taxonomy): domain Eukaryota; kingdom Metazoa; phylum Chordata; class Mammalia; order Rodentia; family Sciuridae; genus Urocitellus; species Urocitellus parryii. Next base: position 148,262,035 of record NC_135532.1, read on the forward strand.
TCATCTCATTCCATCATCTTTCCTACCCTTATTCCCCCTCCTTTCCCCTCCCTTCCTTCTCCTCTGTCTAGAGTTTATCTAATCCTCCCATGCCCACCCTCAACCACATTATGAATCAGCATCCTTAAATCAGAGAAAATATTTGGCATTTTTTTGGGGGACTGACTTACTTTGCTTAGCATAATATCCTCCAACTCCATCCATTTATACCTGCAAATGTCATGATTTTATTCTCTTTTAAGTCTGAATAATATTCCTGTGTGTGTGTGTGTGTGTGTCCATCCATCCCATATTTTCTTTATCCATTCATCTATTGGAGGCCATCTAGGTTGGTTCCACAATTTAGCTACTGTGAATTGTGCTGCTATAAACATTGATGTGGCTATGTCCCTGTAGTATGCTGTTTTTAAGTCCTTTGGGTATAGACTGAGGAGTGGGATAGCTGGGTCAAATGGAGGTTCCATTCCCAGTTTTCCAAGGATTCTCCAAACTGCTTTCCATATTGGCTGCACCAGTTTGCAATCCCACCAGCAATATATGAGTATGCCTTTTTCCTCACATCCTCACCAACAATTATTGTTGTTTAATTTCTTAATATCTGCCATTCTGACTACAGTGAGATGAAATCTTAAGTAGTTTTGATTTGCATTTCTCTAGTTGCTAGAGATGTTGAACATTTTTTCATATATTTGTTGATACCTTCTTCTGTATATATTCTTCTTGAAGTGTCTGTTCAATTCCTTGGCCCATTTATTGATTGGGTTATTTGTGGGTTTTTTTGGTATTAAGATTTTTATATATCCTAGAGATTAGTGGTCTATCTGATGTGTGTGTGGTAAAAATTTGCTCCCATTCTATAGGCTCTCTGTTCACCTCACAGATTGTTTATTTTGCTGAGAAGAAGCTTTTGAGTTTGAATTCCTCCTCTTATCTATCTATCTATCTATCTATCTATCTATCTATCTATATATATATATTTAGTTTTAGGTGAATACAATATCTTTATTTTATTTTTATGTGGTGCTGAGGATTGAACCCAGTGCCTCACATATGCTAGGTGAACACACTACCGCTTGAGCCACAACCCTAGCCCTATTTATCAATTCTTGATATTACCTCTTGTGTTATAGGAGTCTTATTAAGGAAGTTGGGGCCTAATCTGACATGATGAAGATTTGGTCCTACTTTTTGTTCTATTAGGCACAGGTCTCTGGTTTAATTCCTAAATTCTTGATCCACTTCGAGTTGAGTTTTATGCATGATGAGAGGTAGTTTAATTTTGTTTGTTCATATGGATTTCCAATTTTCCCGGCACCATTTGTTGAAGAGGCTATCTTTTCTCCAGTGTATGTTTTTGATGCCTTTGTCCAGGATGAGATAGCCGTATTTATGTGGGTTAGTTTCTGTGCCCTTTATTCTGCACCATTGGTCTACAAGTCTATTTTGGTGCCAATATCATGCCATTTTTGTTACTATTGCTCCATAGTACATTTAAAGTCTGGTATAGTGATGACACCTGCTTTACTCTTCTTGTTAAGGATGGCTTTAGCTATTCTATGTCTCTTATTTTTCCAGATGAATTTCATGACTTCTTTTTCTATGAGGACTGTTATTGGGATTTTGATAGAAATTGCATTAAACCTATATAGTGCTTTTCATAGTTTGGTTATTTTGACAATATTAATTCTGCCTATCCAAGAACAAGGTAGATATTTCCATCTTCTAAAGTATTCTTTAATTTCTTTCTCTACCATTCTGTAGTTTTCATTGTAGAGGTCTTTCACCTCTTTCATTAGATTGGTTCCCAAGTATTTTTTTTTTTAGGTTATTGTAAATAGGGTAGTTTTCCTAGTTTCTCTTTCAGAGGATTTGTCACTAATGTACAGAAATGCCTTTGTTTTATGGATATTGATTTTATATCCTGGTACTTTGTCAAATTCATTTATTAGTTCTAGAATTTTCCTGGTGTAATATTTTGGATCTTCTAGGCATAGAATCTTATCATTGGCAAATAGTGATAATTTGAATAAACTTCTAATTCTGATGAAGTATAATTTATCTATTTTTTTGTTATTTGTGCTTTTGGTGTCCAACTTTAGACTAAGGATCTAAGATCATTCTTCTGTGTGTGGTTATTTTGTTTTCCAGCACTATTTATTGAAAAAGACTACTCTTTCCCCTTTGAATTGTCTTGGCAATCTTGTCAAAAGTTAATTGACCAGAGATGTAAGAGTTTACTTTTGGACTCTTGATTTTATTCCATTGGTTTATATGCCTATCCTTATGCCAGTACCCACTGTTTTGATTACTGTACTTCTGTAAATAAGTTTTGAAGTTGGGAAGTGTGAGACCTCCAAGTTTGTACTTTCTTTTCAAGATTGTTTTAGCTATTTGGTATCCCTGAAATAACATACAAATTTTATGTTCATTTTGTCCATATCAATAAAAAAGAAAAGAAGTTTGGAATTTTGATAGGGATTTTTTTTTTGCAGTCTGTAGATCAATTTGGCAAATATTGCCATTGTTAACAATATTAAGTGTTTCAATGTATGAACAGGGATCCTTTCTACTTATTTGGAATTTCTTTAATATATTTATTTTTCTACAAAATATCTCATTTCTTTGCCTTTTCTGCCAAGCTTTTCAGTTTGTTTTTTGCCTAACTGTTATCCTGTGTCTCAGATAGCATATACTAATACATTTGCCTTAAATGGTTTTGACAAATATCTTCTGGCAGTGCCTCAGCCCTGGGTTGCTCTTCATTAGGTAAGGTAAAGGCAAACCATTGGAGCTGTTCCTCCAATCATCCACCATATAAGTCAAAACAAGCCACCACAGTTTTCTGGGAATAATTCTATTTTACAACCTCTGGTACCAGGAATGTAGCAGTCATCTCCAAGGCTGTCTCTGATCTTGGGAATGGGCGATGTGAACAGGGTAAGTTAAAATGCCACAAAGCACTTCTACTGAGATTTGGAATTTTTTTTTTTTTTTTTTTGGTTTAGCACTTTTCTGATTACTGTATATCCTTAGTTTCTCGAGTTGGGTAAAGTTGATTCTGACAGTCTTTGATAGTTTCATTACTGCTTTTGTGGAGATGTAAGCTTTGGAGATATCTACTCCACCATTTTTCCCTGATATCACTCCTAGACTAGGTTTTTCTAGCAATTTAACAACACTAAGATTTACTTGTAGCTCATGGTTCACATTCATTGTGGCTAGGCTGCTTCATGTCTACCTCTACCTTAAGAATCAATATGACAAAATAGCCAAAATTCAGAGCAAGGTCAAGAGCCGTGGCTAAGAGAAAGAGAACACAGAAAATGATCTACTGAGTCTTCCATCTTCCTGCTGAAAGGGACACATTAGTATTTTAGCAGCAAGAGCAAGTCACATGGCTAACTTCAAAGGGATGGGAAAGTGAGTAGGAGAAGGAACTGAATATTTGATTTGTGAATGGCAATACCTTGTAAATAAAATTTGAGAATTTTCCTGTTAAGGTTATAGTTAAGAGTATTTCCATTAAGTAGCCTTGAGCCTCATAGTAGAGTGAATGATGAGGTAATTTGCTATGAACATAGAAGGTGAGGGGCCCCTGAGTATACATAAAACATTTATAAATTTGATCTAGATGGGTAATTCAATACAGTGCTAATGTAAAAATAAAGGAAACTGTTGAACAGCATTGAAAGCCCAGTAAAAGTTAGTTGCATATTCACATTGCAACTCATCATTGTGGGATATTCTCCATTCATGCTTCAGATTTCAAGACAAATGAAATATATTTATGATGACATTATGACCAATAATATAACATACCACCAAATTGCAAATAATGACCTTGTTTTAACTAGGTAATTGAGCTAACTTGAGATTCATTTTCTTCTCTTCTCACTGGCTCATGTAACATTTTGGAAAATTCAACCTCATTTATTCTACTTTGACTAAATCTGAATGAAATTAGGTAAAATGTATGGGGGGAAGACTTGCCCCAGGTTTGGCTGGATCATCTTCTCACTTGATGTTATTGACAAGATATAATTCTTGGCCTCCTACAAGAATATTTAAATATTTTTAAAAAATATGTATGTGACAGCTTCTATTGTTTCATCTTCAGGTTTATGAGAAGCTTGGGAAATAAAAAGGAATGATGAAAGAAATGATTCTTTGTGGATTGAAGAGAAAATCTAAGATTTAAAAATTATTGATTGGTATTCTATAATTTCACTGAGGGTGAAGTGAGAAAGACAACCAAGTTATACGGAACAGAACTAACTATTCCTTTCAAAAGGTAAATGGAGTGATAGGGTCAAGGTTGAACTTCAATACTGGAGGGGCTGTAGTGATAGTCCTCGTGAATGATATTCCTACTGAGTGACAGTCCTGGGAAAATGCTTATAGGTTAATTGATAAATGCAGGAGGAATATAATAAAATCAATAATAATAAAATTTGATAATAAAATCAAAACCTATAGTACATAAATAGAGATTCAGCTCTACACCTCATATTCAGCGCTAACCTTGATATGACTCAATATTAAGAGGGAGGGAAGTACACACATACTGTCCTAGTCTTATCACATTATCAGCCTTGTCCAACAATCTGCAAACCTTGGCCTTCTCATAGGTAAGACCATGAATAAGACAGACGCAAATAAAAGAACAGCTGTCTTCATCAAATGCTTTCAAGAGGACTGTAAAAGAAGTTGCTAATACCTCTAATGGGGATGCTTGAAAAAGAAGTTGACAGGTTTAGACACCATTTCATGGAGAGGTTAAGTTCATTAACTTGATGAACCTTTATTGAGCCCTTTTGGGTATATGAACCAACTAATTATGCATAGGGAGCACACAACTGAATAACCCGTGGGCTTAACCCTTATGAATCTCATAATATTGCAAAAAGAAAAGAAGTAGTTGTATACCTCAAAAACTAAACAGAATTTAATTAGGGCAAAAATAGGGCAGAAACAATGCTGAGGAAGTTTCAGATGAATTAATGTTCATATTAGTTGAATAAATCATCAAAGTTTTAATGAAAAAGTTGTTTACTGGGGGTCAAGGATGGTCAGGATTTTTTTATCTCATTGAAAATAGGTATTATTCCAGGCAGAAGAGATGACAAATGTAGATGACGGAGTATTATCGTTTAGATGTAAGGTGTCCCTAAAAAGCTCATTTGTGAGACAATGCAAGAAAGTTCAGAGTTAAATGATTGGATTATAGGAGCTTTAACCTAACCAGTACAATAATCCTCTGACAGGGATTAACTGGATGGTCACTGTAGGCAAGCAAGTAGGATGTGGCTGCAGGTGGGTCATTTGGGGCATGCCTTTGGCATATATGTTTTGTCATTGGAGAGTGAAGCTCCTTCTTTGTCTGCTTCTTGGTTGCCATGTCCCCAAATGCTTTCCTCTAGTACATCCTTCTTCCATGATGTCCTGCCTCACCTCAGGTCTTAAGGAATGGAGTCAGCCATCTGTGGATTCAGATCTTTGAAACTCTGAGCCCCAAATAAAATTTTCCTCATCTAAAATTGTTCTTTCCAGGTTTTTTGGTCTTAGAAGTGAAAAAGATGACAAAAATGAGGAGTATAAGTTATAGTATGGAAAAAGAGTGTACCAGTTTAGACAGAGAAGAGAAAACCACTGAACCATGAGGGATGAGGCTGAGAATGTCTGCAAGAGTTGGATTATGCTGACCCTTGAATGCCACCCTGTGGTGAATGTATTGTTGCTTGACATGGAAGATTATCTGGGCTTGAGAACTCTCTACAACATGATCAGAACTATTTAAGGAAAACACCACTCTACTTGCCATCTGGAGTAGCACAGAGCAGGGGTGAACACTAGAGATCAAGGAAATTAGGAGTTCATTTCAACAGCCCCCAGGAAAGATATGAGGATTCCAATGACAGAAGGAATTAAAAATACTGTGAGTGGAAAGATTATCAGGTGATTATCAATAGATAAAGGGCACATAACAAATGTGATTTTGATGGTTTGAGCAACAGTGAAAAGGAGTTTGTACAATGTCACTAATAAAAACAGAGGAATCAAAAGAATGAGGAACGAGGAAGGAATGGATAGTGGTTTCTAACCCCAAATGTCTTAGAAAAATAATCTTAATTCTCTAAGTTTCCTAAAACTCCTGTAAATTAAGAGAGTTGGGATTCTTAAATAATTGCTCATGATCCATATACTTCTATGAGTTGAATTTTTGGGGAAGAGATGAGTTTATTTTGGAGGATCTTGAGTTTGCAATATCTGTGGAATACCTATGGGCTATATCCAGCATGCAAGAAAACTTTGAGACTGGAATTAACAAATATGAAGATGCAGACCACTTAAAACATACTCAAAGTCATGTAGACCTATTTTAATTTGTACAAAATATTGTAGAAACCTATCTTTTGGCAGAAATTTTGTACAATTGGCTTGTATCCAAAAAAATTATTTATTTTGAAAGATGATACAAATGTTAAACTATGTTTGAGTTAGAAACAGGTGAAAAGTATCCTTTACTGTTGTTAGATGATATAAAGTTACTTTTGGTGCATAATTTATGGTGAGAGTTTAAAAGTTGAAGCCTCACAGGTGTCAAGCTATCACTGAAGAATTTATTACTTATTAATAAAGCCATTGTTACCATTGAAAAATAATCTTGTTGAGAAAGCAAGGCCATTTTCATAAAACTGCCTCAAATGGAAGAATGGAAGCTCACTTTTTAAAAATTTCACTGAGGTGAATGAACCAACAGTCAGGAAGAAGTAATGGAAGGGACACAAATAAGGAAATATGATAAACTGAGAAAATATATTCTTCCTTCCCATTCCCATCTTTGTTTATTAAAGAGAAAATTAGAGACCACAAATTGAAATTGCTCAATGTTCCAGGCATCAATATCAAAAGGCCAAGAACATGGAGAAATAAAGTTTCTATTCTCCTGTGTGTACTTTTTCAGCTGGCTTTTTAGAAAATAGTGTGAAGCACACAACCAAAAAATAAGTTTGAAACGTTTTGATTTCTTTGTAGTCACTTTTAGAAATGTAATTTTTCAGTATCTATAGGTGAGTATGTGAATGCATGGATTTACCTTGAAGTGTTCCATTATTTCACTGATGATGTGCTTGAGGAAGAAGTCTCCTCTTCAAATTACTGTTATATGTCAATAATTCACAAATCTCTGGAGGGAAAAACAGTCTATCCATATGGGAAGTAAGATTTACTTCACAACTAAGTTCTGTTCATGTGTTTATAAGGTGAGTTATAATGCCATTCAGATTTTACTTCAACCTCTTTCTGCTGGTAGGCAAACTCTAAGATGGTCCCCAGTGATCTAGTCTTCTAGTATTCACAATTTTGTATAATCCTCTCTTTGCCTGTGATGCAACTACTACATCTAACAAATAGATTATAGTCAAAATGATAAACAGTTATGTCACAATCATGGCCATAACAAAACCTTGACTGCAGCCTCATAAAAGCCTGAATTTCTGCCTTGAGCTAAAGTCACCCCATTCAACCATCCTAGGAGTCTTGACACATGGTAACTGGGATAGAATAAATGTGTATGTATTACACCACTAAGTTTGGGGGTAAGTTTTAAGGAAATAAAATAAAGTTTATTTTCTTATTGTTAAGGACTGGTGAGTTGACAAACAATAGGTGAGAAATAGATTATTTTTTAAGGTCAAAGATGCTTCTTCAGTGCCATGTGTTTTTCCCTGGAAAAGGAAAGCTTTGTAAAGATCATCTCAAATGAGAAACAAGCTTGGTGATGTGGATGTTTCCCTTTATTGAGTAGACATTACTTCTTCTGATACTGAAGTTTGATGAGTTGTGGCTCCTGAAGAGATATATCATTAGAAGTCTTTTAGAATCAATGGGAAGAGTGAATTATTTGCCATTTTTCTTTCATTCTTTCTTTACTGTTTTAACCACCAACTGAATATACAAATATGACATTACTCTTCTCCCCTTCTCCTCTGCTTATCCTTACCCCATATCAGACTTAAACTGTTCAAGACAGAAATTGAATCATTCTTTTTTATATCCCAGTCCTTAGATGAGTTACATCTCATAATCCCTGGCAGAGAGTGAGCACGTGAAACACATCTTAGACAAATAAGTAAAGCTGAATTAATGAATAGGACTTTTCCTGCTTCCCTTTGGGTATCAATATATTCAGGAAGCTTCAACTTCAGATTTTTTTTTTTTTTAAAGCTGACTAAGCCGACTAACTGTGTGTAGGCTGCTACTTTCTTTCTTTTTTTTTTTTAATATTTATTTTTTAGTTCTCGGCAGACACAACATCTTTGTATGTGGTGCTGAGGATCGAACCTGGGCCGCACGCATGCCAGGCGAGCGCGCTACCGCTTGAGCCACATCCCCAGCCCCAACTTCAGATTTTTTTAAAAATATTTTTTGTAGTTGCAGATGGATATAATACCTTTATTTTATTTATTTATCTTTATATGATGCTGAGGATCGAACCCAGGGCCTCACAGTGCTAGGTAAGCATTCTACCACTGAGCTACAACACTAGCCCTTTAGATTCTTTTTATACACTGGTTTAATATACCTACTAGGTTGTCATTCCATGGAGACATATTGGACATCCAACGTTGTTATAGGGAATGTAATAGTTAAAGAAAACCAGAAGGTGAATACCCAACAAGGATCTTGCCATAGAGCTAGCAATATCTTAATTGAAAAAATAAGGCTTCTATTTTTCAGGCTATGGTATGACCAAACAAACATGATGCTGTCCATTAGCAAAAGAGGTCCCTGCTATATTTTCTAGCCAAACCATTGCAGTGACTTTTCTTTATATGTTTCTCTCATTTACTCTTGGTATAAAGTTCCAGTAAACATACAAAACCTCTTTGAAGAAAAAAAAAAGAAATAAAATTTATGTAGAAATTTATTTAAACCTAAGTGATGGGAGACAAAAAACTCTTTCACCTAACTCAAACCACATCAAGGACTTTCAAAAACATTCGTGCATTCCTGGGCTCCGTTCCCTCCACATATCCTACAGCCAGACAAGGAAGTACCTCTTTCCTTATGTGAAATCTTCTGTTGGACAATTAATTCCATGTCTTGGGCTCTCATTTCCTAAGGTCCTGCCAGTGACCTTCTCTAAAACACCATTAATTCTTGTGAGATTCTGGCCAGGTGAAGTTTGATCTGGCTCTTGGACAAGGGTGAGCCTGGGCAGTCATGCACAGCCTACGGCAGCATTAGGCATCACCTTGGAGTCGGGACATTTTTGGCCCTCTGATGACTGGCTCAGGAAGGTAAAATGACTGGATGAGCCTCACTATGTAGTCATAACTCTATAGTAACATTTGTGTATTTTTTTTTTATTTTTTTAATAAAAGGTTTGGCTTTGGGGTGGCAGGCAGTCATGGTGAGTCCTTCCAGGGTACACTCGTGACCATTGCCAGAGTTATTTATACTCTATGAAATGGTGCTTTGAGCTGTGCCCAATGACTGGTTCTCCACCTATACACCCCAACCCCATCTGAAATAAAATCAAACCATACACACCTATGTCTCTACCCTCTCCCAGTTGGGAGTTTTATAAGGTTGCCTTGGAACTCTTCTGGCTTTTTCCTGAGACAGATCAACACTGTTGACTAAGGCTGGTACTTTGTTCCCTGGAATAGAAATGGTCAAGAAAAGTGAAGATCATTTTCTTTTTGACTATCTGCTAAGAGTATGTGTAATTATTTATTTAAAAATATTACCTTCTAATGTATCCATTTGTCTCAAAAAGGGTAAATACACATTCTAAAAGGTATACATTGACCATGTTCTGAGCTTCAGCCTTCTGCTCTTCAATGGTGGAAAGGGAATTTAAAAAGAGGAGAAAGAGATCCACCTAAGAAACAATGAGGAGTGATACACAAGGAGTAAGAATTGACTTTAAGGAGAATCATGAATTGTTATTTCATACTTACTGTCAGGAAGCATTTTTTGACTACTTTGAATATACATGGCAAAGCAACACTTTCACATTTGTAGACACCAAATTCCATTTAATTGCCCAGTCAGAGAATGCTCACTGGGTATGGTCCAGGCTTCTGGGAAGCATTAGAGGCCTGGTTCTTATTCTCCCCTGAAATTTGTGTTCTCTCTGTGATATAGGACATCCTGATCCATCTCAGTTGCCTTTGGAATTATTATGGGAATGAGTTCCTCTCTGAATAATGCTAGCCTGGGGTGGGAGAAATTCTTAGCACAAGCTATTCTCACCACCTCTGTTTATTTTAGGTCTTAGCCCAGGAAGGGATTCTGTGGAAGTCCACTTGAATGTCCTGCTGAAAAATCTTACAATGTTTGACTTCCAAAGGGGAAGTACTACTCTGTGACTTAAGGAGAAATTATTATTGCTGCTGCTACTGCTAATACCATCCTAGACTGTGCCAACCTTTAAATGAATATAATTAATCTTCACAACTGAGGTTGGTTTCTGTTTTAACACATTGGAAGAGTGACATTCTAAGAAAATAAGTTACTTGTCAAAGTAAGAACTTGCTAATGTAAGAGGGAGAACCAAAATTTGAACCTGTTCTTTCCATGCTGAAAATGGATATCAGTATCATTTTTATTTTAAAGTCATAATTTATTTGATAAATGAATTATTAACCCCAAACAGAATTTGGTTATGAATGCACTTAGAATTTTAAATTAACCTATGCATTAAATAACTATATATTCTATATGGTCCATTATAATTCAATTCATCAAATGCTTTTTGAGTGCCATAGATGTGCAAGAGATGTGCTAGGAAGGTCAGGCTATGTTTTTTTTTTTTTTCTTTGTCTTCTAGTGAAGGGAGATAGAAATAAAAATATCTATAAAGAGGTAAAAATAAATCAGTGAAAAAATGACACAGACCAATGGAGATAGATAATAGGGTAATGGGGAGGTTTCTGATACTTTTAAATAAAGTGGACAGGAGTACCTAATAAGATAACATTTGAAAGGAGATTGAAAGGAAATGAGAGCAGCCATGTATCCACCTGATAGAAAAGCATTCCATTGTGGGGAAATCCGGGTGTAAAGACCTTAATATGGATCCATCTCCAAGAGTTCCCGAAATAACAAGGAAGCAAGTCCACCTGGAACAGAGGGAGAGGGGCTTGAGAGCTCAGAGAGAGAGAAGGGATAGGAGGAGGATGTGATTGGAGATGAGTTGGAGATCCTATTGGGCCTGGATGGACATGGTCCTTACAAACTATTTGGATTCACACTGAAATTGCAAACCATAAATGAGGTTCAAACAGAGAAAAACATGATCTGACCTAGTTCTTAAAAAATACTCACTCTGTGCCAAACATGATATAGGATAAACATGGCACAAACACTACTGGCAGGAGTAGGTTTGTGATGATGAAGACTTGACCCATGTGGGTGAACTGACAAGAACACCTGGAAGAATTTGCTGACAAATGGAATGAGGGGTGTGGGAGGAAGAGCGGAAGCACAGAAGGTTCCAAGATTTGCCTTTAGCAAGTAGAAGAATAGCTTGGTGTTTATTGAATGTTAAGGAGGCTGAGGGAAAGAACAGATTTAGGGATGTGTATTGGGGAGATCACAAATTCTGCTTTGGACATGGTGTATTTTGAGATGTGTATTAGCCACCCTGGGGAGTTCAGTTGAAAAGTCAGTTGCATATCAGAGTCTAGAACTCAGGCAAGAGGTCAGAAATGTAGGTATAAATTTAGGAGGTATTAATATATTCAATTCACTTAAGTGATAATGGCCAGCAGAGTGTGAGTGCCCAGTAAGGGAGATTGATAAGCTCCCAGAGAGGAAGAGCCAGTAAAGGAAAAAGAGGAAGAATAGAGAATAGTTGTTCTGACATTCAAGGAAGGGCATATGTCAGGAGACAGGAAATAAACTCTTGTATGGATAAAGGTTATTAGATTGTACAGTAGGGTCATTATCTGGTACAGTGTCTGGGTGGCACTGCTATGGAATGAACAAAACATTATTGAGTAGAATTTTTTGTAATAGCCAATTCATTCCATAAAATCACTTGCTTGAAGTTATGACTTAAAATTTGTATTTCTTTTAATCATATATAAATGTATACTCAGAAGTCTGAACCCAAAGAAACACAGTTCTTCCTGTTACCGTCCACAACTTGTAACCTTTCTGGTGACATGCCTTTGAAATGCTATTGCTAGTCATAAGCCTTCAAAACAGGAAGACATCTCTTTTCTCCTAGGAATGAACATCTTTCTCACATAGTCGGTGGTACACAAAATTGAATACCTTGATTTTGCTTTTGAAGATGGCGGCGAAGGGAGTGCAACACCCCAGGGCGCCGAGTCACTAAGTGGGAGAAAGACGATGCAAAACGGCTGAAGGCTATCTTTGGGAAGTTCCAGTGAAATTGAGGTGCTCCAGAATCTAGTGGACAGATTTCCATCGTGCGAAGTTCGGCTCTGAGAGCTCCATTTCTCCGCACGGAAGGTCGCATAGCCTGTCTGTGGCGCGCGCCGGGGAGCGGTAGGGTGCCGGAGCGGGGGAACAGCGATACGGATCGGGGGGGGGGCTCCCGCCAGTGGTACATCGGAGCCCTTAGTGCTGAGTTCCGGCTTTGAAACAGAGGAGAGAAGCGGCCCAGTTTGGTTCCAGACACCTGTCGGACCACAGAGGAGGACAGCAGCCGCCATTTCGGAGAGATGATGTAATCATCCCCGTGTTCTACTGATCTCAGCCCATTCAACTACGGAACAGGTGATTTCAGGCTGGTATTTGCCTGCGTCTAGCAGACAGATTTCTCTCTCAGGCTCGGGGCTGGGGTTCTTGTGGAGAATACTCCTAGAGGCGCGTGCCGGGCAAGGCGTGCGCCGGGCACTGAGCTGCTGGATTCTGGTTCCCGGGGCTAACCTGGCCCAGGTCTGAGGAAACTGCGGAGACTGCCGGTGGAGGCCAGCTCCAAGTGGAGCGTGCGCTGAGCTTGGGGCGACTGGGTTCTGACTCCCGGAACAGTTTTGGCCTGGGGCTGGGGAACCTGTGGGGGTCGCTCGCTGGAGCCAGCTCCCAGCGGAGAGTGTATTGGGATCGGAGAGGCGGGGTTCCGGCTACCTAAGCAGCTTTGGCCCAAGGCTAGGGAACCGGCGGTGACTGCTTCTCAATCAGGGTCCGGCGGGGTGCTGTAGGGGCAGAGTGGAGCTTTCACCTGTGCCCAGAGCAGGCCAAGTGACCCGCCGGCGTGGTACCATGACACCCCAAATGCAGCTGGGGCTGAAGAGAGCAGCGGCCCACGCCTAGAATAGGACCAGTGATTCCGCGGTGCGGTAGCCAAGTAACCTCATTTGGAGTAGGGGCTGTGCAGAACTGTCATCTGAGCAAGTAGGGCAGGCAGACCTGCCGCCAACTGGCAAGACAGGCCAGGTAGCTTGCCAGCGTGGTGGACACATAACATCGAGGCAGTCGCGTCACACTGGTTGGAGTGGGGGTGGAGCAGGGTCGCCGGCCGGGTCCGGAGGGGGCTCAGCGACCCCTTGGAGAGGTAGTCAGCTACCCCCATTTGGAGTGGGGGCTGTGCAGAACTGCGACCCACCGGCCTAGAGGTCTGCCAGCGCGGTAGACTAGTCACACCAATTGGAGTGGGGGCCCAGCAGAGCCGCCACCCACATCCAGATCAGGACCAACGACCCCAGGGCGTGGTAGTTACGTTACCACAATTGGAGTGGGGGCAGAGCAAAGCAAAATCAGACAATGAAAGATCACATTGACAAACAAATCCAGGAAGTAAAAGATCAATTTCACAGGGAGATAGAGGTAATAAAAAATAAACAAATAGAAATTCTAGAGGGGCTGGGGATGTGGCTCAAGCGTGCTCGCCTGGCATGCGTGCGGCCCAGGTTCGATCCTTAGCACCACATACAAACAAAGATGTTGTGTCCGCCAAATACTAAAAAATAAATATTAAAATTCTCTCTTTCTCTCTCTCTCTTTCTCACTCTCTCTTTAAAAAAAAAAAGAAATTTTAGAAATGCAGGAAACAATAAACCAACTTAAAAACTCAATTGAGAATACTACCAGCAGAGTAGATCACTTAGAAGAGAGAACATCAGACAATGAAGACAAAGTATTTCAACTGGAAAAGAACATAGACAGCTCAGCAAGTCTGCTAAGAAACCATGAGCAGAACATCCAAGAATTATGGGACAATATCAAAAGACCAAATTTAAGAGTCATTGGGATACAGGAAGGCACAGAGCTCCAAACCAAAGGAATAAAAAGTCTATTCAGTGAAATAATATGAGAAAACTTCCCAGACTTGAAGAATGAGACAGAATCCCAAATCCTAGAAGCCTACAGGACGCCGAATGTGCAAAATCGTAAGAGATCCACACCTAGACACATTATAATGAAAATGTCCAACATACAGAATAAGGAGAGAATTTTAAAAGCTGCAAGAGAAAGAAAGCAGATTACATTTAGGGGTAAACCAATCAGGATAACAGCTGATCTCTCAACACAGACTCTGAAAGCTAGAAGATCCTGAAATAACATATTTCAAACACTGAAAGAAAATGGGTTCCAACCAAGAATCATGTATCCGGCGAAATTAAGCTTCAGGTTAGAAGATGAAATTAAAACCTTCCACGATAAACAAAAGTTAAAAGAATTCGCAGCTAGAAAACCATCTCTTTAAAAAATCCTTGGCAAAACATTACAGGAAGAGGAAATGGAAAATAACATTGATAACCAACAATGGGAGATAGGACAGTAAAGGGGGGTAAGTAGTCAAAGAGGATAACAAATCAGGGTTAGTAACATCAATAAACAAATATGGATAGAAGAACAAACCATATCTCAATAATAACCCTAAATGTTAATGGCTTAAACTCACCAATTAAGAGACACAGGCTAGTAGAATGGATCACAAAACAAGACCAAACAATATGCTGTCTACAGGAGACGCATCTGATAGGAAAAGATATTCATAGACTGAAGGTGAAAGGCTGGGAAAAATCATACTACTCATATGGACTGCGGAAACAAGCAGGAGTGTCCATACTCATATCTAATAAAATAGATTTCAAGCCAAAGTTAATCAAAAGGGACAAAGAAGGACACTTCATACTGCTCAAGGGAACCATACACCAACAAGACATAACAATCATAAATATATATGCCCCAAATAATGGTGCAGCCGTGTTCATCAAGCAAACTCTTCTCAAGTTCAAGAGTCTAATAGACCACCATACAATAATCATGGGAGACTTCAACACACCTCTCTCACCACTGGACAGATCTTCCAAACAAAAGTTAAATAAGGAAACTATAGAACTCAAACAACACAATTAACAACCTAGACTTAATTGACATATATAGACTATACCACCCAACATCAAGTAGTTACACTTTTTTCTCAGCAGCACATGGAACCTTCTCAAAAATAGACCATATATTATGTCACAGGGCAACTCTTAGACAATATAAATGGGTAGAGATAATACCATGCATCTTATCTGATCACAATGGAATGAAACTGAAAATCAATGATAAAAGAAGGAAGGAAAAATCAAGCATCACTTGGAGAATGAACAATAGCTTGCTGAGTGATCAATGGGTTTTAGAAGACATTAGGGAGGAAATTAAAAAATTCCTAGAGTTAAATGAAAACACAGACACAACATATCGGAATCTATGGGACACATTGAAAGCAGTTCTAAGAGGAAAATTCATTGCTTGGAGTTCATTCCTCAAAAAAAGAAAAAACCAACAAATAAATGATCTCATACTTCATCTCAAAATCCTAGAAAAAGAAGAGCAAAACAACAGCAAAAGAAGTAGAAGGCAAGAAATAATTAAAATCAGAGCTGAAATTAATGAAATTGAAACAAAAGAAACAATTGAAAAAATTGACAAAACTAAAAGCTGGTTCTTTGAAAAAATAAATAAAATTGACAGACCCTTAGCCATGCTACCGAAGAGAAGAAGAGAGAGAACCCAAATTACTAGCATACGGGATGAAAAAGGCAATATCACAACAGACACTTCAGAAATACAGAAGATAATCAGAAATTATTTTGAATCCTTATACTCCAATAAAATAGAAGATAGTGAAGGCATAGATAAATTCCTTAAGTCTTATGATCTGCCCAGATTGAGTCAGGAGGATATTGACAACCTAAACAGACCAATAACAATAGAGGAAATAGAAGAAACCATCAAAAGACTACCAACTAAGTAAAGCCCAGGACCGGATGGGTATACAGCAGAGTTTTACAAAACCTTTAAAGAGGAACTAACACCAATACTTTTCAAGCTATTTCAGGAAATAGAAAAAGAGGGAGAACTTCCAAATTCATTCTACGAGGCCAACATCACCCTGATTCCGAAACCAGACAAAGACACTTCAAAGAAAGAAAACTACAGACCAATATCTCTAATGAACCTTGATGCAAAAATCCTCAATAAAATTCTGGCAAATCGGATTCAAACACATAACAAAAAAATTATGCACCATGATCAAGCAGGATTCATCCCTGGGATGCAAGGCTGGTTCAATATACGGAAATCAATGTTATTCACCACATCAATAGACTTAAAAATAAAAACCATATGATCATCTCGATAGATGCAGAAAAAGCATTCGACAAAGTACAGCATCCCTTTATGTTCAAAACTCTAGAAAAATTAGGGATAACTGGATCATACCTCAACATTGTAAAAGCAATCTATGATAAGCCACAGGCCAGCATCATTCTGAATGGAGAAAAATTGAAGGCATTCCCTCTAAGATCTGGTACAAGACAGGGATGCCCTCTCTCACCACTTCTGTTCAACATAGTCCTCGAAACACTGGCCAGAGCAATTAGACAGACGAAAGAAATTAAAGGCATAAAAATAGGAAAAGAAGAACTTAAATTATCACTATTTGCAGATGATATGATTCTATACCTAGCAGACCCAAAAGGGTCTACAAAGAAGCTATTAGAGCTAATAAATGAATTCAGCAAAGTGGCAGGATATAAGATCAACACGCATAAATCAAAGGCATTCCTGTATATCAGCGACAAATCCTCTGAAACGGAAATGAGGAAAACTACTCCGTTCACAATATCCCCCCCAAAAATAAAATACTTGGGAATCAACCTAACAAAAGAGGTGAAAGATTTATACAATGAAAATTACAGAACACTAAAGAAAGATATAGAAGAAGACCTTAGAAGATGGAAAAATATACCCTGCTCATGGATAGGCAGAACCAACATCATCAAAATGGCGATATTACCAAAAGTTCTCTATAAGTTCAATGCAATGCCAATCAAAATCCCAACAGCATTTCTTGTAGAAATAGAGAAAAGAATCATGAAATTCATATGGAATAATAAAAGACCCAGAATAGCAAAAACAATGCTAAGCAGGAAGTGTGAATCAGGCGGTATAGCGATACCAGACTTCAAACTATACTACAGAGCAATAGTAACAAAAACAGGGTGGTACTGGTACCAAAACAGGCGGGTGGACCAATGGTACAGAATAGAGGACACAGTAACCAATCCACAAAACTACGACTATCTTATATTTGATAAAGGGGCTAAAAGCATGCAGTGGAGGAAGGATAGCATCTTCAACAAATGGTGCTGGGAAAACTGGAAATCCATTTGCATCAAAAAGAAGCTGAATCCCTATCTCTCGCCATGCACAAAAGTTAACTCAAAATGGATCAAGGAGCTTGATATTAAATCAGAGACACGGCATCTGATAGAAAAAAAAGTTGGTTATGATCTACATACTGTGGGATCAGGCTCCAAATTCCTCAATAGGACACCCATAGCGCAAGAGTTAACAACTAGAATCAACAAGTGGGACTTACTCAAACTAAAAAGTTTTTTCTCAGCAAAAGAAACAATAAGAGAGATAAACAGGGAGCCTACATCCTGGGAACAAATCTTTACTCCACACACTTCAGATAGAGCCCTAATAACCAGAATATACAAAGAACTCAAAAAATTAGACAATAAGATTACAAATAACCCAATCAATAAATGGGCCAAGGACCTGAACAGACACTTCTCAGAGGAGGACATGCAATCAATCAATAAGTACATGAAAAAATGCTCACCATCGCTAGCAGTCAGAGAAATGCAAATCAAAACTACCCTAAGATACCATCTCACTCCAGTAAGATTGGCAGCCATTAGGAAGTCAAACAACAATAAGTGCTGGCGAGGATGTGGGGAAAAGGGCACTCTTGTTCATTGCTGGTGGGACTGCAAATTGGTGCAGCCAATTTGGAAAGCAGTATGGAGATTTCTTGGAAAGCTGGGAATGGAACCACCATTTGACCCAGCTATTGCCCTTCTCGGTCTATTCCCTAAAGACCTAACAAGAGCATGCTACAGGGACACTGCTACATCGATGTTCATAGCAGCACAATTCACGATAGCAAGATTGTGGAATCAGCCTAGATGCCCTTCAATAGATGAATGGATAAAAAAAATGTGGCATTTATACACAATGGAGTATTACTCTGCATTAAAAAATGACAAAATCATAGAATTTGGAGGGAAATGGATGGCATTAGAGCAGATTATGCTAAGTGAAGCTAGTCAATCTTTAAAAAACAAATACCAAATGACCCCTTTGATATAAGGGGAGTAAACAGGGACAGGGTAGGGACGAAGAGCTTGAGAAGAAGATTTACATTAAACAGGGATGAGAGGTGGGAGGGAAAGGGAGTGAGAAGGGAAATCGCATGGAAATGGAAGGCGATCCTCAGGGTTATACATAATGACATATAAGAGGAAAGGAGGGGTAAGACAAGATAATACAAATCGAAGAAATGATTTACAGTAGAAGGGGTAGAGAGAGAAAAGGGGAGGGGAGGGGAGGGGAGGGGAAGGGGGATAGTAGAGAATAGGACAGACAGCAGAATACATCAGACACTAGAAAGGCAATTTGTCAATCAATGGAAGGGTAACTGATGTGATTTAGCAATCTGTATACGGGGTAAAATTGGGAGTTCATAACCCACTTGAATCAAATTGTGAAATTGATGTATTAAGAACTATGTAATGTTTTCAACGACCAACAATAAAAAAAAATAAAAAAAATAAAAAAAATAAAAATCCAAAAAAAAAACACCAAAATTGAATACCTTAATTTTCCAAAGTATTACAAAGTACCTTTTTGATAACTTTGGGAAATGTGATAACAATTCAGAAAAATAGTGGGTTTAGCCCGCAAGCTGTCCTTATTCTTGAGATGTAACCTGGCAATATTCATTATAGCAGGAAATAAAATATGAGTGATCTTATGTTCTTCATTTTTTTGCCTTCACAAATCCACAGATACTATTTCCTCCATTCTTGACTTTTTCTTCCACAAGATATTAGACAACATTTCCGGCTGATTGTGTCTTTTAAAATTATGTGATGACTGCTTAGTCGTTTTTATTTTTTTATTTTTCGTTATATATGCCCACAATATCTTTATTTGTTTGTTTATTTTTTATGGGGTGCCGAGGATTGAACCCAGTGCTTCACTGGCTAGATAAACACTGTACTACTGAGCTATACCCAGCTCCTGACTGCTTAGTCAGGAAACATAAAAAATAGCAGAGGTCATATTCTGAAGAGAATAATAAGGATAGAACATGCAGAATAATTCTCCTTAAAGCAACATTAGTTGGTGGGGACAGGCCTGGGTCCTTATCTTGCCTTTGAGTAAAAGCAGCCTTCTTTCCATTCTCCAAAACAAGACTAAATGAAAAAGAACAGTGTGGGAGCGACAAAAAAAAAAAAAAAAAAAAAAAAAAAAAAGCAAATGCAGCAAGGGATTAAAAAATTTCAGCTATAAAATATTGGAAACATTTAGGGCCATAATTATCATTCCTTCACCTTCATCTGACTCAGTTTCTGTGTAGGTGAGGCAGACATATGAAATTATTCCTAGATAAGCTTTTTTACCCCCTCATTTCTTAGTGAAATGAAGTAATAAAGAATTTAAAATTCTCAGGGAATCTTTTTGTCTATTTCTATAGCCAAAGTTTGGAGCCAGTCTTGAATGGCACCACCACGGCTTACACACAGGATTTTACTAGCAACTGTGTAGTCTTGTTTTTCATGTTTCTTGTGATTCTGTGTTGAGGTTTATACATCTGTTGGAATGGCTATCTTTCCCACTTTAAAGTGAGGGCCTTCTCATTGAGCAGTATTGTCTTCACAGTGAGCTCTGAGATATTAGTTTGTTGTGTTGAGATTAGTTCAAAGTGGACTTTGTGGTCTAGTTTCCCTTGGCTTCTCAGGCAATGATTGGTGGGGTTTAACACTGTGCACACCATGTCAGAACCTGAGGGACCCGCTTTCTCCATAGACCTCACAAGAGTGGGGTACCCCGGCAGTTCTGGCAAGTGTGCCATAGAGAATAGAGTACATGGGGTGCACTTTCTCTGGTTCCTCCTCCAGTTTTGTCAGCAACATACACTTTGAAAGGGTGTGGGAGCAACCTAGGTTGAGGTCTCTGTTAGATACTGTGTTCTCAACAGTTATGTTATTTTACTAGCATCCAATGCTTACACTTGCTTAACAAGGACCACCATGGAGTTCAGCAAAATACTGTTATTTCTGTAAATTAAAAACATGTATTTAAGAGTGCCCAGTTCTGTATCACTTTTTTTTTTTTTTTTTTTTTTTTTACAAAGAGTATTTGTAGAAGCTTAAGCCAAATACAGAAATGGCAGGCACTACTCATGCCTCCTTTTAAGGGTCTTTCACGAGTCCTGAAATATAGTAAAAGCTCATTGTTCCTTTCCCCGTTCAGATTAGGACATCATAAGTGTTTTATTTCCAGGGTCCATATTAGGTAATAATGTGAAGTTCACTTTTGTTAATCCTCTTTCCATTCTGAGTTTAGGTATCCATTTGCCCCAACGCCTCACTTTTCTCTTCTTGCCCATGTTTCTAATACCTTACCTTCTTACCTTGCCTATCTTCTTTCACACATGCATGAACATATCTCTGGATCTTTCCTACATTATTTTTCCCCTCCTGCATTTATTCATTCAAGCAGTCATCAGTCATTGAACATATATTTCTTCAGAGCTTACTGTCTGCTCAGCAATGTGCCAAGCTTTGAGCACACATTGGCAAACAGGCAAATGTTTCTGTTTTCATGGGTGCTAGTGAAAGGAGTGGAAAAATTAAAAAGAGAACAAAATAATAAAAAAGGAAGCTATCAGAAAGTGAAATTAAGACAATTAGATAAGATTATATATCTGTAGGTGACTGGGTGCTGTCACAGGAACACATTTTCCCATGCTATTTGTCCCTCCTGGGACTACATCCACAGATTTCCAAAGTATCAACTAATCTGAAAAATTGATCCATATTCCTCTGTTGACAACTTTCCTTCCTTCTCACCTGCCTTTTAATTAATGTAATTTTTAATGTTTGCACTCTAGAGATAATATCATCACCTAAGTGAATAATAGCAGACATTCTTTCAAATACCAAAGAAAGAGGTGAGATATTTGGGACCAGGCCATGGTTCATCACCCAGGCTGCTCTAGAGTTTGGCTCTGTTTGGAATTTCTTCTTTATTTCTTTTATAGAGTTCTCAATCTAAATCTGTCTCCTGGGCTCTTGGTGCCTCTGGCTTTTTCCACTGTAGTGCACAGGAAAGGACTTTTAACCACTCCCTGGTGAGTTGTTTCTCTTTTGTCTTTTTGGCCATGTCCTCATTCCATCCTGTCTCTCTTGCTGCAGTTGTTGTCTGCCATTGCTTCCTGGCCATGTCGTTCTACCCCTCTCATGGATCAGCTTGTCTGGCTTTTGCCCATCTGAAGGCCATTTCATCCAGTACACAGAGGTCTTTTTATTTTTTTATTTTTTTATTGGAGAGTGACAAGTTGTTTGGCATTTCAAGGAATGAAAGTCTAAATAAAGGCTTTTCCTTGTGCTTTAACAATTCCCTTTGGCTCTATGCAACACATTGGATTGCCACCTATCCAAAGAAAATGAAAGGCCTAGATCATTAGTTTACAAACTTTATGAGTCTCTGAAATTCCTATGGGCTATTTTTCATGTCTTGGACTCCAAACCCTCATTTCAGGACTGGGGCAGACCTGGCTCTGGTGGAGCAGACACAAAACAAACATAACCCAAAAGGCCATATTATTTTTCTTTCAAGGAACCCTTAGGGGTATTGTTAGAGCAGAGAGACAGGAAGGAAGACCACATCCATTCCCTTCAAGTGTACAAACCTCAGTGCCAGGCAGACAGACTCAGGGTGGTGGAAGTCAGAGGGAAGCTGACTAAGAAAGTCGTCTGTAGATGGAACAGATGAAAACAAATAAAAATTGCAATATTCAGGACAGGTCTAAGTACTGCCTGGCACAGATGGATTATTGTGAAATAATCCATTAAGACTCATGGATCAGTTCTGTGTATTCTCCTCCTGGCTCCTAAGAATATACAGCAGTGATAAATTCAGAGTCCTTTCTGAACCAGGAGAAAATCTGTGTCTACTGCAGTCCCTGAGAATATAGCCAGTCACTAAACTTTGAAAATCAGATTACTAGATTTTTTAAATTAAATGAAAAATTTAAAAGCCCAATTCCACATTCATTTTTTGTGTACTATCAAAAAATTAAGGCCTGAAGTGTTTTTTGATAACATTATGTCAATCCCTTTACTGCACAAATGAGGCTATTGAAGCTGATAGAGGGATGAGAAGTAATAACTTTGGGAGTGGGGGAAGTAGCTCAGTGGTAGAGCATTTGCCTAGCTCAGTGGTAGAGCATTTGCCTAGCATGTATGAGGCCCTGGGTTCAGTCTAGAAAGAAAAAGACAAAAAATAACTCCTTTTCCTCATGAATTGCCAACACTTTTGTAATAAAAGAAAGTTTAGCAATAGTCAGAGTTGTCAAATTTATTTAACAAAGTTTTCCATGACAGGAGAGGCTTCAGAAATGAAGACCCAAACTGAGGATTTTTATTCTTAGATTTGTTGAAGAGTCAAGAATCCATTGTGTAAAAGTATGATTGGATAAAAGGGTATTATCTAATGGTGATAAATTAAGGAAAAGAGGGTCGCAGCAAGACCTGTTTGTTCAGATTCTTCTTGGCCTTTTGTATCATATTTCTTTCCCCAGGTATGAGGCAGAATCTTCTAGAATGTTCTATGACCATGCTTCACACAGAACAGTGTGGGAAGATAAAAGTGATCTTTCTTTTTGAGGGCTTCTTTCAATTCAAAGAACTTCTGGAAAATGTTTTTTGAACCCTGATGCCTGAATAGGTGACTAACTTGTTCTTTTAGGAATGAACAAACAGTTGTTGGAAAACTGATGAAAATGTATGAATCCAATATATATAGTAGCTCATAAATTATATAAATACATTTTACTGAACTAACATGTAATTTCAAGACTTTTAAAACATATAACTTTAAAAATAAAGCAAAAGAGAAATAATCATTTTATAAATAACAGAATAAAATTGTTTTGTTTTCATTTAATTTAATGTTTTTTGTTAAAACAAATATTCATTTTTTAAAAAAATCTTAGTTTATAGCTTTATTCTTCAGTGATTTATAATCTTGGTTTTTGCTCAGCTTATTTTATATTTGGTATTAATAGGTACTTTAGTTTTTCAAAGATTAATAACAGCCCAAAGGTCTCAAATGCAAAAAGTGTATATATCAATGATTGCATTATTTAAGTCTTGAGATTCATTTTTTAGTCTGATCCACCAGTTATGAATGACTTTTGTTAAAATTCAGCTAGTAGATTTTCATTATCTTTATATCAATCGTTTATGAAAAGTAATTAGAAAGTGGCTTATATTTATATTTTTAGAAAATGGATTAAAAATGCACTGGAATCTTTCATCTGGAAAATGTTTTGACTAGAATATTGTAATTTCAAGACTATTTTTTGTGCAGTTGACAATATATATCAATGAACAAAATAACGTAATAATGGAAACATCCTCCCAGAACTCAAATTCTCTTTCTATAAGAAACTGCTCTTATTAACTTTTTTTTTTTTCACTTATTGCTAAAATGTCACCTTCATCTTGAAGGGTCAAATTAAGTATATTTATTTTTTAAAAATATGTTAAATAGAATACAACCAACTATAACTCTTATCTAAAGCCAACTATAGGATACATGTCTTTTGGTAAAAGTGTTTAGCTTATCTTTAAACACAACAACATTTATATAGAATAAGTGAGTGCATCAGCATAAAAACCTCTACATTAGTCTTATTAAGTATTAGCAAAACTAAATAATTTTTTCTTTCTTTAGATTAAAAAATTAATTGATATTTAATATTTTGGTCCCTACCCAATGGATCAGATTACACGTCCCTTTGCATACATATTCTGGTTATTTACCTGTGTTGTCTATTGGATTTAAATCACCCTGCTATACTCTGCTTAGTAAAACTGTCCCGGGGAAAACACAGTCTATATTTCCCATGTTCTCTTGCTAGCTGGCTTCTCCTGGGGAATGGAGGCAGATTGGAATGAAAGTAGAGGAGAAAAATTAATTATTTTTTTCTTGATTTACTATTTAACATTGACTCAACAGTAGCAACTCATCAAGGCAGCAGCAGTTTAGCCTAGAAGCTCAATTCATTTGAATTTTCAGTTTCTTTCAATATTCCTAGAGCCAGGTCATATCCACACTCACCATACCCATCAGAGGGCCCACCAGGAATTGGGTGGTATTTCTTTATTAAAGATAAAGCAATCTCTACAAGAGATTGCTCTGAATTTCTAGAATTTGGCAGCCCCAACTTTTCTCACTGTTCTCCCATGCTTAGGAAGGATGATATCTGCTTCTTTACGCTATTACTCCTGGGTTAAAGTGTTCCTCTTTTGTCCTCTCACTCCTTCAACACCCATGTAACCAATTCTTTATATTACAGTTCTTTCTTCAAATTCCTAGTAAGGTTTCTGTTTCCTGACTGGACTTTAGCTGACCCAACTGATTTTGACAATAAAAAAATTCCTACCTCATTAATTATAGTAGCAAAATGAAGATGACTGACTATATTAAAAATTTAAATATTAAAAACAAAAGTTTGTGATTTTTAAGAAAATTTAGGGTCATACTATTATGAACTCATGGGAAAGAATTTTTAAAGAGGAAATAAAAATTACAAGTCATAAATGAAACACTTGATGGATGTTACTGTGTTCACATATAAAAATGCCTGTGTCACAAAAGATACCATAAATAAAAGAGAAGTAATTCACTGGGAGAAGATATTTATAGTATACATAAATGATAAAGCAATAAAACCCAGAATATTAAATAATTCTCACAACTAATAAAAAAACCATTCTAATGGAAAATGAATAAATTATTTAAATAACTTTAAAAAAGAAAACCTCAATGATAACAGATACATTAAAACTTTCTGAACTTCACTTGTAAACATAGAAATGCAAATAGAAGAAGCAACAGGAAGACACCATTTTATCATGAAGGAAAAACTTAAAAGTCTGAAAATGACAGGTAGTATTGGCGGTACTGTTGGGAAAGATGTTTCTATATCCCCTGTAATATAAAATGTTTCAAGTTCTTGGAGAACAATTTTGAATATCAATATAGGTATAGATGTGAATATCCTATGTACACACTCTCAAAACTTAGTGGTGCCATGTGTATAAGGAGACATGAGCTAAGGTGATTGAGACAACATTGTTAGTAATAGGAAAAAAAAAAACAACTTAAAATGGTATGAATACTCATTAATAAGGAAATGGATGAATATTCAAAAAGAAGTCTGTGTTTCCCAACAAGGGAAAAAGCAAATGCTTTTTGCTAAAAGTAAGAAAAAATATGATAAATGTGGCTGATAAATAAGAAATGCATTCACTCTTATGAAAAGAAGCCCAAGGCGGTATGGCCTGAAGATTGGCTAAACAAAACAGCCTCTTCCTGTTTTGCCTACATTTTAGCTCTGCCATACCCTATATTTGGACTTACTTTGAGGCTAGCTCCCTCAAGGCAACTAAACAGTCACCTCGTTCTGGGTGTTCTGTTCAGACAGCATGCGGCAGAAGAAGAGGCCATTTCGTTCTGTGCTTTCATAAATAAGCAATCATTGCCAGAACCTCCTGATTATCTGGCTTTCATTGAGTAAAATTATGTCACATGGCCCTGCATAGACCACTCATTGGAAAAGAACAAAATTACTATGATTGCTTTGACAAATTAGTCTTTAACTTTGACATGGAGACAGGTTCTCCTCCCTGAAGAATGGAAATCTCAACAGAATAAGGGCTCTATTAACAAGGAATAGAGAAGAAATAGTTAATGGGCAGGCAACCGTGAACTCTGTAATCTGTAATGAAAATAATGCAAGGAGTAGAAAGATATTTACCATTTTTAATCTGTTCCATTTTAAAGTATTAAAAACAATACTAATACTGTGTAAAGATATACAGAAAATAATGCAAGGAGTAGAAAGGTATTTACCATTTTTAATCTGTTCCATTTTAAAGTATTAAAAACAATACTAATACTGTGTAAAGTTATAGACACACATAGTTAATGGTCCAAATCAAAAGTAGATATTTTATATAGTGGTTACTGGGCCGTCCCACTGCACAGCTAGAATTCTACAGTGCAGTTTGCATCCCTTAGCAGTGCACCTGACTCAGTGGCCTGGGAGTTTTCTTTAAGAAAAGATAAACAGGAGCAAGATGTGGAAGGAGGCGTCAGCAACAGCTACATATTTTATTTCTTTTAACAAAGGCACAAATATAACAATATGCTAAAATTTGATAATTCTGAGAGGCAAATGAAATCCATCATTTTAAACATAAAATTGTTTTGGAGCTGAAGTCCAGGGTACACTAGGTTGTGTTCAAATTCTTGTGTGTTGATTATCTGGCTTTTTGAAAAAAAGGAAAACAGTATTTCAAAGTACAAAATTGGTACATTTTAACCCAAAGCAAATATATTTACTTTGGCAAAACTGTCCGAGATTTATGAATGATGATTAAAATGTTGCCATTTCATTGTTAACAATTCCAAAAAAGCCATTCCCCAACATGAATTCCCAGACAAATGTGAGTGTGGTTTTTGGCTTTTTTTTTTAATTACTGGGTTTGTTTTGGGTAATTCATTCATATAAAGCACTGGGGAACAGGTAAGCTTCTGTTTCCTTCCTACACTAACCCCACTTATGTACACACCCTGAAAGGGGATATATGGGCAAGACCCAGGCTTAAGCCCTGGGAAAAATGTCTTAGTTGATTCTGAACACAGTTCCTGCCTTGCCTTTCTTTTCATTGTTGTTATTTTTACTGCTGGATATTGAACCCAGTCCCTTCATTTGATAAACAAGCACTTTTCATTTTTTAGTCCCCTTGCATCCTCACTCTTACAGTGTAAAGAAAAGCAGAGGTTAGCATAATCTCTTGCCCATGAACTTCAGCGATCTCTCTTTTTGCCAGATGGGGCCTAATGAGAAAAACATCTTTAGTTGGGCCATTAAAGGTTCACGCTGTTAGAAAAGTGGCATGTTCTTTACTGAGGGCCTTCTCCCTGGTTATTTTCTGTCATTAATATTCAGGAAGTCTAACCAAAACAAATATTCCAAGGAGCTGCAACTATGATGGTCACTCTACATTTTATATTCCAAGGCAATGGCATCCAGGTACCACTTTAACCATTGGAAACACTATGGTTGGAGAGAGTTGGAACAGATCCCAGAGCCACAGCCTCCCTTGGGCTTCTCATTTCCCTAATGGCTCATGAGTCCACTGGCCAGAAGTCAATCCTGCACTGGATACTGTATTACAAGTCCAGATTTGGTGTGGTTTGAACTGAGAGGGATTGCCTCTCCCCACTTATCACTATCTTTACATCTGTTCCCAAAGAATAAGGTCACTCCAAGCAAACCTATAGGTAGACAAGCCTCACCACAAAAAGTGCTGGCACCATCACTAATGTCTAAATATCAGATTAAAAGAAAAGTCAGTTCTGAGTCATAGTGCAGCACTTTCTCAATTGGTCTTACAAAAACAAAAACCCGAAGGAATATACTTTGTTGCTTGTGCTCCAAATACTTACAATAGTATTGTAAATATTATTTTTGCTTGCTGTTTAAAACTTACCCTTCTCTTTCTGAGATTATTTGTTTATGAGTGTTATGAGTTTGCATCATTAGTCTTTAGACAGGGCTGCAGTTTAGTGGTTTTAAAGAGCAATTCAGTGGTGGGTGTAGCTTGAATGATGTAGGAGAATGGTATTAGAGGTTGTTCTGGACACAAGCATAATAGCACTATTTTTCACTTAATTCAAAAGGGAGCTGAGCAGGGGAATTCTACTGTTGACTCACCTTAAGTGAACCTCTCAGCCACAGTCTCAGTTTTCACTGAGATTTTTATGTCTACCTGCCACACCAGTATTTTAGAGAGTACCTAGTGCAGTGTTTCCCTGATAGAGTTACATCTGATCAGTTTCCAACTAGAAGTAGCTTCAGATTTCATAATTACATGTGATTTACATGTAATTATGTTTTACAGGACCATCTAGAGAGAGCATTCTTTATGTAGATTTTGTCTAGAGCCTTCCACCTAAAAGCTCAAAGCACTTTTATATGTAAAATTTAATTTTCTTTATACAACTGTTGTAATATAAGTCAAGGTTGGTTTTAATTTTTTCCTCATGTTCCATGCAAATGATATGCTATTATTTTATGGTAAGTGAAGACTTCGAAGATATTGTCTCAAAGTAAAATAAAGGAAGTCACTGTTTCTCTTTCTGAATACATGCGTTGCCATGCAGCTTTGGCAGGACTGTGACTGACCTTTTGTTCTTTCCTTTATCTAAACACTTATTTGGCTTTAAGAATCCAACCATGTATGTCTGGAATTATTACTAAATGTAGCCATTGGATTCTAATACCAGTTTACATCTAAGAAAGGGTAAGCTTAATGATGCTGACATTTTGAAAAGTGTTTCTGAGGACTTCTTCATACTTGGCGTGTGTTTCTGCCTGAAGCATCACCTTGACTTATCACCTCACATTAATGATTTGGCTACCTGTAGCCTCTATACCAAATATTCCCTATGATAACCTACCAGAAGGAGACAGCA
Source organism: Urocitellus parryii (assembly GCF_045843805.1). Lineage (NCBI taxonomy): Eukaryota > Metazoa > Chordata > Mammalia > Rodentia > Sciuridae > Urocitellus > Urocitellus parryii. Next base: position 148,291,150 of record NC_135532.1, read on the forward strand.
ATAAAAGAACAGAGAGCAAAATCTCTCCATATCCTAATTTTTATGTGCTTTCTTTATAGGAGTTAATATAGTGTTTTCCAATTAGAGACGATTAGATTTCTAGAAGTTCTCAAAGGCAAAAATGAAAACCCAGAGTTAATTTTAATGCATTTTGAAGTCTTATGTGTCTCACATATTTTCATATTCTTATTTTATTTTGTAATAATTTCAGCATAGTATAGTGACACTAAATCCCAAGCTGGCTAACCACTTCAGCTGGATATTATTTATGTCTTAAAAAAAAAGAAACACATTAATTACTTAATACATATGGCAAGTTGGCAGACATACAGAAATATTTTTAAATTGAGGTCTACAGGGGAAACGGTGGTGGGAAGGTTGTCTACTCCTGTCATCAGTTTAGTGTCACTGAAACCCAGCATGTAGACCCTTCCCATCAGAGTTCCCATCTAATTTGGTTTGATCCCTCACTGAGAAATATCAAGATCCCAAAGTTTCTGACAGCTAAGCATTATGACCCAATAAAGTTTCATTAAAAGAAACAATCAGAAAAAGGCAGGTGTCACATTGTTGAGTCACACTTATTTATTCAACATATTCCATTTTTTAGCCCCCTTGCATCCTCACCCTTAAAGTGTAAAGAAAAACAGAAGTTAGCATAATCTCTTGCCCATGAACTTTAGTGATCTATGTATATATATCTCACAATGTGTCAGGTCCATGCTGGGTAGGATGACAGACATTTATCAGGTAATTACACATAAAGAGAAGTAAAATTATCATTGTGATGAGTATTGTCAAGGAGAGGTGCATGAAAATTTTTACCGAGGGATCTGATCTCAGGGAGTTGAGAAGAGCTTACCCAAGGGAGAAAAACTTGTACTACTGCTGGTGGTTGAGTAGCAACTGACTAGGCAATAATGGGAGGGAGAGCATTCTACCCAAAAGGACCATTAATATAAATATGCTGTGTCACTAGGAAGTTTGCTAGGTAGCAAGGTCTGAAAGAAGCTCAGTTTGGTAGTGAGACTAGAAAGAACATGGGAAATCCCTGGAAAGTGAGGCTGAAAATTGAGGACCTATAAGGAATTGGAAGATCTATGAGGAATTTTGCTTTACTTTAAAATAAGAAAACAGTGAGGAAGGGTTAAGGACTATGGTTACCATGATCAAACTTGTGTACTGTTGGATTTTTAAGGATCACTTTGGCTACAAATTGAACAGACTAATTGTGTAGAAAAAAAGACCAATCAGGATTCTATTATTAGAGTCAAGATATCATGGTTATGATGCTTGCAGAACTGGTAAAAATACTAGTAGATGAAATCAAAAGATATTTAGAAATTTCCATTGAACTCTTTGGTAGATGTCTCTATCTTTATTTTTTTCAAGGTCTATTCATTAGTTTAATATTTTTATTTTTTAAATTTTTAATTGATTTTTTAAAAATGTCAGCAGAATGCATTACAATTCTTATTACACATATAGAGCACAATTTTTCATATCTCTGGTTGTATATAAAGTATATTCACACCAAGTTGTTTCTTCATACATGTACTTTGGATAATGATGCTCATGACATTCCACCATTATTTCTAACCTCATGCCCCTCCCTTCCCCTCCCACCCCTCTTCCCTATCTAGAGCTCATCTATTTCTCCCATGCTCTCCCTCCCTACCCCATTATAAATCAGTCTCCTTATATCAGAGAAAACACTTGGCATTTGTTTTGGGGGGGATTGGCTAACTTGGCTCAGTGATAGAGCGCTCTCCTAGATGTCCTTATCTTTATATGTCTTTGCATGTCTGTAGGTCAAGAGATTTCCCAGACTTTGTCAGAGGAGCCCCACAGACTCATGGTTAGATCCAGCACTCACTAAGTATATCAGCTTTTGTCTATATTTTTTATCTTGTGGTCCCTGGTGTGGGTTGTTTGCTGAGTTGTTTATTGTTAAGTCAGCCTGGAAAACTGTCTTTCTAGGCAAAGCCCACAAACTGCTATCAAGGGTATTATAACTCTAATGACAGATGCCAACCTTATAAAACATAAAGGGTTCACCTTGGTCACCTGATCTCCAAGCTTACCTAATAATTCTCAGTTTTATGTTTGTCCTCTAGTAAACACTATTATTTGGAAAGAAAAAAAAAACTGAAAGAGTACAATCATGAGAGTGGTCCTACCAGATACAAATGCCACATCCTTTGACCTAGCAGGGCTCCCTCAGTATCAGAGAGCAGGAAGATGAAAGCCAATTGCAGTAGCTAGGCTATGGAGATGAATGGATGTATAAGCTCTTACTACTGACATGGAGCAGAGCCACTGACAGAATTTGAACTTAAAAGTCTCCCAAAGACCTATGTGTTTGATCACCAGTCCATGGTGCTATTGGGAGGTGGTATAACCTCTAGGAAGTGGGGCCCATGTGGAAGGAAGTGAGGTCATTGGAGGCACAGCTTTGAAGGGAATATTGGGATATCAGATCCTTCTTGTCTTTATATTTGCTTCCAGTTGCCATGAGGTAAGCAGCTCTTCTGTCACTGCTATGGTTTGGATGTGAGGTGTCTCCCAAAAGCTCATGTGTGAGACTATGCAGGAATGTTCAGAGAAGAAATGATTGGGTTAATTACGGGAACCTTAACCTATTTAGTGACTTGTTCACCTGATAGGATTAACTGAGTGGTAACTGAAGGCAGGAGAAGTGTGGCTGGAGGAGGTGGGATACTGGGGCGTGGCTTTGGGGTATGTATTTTGTATGGAGCTAGTGGAGTCTCTCTGCTTTCTGATCATCATGTGAACTGCTTCCCCTCCACTACACTCTTCTACCACGATGTCCTGACTCATACTGAGAACTGAAGAATGGAGCCGGCTCTCTATTGACTGAGAAACCGTGAGTCCTTAAATAAACTTTTCTTCCCTTAAAATTGCTCTGGTCAGGTCTTTAATCACAGCAGTGAAAAAGCTGATTAAAATATTTGCACACTCTTGCAATAATGTAATATGCTAGCACAGGCCCAAAGGAACAGGGCCAAGTGACCATGACTGAAACCATAAGCCAAAATAAATATTTTCTCCTTTATGTTGTTTATCGCAGGTTATCACAGTGGTGGAAAGCTGGCTAATAAAGCCACTAAGTGAGTGGTACCCACTGAAGTTATGCACATGAGTGAATTTCATCTCTCATTTATTTTGTATATTATATGCAATAAGTGTTTAGTACATATCTATGGCATGAATGAATGAATGAATGAATGAGTCCAACAAAGATAGTATCCACTTGATGTACCCACTGAGAGTTGAAAGGGAAATGAAGTTAAAAAAATAGTTATGTCTCTGTTTAGTTAATAATTCAGCATGAAATTAAAATGAAAAAAAAATATCGTTGAAACTAGAACCATAAAAGGACCAGAAAAAAATTGAAAAAAGAAAGAGGTTTTGGTGAGGAGGCAGTATGGGAAGAATTGTTACCAGTGTCTGAGTCAAAAGGTGTGTGGGGGAAGGTACAGTTTTAGGGAGTTCCAGTAATCAGATTTGGCCATTCACCCCAGAAACTAATAATAATAATAATTAAATGCAGGAAAGGAATTTTTCAATAGCTATATTGGTAAGATAATGGGGACCACCCTGTCTTGAAGGGTGTTAACATGAGCTACAGGTTAAAATTATTAAGGAATTAGGGTGGGGGAAAGACATATACTTAATTAAGCAGCTTTGGTCAAACTGTGGTCTGTTTGATCATTATCTCAGTTCTGGTTCTGAAAAGCCCTGGAGAAGTCATTAGCATTTGATAAGACAATCCAATTCCTATCTTGAGATGATAGCTCCTGCTTAGGTGAGTAGCCTCAACAGGGACAATCTGGCTGCAAAGCTCACTGTTCCTACCAGGTTTCCGTCAATAACTGGAGACCTCCAAGAGTCACTCCAGGAGTCTGGAACAAGATATTATGAAAGCCAACAGTTGACAATCTGTTTATTATGTTCCTGAAAATCTTGAAAACAACTTAGTTACTCTTGGTGCCTTTATCCTGGAAGGGAGATGAGAGATGTTTGGTAAATTTAGGGCCGATATTATCAATTCTTAGTGATTAACATGTCTACATGCAGAGCTGAGCAGGAAACCTAATTGAAGTGTTAAGGTAGTAAGGAGACAGATACAGAATGAAGACAGAGATGCCAAGCTTTCCTTCTGCTTTAAGTTACATCAGGTGTCTTCAGGCCCAAAGGAAGCATCAGGGCTTTTAGCAAAAGTAGTTTCTAGGTCCCTGCTGCGGCAAGAGTTGATTCTTAATTCTGGCAGGAGAGAGAAAGCTGGAATTGGTGTTTCATCTGATGGAAACAGATGACTATGCTGCCCAGCTGGGCGCACTCCATCTCCTTAGGCTGCTGTGACTGCCCCAAGTTTCTTGAAGTTTGAGCTTCTGGATTGAAAATCAGTCTAGACATTTTATTCTCAGATTTTCCAGAGGAAGCTCAGATGGTAACACTACCAGCGTGTCAAATTGAAACCTACATTGTTCTCACCTCAGGACAGCCATTTAGGCTATGTCCAAGACAATTCAAAGGAATAAAAGAACCTTTTACACTTTGTAAAAAAGTAAATGCTTCCTTCAAGTCCATTATGTGACTTGCTAAAAAAGAGAAAAAAAAAATAAAAGAAAAAAAACCCCACAAATTTATGAACTGCTTGTTTAAATGCTAATATAAAAACAGAGTGCCAGAATTTTTACCACTCATCTTTGTCATTTCTGAGCATGTTTATATTTTATAGAACATTTTCATGTTTTATTTCATATAATACTTTCATATTAAAATCAAAGTTTTGAATTCTGGAGAAAAACATGTAGAAGTAAAAGGGGCAGAGGTCTTGGAATGAAGATAAAGAAGTTTGAGTTTCAAGTCCAGCTAGGTGATCAGGGTCAAGCTGTGTAATCTTCCTGGGTGCTTATTTCTCCTCTTAAAATAGTAGGAATATTGTATAAAGATCTAGAGGAACTTTCTACACAGAATACTTGCTAACTTCAGTTACAATTGATAGCACAGTTACCCTTCTTAATGTAATAGACCTTGTAATGAGTAGTAACCATTTTTAAATAAAGAAGCAAACTGTAAAGACTCAACTTGGATTTTTAAAAGTAAACAGCATGAATTACTTGTTTTAGACATAATATCCACAGTGAAAATTAAGGCACAATAATACACAGTTTATCCCAATGCAATCCCTATGCCAAGAGAATTGGCCAAGAGAGAGTTACAAAGTAAGTGCACTGCTGAAGGCACCACTCAAGTTCATTAGAATTTGGCCTCCACTGAACTATTACATTTGTTATATTATTAATACCACTTGATGCTGCCTAGTATAGCAAGAGAATATCCTAGAGCATATTGCTAGCCTCAGAAAGACCAAAATAAAATATCTGAAAGTCCAAAATTCAAAATCTGAAGGATTCTACTGATGTATATGGATTTCACACCATTCATTTCATTGTAAAGACAAAAAGTCGTAAGTTGAAGCATCACAAATCAGGGACCATCTGCTCTTGTGGATTTCTATAAAGCTAAAGACTCTCAGAGGATTGGGCCAAACCAATGGGATGTTTTCTCTGATCTCATATAGGGATCCCAAAGAACAATATTTTAGTGTCTACATCCTTTTGTGGCACCTCTATGTCAAGGGGATACTTCCTCAATCTATACTGTGAGACGTTTTAGAGCCATTTAAATTGGGATCTGAAAAAATAGAATCTGTTTTTGACTAATGGAACATCAAGACAGAATACATTAATTAATTTGTATTTAATTTGGCCTTTAATCAGCTATAGGGGAAATCTGAAGTTCTTCCAGAGGCATCTTTAAATGATCTTCAAGTGGGAAAGACTCTTAGTATCCTAATAATGCTTCTATTTTCTATTTCCTCCTAATAATAATCAAAAACAAGAAGAAACCCAGCCATTCTCTCACACAGCCCATTAGGTTGTAACTTATGTTGCAAAGACAACAATGCTGTTAATCAAGGATAGACTGCTCTTAACCTGAAATTAGGAAGTAAATTTCTGAAAGAAAAATCTTTTTCTTTCATATATATGTGGAGGGGGAGAGGGTTGAAAATGGGATTTACATGTGTCCATCATAAAACATACATCCTTTTAATATACTCTCCAGACTTACACTACCTAAAATGTTTTATAAATATTGAAAGGTCAAAAATAATGATAATAAGGTATCTAAGTAGGCAAATTCATAGAAACATAAAGTAGAATGGTTATTACCAGGAACAGGGGTGGAGAAAAGTGAAATGGAGTCTTGTTTAGTGACGACAGTTTCGATCTTGAAATAAAACTCTTCTGGAGACTTGAATACAACAATGTCAATGTAATCAACACTCGTGAATGGGACACTTAAAAATGGTTAAGATGGCAAATATGTTCTATGGTTTTCTAAAGCACTTTTTAAAAATATGAAGTTAAAAATTCAAATAGGTAATCATTAAATATCCTAACATTATTGATAGTAAAATCTTGGATGTTCAAAATATTGGTAGTCAATCTTTATATATAACTGCAAACATACCAAATACACAAAGAGAAGATTGAGAGATTCCTTCCCATGTGTTTACAGTCAGAAAAGATAAATTCATTGCCACAAACAAATAATTTCATTATTAATATTTTTCTGTACACTACAGATTTATTTGTGGAACTAGGTCATTCACTCATTCATTTATTCAGATATTAGCTAAGACTGTGATATAGTCAGAGATTTTTTCTTCTCCAGTTGATTTTAGTGGAATAGGAAGGATAAAACATATCAACAATTTTTTTTTTCAAAATTTCTAATTCATGTTTTGCATTTATAATTTAAGGGAGGGAGATATTTAACTTACTATAACTCATCTGTAACATTGTTTTGTTTTGAGGTTTAAAAAGGGTGCATATGAGTATATGTGTCTATATCTTCATAATTTTCCACATGTTGCATACTGAAAATTCTTGGTTACTTTTCATCATTATTTGTATCATCTGTTTCCTCAGTTGATTGACATCACAATGCTGGGATGGTGATGATGAGAACTCTGAGCTTCAGAGAAATAAGATGCTTTTCCCAAGATCACATCTGACTGAATGTTCCAGAGTTAGATCTTTACTGTTGTGTTTTGACTTTAGGTTTATTTTCCTCAGAATTTTCAAAATAAAAGAAAGTTATGACATGTCAAATCAAAATGTATCCAAATGGCAAAGAGGACTTAAAAAACTCTCTACCTAAAAACATTTCAATAAAACTTCAGAGCATCAAGGATAAGAAGAAAAATTTTAAAAGTCTGATTTCATAATTCTCATCCCAAAACAGGAGAGGCTAGTAAAATTTGAAGCAAATTCTCAAAAGACTATGGGATAATAACTCAATCTAGAACTGAGTAATCAGTTTAAATATTTTTTAGAAGTGAGCACAAACAGAAGATATATGCAAATATAACATGACTTTCAAAATTTACCAGATAGATCCTTAATTTTTAAAAACAAGCAAAAGAGATGCTTCAGCAAGGAGAAAGACAAATTTGCAGGGGAAGAACAAACACAGCAAAATCAAAATTCAACATAAACTTTAATAATATTGATAAATATAATTGCTTCAAAAATATCTACATAACATTTTCTTGGATTTTTTTCTTAAATGACAAAACATATATGCTTTGCAAAAATTAAAATGTAATGGGATTTAAATGGATCCTTAGAGGGAAGTAAGTTCCATAAGTTGTGGAGAAAATAAAAACACTGTCCATATTGTTATAAAAAATAGTAAATACAGGGCTGGGGTTGTGGATCAGTGTGCTCATCTTACATTTCTGAGGCACTGGGTTTGATTGTTAAGCGCCACATAAAGATCAATAAATAAAGGTATTGTGTCTATCAAAAAAATTTAAAATAGTGAGGGCAACAACTAAAAAATAAAAATATAGCACTTGGTGTCCAAACCATCAGATGAAAAGAATGATGCAAAAATTGGCTACAATAAAGGTAAAACAATAATTAGTCCAATACTAAAGAATACTGGTATAGAATATTATATAAAATAGAATTAAAGTCAAAAATTACTGATAAAAATGAATAGGGTCCAAGCACAAGCAAAAACATATTTCCACAACAAATAATAACATGTATAAGTTCAGGTTTATCTAATAACATAGCCTTAACATATATGAATTTCGATAATAATATAAAAATTGATAATCAGAATAGTTTATGTGGAGAGAATTTTGATTGACAAATTTTCTGTGATGTATAGAAAACTATCAACAACAATGAAATAATATTTTTCTTTTATTTATTTATTTATTTTTATTTGTTCTTTTTAAATAAACATTGTGGTAGAGTATATTTTGACATATACTTACATGAAGTATAACTTCCCATTCTTGTGGTTGTACATGATGTGGAGTTACACTAGTTGCATATTATATATGAACACAGGAAAGTCATGTCTATGTTCATATTATATATGAACATAGGAAAGTCTACTGTCTTTCCTATGCCCATCTCTCTCCCCCTTCACTTCATTCCAAAAATATGCATTTTTAACCTTGTTGAAATATTAAACAATTAGTTACATATTAAGTCAAATGCATGTCTCATCTATTTTCAAATAACTTAGAAAATCAATCTTTACACTACTATGCATTAATTAATAAAAAATGTATAATTACTTTAGGAAAGTTGAAATGCTGATATGTGTTTATACATAAAATATGAGTAAAAGAAAATATTCTAATAGAGAACATTTATAACTGAATAAAAACTAAAATACTGCATATTAAAATCTATCATATGCAAGTAAAGCAATAATTTGAGAAAAATTTGTAGACTTGCATTCATTAAAAATAATGTTTGAAAATAAGTAAGACAATGTTTACCTCAGTAAGAGAATGATAATAGAATAAAGCACATAAAAGAAGAAGCAAAGAAAAAATAATGATAGTAACAACAAAAAAATAAACCAAACACTTTAAGAAAGAAAATAAAATGAATAAAAGGTATAGCATAAAATGAAAAGAAAAATAATTATTTCTCTATGAACACTTTTTAAATAATAAGAAAATTATGAAGAAATTTATGCCAATAAACTTGTGAATCTAGATGAAATTGACAACTTTCCTGAGAAATAAGTTACCCAAATTGCGTGGGGAAGAAATAATAACCATTAAATCTAATAAGTTAAACAAAGCTTAACTGAAAAATACCAAGGATCAAAGAACAAATAATTCAAACTACATACAAATATTCCAGAAAATTCAAAATAAGTGGAAGCTACCCAACCACTTTTAAGAAGCAAACATTTTTTTTCACTAAAAGTAGATGTAAATATTAAAAGAAACCAAAACCCTGTGGATAGGATTTTAAAAAGTCAATAAATTTCAAGACTCATTTTTGACAATTTTTAGCATAATAGAAATATAAGAATAATTTCTGAAATATTTTTATATTTAACACCATATTTAAATATGTAAATTAAGAAGGGTTCCATGAAAGTCAGAACAAGTATGAGGATACCTTGATCATTGGCACCACATAAAGATAAATAGTCTCTAATAAATGTGTATAGGTAAATAAGAAGAGAAAAAATTAAGAAGCACAGAAGTATGAAAACTAGCAAACTTCTCTTACTGAGACAACAAAGTTTATAAAATTCAAGGGAATATACTGACCATTGGGTATAATAGAATATACTACAGATTCCCTAGATCAATATGTGAGCTCAATGGCACCCAGTCCGACATATAGGCAGTCATCAATTAGTAAAATAATGACAACGAAAACAATAACATATTTAGCCATAATGCTAGAAAAAGTTGTGCGGTGATATTTTGATAAAAAAAAACCTTCAAATTTTAATGATGTTGGTTAAGTACTGAATACATGGGCAATGCTGTGATAATAGATGGAGATCTGCCATCCAGAAGATATCAGTTCTCTTTAACCCATTCTATGCTTTTTATACATTTTCAATAATAGTGCCAGAAAGGGTGTGTGTGTTTGTGTGTGTGTGTGTGTGTGTGTGTGTGTGTGTGTGTGTGTGTGTGAGAGAGAGAGAGAGAGAGAGAGAGAGAGAGAGAGAGAGAGGGAGAGAGAGATATTAATGGAATTGGACAAGCTTATCCTAAAATTCATATAAATGAACAAAAATTCGAGATTAAATAATAAATTAGAAGGAAAATATTAAAGAGTATATCAAGTCATATTTAATTAACATAACAAGACATATTTAATTAAAATAATCAATTAAAAATTAATGAACAGACAAAAGAACCAGAAAAAAGAACTTGAAACAGTTCTGTAGTGGGTAATCTGAACTGTCAAATCCACTGGATTAAGAGTTGCCTAAAATAAGAGGCTTCTGGATGTGTCAAGGAGGCTATTTCTAGTGATGAATGGCATGTGTGATGGCTAACTGAAGCTGAGATGCACCTAAGTGTCGGCAGCATGCTCCAAAAGGTTGGAGGCTTGGATGGAACAAAAAGTTGGAAGAATAAGGAAGTAGCAGCAGATCCAAGCTTTCTTCTGAAAAGGGTTCCTGATTGCTGCTGTGATCGCCTGAGTCCACCAGACTCCAGCTCCTTCACTCTTCCAAAGTGACCCTGCCCAGTGATTCTGTAGGGAAATTCCAGGCCTTCAGATGTGGATTGGAGAGCATTATTTATCCCTCTTATTCTGAGGCTTCAGCTTCTTGAACTATGTGGCTACTGGTTCTTCCAGGTCTCCAGGCGCAGATGGCCATTGTGGAACTATCCAGCTTCTGGCTGTGTAACCAATCTAATGATTCCCCTTTTTATAATTATATATATATATATATATATATATATATATATATATATATATATATATATATATATATTATAGTTAGTTCTGTTCCTCTAGAGAACTCCAATACAAGATATATACAAGAATTGATATATGGAAGAAGACTGGTCTTATGAATCAGTGCAAATGAAGTTTTTAATAAAAAATGAATAGATTTTTAAATTCAGAACGACTTTTTCAGTAACTGGTGTTAGAACAACAAAGTATCAAAAGAAAAGGCAATTCCAAATAATTGAGAGCTTCAAATACAGGAAGCAAAATTTTAAAAATACTGAAAGAAAATGTAGAGTAAGTTTATAATTTGGAAGTTAGAAAGAAGGTATAATATAAGACTCATTGAGTAAAAATGATAATTTGCCTACTTTAAAATAAAAATTTTATATTTAATAAAATACCACAAAGAAAATTAAAGGAAGCCCCAGAATGTCATTTCATATCTTCAAAGGGCATCCCCAACATAGATTTTTAAATTCAGGATATGTAAATGAATAAAATTGAATAAGAAAAGAATAATAACCTGATACAAAGAAAGGTCAGTATACAAGAGAAAGATACTTAAGAAAAGGGATGAGCTTGAATGACTAATAATGCTGAAGTGAAATTCTCAACCCCACAAGTTATTATGAAACTAAAACCATATGCACATTAAAATCACATAACTTCTAAAGTCAGCAGAAAAATAAGAGCTTTTAAAGTCTGGCAGAACTTCAGGTTTATGCACTGATAGTGAGCACATGACTCAGTATAGCTACTTTGGAACCACAGAATTCATGGTTTAAAACAGCACAAATTTGTTGCTTTACAGATGTAAAAGTCAGAAGACCATCATGACTTTCATTGAGTTAAGATCAAGTTTTCTGACTAGGGTTGCATTACCTCTTGGAGGCTCTGGGGTGGGAATCTGTTTTCCTTATCTTTTCCCAGTTCATCCACATTTCTGAGCCCAAGTCTCCCTTTCTACATCTTTAAGACTAGCAACAGCTGATAGTCTTTTTCATATCCTATTTCTCTGGCCATCTATTCTACCTCTTTTACTGTAAATTTCAAGGACTCATATGATTAGATTAGGTCCCTGTGTATAAACCAAGATAAACTGCCTTTCTGAAAATCCTTAATTTTAATCATACCACTAAATTCCATGTTTAGTCACCGTTTCACAGATTCCAGGGCAACTCTTTATTCCACCTAACACATAATACATACATTCTTTGAATCATCAATTCTTCTTCTAAGGCCCAAAGTAATGTTCCAAATGCACTTGAAGAAATAATCAAAGATGTTTCAGAACATTGTGTATGTTATGAAAGATTTTCAAGCTGCATTTATTTATCCTTAAGAAAATGGATAAACAATATTGGTGCATTAATACAATTGAACACTGTATACAATTAAGACAAATTTTAAAAACAATATTAAACAAAATAAAGGTGCATAATTATTAATTATGTGTGTGCAAATAGATAAATAGGTAGACAAATAAATTGACAGATACAGAATTTAACAACTTTCAGTGATACAACAAACTCAATATTTGATATTTTGGTCATGTCTGGGAAGTAAGACAGGTCAAGAAAAGACACACAGGGAAGGCATAATGTCTACACTTGTTAAAGATAGAAAAATACATGTGTGTTCCATAAAATAGTCTATACACTTTTTGAATTCTTTAAGTATTTTACATTAAAAGTTGGTAGGTTTGAGGGTTAGAACCCTGAGTTCAATGAAGACACCCGTGGCAGAAGCAAAAACTAAGAAGAAAACATGGTATTAAGCTTGAATTAGTTCATACTGATGAAAAGGCTCTAGGCTAAGTCAGAAGAGCTGCATTTTAATTTTGGCTCAATCACTATCTAATTTCTTAACTTTGGGAAAATTATTGAAGCATATCTCTGTTTCTCCATTTCAGACTTGGCCACATTGAATCAAAACATGTTTAAACTTGTTGTAATCAGAAGATACTCTATCAGATGGCTTTTATATGCATTATGGTCCTTTAACACTAAAATATGAATAGTTTTACAGAGTGCATCTTCTTGTGATAGGTGATCATATCCAAGGAACTTGTGCATGTGTGCTCACATCCTATCCCCCTCTCCCCCGCAAACATGCAAACTTGCATACATCCTACCTCCATAATACTTGACTTTGACTTGAAACCACCCCACCTCTTTTGTGGCTAAAAGATAGCTCTAGAGCTTAGAGAGGGGAGAGTAGTTACTAAAAACAATCTGGACTAAAGTTTTGCAGGAATATAAATTTGGGACTAAACTTTTTGTGACCAAGCTCAGTTTCTCATCCATAGGGTCTCCTTTAGAGAGGATGCTCCATGGTAAGCTATGTCAATACATCTCCAGAACACTTATTCTCCTAAAAGAAGTCTATTTAGTACCATAAAATTATAGTAACTGTCTGTCCTAATTTAGCAACAGACAGTGTTAGACTATTAGGTAAATATTTCCTGGCAAAAAGATAGAGCCGTACAAATCCCAGGGCTTCTGAGTGATATCCTTGCAAATGCCAATGGTCCCCCAGACTGCACAATTCCAAAAGAATTCCCTTCACAATGCTGTGCCACCTCACAAATGCATCCTTTGTTCTATGTGCAATATGTATTTGAAGGACTGCCCAGGTTTTATACCTTGATTAATTTCTTCAAACACTACTTGGCATGTCTTTGTGAGTAGCAATTTCAATAAGCACTAGCCACTTGTTTCTGATGACATGAATTCTTGAATACAACTCTGACTAGGACACACATTGCCTAAGGCTGCAGGCTGGGTTCCTTGGTCCTTTTTGGAACAACGCTACTCTCATGTCCCAGTTACTCAACTTTGAGCACAGCCAAAAATTGTCTCAAGCCAAATTCTTCTGAACAGCAAAACACTCAGAAGTCTTGCTTGCTTCAAACCAGTAGAAGACTCCAGCCGGAAATTGGACCCATCAAGAAATTTTAATAACTAAAAGAACATTAGATTCTTGATCTCATTTTCTGTAGTGCTGATGCCACATTCTTATTAGCCATGCCTATGTGGAATTTGAATATTTTTCTTTAAATACTATGAAGGTTTTATTGTTCTGTACATATGGCAGTATTTCAGAATGCAGTTTATAAACATGAATGTACTACCAAAGATCCATTGAAGTGACTCCCTCATGTGTGTACCACAATTCTGTATTTCTGGAGGGAGTATTTCAGATATTGTGAAACCCTCTCCACTTTATTGTCCCTGTATTGTGCTCACATCTTCATCATTTTCCCATATTCTTTGAGTCTTTGATGCTAGACTCATGCATTTCTTTCCAATTCATTGAATGATTATGTGAACAATTTATCCAAACCTTAGATCCCTGAGTTGTTTTACTTTTCCATCTCTATAAAGAATTGTCTCCATGTGCCACACTCTGGAATATGCCACTACACAATTTCCTATAAAATATGAAAATCACTAATTCAAGTTTCTCCTATCACAATCTCTAAACTTTCAGGCACATTTTCATGGACATTATTCTCCCTTTTGGGGGTTTCCAGTTCATTGACTCCTCTAATTTCCTCTCCTGGTTTTGCTCTTTGTTCTCCATTTGTAGGTGAGATTATGACCCAGTAACTACTTTGGTAACACCATGACATATCTTGTGCCTATTTTTGCCAGAAATATCTAATCCTGTCTCAATCAATTATCTGCTTTGAAAATAAAAAAGGCTACACTATAAATTTAAGATAAGGCAATAACAAACCTTATGTCTTTCACGGGTCAATTTGCCCTACCATTTTCTTCAAAGACTATTTCAAACTTCCTTTGTTATGGTCTGAATGTGTCCCTGTCTCTTAAATTCATAGGTTGAAACCCAGCTCCCAAGGCAATGGTATTATCAGGTGGGCCTTTGGGTGGTCTAGATCCGGTAGGCAGAATTATTACGAGTGGAAATTATTATGAGGCCCAAGGGAGATTGTTTGGCCCTTCTACCATGTGAGGACAGCTAAACCCTGTCATCTGTTAGAAAGCAGGCCTTCATCAGACATTGGATCTACTGGCACCTTGACCTGGGGTTTCCAGTCTCTAGAATTGAGACCAATTTATCTTGTTATAAGCTATCCAACTTATGGTATTTTGGTTTTAGTAACCTGAACTAAGACAATTTTCACACTTCTCAGCTTCTTACTCAACCCCAAATCACAACTATGTATCTTAAATGATGATGATATTACCATTAGCTTTACAGAGAATCATAAAATTTACCTGAAAAAGAATGAACTAAATTCCTGACTATGTGACTCACAAACCTACCTGAATCTGCATGCCTATTCTCCTCTGTCTGTTACTCTGGGATGTGCCCCTCCTACCTAAAGTTTTCCTTCCATCTGCCCTCTAGTTTCCATGCCTCCTGCTTTCTCTGCAAGCTTTCAATTCCCTCAGCATCATCAGTCTTCCACTTTACATTAATCTTTCCATTCATCACAGTTTAGTTTTCCAGTCATTTCCAGTCATCTAATCATTCCTCATTTCAGTTACACTGAACATCTGCATTTATTAGCCATTTTGGGTATCCCATTCTGTCAAAGTTCATCACTTAAACATTTTCATAGGTCTTGCCAGTTTTGTAGCTTGTCTTTTCGATTTGTTTATGAGGTCTTTTGTCATACAGGGCTTTTTATTTTGCTGCAATAAAATATAATAGGTTTTTCTTCTATGATTTGTGTTTCATGTCTTCAGAAACCTTTGTTCTTTGAAATAATGAAGATATACTTCAATACTTTCTTCTAGAAAAGTCAAAGTGCTATTTTTGTATCAGATTTTTAATTCACAGTTATTTTAGGGTATTGTAAACCAAGAATCTAACTTATAGCTAATTATTCAAGTAGCATTTATGCAGTTGTCCAATTTGTATCCAAAGATTTCTAAAAGAAATTTAATTATCTACCAAATATCAATGTTCATATAAGTATATTTCTTCATTTTATTTTATAGTTGATTTCCTACTCATGTTTTTATTATCATAGTAGCATAGATTTTTTGTATACCTTGATATCTGGTAGGGTAAGAAAATTATATCTTTTTTTAAACTCTTTGGACTTATTGTCTGATTCACTTTTATTTGAATTTTTAGTTATCAATTTGTCAAGTTGTATTTATTAGATTTTTAAATGAATTATACTAAATTTGAATAACTCATGACATTTTTCATGATGGTTGTACTCGTTTACAATCTCACTGACAATGTACAAGAATTCCCTCTCCCCACATCCTCTTCAACACTTGCCCTCTTTCATTTTTTGCTAATAGCCCTTCTAACAAGTATGAGGTTATATTTCATTGTGGTTTTAATTTGTATTTCTGAAATGATTAGTGATACTCATCAGTTTTTCATGTATCTGTTGGTCATATGCATGTCTTCTTTCAAGAAATATCTGTTCAGGTCTATTATGGTTGGGATTTGAATATTCCTCAAAGACTCACATGTTGAAGCCTTAATCCCAACAATGTTCAGAGGTGATGGTTTTGAGAAATGATTGGATCTTGAGGAATTCATTAATAACTGAATGGACTCCTGGGAGGCAGTGGAAATTTTAGGAGGTGGGACACGATTGAAGAAAGTGGGTCACTGGGGGAATGTCCTGGAGGGGTATTTCTTGTTTCTTTCTTTCTTTCTCCCTCTCTCTGTTTCCTGGACACCATGAGCTGAGCAGCTTTCCTCTGTGCTGCCCTTCCCCTCTGATGTTCTATCTCACTTCAGGCTCAAAGCAATAGAACCAGTCCACTATGGACTGAAACCTCTGAAACCAGGAACCAAGACACATCTTTCCTTCTCTGTTACTTTTCTCAGATATTTGTCACATTGACAAAAACTTGACTAACCCAAGATTATAGTATTCTTGCAATTGAGTTGAGTTCCTTCGGTGTTTTTCACATTACCCTTCATCAGATGTGTAGTTTGCAAATATTTTCTCCTATTTTGTGGGTTGTCTCTTCAATTTGATTTGGTCTTTGTTGTGCAGAAGATTTTT
The DNA here is from genome assembly GCF_045843805.1 of Urocitellus parryii. Taxonomy (NCBI): domain Eukaryota; kingdom Metazoa; phylum Chordata; class Mammalia; order Rodentia; family Sciuridae; genus Urocitellus; species Urocitellus parryii. The sequence goes on from NC_135532.1 coordinate 148,308,001, forward strand.
AATATGATACTGTTTTCTTATATTTTGGGGTGCCTATTTTTATTTTTGTTGCCTGTGCTTTTGGGGTCATGTCAAAAAATTATTGCCCAGACCACTGTCCTAGAGCTTTCCCTCCAAGTTTTCCTCCAGAAATTTCATATGTTTATGTCTTATATGTGTCTAAGTTAATTTTTGTATATGGTATGAGATGATGAACCCATTTCATTCTGCTTATGGACGTACAGTTTTCTCAACACCATTTATTGAAGAGGTTGTCCTGTTCCCATTGTGTATTATTCTTGTTGCATTTAGCAAAAAAAAAAAAAAATCAATTCACTGCAAATGTATGAATTTATTTCTGGGCTTCTCATCCTGTTCCATTGACTGGTGTGTCTGTCTTTATGCCAATGTCATGATGTTCTGATTACATTTGCTTTGTAATATGTCTTGAGATTAGAAAATTTGATGTCTCAAACTTTGTTCTTTTGCCTGAGATTGCTTTAGCTATTCTGAGTGTTCTGTGGTTGCATACTAATTTAATGGATTTTCCTCCTATTTCAGTGAAAAATGAAGTTGGAATTTTTATAGGGATTGCACTGAATCTGAAGATAATTTGGGGTAGTTAGGATATTTTCACAATATTAACTCTTCTAATTCATAAATATGGGCTCTTTCCATTTATTTATGTTTTCTTAAATCATCATTTAATTTATTTCTTAAAGTGAATTTTACATTCTTGGTTAAGTTTATACCTAATTTTTCAATGTTTTTGCTATTATCATAAATGGGGCTTTTAAATTTTATTTCTTGGATGTTTAGTTATTAGCGTATGGAAATGCTATTGATTTTTATGTGTGATTTTGTATCTTGAAAATTCACTGAATTTTCTTATTTTTTCTAATAGTTTTTAATGGAGTTTTTAGAATTTTCTATATACAAGATACTGTTGTCAGAAAATAGAGAAAATAAGATGCCTTTTATTTGCTTCTATTGCCTAATGGTTTTGGCCAGGATTTCAGAACTATGTTGGAAAGAAGTGGTGAGAATGGGCATCCTTGTCTTGTACCTGATCTTAAAGGAAAAACTTTCAGCTTTTAAGAATGATGTTAACTACGTGTTTGTCATATATGGCTTTTATTATGTGGAGGTATAGTCCTTCTACATCTAATCTGATAAAAATTTTTATCATAATATGCTGTCCAATTGTGCTGAATGCTTTTTCTGCATCTGAATTATTTTTTTAAATTTTATTTTCTTAATGTGATGTTATTTAATTGCAAATGTTAGAATTATTTTAATACACTACCTGACTGAATTTTCCATGTTTGTTTTATACATTTTACATTATAAACATTTAATATTACCACAATTTTTATAACATTTTCCTGATCACTAATGATATTAAGCAGTTTTCCACTGCTTACCCATTGACATTTTTTCCTTTCTAAAATATCTGTTCAGGAATCTTGTCCCTTTTAATGTTGTCATCCTTTTATTCAAGATCTGGAGGCCTTCTCTTTTTAGTCTGTATGAGTTCTCTGTTATCAGATATATGTACCCTTATGGAAACCATGGCATTTCATCTATGCTTTGGAAATGGAGCACCTTGTAGCACTGATGAAGATAAGATTTACTTCTACCTCTTGGCCACCAGAAGCAGAGATCTTTTTCTAAGCCCTGAGGGAAGGAGCATTTCCTGCTCTTTCTCCAGTGTGAAGAATTTTTGTTTCATATAAAAGAAGGGGAAAGATTGATCAATGGTTATCAAGTTACAATTGGGTAGGAGCAAGAAACTCTGATGTGCTATTATACCATTGGGTGATTATAGATAAGAATAATGTACTGTACATTTAAAAAACCTAGAAGAAAGGAATTTAAAAGTTTTTACTATAAAGAAATAATAAACGTTTGAGGAGGTAGATATGTTTAAAACTTGAACTATGTATTCACAAGTCAAAATATAATTATCCCCTCAATATGCATAATTTTGTTTTAATGTAACAGTTAAAATAAATTTTTAAAAACAGATGATATATATATATATATATATATATATATATATATATATATATATATATATAGCTTGATGTTTGTCTCCCTGCATAGTCACATGGATGTCCCCCCTCTGCCTGTCTATACCACAGGAAAGGGTCTCTCCAGCTATCTGCGATGCCCAAATATTCTTGTAAGCATCTTATAGAGATCCATTATAGAAAAAGTTTAAAAAGCTTTTACGTGAGCATGAACTGTCCTTATGCTTGCAACTCCTGGAATTCTAAACTGATGTGCTAGGCCATGCTTAAACTTCAGTAAAAATGTTAAAATTTTATCTGATTTTTTTTCACCTGCCTACTCTTCCTTTTAGTCTCTTCCAAAGTCAAAATAGTTTGTGTGTTTCATCTGTCTTGAAGATACTTGTTACTATTTGAAACTCATGTCACATGATTGTCTTGAAACCTCAGCTGTGTGATAGGTCTAAGAACAGTTATTATTTTATCATTGTTAAGATGGAAAAAATTCTCTTCTGGATTTCTACATCTTAAACATAAATGTAACCTCTTCTAATATCATAAATATCATTTAATATATCTATATTTTAATCATGGAAAAATGACATGTCAATAATGTTGATTGTTCTACTCCATGAACTTGGAATACCTATAAGTTTATTAGGTCACAGTTACTTTCTCTCTGCAACATCATAATTTTTACTCTGGAGGTCTCATGCATTTTTTGTTATATTTTCCCTAAAATTCTTGTTTTCAAATGCTATATTAAATAATATTTTTAAAGTTTAATTTCAAAAGTATTGAAATTAAATTAAAAAAAACTCTGTTTGGTATATAAAAATATGAGTAGCTTTTAATATTGACCATTAATGTGATCTTTTCAAAATTAATTCTTAGTTGTAATAGCTTTTGTGAGATTGAGATTTTCAACGAAAGAATCAATTGTTTATAGTAAGGATAATTTGGCTTCTATTTTTTCACTTCCAAGGGCTTCATTCCCCACTTTATTTTATGTCTACTACATAGATTAGGATTGCCAGTTCAATGCTGAATAACATTCTCAACTTGCTAACAGGATCTTCTTTACAATTTTGTAAATTAATCAGCCTGCTTCATTATTAGCTGAATAGAATTTTGTTTTGTTTTTAAATATATTTGGCAGAGAATTTCTTTTACTCAAATTCATGACGAATTCATTCTGTATCAGAATGTGTGTTAAATAAAAGAAATCATTTATTTTAGGAGAAAAAGTTTTATTATACAATATAAAGAATATGTTTTTCCTTCCCTTTGGATTTCCCTATATATTTGAAACCTTAGAAGATATTAGAAATAGCTTTCCTTAGGCAGTGAGTCTTTGCTAACTTTGATTTGAAGTAATAACAAGAACTGAAATTTCAAAACAACATGAATTCCTTATTCCTAATAACTTAAATTTCTTGGTTCACAATTTTGGTGTTTAGGTCAATTTTCTTGTTTTGTTGTTTAATATCAAGTTTTTTTATTGGCAGCTTATTTTGGTCAAGTATTATTCTTGCAAAATCACTTTTTATAATGAAGAAAACACGAAATTTGATTTTTATGGTGTATGGAAAAAGATGTGGATCAACTATAAAGTCATAGAAGGACAAGGAAATTTTTAGAATCTTATTAAAAATATGTTTTCAACAACCCCAAGATTATTTCAACTTATTTTTCTTTTGTTTCTTGACTGTATCATTACATTCATTTAGCCAGACACGCATTGACCTCTCCTCTTCTATAATATGAATGATCAATTTATGCTTCTGGCAAAAGGAATTCTCACCATATTACTAAATCTAACAGAATGTGCAACAGATGGGGTTTACCAAAGGTGTGCTCTAATTTTGCACTGGAGTCAGACTATCAATTTGAAATCAAAACCATCTTTACCATGAAGAATTCTTCAACTACTAGCAGATTTATACCCACATACTCAATGGATCTTCATCAAATTTTAGTGAATCAAAGTAATTCTCAGATAGCATTGGAATGAATTTAACTGCCAAATCTGAAAAAAAAAAGAAAACAAAAAAATTGGTCATGTGGATTTCTTCAAGAAGTCTGTTAATCTGTTGCTTATATTCAGCACCTGGTATTAGCGGTAGATCTGGCCCACTACACATTTCACACTCTGCCCCAAACTTTGTGCAGCCTGCGATCTTATGCACTTAATTCATGAGTGTTACATGCTCCAATAATAGTCTGTCTGGTTGTATTTCTACTTCAAAGATGTTAAAAGGGAGGGCAGAGGATAGAATCAAAACTAATGCTGACTCCAACAGGAGACTTTTTTGTGTGACTTAACTTTTTTAATTGATGCATAAAAATTATACGCATTTTTAGAATACTATTGTGATGTTTTGATACATTCATACATTGTGCAATGTTCAAATCAAGGTTAGCATATCCATTACATCCTCAAACTTTTTAAATTTCTTTGGGGTAAAAACATTCAAACATTCAAAAATCCTTTGTCTTGTTTCTTGGAAATATATGGTACACTATCTTAATCTGTAGTCACCCTACCGTGTACTAGAACAGCAGAATGTATTTCCCCTAACTATAACTTAGTAGCTGTTAACCAACCATTTCCAATCCCTTTCTACCCTCTACTCTTCCCAGCCTCTGGTAACCACTATTCTACTCCCACCTTCTATGTTATCAATATTTTTAGATTGCACATATAAATGAGATAATTCAGTATTTATATTTCTATGCCTGATTAATTTCTAACATAGTCTTCTCCAGTTGCACATGTTGTGACAAGATTTCACTCTTTTATGGCTTAAAGTATTCTGTGTACGTACATACCACACTTCTTTATCCATCTGTCTGCTGATGGACAGTTAAGTTGATTCCGTTTTGCAACACTATTGTGAATAGTGTTGCAGTAAATATGAGAATACAGAGGTCTCAACATCTGAGTTCCTATACCCAATAGTGGTTATTGCTGGATCATATTATAGTTCTATTCTTATTTTTTTTAGGAACTTACATACTATTTTCTGCAGGGTCCTGTTAATTTACATTACCACCAACAGTGGGCAAGGGTTACCTTTTCTCCATATCCTCCCTATCATGTGTTATCTTTTGATAATAAGTACTCTGATTTAAATGAAATTATCTCATTGTGGTTTTGATTTGCATTACCAGGATGCCTAGAAATGTTGAGAATTTTTTCATATAGCAGTTGACAATTATAAGAGGTCTATTTAGATCTATTGCCCATTTAAAATGGATTATTTGATTTTGGGATATTTTTGTTCCCTACATATTCTAGATACTAGCCCCTTATCTCATGTATAGTTTGCACATATTTTCTTCTATTCTGTAGATTATCTCTTATATATTGTGTTCTGTGCAGAAGACTTTAGTCTGATATAATCCCATTTTTCTATTTTTACTCTTGTTTTCCATGCTTTAGGGTCTTAAGAACAACAACAACAAAAAATCCTTGCTCATTGCACCGTCAGGAAGCATTTCCCCTATGTTTTTATATGCTTTGTAGTTTTAATTCTTATATTTAAGTCTTTAATCTATCTTGCATTGATTTTTTCATGCATGATGAGAGATAGGGATCTAGATTCATTCTTTTGTGTGAAAAATGCAGTTTTTCCATAACAATTTATTGAATAAATGGTCTTTCCTTCAATGCATGTTCTTACATACATTTTTAAATTGTCATCTTGACTTACTTGTGAACATTCAGCTAGCTATAAAGACCTGGGCTTACTTCTGGGCTTTCAATTCTGTTTCATTGGTATATATGGATGTTTTTGGTCATACCGTGCTATTTTTGAAAACTATATCCTTGTAATATGTTTTGAAGTCAGGTAGTATAATGACTCCTGCTTTTTTTCTCTTTGCTCAAAATTGTTTTGGCTATTTGGAAGACTTCTTACACCTGATTCAATCTCTTGAGTTATTCAGCTGTTCGTTGTGTTCTGTTTCTTAATGATTCAATTTTTTAGGTTTTCAAATTCATTGGAACACAGTTGTTCATAATAATAGTTACTGATCCTTTTCATTTCTATGTTATCAGTTATAATGCCCCCCTTTTTATCACTGCATTTATTTATTTGAGTCTTTTCTTTTCCTAGCCAAGGATTTGTCAATTTGTTTACCCCTTTGGAGAACCAACTCTTTGTTTCATTGATGTATTATTCTTGAAGTTTCTATTACATTTATTTTTGCTCTGATATTTATTATGTCCTTCCTTCTTTTAATTTTGGACTTGATTTGTTTTTCTAGTTCCTTGAGATGCAGTCATCTGAGCTTTTCCTACTTTTCTGATGCAGGTATTGATTGCCATAAACGTCCTGCTTAGGATGTCCTGGGCTTTAATGCATTCCACAGGTTTTGGCATGATGTAGCTTTATTTTCATGTGTTTCAAGAAATTTTTAAATTGTCATCTTGACTTCTTACTTATGCATTGATTGTTCAAGAGTAAAATATTTAATTTTCATGATGTATTTTCATGGTTTCCAAAGTTTTTCTTGTTACTGTTTTTTAGTTTTATTTCATTGTGGTCAGAAAGGATACTTACTATGATTTCAATTCTTTATTATTCGTTGAGATTTATTTTGTGGCATATCATATGATTTATGCTGGAGAATGTTATAGGTGCTGATCAGAAGAATGCATATTCTGTAACTGATGGTCCATTGCAAAAGTGGGGTGTTAAAATTCCTATACTACTTTTGTATTAGAGTCTATCTCTCCTTTCAGGTCAATTGATAATTGTTTTATGTACTTAGATCCTTAAATATCTTGTGTACATATTTATAATTATTTCTTCTTGCTAACTTGACTCCTTTATTATTTTTCTCATCTCTTTTTACTGCTTTTGTTTTAAAGTATATTTCATATATAAAGAGGGCAACTCTTTTTTTCTTTTGGATTAATTAATTCAAAAGGTCAAATTAATTGATTGTCAAATATTAGGGAAAATGTTGGGAAACATAATTCCACATCTTGCATCCTTTCTCACAAAACACTTTCTTATAATTAAATTTGTGCACATGTGTTCTCCTCCACATTGTGGGTAATTGTGTGGCAGGACCTCTGTGTTCCATTATGCATTCTCTTTGGTATTTAATTCTAATTTGATACTAGTTGAGTGAAATCAAATTATACAGAAAATTCACAATTTGCTGTCTTTTGTACTCAACTCCAAAATATATCCAGTATCTGGAATATTTGGATAATTGTTATGAAGAAAGATAGAGGCAAACAACTAACTCCCAAAACATCCAATGGTTATGACTGTTCCTCAAAGCTGCTATCTTACCTGGTATCTACATGAACCTTATTCAAAAATGTTTCCCAATAAGATGATCATGTAAGAGTTCCAATGGAAGCTCATTGTATAATTCAAAACTTTCAGTTAACAATTTATGTTCACCAATAAGTTGGACAGAACATAAAAGCCATTAAAAATTTTATAAAGTAGATACTTTATATCTATTTCCACTTGTATCACATATCCACATTGCATCAACAAAATTTATTTTGTCCTGTATCTTTTTTACTTACATTCTTTATCAAATATAAGATTATTGTAAACACTAATAATAAGCATTTCAGAAAGTTTAGGTTATTTATACTTCATGTTAATATAAATAATAAATTCACTCAAAAAGTAATTAGCATTTTCCACTGGACTCAGTAACAAATCATATACAAAGATGAATAAGTCATGAGCTCAAGAGAAGAGTTCTGCTGTGCCACTCACATACACTTAGAGAATAATCCCATTTTTTGTAAAATAGTTATTACTAGAACCAGAAGCCTTTAAGCTATTGTTAATGATTTTTTTCATTAAAATTCAATTAATCAATTAAAAAATCTTTCTATATTTTCAATATTTGTCTGACTTGTGAAATCAAGATCCAACAAGCTTGCCAGTTATAGTCCTTCTTCCCAGGCCTGACGGATCTCACTAAATTAGCTTGGTACATTTTAATATTGTCCTTAGATATGCCTTTAAAATCTTTTCAAACAACTTAGGATATTTCTTCATTTCATTTGAATTGCCATACAAGATGAAATTCATTTGCCATCCCTGGTTTAGATTAAAGATGTGTAATAATCATGTTGTCACAAATAAGACTTTGAGTAGTGTTGGGGTGAATTCTGGATCATATTCTAACTATTTTAAGACATTTGAAGAACTATCTGGAAAAACAGAAACAATATAAACTGAAAATGACAACTTTATGGATGGGTTGTACAGGGAATGGGAAACAAGGCCAACAAATATTCCATAAAGGACAAACCTTACTGAATAATGTTCCTATGAGACATAATATTGTGATTAACTGATTTTTCAACAACATTAAAATCAGACTAAAAAATTACATGTCTGGGTACTAATAATACCATATTTTCCCCATTGAAAACCACACATTATTAATATTAGTTAAGTTATCAAAATGTGTTTTATGAGAGATTTCAAAAGAAATGTTCCTGCTATTATTTGTAATAGTGGGTTCTAGTGAGTTGTCATCACCTGTGCTTGTATGAATTTATTGATATGTAGAATATTATAATTCATAAGATTGCGTCCTTTGAATTTGCAGTATCCTTCAAAGTTCAATTTTCATTCAAATTTGGGTTCTTAAACATCACTTAAAATATTTTAAGGTATATTAAGGCATGATCTAGCATGTAACTTAGTTATAATATGAAACATATAATGGAGCATCTTATAACTCTCAATGATTCCACTAAGGATAAACAGATGAGTTGGATAAAATTTAAAATAACCATTTAAATACATCAAGAAAGCTGCCGAAGTAAAAAGAACATGATTTCTAAAAGAAAGCACTGTGGAAAGGTGAACTAACTGATGGTCTTCAGGGGATTTTCTCATGGGGGCAAAATATCAAGCTGGATGTGGGCAAGGAATTGAGAATCTAGCTCTGTCCTGGTAGAAAGCTACTTTTAGAGAACAAAAGCTTACAGAGCTTTTAGAGTCTCTCGCAGACTACAGGGACCATGAAAGCACTTGAAGGAGATTTCACATTTGGAATTTGTTCCTTAAGCCATGGACTGAATTCTCACACTTCATGGGGAAGGAGATAAAGATGTTAAAGCAAAGGAAGAAAAAAAAAGTCAAAAGCACAGTGGAGATATTGAAAAGTTTAAGATTCCAAAAAAGACAAGGTTTGCAGTAAGAATCCACTATGGAAGGGGACCTGGAAAATATACACAGTTGGAAACACTGGAAAGCTATACCCCATTAACAGGGCATAGCTAATTGCTTCCATCCAACAAACAGGCAGACTTAGTTTTACTGTTGGATTAAAGTGATTAGCCCTCACTCTGTCTGCTCACAGAGGAAATAGTGAAGATTTTTTTTAAAAGAAAAAAGCACCATCTGAATCCTCCATGATTTGGTATACATTAGGTATGGCATTGGATTTTAAGTAATTGTTAGCAATGTAAAGCCACAGAACCATATGATGAAAAGCCAGGAGAATAAGTAGGTGGTGGAGAGTCATGGGTGATCCAGATCTCAGTTTAGTGACAAGGACTTCAATATCCCTGTGATTGTTCAATGTGGTTAAGAATACACAATGAAAGATAATAAAGAATACAGATGAAAATATGAGAATTTCACAAGATACGTACAATACATAGAAAGAAAAAAAAGAAAATTCTAGAAATAAAATATTTACAATATCTAAAGGCAGAACTCAATAGATGAACGTGAAAAAGCAAACAGCATGATTAGTGAACTGAAGAACAAGTCAAGAGGAAATACACAAATTAAGTATAGAGAGAAACAACAATGACCAAATACAAAAATTCAGAAGGAGATATGAAAACATGCAGCAGATCAGCAATTGAATTCCCAGGAGGGGATGGGCAAGGCAATACATGAAGGGGAAATGACTGAGAGTTTTTCAAAACTTATGAAGTTAATTAACCTACTATTGCAGAAGACCAGTGAACTCTAAGAGAGTAAGAATTAAAAATAAGCCAAATTTAAGTGCATTTAAGTAAAACTGCTAAATAACTAGAGGAAAATTTCTTAAAGATATTTGGAGAAATAGGCATGTATACTTAAAAGTGATGATAATATGACTAAGATATTTAAAGACTAATTAAATAAATAAGAAGATTTTGGTTATTGTCTAAAAAGTGCTAAAAGAAAATATCTCCACCTAAGAATTTTATTTATTCTGCTTTTGAAAATATAAAGGCAAATGGGAAGTTCCACTGAGCCTGAGGGTGTTGAAAAACAAGAGAGAATCAGACTTCCTCTGGTACCTGAGTGGAAGTAAAGCCTCGCCATCTACAATGTCATAAATTGTTCTTACCCATTAAAGAGCTACTTCACTGGGCAATCAGGAGAACTGTGTACCAAGTCTCCACAGATGGGGCACAAAAACGGTTTCACTTTTGGCAGAGATTAGGTGAATAAACATTACAATTATAACAATAGATAGGAGAAAAACCAACAATGACAACTAAAATTTTAAATAAAGTTTAAAATTCAAAGGTGGGTTACCTGAGAGTTTAGAATCTCTGAGATTCTAAACAGAAAAAAGATTTTATAAACAAATTCATTTTTTAGGCATGACTCTGCACTGAGTGCTCACCAAAAGGGGGAAAAAAAAAAGGCAAGGCATGAGACTTGAGAGAGCTATCATTAGAGATGAAGAAATTCAAGTCAGCTGAAGTTTGAGGGTAGAAGAGAGAACTCCACAGAGCAGTGAACAGCTTCCCCAAGAAGACAGGCACAAACTCCACCCACGTCCTAGACATTTTTCTGACAAAAGTAAACATCATCTGAAAAAAAAAAAAGGAAAAGAAAGGTAAACAATAAACAAGCTTGTTCAAACCCTTAACTTGATCCTGTTTTAAAATGAGGGAAAAGTTACTAGTTTTAGGGGAAGAAGCAAGCAGATATCTCATTCACCTCTTCCCAGGAAAGGTCAACTGTCAGTGGGAGAAGATAGAAAATTTTCCCCTAAACCTCTGTTCTGAAAAACTAAGTTAAAAGAGATCTGCTTCTGGTGGAGAGCAAGACACTCACTCCTGTCCAGAATCCTGTTCTGATACAAAGACAAGTCTTCTGACATTCAGGAAAGAGCAGAGAACCCACTTGTATGGAAGATCCCTTACCAATAAAAGGTAGAGTTTGAATCTCCAGTGAAGAAAGAAGAGAAAATACTGCCTGTTCTCTAACATTTCATAAAAAGTAAGAGACAGAGGCTGTCCACCACCAATGAAAAGAGAGAAAAACTGAAAATACCATCTTGGAGTTTAGGTGCAAGCATCTGCCTAAGTGTAAAATCAGAAGAATCAAGAAAAATCACCGAAACCTTTGCATCAAGTAACATGTAATGGGATCATAGGGAGAGAACCTCTATTATTCAGAGCTGCAGAACTTTCTAAAAGCTGAGGTTGGAGCAGGAACACTGAGAAAGATCCTCTAGCACTCCAGCCTCACTAAGCATAAGGTGGCAAGTTCATTGCAAAGAAATTTCAAAACTGGGTACACTGAAGGGAACCCACAATAAACCCAGATAAATTCCTATTTTTTATATTTACTCAACCTCAATACCAAGGGCCTAACAGAGAAGATGCTTTCCTAGTTCCTGGTAATATCACTGTCTCATGTTCTATTCTTTTATTCTTAATAAATTTTTATTTGTTCTAATTAGATATACATGGCAGTAGAAAGCATTTTGACACATCATGAATAAATGGAGCATAATTTCTCATTCTTCTGTTTGTACATGATGTTGAGTTACACGGCTTTTTAATCTGTACAATGTCCAGTGTTCAATTAAAAAATGAGATACACAAACAAGCAAGAAAATTATGTTCTATTTTTTAAAAATGAAATGGTCAACAGAGAATCAGACATGGAGATTGTATGTTGGAATTATCAGAGAAGGTCTTTAAAAATAATTTTTAAATATGCTAAAAGATATATTGGAAAGAGTAGACAAAATACACAATAGAAAGGTGAAGAATATGAGCAGAGAGCTGAAAAGTAACAAGAGTCAAATGAAAATGATACAAATGAAAAGCACAATATCAGATATAAATTCTTTCTGATGGACTCATCAGTAGACTCAACATATTGGAAGAAAGAATCCAAATTTGAAGACAGGAATTACCCAAGGTGAATGCCAAAAAGGGGAAAAGAGCAATAAAATAACAATAAAAAGAAAGAAATAGAGCAATATTAAATTTTCCAAAATTTATTAAAGTTTCAGAAAAAGAAAAGCATTGGGAATTTAGCTAGTGGTACAGTTCTGACCAAACACCACAAGCTGCTGGATTCAGTCCTTGGCTCCAGAAAAAAAATCAATATTAATAATAATAATAGCAACTAGGCAACAGTAAAGAGAGAGGGGAGTCAGAAGAAATATTCAAACATATCATGATCAAGAAAACCAAGGTTTTATTTTTTTTAACTTATTGCACTTTTACTATTTATAGAAAAACTTACCTTTATATAGAGAGAATGATGAATTTAAAACTTAGCCTTTGAACAGTGCCCAAAGTGTGATTGATATGTATATGCACACACACACATACACACACACACACACACACCATTTCCTGTATATAATGGCATTAGTCTGAGTTTATTTATATGGACTCTGCTCCTAATTGCCAGGATATAATACATAGTTTCATAGATAAAGCTGTTATTTGATTTTAGTTATTAAGTTAATCACTTTGGGTTTTACTCCTTTAAAATGGAAAGCTTAAGTTTACTAGTAACAAGGATTTAACTTAAAAGTTGGGAAGAACAGCAATATTTTTAAACAGAATTTACAATTATGTTGTCATGGTTGCATACCTATGATGAATTTGAGTAGGTGGATAGGAGTCAGAAATGTATTATAATCTGATTTAAGTCCCAGACTTTCAAGTTTTTAGGAATGAAGGGGCATTTTTAATTTTAAAAAATCAGAAGCACATTAGTCTCTTTATTTTTTCAATATTTATTTTTTGTAGCTTGACACAATAACTTTATTTTATTTATTTATTTATTTATATTTTTAGGTGGTGTTGAGGATTGAACCCATGGCCTTGCAATGTGCAAGGAGAGCGCTCTACCGCTGAGCCATAACCCCAGGCCCTAGTCTCTTCATTTTTAAGAACATAAAGGGTGATTGAACACTGTTTTGTATTTGCTTGACTTGTACTTAATAAACATACTTTGAAGATTTAGACTGAACACCTTTAACTAGAAATTATACTAATCCAAGTTCTAGTTATTAGACCAGATTCTTATTGCAAATTATTTTCATCTCTGTCAAATATTAAACTAATCTTGCCTTCATTTAAATGAGATTCTGTGAAAGATTTTGAACTATTAAAATTATTTCTTAAGGTAGCTATTATCTCACACTTTCCTACTTCCTTTTTTTAATGTCCACAAAAAGCTGATTTTTTTTTTTTGCCTTCTACTCTAAATAAACTTTTCTGGTTTGCTTCCTAAAAAAATAATATTTCAAAACTTAAACAACAACAAAACCAAAACCAAATTCAACTAATTCTGAGAACCTTCAGCAAGAAGAACACCAAAAAAAGCAATACCTATGTGTATCATTATCAGATTGGTGCTAAACCTGTACAGATTTTTAAATATTGCTGGAAACAAATTGAAGAATATATGGACAAATTAGGAAATATTCTGTTAGCATGAATTAAGAAAGTTGGAATTTTTAAATATGACATTTCTTCCAAAATTGTTCTATAGGACCAGTGTAGTCACAAACACAGATATTTCAGAAATTGAGAAGGGGATTCTTAAAATTATACATAAATGCAAAGGACTTAAAGTAATTTTGAAAAAAAATTATTTGATTTAATATTATAAATTTCTTTTTATACCATAGAGATTAGTGCTCTATCTAATGTGTAAGGGGTAAAGATTTCCTCCCAAGATGTAGGCTCTCTATTCACCTTACAGATTGTTTCTTTTGCTGAGAAGAAACTTTTTAGTTTGAATCCATCCCACTTTTGATTCTTGATTTTAATTCTTGCACCAAAGGAGTCTTATGAAGGAAGTTGGAGCCTAATCCCACATGATGGAGATTAGAGCCTACTTTTTCTTCTATTAGACACAGGACCTCTGGTTTTATTCCTAGGTCCTTGATCCATTTTGAGTTAAGTTTTGTGCATTGTGAGAGATAGGAGTTTAGTTTCATTTTGTTGCATATGAATTTCCAGTTTTCCCAGCACCATTTGTTGAAAAGGCCAGTGCATGTTACCCAATCAATAAATGGACCAAGGACCTGAACAGACACTTCTCAGAAGATGATATACAATCAATCAACAAATATATGAGAAAATGTTCATCATCACTAGCAATTACAGACATGCAAATCAAAACTACTCTTAAGATTTCATCTCACTCCAGTCAGAATGGCAGCTACTATGAAGACAAATAACAATAAGTGTTGGTGAGGATGTGGGGGAAGAGGTTCACTCATACATTGCTGATGGGACTGCAAATTGGTGCAGCCAATATGGAAAGCAGCATGGAGCTTTCTTGGAAAATTGGAAATGGAACCACCATTTGACCGAACTATCCCTCTCCTCAGTCTATACCCAAAGGACTTCAAAACAGCATACTACAGGGACACAGCCACATCAATGTTTATAGCAGCACAATTCACAATAGCTAAACTGTGGAACCAACTTAGATGTCCTTCAATAGATGAATGAATAAAAAAAATTGTGGCAAATATACACAATGGAATATTACTCAACAATAAAAGAGAATAAAATCATGGCATTTGCAGGTAAATGGATGGAGTTAGAGAAGATAATGCTAAGTGAATTTTGCCAAACCCAAAACACCAAATGCCAAATGTTTTCTCTGATATAAGGAGGCTTATTCATAGTGGGGTAGGGAGGGGAAGCATGAGAGGAATAGCTGAACTCTAAATAGGGTAGAAGGGTGGGAAGGGAAGAGAGGGGGCATGGTGTTGGAAATGACGGTGGAATGTGATGGACATTATTGTCCCAAGTACATGTATGAAGACACAACTTGATGTGAATATACTTTGTATACAACCAGAGATATGAAAAATTGTGCTCTCTATATTACTAACAATTGTAATGCATTCTTCTGTCATATATAAGTAAAAAATAAATAAACAAAATATATAGAGAAAAAATGATGTAATAAAAGGAGAAAA
Source organism: Urocitellus parryii (assembly GCF_045843805.1). Taxonomy (NCBI): domain Eukaryota; kingdom Metazoa; phylum Chordata; class Mammalia; order Rodentia; family Sciuridae; genus Urocitellus; species Urocitellus parryii. Next base: position 148,323,198 of record NC_135532.1, read on the forward strand.
TAAAAATAATAATGGGAAATATACTTGCTCATTACATAATAGAATAAGTAAACAGTAAAGATTATATATTTCAGGCTATGCTGGTGATAAACACACTAGATAATCCTGAAATAAAGTATAATGTTTAGGAAATTTTATATAATTTATTCCATTTCATAATGTATAGTCACAATGAATAGTACAGACTGAATATCCCTAACCCAAAATGCTTTGGACCCAGAAGTGTTTAAGTTGTAATTTTTTAAAAATTTTGGGATATTTGTATATACATAATGAGTGTTACAGTGGAACCCCAATCTGACCATGAAATTTATTTATGTTTCATATACACAAGACTGGAAGACAATATTTACAATATATTTTTCATATACGGTCAGGTGTGAAATTTTCTACTTGTGGCATCATGTAAGTATTCAAAAAGTTTGGAATTTGGAGCATTTTCAGATATCAAACTTTTAAATTAGGGATGTTCAGCATAAAGTATAATAAAGACCATAATTAAGTTGTTCTTTATCAAAATCGTTTGATTGTGGAAACTTTTTCATTGTAGCTTTTATTACAGTAGTTTGGATTATGTATTCTGAAGAATACACTTGGGGAAATACTGCCCTGGTTTTGCAGTTTTGCAATATATATCTTTTAACAGAAACATAGCAGATGCAATATTGTATTTGACTTAGAAAAGTCTAGGCTTACTTAGTACTGTTATCCTAGTTATTATGCAAATTATAAAAGAACTTTCAAATTTCATTCCTTTAAATTAACCTGTTCCAATTGAATTTTAAAGCAATTAATTTATAATAGTACTTATTTTCAGAAACAAATAGTTTCAGAGATAAATCTAATATTGCCAAGTGTGATTATTCTGTAATTTGCAGATTTCTGAGCAAGAACACTAAGATTCTATGACTTAACACACCAGATATCTCCAAAATTATGTAGTTAATACTATTATTGAGAATATATTTGAAACTTAGTTGTGGGTTGCCAATTAATGCACTTAAATGTTAAATTGAAAGCACATATATAAACAGGTTTTTACCATTTAAATTTTGATCAACCTTGCTTACCATCTGAAGACTACTAGATCCAAATTATATGTTTAAAATCATTTTCATAAATATGCAAATACTAATCAAAACATTTTACTTTACAAAATTATTTTATCTGTTCCTCACAACATAGATATATAATTCCCATCTTTCATGTTAGAAAATTGAAATATAAAATCCTCATTACTCTTCTGTAACACTCCATTTCATTCTGTACAGGACTTGAAACTTCTTTGTGTTTAATCATTTGGCATTGTTGACTATATTCTGTTTCAAAAAACTCTCTCCAAAAGCACTGATGAATTTAATCATCTACAAATGATGATATCTTCTCACTGCTGAGCTTATTAATACATTCAGAGGCAAGTGACTAATGAGACCAACAAAGGATTAATATCTAGGATATGTAAGAAAAACCTGTAAGTTAATACAAAAAAGATACCAGTATCAAGGGGGGAAATGAACAAAGGGTATAAACAAGCAATTTTTGGAAAAGAAAATACAAAAGGCTGACAATTATCTAAAGAAATTCTTGAATTCAGTATTAGTGAAAGAACAGCAAATATCACCTGCCCCAAATCTCACATAGGTCTCAAGTAAGGTCTCAAGCTTGTATATTATTTGCAACATTATTTGGGTTTATTAAAAATTGGAAACAGTCTATGTGACCTTTAGCAGAAGGGAGGTAGCTCACCATTGAGAACTATGAAGCAAGTATCATAATCAACTAGATGTATATGGTGACATAATTGGACCTCAAAATAAAATCCAGAATATAATACATTTGTATAAATTAAAAACATATGATTATAAAGTAATACTTCATATTTTTTCAGGATAGAGAGAGGCAAAAGGATATACATTAGGCAATATGGATGATTGCCTATAGTGAGACAGAGAAAGAAAGTGAACTATGTGGATACAGAGAACCAACTAGGTGAAAATAAACAAAAAGAAACCCTTTCTTCCTGAACACCTTTATCAGTGTCCATCTAAACCTTCTTCGACTCAGTAACATTCCAACTTCATTTTCTCCATCTTTTACTTTTTCCTGTCTTATTTTTTTTCCATCTTGGACAATGATTTTTAAAATACAAATCTCTTCATTTTTGCTATCTTTTATAAAACTCTTCCAAAGCACCTCTTAGCTTTCTAAAGACTGAATCCTTAGCACAGCCACATTTTGTCAGGCTGCTTCCTACCGTTCCAGACTCGTGCTGGTTATTCTGTTCCTTGCAGACGTTCTGGTGACTAAGTCAACACCTCTATCTAAGATGTTCTCCATCCTCATTCTCATCTAGCTATTCATTTTTAAAATGTTGTGCCCTCTCTCAACAACTGACTAGATCAGTTCCCTTCACTGCACTCTCTAAAGCATCATGAAATTATTCTTATCAATGTGTAATCATATCTGGGGATTATTTCAATAATGTAGGTTTCTACTGATACTTTGAGCTCCCTGGAGAGAGGGACCATATTTGTTTTACTCACTCTTATATTCAAAGCACTTGACAGAGTTCCAGGTATAGAGTTGGTCCTCATTAATTACCTATTGAATAAATGAATAAATGTTAAGATTTCTGCTTTAAGGAAAAGGTTGGGAGCTTGCTTTTCTAATTTTAAAATGAGAGGTTTGTAAAAAGAAGGTTATAATAATAGTAATAATAAAAAGACTGTGAGAAAAGGGAATGATGTTCAAAAGTGGAAAACATGAAATATACACAAACACATTTTAATTCTATATTTACCTATTAAAATATTATTATAGATATCCGAAAAGGAAAAGCATATGTATTTTTTATATTTCTCTGTTCAGAATGTGTGTGTAATTCTATGGCTGTTGAAAACAATTTTGAAATTGTATTCCAAATGACAGCCTTGAAACAATAATGTTTTTTCTGAAAGAATGCCAAGAGATTTTACATCACAGATGTCTATGTGCCCAAAGATTCATTGTGCACAAACTAATTCCAAAATATTCCATGTACTTACTCATTTCCTTATGTAAACAAAAGTGAAGACAGTATGACCTAAGAGAAGAATGAGAATGTTGCTACATTTTTCAACTACACAGCATCTGTTGTATTTAAATAAATATGACATCCTTTTTATTTTTAATTCTGTGGCATTCCAACTAGCCTAAAGAAAACCTTAGGGAGAAAATTATAATTAATATACCCCACGTACACAAATTTAATAATGACTAGCACATGTGGAAGCTATAACTTTGGGAAGAAAACCAATGTTTCTCATTCAAACTAGTTGAGCGATAGGAAGAACTCTTGGAACAATAGGATATTTATTATTCAGAAGCTGGTGTCAATTGGCCAGATGGATTTTTAAAGCAAAACATCTAATCAAGACTTCTGACATATGCTTTACAAGCATTAAAGCCACTTAGAGCCCTGAGAGGTATATGTAATTGTCAACACTTAGAGAAGAAGAAACTGAGACTCACAGAAGTTCAATAATTAAGTGGAGTAGAGGTAGAAAACAATGGAGCAGGATTTGAACTCATGTATAACTCCAGAGTCCCCATGTATTTCATTTAAGCATGCTTTAAAGCATTCATCCTCTTTCTAAATTCCAGTCTTTCTCCATCTATGACTATCCCTTTCCATATAATGCTGCTCAAGATTTTATTCTTCCCACCAATTTTCCTCTGCCATACTTTAAGTATGTTCAGAATAGTTACTATGATAGACATTAGAAACTTGTAAATTAAGAGGTTTCATTTGGGACTAATTTCCGTTCTTTCATCCTCTTTCTCCTTTATTTTCCTTGGTCATAACTTGGGTAAGCATTTACCCAGGGGTACCAACAGACTAACATGTGAGTAGTTGAAAGAACAGTCCTATAAAGTATACCCTATAATTGCCAAATTTCTGGTGTTTGTATTAACTTATTTAAGTATTCATTTTAGCTCAATTTGACTTTAATATTTTCTAAATGAAATTAGAAGCCAGTAAAAGTTTCCTTGACCAAGAGACTGCCTCATTAATTAAGAGCTATGATGAAGGGGCAAATCCCCAAACTAGTCCCAAATACAGCTCTCTTGCTTGATATCCATGTTATCTAATTTCCTTAATGAGTAAAATCAAAGAAGAGATTTCCCTTAAAAAGATGAACAACCTTAGATCTGTAGACTTTCCTCATCTAAACTTCTTGAGTCTGGGATTCCAACTTGTTTTTGTAATACCAATACTGATATGTTATGCGACATCTTGGAGAATTAAGTGAGATAATATATTTAAAGCAGAAATGATATAGGGAAGGTTCTCAGTTTCTTTCTTTTTCCTTCTCTTAGAATTTCTATTATAGTCTAAGTTCTCATCAGCTCTTACTCTAATATCCCAGTTCTTTTTCTTTGTATTTAGTATTTGACTAATACTATCCAAAACTGATCAGCTTATTCCAAGTTAATTTTTCTCAATCCTTACGGCTTTTCCTAACTGGAGTCTCTATTAATACCCTGTATTCTCCTTTTATTCCTGAAACTCTGTAGCCTAGAACTTCATATAAAAGATCAATTTTTTTTAAATGGGTAAGTTGTGGTTATGTAACTCATCTGGAACTTGAGCATGTCACAAAACTTTCATTAAATTCATATGTCCTGGGTGGAAGAGTAGAGCATAGTTGCTTCCTTCTCGACATTTCCATAGACAAGCAGCATGTCTGTATTTAATTAGAGGCCAAAGGCCCTGTCTCTATCCAGGCTGGAAATATTTCCAAATCCACCATGACTTTTGAAAGATGGAGCAGCTTGCTACAGGGCTTACTTCCAGTCAACTTTATTTTGGGGTTTATGCCATATAAATCATAATAACAAACAAATCTAGAAGAATAATTAAGGGAATTATAATATTCAAAAATGATCATAAGGGATATATATTATCATAGGCAGGATCTAATGGCCTGGTGCTTATATTTAATGGTAGCCCCAGTGGCCTTGTCTGGTGTTGAAACATGGTTCCAAAATCCTTTTGCAAGTCTTTTCATCAAATAGTCTATGTCCCTTATCCTTAAATATCTTGGATTTTGTGACTACTTGAACAGTAGAATATGTTAGCAGTAGTGTACAATTTTTTAAGCCAGGCAACAGAAAAAATGGTAATTTTCATTTTTTGTATGCTTGCTTTTGTATTCCACCTACCATTCTGTGAGGAAACCTAATCAGCTCATGGAGATGCTTACAGGGAGATGAACTGAGGGCTCTGGCTCTCAGCCCTAGGGAATTCCAAGCTGAGAGTGAATACCAACTCGCCAGTCTAAAGAGTCATTTTGAGAATGGATCTTTCAGGCTTCAATAGATATCTTAGAAAACAAAGTTTAATTGTTCCCATCAAACCCTGAAAAAAATTTAGATTTCTGACCAATATAAATTATTGAGGTTATTGGAACTATTAAGTTTTTGTGTGATTTTCTAGGCATTAATAGATAACGAGACTAGTCAAATAGGCAAAAGGGTATCAGTGCTATTTGGTGAAGGTTGAGGGAGTGAATGTTATGGGAGAAGGAAAGTAGTCTGTGAACTTAGCATCCATATGCACTCAGTCTAAATTCACATGCATATGGAAGTTAAACAGAAACATACAGCAAACCAAGTTGTGTATTGATAGTTGATGATAACATTGTGGCAAAAGCCTCACTAGAATCTAACCCTATAGCAAAGAAATAGAAAATTTGATGTTCATGACTTCATACAATATAAATATCACAAATAAGAAGAAGCAAGTATATATATCCTAACCTAATATCTCAATGATTCTGCTTGACTTCCAGATATATATGTGCGTACACACATACACACACAAACACACACACATACACACATGCAGGGAGAGAGAAAGAGAGACATACATGGGAGCATGGGGAGAGGGAGAGGGATAGAGAAGGCAATGTGATAGTGTAGGAAATAAGTAACATAAAGTATGAAACACAACTCTGGTTCTATGTATTTACTGTAGTATGCCATTCATTAAAATATGGAAAAAGCTATGATTACTCTTTTATGGACAGCTCTACTACTAACAGATCCACGTAATCTGTTTCCCAACCATCCACTCACAGATTATTTTATCCACACTTCACCTTTTAAACAGCTCCATCTTAAGATAAGAGGTGATAGGAAATCATAATTTCCTATGTATAATGTGAATTTAATGAATATTATTATACAGAAATATATATGATAAGGACAAGAGAAATAATGTTTGGGGTTGATCAAATATAAATAGGCTGACTAATATCCACAAATTCTTAAGTGTGGATAAAGCTGTTTTGTTTTGTATTGTTTTTGTTTTTTCCTTCAAGGATAAATTTCTTGGGATAACTTTCAGAAGCAGACTTATTTCTGAATAAGCAAAGATTATGTAGCAGAAAATCTGCAGCCTCGAGTGTTAGCTTGTATTTAATTCCTAAATATAAATTCAGAAAGATTACTCATTTTTTAATTTGAAATTTTTTATTTTCCTGACAGCTGAAGGGTTGAGAACAGAGAAACATCTAAGTTTTTCTGCAGGAGTGACAAGTAATCATTTACCCTGTGTTCCTTCTTCCAGATGCTATTAATCACCCCTCATTCTTACCCCGCATACAACCAAATCTTCTGATGTATCACATGCTGAAGACAAAAGAGCACTTTGGTTACACAGGAAATGGGTCTGAACATGGGACAGGGGACTATGTTCCATTTTTAAAGAAAGAAGCTCAACAACATCTCATGTTTTTCACACTGTAGGGCCCTCATAATTCTAGGGGGAAAAGAAAAGGGAAAAAAAAAGTCCAAAACTGCTTTTATTCCCTTTCTCTCTCTCACTTTTTTAATGACAACTATCAATGAAAGAAAATGGAACTTTAGAACTTAAAGAACATTTGGGCTTAATTTCTAATTATTGCCTTAGCTTTACAAACAAGTAAACTGAACAGGAACGAGATAACATGACTTGCCCAACCCCTCACAGATATATGATGACAAAACTTGAAATGGAACCTAAGTCTTATTTTATTGTAGTTAACTCAGGCAATAGCAGAAAACAACCAGAAAAGAACATTAACTATACATTTACAGTTTTATTCCTTTGGCTATAATGTTACTGGATTGATGTAAATCACAGAAAATTTTTGAGCTATATTCTAAGAGTTCATAATCACTCTGGTTTGTACATGTAAAACTGTGTGCTTTAATACAGTAAAATTAATGTCTTTATTGATATATCATTAAGATGACTGTTTTAGTTTTGCTTATTTTAAAGACATGGAATGTTTTTTTCTTTTTCTTTCTCTCTCTCTCTCTCTCTTTTTAAAAAACGTTATTGGCAACAGCAGAGAATGCTTTCTTCTCTCTACATTATAGCTGTGAATTTCCATCCAGTAAGATTGTCCCAGGAAGTTGGGAGAATTACCACTGCCTTCATCTAGTAAGGGGAACAATCATCTCTAGTGAGAAATTAAAACAATTGGTTGCTGGCATGACTTGGTGATGCTGTGATCCTGGATCCAAGCACAGCAGAGAAATACAAACAAACACGACCCCCACTTATGTTTCCGTTGGTCCCTGGAGCATAGCATGAAAGGACTGCTATGCTTGCGCAAGTTCGGGGTGTTCCATGGACAATGGAGCAGTGGAGCAAGAGAGAATGAATCTGGGAAACTGTCTGGTGTTTAACTACTATGTTCATAAGTAACCTGATAATTTTGGCAAGTCACGTCTGATCTGAAGGAAGTGTTATTGCCTACTGACTATAGTTTCTTTTTGAAAGGGTGTGATTCACTTGCAATATTTTACCATACCAAATGGGTTAGCTAATTTGAATAAGGAACAGATAGGTTATTTCTTCTACAGCCTTCTCTCAATAAGTTAATTTTCTTTTGTTCTTCCCATCCAAAACATGATTATTAAGATGGGGACATCCTAATGATTTTGAGAAACTCCGGAGAACCCCTTGGAAGCATAGATATGAGTAGGATATGATCTGTGACTCATAGTTGAAATGTTTTATCCAATGTTCAGTGCTTCTGCATGGCACACCTCCAGGGGAATACTTTACAAAGTCTTGATACAAAGGGAGCATCCAGACTATTCGTCTGGCTCTAAGGAAAAAATACATCTGAGAGATGGGGTATCATATGTTAAGAAAGCACACGGACTGTGTGAAAAACTCTGACCTGGAGGAGAGAAATATGAAGAAACACATGTTTAATGAGAAAAACTAAATGAGAGCTGTAAAAGAATAATCTGGTTTTGAGAGAGTGCCAAACACTACTTAGTCAAGCAGAGGGAAAATTTATCATTCTCATACCTTGGATCAAAAAATAAGCTAAAGTCGCGGCAGTGAGAACAACCTCAACTGCCCGTTCTCAAAATCTCCAGCAGTTCCCTGACTTGGCTCTTTACTTTCATATTTTGCTAATCATGCCTAAATCTATTTTCCACCCTGGGTTCATCTTTGCCAGATTATGCTCATCACCTTGACTGAAACCATGTAGTGTCATTCCCCCATGACTTGGCTTGTCTACCAAAGCGTATGAGTTGATCTCTGCCTGCCTCTCCATCTCCTGCCCACTCTTGTATCTTGTTTGCTACCACTCCCTCCCTCAACCAAAGTTCAGCTCTTTGGCCCTACTCTCTTTCCAAGAATAGGCCAAGAGCATTTACACTTCAGGACTAATGCACTCACTGTTCCTCAGTGTGGAACATTCTACACTGAGGTATGTTTATGTCTGCATCCTTCCTGGCATTTAGATGTCAGTTTAAGTGCCACTTCCTGTATGGCCTTTCCTGAACATCTCATTTAAACGATACAACCCTGACCCATAACCTTATGTCATGCTATGGTATTTTATAGATAGAACCTATCATTGGTTGAAATTATTTTCACTTTTTTGTTTGTTTCCATCTCTCCTGTCTCCTGTCTGTCCTGTTTTCTACCATTTTCCCATTTTCTTTCCAACAATAATTTTACTTGGCACATAGTAGGTTCTCGTGACATATTTAATCATGAAATCAATCTTACCTAACTCTGAAATTACTTTGCTAATAATTTCAGCTCTCAATCAGTCCAGAAATAAGAAAAAAGGAATTGCTACTTAGAATTTAATTTTTTACATCAAGGAAAAAACTGATTGAGTCAATGGGAGTGATAATAGCTTTGGAGAATGTGAACAATGTTCTTGGAATTAATAATAAAGCTGTGGGAAGGAATTCTGGGAAATAGCCAGACATCTACCCTGTATTTCAGGAAAGCAGATTTCAAAAACTATAAGACAAATTAGGAATGACCACATGGCTACATTCTAAAAAGGAAGATTGCTTTAGAGAGATGGAAGAATAACAATGACATCTTGATAATACAGTCATTATTACATTTTTTAAAACAAAAAATGTAACCCTAGGTACTGTCTGGGATGAGCTCATATTTTAAAAAGACAAGCACAAAAGGCAGAATAAACAGTGAATAATCAATAACAAAAGCAAAAATGCTATAAATCTGTAAGAAACATGAGTCAATAACAAAAGCAAAAATGCTATAAATCTGTAAGAAACATGAGTCAATAACAAAAGCAAAAATGCTATAAATCTGTACGAAACATGAGTCAAATTCAAAATGGGCTGTAGCATAAAAAGAGAGAGAAAGAGAACTTAAATGACTTTTTAAAAAAATTAAGGTTAGCTCTGCCTAGAGTGAAAAGAAGATGAAGAGGTAAATTTGTTTGGGTAAAATAATACAATATTAGTAAAAGATTGAGTTCTTAATTATGGCCTTGCCTTTGACCCTTTGACTTTTGTATCACAAGACATATTTCCATTCAATTAAGAAGCATGGAGAAGAGGAAAATGAAGCACAACATAGAATAAAATATAAATTGACAAGAGGATCTATATAGTCCAGAGTATCAACACAACTTTTAATAACACAGTCATTAAGGAATCCTGTTAAACAACACGGATGCAAACAAACAAAAAAACAACAACTTCAAGTTCAACTCAAGTTCAACTCAACTCAATTTCACAAAGAATATAATGAACTTGACTACTTACCTATTTATGGTCGAGTTCTAAAGCAAGTGATTGGGGTATAGGGGAGTGTATTGCAACATGTTTTATGAACTAGGAACACAGCTCTATATTAAAACAAACCAAAACAATTACCAGACAGGTTTCCTTATATGAATAAGCTTGGAAAGTATTGAATTAATTGAAATTAAGAAGGCCTTCTGATTACTGCAAAACTTATCATTTTCTAGTGTTTCAACCTACATTGAGACATCCTAAGAAAGGACATGTTATATGTGGTGGTTTTAGCATCTCGTGGAACTAGTGTCTTAAAGGATATATTTTGAGAAATCATATGGTGGCATAAATCAGGATTTTAAAGTTTTTCTCTTGCATTAAACCCTTTTACTGATGACTTAGATGAAAAGGATCTTATCACATCTACATCTACAGCTGACCCAAAGCTGGAAGAGACAGTATGATGGATGACTAAATCAAGTCTGAAAAATATTATGACCAGTTTGAATATTGGACTGAAAAAAAAAAACAAGATAATTCTGGGCTCCAGAATCATCTCACATGTACAGAATAGGAGACATCTACCTTAAAGGCATTTTGTTCATTTTCTATGAACAAAATCTAGAGGATTCACTTGACTATAAACTCAATACAAGCTAATAGTATGTTGCTCTTGCGAACAAAAACAATACAGTAAAACTATTAGGCTGGAATGTTTTCACGGAAGAAACGGGGTCTAGGAGAATATTGAACTCTGTTATATAGTTAGAACTCATCAGACAACATTTGGAAGGTGGAGTAAGAGTGATGGGAATATGCTCAGTTGAGGACCATAAGAAAGTGGAATTGCCTGGATGCCATATCATAATAAAAATGCAAAACTATAAACATTTTGTCTAGATGAAAGAATACTTAGACTAGTCTCCATATAAGGAAACACTTTTAGATCATTTGGTTTCCCCAGGGAAAAAAAGTGTATTCTGATTTACAAGATGGCAAGCTTCTCTTTGCTGGATGTGTTCAAGTCAACTATTGAACATCTGTCCAGGATGTTGTAGGTGGAATTTTGACACTGACTTCTACTTTCCTAGTCTAAATGGAATCTAAGAGTTTATTATGTTGTGTATTTCAATATCATTTTCCTGGCCATTGGAATCTTAAAAGGTTTTCATATATAACACTGTAGAATGTTAGATCTGGAAAGAAGTTTTAGTGACAATCTATGAAGATTCTGCTCTCCAGAAGTAAGGAAACCAAGACCCATAAAATTTCCAGTGATTCACTTGCCAGAAATTTTTTGGTGTTTGATGTGTGCCTGGAACTGAGTTATATGTTGTAGAGAATACCATCATGAATGAAGAGAAAACATGGGTATATCATCAACTGAAGACTGACAAATAGCCAAAATAGAAGACAGAGATACAAAACATATGCAATTGAGAAATAAGTAACTCAATCTGACGGATTGGGAAAGGCGGGCATTCAGAGAAGTTTAGACAAGAGAAAATAATAACAAACTCATTGGGAGGACAGAGTGTGAGAAGTGACTTCCTTGGAATTGGAATCATGAAAGTGGACTTGTATCATACAGGACCAGCTCAAGATAGTAGACAAATGCAGACCTTGAAAGTAGACTCAGATCCATTTAGATTAGGAATTCTGAGGTCCAGTTTCCAGCTACTTTGAATGTGATCTAAAGGAGGGACACAGTTCCACTTGGACACATCATTTTTAGGCCCCCAAATTTATTTCCCCATAGAAAGGCATAGTCAAAGGTGGCCAGAGTGGGGTCTCCTTAAGCTGAGGGCCAATAGAAAGATTCCCACATACCCTCGTGAGAAAACTTTTATTTTACCTCAAGACCTTTTGGGAATCATTTGAGTTTTCTGCAAAGGAAAGTGGTGTTATTTGCTTAAGATCATACTGCAGAACTAGATTCCACACTTCTACATTTCTAGTCCAACATGCCCTCCATTATATTGCACCTGTTAAAATCTATTAAAAATCAATGTTACATTGATTAAACTCTAAATTAATTTAATGGGCACCTTTATATAGATTGTCTTTCAGATGTCAAACTAAGAGCACATTTAACATTTCCAAATGAAATCTAGTGATGCCTATTCATACTAAAAACTAATCCTGCTCAAGAAGAAAAAAAACATGAAGAATAAATATCAGAAATAATTGTCAGCTCTAAAATATTGACCACCTACATATACATACATTACTTCTAATGCTTAGAAAAATACTTCAAGATAGGTAATATTAATCCCCATCAGCAGATGAGAAACTCGGGTTGTCAATATGATATGATGTCAGCCAATAAGTCACTGAACCTGGGCATAAAACCAAATTTGTCTGATTACAGTGCTCATGAGTTTCCCCTACACTGAATAAATAGTCTACCAGGGTAAGGGAGAAGATGCTTTCACATTTTCCTTTTCTGTGTTGTATCATTTATTGTGTAATTTAAAAACACATAGGATGTTAGTTTCTCAAGGAAAATGACCCTGCTTTATGCATTCTATACCTATTCCCACTACTATGAGTAGAGCAAGAGTATGTAGCAAGCAAGTGATTCCAATCTTAAAACCACTGATTCATTCAGCACATCTTTATAAAGAGTTAAATATGTGCCAATGAGTAAAACATGCAAATGGAGTCCTCATGAAGCTGATTTTATAATGGGAGGAATTACAAAGCCACAAGAAGCAAATGAAACATGTTTATTCTTGGCCTCTAAAATAAAAATTATCCTTTGAATGATTGTAAAGCCATGCATTAGTTTCCGTTGCTATGTAACAATTGACCACCATGTTCAAAGTAATAATAATTGACTGTCTCAGTTTTTCTGGGTCACGAGTCCTGCACCACATAGCTGTTTCTCTGCTCAGACTCACATGGCTGAAATCAATGTGTTGGCTTGGGTTGCTGTCTGCTCTGAAGCTTGGAGTTCTGTCCAGGCTCATTAAGATTGCTGCCACAGTTCAGCTCCTGACAATTTCTGACTGCATTCTTGATTGATGTCTGAAGGAGCTCCTTAAGGATATCTACCATTCCCTGACATATGACCTTTACTCAACATGACAGGTGCTCAGTCAAGACGAACAACACAAGGTCTCTGCTGCCTCTAATTTCTGACTTTATTTCTACTCTCTGGATTCAAATTTATAAAGCTGGGGTATTTAGTTTAGGTCCATATGGATCATCTCTGTTTTGATTAAAACCAAAGCCAGTTGAAGAGTGACTTTCAGTATATCTAAAAGATATTCAATAATTAAAATAAAAATCTACAATAATTAGAATGTCTCATTAAAATCAACAATCTTAATCATAGTCCCAGAAATATTTTTTTGTGAAACAATATAATATCACAGGAGTTATATCATATTTCCAATCATCCATACTCAAGGGGAGAAGGTTTTAAATGTATGAGTCAATGGGGGGTCATCTTGGAACTCTTGCTATCATAGGCTGTAAAAGGAGATTAAGAGTTAATCCCTTGTTTTTTACTTTTCCTTCATTAATTCACTCTTTAAAATACATTTACTGAGCACTATTAAATGTATACTGTGCTGGGGCTGCACTTAAGTGAGACAGAAGTCACTACCTTCAAATGTCTAAAAATTAAGAACTCATTTCATTAACAGGTGGGGCAGGGTGGCAAATGCCTGTAATCTCAGCAGCTCGGGAGACTAAGGCTGGAGGATTTCGAGTTCAAGACCAGCCTCAGCAATTTATAGAGGCATTAAGCAACTTAGCCAGACCTGTCTCAAAACAAAAAAAGGCTGCTCAGGGGTTAAGTGCTCAGGGGTTCAATCCCTGCTATCAAAAAAAAAAAAAAAAAAGAATGATAGCAATAATAAAACAGCAAAATAAGTACAACAAAATATATAAATAAACATACAGATTTGGCATGCAGGGAGGGATCAGTCAACTAGAGAGGACAGAAAGCACCAAAAATCATTAATGAATAGACTCAACCCCTCTGAATAAGTAGTCTTATTCTGAGAGTTTCATAAAAGGAGTGACCATGGGGACAAATTATCCCTTACTAATAATAGCCTGTTACTATTTAACAACTATGAATGCTGAGTTTCCCCACTCTAAGGACTAATCAATTTTCAGTTAAGTCTATACAGTGAAATTGATGAGCCTATGGAGAGGTCTTTCTTCATTCATGAATGGGGTCACAAAGGTCCCCGTTCTGTTAACAATAACAGGAACTACTGGCTTTATAACTTTGTTCCATATGCAGGTTGGCAATATAGGTTGATTCATACGGCTAGTAAATCTGTAGCAAATCCCGCTGGGCAATAAAACATAGTGAACACATTCATTTCTTGGCTTACATATAGGGAGAGAACATGGATGCCTGGGCTCCAAAGGGACAACTTTGTATAGCTCTGTTTGTAGTTACACATGGTCTGTTTAAACAGATGAAGGGTCCTTGGCTCCATTTAGACCAGGAAAGGTAGTGAGATTCTAGCAGCCAAAAGCATAACGCTGATTGTTGGCTACAAACAAGTTTGATCAATGGCCTGAGCGCTTCAACTCACCATTCTGTTTCCTTAGCAAGCACTTCATCTTATGCCAGCCGCTGCTGTGTGCCCTGTTTGATTTTGAAGACTGGCTATTCATCATCCTTTGGTTTTCTCACCAGGCATGAGGATGCCAATAAGGTTGCTTGTTGCCTCAAGATAGCAGGTGGCAATGTTGGCAGTTACATGGTCAGAAGAATGTCAGTCTTATTTTATTGCTCTGTTCCAGAAAAACACAGAACTGGACGAGAGCCCATTTCACCACCTCCCAAGTTTTTCAACTATTACATTGTTTAAAAAGAAAAAGGAAAGAAAAGAAAATTTAGCAACACAGAAAAGAAAATTTAGCAGCACAGAAGCTTCTTATAGTTTATGGACCTTAACCAATATTTACCTCGAGAATAGAAAAATGAGTTCTATATAGAAAACGTCTGCCTAAGAAAGCAGAAAAAAAATTTTTTTCTGTAAAATGACATAGGGAAAATGTCTTTTGAGTAAAATTTTGCGTGGGTGATTGTTTCATTGGATACCTTCATGCCATCTGCAGAGTTTCATATCATCTCAGCTTGAAATGGAACATCATGAGAACACACTTGATTCTCTGCCCAGATTTCCTCAGAATCATTTTATGGTTTCTTTCTGTGGTTCTATCCATCTGGGCTGTCTGCTCAAAGGTTTTATTTCCGTATCCTGCATCTGGGGACTGTCCTTGTATGACTGGAGTTTACTCTGCCCGCAAGTGAGGAAAACTGGGAATGCCTGGGAGATATCATCCTCAGGGTAGCTCATAGCCTAGGGTATCAGCTCTCTAATTTAGTTTCTGTAAATAGGTTCCCTTAGAGAAGGCTGAAGTTGGCTCAGACTTGGCTTCTTTCCTTCCCTGTTTCGTCATCAACTACTGACAATCATCAAGCTTCAGCCTGAAGATCTAGAAGCTCATTCTCTAACAGAACAGTCCATTCTTCTTCATATTCTGGCCACTGGTATGAACTTCTTCCTATAATAGGCTCAAATAAACCTCCCATGATTTTTTGCCCATTGTTCCTAGTTCTGCTGCCTTGAATCTCACAGATTAAAGCTAATCTTTCTTCGTAATGTAGTGGTTGGATTTATGTGTCAACCTGATTTGGTGACAGGGTGCCTGGTTATTTGGTCAAATGTTATCCTGAGTGTGTCTATGAGAGAGTTTCTAGATGTGATTCATATCTGAAAGAACAAGTAGATGAAGTAGAGTAGATCATCCTCCCCAATATAGGTATCCCTCATTTAATCAATTAAACATATTAATAGGACAAAAAGGACAAGCAAGAAAAGCGACATCTCAGAGCCTAACTGCTTGAGCTTGCACATAAGTCTTATCTTGACTTCACACTAGAATTGAAAAATCTGCTCTTCCTATATACTAAACCTAATGGCTTTTAGACTAGAAATTATTACACACATGCACACACGCGCACGCACACACTCACATATAACATTATATTATACATCATATTGTATATACCACACAACTGGTTCTGTTCCTCTAGAGAATCCCTTTAGTACAACATGATATCCCTCAGGTAGAAATTTATATAAAATCTTATATAAGAATTAGTGATATCCTGGATATATATCCTTTTTCCTTCCTGAAATCTTTGGTGTTAGCAATATTTCTTTGGATTAAGGGATTATATTTACATGAAGTTTTGGATAAATGAATAACAGGAAAATAAAATATTAATTACAGTATTATTTTTATTGTACTATCAGAGCTTTGAGACAATAAAATAAAACAATATCCTGGTTTGAAAAGTAGAAATTTTGATGAAGGATTCAACAGAGTAAATTAGGCTCTGATTCTGTTAGTCATATTTTCATCACTGTGGGAAATACACCTGAAAAGAACAACTCAGAGGAGGTGAAATTTATTTCTGTTCACGGTTTCAGAGGTTTGGTCCATGTTCCGATAACTCCATTGCTCTGAGCCTAACTAAGGTGAGGCAGCACATCATGGGGGAAGGGTGTAGCAGAGAGAAGCTGCTCAGGACATAGCAGCCAGGAAGCAAAGAGAGGAAGAAGAGTAGGCCTCAGGGAAGCAGAACCCTCCCAGGACATTGGCCCATTGACTAACCTCCTCCAGTCATGCCCCACCTGCCTACAGTTACCAACCTCTGAATACATTTAAACTAGGATGGACTGATTATGTTACAGCTCTCATAATCTCATAATTTCAACTCTGAATATTCCTGTGTTAAGGAGCTTTTGGAAGACACCTCACATCTAAACATAACTGTCTTATAATTGTGGCTTCTGGAAATTCTGGTGGCCCGAAATGCTTGAGATGGGGAAGGATATAAAAAGACAGAGGAAAGACTCCTGGCCATCAGTTGTTGTTGTTGTTTTGTTCTTCCTCATTCTGAATAAGAATGACAAGAAATTTCCACTGTTGATTTTAACTGGTACCAAGCTTATATATACTTCTAAAACAAATCAACAAACTTAATATTTTTGTATTCATGTTTTATAAATGAACTACTTTATTTGGTCACTTTCTTTTTTTAAGAGAGGGGGGAGAGAGAGAGAGAATTTTTTAAATATTTATTTCTTTTTTAGTTCTTGGCAGACACAACATCTTTGTTTGTATGTGGTGCTGAGGATCGAACCCAGGCCGCACGCATGCCAGGCGAGCGCACTACCGCTTGAGCCACATCCCCAGCCCTATTTGGTCACTTTCTATGTTGTAAATCTAGCTATTACGAGTAAAATCAAAAGCCAAGTTTGTTGGATTATGTTTGTAATCCCAAATAATTGAAAGAGAATCACAAGTTCAAGATGAGCCTGGGCAACTTAGCAATACCCTGTCTCAAAATTAAAAAAAAAAAAAAAAAAAAAAGAATCAGAAGATACAGGTCAGTGGTAGAGGAGTGCCCCTGAGTTCAATCTCTAGTATCACACACACACACACAAACAAACAAAAAAAGGAATAAAAGAATCAACAGAGTACTTCCTGCTTATAAGGAATTACTAGATTTTACTAAAACATGCAAAGCATTCTTGTGTATTATCAAGAACAGTTATTTACTACTAAAAATTAATATCTTCTCTAGAAGATTACTTTCATCTATTTTAATGTTGTCCACTTCTCTTTATGTATTACTCAACAACTAATGAGTTAATTAAAAGGACTTAGGAAAGGACTTAGGAAAGGTACTAAGCCATTTGAAGATTTAGACATCCTAACTGGATTCATTTACTTAATTTACACCACTCTGTGTTTGATGTTGCCAATTTCTCTTTGGCTACATACAAATAAGATTTCTACCTTAACCTTATACATAAACTCTCTGAAGAACATGTGTATCACTTCTGGTCCTAAATTATTTTTTAACAATCTTCTATTATATCAAATTATTATTTAAACCTTCTAATTTCATCACCTTACAAAATTTAGAACACTGATATAAATTTCAAAGGAAATGAATTGAAGTCCAGAAATAAAAGGAAGGCTAGATGAACTTGAGGAAGTCATAACATCTTATTGTTTTCTTTTGCTGTCAAAAGAAGTTTTAAAGAAAATGATATCTTAAACACTTTCAACTAAAATATTCTACAATTAAAATGGACTCTTTCAATACTAGTCATGCGTAGCTCCTGTTTTAGCAGTATTCATTTTTTAAGTCTTTAATGAATTTAAAAAAGGGTATGCAATTTAAATTACTTATAAGAATGCCCAAGTTATCTCTAGCTAATATTAACTTTGCAATCTCTGGCTTATAAAGTAGTGGGAAATATCAGAAGATATGGGGTAAAGATAAGAAAAACATCTTCCCTTCAGTATGCAATGTTTGTCTTCTAAAACTTGGCAGTGTCAGTGACCCACCTTCATAAAACCTTAGGAGAAAGCAGAACAGCTTTCTCCATGCTAATTCCCATTAGGGTGGGCTTGCATCCTAGTTTGAATGGAACATTAGCTTTTTGTGTGAATTGTGAACTAAATTATGTGATCAACTGTTGGAGAGAACAACTTCCAGGATTACCAGCACACCCACACAGTATGAAGACTTTGCTTTATATTTACAGCACCAGGAACTCTCTAGAGAAGGATCTTGGAAAGTATGTGATGGTTTCTCTTCTCTGACATCTCTGACAGATGTCAGTCCTGTGGGAACTTTACACAAGGGCTTTCATTTGAGATGAGTACATGTAAAAACAGAAAGAGGCAGCATGAACTGAGAAAAAAAGGATATTTTGGCTTGGGTTTCTCACAGTGAATGACACTTCTTTCTCCTTTTCTCATTTGGTTCATAACATTTTGCAAATAAATTTCTACATATTATTTATTCATTAAACAACCATTTTTAGGGTGGCTACTGAGACCATGTTAATGCAGAGATGCAAAGATGAATGTTCCAAATATTGCCTTTGAAGAGATGATCTAATTGAAGAGATAGACATAAAAATCAGTATGACACAAATGCAATGATTTAAATGTTTATTTATTACTAAATGCAGTAATAATATAGACTTATTGAAGCTGCAGTGTTTACTCATGCAAAGGCATGTAGGACTAGAAAAGGATTGCCCTTTAGGGCAATTGCAGAAAGTGATTTGGGTTTTAAGGCTTGAGGAAAATCTGGGAAAGTATGTTGGAGAGGGAGGCAGGTATTAGAGTGGCTATAAATGATTTTAAGAAAATTTATAACATACATTTTTACTATATGTGAAGAGCAGATACTGAATATCAAGTAAGACTTTTTTATTCTCCAAAATTGTTGGTGACAATTTTATCAACTTTATGGTGATGTTACAAGGATTTTTATCTATATTCAAAGTTATATAGATTGTATATACAAGTTGTACAAAAAAAAGAAAAACAGAACAAACAAACTAATATACCCAAACCCCTAACACCAATTTTACTCATTCTTTTTCTCAGTGACATATTATATAGCAGGAGCATCATGAACGTAGTGCTATTTCCTTTGTTGGTCTTAGTTCCAAAGCATCTGATATAGTTTATTTCTCCTTATTAATTGAGATTGTGAAAATGCCCATCTTTATTAGATTTATTCTATCTGCTTAAACACAAAGTTTTTAAAACACAGTATACACAGTTTAAAATGAAAGTCGACTACCTGACCTGATGCTTAACCAAAATAAAAATGCCCTATTTTAGTGCTAGAGAAAAAGTGACCTGCATTGAACCACTAGAGGGATGCTAACTTGATCACCAATGTGTATCTTCTTAAGAGATTGAGGCTAAACCTGATTTTGTACAAATTTCATCTTTGAATTTGACATTGGATCCTAAGTGAGGTAAAAGATGTAACCCTTTGATGTTGTGTTTACGTGTTTAAAAACACATTCCTGTAAATAAAATTATAGTTTTGAGAAAAGACACAAATGAGTTAATGATACAAGAATTCTATTGATAGAAAGACTGCTTTAACATTACTGAATATTTGTAATCCTTGAAAATACCACTTTGTCATTATTATTATTATTATCATTATCATCAGACATGAATTTTCAAAATGAAAACAATAGGATAATAACAAAACTTGGAGAAGACAGAGCCTTCTCTGAGCATATAGGGATATATGAACTTGGTGGTCTGTCTGTCATGCCCTCCTGACTGAAGTTTGATATATGCTTTCATCCAAATTCCTCATCAGCTCAGGAAATGTATTCAATTTTCTTAGGAAAGACTTCATAGTTTATCCAAGCACATGACATTCTGTGATATTCTGTTGGAGAAAATTTCCAAGTTTTTGTGTTTTAGAGTTGATGGGATGGTTTTGATAAATATTTTCAAAATTTTTATAGTGATACATTCCTGTAGAAAAGGCTGTCAAGGCTGGGAAAACCAGTCGCATATCAAGCATACTGACATTACCGAATCATCTCTTTCTTCACCCAGATAAACACTTGATGAATAGTTGGCTCTGTACTGATTCAGTCTTTCATGTAGAAGACAGTCTGGGTGTGGTGCAGTCATGGTAAGAAGTCTGAAGGATGGAACTTGGTAAGGAAATTTATTGGGATCTGTGAACATATCAGATCTAAATTGGAAATGGTTAGCCAGCCCTCTGGCCAAGAATGTGAGCTTCTCTACAGCAGGAATGTTGGCTCTGACTCCATTGTGGCTCATCTGGGCTGTAGCTTCTCACACTATGTGTGAAACACCACTGATGTGAGGGAAAAAAATCATATATATTGATATTTGAGTCTGCGCTCTACCGAGTACTATTTAACAATAGATGTTTGACATAACATGCTCTGCTCACACAAAACATTTCATATGAAGGATGTCTAAACTGAAGACATCTTTTAAATAAAAATATAATGTGGACTTTTTTGTTTTTTTCCAGCATAGTGGGACAAAAATGCCACATGACTTACAATGAAGGAATGAATTAGGAAAGGTGTGCACGATTGAGAGTTCCTGCAATAAATAAACAAGTGAAAGACCATGGAGAAAATCTGTTTCCATTTCCTTCATGACTGGTCCTTTCTGCTACCTAAGACATGTAAATAAGAAGGGAGGTTTGTCTTGGTTCAAGTTTAAAGGGGGAACAGAACTTGAACTTAGACAAAGATTAATTCTTTAGGCATGGGAACCAGTAGGATGAAAAACAAGACTTGCTAATTATGCATTTTAAGTTAACAGGATGATGTGGCCTGAACAGAAGGGTTTTGCTGATGATGAGGGAAAATTACGTTGGGCACAGAAATAGAAGGCCAACATGCCAAGCTCAATAATTCATAAATAAATAAAAGTTTTAAACAGCCATAAAGATTTTGCAAATATACAAAAACAAAAAAATAATAATAGTAAGGAAATATTATAATTCATAAAAATGACACATTTGATTAAATCCAAATTTAAGAGTTCTGTATGATGAGAATTCAGAAATAAAGGATGGTATAGCACTTTGGAAGGCAGTTTAGAAGCTTATAAAACTAAACATAATTTTACTCAAAACCTAGTGCTTACATTCCTTTGCATTTACCCAAATGGGTTGAAAAGTGATAGTCGACACAAGAGCTGGCACACAAAATTTATATTAGCTTTGTTGATAACTGACAAAACTAGACAGCAACCAAGATGTCTTTCAGTGCCTGAATGGATAAGCAAACTGTGGTATATCTATACAATAAAATATTCAGCAACAAAAAGAAACAAGATTTCAAGGCACAAGATGATAAGGAGAAACCTTAAATGCTTATGACTCGGTGAAAAAAGTCAATCCAAGAGGCTGTGTGATTCCAATGAAAAGACATTCCAGAAAGGCAAAATTAGGAAAACAGTGAAAAGATAAATAATTGCTAGAATTTTAAAGGAGGTAGGGAGGGACAACTAGGAACACAAAGAATTTCAGGGCATTAGAAGTATTCTATATTATAGATAGATATCATTCTGTAATTATATATACATATCATTATAAATTTCTCAGACAATACAACAAAAGAATGACCCCTAAGGTAAACTACGGACTTTATTTAATAATTATGTATTGATATCAGTTCATCAAGCATAAAAAATGTACCATAGTAATGCCAGATATTGGCAATAAAGGAAGCTGTGTGGAAAAAATAAAAGGGGACTATGAGAACTCTCTGTACTTTCCATTTATTTTTATGTAAGACTAAAACTGCCCTTAAAAAAAGAAATCTACTGTTTGCAAAACATAATTAAAAAATAGAAAAAACATGTTGGTAACATATACAGCAAGAGATTTTATATCTGAAATATATAAAAACTTCTCTTATCAATAAGAAAGATATAATGAAGTATAAAAATGGGCAAATGAAATAAACCAGGCAATATCCATAAAGACTAACTTAAAAGACAAGTTACACAATATTTTTAATTTTGCTATTCAACATTCAACAAAATGTTTCTTGAGCACAGTATGAAACAGACACTGTTCTGGGTATTTGGGATACATCTATGATCTAAATACAGATGCTTTAATGTGTAGAGAGGTAAAATTTTTGAAAATATGATATTTCTTTTGCATTCATCATATGGGCAAAAATTAAATATCTGATTTTTGCAATTTTTGGCAAATATTTAGAAAAACTGAAAATATCATGCCTTGATGATGGAAGTAAAAACTAATTTAATAAAAAGGTAGAAAAATCTTGATAGACTTTTATAGTATTAAATGTACATATACTATTACCAAAAATTCTACTGTCAGTGTACAGCCTAAAAAGGTTCTTGCACGTATACTGAAAGAAACAAGAATGTTTATCAAAACACTGTTGTGATATTTTTTAATTGGAAATAATCAGGGTTCATAAATATGAAGTCTATATGAAGGAAAGACTATTAAAATCAGGTAAAAGAAATTTAACATCCCATTGTAACAATTTGGCTAGATCTTAAACCACAAATTTGAGGAAGAAAATAAAATTGGCAAAATATGGATCATGTGATATGTTAATAAAAATCACATAAACATTGTGCATTGTTCATATATATTTATAAACAATATTTTAAAATAGATTAGAACAATTTCCACTGAAGGTATAATATTTGTTGTCTGTGGGAAGTTTAGAGTGTAAGGGGAATAAAAATAACTTCAATTTTATCTCTAATATGTCATTTATTACATAAAAGTTTGATAAATTTAATATGGCAAAATTTAATAAGCATCAGTTTGAATGGATACAACATATTACTTTTTACTTACAGAAATATTTTTAAATGCACAATTATGAGAATTATAAGTGAATTCATTACAACTGTGTCCCAAGATAAGCAAATGTTTTTATATTAAGTAGCAAAAAGCCCTAACATGGCCATTTTAAATCTTTTTTTATGGAATGAGAATATAGACATTAAATTGGTAAATGCTCCCAGCAACACAATAACAATCTTGGCAAACTTTTGTACCAAAGTAATTGAAGGAAAAAATTACGATCTTGTGTGGTGAGCCGTTTCTGTGAACTGTGGCCGCCATTACAAGATGGCGCTGGTTTCCCCTGTAGTCTGTGACAAACAACTCCTTATCAGAATGAGTTGGCACGCTGTGACTTGGCACCCTATGAGAAAAGTCCACGTGGCAGTTGTGCATTGGGGCTTTATCTGCTTTATTAAGGCTGGGGCACACGGGAGTAGTAGTAGTGGCAGTAGTAGTAGCAGTAGTAGTAGTGGCAGTAGGAGTAGCAGTAGAAGCTAAAAGACATGTCAATACAAAGGCCTGAATAAACAGCTGAAAGAAGAAAAAGTATCAAGGACCTGAATAAACTGCTGAGAGAAGATTCCTGAGTTGCGTCTTCCTTGCGGGCAAGGGGTCGCGACAAGTGGCGCCGAGACCCGGGAACCAGAACTTTCAGTCAGTCAGGGGTGGTGCACCGGTTAGTCCCAGGTAAGTGGGATCTGCGATCAAAGCAGGGATAGTCCCAGTAAGTGGGATCCGCGTCCAAAGCGGGGTCAGCTCCTCTACAAAGAAAGAGAGAGCCTCATATTTATTGCAGCTGCACTGTGTACTTTCACTTTTGTTTTCTGTGTTTCTTTTGTTGTGTCATTTCGCTTTTGTTTTTTTTGTTTCTTTTGTTGTTGTGTCCTCTGTAGATAAAGAGAGAGCGGGGAAAAAATAAATAAATAAATAAGACGCTCCTCTGTAGATAAAGAGAGAGCGGAGTTTTGTATTTTCACTTTCTTTATACTGCTTGGAACAGTATGGGTGCTACTCCCTCAAGCCCAATTTTGCTGGCCTTGGACGGGTTACTGCGTTCTAAGGGACTTAAAGTGAAGCGGAGCACATTACAGAGGTTTTTAGAAGAGACTGACTCTGTAGCTCCTTGGTTTGCTTTTTCAGGGGGTCTCACGATTTCCAGTTGGGACAAATTAGGGAAAGATCTGGATTTCGCTTACAAACAAGGAACTTTAAGGGGCGGTACCATTCCGCTTTGGAAATTAGTGAGGGGGTGTATAATGGATGGTAAATGCCAGAAAGCTGTGAGCGAGGGTCAGGCCGTTCTTGAGCAATTGCATGAAGAAAAATCGGAGGGGTCACATAGCGAGGTAGCAGAAAGTATTAGGAGTAAGAGTGGTGAAAAGATAAGGGAGTCTGAAGTTAAACAGAGGAGAAGGCTCTATCCGGACTTGACTGAGTTAAAAACTCCCAAGGACACAAGTAGCTCGGACAGTTCTGAGGAATTAGATCCACCCTAGCTGCTCTCAACCCCGCCTTCTCATCTTCCCCCTCCCTATCAGGCCCACAGAAAAGTCTTAATTGACCTTCTCCAGAATATTCACCATGGCTTATTTTAGGACTTTCAGCAAAAGAATCTCTACAAAAAGGTTTAGTGTAGATAAATTTCCTATTTTCATGTTGCCCTGTTTTATTCGGCTACTGTCTAAAAAAATCAGCATTCCAGGCACTGGACACTCCCTTACTAGTTTTTCACAAAAATATGTAACAAGGCCTCTGGCCTTGAGCTGGGCTTCACAGTGCTGACTACATTTCTAAGATAAGGGAGTTACTAACTGGGCTCCATGGTAACAGCTGGCAGGAGGAAGAATTGGAAAGGGAGATAGAGGAACTGGAGGGTCGATTGAAAAAGTCAAGATTTAAAGCACCTACAGCCCCGATCGCTGTCATGCTCCCTCCTTATAACCCCGATTGGGACAAGGACAACCCCAGAAGGCTGGGGGGTGTTCAGTGGCAGCCTAAGAAGGCCCAAACTTCCCAGTAATTGAAAACTTGGATGCCGATGGACAGCCGGCCAGAGTACATGTTCCTTTAGCCTTTAAGGATATTAAACAACTAAAGGAGGCAGTTACTAATTACGGATCCCATGCCCCCTTTACATTGACTCTCTTCGAGTCTTTCTCTGCCAATCAGCTGACACCTAGTGACTGGCAACAGCTTTGCATGGCTGTGTTGTCTGGAGGGGATTTTTTGTTGTGGAAAAGTGAAAATCAAGAGAGGTGTCGCGAGCTAGCCCGAGTCAATCAGGACGCCGGCTTCCCACGGCATAACCTTGAAATGTTAACAGGCTTGGGACAATATGCTATCATAAATCAACAAATTAATTATAATCCTGGGGTCTATGCTCAGATAGCTACAGCAGCCATTTAGGCTTGGAAGGCTCTACCTATTTCAAATGCTAAAACAAAAATTTCAAAAATTGCTCAAGGACTCTCTGAGCCTTATTCTGACTTCCTTGCCTGATTGATACAGGTAGCAGAAAAAATATTCCCTAACTTGGAACAAGCCATGCCGGTCATTAAGCAATTGGCTCTTAAATATGCAAATTCCTATTGCCAAAATGCCATTAAATCTACCAGAGCAAAGAGTGTTGATGACATGATTCGAGCTTGTAAGGATATTGATGGAGCTCATATTACTGGACAGGTTCTGGCCGCTGCCCTCAAAACAGGAACAGGGGCCTGCCCCAAGGTCTACTGGGCAATCCAGGGACGGAATGGTGCCCCGGAGAGTGGGCGACTTTGTCACCTCCCACGGACCAACCCCTTTCTATCTGTAGACTCCCCAGGGGAACGCCAGGAAGTGCAGGATATACAAGAGCTGCAACCGCAGGTCACAGAGACAGAACAAACTGCTACCGCAGTAAGATCTTGGCCAGGCGCGAAAAAATGCAGACAAACTCAAACAAAATGCAATTGGCTAGGAAAACTTGGAGAACTTTTGCCCCGAAAATGGGCAGCGGACTCCATGTTGTTTGCATCACCATGGTAACCATGGGGTGCCTGGCCGGAAGAGTAGCTTCCTGGTCCCACCTCCCACACCTTTTCGGGCTTCTGATTGGTTCTTCCACAGTCACTCAGACAGGACTTCTGGTCCCGCTTTCCAGCCACTAACCTGTACTGCTGTGTTTCAGATTTCTACCGGAGCTGCTCAGAGCCTGTATTTTTTTAAAAAAAAATGCCTACCTGTAAATGCTAACAAAAGATATCTTTTTCAGACAAAACTTAATTCCACAGGTTTCTATGTTACAGTCCTAAATTTAAGCTAGTTCTAAGTTAAATAACCTGACTTTCTCTATAGTTGTGCTACTAAATAATGTTCTATTGATGAGAGATATCAAATATGCTTCTTTATATTTTACTTTTAATTTTGAAGGTTATGAGGATGCATTTGCTCGCCACAGGAACAAGCCGGCAAAGTTCCTGTGATGACCAAAAAATCCTTATTTTCATTGCTAACTATAAAAATAAAAATGTATACTCAAGGATCTTATTTCAGTTACATCAAGTGACGTCACATAGAAGAGTGCACTCCTAGTTAAAAATAAATTTAAATGGATCCAAATATTTTAAGACCACGTGGTTACATAAAGTTAATACAATTATAAGTTATGTTCTTATTCTTAATATATATATATATATATGTGTTTAGATATTTAGATAACCTATATTTGTTAATCTATAAATTAATTAGCACATGCCTAATTGATTAGTTAATATATATTTGCCTAATTGTTTTTCTTCAACAGAAAACCCATAATTTATGTTTTATATTTACATTTATCAGATACTCTGCCTTTTCAGTTACAGATATTTGAGATAAATGTGTTTACTATAAATTTGCTTTTCAGTAAAAATACAATCAAGTAATTTCTAAATCTCAAAGTAGAATTAATCAACACATTTTATCTGGGATTTTGGCTGCTAATCAAAGGATAGAGTTACTTCAAGTTCAAGTTGAGGAATTGTCTGACCTAGTACATTTGGGTTGTATTGATCAAGGAGCACATTTATGTATAACCTCTGTCAGATTTTATGATTCCAGAAATGCCTCATGCATCATTGGAGAGTATCTATCCGGAACCTGGTCCATGATGGCAGAAAATTTGATCCAGTCTCAACTGACTCAGATAGCTGTTTTGAACGACACCCGTGTCATACCGGTGACTTTGGGACAATTCACCCTTTGGATTTCTTCTGCATTTTCCTTTTTTAAGGAATGGGTGGGAATAGGCATTTTTGGTGCAATGTGTTGCTTTGGTATGTTTCTCTACTTGTGGTTTCTCTGTCGCCTCAAGGCCCGCAGTGCTCACGATAGGGCTATGATCATACAAGCTCTTGCTGCTTTAGAAAATGGCAACTCGCCACAAGTCTGGCTTGCGCATCTTAAACAGTAAACCTTTGACATGGTCGTTGCACCCCAAGTTATTATAACATTGCACTGGGATCGACATGTCTTTCTTTTGTCATTCTTCTAATGTTGAAACTTCTACCATATCTTTCCTTTGTGCATACCTCTCCTCCCTGCCTTTCTGCACTAGGATCTTTACTAACTAATCTTACGGTTCAACTACACCTGCCATTTGACAGTGATGGTCATGGGTCCTGTACATGGAGGCGGTTACCATAACACTGTCCTGTTGGCCACAACACGCTGAGCTGATCTTGTAGTACCCAGTGACGGGCAACTTCCACGCTTGCACTGCAACCTAAGACAGGGGAATGGGGCCTCCCCAGAGACGGGTAAGCAGTGCAGGGGCGGTGGACGACCTAAGACAGGGGCTACTTGATTCCCTTTGACATGCAATAAACAAAAGAGGGGAACTTGCTGATAGCAGGCCTTCCCTGGCCCCCGGGGCCCAGCCCCCAATTCCTTGTTCTGCATGTCAAAGTGGCCAGTTCACAAGGCCATGACATATGTGCTCCACGGGAACGTCTTGACCTTTATCTAACAATGGCAGATGTCACAACCAAATTTCTCCCCCTCTCTATTGTCCGTGCCTTTCTCTTAGGGTGTTGCCAACTTAATTTTGTCTGCTCTACAAAGACAGCCTCAGCTGTCCCCCTTTGTCTACCATCGTCACGATACAGGATGCGAGGCAAGGCACTGCACTTGAGTGATCCACTTGAGTGGACCTCAAGGGGAGCATGTCCTATTGCATGCGGGTTTGACGTCCACGCCCCGCCCCACGAAAAAAGGCGTCGGCTGATATGGCCTCAGGTTTGGGGAAGGGCCCTCCTTAAGGCTGGGCCATACTATGCAGCCACTTCTGCACAGTGGGATAGGACCTCTACTCTCGCCTGTATTGTCGTAATAAAACAAAAAAGGGGGAACTGTGGTGAGCCGTTTCTGTGAACTGTGGCCGCCATTACAAGATGGCGCTGGTTTCCCCTGTAGTCTGTGACAAACAACTCCTTATCAGAATGAGTTGGCACGCTGTGACTTGGCACCCTATGAGAAAAGTCCACGTGGCAGTTGTGCATTGGGGCTTTATCTGCTTTATTAAGGCTGGGGCACACGGGAGTAGTAGTAGTGGCAGTAGTAGTAGCAGTAGTAGTAGTGGCAGTAGGAGTAGCAGTAGAAGTAGTAGTAGGAGTAGCAGTAGAAGCTAAAAGACATGTCAATACAAAGGCCTGAATAAACAGCTGAAAGAAGAAAAAGTATCAAGGACCTGAATAAACTGCTGAGAGAAGATTCCTGAGTTGCGTCTTCCTTGCGGGCAAGGGGTCGCGACAATCTTGGACTGCTTAAAGCAGTCAATGTAGAAATAAAGCAAACTTATTTTCCAAAATGTAATCTTAATATCTGCTTAGACTTCCCTGTAGTATATTTATTAGTACAGAGAGTGAACAAAATATATTACCAGAAGCCTCTGTCCACTGTTATGCTAGATTTTTTTTGTTGTTGTTGTAGTTGTTGTATGGACAAATATAGGCTCTCTTTTGTTCTTCAGGCATCAGACCATTTTGGTCCACAGTTCATGTCTTGGGAGGGGACATAGACTGAGAAGAATGGACAAGAGAGACTAAATTGCATTCTGAATTATGCAGTCCTCACAAGTAAAACCTTGTTCTAGATGTTCTCAGAGTACACGTGAATCAGCTGGGAACTTGTTCATCATGAAGGTTTCCAGACTTTACCTCCTCACACTAAAGACTGAGATGCAGGGAGTTTGGGATTAGAACCAAGGCTTTGTATTCTGATATTGTTTTGTCTATGACTAAACTTTGAAAATCACATTGTTATCTAGGCACTAGTGAAAAGAGACCTTATAACAATATAAACTAGGAATTCAAGGATTTTTTTTTCTTTTAAATTAGTCTATACACTATACATTGAGAAAAGTTCCAAATCATACAAACGAAAATGAAAGACGTTAGTCCTGGGACAGTGATTCATACTTATCACCCATCTCTAACCATAGATCTAAGAAGAAAGTTCAACCAATACCCATGCAGAGAAAATGTGGAGCCAAAGGCAATTTGTTTACCCAATCTATAGACAAAACACAAGGTCTGGATGTATTTTTTTTTTCTGGTTTACAAGAAATAAATAGAAAGATAACAACAAAGGATTCACAGAATAATTATAACACAAGTGAAAGGACACATTTACTTTTTATATACACACACATATATATCTTCTATTTTATATATATATATATATATATATATATATAAAATATCACAATATCATATCCATATATATTATAGATACAGATCTCCTATATCAGAATATCAAAAGTAATTGACCAAATTCTTGAAAAGTTCTGCTGTAATATATGTTGAAGTCCAACCTATTCCAGTTGGTTTATGTGTTGGTAGATTAATTCTATAGCCAAGGAGGAAAACGCTCTCTTGTAATGTTTTCTTTTCTCTTTGGATCCCACTCCCTTGCCAGATTCAAGTATTGTGTATACTACCAAATAATTTATCTCAGAGTGCAACTGGAATCACTCATTATTTTTATAATAATGGAATTCAATATTTATGCTATTATAATTTAGCACTTACAAAAAGTATCTAAACTATTTGCATGTGGTATTCTGCCAGTAGAAACATTCCTTACCTAACTGTAAAATATACAGCCAACGGTACAATATCATGCCAACTTCATTGCCAAGTAACTTGAGAAAGTATACTTTGTGTGGTTAAAACTCATGGTAAATGGCCTGAGTAATTCTGCTTAATTAAAAGAGAACAATAAGCTACCCAGGGATAAATATTGGCTATCACCAGACATAGATTTATTATCTCTATCTAGGATCTTGAATTATCATTTATTAACTTCTTAAATATATTTACTTGGTTAATTTACAAATAAAAATAATATATTTTTTGGTGTAATACATTGTGGTTAATGTATGTATATATTGTTATATAGTTAAGTTAAATGACTTAACATGTGCATTACTTCATTTATTTAGTAATGATACTTCACTGATATCTGTCTTCCTAATCTTCCCATCCCCTAGTTCTGGTAACTATTATTTTACTGTTACACACTCCTTGTAAGTGAAATCATGTAGTGTTTGTATCTGGCTAATTTCATTTAACATATCCTCTAGTTCTCTCTCTTTCTCTGTAAATGATAGGATTTTATTTTTTCTTTGTTAGTGATTTTTTTTTACAGTTTTTGCCTTAGAGTCTATTTTATGGCATACAAGTTTAGCTACTCCTGCTTGCTTTTGGTTTTCATTCGTGTGGAATATCTTCTTCTATTTTTCACAATCAGCTTGTGTGTGTGTCTTATTGGTGAGGTGAGTTTCTTGTAGGCAGCATATTGTTGGATCTTATTTTTAATTCATTCCTCCAATCTGTATCTTTTAATTAGAGAATTAAGCCCACTTAAATTCAAGGTTATTAGTGACAGATGAGAATTACTTGTCACATTTATTTTCTTCTCTTTGTTTCAAATATCCTTTGTTTTATACTTCTTTTGTTCATCTTTGTATTTTACTGGTTTATTGTACTGATAAAATTTTATTCTTTCATATTTCTCTTTTATGTGTCGGCTCTTTCTAACAGATTTTGTTTTTTCACGTCTTCATGCTAATAGTAACTTTCTTTCACTTCTAAAAGTAGGATTCTGTTAATCAACATTTGTGAGGATACTCTACTGATCATAACTTCCCTCAGTTTTTAACTTGTCTTAAAAGGTTTTTATTTCATCTTCCTTTCTGAAGGATAGTTTTGCAATGTATAGTATTCTTAATTGAGGGTGATTTTATTTACTTCTATGACATGGAATATATGCTATTCAAATCCCTGATGGCCTGCTAGGTTTCTGGTGAAAAGTCTGGTCTTAGTCTAAGAAAGGTACCCTTACGTGTGATTTAGAATTTTTCTCTTGCAGATTTTAGAATTATTTTTCTCATTTTTTAAAATATAATATGCTGTGATGAGGTCTTTCAAGTTATGTCTATTTGGAGTCCCAGAAATCTCCATACCAAGATGTATATATTTCCCAAGGTTAAGGAAGTTTTCAGCTATTATTTTACTGAAAAGGTTTTCTACACTTTTCCCCCTTTCTACCTCTTTAGACACTCTTCAAATGGGAATATTTGTTCATTTAATGGTCTCAAAGGTCTTGAAGGTACTCTTCATTTTTATTTCTTATTTATTTTGCTCTATTTTATTTGTCTTACTGGGATATTTCAAAAAAACTGCTTTCAAGTTAAACTATGATCAAGTAGAAGAAATTCTTCTAGATCTGGTCTATTGTTAAGACTCTCAACTGTATCTTTTGTTTGACTTATTGGGTTCTTCATTTCTATGACTTCTCTTTGATTCTTTTGCAAGTTATCTATCTCTTTGTTGCATTTCTTATTTGTATCATGAATTTTTTCCTAATGCCATTGAATTTTCTCTCTTCATCCCCTTGAATTATATTCACTTTCTTTATAGTTATTCTTTTAAACTGTTTATCAGATATTTCATTAATATTCTTTTGAGTCTATTGCAAAAAAAAGGTTTTGTATGCCTTTAGATGCATGATATTAGCTCTTATGACCCTACACTGGGAGTTGTGCATCTATCAGATCAGTTGTCTCTATCATTTTTATAAGGTGGCTTTCATAGTGAATGTCTCTCTCCTAAGAATGTTTATTATGGTACCTCTTGGGTATGATGCATTTGGTTTGATTTAACTTAGATGCTGTTGTCTCCCTATAGTTTCTTTGATTGTAATTGATGGACTTGGGTTTTTTTGTACAATGATGGCATTCTAGAGTCCTTCTGATTCCAGATTCCATATGGAGGAGGGGTATTCCAGGGTTGCAGATGGGTGTGGCATACCCAACAGTAAGGGTGAAGCAATCATTGTATGGCCACTCTGGCAATAGAAGAAGTAGTAATAGATACAAGAAACATGGGGAATGTTTGCTCAGAAGCAGCAGTATGCCCTCAGACCTCCTAGTAGCTCAGGTGATAGATGCTATCTGGGACAGCAGAAGGAAAGTGGTGAAGCATGGAATCCACTCAGGATCTGATTATGTGGCTCAGCAGTGGCACAGATGGCAGCAGAGTTCAACACCTAATATATTGACTAGGGA
This sequence comes from Urocitellus parryii, assembly GCF_045843805.1. Classification (NCBI taxonomy): domain Eukaryota; kingdom Metazoa; phylum Chordata; class Mammalia; order Rodentia; family Sciuridae; genus Urocitellus; species Urocitellus parryii. The sequence goes on from NC_135532.1 coordinate 148,356,071, forward strand.
AGTAGTTCAGCCAACTACCCAACTTGAAAGGAATACAGCAGTGACAGCTCCAGCAAAATATGTAGGTAGCACCGCTAATTGCACATTTGGGACTGATTATAACAGTAAGTCTTCTGACTACATAGCTTGGCAGCATTAGGGATAGAAGCAAAGCTTCATCTTCAATATGTTAACCATGCTACAATACCCTGGGATTTGGAGGTGGAGGGAGAGACAATGCAATTTTATTCTCTGGTACAAAGCTATAGTATCCACTCTAGTAAACCCCCACTAACTGGGTTTCAGGTCTGACCCTCCTATTGGTAGGAGTGCCAGGGTCTAGAGCAAGGTTACCAGCATTCTCAATAATAGAGCCCACTGGGAATTTACCTTTCACACTTTCTTCTATGTGGAGAAACTCTTCTCTCATGTGAATGTTGGGGGAAAAAAAGGGGGAAATGGAACTGAAAAATGGAAGTAGAGAAAGGATCAGGGTAAGAGAGGAGAAAACATAAAAGGGGTGTATTAGGGGATGAAATTCACAAAATTATGTCATGTTCAGATACAAATAAAATAAATCCAACTATTATGTATAATTATAATACACCAATAAATTTAAAAAAAATATTAAGGGAACTCTTTGACCTACTAAAATAAGAATTTTTCATATTCAATTATAAATATTCAAATTTAATAACTCAATTATTTCTAATGATAGGGAAAATCTAAGGGTTTTTGTTATTTTAAATGGAAAACCAAAAGTAATGCAGAAAACTTTGTTCTGTGAAAGACTGATCCTGTCAACAATCCTGAAGGAAATCTCTTATGTTGTGCTGTATGGAAACTTACAGTGACAAACTTCCTGACCTTAACTAGTACACAATTAAAAATTCTCTAGAAAGGTATTGATAATCACTGGGTATAGAATATAAACTAAATATCAGATAATTTCAGTTTTACATGCAGCATATTCCTGAATTTATCTAAAAGCAAGTCACTCCACATACCAATAATTATATTTTACTTGCATTTTATTTCTTTTTTAAATTTTTTATTGGTTTTAATTAGTTAAACATGACAGTACAATGACCTTGACATATCATACATTTGAATCAGATGGGATATAATTTCTCATTTTTCTGAGTATACAGGTTGCAGTATCACATTGGTCATGCAGTCACATATATACACATAGCAATAATAATGTCTATTTTATTCTGCTGTCCTTTCTTTCCCCTCATTCCTTCTCCTCCCCTCCCAGCATTTCTCTCTACCTGATCTAAGGTGACACAATTCTTTTTTTCTCTCACATCATCATACATATATTTTATATAATGATGAGGGTCTCCTTTCATCTTCCATGCAATTCCCCTTCATCCTCCCTTTCTCTCCCACCTCTCTTCCCCTCCCACCTCTCTTCCCTATCTAGAGGTAATCTTCTTCTCATGCTCTTTCTCCCTAACCCCATTTTGAGTCACCCCCTCTTATATCAGAGAAGACATTTGGCATTTGTTTTTTTGGGATTGGCTAACTTCACTTAGCATAATCTGCTCTAATGCTATCCATATTTCTTCAAATGCCATGATCTTGTTATTTTTTAGTGCTGAGTAATATTGCATTGTGAAGAAATGCCACATTTTTTTATTCATTCATCCATTGAAGGGCATCTAGGTTGGCTCCACAGTCTAGCTATTGTGAATTGTGCTGCTATAAACATTGATGTGGCTGTGTCCCTGTAGTATGTTGTTTTTAGGTATTTGGGGTATAGTCCAAGAAGAGGAATAGCTGGGTCAAATGGTGGTTCCATTCCAAGAAATCTCCATACTGCTTTCCAAATTGGCTGCACCAATTTGCAGTCCCACCAGCAGTGTATGAGTGTACCTTTTTCCCCACATCCTCTCCAGCACTTGTTGTTGTTTGACTTCATAATGGCTGCCATTCTTACTGGAGTGAGATATTCTCTACTGAGAAATTATATAATACTTATGGTATAGTTTGCTTCATAAATGATACATCAGAGCTTTCTAATATAGAAATGGTGAACTCACCTTAAGAACCAGTCTAATGCAGAGAAGGGATTTTTTTAAGAGAGAGAGAGAGACAGAGAGAGAGAGACAGAGAGAGAGAGAGAGAGAATGAGAGAGAGAATTTTTAATATTTATTTTTTAGTTTTTTGGCAGACACAACATCTTTGTTTGTATGTGGTGCTGAGGATCAAACCCAGGCCTCACGTATGCCAGGCGAGTGTGCTTCCGCTTGAGCCACATCCCCAGCCCCGAAGGGATTATTTTTTAAAATCTAAATTTGCATTAGATTTTGCTGTTTATACTTTAGAAACACTATAGAGCAGTGTATTCTTAAATAGTGAGTTCATCTGACACATGAAAATGGGCAGTAAGCAATTAATTGTTGATGAACTCTGTACACTAAGAAAGAAGGAATAAAGATATAGATGGGCTTGGGATATAGCTCAGTTGATAGAGTGCTTGCCTGGCATGCACAAGGCCCTGGGTTCAATAGCTATAGAAGGCTGGGGTTGTAGCTCAGTGGTAGAGAACTTGTTTATCACGTGTTTGGATCCTCAGCACCAGATAAAAATTAATTAAATAAAATAAAAGCATTGTGTCCATCTACAACTAAAAATATTTTTAAAAAAGAATACTACATAACCAATGGGGAAAATTATCCAGTGCAACTAATATTAACAGAATAAAGAGAAAGTTACATAGTCACTTCAATAGTTACAGAAAAAAATTCAATATTGATTCATAATGAAAATTCAGCAAACTAAAAATAAAAGAAAAATAACTCCTCTTCTTTTGCACTTAAGCTTCACCAAGACTGGAGTCTCTTTCCCATATCCTTGGAATTATACTTTCCATGGTCAAAATATATTTTACAGTTAAGACTTGAAAGACCAAACCATTTTGCCTACTCTCTAAGATTAGCAATCATTCTAGAAAAATAAATCAACAAGAAAGTTAAAGTATTTTAGAGAACCTCTAAGAAATGTTGCCTATATGTTTGTCTTCTTGCTGCTATCAGAGTGTCAAGTACTCAGGATAGAACACCAAGTCTACCATTTCTATGCACACAAAAGATGAACAAAAATAGGACATGATTATTATTTTTGTTCAAAAATAGGACATGATTATGATGATCAAGATGATTATGTCAACTTCTTAAGAAGTATTTAATTGATGCTTGTGATGAAATAATCTCAGCAAAGAGAAGGGAAGTACTTTAATCTGTTTCTGGAGTGATCGGGTAGTCTGTAGCATAGTCAAGGGAAGAATAGACATCCAGATGGTGTTAATTCTCTTTCTTTGGTTCCTAAGACTAGATGAATGGACATAATGAAGATAAAATCTAACATAAAGTATGTTCACAGGGCACATACTGTGTTTGATATTGATATATATTTATAACACTTATTTGGACTATTTGGTTAAAGCTACAATTTTTTAAAAAAATATCCAAGAATGAATACCAGTATTAAGGCTCATCACAAGTGCTTTTAATTAACTGTTAGTTTAAAAATGTTAGCTAAATACTCCCACAGCATTCCATTCTCCCCAATAATCCAATGACAAGTTCTCTTGATCTAGGCCCAATGTGTCCTCAGCAGTGAAATAAATCTTGTTCCAATCACCAAAGGGATCACGTTATTACAGTTCTCTAGATACTGCATTTAGCATACACAAAGGTCACACATCCCTATCCTGCCTGAGAGGTCTGGCTTGCAGATGGTCTAAGAGAACTCTGACTCAGTTTGACTTATTTTGAACTCATAAGTAGGCTTGAACCCTACTTCTCCAGTCCCATACTAAGGCTCTGTGCACTATGGGTCATTTCCAACACCTCTGGCCATATTTGTGTTGAGTTAGTAGGTGAGCCCTCAAAAAAGTGTTAGGACTGATTTGAAAGTTAAGTCATGTTGATCCCATTCTGCTCAGACCATCTCACCACACAGAATTGCCCCCCCCCTTTCCACATGAGCCCACTTACATAGAAACTGACATCTCCACCCTCACCCACTTGCACCCTGACCACAATGTCTTTAAACTATGGAGCAGACGTTAATTTACTTCCTGAGTAGGTACAAAAAAAATGCAAATTTCTGAGAAATATGTCTTATGATTGTACTTGCCTCTCCCGCCCACCTCCTTTGTGGTTTTTCTGTTTTTAAGAGGCCCCCTACCCATGTTCAGTGTCTTGGGCTACAGAACTGTCTGCTTCCTGCTCCCTTGGCCCTGGCCAGAATAAATCCTTTGTCTTTACTTCAAAAGGACCCGGAGTTTTATTTGGGATTTTGGAATAGAGCCGTAAAAACAGCAGCCTTATGTTTCTCCTGTCCACACAATAGTCAAGTATACAGTATCCTCAACTCGATTAAATGACTTCCACTGATGCTGTCTATCAGAATATGAACTATCAACATAAGCAGGTAGAAACCTGTTTGTCTAATGGCTCTGCCCTCCAACCTAATGTTCCTTTGGTTTACATCTAATTGGTACTTTGGGACATATGTTTAAATAGGAGGAGTTCATCACTATATTCTCAGTGCCTAGCATAATGCCTATTATGTGTCAGTTCCATAAACAAGTGAATCAGTGGTCTTAAAATGTCAAATTAACAGTTTTTTTAATAATAATTTGTATTTTACCTCTCAATTGTACTATGTTTTACCATCTGTTCCAACCAGATTCATTTGAAAAATGAAAGCTAAACTTTCCATACATCTTGGTTTTCTCAAATAATACTAAAAGGCTGGGTAAAATTATTAATAGAAGGGATACAAACTTACTTTTTTATGCATTAATAAGGAACAGAAAAGCTCAGGAGGGAGAATATATTTTCCATTTTAATCTTCAACCTCCTATAAAATCACTTATTTCATTCATGAAAAATCTCTTTGTTTTCATAAAACTTAGGAAATCAAGGGGAATTTCCCCCAGCTCATTAAAACAGAATTACCTCAGCCTGTGCTGCATGAGCCACTCCAACTAAGTTTGAGAATAAAAAGGGGTGTCTGGAGGAAAATCATAGTAGTTTAAGGAATCACTTTAATTCTGAATCTCATGTGAATTTATTGTTTCCCATATATAAAATTAACATCTGTGGTATTCAGACTTCCAGAAGCTATACCACTGCAGCAAGGATTCAGTGAGAGGGAGACCCCAGTAACATGAGCCCTTGTCCTGAGCTCTATTTACAGCAGCCTTGAGGATGTTGTTTTGGGAGACTATTCATCTCTCAGGATCCAATCCCTTTATGCACAGGAAACATACACCTTTGTGTGCCACAGTCGGGCTGCAGCAAAATAACGGGGGGGGGGAGGAGGGGGGGTGACCAGCAATTTGTGAAGACTGATACCCCAGGAGTGGGAGCCGTTTATTGTAGGACAGGAAGGGTATGTATACATTCCACACAGCTTATCTTAATTAACATAAACTAGATACAGCCATCAACCAATAAGGAATCTCCACACTTAATGGTTCGCTGGCCTTACTTCACAAACCACTCCCTCTGGCAAAATGCCAGGTGCCATCTTGACTTGTTTACAGACTCTAACATTTGTGGACTTCTGGTTCCTTCTCTCCGGGCCAGTGAGTTCCTAAGGGCAGTGGATGCCTTTTCCATTGAGTATGAAGAAGATGTTGATTAAAGAGGTGAATAGAGACTATGGTAAAATAATGTTTTACATCTTCACAGCCCCCAAAGTATGTTTAAAGAAGAAAGTAGATCAACTGAATGTATGAAAAGAAAGGGGGAAATGTGATTAAGAAATTAATGCTGCCTCTGGGCACCCATCTTGTACCCTATTCTGTGCATATAAGAGAAAGTGAAGTGTGCTTGCCGGTACATGCACGTGTGTGTCATCAATAAATACAACGGAACTTTAAGACATTCTTCTCCACCTGTTTGTAATCTAGTGAAGACAAAATTTACTCACAAAAGTATAACTAACTTCTATAATAACAGATGTCCTAAATGGGAGGTAGAACGTTATGATGTATAATGACATCTAATGGTAATCTTGGTTGACTGCCCACACAACGACTAAGACTGCTAAAGCCAAATTCTCCCCAATAGAGTTAAATCGAAGCATATCATCCCCCACATAACAGCACAGACTCTAAACACACAAATTCTGCAGGTTAGCTGCCTATTCTCATGCTTGTACTTTATCAGATATGTGGCCTTAGATAAGTTGCTTTACTTCTCGGTACTTCAGTTTCCTAACTTATAAAATGGAATGTTTATATGGATTGTAGTGAGGATTAAATAAGTTTACATCTTTCTTTTTGATACAGTGCATGATGGTAAGAACCATAAAAGTATTTATTATTATTTATAGTGCAGTGCTTGCTGGTAAACATTATGTAAGCATTTTTTATCATTTCTGGTGTCTATCACCTTGGCTGACTTTCCCCAAGATGTCAGTGTGATTTAGAATTATGGACCAGTCCAATATCCTGAAATTGGACTGTAGTTGCTAAAAGAATCCAAGCCAAGCAGGGTACAGATAAGTTGAGTGTACCCCAAAGGCACCAGGATATGTGCTTTGAAAATATTGGTCGGAGTCTTCCTTTTTATTTGAGAAAGAGATAGAACAGAGTAATCTCAGAGAGTTAAGAAATCTTCACATCCAGAGGCTGACAATTTAAGTCAAAATATTGAAACACTGTCCTTGTGTGCTATTTCTATAATTGGCAGAAGCCTCAACTAGCCAGGGGAAGCCTGTGCACATCACCAATTCTCTCTCCCTGCAGGTGTCATGAGTATAAATTTGCTCAATGTCCTGAAATCTTCAGAGATAACTCTTAGTGAAGCACTGCCAAGAAGCAGCAGGAAATTAGACAGGATAAACATGTTGCCTTAAATTATCCAGCTATGAGTTTCCACTTTTCTGCACAGGAAAATTTTGTACTTCCTTCTTCTCAGATAAAGTCAGAAGTTCACCTACCTCTGCAGCTCAAAGAAGAGTGCCCATTTACATTTGGAATAGACTTGAAGATTATAGGCTCATACTGTACTACATTTTAAACTTCCATAATGCTTTTCAAAAAATGTTTTTGATGTAAAACATCAAAAGTCAGTCATACACATACCATTTGCATGTGTCCTCACAACATCTTCAGAAGGCAGAGAAAGCAGTTGTCCTTATGTTTCTTTTTTTATGAGAAAACTGTGGTTTAAACACATAACCTACTTTATTCTCTTACCTTTCACAGCAAAAAAAAATGGGATTAATTCCAGTTTGGCTGACTTTCAATCCCATTCTTTCTATAATCATCATTACTGAAAATTTGAACTTTTATAACTTCTTATAAAACTGTAAAAAACAGGAGTTTAAGTTACTTAAAGAAAGATTTCAACTTGATTTTCATTGATTTGTATTTTATTCAGTTATATTTATAGGTGAGAGTAATGCATTATCTACTTTGTATTTTCCACAAATCCTCTGGGCCCTTTCCCATGGGGAGAGTCCCTGAGTTTAGTCAGTGAACACATGGCTACAAGTTTTATATTATCTGGCTCATTAACTTCTTTCTCTTTATTTCCTAAATTATTTAAGCTACACATAAACAGTTTATGCACAAGTAGTGTCTCTGCTTAATCTTCTCTACTCATTTTCCAGACATGTAAAAAAAAGTTCTCATAAGCAAGGAACTAAAGAGGGGCAACTAACAAGAGCTTTTCCAAACTAAAAAAAAAAAAAAAAAAAAAAAAACCCTCATTCCATTCTCTCTCTTTTTTTTTTTTTAGTGTGAGCTTTTTTTTTTTTATTGGTTGTTCAAAACCTTACAAAGCTCTTGACATATCATATTTCAAACATTAGTTTCAAGTGAGCTATGAACTCCCATTTTTACCCCAAATACAAATTGCAGAATCACATCAGTTACACATTCACATTTTTACATAATGCCATACTAGTGACTGTTGTATTCTGCTACCTTTCCTATCCTCTACTATCCCCCTCCCCCCCATCTTCTCTTTCTATCCCATCTACTGTAATTCATTTCTCTCCTTATTTTTCTTCCAATTCCCCTCACAACCTCTTTTATGTAGTTTTTTATAACAATGAGGGTCTCTTTCCATTTCCATGCAATTCCCCTTTTCTCTCTCTTTCCCTCCCATCTCGTGCCTCTGTTTAATGTCAATCTTTTCTTCCTGCTCTTCCTCCCTGCTCTATTCTTAGTTAGCCATTATGAAGTCAAACAATAACAAGTGCTGGAGAGGATGTGGGGAAAAGGGTACTCTTGTACATTGCTGGTGGGACTGCAAATTGGTTTGGCCAATTTGGAAAGCAGTATGGAGATTCCTGGGAAAGCTAGGAATGGAACCACCATTTGACCCAGTTATTGCCCTTCTTGGTCTATTCCCTGAAGACCTTAAAAGAGTGTACTACAGGGATACTGCCACATCGATGTTCATAGCAGCACAATTCACAATAGCTAGACTGTGGAACCAACCCAGATGCCCTTCAATGGATGAATGGATTAAAAAATGTGGCATTTATACACTATGGAGTATGACACAGCACTAAAAAATGACAAAATCATGGAATTTGCAGGGAAATGGATGGCACTAGAGCATATTATGCTTAGTGAAGCTAGCCAATCCCTAAAAAACAAATTCCATTCTCTTATTGATTAGTTATTTCATTAAACCTCCATTCCATTCTCTTATTGAATAGTTAATTCACTCATACATTTATTTATTCATACAAAATATTTACTAAGAACCCATGATGAGTTAAGCTCTAGACTAAGTTCTTAAAAAGAAATAAGATTTTAAAAGTCAATAAAAATAATCCCAGGAGTTTATGACAATGGAAGAGCTCAGTTGCAATGTGGTATCATAATGCTATGTTAGATGCTCTGAGATGTTTAGGGAAGAGTGATGTAATGTACAAAGGACCCAGATCTTGTATTAACACTAAACATTTGCAAAAGAGGAAACATCTGTTTTCACTGAAATGCCTCCAGGATCACTGCGAAGGGCTGGGGATAAGGTCAAAAATTGGGGGTAAGAAGAGTGGGTGCTCCATTTCCCTTATTCAAAGGTATTTTCTCATGGATGAAATTGGGCATTAGGACAGCTTCAATGGGAAAAAAAGTGTTAACTGGCAATCTGGAGGTTTGTGGACTGGTGTTGTGAAGGGGTTCCATCTGTCCTGCTCCTCCATGCTGAGGGAAAGAACACCTGCAGTGAATCTGTAACCCATTTGCTCCCTTCTTCAGCCCCTCAAATATTTCCAGATTTGTCCGTAAAGTCAGGCAAAAACCAGTGACCCTGGGTGATAAGAAAAAAACATAAAAAATAAAATACAGGAATGATGAAGCACTGGCTGTGGGAAGAAAGGTATGAAGAAAAAGATAAGTGTGCAGAATACTAGTGTGTGTGTGTGTGTGTGTGTGTGTGTGTGTGTGTGTTTGCTGCTTTTCCTTAGGCAAAAATTTTAAGCCATTTAGAAAGCAAGAATGGTTTTTAGGAACAGGGTACATATGAACAAGATTTACTTGTTTTACTTGTGTCTTTCTTTTATTTCTTTCTTAATATGTTTGAAGCATTTCTGACATCCTCTTGTAAAAGGGATGAGATACAAAGGAAAATAGTTAATTATTTCCAATATGTCTTGTCCTGATCTAATACACTCAACAAAAACTAATAAGTCAATCAATAAGCTGATCAATGAATTATTTCAGTAGTTTCTAAATTTTTAAGTGAATACAAGACATGGAGACAAGATTGTGTCCTGGAGTGAACAACTAATGGCACTGAAAGAAATAAGGTGAATAAATGGTAAAGAAGTCTCTGTTAGTACTAAAGTGCTTATAAAAGGGTATGTCTTTTATAAGGAATTTAGTATGTCTTATAATACTAAGTATGTCTCAGCCTCAAAAGGCAGTGAGCTCTTCAGAAGTTAACTATGTTGAATTTTTAATGTGGAGCAATTTTAAGGACAAAGGCAATAAAATATTTTTGAAAATGATGTATCTGTGATTTCAGATCAAAGTCCTCTGGTACAGGATGATTATATTAAGATGGGGTTTAATTGCTTAGGAAAAGAGCCTGAGTTGCTTGTGGGGAATAAACCAGACTGATGTCCCTTGGCCCATCATCATATAATTCACAGGATTTTTCTTGAGGATGAAGGGCTAGCCACTCAGGTCAGCCAAGCATTCATTTTGATTAGTGTGCCTCCATTGTTCTGATTGTTAAATATTGTGAATATACCCCTAGAATCATCTCAATGCCAGAAACGTGATCCATAATGAAAGCAGCATCCCTGGTCAAGAGGTATCATTTGTTTTCATCTGATTGTTACAAAGAACAATCCTGCTGGTACACAGGCTTTTTCTTCCCAGGTATGAAACCTATCAGAAAGAAGGATGTCTTGGGAACTGTCTATGCTAAAATGAACAATTCTATGAAGCCAATATATTATGCTGTATCTATCAAGTATAATAGGCCCTGAGGAAGCCAGGACCATCTATTGGCAGGAAAGAATCCTTTAGGAACATAGTCCTCCTTGCCCACTTATATGAGGATTTCTGTCCTAGATCAGGAGAGAAGATAAGGGGGACTCCTGGTCTCCTGAGACACTGTCAAGTTCAATAAAGACAAAGAGACATGTAATCCAATCAAGAAACTAAACTAAACTAAAAAACAACAACAACAAAAAAATAACACCTCTGTGTACTTTTGGACAGCTTTCAGACCCAGTTATTGCAATGCACAGAACCCCTTGTATCACATATGGAAAACTCCAGAACTCTCTTTCACAAACTGTTGTGCAGTGTGGAAGGAATGGCTTCCACATGGACAACTAAATATGGCAATACACATGTAAGATGACAGTCATTCCACATAGGATCTGAGAAGCAGGGATGAGCTCAAAACAAGATGACATGCAATATTTTTTTTTCACCCAGAGCAGAGACTGAAGACTCCACACAGCTGCTTGCTGACTTTCAGGTGTCTAGTTCTCAGCAGGTCAGAAAAATGAAGCTGTGGAAGAGGATGGAGGACAGAGGAATAGAAAGGCCTGCTTTTCTCTATTCAGTGATAAGGGAAAAAATATAGGTTATGAAGTTTTATTGGAACACATTTTAGCACTTCCCTTTCTTGAGACATGTCATAGAATGTCATGGAATATGAACGCATTTGTTCTGATTGAGATGGAAACACTATCATGGATGAATAATACTGACCTTCAGGTGTCCCTTGAACACATCACACCCAATGGAATTAGACTTTGGACACACTCATATGCATCGGGTGTTTGTGTAAATTTAGGAATTATTTTTTATAGTACCAACCCTTTCCAGGTTTCAAAAAGCAAGCTCAAACAGTGGCAAACTCTCAGGACAGGGTGGTCATTTCCTTTGGTTTTTATCTAGAGCAACCGACAGGTGACTCACATGGTTTTGATTTTACTTCATGTTCTTCTATCTACACATGTCTGTCAAAAAACAGAAAATGCCCATGCTCTGGCCAGACTTGTACTTACTGTTTTCCCTCTGGGCATTTGTTTTGGTGGGGAAAGTAAGCAATATCATCCTTTCCAGGCATGGAGGATAAATTTTGATTGCTTGCCTCCATACATGAGGCATAGATGTTCACACTGAGACTGAGTTATAACTGTAGACTTTTGCAAATGGAAAAGGGAGAACTGATGAAGTATTACCATAAACAGGTAAACCTAATAGTATAACCTGGATCTGTAGGATCAGGTTCTCAGGATCTATCATATTTTAAAATTATTTTCCACCTTTACAGAGATATACATATCTCTGTATATGTACTCTATTTAGATTCTCACTAAATGTGAAATGATTTGCAGCTTTAATCTGTGAGGATAGTTCTGTAAGAAAATACTTTGCTTAAGAACAGATCCAGAGCAGGGAGAGAAGTCATCAATTATTATTTATTGGATTCACTCATTCATTATACAAATATTTGTTGAGCATTCATTATATGTAAGACAAAGTACTATGCACTGAGGATACAAAAATGAAGAGGGCAAACAAAGCCCCTACCCTGACAGAGCCCAAATTTTAAAATCATGAGCAGAATAAATCAGTAAATGTGTAAATGCATCAGAGAATGTCATGAAATGAAAACTGCTGAAAACCTTTATAAAGTGGAAGGAGCTATAACAGAAGTACTTTTCACATGCTATCATAGGAAGTCTGCATGCTCTGTGTAAGTGTGAGGGGGTATATTTTAAACAATCAAATAAGGATTAAGAGAATAGACTAATTTTCTTTCATTATGAAACATAGCATAAATTTAAAAAAATATAAAAATGTGTGGCATTAAATTCACAAACTCATAAATTTTTGGCACATTTTCTTCACAACAGTTATGTGAAGTAGATCGAAGGTATTGATATTATCTTTACCTCCTTTTACAGATGGCAAACATATTAAATAATATGAAATTTATATAGTTTATAAAAGGCAGAAGCAGAATCATGAACAAAGACTTCCTGACTTCAAAAGGAGCATGTGTTCAAGGTCCTGGAGTTGTCATATACAACTAAAATTTTATATTGAGTTTTGCAGAGAAGCTCTTTTATTATAGATTGTAAACTAAAATAGACCTGCTTAATGCCGACTGTCACGTTTTACAGCCCCAAAGTGGAAACCCATGTTTGGGCCTTCTGTCCATGCCCTCTTCTTCTCATAGCCGCCATTACATAACAGAACATACTTTATTCTCTTAAAGCAGTTCCTAGAGACACCATGTCAAAAAGAACAACAAGGGTTTAAGGTCTTCCACTTCAGAATGACCACAGGCCACTGAGATCACTTGGGAGATAGATCTTAAACAAATGCTAGTGAAATGATGAATAGGGGCTATGAGGAGTGGAGTGTTCTGAGACTTCCCGGCTCATACAAAAAGGATGTGTTCTCATAACTTCTAAGTTTGTTTTCTTGTTCTCACCTTGTTTACTGGGATGAATTGCCTAAGTCACAATTTTCCCAAGCCCAACTTAATTATTTCTATAATAATGTTTCTGATAACCAGGATGCGACCATGAATACAAATGAGCAAAGTAAAAGGGACATTCTATAGACATGAAGAACTATAAGATTGTGCGTTGACAGAGCTGAAAGGGGGTTTGGCAGGTAATCTAGCTTCATATTATAGATTAAGGTAAATTATGCTACTCTATTTTGACAGCTGTTAAAGACACATACACATGCATCTCAGGAACTCTTTGCAGTTGGAAAGAATACAAATTGATCTGCTTCCACTGTTCCCCTCCACTATGGGGCTGTTTGCTTTGTCTAAAAAGAGGGAATTGACTGGGACAACAGAGTTCTCCATAAAATAGAGATTTGTTTCTGGAAATGTTCCACCAATTCCCATACTTCCCTCTACCCCCAAAACTGCACAGCCGTCCTCCCCTCTATTGTGTCTATGTCATCCATGATTATCAAAGGCTTCACACTACTATTTTAAAGAATGCCTTTCCTCAAGAAGCACATTCCTTTCCCTTATAGGCTTAGAAAAGTAATAGTTATCACACAAACTTCAAATACTTTTCCACAAACATATGTGGAGATCTATCATGCAGAAGGCACTACCAGCCTTATATAGGCAGACTTCTTGCCTCACAAAAATTCCCAACTAGATGCAAGGCTTCTGGATTCCAAAAGATGCTGATACTATAAATGCAGATTCCCAGCAGGCTAACAGAGACCGAGAGGGTAAAGATCCAGGTGATGCAAGGCTTGTGCTTAAGTATCTGAATGGATTCAAAACCTGGCCGAGGTGCTGGTGCACCTGAACTCTCACTTGCTGTTAAAACTGTTTCCATTAGTGGACACATGAGCAGAAGGGAAGCTCAAATTTGGGTATCCACCATGCAGTCAGAGAAGAGTAACCAGCAGATGCTGATCTGGTTTATTCTCTCCATGTCCCAAAGACAAACCGTTCTTTTCACAGAGTAGAATGAGATCTAGGGCAGACACATGGGCTCATGGAAGAACAGCTAAGTATTTACAGATTTCTCCATGGATGTTCAGAAAGATGCCCCATTTTTCTCCATTCAGTTGAAGTGGCATGTCTTCAAATCTCACAGCACTTGTTATGAATAAACCAGACTGGCCTTGTTACCAGCTGAAATTCTATAACAAGTATTTTTCAGGCTTGGCCGGCATTCTAAGGAGAAAAGCATAATTTTCACCACTGCAAAGTCCAAGGAAATCAGAATATGAACCCACCGTTGATATATTTTCTTTTGACATACACAATTTTGCTGAAACTGCTGACTTAGAATTTGAAATGCAAGGATGTTTTATCTGAAAATTCTGCAGGGAATTATGGCTTCAAGAAAGTCCATTGTACCTCTTTTGCAATAGTGTCACATCGCCTACTGATTTGAATTTACTATGCTCTTACATCTAGAAGCCCTGTCAAAAAGGTCCAAACTATAATCCTAAGTATTAAAGCCCCCTTTTCTTTATTATTATCTTCATAACTAATGCCCACTGTGAAAGATGCTTCATTTAGCATGCTTCATTTAGCATCATTTGCCAAGATCTACATTTTAGCAAAAATCATGGACTCTTGTATATATCTCTGTTTTCTGGGAAGATATGTGAGATGGAAGTTGGCAAATTGTGATTGCACTTTAGAGTGTCTGGTGAAATTATTTTGGAACTTTGATGTATGGGAAAGTGGTTTGAATGGTTGGCCAGACCAGACATTGTACATGCTTTTGCCAAAGAAGCCAAAGCCATATACTGGCCCATTCCAAATCATGGGGGGATGGCTGCTTAATTAGGAAAGTTACTAGTTCTGAAGACTGGGTGATTTAAATGCTCTTTGGGAGAGTTATTGGTCAGTTGATAGGTCAGCCATGGTCTGAAGACTTTTTCTGTTAACATAACAATTTGTCTTTAGACTTTTTAAAACCTCCAGTAGACTCAACGCTAGCCAACTATTTAGTGGTTTTGTGAAGTTGTTTTTTTTTTTTTTTTGATGTTCATGTCAACTGCAGTTCTTCAGAAACCCATTTAAAATATTGTTTCTTTTCCATATGGCATTCTGAAAGGAATGGGGGATTACAGATTTAAGATAGTGACAAAAAGAATGTTCTTTGTAACTATTTCTGTATTTTTCAGCCTTCTTAAATGAGTTTGATTTATATGTGCCAAAACTGAATAGTGAGTTTACCATTAGGATGGTAATTTACACAAACAGAAAAAAACAAAAACATTTATTCTCTTGGCAACTGGAGATTATATATATATATATATATATATATATATATATATATATATATATATATGTAAAATATATGTAAAATATATATTTCAGGCTTTTAGTTTTCATCTTTTGCTGTGTTTTGAAGTTTGCTAGACTGATTCTATGAATGAGTGCTGAAGAAAGATAAATCATCTAAGCTTTATGTCAACACTTCCAAAGCATGTTTAGTACAAGTTTAAAGTCTAAGACTTTGCAGTACTGGTTGCAGAATTGTTTCAATTCTACCTCATTGTTTTGTTATGTACACTGGAGACACCATGTGTTCTTGAATTTTCAAACACTCTTGGGGTTGTAACTTTACTCATTCTCATGAATATGACTCTACTAGACACGCCAAATAATGAACCCTTGAAGCCTTGGAATCCCTTCCAAGCCACAATTCCCTTCAGGGTCATTCTCCATCCATGGATTGCAGCACTTTATGTCCTGTGATTCCCCACCTCCACCTCTTAACTCGGCCTGCAACTTCTTTAGAAAGAATGTGTTCCTAACCCAAATGGAGCCATCTATAGAATGGGCAAGAGCCAGGAAGGAATCCAGCTGGATAATGTAGATCTCTGTTCAACAAAATGATAGAATGACTGATTCTATCAGAACTCTTTCTGGGAAACTGACAGAGATGTACAGAGTCACAGTTAGTGTAGGGAAAGAATCTGAGAGATACATGAAAGGGAAGGTACAACCACAAGGTTGGAAGGTACAACCACAATAGAAATTGGAAGGTAACAAAATCCATAAGATTTTGTTTTCGGTTTTCATGCAGATTCAGTTTTCATGCAGAAATTGCAAAATGGAGAGAAAAATAACAGAAAGATGTATAGTTTTTAGAAGATATTTTAGAAGAACAGGCAGAGGAGAAACTGACCATGAACATAACAGAGAATCATTGGAGTTTCCCTGCATAGACAATGAAAGATACTGCTGCAGCTGACAAGTTCCCAAGTTCTATATCTATTGGGCTGTGGAGTTGATGAGATTGTTCACTGTCCTCCTTTCTTCCCTTTATAACACATTGCCACTAGTTTAGATATAAGACTCTATTTTTTCCCGGTTTCTGAAAAATGGTATTGAAACCTTAAGTAAATAGTTGATTTACAATGAAATGAAATCTACTTTGTAAACAGATGTTCTGGCAAATCCCATGAAGACTATTAGTACAAAAATACACTACTCTGAAAGTTCCCATTGGTTAAAAGAGGTCAGACTATAGAGCATTGGTGGAGGCAGAGAAGGGTTAAAAACAGGCTCTCTGTAGCCAGACTGTCTGCTTTCAAATCCTGGCTCCAGAATCAACTAGCTGTATGATCCTGGGCCAGTTGCTTAGCCACTTTGTGCCTAGGCTTCCTCATTTATACAATGGGGCTAGCTCTAAACCTACCTCCTAGTGTTCTTGTGAGGGCTACATGAGTTAAAGCCTATGAAGGGCTCAGAACAGGGGTCAGAATCACTGAGGTTGCCAGCTCCTTCTCAGGTGTCTTGAGCCCTTGTGGAAAGGAAGGAATTGGGTGGATTAGAAGCAACTCTGTATATGTCTATTGCTCATGGGAAGATGGTCTTTATGCCAAACCAGGCAGCATGGTTGGGGAGTTACACCTAGATTCCCAGGCAACTATCCACAGAATAGACACCCACCCAGAGCTCTTGAGCCTTGGCACTGAAGATTCCTCCTCTCATCGGTCACTCACATGCCAGGGAAGGAATTTGGCTCTCCTGCCTCCCGCCTGGCTCCTGTCTGCCAGACATCTGCTACATATGTCGCTATTGTGTCTGTTTCACCTTTCCCCACATGATCTTATTCTCTCTCCTTCTCTTCCCTCCTCACACTTTCTTATAGAAAAGAACCAGGGGTAATTTTCTTTACAACATATGTAACCACACAAAACATACATTTCCCACTTGGCTCTGGTATGTTCATGAGTCGATCAAGACCATCTGTGCTTGCATATCCAATATCCCCCAGTCCACCCCACCTTCTAAATCTAATCCTTTCTGTGTAATTTAACAGTGTCTTTGTGCTACAAAGCCCTTAATAATTTTTAAACAAAATTGCCTTAATACATAGAAATTGCTAAATGCAATACGGAAATATTTATTTCTCTTGCCAGCTATAGATTCCAGAGTCTGTAGTTGCCTTGCAAAACTTGCAGAACTCTGTGATGCAAACCATATTAGACATTTTTCTTAAAAGCCACTCTTTTGGGGAATCTTGCAACACTTCACATTCAATTCTACTAGAAGTAAACACTACAAATTATCAGCAAGTTGGTTGCCCAAGAAAAGAACCCAAACTAGCCCTATGATTAATTTCTCATTTACTTTTGCATGGCTGACATCTGAACAACAGTGCTGAGTCTTTCCTGTGGCACCTGATTTTCAGTTGTTCACTTGTGATTATCACCACTGCAAGACACTAAAACATAAGTTCTACCTATAGAAAAAAAATCCAGCTGAAAAGTTGTATATCTGAACATTCTAGAATATATATGCAATGGCCAAATAATTATAGTCATGTATAAGCACTGAAAATAAAAAATAATTTTGGTAATCCTATACTTATAAAATTATTTAAATGTTAATGAATTTTCCAGTGGATTTGGAAGTATCTCAAAGGCCATTCTTCCAGGGATTCTTGAAATTGCTGAGTGTAGCATTTGCTTCAATGAGTCTTTGAAATTTTTCAGTTTTTTGACTTATGCAACAAATTTACGTTGTACTCTTTATTTTATGCATACACTTGGATAGGTTCCATGGAGAACACAAAAATAGATCAAACTCAGATTTAGGGACCTAAGAAATTTACAATCTAGTAGAAGAAATAACATAGGCATACACGTAGCAGACAGATTGCTAGTCATTCCCAAGTTATCTTTGCCCTTAACTCCAGAATCAGTGAATAAGTTGCCTTATATGATAAATGAGATTTTGCAAATATGATGTTGGTTACAGACCTTGTAATGGGAGAAACTATCTTGGATAATCCGAGTAGGCCAAATATAATCACATGATTCTGAAAAACTGGATAACTTTTTCCTGTCTATTGGCAAAGGAATATGTAAATAGTCAAAGAGATGCAATGTTGGTGGTTTTGAAGATAAAAGGGGGCCATGAACCAAGGAATGTGAATGGCCCTAGGAGCTGGAAGAGGCAAGGAGATACATTTTCCCCTAGAATCTCCAGAGATGAACTCAACCTGTCGACACCTTGATCTTAGACAAGGGAAATCAGATCAGATTTTTGGGGGGTTACTGGGAATTGAACCCAGGGGTGTTTTATCATGGAGCTATATATAATCTGCCTTCTCCTCACATTATTGTTGTTGTTGTTGTTGTTGTTATTATTATTATTTTGAGAGACACTCTCACTGAGTTGTTGAGGGTGGCCTTGAACATGGAATCCTCCTGCCTAAGACTCCCAAATCACTGCTAGGATTACAGATGTGCACCACTACACCAGCACCATTTCAGATTTTTGACATCCAGAACTGAAAGTTCAAAATATTTTTCTTGTTTTAAGGCACTGAGTTTGTAGCAATTTGTTATAATAGCAATTCAAAACTAATGAATGTCTTTATTGACTCCTGATTTGGATTACCAATGATTTGTAATAATATGAAATGAAATAACATTCATATCAAAATAGCATTCTAAAATCCTCCCCATCTTCCCAGGAGTTCTGCAACACAAAATTAAAGAGACCATGCAAATGGGGTGAATGATCTATGCCAGATGGGAAGTTGGCAAAACTGGCTCTCCCTGCATTGAACATAGTGCACACTCAGGAGAAAGTTTCCAAAGTAACTTACCTAAAGCAAGTTTCTGGGATCACAATGATAGCATCATTAACATCATGATAGACTATAGTGATGTCAAATGCAATTGCTGTCTTAAACCTTCTTTTAAAAAATTCTTAGAGCATTTCTATAGTCTACACCCATTTTAGCAAGATAAAGAAATTAAGTAAAAATCTTAACTTTCTGTAGTCTGCATGACAAGTCAAAAGATGGAATTATAACTACTAAAATGTCTGACTAAATAGATAATCAAAATTGAAAAGAAGGGAACAAGAATCTAAGAGTCAAGAGAAGTAATACCTTGTACTTGTACACATAGAGCATATTTTAAAGGATCACATGTAAAACTTATAACAATGCTGTGAAAGTCTTGTTACCTTTGCTTTGGTGATTAAAAAAAAAAAACCTGAGATTCCAGGGGTTCAATGACTTGTTATTAAGAAACAGAGCCAGATTTAAACTCAGGAGTAACTAGAAACCCTTATCTGTTTTTTACTAGTAGCATTTAAAGAAAGATACTAAACTATAAGCTCCTGGAAGGCAAAAGCTATGAATGTTCCCAGCAGGTAGTACAAAGCTTGCAGATAGGAGGGCCTCAAAATGATTGTAGAATGCAAATACAGTCTAGTGAATAACAGTCTTCTCTGCCTTCTCCATTACCAGGCACCTCTAGAGAATAAGACAAAACAGCACCTCTTTGATAACTTCTTCAATTAACTCAAAACAGAGATTTTAAATCTTTAGATTGTATCTGAATTCCCAGTGGATTTTAAAAAAATTTAGACATCCTATTCCTATCCTATTGTGAGAGTCAAAGGAAATTGTCTTTGGGTTAGGTCTCATTCTCAGTCTTTTAATCCCATCAAAACACAAATTTTGGGATATCATTCAGCAGACACCAAATGTTTCTTCTTTTCTTATTAAACGAGGTATTAACTAATGAACAAATAACACATGAATCTTTCTAACCTCCTAAAATAAATGAGCATAGTCCTGGACCCTGTCAAGTCTAGTTTCCCTAGTGATGGAGTGTTCCCAGGGAAGTTTTAGTCATAGCAGATGACCAAATTCTTGGTATAAGGAGTGCAATAGGCAGTTGGAAAACTATTCTTGGTATGATGGAGGGGTCTGCATACTGGAAATTAAAGGCTCATGAGACTACTACATGATAGCACCCTTACTTCAGTCTACTTTGAGTGGTTTGATTTTCTCTATTTTCTAATAGAAACCTAAAATAGTGAACATTCATAGTTCTAAACAAAGTTGGAGTGTAAATGGGAACCCTACAAACATTACATGTTTTCCTATAGCATGTAGTTAATTTTCAGCAAAAGGGGCAGAGATCTGGGTAACTTTGGAATAATGGCCACAGTATATTGAACCCATATGTTTTCTTTAAAAGGAGAAATTGTTACCTGATGGTGTGCAGTGTTCTCTTAAGTCCATCCCAAGGGGATGGGCCAGAAACAAAATTTTGAAAGCGACCCATTGATCATTTGGATGCACACTATAATTGATGGCCAATTTTCTGTAATCAAAACCCCAATCTCCCATGTACGCCAATCTTTTATTAACCCATCACAGAACGGGCCTGAGCCTAGAAGCCACACAACCTCCATTGTCTTAATGAAGTTACTCTTCTCAGTTCCACTGAATATGAAGAAAGGAACTGGTAAAATCTAGGAAGGTATTAGTATTTAAAAAAAAAAACCTTTGGAAATTATAGCTAAAAACAATTGGAGAAATAGAAAAGTATCTTTAAGGATCTAATGGTATAATTTTCTCAATAGGAGAAAAGCAACTGTTCATATTCAACACAGCCCCAAGGGTGAGGTCAGTCAAAATCAAAGTGACATTTTTCTTTGTAATTCCTTGAGGTATTCAGGTCATAATTGGCCGTGACATTTGGGAAAATATGGGGGAAGAAATTGGCTGTTGGAAAAGAAGGAAAAATTATCTTGATGTCCCCCAGAAGTTCTCTTTCAAACTGCAGAATTTCAGTGAGAAATTCAATGTTAGAATTTCCAGTAAAGAACACAACATCAAAGCTATGAATTTCAAACAAGATAGAAGGTCAATAAGATGGTGAAAAGAGGAAAAGGAAACTCTGAAATAAATAGCTTTGGATAGCTGAATGGTTAAACAATCTAACAGTCACAGGAGAGAATGAGATGGTGTCTAAATGTTGAGATTGGTGTCTGGCACTTATAGTCTGATTACAAACTATTGAACACAAGAAGGGCTGAATATCCATTTAAAACCTTCACTTATCAAATTTGACATAGTAATTCCTTATCACATTTCCTACTTAGAATTGGTCTTGCTTACTTTTTATATTCTTTCTTCAAAAAATTAAAGATTGTTAATACCCATAATATACCACTGGATCATATATTTCTAGGGCACCCTCTATGTGCCTGGCACTGTGCCAAGTAATATAAGAACCACAAAAAAAGAAAGTAAAATATGATGTGTATTAATGTGACTCTTAAAGTCTAATTTTGCAGCTGGAAAGTTGTCCATTCAGACAGTGAATAATAATTGTCTACATAATGCCAATTGGAAGTGTGATGTGATTTCTGGAAGGGTCAAGATCAATGTGATAGACTATTTTGGGGAATACCTCAGAGTAAATTTGAGCTTGCTCTGAACCTTGATGATTGGGGTGGAGATGGACTGCATTCACTAAGAGAGTGAAATAAGCCCCGAGGTGTGAAAGAGCTCAGAGGGCAAAAGCAAACAAATATATCTGTTTGACTTGTGCATTTGAAATTTGAGGAACAAACATCATAGAGAAAGACTGGTATAATGGAATGATCATGGTGTTTGAGATTCCCCATTTTGCCACTGAAAACTTCCTTATAATACACATTGAATTAAGAAGACAGATTAGATTTACATTCTTAAAAATGGCAAATAGCTTATTTCTGCTTGAATGTTTCTCTGCAGCTTTCTATACTGGCCACTTGGTAGACTATTGCTTCTTCTTACCTATACAGAGAATTGTGTTAAGCAAGATGCAGTTCACTGCCCTGGCCCTTTCACTTTTCCATATCCCCTTCAGATAAGTATGAACAGATACAACAGACTTAAGGTAGGACAAATCTCAAACTGAGCAGCCCATTTAAATCATCTGTGGCATTTTTAAAATTTGGATATTCAGCTTCTTAGAACCCACGTATTAGCACGTTCTAAAGCTCCCAGTTGATTCCAATGTGCAGTGAGTGCTGAGGAATGGAGTTTTAAAGAAACCTGAAAGTTTCTACTGGACATTCTCACACTTCGAGGTCTATAAAAATGATCAGCAGAGAGAGAGACTGCAGATAGAGTTTCCAGTTCAGAGACAGCATGGGACATTCTAACACAGTTCCCTTCAAGATCTTTCTACTAAGATGGTCTTGCAAAGCATTTTTCTTTCCTTGATTGGCCAATGAGTAGCTTTTGGAAAAAACTTCTGCCTCAAGGATCAATGTTTATTCTTAGACATTGTACAGTGTAAAAGAATAAAGAGAGTAGGAAAAATTTCATAACTGACTCATAATTTCTCATAATTGAGTTGACATTTGACACAATTATGGAGAGAGGTGTTAGTTTCTTTCTTCCTTTCCCTTCAATGTTCCCATTCCATCTACGATGGACAATTTTGGCCCATTCAAAAGTAAGAAAAAAGAGCTCATTGTTGCATCATATCCATTTTCTGCACTCTCTTAGCCAAAGAGTAGCTGGATTTTGAGGATCATTCCTTAAAAGACTTAAGTGCTCAAACATTTTTTTCCCCCTATGAGGACTGAGCAAGTTGAGTTTGTATTTTTCTGATTAATATCCACATAGATTTGGCCAAGTTACTTAGCCTTTCTGTTCCTCAGCCTTTTCTTTGGGAAAAAAAAGATAACATTAGCCATCATCTGGATAGTTTTACCTCATTTATGAAATAATGTATATGACGTACAGTGGGTGGAATATGGATTTGCTCTAAAGTTGACCATTATCATTCCAACTTACTAAAAAGAAATGCCCAAGCTTGTCATTGTAAATAAATTAAACAATAAAGAGGGAAGTAGGGTATGGAAAGAAAAGGAAAAAAGAACATTGATATTATTGATGAATGCCCACTGTGAGCCAATTGTGTTAAACTCTCTCTTCACAAATGTGCTCTTTTATTAATACTATTCATGAAAGAGATATTAATGTGATCATTTTGTGTATGAGAAAATAGGCTTAGGGAGTAATAAATAATTATTTATTCAATATATAGAGATAGGAATGACTAAGTCCAGATTAGAAAACTTCTCTTAGACACACTTTATTAGTGAGCTTTTCTTGAGTTACCTCCTTCGCCCACTCTCATTTACCTAGTACTTTAGTTTCCACAAAGCCTCAGACACTTGCAGCTATCTATAGGAGGTTCAAAGCCTTGAGAGATTACCTGAGTTGTTATACACACACACACACACACACACACACACACACACACACACATTATTCAGGTGGAAGGAGCATTCCAGGTTGAGTTTATTCTGTTCCTTATTTCATGACATATTGTGTCTATTAGTTTCTGCAAGATTCATCTCATTTCTTATTTTGTTCATCTTTTCAAATTCACACTTATCACAATTCCTCACTTCTATTATTCTTGAGCTTTCATGGGATCCCATTCTAATATTTTTTTCAATTTATATTATGTTTCTGGTTGTTGAAAGAACTATATTGATTAATGTGTGTGCATGTGTAAATGTGTGATATGGTGAATCTCATATATTTCTTTTTTCACTCAATATTAATATTTTCCATAGGGTGCAAACACCAAGGAGTAAACACCAAATTTGTTTATAATATTCCAATGCCATTGTATCATTCTGCTTTTCATTGCTGTTACCAAAATACATGACAAGCACATTTTGGAACAGGAAACGTTTGTTTGGAGCTCACATTTTCAAAGGTCTCCATCCGTGGTCGGCCAACTCCATTGCTCTGAACCAGAAGAACATCAAGGTGGAGGAAAGCAGCTCAGCTCACCACAAATAGGAAGCAGAGACAGGGAGAGGGCAAGACACAAGGGACAAAATATAAACCCCAGAGGCACACTCCCAGTGACCTACTTCCTCTAGCCACATTCTGTGTGCCTTCAGTTACCACTCAGTCCATTCAAATTATTAATTCATCAAATGGATTTGTCTACAGATTATCCTGAAGCTTCATAATCTAAGCATTTCCTCTCTGAACATTCCTACATTAACAATAACTTTGGGGTAATATATATCTAAACCATAATAGCCACAAACAAAACTTTTCCCCTATATACATGTGTGAGGATTTTTCAGGGGTATATTATATATCTAGGTGTGCTATGGGCCATATGGTAAACCTATATTTGTTTTAATTACATTCTACTCAGTAGAACAGTCTATATGCAAACCACTTGTATAGGAGGGTTCATATTACATCCCCACAGAGCCTCTCATACTTGGTGTTGATTGTAGAACACTCTATTTTTAAATAGCATTCACCCCTATAACATTAAGATCTCAAAAAACCTTTAAAGCAACACTTTATAATAGAAAAAGAGGGACATTCCAAAAAAGGACACTTAAAAAAATCAAATCCAGCTCTTAAAACAGCTATGTTGCATGTAATGCCTTCACTATTAGATTTTAAAATGGCACCTAGATAAGGTTCATGCTCTCCACTATAGTTAAGGACAACGTACCCCTTCCCTCCACATTTGGAGGAACAGTCTGTGTTTTAACTTATTGGTAATATTTGAATTTTTTCTTTTGCAACCACAGTAGATTGTAAAAAATGATTTCTTTTTAAAAGGAGATTGGCATTGATACCTTAGATACCTGGGAAGCCTGCCAAGGACAAAATGAGACATCAGAGCTTTACATCAAAATATGAACTTGGGAAGCCTGCAAGGGTACAGTGGCAAGCAAGACACAGTTTACAGTACAGTGAGGAAGATAGGAAGCAAAAGCAATTTCAGATCCTTGTTAGTTTGAGATTTAAGTAATATCACTGACATGATTCTTAAGACCATCTGGATGGTGGAGCCTGGTTACATGAGATCTGTAGCTCCTGGTTTCTTATTCCCAACTGAGCAGTTGTTTTTAGACTCATCCATCCCTATCTGCAAGAAAGATATTTGGGGTGAGTTACTTTCTAACCCATGACATATCTAGATCTTCACTCTTTTTTTTTATTTTGCAGGATTTTCTTAATTTGAATATGTCTGGCATACTCAGACCCATCTTTTTGGCAAGAATATCATTCCAAGATTAATGGTCCTGAGAGAATAATGTTCTTCACACTAGATTTCTGAGGAGCTGTTCAGTCTCTTTCCTAAATTATCAGTGAGAATAATGAGCTGGAACAAAAGTAATCATGACAGGAATTGTCCACATCTATTATTTTTCCAACATCTCAAGAGGATCTGGTGGGCTCTTGAACTTTCCCCTTGAGCTAAGTACTTGGAAAGTATGTTGACTCTTGGCACCTTATCCAGTAGTCTGATAAATGTGACTTAGCTACCTTAGCTCTGGTTTGTGGGAAACAGCAGAATTTTCTATGGTTATTTTATGCACTGTTATAAGAGAAATCTTTTATATGTGTGGGCTCTATAGACAGGAAGGATTGTGAAGGAAAAATTATATGGTAAAAATTATATGGTAACAACAAATCTGAGTGACTCTTGAGATTTCGACTATGACAAGCAGAGCCTTTCTCTCCACATTATCAATTTCATGGTGTTTAGAAGTAACTGGTAGGTTTTCTTTTTTTCCCTCTGTTGGAAAATATTGGTATGTGACCTAGTGTTAATGTGACACATGGAATAAATCTTAATGAAAGTGATGCTCACTCCCTATATAGTATGCTGGTCATCATGTGTGTCAGTTGAAAAAAAAAGACTTTTTACTTTGTAAACATGAAAATCTATAACAAGTTATATATTGAAATTCAGGGAACTTCAGCATTCTCCTTTTAAAGTCATTTATGGCTAATATAATCATGTAAATTATGATGCTGAGAGAATCCTGTGACACCATTCATTAGACAATGCAGTTCATTACTTCACTTCAGGTATTGCCTCATCTGTTTATATTCATTCATATATTTAACAAATATTTATTGAGCACTTAATATATAACAGGCATTCTGCTAAATATTGAGGCTGAATGGTTCTTGCATAGTCCTTAACCAGCGAGAAAGACAGAACACAAACAGGATAACAAGCAAATAATCACAAGGAAATGTTTTGAATGTTATAATAAAGACACAAAACACTATTTCTTTCTCATAACCAAGAAAGAACAGAAGGAGAACTAGACTGAGGGAAATGAAGACAGAAAATTGTGCTTTAGCTGAGACCTGATGGATGAGCAAAAGTTACACAAGAGGAAAGAAAAGAGGGAAGTGATTTATAGGCAATGGGATCAACCTTTGGGAAGATTACAAGCCAAAGAAAGATTATAGCATATTCAGTGACCTGAAATGAATCTTGGTTTCCTTTAACTGGTATGTGCAATGAGACAAGGTTGTAAAGCAGTGATCATAATATAATAACCTTTGTAAAGTATGTTTTTGACTTTAGAATTTATCCTAAAAACCACAAGATAGGTAGTATTATCTTTATTTATCAGATAAGAAAATTAGCTTAGAGAGGTTAAATATGTTCATATTTATCCATCAAGTAATTGCTCAAGCCAGATTTTTTAAACAAGAACCGCCTGGCTCCAAAATCTGTGACTTTTACCCTATAATTTATGGTCTGTCTTCTAACCCACATAAAACTTCACCACTGGGTGGCCTTATCTTGACCAAGTATAATATTCAGAGAAATATGCATTCAACATTGAAGCATGATTTTTAAAGAAAGATTAAATATATACTACAGTGCCTCAAGAAAATTCCAAGATAAAAGGAAGTTCAATTCATATTTCCAGTAAAGCTTTATGTCCCCCTCCCACCTCCGTTGGTCTCAGTAACCCCTATACTTGTCAGTTGTTACCCAAGTCTCTCCTTTTTCCACATCCTAAGCACAAATGCTCTCAGGCTTATCCACACAGACACTCATGCTCCTTCATTTTCTTACTCATGCTCTAAAATTTATCTCTTTTTTCCTTATAGTTGCTCCATCTATTCCAGCATGAATTCAGCCATCTTCTACAGATGCTTCCCTTGCCTCCAAGCAACAGAGAAAATTGACCCGTACTGAACTCTTTCTGACAATTCCCTATCAGAGGATATAACCACCCAAATCATCATCATTGAGAAGAATTCGGATTTTTTTTAAGGTTTATATCCTCTAAAATAAAGTACACATATAGGGTGTTATTAAGAGTCCAGAGAATTTGGAAAAGCTTTGAGAGCTTATAAATATGTTTATATTTATCCATCAATAATCACTCAAGCCAGATTTTTTAAACAAGACTTTTAAACTGGAAAGCCTTCTTCTCTGGAAAAATAAAACACCAATTCTAATTTTCTTGGAGTGGGAATCATACCAAGTATCTGGCCTGTCACTAAGGTGAATCTGTTGGAGTGGGGGGAAAGCAGCTTGCTATGTGAATGCTTCAAAAGAGAAGATTCAATTTGCCAAACTTATCACCACCTCTTAAATGGAGAAAAACACCTCATGCCACCATGCACTGTCTTACAAATACCTACTGATAAGAGACAGGGGACATAATTGCTATGAGATGATTATGGCATCAAATAATCAGAATAATGGAAGCAAAACCAATGGCAGAAGATCAAATTGTTATGAGATAAATTAAAATACACACACAAGAAGTTCTCGGACCAAAGGAAAAAAAATCCAAACTTAAAACTTGGAGAGATTGAAAACAAGCTGCCTATCACTGAAAATTAGATGGTGTAATTTGAACTATACAACACAAAGAAAGGAAAATCATAAGTGAAAACATAAAGAATGTGAAGAAAATGAAATAGATGGGATAAAAGTGATAACTCAAGAAATACTCCATGAGTACAGAAATCTTATACTTAATCATTGTCAATAACTTCAACATGCACAGTCTGTGCTCAATAAAAATACATATAAGAAGTGGTACTCAAGCTGAAGACTTAAAAGGCATGCTAGTAATTAAGATAGATCTATTTTTCGCACTCCTCTTTGGCAAATACAACTATGAATGCTGGAAATTGGGTAAGGCATGGAAAAAAGAGAACTCTGAAAGATGGAGAGGAGAGAGTGAACTGCTTTGGTAGCCCAGAACTAGCATAATAGCAGAGCAATGGGATGTCTCACATACCCCATCTGCAAAAGAAGGTCACTTGGGTCCAGTGTTTCCCAGTCCTCAACTCAGCAACAAAAGGAAGCTTATCCCTTCCCCAGGCTGAACAGGAGTCCCTCTGAAACATCAGGTGAGCCAGACCCCATAGGTAAGGGGGATGGATTGAGAGCCCTGCTGATTAAGTAGCCTGAGGAATCATTTCTTTCCTTGCAAAGCCTGAGAAGTCTATTTTCCCCTCAATAGCTACTAACCTAAGCTGGTAGAACTGACAAAAGAGCCCCAAGCCTGCTTGGGAAGCTCTTTGTTCCAGAGGCCTTGGAATGTCCTCCACTGCTCAGGGATGTCAGAACAACCATGAGCAACCGCTCTCCCCACTGAGAGACAACTACCATCTCATCTTGGAGAAACCCCTTTCTTCACCCCTAGGCAAACATCAACAGAGAACAACTATTGCCCTAGCATCATCAGGGAAACCAAGGAGCCCATGAAGTGTACCAAGCCCCATATGATACCCTAAACAGGGTACTGCTTCAAAAACAAGACTTAAATAAAATTCAGAACTCCCTAACATAATAGGCAAAAACATCCAGAATATGTAAGAAAATCACCTGTCATACCAACAACCAAGAAAGCCAAAATGTGAATGAAAAAAGATAATTAATTGACAGCAAGACAGTGATAAATTAGATGTTGGGATTATCTGACAAGGATTATAAAACAACCATAATGAAAATGCTCTAACAATCAATTACAAATTCTCAACAAAATATAAATTATTTTTAAAAAATAACCAAATGGACATTATAGAGCCAAAGTAACACAACAAAAGAATTGAAAACTCATTAATAGTATAGGAGAAAAAAACAGATGGCAGAATCAGTGAATTTGAAGACAGAACAATAGATAAGTTGTTCACCCAATCCAAGCAACAGAGAGAAAATAGACTTTAAAAAAAATTAACAATATTAGGACCTAGGGAACAATCAAAACATCAGTGTCCATGTCATTGGTATGGCACAAGGAGAGGTAAGAGAAAGGAGACAGAAGGAATATGTGAGAAAATAATGTCCAAAAAATTTCCAAATTTTGTGAAAAACATTAGACCTATACATCCAAGAAACTGAGCAAAACTGCAAAAAGGATAAACTCAATAAAATCTACACCAAGACACATCAGAATCTTTTGAAAACTAAAGACAAAAAATCCTGTAAGCCACCAGACAGAAGTAAAACCTTGCCTATAGAAGAGTCCCAATTCAAATGACAGTGGATTTCTCCTTGCAAATCCTGGAGGGAATAATAGGCATGAGGCCCAATGTGTTCCAAGGTGAAAGAGAAACTGTGAACTGTAAGTTCTTTCTCTGGAGAAACTATTATTCAGGAATGAAGGGGAAATAAAAACACTGACAAGTGAAGGAAATTTTAAAGAATTTGTCACTAACCTCAAATAGTTGCTAAAGGGAATTCTTTAAAATAAAGAGAGAAAGAAAGAAAGAAAGAAAGAAAGAAAGAAAGAAAGAAAGAAAGAAAGAAAGAAAGGAAGGAAGGAAGGAAGGAAGGAAGGAAGGAAGGAAGGAAGGAAGGAAGGAAGGAAGGAAGGAAGGAAGGAAGGAAGGAAGGAAGGAAGGAGAGAGAAAAGAGGGGAAATAAAGAATTGACATTTCCCTGTCAGAATAATTCCCTGGAGAGTCATATAAGTTGTGTGTATCAGTTGTCTGCTTTCTTCTTTTATCATTGCTGAGTAATATTCCATGGCATAGATGAACTACATTTTGTTTAGCCATTTACCTGTAGAAATGGAAGACAGGTTAGTGATAACTTGGAGTTAGGGTGGGATGGTAGGTGAAAAGAGGCTGTGGTTATAAAAAGGTAACAGGAAGAATTCCTGTGGTGTTGAAACTGTTCAGTATCTTGACTGAGGTGTTGGATACATGACCCAGCATGTGTGATTTAATTGTGTAGAACTTAACACATACACATACACACACATACACACACACACACACACACACACACAACACAGGCACAAACACACACACAAATACCAGTAAAACTGGAAAAGCCAAACAAAAATGATGTCAATTTTCAAGCTGTAATATTTTACTATGGTTTTGGAAAAAAAAAATGTTACCTACTGAGGAGGATTGAGCAGATTGAGCAAAGTATGCATTTTATCTCTCTGCATTGTCTCTTGCAACTGCATGTAAGTCTAGAGTTATCTCCGTGCAAATATCAATTACACAAAAAGCAAACTGCTGGGTTGCCCAGCCTCTGAGATGGCTCCCATTGATCCAGCTCTTATGTGGGTCATAAAAGACACTGTATTTTCTACTTTACTTTCTCTCCAATCAATCACGTGGGGGTAGCCACACATCTAGCATCAAATTTCTCATGCACAACAGTAGAATATAAATGACAGAAATAAGGTTTATGGACTTTGAGAAAAAAAAAAGTGTTATCGCAGAATATTTTTTTATACCTTCCCAAGGTATTCTTCATTTTCAGATCTCACAGATTTGAAACCTCTCTCCGTGTTCTGTTGATGAAGCAATTACCTGACAAGGCAGTTTGGTTAACCAAGAAAATTATAAGAACTTTCTAGATAGGACAAGTTTTAGAAGACAATGATGAGCAATTAATGTGGTAATAGTCATGGTGAATTCCAAATAAACATTTCAAATATAATTAAACATTATAATATAGGTAATAAGTGAAAATTCATAAAACAGACATTCTGAGAGGAAAAATATATTAACAAGGAAGCAAAATACAAAAGTATTTAAGCAAATTCAAGAGTTTGAAGGTAAGTGAAAGATTTATTGGAAAGTATAGTCATCCTAAAGGTGTGGTTTCTGTGGGAAGGATGAACCAAATTGGCCAAGTACATACAGTAAGGGGACACCTAAAGTTATTTAATTTTGATATACTCTGTGGAGGTAACTCTTTTGGATAAGTTGTTTTAAGTCTAGTTTTTGCATTTGTTTTTTTATTTGTTTGTTTGGTTTTGTTGTTGTCGTTTGTTTTTGTCTTTGCAGTGCTGAGCATAAACCAAGGGCCTTGCACAGGCTAAGCAAATTCGATATGTTTTAAAGATAAGAAAAAGAATAATCAAGTTTTGGCTTATAGATATTAAGGAGCTTATTTTAGGTAACATAGTGAAGCAGAGATAAGTGTCTAAACTAGTTGTATCTGACTCTGAAACCCATGCCCATTTTTGACCTCTATCTATCATCTGCTCAGGTCTATATTAAAGACATTCCAGGTTATTAAATATCTAGCTTATGTTTTCATCATTACCAAGATCAGAAAATATTAACAATGTGCCCTGGTAGCTTCACTTAGCACTGCAAAATATCAGGAATACATAGAAATAGGAATAAAAGAAAAAAGAAAGAAAGAAATTAAATTTTATGGTAATAGTCATTCAAAAAGGGAAAAATAAACTAGATGTAAGAAAAGGGTGTATGATTCCCTCAGTGACCACACAGGAGGTCGAGAGGAAAAGACTTAGGGAGTTGGTTTTGTCCAGGAACTTCACACATCACACTCACTATATTTTTTCACAGCATCCTTAATTATGTTGCTTATAAAATAAGAGATATATCAGGGCTGGGGTTGTGGCTCAATGGTAGAGCACTTGCCTAGCATGTGTGAGGCGCTGGGTTCGATCCTCAGCACCACATAAAAATAAATAAATAAAATAAAGGTATTGTTGGACACCTTTATTTTAGCTGTAGTTGGACACCTTTATTTTAGTGGTAGTTTTAGTTGTAGTTGGACACACCAACTACAACTAAATTTTTTTTAAATAAATAAAATAAAATAACAGGTATATATATATATATACACACACATATATATCTGTTATATACAACAGATATATATGTGTGAAAAGCAGCATTATATATATATATATGTGTATATACATATATATATGTGTGTGTGTAGTAGTCTAAAGATATGATCTATTTCTTAGAATTTCATGTTCAAATGATATTTTTAACACTGACTGTAAAGAATCTTGACAAAAATGAACCTGAACATCTGAGAGCATATAAATTTTTAAAAAATTACAAAAAAACTTAAAGAGAATATTCTATTTTTTCAATTAAAATTTTATTTTCTGAAAAAGTGTAACCCTCTTTCAAAAGAAAGGTGCCTCCTTCAAGTTGTTTCCTAATGTTCTCTGGCAAAAGTGTCTTTTCCTCTTATATAGTGCTCCAAGTGAGGTTTCATGGAAGAGAGGGAATGTGGACCAGGAAGATCTGACCAGGATGAGACATCTTTCCTTAATGTTATAACAGAAGCTATAGACACCCAAGACCCTAGATTGTTTCTGTCCTAAGTATGTATGAATACCTCCTAGAAGCCTCTGAGAGATGGTCTCGTGCTGAGATCTGGACCTTTTCATTCCAGAGTAGTCAGGACATTTTTTAAAATGACAAATTCTGAACACAAATACCAAAAGATTAAAGAAGTTAGAGGCTCAGGATAAGGGGAAAAGATGAAAGACCTAATTCAGATGACTGGGCCAAATAATGACTAAGGAGAAATAACAGCCATCTGCAAATATTGGAGGAAAATATGGAGTAAGAAATAAGAGGAATTTCTTTGAGTTATCCAAAGGGGTATAACTAAGAGAAACAGGATTAAATTGAGCAAAGAAAAATGTAGGCAGAGTATAAGAAGGAAAATGACCACGTAATGAGATCTGTCAGTCTGTGGAATAGTCATTCAGAGGAAGTGGTGGAAACCCCATCACTTGAATCATTTTCAGCTAAACTGGAAAAATTGCTCTATTAAAGAGGGCTATCCAACCGTGGAAGATGGGGGCTTGATGATGAGCAATGTGTCTTTTCCATCTTTTAGTTCTGAAGGAGAAAGAAAAACTAAATAGGGAAGCAACCTTGTGGAAGACATTGGAAAAATATAACAAACCTAGAAACCACAGATAACAATGATGAAAAAATGACAAACAAATTAAAACACAGCAATGTCAAGAAATATGTAAAAACTTGAGTAAGGCTAAAGAAGGAATGACGTCAAAGGGATTTGGGTATTTATTTAATAACTTTTGTTTCTATTCACAGTAAAATATCAAACTCATCTTGACAGTCCCCGTAAGTAGTTGAAGGACGGTTAGGACTATTCAAGTTAGACTAGTGCTATATGATTCCTTCAGGAGCCTAGGAAGACTCTGTGCTTTGGAAGACTTGGAATGAGTTCTTTAATGTCTGGACCCCAGAAATACTCAGTAGGTAAAGAGCTTGACTGAACACAATTAAATAACATATAATTAAATCATTATATACCACATAAATTCCATAAGCCCATATTGACATTGACTATAGGCAGAGTACATTGTCAGATAATGTCAAGATTAAAAAGCTGCCTAAAACTTGACCAGGTTTCTCCTTAAGTCTAGAATCTACTAGGAAAGAGATAATAATGATGGGAAACACCATAGTCTTTGAATGGATAAATATCAAGTCTTCTTGGATAGAGATCTTTTTACTCCTACTCAAAGTCTTAAGGACTCGGTCTAATTTTCTCTTCTCTAAATAACCGCTTCTCCTAACTCTTTTCCCCCCAGAAGCCCCAGCTTCTCTGTTTCTTACTACCATGAAGAAAACGTCTCTGGTCATATTTTTTCAGATTTAATCAGTACTAGGCTATCAATAAGAACCTATAATAATACCAAATATTTACTGAGCATTTATTCTACACCAGGTGCTATTCTGGGTGCTTGAAATGCAGTATTTCTATTAATCCATGTCAAAATATTGTGAGTTGAGTAGAAAAATTTGACATATTTCATAAACTATCAAATTGAGGTTTAGACATGTTTATAACTTGTCTAAGCTCAAACGGGAATGAAACAATGGAGCTAGGATAAGAACACATGATGTGTGGACTGAATTGTGGTTTCCTCAGATTCATATGTCGAAGTCCTAGACCCCAATGTGACTCTGGAGACAGTAGCTTGGAGGAGGTGACTGAGGTTAAATGAGGTTATAAAGGTGAGACCCTAATATTATAGGCTTACTGTCCTCATAAGAAAAAGAAGGTGCTCGCAGGTGTGGATGCTCTCTCTGCTACCTGCCTACTGAAGAAAGGCCATGTGTGGACACAGTGAGATAGGGGTTGTCTACAAGCCAGGAAAGGGGGCCTCATCAGAATCAAACCCAAAAGCACCTGACCTTAGATTTCTAACTTCTAGAACTATGAAAAAAATAAGTTTTTGTTGTTTAAGCTACTCAGCCTATGGTATTCTGTTACGGAAGTCCAAGCAGATTAGTATGCATGCACACTCCACAGCCTCTTCACTAAACCACTACTCCATTCTGCGAATTCTTATACACCAAGTCTCTGTTGATATGTGGTTCTTCAGGAAAGAAAAAGTCAAAGCACAAAAATATTAATTTAAAAATTGATCTCTGCTCAAACAACTTTTTCTGTTTCATGCCTACATCAATCCTTTACCCATTTTATGAAACTGTCTTTGTTCACTGATTGATGGATGGTCATGCAACCTTTTAAGTACAAAATGAAATTCAAATAAATGCAATGCAAACTTGTCTCAACAAGAAATTTTAAATATTAAAAATGACATTGAAAAATATAAAGTATGTAAAAAGGTGTTGGAGATTCATAGGTGAAGCTATTATTGACAAATAGCATCCTAGAAAATTAGTTCAGTTTAAAATTGAATACAAAAATAATTATAAAGATGATTACAGAATAATTACTCTAAACAAGAAGATTTTAAATAACAATTTTTTAAAAAAAATTGGGAAAACATCATGAACCTTTAATATTCTTTTGCAAAAATGGCATTTCATATAATTATTCCTTGAGAATCAAATGAGAAATTGAAGATGTAGCATCAAACAATCTTGTCTGGTTTCCACATACAAAGGGAGACTTCAACTTATACTCTTTGTTGTATTAGCATATAGTTGCAAGAATAACAATATTTATTTTAATAGCTTATTTACTGTTTAACAAATATATTTTTATAATTTTATAATGTAAAATCTGATCACTGTTCCATATTGAATTCGAGTCCCTATTGAACTAAATTTACTTTAAATAGATGGTTAACATAACCAAATTTTAAAGTTCACAAAACTGAGATAATAAATCTTTCATTTACATTTCTCCATTTACTTCTTAGTAAGTGGACGCCTCTTTGGTATGCTGTTCTTTATTTTTGTTTATAAGGAACAGGGTTAACAATCAATCCCCAACTCCCAACATCAGGTTATTATTATTATGACAGTGATAATAGACAACAAATTGTATTATGTTTAAGTCTTCATGTGAAATAATCCTACAACTTCTTTGTTTTGGTTGATGCCTTTCTTGAAAATCCAAATTATGAATCCATGCTCTATGGTTTTCAATGGGATGGTTGCTCAGGCTAAATATGAATCTGTTAAGTAAAGAGCAATTAGCTCTAAGAACAACCAGAGTTCTATTTGGGAGCAAATTGTCAGCACTTCAAGAAAGAATTCACTACCTATAATGTTTGTGAAGCAAATACCTATCCATGAAGACAAATAGGAGAACAGAAGTTACTGTTGTTTTGGCAAGGTTCCCAATTCAATTAGGTATCATGAGTTCTTGAAAACATCATCCAAGACTCCTCAAACGCACTATTTCTGAGAAGGCATTGTCTTTCAACCAGCAGTCTGAAGCAAGATGTATAACAGTCTGAAATATTCTTTCCATTTTTGAAAGCTTCAAACCTTTCCACACCAAGGGATTTATGACTATTTGTGATATATTCAATCATTTCCTCTGTATTTTTTCCTGGCACTACGTTGAAAGGGTGATTTAAACATTAAGATTTATGTGCCATTTATAGTAAAGGCAGTCAGTTTATTCTCAAGAGGTGTGATCTGGCTGCCATCTGGCTAAAATAATGATGTCTTTCCTGTTTAGTGACAAGGCAAATAGAAAAAAGTGAAGAGGACCAATTCCTGAATCAATTCTGGGCAACAGATGTGATTGCAGACAGGGTAGAAAGCAAAGGTTTTGGTATCAGACAGACGTGAATTCATGTCCTGAATCTACTTACCAGATGTATAAACCTTGATGAAGTATGTGACAACTCTGAGCTTTGGCCTTCCCACTGGTAAAATGGGGGAAGTAATAGGATTATTATAAAAGTTAAATGAAGTAATACATAGATAGTGGTAAGCACAAGACTGATATTTTAATGTTTAAAATTATGGATTGCTATTACCATCATCACAATATTTTATGAGAAATAAGTAAAAGTTGATTTAAAAATGTATTTTATTTATTGTTATGTGGTGCTGAGCACCTCACACATGCTAGAAGAGTGCTCTACTGCTTAGCCACAGCCACAGCCCTGAAAGTTGATTTTTTTAAACTCTTAATCACTAAATTGAACATGTGGTATGAGAGAAATTTTCATCATCATCACATTGTGAGTTGAGTGTTAAAATGTTCATTTCTAACTACCACCCAGATCTATTTAATTTTCTAAATTTATTTGCCTATTGTAGAGATCAACAAGTGTTTTTACATACTTGGAATATGCCAGTCTCTGTTTGGCACTTACAACGATGAGTAAGATAGACAAGTTCCCTGCCTTTACAAAACTTATATTCCAGTGGGAAAGACACAAGCAAATAAATAAACAAACGGCATGTTCAATAGGCTGTATTGAGTGTCACAGAGTAAACAGGCTGGTGATATAGAACATAAGGTGTGAAGGCCGCTTTAGAGAGTGTGATCTGGTAAAGCTTTTAAGGAAAGATGACATCTGAGAGGAGAGTTAAAGGAGAAAATTGAGACCACCATGATAAAAGCTGGAGGAAGAGCATTCCAGGCAGAGAGAATGAAAAGTTCAATAACCTAGAAGCCTGAAAGACTTGGCAGGTTGATAAAGGAGACCAATGTAACTGGAATGTAGTGAGAGAGAAGAATGGTATGAAATGATACTGGAGATGTTGGAAACTAAAGAAACGAAGTACCCCCTGATTCCCTGCCCAGCACCATGAACCACTGGAGCCATTTGTTTTCTATTATAAATTAATCCCATCTGGGAGCAGCTTTTCAGGATTATGGTTGGTTTCTTTTTCTGGGGAACCATGTTAGGGAAGGCTAGTCAGATAAACTACAGTCCCCATGATATTGCTGTCTGTAGACTACAACTAATTCAACTAATTCTCATCATCTTTCTCCTTTAATCTCTATTCTAGATTCCCTTGAACCTCGATTAACACTTTTGCCAGTCCAGGTGGCTTTTTTAGTGTGATGATCCAGACCTTCATTTATGAGTAATTTATAAGCCCACAGTCATTCTCATGCCATGACTATTGGACTTACCACCATCATCAAAATTGGGCAGGGCTGAAGGGACATGCCAAAGATGTTCTATTACACCGTGGTGTGCCAAGCACATTCTTCCCTATTCACTTAATAGCCACTCTGTTTCCTTCTGGCATCAAGGTTAATGACTACATGAAGATCTTAAAGTAACTGAATGACAGGTGTTCCTTAGAGTTAATGGGAGTTTTACTGTATTCCTTAATGGAAACATCACCCCTCTGGCAACTAGAACCTCAAGCCTCACAGAGCATAAAGCTGCTGAGCTAAAAATTATATATGTGGGGGTCACTGGAAACCATGGTATATGGAGATAATCTGATTTCCACACTTCGGATCAAGAATCAGTATATTCATCCTACTAGGGACATAGCATCATGATATAGCCATTGATTTGGAGTAGATATTAGCACATTTTTTTTCTATAAAAGTCCAGACAGTATTTTAGGCTTTCCAGGCCATATATCCTTTGTCAGAACTACTCACTTTTACATTTTAGTGTAAAAGGAATCATTCATAATATGAGAATGAAAGTGACTGTGTTCTAATAAAACATTATTTACAACAAAGGTAGCAGTCTGAGAATGGATCTTGGACTATAGTTTTTCACCCCTGACTTAGCATGTGTAGTACATCCAGGGGAATGGCATTCTATTCCTTCAGGTGAGCATACCTACTCACTGCCATGGCTGAATAGTAGAAAGGTCTTTCCTCTATGTGGTACAGAACTCTCCTCCCAATCATCGTTTCCTCTTTAGATTAACAAAAAAATAAATTTTTCTTTGACTTTTAATGCCACTGAGACATTTTTCTTTCCACAGTAGCTACCATCACCTAAACCATTGCATTTACGTACTCTCAAATCTGGTGTGACATCTCAGCTGATTGTGAGTATGAAGTCTAAGTTTTCTTAAAGTGAAACATTTACAGGACAAACTAACCATCCTCTTATTAATGTTAACTGCCTTTTAAAGGATAAATCTTTTCTTCAATATGTTAATGGAGACATTAATTTTTTCTCCATCTCTCAAAGGTCCTCTTCCAGGAAGAGTGTGAGGAGGAGAAAAGAGCATTCTTCCACATTTATGTCACTATCCACACATCTGTTAATATCTATGTAATGAAGCCTGTAATACACTGACCACAGAATGTCAGACTTCAGGAGAAAACATAGACTAAAAGAAATTTTATTTTTCAAATAATTCCAATTAAGTGTTGTGAATATAAGAGCATCGATCTAGACTGCTGTAGAAATGAGGGAAAGCTCACAGAGAGTGTATCAGCACTAATTTCTCAGGATCCCTCTGTATACATTGGTTTCATGACTTTAGACCATGTATATTCCTGTGAAGTTGACCCCTTAGCATGTATGGCACCTGACATTAAGTCACTTTATCCCTCTGTCCTCCTGTTTTCCTTAGTTCAACCATCTTCAATTTTTCCCACCTATAAAATGGGTTAGAACACATATGTCACAGATTTATTATGAGGATAAAAACATAAATGTATGAAGAGTGGCCAACATAACAATTGATAAGCAATAGCAGATAATAACTGCAGTTTTATACATTAAGGCCAGATCATTTCACTGCAATAAAATTATCTACTAGGGAAAAGAAGTCGTTTCCATGATCTATCATGGTAGCAGCTTCTGGGTAGTTAGATCCCATGTAATAGGACACACAACTATACCCCATTTGTTATACAGAGGGTTTAGGGTTTGATATAATATTAAGTGGGTATCCAGGTATCTAGTGAATGGATCTAATTTTTTGAAATCCTCAAACAGTGGTATTGATCAAGACATTGTCAGCAGACAAGACAAAAACCAATTGCTGCCTTTTCCAAGGTAAAAGTGATCCAGTGTAGAATGAATCAGACATTATTACCCTAATTACATATATGATTACACAGCTGGTATGATTCTACATCATACACAACCAGAAGAATGAGAAGTTATACTCCATTTAGGTATGATGTGTAAAAATGCATTCTATTGTCATGTATAACTAATTAGAACAAATTTCAAAAGTAATCCGGTGTAAAATATTTACTCTCAAGTGGCTGTTGTCCCTCTGCTGTCTTGTGGCCTCAGTATTATTTTCCTTTGCTGGATATTGGATATTTGGTATTATCTAGATAAGTTTTGATAGGCGGAAACAGATAGATTGTGCCCAGGTCTTTGCTGTTCCAGGTACACTATTTGTCCCAGCACCAAGATGGTGGATGACAAGTGCTATCTAACATCAGCTAGTCCAACATTCAACATTGCATTTTTTTTCCTTACTGTGAAGCCTCTAGGAACATAATGTCTGCTGAGATTATAATACATATATTAAAGCATGAATTATAGCCCATACCTACTGCAGACCTCTTTTCTGCTTTGAGCTCCACTAGATATAATATATATTAACATATTAATAATATATAGATATTTATATAATTACCAAAAGATAGATAGATAGATAGATAGATAGATAGATAGATAGATCCATCTTGGTAAATAGGTCCAAGTAATAGTCCCAAGTGTATAATATTTCTGCTTTTCAGAAACTGAAGAAGCCTTCAAGGCCCTACAAGACATTGTGCTACCTTTCTAATTGGAGGAGGTGTGAGTTCTAATAGTTTGTTCCCTATTTGGAGGGGAGATACAGCTGTACCACTAAGCAAAATGTGCCAGGGTGTTTCTCCCACTTCTGGAGTATACGTGACTTAACCAAAGAGCACACGTCTTCTCAAGACCTCTAAGATACTTGCCACTTCTTCCTCATTTGTTCCAATATAGTGGACAAATGTGATATGCTGCAGAATAATCAGATGGTCAAGGTCCCTTGGAATTATGAGGGAGGGCTAAAGATTTAATATAGACTGTGTTTAGTAAGCTTTTCATTAGTGTGACCAAAAGACCTGACAGGAATAACTTAGAGAAGGAAAAGTTTATTTGGGGTTCACAGTTTCATAGGTCTCAGTCCATGGACAGCCAACTCCATTGATCAGGAGTCATTGTTGAGGCTCAACATCATGGAGAAAGGGCAGGGCAGAGGAAAATGATTCAGGACCTGATAACCAGGAAACAGAGAGAAAGCTCCATTCATGAAAGACAAAATATAAACTCCAAAGGAATACAGCCCCCCAGTGACCTATGTCCTCCAGTACCACCTTACCTGCCTAAAGTTACTACCCAGTTAATCCTTATCAGTGGATTAATTCACTGCTTAGGTTACACCTCTCATACTCTAATCATCTCACTTTTGAAAATTCTTGCATTGTCCCATACAAGTTTTAGGGGCTACATCATATCTAAACTGTAACACCTGGGGCAAGACCATACATATTCTGTTCCATGTGACTGTTAACTGGCTTTTCTCTTCATTTTGACAGAAATATAAAATGATATATTTACCAGACCAATGGCTGCATAACCATGTACCTACGTTAATAAGCTCCAACTACATAGTATAAAAGCTGCAATCAGAACGCCTATTTTCTGAGTTTGCTATAGTAGACTATCATCCAACAATATCCAAAAGGTGTCATATGGTCAGACTAGTAAATTATATAATAAGAACAAGCATCTTTGCCTCTTAATCTTTGTTCTTCCTTCTGGAATGCAATATTGTTCTTATTTATCATCTTGACTAGGAGTGGACTGTTTCAATAGTTTGCACCTAACCTTCTCTGCTGTGAAAATACTTATTTCAGAGATCAAAGAATCAATATGGGAATTATTCTAATTACATTCTTGGAGAAAAGGATAAGAGTTTAGCTGGTGGGGTTTCCAACCATATATAGTGTATCTCTTATAGCGTGTTCACTTCTGTCTATTGATCCATATCTGAGCTGTTTGTCTCTGTGGTTCTAATATTTTCACCATTTAGAATACACCTTTGTTTTTTCCAAGCTTCCAAGAAACAACCTAGCAGTATGGTAACACTTCCTCTTAGAGTCTTGCCAAGGAGTTAAATCTTATACCTCAAAAGAGCAGCAAATAAACTCACTTACCAATTTTATGTTCTGCTCCACTGATTCAGCATCTTAGAAATAAATCTCATAAAGAACTCTCCTGGCTTCTGTTAACATATGTTGGCCAGGTCTTACTGATGCTTTGGTGAAGAGCCTTTGACTTCTATGGTCTAGCACTTCCCCAGCAAGGTTATGTTATAAACTGATTAAATAAGCATTGTCTTACAAAGCAGAATAAGCCATTGTTATGGATGTGTGGGTCACTTCTGCAGGCTCAAAGTGATCAGAGATCTGGGTTTTGAATACATTGACCCTAATAGGCTTCTGATTTTGGCATGTTCAATTTCCTACAGCAGAGAAGTTGACTCTTTGTGGAAGTCTACTACTTCAGTAATACTACTTTTTCTCTTATAGCTGCAAGAGTTTAGAGTCTTTTGAGTTACCAAGGAGGCCCTGTGGTTTTCAGAGCTCAAATTTAATTAACAATTTATCTCAGTATTTTAATGTCTTTCTTAAATTCCCTATCGCCCTGAACTAAGGCTGCCTGATTCCATAGTCCTTATAATAATTATTTCCCCAGAACATTTCAAATGCTTATGGTACTCTAATTTTGGTACATTTTCTTTCATGAATACTCCATCCTGCTTCACTATTAATACAAGTTTTAATGATCTGCCATGACAACATGTGGTGCCTATGAGTACTCTACCTACTTCACATCCTCATTCTCACCTGGCCTGAGGGAGATCCAACTTCAGACTCTCACTTTATAGTCTATTTTCTAGACTCACTACTGATATCAACTGTCAGAGGACATGTACCCTGTGAAACACCCTCTGAGGTGAGGATTTATATGCAGACGATTTGGGGGAAGAATACTAATAAGAACACCTGTCAGTCTGGGCGAGGTGGCACACACCTATAATCCCAGTGTCTCAGGAGGCTGATGCAGGAGGATTGCAAGTTCAAAGCCAGCCTCAGCAACAGTGAGATGCTGAGCAACTTAGTGAGACCCTGTCTCTAAATAAAACACAAAATAGGGCTGGGGATGTGGCTAGGTGAGTACCCCTGAGTTCAATCTTCAGTACAAACAAAATAAACAAACAAACAAAAACACCTGCCAAGGAAGAGAAAGAAGCAGTATTTGGCTTAGGGATAAGTTGATCTGCAGTTCATTACAGCACCACATAGTCCTTCAGGAAGCTTTGAAACTGGGAAAGTCCCCTCAAATAAGGGCAATAAGGTCAAGCCTTTTTATCTTTATCATCGTTCAGTCACTGGATGCAGACTGTCCCAGGGAAGGAATTGAAACCTTGGATGAGATGGTTTTCTATAGCCAATATCAAGAGCTATTAGCCACCACACTTCTACAATCTGGGGTCCTGACCTGTAGGATCTGGAATTCCCACTTCCCCAGTCTACTTTTTAGTGAATTTAATGCTCTAGAGATCTTTTAAAGTCACTGTAGTGGCAAAGATACTTGGAACCAGGAAAGGTCTTGGATGTCTGATCAAGCAGACAGACATTGAGTAAATGGAATCCACATAAGAAATGGCTCAAGTGCTCAGGAGTTTGCCATTACCGCAGC
Organism: Urocitellus parryii; assembly: GCF_045843805.1. Classification (NCBI taxonomy): domain Eukaryota; kingdom Metazoa; phylum Chordata; class Mammalia; order Rodentia; family Sciuridae; genus Urocitellus; species Urocitellus parryii. Next base: position 148,399,304 of record NC_135532.1, read on the forward strand.
TGCCTTCAGTGTAATTCATAATTGTTTCCAAAGATCCAAGACAATTACTCACTTATTTCTTCCCAAGAAAATCTCTTCCAATTTTACAAGTGAAGAAGAAATGTCATAATATTTAGAATAATAGAATGAGTTGATATGCTTCCACTAAAGCCAATCCTACAATTGAACTTCTTACTAAACTGATCTTCCTGTGGATGAATGGACAACAGAATCAAAGTCCTCTCATTATTTTATGAATTTTGTCTATGAGCCTGCATACATACCACTTTTCAAGATAGGAATTTCTGTTAACACTGTGTAATCAAAGCATCATCCAATCATTCAAGACATTTGTTAAACTTCTGTGTGCCTTTGACAAGAACTATGAGATATGATGTTGCACTATCAGTGGCTCTCAAAAGTAAAATGTGGAATTTCTTTTTATCAACATTTAATGTGTTGAAAAGGTCTGAGAACCAGAAGTATTAGATGGCCCAGTGCAGGAGAGGATGGATCCCAGTTAAAATGCCCACTTCCTTCACCTTTTGTTCTATTGGGGCTCTGAACAGATTGAGTGATGCCCACCCACACTGATGGCAGCCATCTGCTTTATTTAGTCTACTAATTTAAATGATAATCTCTTCCAGAAATTCTCACAGGGACACAATCAGAAAATAACTTTTCTTATTTTTCATTCTGCATACTTTTAAAGTTGGTAAGAACTCTAGAAGTTAATAATCATTGACACACTAACTTCTTATAACTAAAGAATTAACAAGATCCAGAAGCAAATTCCTTGGTCTAACATCCAAATTTAGTTCAACATAGATCTAAATCCTTGAAGTCCTCAATGAGAACTAATGAGCCTCTGATACCTGGAAGCAACACATTCTACTCTACACAAATTTCTGACAATACTTGTAGTGCAACTTTACCTGTGAAAGAAGAAAACAATCATGCATTGCTGTCGATCAGAGATTGAGCACATAATTAAACTTTTTAGCTGTCAAAAATGTGGAAATACTTTTCAGAATGGCTAAATTTGAAGACTTAACCAAAATGTTATCTAAGTAATACAATTAACATAAAACATACATAAGGAAATAAATGAATATAAGTATGTTAATCCCTGTTAACTTGTTTATAAATAATGATCAGCTAAGGGAGACTAGTTTTATATACAGTGCATTCTTGCCTTGGTGCTTACAGTGTGTTTGGGAAAATGAAAATGTATTACAGCTGGAAAGTCAGTGAGCCGATTTACGCCAATGCTCCAGACTTTTCTTCTATATCCCACGTTCCTAGGAAACGTTTGAGAATACACAGAAGCTTCAACCTTTCTTGGATGCAAAGCAACTGAGAAGTGGAACTTTCTGGCCTCTTTCCATACAGAAGATGCACTGAGAACTCTCCAGACCATAGGAACATGTTCACATCACTATGCAAGACATACCACTCCTGTTAATGTCCTAGGAAGGTGCTACTATTAACCCTATTTTATAGGTGAAGATTTTGAGACATAGAAATGTTAAATAACTTGCTCCAAGATATTTAGTAAGAATGGGCAGTTTGCTTGGAGAACTTGTGGCTTAAATTATTTGTCAATGCTAACGTGTGCTCACATTATTTCTTAACAAAATTCATAGAACCAGGATTATTTGAGAATGACAAACAGGAATGAAAAATATATAAATCATAAAAATGAAGCAGAATACTTCATTTGATCTGGCTTGTTACTCAGTCAGGCATCTGCATTTGATTTGCAAATCTTCACAAGAATCATGTCTCAATGTATCAACAAATATTTCAGACTGAATGAATAGCTTCACTTTTGATGGTCCTATTAGTCAGAATTCTCCAAAGACATAGATACATAAAGGAATGCTTATTACAGGAATTGCTCTCGTGATTACAGAGGATGAGTAGTTCCACAATCTGTTGCTGTCTGCAAGTTGGGGAACCAGGAAAGCAAATGGTGTAATTCTGTCTGAGTCCAGAGGTCTGAGAACCAGAAGTATAGATGGCCCAGGACAGGATAAGATGGATCTCAGTTAAAATGCCCACTTCCTCCACCTTTTTGTTCTATCAGGACTCTCAACAGATTGAGTGATGCCCACCCACACTGATGGCAGCCATCTGCTTTACTTAGTCTACCAATATAAATGATAGTCCCTTCCAGAAATACCCACAGGGACACAATCAGAAATAAAGTTGTTCCAGTATCTGAGCATCTCTTAGTTAAGTCAACTTGAAATACATAATTGACCATCCTGGTGGTGTTGAAAATATTGTTGTCCAGATCATTCCATTCAAGACTCTGAATTATTCCAGTGACATACTTGCTTTGCCAGCTAACCTACCAAATGAATTGCACATGCATATCTATCAGATGCGATTCCCAAGCTTCTTTAATTGATTTTTCTTGACTTTATTTTTCTAAATAGCAATGTAAAAACTAAATTATATCATTATAGCTTGTCTTTTTCTGACTTTAAAATCAGTGTATGTTTAAAGTATGATAGTTAATAGTGAAATCTATGCAATTGAAAACAAAATGAAATGGTATTCTTTTAATTATTTTTTTTCATTGATGAATCAAAATCAAAATTATACATAAAAGTGGGATTCATTATGCCATATTCCAAAATTCATGTAATATAATTTGATCAGTGTCATTTCCATTATCTTTCTTTCCTTCCTCCCTTCCTCCTCAGATCCACTTATTCTACTCTGCTGATCTTCCTTCCATGATGATGATGATGAATAGTGCATTATAGTGATATGTGAAAGTCGGATTCATTGTGGTATATTAATACATGGTTATAACACACTTTGATAGATTTCATCCCCAAGTACTTCCCCAGGGCAGGGCTTATCCTCTTCCATCTTAACCCCCTTCTTCCATTCTATTGGTTTCCCTTCTATTTTCATGATCTACCTTTCTTTTTATCCTCTAGCTTCCGCATCTAAGAGAAAACATTTGACCATTGAACTCCTGAGTCTGGCTTACTTCGCCCTGCATTATATTTTTAGGATCCATTTATTTACAGATAAATAACAGGCAAATTACATAATTTCATTCTTCTTAATGTCTGAGTAGAACACCATTGTATATTTGTTACACATTTTCAGGTTTTTGCTGAAATGTGGGTTGTCTCTGTGTCTTCTATTCTATTCCATTGGTCTTAATTTCTATTTTTGTACTAATACCATGCAGTTTTTATTACTATACCTCTGCAGTATAACTGGAGATCAAGTATTATGATGCCTCTAGCCCATTCTTATTACTCAAAATTGCTTTGGCCATTCTGGATCTTATCTTCTTCTGTATAAATTTTAGAACTGCTCTTCCCTTAGTTCTGCAAAGAATGTCATTGTTATTTTAATGGTAATTGCATTGAATCTGTAGATCACATTTAGTAATATGATTGTTTTAACAAAATTAATTCTGTCTATCCAAGAACTTGGGAGGTCTTTCCATCTTTTAATGTTTTCTTTTATTTCATTCTTCAATGTTCTATAGTTTTCATTGTAGAGGTTTCATGTCGTGATAAGAGTTATTCCCCAAAATTTTATCTTTGTTTGAGATCAATGTGAATAAAATTGTTTTCCTGATTTTATTTCTCAACAAGTTTATTATCAGTGTACAGCTAAGCTATTGATGTTTGTATCAAAATAGTGTGATTAGGCTTAAAATTTATACTCTAATGCTTCTAGAATTGTTTACTTATTCCATAAACACTTGTTGTGTAACTTTTATCTGCCAAGTTTGTATAAAGCATATCTCACTTGGATCTTTTTCTTAAGTAAGTTGAACATTTCTTAACGTGTGATCCTGTGTTTCCTCCTCTGTGATAGTCTTTTCGTGTCTCTTACCTATTTTTATATTGGGCTTTGTTTCTTTCTTATTATAAGAATTTTAAAATTTTGACCCTTTTATGTGTGTCAAAATCTACTCTGAGTACTCTTTTTTTTTAATGCCTTAAGACAACTTTGGTGAACATAATTGGTAAATTTTAATACAATGAACTCACTGCTCTTTTATGGTTGATATGTTTACTTTCTTTAGAAATCTCTTCTCCTGGAGCTGGCCCAGTAGTGCATGTCTGTAATCCCAGCAGTTCAGGAGGCTGACACAGAAAGATTACAAATTCAAGCCCAGCCTCATCAATTTAGTAAGGCCCTAAGCAACTTAGGAAGGCCCTGTATCAAAATTTAAAAAAAAAATTTAAAAACTGGGCTAAGGATGTGTCTTAGTGGTTAAGTGCCCCTGGGTTCAATCCCCTTGTACAAAAAAAAAAAAAAAGGAAATGTAGAAAGAAAAAAACAAAAGAAAAAATCTCTTCATTGTCACCTAAATTTTCAACTAAAATATTGAGGATTTTTTTTAAAAAAACATGTTATTGCTATTTCTACTTTGAGTTGGTGTGTGGGTGTAGATAAAAATCAAGAACCCCTTTTATCAACTCTGGAAAACTGAGTTTTCAAAATCTACTTGATATTGAACAGTTCCTCTTTTTCTGAATGACTTGCCATTCCACTTGTGCCATACATAGAAGTTCATATGTGGGTGTGGTAGGATCTATGTGCTGTTCTGCTATTTAATCTGTCAATTTCCATTTAACATTCCACATCTTTAATTGGTATATATCTACAAAAAGTATTGATATCTGGCTACTCCCCACACTTTATTTTTCTTGCTTAGATACACAATTTCTTATTTTTCTTATTTGGATATATATTAGCCATTTACATATTATAATATACAAATATATAGGTATATATTATTCCATATCAATTTTAGAATAGGCTTATGTTCCATAGAAAATTTTGTTGGAAGTTTAATTGGATTTACATTCAAGGAATATTATTTATGTGATAGACAAAATGCTGAAAATATTAGATATTTCTATCAATTTCTACTTATCTAATTAGAGTAGCTTCCAATTTATTTTATCTTCCTCAGTTGTACATAGTAAAGTATTATTAGTTTCTATATATGAATCTTAAAATTTTGTGTTGAGTTTATCACTAAGTTTTTATAGTTCTTGTTGCTATCATAAATATTGCCTCTTTAAACTTTCATCTCCTAAGTCTCATTTGTAACATATAGAAGTAAAATTGACTTTTGAATATTGAATTTATATCAATTTATATCAAAAACTTTTATATATTTTATATTTATATCTATATCAAAAACTCTTGTGAGTTTTTCCATGAGAATTTTATCAGGTTTTATATAGACACTCATATCATTTTCAAATAATGACAATTTTATTTCCTCTTTTTTGATCCTTATGCTTGCTTTATTTTTTTGAATTAAATAAGACCACAAATATTATTTTTTATAGAAGTGGTAGGACAAGTATTTTATATGGTGTCTGGTTATATTCATTGTAATAGTTCCTAATTTTGGATTATTTCAATTTAGTTTTTTAAAGACAATTTTTAAAAATATCTTTCAATTTTAGATTACTAAGGAGTTTACTGTGTTTTTCTCCCTATATCTATTGAGATGGTCTTCCAGATTTTCTCATTTAATCTACTGATATGGTGAATGATATTTAACATTTTTTTTGCAAAATTAAATTTACCTTGAATTCTGGGGATAAACCCTAACTTCATTATGTGTATATTCAGTGTTTTAAACACTATTACATGTAGTTTGATGATTTTTTGTTCAGGATTTTTGCACCTATTTCTAGGTGTAATTCAAAATAGGTGTAATGATCCAATACTTTCCATTCTTTCCTTTGACCCTGTTTAATTTAGGTACTTGGTTATCACAGCCATGCAGAATGAATTATGGTAGTCCTTGATACTCTGAAAGTTTTATATCAGATAATCTGTCCACTTGAAAACTTATTACAAGTTACCTCTAAAAAAATTTCAGGAGGCTGGGGTTGTAGCTCAGCAGTAGAGTGCTTGCCTAGCACATGCAAGACCCTGGGTTTGACCCTTAGTGCCACATAAAAATAAATAAATAAAATAAAGGTCAACTACAACTAAGAAATAAATATAAAAAGCAATTCAGGAATGATGTTCTCTCTGGAGAAAAACTTCTTGCCAATAGTTAACTGAATACATCAGACACTAGAAAGGCAATATGTCAATCAATGGAAGGGTAACTGATGTGATACAGCAATCTGTATACGGGATAAAATTGGGAGTTCATAACTCATTTGAATCAAACTGTGAAATATGATGTATGAGGAACTATGTAATGTTTTGAACGACCAACAATAAAAAAAAAAAAGAAACACAGCCAAAATAATTTAAACTCAAAAACTATTACTTAATTCCATTTCATCCAATTTTAAAAACTTATAATAACTTATATTGACTATCACATGGAAAAACTTATAGAACAATTTTTCAATTAAAGGATTAAAACTGTGTATCTTTCCAAAAGTCTAAAATTTAATATAATCTTGCCTGTAGTGTATTCATTCATGTTTCCCTGAAGACGATGTTAGCGGACCAAGATTATTATTTCCTTTGCCCCAAATTTTCAATACTGCATTTGGAGTTGTATTACAGTCAAATATTTGCTCCATTTGCAAAATACTTGTTATTTACTGGAGTTTTCCCTTCTATTCAACTTTTTTTTTCACTTTTTGTTATGGAAAATTCAAACATCAGAAAGAGATTAAGATAATGAACCCTTTGTACTCCTCATCCAGTTTGAACCATTATCAAATTAAGGAAAATATTGCTTCAAACACATACTCAATCACTTTTGCAAACCAAAGTTACAGTGACATTAATACTAAAATCATTTTCTTTGATTTTTCAACTTACTGGAATGTATCTCTAGAATAGTGGTTCTTATGGAATAATCCAGTTGGCATCTGGTGGTCCCCATGACCTTTCCATAATAATTCTAAAATGCTAGTTGCCATTTTCTCTCCCTCTTTTTAAAAGGCTATGTGACATGTGATATCAAAAAGGACTGAATGCAAAATTAGATATGAGAATCCAGAGTTTTGAGATAAGACTAAATTTCCAGCTTTGCCAGTTTCCTCTGGGTTCTTGTCTTGCAAATTTTGAAGAATAAAATCATGGAAGGGAAGAGTAAACCATAGGATTTATTTAAGTGAGAAGAGAGAGAACTCCCATCATGCAGGCGGGGGCCTAATAGCAGAAAAACTCATTTTGGTGTGCCAGTGTAGGAGCTTATATATGATTTTGAGCAGAGCATGGAGCAACACTATGTAAAATAGATACTGAAAAAGGCAGATTGGCTACCATCTGGGTTCACATCCATCCTCTTTTCTGTAACCCATTCTCCTTCCTGTCATTTCCATCTGGGTTCACCCCCACCTTCTGTTTTCCACCTCTGCAACAAAATAGTTCGCTGAAGATGATCCCACAGATAAGGTTCAAGGTCTTACACTTTTTAAATAGGCCTTGATGGTGCTCATTAATATGTCTACCAGTTAGACTCCTGGTGTGATTGAATGGGGTCCATTATTCTGAATGCCTGGTCATTTTACTATCTATTCTATTTTATCCTCACTCAATATCACAAAGGACTGAATACAAAAGTAGATATGAGAATCCATCTATCTTCTACTAAGAAAAGTATCTTGAAGATTTGGAAACAATGCTTCATTTATCACTATTTTATTGCTTTAGAAAAAGTTATTTTAATAAAAACACATTAGCATATAATTAAATCATTCTTATTATTTTGAATAAATTAATAAATATTTTGTATTAATTTTTAAATATTATCAAACTTTAAATAGTTATCAAATAACTCAGATTAAGAGATTGAGACATATTTAAGTACTTTAAAAATCCAAAGCTATCATAACCACTTTCACTAGTAAGACTAAAAATAATCTCCTCATGTCATTAGATATTCTAGTTAGTATTCAGATCCTTCATTTTATAATTACTAATTTCTTTTTACAATTTGTTGATTGCTTTGCTGATATCAGAATACAAATAAGATCTTTATGTGAGACATACAGGTCCATTTTAATGTGTAAGTTCCCCCTCCATTGTTTTTCTTTCAAGTTTATTTGTTGAAAAAATGGGTTATTCTCTTGGATAGCTTTTGCAAGTTGTTATTACTGATTATATCCTCAAGGTATTATTTAAATGTATTTCTCTGCTCTTTGTATTTTCATACATTATTATTTAGGTATAATTATAAGTAGATTTATATTAAAATTTTTGGCAATATACATCATAGATTTAGCAATACAAAAATTCTTTCTCTGTTTTTATCTGTGACTAGTCATTAGTGCTCAGGACTTTGATATATTAATTTGATAGAGGTTTTAAAATAGTGATATAATAGCTTTTATTCCTTATTAAGTAACTGAATTACTTCCATAAAAATAAACATTTCCTCTTTTTCTTTTTTTTTTCTTTTCTGGTACTAGGGATGGAAGTGGTACTTAACAATTGAGCCACATCTCCAGATCTTTATATTATTAAATTTGACACAGTGTTGCTTGAGACCTCACTAAATCGCCAAGGCTGGTCTCCAATTTGCAATCCCCCTGCCTCAGCCTTCAGAATTGCTGGGATTACAGGCATGTGTCACCATGTCAGCTCCTCTTTACTATTTAGTCTCATGATAACTGTTTTCTTTTAGATTTAAAATAATTGTAGATAACTTGCAAATTCAGTTGGTATCTATGTAGGCCCTCTCTTAAGAACAGAACATTTGAGATACTAATTAGAAGATAATGTTATACCTGGAGCCAGTTAACTCAATAATGAAGAATTTAACTCTCCTCTTCAGTTTGATGACAGCAAGGCTGACTCCTGCCTCTGGAGTGGGTCTGGAGGTCAGAGCAACAAGGAAAGAAACAATATTCTTACCAAAATATATGGAAGTATTTTACTTAATGCACTCAAAAGAAAATCTGTAAATTGACAACCATGGTTTATTTGTACTTGTGATTTCATTTTGTTGAAAGCTCCTTTTGTATCTCATCACAGGACCAAAACCTTAAAATAGACTTAACTGGTGTGTATGATAATGATTTCTTTTAATTACCCTTCTCGATACCAATAATCTCTGCCAGCTCCGGAGAAAGCCATCAACATTTAAGAAATTATTTAGCCCAGCGGCAGCAGGGTGAACATGAAATGCCGTTGGAAGGGTGGGCATTGTTGGGGCTTCCCAAAGGAAACAGCTCTGCTGGCCACTCTGTAGAGCTCTGGCTGGCTTCACATTGCCTGAGGACCTGTCTGCATTCTTCATACAGATGCTGTATATTTTGCTTTCCTTCTACATAAATTGTCAGCAGAAGCTCAAGGCGGCACGTATAGATCTTATTTAAATTCTTAAGTGTTTCATTACTTGTAGATAAACAATAAAGTATGAAATGGGATGATTTTTTTTCTTTCTCTGGTTTCTGCTGAAAACATCAAAGAGGTTGAGCCGATGTGTGAGTTGTCACAACTCAAGGGGTGCCAATGTTGGCATTTTTCAATCTAGATTCTTCAGAGGCAGTTAACAGAGTTTGGTGAAGTGATTCAGAAGAGTCTGAGGATACATACTTCAGGGTGGGTTGAACACATTTGCCACTAATTCCCAGTTGTATGTCTGTTCTCTTCAAAAAGGGGGACCAAAACAATACAAGGGGGCATTATAAAACATTAATTCAAGGGTTACTAACTTCTGGTCTTTAATTTTAAATATATATTTTTTTCTTTTTTGGAGGCACTCAGGATCAAACCCAGGAACACTCTGCTACTAAACTACATCCCCAGCTCTTTTTTCTTTTCTTTAAGAAAGAGAGGATCTCACCAAGTTGTTTTAGGTTCTCATTAATTTGCTAAGGCTGGCTTTGAATTTTCTCTCCTCCTGCCTCAGACGCCTGAGTCACTGGGATTACAGACATGTGCCCCCATACCCAGCAACATTTTTATTAGAAATGGAAGGATTTCAGAGTATAAGGAACATGTCTTGTATGGCCTGCGACAAGCCCTTAAAATTCACTCTGTGGATGCCTAAGCATTTCATTTCATAAATCTCTGGTGCTAAGAATAATTTGACCACAATAACCTATAGAATATTAAGATTCCTATACACACATTTTCTCTTTTATTTTCTTTTTCCTTTTTTTATACACATTTTCTCTTAGTGGAAGCTCACAAGATTCCTATTAGCCTTCTATCTTCAAAGTCCATGCTCTTTCTTTCCTTCAATACCCACCTGAATTTTATTTGAGTTTGTTCTTTAGGAAAGTACTTTAAATATGTTATCTCACTCTTCTTACATAATGTATTTTAAAGGAACCTATGTGGTCACACTTAAAACTCATTTCATTCAGGAAGCAATTCTTAATTAAACTGAGATATGTCCAATTTATAACCTGAAAGATTATCATTTTCTCAATAGACTTGATATTAATACATGCGGTTTATGTTAGCATGATCCTGAAGTAGTGGCCCAAATGATGAGACAAAGAACTATCGATAGGCCAAAGAGAGGCCAAGAAGCACTTCTTAGAGGAAGTAGAATTTTAGCCTCAAAGAATAGAAAGGAGTTGGCTCCAAGCAATGGGAAAGACAGTCCACACAAGGACAGCAGAGAAGACAGAAGGAGACTCTTGTCTCCTGGTTGAAGTGAAGAGTTTATGAGAGTGGGTAGAAGAAAGAAATCAGGAACAGAGAAGAAGATGCTGCCTAGAGGGCCAAAGAATTTTTCCAATGGGGAGTCATTAAAGATCTTGGAACAAATAAATACTATGATCAAAGAATCCTAACAATATTTGAGAAAATACTGATGTCCAAATGGGGCAATAGAGGGAAGAGAAAGAATTAATGAGTTTGTTTTTGAATCGACATAATAAGAAAACAGCATCCTTGTCAGAATAGAGATGTTAGATTCAAAAGATTTCCCCCTATACCAAACTATGCATGTTTTCATTTCAGGCTCCCTTCATTATAGATTCAATTAACTTAAAGTTGCTTCCCAATGGAGCTTAACCAAGTCCCACTTAACCCAATATTGTGCCCCATGTTCTCATTTGGATGTTTCAAAGACACATCAATTTTAATTCTGCCTAATAGAGGACTTTACTGCCACCACATGCCACTTGTTCTTTCCTCCTTCTTTGCCGTGTCAGTACCTGCTGTCATTATCTGCCTAATTGTGCAGGTATATAATCTAGAGTCATAGTGGATTCTTCTAGTTCCCTCACCTCCAGCCCCGTTCCCAGCTTTATACCCTTTGACACATCAACAAATTCTTTTAGCTGCACCTTAAAAATATATTTCACATCTGTTTATTTCTCTTCATTTCTACCGTTTTCACCCTGGTCCACGTCAGTGTCATCTACAGCCTTGATTATTGCAAAGATCTCTCAGTTGGTTGTTTTCCTTCTCCTCGTGTTCCTCTAAAATCTACACAAAAGCCATAAACAGCTTGCAACAGACTATTTCAACCCCTCTGCATCAAACTCTTCAGCAGCCTCCTATTGCATGAAAAATACAATCCAACTTCCTTATTCTAGCTCATCAACTTCTATATGGTCAAACTTTTTCCTTCTCCTTCCTTTTTCCTTCATCCCCTAATTCTTGCAATACTGTCTTTTAGATTGGGCTAAGATATTTTCCTCCTTGGGGTCTTTGGTGCTGTTATTCTCTGTGCTGAAGTTCTCTGCCTCCAGATCTCTGCATAGACAATGCTTTCTAGCCACTTGGTTTTAGCTCGGTGGCCACCTTGTCACTGACATTCACTTGTAAGTCACCTTGCTTCACACCCCACCCCATCACTTTCTACAATGACATTCTAATTTTATTTATTTCACAGTATACATCACTGGTCTCCTTTGTTAGGTTATTTGTTAATTGCTGCCCCTTTCCCAGTGCCATTCCTTGTAAGGGGATATCATCTGTTTAATTTATCACTCTATGCCTTCATTAATATCTGGCATAGAGTCAGTCCTTATTAAATATTTGTTAAATGAGCAAACAAAGTCCCTCTTATATAAGTCAATATAATTCTGGCTCTAAAAATTTCCCACTCTGTACTAAGCTTGAGGATGGGAAAATATGAGAGGAAATGTACATTTTTCTGCAAGGATTGCTAGACAGCCAGGGTTCCCTCCTCACAACGGAAAACTTTATTACCATGAAGAAAAACAAATGAAGATTAAATTGTAAGAAATACTTGGAGATCTTTGTGGACAGCTATGCACCCATTCCATGGGCTCTGTGAGCCTGTAAACAATCAGAAGCAGCACAGGCCACACCCTGGCTGCTGTTTTCTATAGAATGGGGAGAAAAGCCAGCTTGTGGTCTATTACAGCAGCTTGGTGGCTTGAGAGACAGCAAGGTCAGTGTTTCCCAGTATGACAGCCTCTCTTACCCTCAGCTCCCAAAGGGAAGAGACCAAGGACCACATAACCACCAAAGCCAGTGCTCTGACTTCTGGAGAATTTGCAGGCTCCAGGGTAAGTAATGAGTTAGGCCTGGCAGATTACACATTGCCCTCAAGATGAAGAAAAACAGAGCAGGGATGGATGAGTGCCTGTGGGAAAAGAAGGGTATCAGCTCTCACACAAACCATCATGCCCTGCGTGACTGGCTTAAACAGAAATCTGGCAGCAAGAAAGGGCTCTGAAGGAAGGGGAGGGGGGAAGCAGGCAATCCCCACCCCTCTCACTGTTTAATTTTCTGAGGAGGGAATAAAATGCTGCTACCAGATGTATCACATGATGGCATTAATTATCTCATTCTTCCATCATCAAGAGAGAATCAATTTGTATCATCATTAGTATGAGATCACTTCAGAGAAAGAAGTATGTTGCAAGTAATTAGTAGTTCAAACTCTAAATCCCATGTGGGCCTGAACTCAAATTATGGATTTTATCATCTAGGACCATGACATCTTTTACAATGGAGATATTTCATTACTACTACATAAGATTGTATGAGGAAAACAGGTAATTCATATAATTAGCACTGGTATTATATAGCTCTCAATAAGCAATGACAAAATATATATGCAAAATATATTATATATAATAAAATATATGTAAATAAATACAATTTTCATTTTATTATTTAGTCAGTTTTTTCCCTCTCAAAGGACAAAATAAGTTAGTCTAAAAAATTAAATTTTCTCCATAAAGAGTCTGATATTTTAGATTTGAAAAAAAACAGAGGAATTTACGAAAGCAATTATCCTACATTTAAAATATGTTTATGATAAGGAACTGAACATCAAGCACAAACAATAGTATCTAACCATTAAGAGTAGTAAACAAAAAAATGAAAGAATAAATATAATTTTAGCATTAAAATAGAAAATGTATTCCCATGCAACTTAGTACTGTTATTTTCCACTAGCCAGGCTGGCAAAGAATTAAAAGCTTTAATAACAGTTTTGAATAATAATTTTGTATAGAAATGAGTTCCCTCATACACTATTATTGGCAGCATAGAAATATTTTAAGTTCTAATACAAAAAATCTTACTAAAAATAATACTAACTATCTGGACAATTTCTCATATGCCAAATACACTAAAAATGCTTTAAAAACAGAGGAGTTCCACAAACACATATGCATAGGCTCTCATTTTAGAATTATTTCTAACAATACCTTTCCTCACAAAAGACTTCATTGTTCACCATATTTTATATCCACTAAAAATTATAGTATAGATATACATTGACTGTCATTAAATTGATCATCATAGGTAATTCACTTAAAAATTAAGATATTAATTAACAATATTTTCATGAATATAAATGCGAAAATGCTTGGAAAGATGTTAAGACATTAACTTTGATCATCATTTAGTTATAGGATTATATTCTACCTTTATTTTCTTTCTGTTTCTGTATTCTCAAGTCATTTTTATAATGTGCAATTACTTTATATGAACAATAACAATATTTTATGTAAATAAGTTTATCAAAATATTTTATTTTATAGATTATGATATTTTATGAATAAGTATTATATGGGAATTAATTTTTTAACATTAACATTGTAATATTAATATTTAATAGTAGGATCTAGGATCTAATGTTTATAACAAACCCCTTCAAATTATATTGAGTCCCTTGTCAGGGATCTATGTATAAGCTAATATTTTTCTAAATTTAGATACGCAGTATAGAAGTTCTTTCTCTATATCACAGAATAAAAAATAGATTAAAGAGGCGATGAAAGGCATATGGTGACATTAAAACTTACCATCCTAAAGTAGTAGGATTTTTGTTGCTTATCTATTTAAGTAGTTTTCAATATTTATTTGCTTAATCAAGTTCATATGTGTTTCTTGGTTTGTCTTTTGAGGCAGATCAATGGTATACTATAAAATTCATTTTTTATCCATTTTAAAAAAATATTTTTAGTTATATATGGACACAATATTCACTTTAATTTATTCACTTATTTTTATGTGGTGCTGAGGATCGAACCCAGTGCCTCATGTGTACTAGGCAAGCACTACACCACTGAGCCACAACCCCAGCCCCATTTTTTATTCATTATTATTTGCCCAAAACATTGGTTTGACCAAACTAGCATAGTAAAAAGTATATGGACTCAGAGCTGACTGCGAACTATTCTCCTTGTTTTCAGTATGTTTGTTTCACCTAATCTTCTGGGATCATTTCTCACCTCATAAATGACAAAAAGAGAAGCCAACATACAAGAAGCAGACAAGGAGAAATCATGATGGCAGTGAAAACTCTTTCAAAACCTACAAGTATTACTACAAGACACAATTCGAAACAAAAGGAACAAGAAACAAGAGGAAGATTCATAAATGAATATTTTAAGAACCAACATTGAATATTTATTTTTTTAAGACAGAACTTTAAAAAGCGCTGTATTGTTTCCCATTAAGCTCATGTCATCACTAATACCCAGAGTGTAAAAGACACACCTGCCTTTTGCCTGCCTTGGGTATTAATGAGGTTGCAGCAGCTGCTGTCAGAGAATTCAAATTTGGGCAGTAAAAATCATTTTCAATTGAATTCTTTTCTCTTTCCTCCCAAGTCAATGTGTATTTGTTTAATGATTTTGATGCCCTTTTGGACCAAATAGAATGATCTTGGAGCCAAATGTACAGCTTATTTCATGGTATGTTTAGAATTGGGTCTATACTGCCAAAGTGAAGAAGAAAGTTGGATAAATTTGAGTAATACAGACAGCTCCTCTGGAAATTTCTGAGCACGAAAGGCTGCCTTGTCTGTCTAGAATTACCTGGTTTATCAGAAATTTTTCATTTGCATGGAAAAATGGGTTTCCTCTGACAAAGTCTTTGTATTTCAGGAAACAACTGAATTTGTTTTCACTATCCACTCACCATCCCCTACCACCACCACCCCCCAAAAAAACTTGGAGAATATAGTATTGCATAGTGGAAGAATCTTTACCACCAAGACTATGTAAATTCTCTACTTCTTGATAGACAAAAAGAAAGGGGGGTGTTAAATGCATTTCAAGCAATGCTTAGAACCAAGGAATGGTAGAAAATAGTTAAGAGCTAGTCTGCATTTATTAGTGTATCAGTATTAATCATACATAGCATTTTTGTATGTAATAGACATGTATTAGTAAAAAGCTAAGCCGTACAACATATTTCAGGTCAAGCCTTATGCTGAGTGCTTTAACAAACTTAATCCCACATAATCTGGTGAGAGAAATCTTTATCTATTTATAACTGAGTAAACAGAAAAGTTAAAGACTTTCAGGGGATCATATAGTCTATAAGATATAAGAAAGTCAGAATTCAATTCCATGCAGTCTACCTCCAGATCCTTGTTTTTAACCATTACACTATAATTGCTAGCAATAGTAGGCACCAAGAAGTAAAAGACATGATTCTAAGTCCATGGAATTTCCTTTTAGAATAAAGCAACTGCCTAGAAAGAATGAGCTGAGAGAGTCCACCTTGAGAGAAACCTCAGTTCCTGAAGTCAGGTGCTTAATGACAGAAAATCCCACGTAATCTCCTTAAAAGAAACTCATAATTCTAATAGTGAGTTCAAGGTTACAGAATAAAGTTTCCTAAAAATCAAGTATGTTTCTATATACTACCAATGGACATTGAAGTTAAACAATATCATCTTTACATTTTATTCCAATGAAAATTATATACTTAAGTAAACAATTAACAAAACATACACATGATGTACATGCTGAAAACTACAAAATTCTGATGAAATACATAAGAGATTTAAATAAATCGATTTAGCGTTTTTATTAATTGAAAGACTCGACATCATAGGGAAGTCAGTTCTCCCAATCTGTTGTACAGTTTTAACTCAATAATGTTTAAAACTCCAAGAAATATTTTTGTAGATATAGACTAGATAGAGAATATAGATATAGAATGAATATGGGAAGATAAAAGAACTAGAATAGCTATAACAATGCTGAAAAAATTTAAAAAATGAGAGGAATTAGTCTACCCAATTTCAAGATGTACTTATACCTACAGTAATTATAACATGCAGTACTGGTGGAAGATGGATAAATAAATGGAGCAGAATGGAGAACCCAGAAGTAGATCCATAAAAAAAAAATGTTCAATTGAATTTGGGAAATGTGCAAATAAATTTCCCTGGAGGAAAGATTGTGTTCAGAAAATGATGCTGGAGCGGTTGGACGTGCATAGACAAAAATAAATAAATAAAATAAAGTAAACCTAAGTTTTATACCTTATAAAATATAACTCAAAATAGATCACAGATATAACTGAACACATAGAACTTCAAGACTGTATAAAAACATAAGAGAAAAATTTTTGGATCTAGATCTAGACAAATAGTTCTTAGACTTGACACTAAAATCATAATCATAAAAGGAAAGATTGATAAATAGTACCTCACCAAAGTTAAAAACTTTTGTTCTGTAAAAGACCTTTACAGTATCAGAAGACAAATGACAGACTGGAAGAAAATATTTGTAAACCTGTATTTGATTAATATCTATAATAAAGAACCCTCAAAATGTAACAGTAAATTAAAAATAATCAAATAGTTTAGCCTTCCATATCCATAGATTCAGTATCCACGTCTTCAACCAACCAGGGATGGGAAACTTTGAAAAGACTTTCCTTTGAAAAGACTTCCCTTCAGCAGTGTCTGTGGTTCTGCACTGTGAGGTGCTGGCAGCTGGTGGCAGTGATGCACAGCAGCGGCTCAGAAGAGGATGCCTCAGGCCTCTTTCCCAAGAGTTGGAAACAGCAGAGACAGTTCTAAATTCAGCAGTTCGTGTGTTTCTGGTCCATCGAAAGCAGCAAAACTTAAGTGCGAATGATGAGCAGCAACTCTCACTCTCTCTGGTCATGAAAACTTTAAACTACATACACTTCCCATTTCAGTCTTTTCAAAAATAGATCATTGCTAGTGTCCATTGCTTGATGCTCCAGAAAAAGCTGCATAAGTTTGAGTTGGCCTGTTTGGCCAACCTTGCCCAGAGAGGAGGGGCGGTTTGACGATGAGAAACCACAGCAGATTCTTGATGATATCTAAAGTGCAGTTTTCAATATTAATCTCCAAACTTCACTCAGCCGCTTGGGGTTACCATGTCCCCAGTACACCACCACCCTCCCAGGGGCCAGGTCTGCCTTGCACAGCAACTCTATTGCAGAAGACAATCGGGCTTCCTTTGGAGAGGGCAGCCCATCTTGGTGTTGGTTGTTCAAATGACTCTTAGAGTATAATGACTATGTAATCCTGAGCAGCATTGTAGTGATACAGTGCTTAGATATAAGCTTGCTGCTGGGAAGAGGGGTGGCATATAAGCCATGCATGCGGTTGACTATCTCATACTGTGATTTTTGAAACCCACATTATTTTTTATTCATAGTATGATTTCAATACATTTGTAGTTTTTGAAACTAAAGTAGAACACAGAGAACTTGTGTAGTCAAAAAGTCTTGCCTAGATGGAAAAGGAGAAATTAAACCAGGCCAATGTCGTTGTTCCAAATTATTAAAGAGAAAGTGTAAGTGCTGATAACTGAAAGCCTTGATATCCAGTGCCTAACCCAGAAGACAAGAAGGAAGCATGCCAGGGGAAGCAGTTATACCTGGGTATGATGGGGCTTTGAGATGTCCCCTTAACATGGAAGTAGATATTTTGCCTTTTTCCCCCTTGGGGTGTGTTGCAGAATATGGACATGTAGTGGTCCCCAAAGCATTTATTGTTTCACCCTCAATTTAACAGTTTTTTCTTCAGCTAGGTACAGTGATGCACACCTGTAATTCAAGCCACTTGGGAGGCAGAGGCAGGAGGATTTCTTAAGTGCAGGAGTTCCAAACCAGTCTAGACAACAAAGCCAGACCTCATTTCAAGAGAAACTAAGGAACTACGGATGTAGCTCAGAGGTAGAGCACTCGCTTAGCATGTGAGAAGCCCTAAGTTCCATCCCCAACACAGTAAATATAAAATAATATTTTCTTTCATAGACCAGACTTACAGGTCTGAACACTTTTATGTCCAGTCCAAACAGCTGGTTCTCTACATTGTAACAGGTGTTCTGTGATAGGTTGATTTGGAAGAAGGGAGTATGTCCCTTCCTGAGCCACTGCAGTGACCTCACTCAACCTGAGGCTTGGTGGAGACCACTTTAATAGCTAAACATCTTAGCTATGATTTTCTCTGAAGGGAAATGTCTGTGTTTTCTTTACAATTTGCATGGGGGTTGTTTGTTTCATTTCTTACACTTTGCATATTAATTCATAATCCAAGGAACAAGTTGGGTATGGAACAAAGTTGGTTTTGAAAGTCAAGATAATTTCACTGGGCAAGGTAGTACATGCCTATAATCCTAGTGACTCCGGAGGCTGAAGCAAGAGGATCATAAAATTGAGGCTAGCCTCAGTAAGTTGGTGCCATCCTGACTCATAAAAAGAAAAAAGTAGATTGCTGAAGTATAGAATGTTTGCCTAGCATATGCCTGAGTTCAATTCCCCAGTGCTACAAAAACAAATGTGAGTGGTATAAGAATTTTTTCAACTTTTTGTTAGAACCAATAAAAACAAAAGACTAATAAGTCTTCAATATATATTTACCCAAATGACAGACATGTGATGTTGCAGAGACACAGCCTAGCTCTTCAGAAGTTGAGAGTTTGAGAGTTTTGACTGAGGAGAGAGTGGCTGAGAATAGCCTGACAGGACTAGAAATCTACCAAGTGGGGCAGTGAGGGAAGAACATTCTAGTTCTGTGGTGCTGGGGGTTGAACTCAGGCAACCACTCTACCACTAAGCTATACCTCCAACACCTAAATTTATTTTAAAAAGCTCTTTTTTTCCTTTTTCTTTCTTTCTTTCTTTCTTTCTTTCTTTCTTTCTTTCTTTCTTTCTTTTTTTTTTTTTTTTTGTACCAGGGATTGAACTTGGGGGTGCTTAACCACTGAGCCACATCCTAAGCACTTTTTATTTTTTTATTTTGAAACAGGGTCTCCCTAAGTTGCTTAGGCCCTCACTAAGTTGCTGAGGCTGGCTTTGACTTTGCAATTCTCTTGCCTCAGCCTCAGGATTATAGGCATGTGGAACCACACCCGACATCAAAAGCTCTTTATAAAAAAAAAAAAAAAGATTTCACCATCGCTAAAAGAAAAAAAGGGGGATAGTTGAAGAAAGTTACATCTGTGCTTAATGTTTTTTTCTCATCATTTTAAAATAATACACTATAATAATGTCACATAATATTTGCATTAGTATTAGATACTGTAAGTAATTTAGGGTAATTTAAAGTATACCGGAAGATATGCATAAGAAATATGAAGAACTGTATTGTCATTTTAAACAAGAGACTTGAGCATCTGTACATTTTGATATCCACAGGGTACTAGAACCTATCTCCCACGGATACTGAAGGATGACTATTATTCAGGTAAAACATGGACAAAGAGCATGAAAACACTGATGGAAAATAATCACATTAAGATATTCAATATCATTCACCAATAATAATACAATTTGGAGCTATTAAACTATCACTATATGCCTATTAGGATTACAAAAAGAATATGACAACACCAAATGCAGACTGGGAGGAATATAAAATGGTACAACCACTGTGAAAAAGTCTGACAATTTCTTCTGAAACTACAAATGCACTTGCCGTTTGATCCAGTAATTGCATTTCATCCAGAGAATTACCTCTAAATGAATATGTAGGCAATTTATTTGTATCCAGCAAAACTTGGTAATAGCATGGATGTCCCTCAACAGGTGAATTGTTTGACAAACTACAGTACAATTATACCTTGGAATATTCAGAACAAAACAGAGAACACAGTATTGATATGCACAATCTTGATGAATCTCCAGTGAATTACTAGGTGGAAAAAAAATAGCTCCAAAAATTTACATATGATTTATTAAGGTTCTATAGAGGAGCAGAAGCAGCAGAATAGGTATATGTATCATTATAATATTAGATAGGCTTACTCAGTCAGAATCTGGACAGTCTCATAATGGCTGTCTGCATACCAGAGAACCAGAAGAACTGGAAACTGCTCAGTGCAAGAAACTGGAGCCTCAGAACAACAGAGACCAATCATGCAACCCTAATCCAAGACTGAAAGCCTGGAAATTTCATGTAGAACTGCTGGTGAGAATCCACACTGGAAGAGTCAGGACCTGGAGTCTGATGTCCACTGATGATGGCAATAGCAATAGAGGAACACCCTTAAGAAAAACTGAGCTTGCATGCATTTTGGCTTCCTCCTGCCTTTGGTCCATCTAGGCCCCCAACCTAATGGACTCCCCTATTCTGAACTAGTCTCTCTCCACAGTTTACTGTCCTGAAAGCTAATCTCTCTGGAAACACCATCATAAACATACTCAGAAATCTCTTAATCCTAAATATTTCTCAGTCCAATCAAACAGGCAATCTACTTCAACTCTCTCAAGTCCACCTTTGTCACCTTGACACCTAACCATATATCTTTAAATCACATTTAAGCTACAAATAAGCACAATAACTCTTCCTGAAATGATAAACTGTCCTCTGTATAACTGAAAATAAACTAATTTATTCCCCAGAATAGGAGACATATTTTTTCAATGATGCTTATTCTTCTCCTGACATGCCACAACTTAAATACTATAATGTATATTTTAAAACACTTAAGTATTGATATTAAGTCAATCAATAATGTTACATAATAAAGGATTGTGAGAGAAGAGAAAGCAAAAATGTTTATTTAATATATGTGTATATATGCACAAATATATTCTTAATAAAATAGAAAAAAAATATTTATGACAATTACAACCTTCTACTCCATAGCTTTTCACATGGCCAAACCTGGGATTCACAAGCACGTTTTTATACTACTCATTCTGTATTCCCTCTGCCTTCAGCAAGCACCTCAGCAGGTCTTGGTTCTTTGTCTGAAGGGGTGATTCACATCCTCATTCCTGAAGCCTATGGGCCATTTGTCATCTTACCTGAATTGTGTTTTAGTTCCCCACTGACCTTAATAACAAGATAGGGAAATACTAAGAGACACCCTAAGGTATCTCCTGCACCCTTCCTTACCTCCACTGTGGAATAATGGTCCAATTTCCCTTGGTCATCTAGATCAATCACCCTCGCCAACACCAACACTCCCTTTCTGAGCCTGAGGACTCAGAGGCAGAAGAAGCCCTCTGTGGTCTGGGGAAGTCTTAATTTCCACATCAATGGAATCATTGTTGTACCTCATTGAAGAAGCATTCCCCACTACAGAACTAAGACATCTAGGCCAGCAGAACAAAAGACGGTAGGAACAAGAAGTAAAAAATTTGCTAGTGAATTAGAAGTAATCACTCCTTGATTCCTGGTCCTGTGAATCCTAGCTACAGGAGAAACAATACAGTATATTGGATGCCTAGAGAATATATAGTCTTCCAGAGAACCTTGTCCCATCCTGCAAAGCATTGCCACTTAGGTGGTGCTATAACTATGTCTTCAAAAAACCATTCCACCATTGGATCAAATTAGCTGCTCAGGATAGTAGGGAACATGGTAAAATCAGCAAATCCCAAGAACGTGAGCCAATTTTCACATTTCTTTGGCTAAGAAGTGTGTTCTTTGGTCAGACTCAATGCTGTGTGAAATACTATGATAGTAGATAAAGCATTAAGTTCACAGATGGTAGTTTTGGCAGAAGCATTATATGTAGATATGGCAAGTTCATGCCTAGAATAAGTGTCTATTCCAGTAAGAACAAAGCACTGCCCCTTCTATATTGGAAGTAGTCCCATATAAACAACCTGTCACCAGGTTGCTAGTTCATCACTCCAAGGAATGATGCCATATTTGGGGCTCAATATCCATCTTTGCTGCTGGCAAATTGAGCCCTCAGAGTGGCCATAACCAGGTCAGCATTGGTGAGTGGAAGTCCCTGTACCTGAGGCCATGTAAACCTTCATGTCTGCCACCACAGTCACTCTTTTTCATGAGCCCATTGGGCAATGACAGGGGTATCTAGGTAAAGAAGTGGACTGCTATTCATGGAATGGGTCATCCTATCATTTAATTATGAATGTCCTCCTCTGTTGAGGTCACATTTTGGTAAGCAATTACATGGGACACAAATATCTTCACATCCTTTGCCCATTTGGAGAGGTCTATTTACATACCTCTTCCCCAAATGTTTTTGTTGCCAATTTTCCAATCATGTTTCTTCCAAGTCCCTGACCATCCAGCCAAACCATTGGCTATAACCCATGAATCATCACACATCTGGTCATTTTTCCTTCCAAGCCAAATGTACAATTAGGAGTACTGCCCAAATTTTTGCCCACTGCGAAGATTTCTCTTCACCATTGTCCTTCAGGGATGTCCCCCAAAAGAGGCTGTAGTACAGCAGCCCTCTTTTGGGTGGTACTTGCATACCATGCAGAAACATCTAAACTTCATCTTTTTTTCCTCTGTCAATTGATCATAGGGCACATCCCACAAGGCCATAGGTTCACATTGGAGGACAGACTGCATTGCAGCAGGAGTAGGAATCATGGACATTTGAATTGCTTTTTATGTAACTTACTTTTGCTTTAACGACTGTTTTAGTGAGCTTTTTTTGCTCTTGTGACCAAAAATCCTGACAAACATAATTTTAGAGGAGGAAAATTTTATTCAAGTTTCCTGGTTTTAGAGATCTCATTCCATAGATGGCCAACTCCATTGCTCTAGACCCAAAGTGAAGCAGAACATCTTGGTGGTGGACAGGTGTGGAGGAGAAAAGCAGCTCAGGAAATTGCAACAGGAAGCAGAGAGAAAGAGAGAGTGAGGGAGGGAAAGAGAGAAAGAGAAAAAGAGAGACTGTGCAGACAAGAGACAAACTATATATCCCAAAGGCATGCACCCAGTGACCTACCTCTTCCATCCACACGTTACCTACATAAAATTAGGTACATTAATTCCACCCAGTTAATCCCTATCAGAGAATTAATGCACTGATTAAGTTAGTAGAGGATAGGAAAGGTAGCAGAATACAATAGTTACTAATATGGCATTATGTAAAAATGTGGATGTGTAACCGATGTGATTCTGCAATCTGTATTTGGGGTAAAAATGGGAGTTCATAACCCACTTCAATCTAATGTATGAAATATGATATGTCAAGAGCTTTGTAATGTTTTGAACAACCAATAAATTAAAAAATTAAAAAAAAAATTTAAAAAAAGAATCTCATAGTTCAATCATTTCACCTCTAAACTTTCTTGCATTTTCTCACACATGAGTTTTGGGGGCACACATGATCAAAACCATAACAAAGACCCTCTGGGGACTTATCACATACATATTACTTCCATTTGATGATGGATCACTGCTGTGCACGTCCAAATTTATGTCTTGGTGGTAAAGAAAACACCCAATTCATGATGGGCAACTCGGATTGCCTGGTACCTTGGTGACCCATGGTCAAGCATTCAGCTTCCATCAAGGCACAGTAGCTGACCAAGAGCTATTTCTCAAAGGGAGAATAGTTTGCAGATGGGAGCAGGACCTTGTTTCAAAATCCAAGGTCCTCCTTTGTGATTCACCTTTGGGGCCTGTGAAAGACTCCAGACAGCATCTCTATTTGCCACTGTCACCACAAGTACTATTGTATCATATGGGCCAAATGGCAGTGCAGCCTACACACAAGCCTGGACCTGTTGCAGAGTCTTCTCCTGTTCTGGGTCTCCATCAAAACTAGTGTCTTTTAGTATCACTTGATAGATGAACCAGAGCAACATACCCAAACAAGGAATGCACTACCTCCAAAATACAAATAGGCCCCTAGGCATTTTGCTTCTTTATTGGTCACAGGGGGGCCAGATGGAACAACTTAACTTTCACCTTAGAAGGTATTCTCAGTATCTCCCCAACAATGGAATTTTACTGAGGTAGAAGTCTTGTGAATTTTAGTTGAATTTATTTCCCATTCCCTGACACACAAAAGCTTCACAAACAAGTCCAGAGTGGATGATATCTATCACTCCTTTGGTTCCGTTAACATAATGTCATCAATGTAATGGACTGGCATGATATCTTGTGGAAGAGAAGGCAATCAAGATCTATGCAAATTAAGTCATGACACGACACGGGGTTAGAGAGTGGATATACTGCTGAGGTAGGACAGTAAAGGTGAATTTCTTACCTTGACACCTGAAATAAAACTGCTTCCAGTGGGCCTTATGAAAATATATGGAGAAAAAGGCATTTTCCAGATGAATAGTTACATACTAAATACCAGGAGATCTACTAATCTGCTCAAAAAACTACATCTGGTATGGCATCTACAATTGAAGACAACAGCTGATTAAGCTTATGATAATCAACTCTCATTTTCCAAGACCCATCAATCTGCTGCACAGGCCAAACAGAATATTTACATGGGAATGTGATGGGAACCACTACCCGTACATCTTTCAAGTCCTTTTTTTTTAAATTTTTAATTTGTTTTTTAATCTTTCAAGTCCTTGATGGTGGCATTTTGATTTCCTCAGGGATGTGATATTGTTTTGGACTTACTAATTTCCCAGGTAGAAGCAGCTCTAATGACTTCCTTTCATACCATAATAGCTCTCACTCCACAGGTAGGAACCAATGTAGGGGTTCTGCCAAGTGCTAGGTATATCTGTCTCAATTGTGCATTCTGAAATTGGAAAAATAACCGCAAGATGTTTTAGAGGTGCAATGGATCTACTTTGAGTCAGCCATTAGCTAAAATCACATTGATCACCTGGCCTCCATAAGCCCCTACTTTGACAGGAGGGCCACAATGACAGTTTGGATCTCTTGGAATCAATACCAGTTTAGAGCCAGTGTCTATTAGTTTAGTCTGATTATTTCATTTTCCCTAAAGGTAAAAGGCTTATGTCGCTTTGGGAAGGGATGGGAGAAAGATCAGCAGTAAAACATCTGGTATTTTACCTGGGTCCATCCTCAAGGGGATCTTGTCTCCACTTCATTCAAGGAGTTCTGATATGCAAACTGGCTCAGTTTTGGAAATTGTGTGAGGAGACATGATTCCCTGCTGTTATGATTCAAGGCAGACTTTCATACATTTGGCCTGGAATTTTCTGCTTATATAAATAGAGTAAGAATTTGGTGGGTTTCCTGTTTGTTTTGCTTCCAGGAACACCATGATTTATTAACCAACACCATAGATCTACATGAGTCAAACATTTGGTTCATGGCTTCTCCTTTATTGCCCATTATGGTAAATACAATCACCTTTTCTTTGGAGGTTGAGTGCCACCACTTGGCCCCTGCCATCCTAGGATCCAATTAGACTTATTGCATTTAAGTTTTCCAATTGAGAGACAGTGGTTCCCACTATAAGTTCCAACATCAGAGAAGAGCAAGGAGAGAGCTCTTCCAGAATGCTTGGTGTCCCCCTCACAAAAGTTTCTCTTTCTTCAAGTATTGGCACAGCGAAGAATATGGGAGTCCAGTGTCTCCAGCTTCATCAGGGTCCTCCCACGTGTCTCCATCCCAATTTAGAGGATTCCATTCCTTTCCAAGCGCTGCCTCACTTTAACTGCAGACACCCTTCAAGACTTGAAACATTCATTGTAATTAAGCCAAGTTCAGGATGAAGGTTTCTGTTTGTTTTTTGGTAACCTTGGCCCCATGACTTTAAGAGAGAAGAATCATCTTCAAAGCATACTGAAAAGCATTTAGATTGGTTGCGTGCATCTGGAGCTGAGAAATTCAATATGTGAGCTCAAACTTCTCCTTTGTTACTTTGTCCAGTGAAGCCAGGAGCAAGCAGCCAACATCATATTTCATAGTTTTCCATAAACATTCAAAAAGTGTAGAGCCACTAAACTCCTTACCTCTCAAGTGGCGAATTAGGAGCCTGAAGTGTGTTCACTTCACATATCTCTTTAAACAGTTCAATCCATGGATTATCAATTTTCTCATTGCTACCATCAGGAGAGTTTTTAGCAACTTTGGGCCTGACCAATTTAGAGAGCCAACCCCAGAGACCACAAAACCAACTAAGGAAATTCATCCTTACAATTCTGTTTCTCTAGAACGATGCCTGATACCAAAATCTGTATTAGTCAGGATTCTCTAGAGGAACAGAACCAGCAGGATATGTATATTTATGATTATAAAAGGGAATTTATGAAATTGGCTTACAAATTCAGAAGCTGGACAGTCCTACAATGGCCATCTACATGCCAGAGACCTGGTAGAATCAGCAACTGCTTAGTTCAAGAAGCTGAAGTCTCAGAACAAAAGGGACCAATGAGTCCCAGTCCAAGACTGAAGGCCTAGAAACTCCCTGGAGAATCAATAGTGACAATCCACTTGAGAAGAGAGTGAAAGAAGTGGGGCCCAATGTCCATGGGTTATGTCAGTAGCAATAGACGCACCCACTCAACAAGAATTGAATTTACATCTGCCTTGGTTTCCTCCTTCTTTGTTTCATCTGGGTTCCCAGTATTAGACAGTGCCCTTCACACTCAGGGTGGGTCTCTCCTCAGTTTTCTGTTCCGTCTCCCTGGAAACATTCTCATAGATACATCCATAAGTCTCTTAATCCTAGGCAACTCAATTCAATCAAGTTGATAGCAGATTAACCATCATATACTACAGGACACCATTTCAACATTTTTGAAATTACAAAATGGCAGGGGCCAATTATTTGTCAAGGCTTACAGAAGGGGTAGGATAAGGAGGAAGTGAATGTGACTATAAAAGGGCAACAAGAGGAATCCAGGCCATGATGTCAATATCTGCTATGTTGATTGCATCATTTTCAGTATTCTGGTTATGATATTCTGGATATGATATTATGATAATACTCAGTTTTGCAATATGTTACCATTAGAGGAAACTGAGTAAAGGTACATGAGATTTTTTTATTATTTCTTATAGCAATATAAAAATTGACAATTGTATTAAAATTGAAAGTTAACATTGCATTTTTTTAAAGAGAGAGAGAGAGAGAGAATTTTTTAATATTTATTTTTTAGTTTTCGGTGGACACATCATCTTTGTATGTGGTGCTGAGGATCGAACCCGGGCCGCACGCATGCCAGGCGGGCGCACTACCGCTTGAGCCACATCCCCAGCCCAACATTGCATTTTTTTTAAAGGAAGACATATAGCATTGAATTCAGAAGACCTATGATCTTCTCTACTATCTCATCAGAAGCTACAGGACCTTGGATAAGTCATTTCAATGTTTAAAACCCAAGTTTTCTAATTTTTAAAATGTGCAGATTAGATATATTGGCTCCTGAAATCAAGTTCATATTATATCATTATTTTATGGTTTTTTATTTCCTAGAAAATAGTATCTCCATAAAATACATCTTTATCTATTCCACTGAAATAGAGTGCATGGAGTTTATTTTGAATCTAGAAAAGTAGTCAAATTCAAGTGTGGAGATCTTGCACTTGATCAAGATCAATGTTTTATCATTAACAGACAGATCTCTAAAATGTTTCCACCACCCAGACCATGAAAACATTTCTGTAAAATGTTAGAGATGAGGATTTAAGATTAAATTATAACTTTCTCAGCCTATAAAAGTGCCAAAGAAATATTTTCTTTCTGGCTATTTTTGATGTTTTCAGAAAGACAAACTTTTCCCAAGTCCATTTCACTGAGAGGGGAATAACCCACATGTGTGGCAGGTCCTTTAATTCACTTTAGCTCCTGCAATGTTAGGTTTGGCATAGTTGTTAGGACTAACATGTTTCCATGACATTTGGGGCACGTTTCTTCTGGTACTTCTGTCTTTCACCAGCTGATGGGCTCCAAGACAGACTGGATATGAATCGGTTGCTCTTTCTGGAAGCTAGACTATAATATATTACATTTACAAAATGGTTTCTTAAAAGTCATTTTCTCTATTAAAAATCTACAAGGTCTTGAAGTACATTTAAAGAAGCAAAATTGTTACTTAAATACCACACGATCTTTAAATTCACAGTTAAACTATTCTTCTGAGTTCAAATTACATAGATAGAGATCTATTCACAAAACAGTAGACATATATATATCACACATCTTGTGATATATATGCATAAAGACATAAATGAGGGTTTGGAAGTGGCTACTCTTAAGAATCTAAACAAAGCCATCTTATATGTTTGGTGCTGAGAAAAAAGGAAATCCACATGTAGTAGAATGAAATTGAACCCCTGTCTCTCACTCTGCACAAAACTCAACTCAAAATGGATCAAGGATCTAGGAATTAAACCAAAGACCCTGCACCTACCAGAAGAAAATGTAGTCCCAACTCGCCATCATGCTGGCTTAAGAACCAACTTCCTCAATAAGATTCCTAAAGCACAAGAAGTAAAATCAAGAATTAATTAATTGGATGGTATCAAACTAAAAAGCTTCTTCACTGCAAAGTAAACAATCAAGAATGTGAACAGAGACCTAAAGAATGAGAGAAAATCTTTACCACCTGAACCTCAGATAGAACATTAATCTCAAGGATATAAGAAGAACTCAAAAAACTTAAAACCAAAAACCAAATAACCTAATCAATAAATGAGCAAAGGAACTGATCAGACACTTCACAAAAGAAGAAATAACAATGGTCAAAAAATATGTGAAAAAATGTTCAACATCTCTATCAATTAGAGAAATGCATTAAAACTACACTGAGATTCCATATCAACTCTAGTCAGAATGGCAATAATCAAGAATACTAGTAACGGGGCTGGGGATGTGGCTCAAGCAGTAGCACGCTCGCCTGGCATGCTTTCGGCCCGGGTTCGATCCTCAGGACCACATACCAACAAAGATGTTGTGTCCACCGAGAACTAAAAAATAAATATTAAAAATTCTTTCTTTCTCTCTCTCTCTCTCTCTCTCTCTCTCTCTCTCTCTCTCTCTCTCTCTCTCTCTCTCTCTCTTAAAAAAAAAAGAATACTAGTAACAATAAATGTTGGTGAGGATGTGGGGAGAAAGGTTCACTTATACATTGCTTATGGGACTGTAAATTTGGGCAACCACTATGGAAAGTAGTACGGAGATTCTTTAGAAAACTTGAAATGGAACTACCATTTGATCCAGTTTTCCCACTCCTGTTCTATACACAAAGGACTAAAAATCAGCATACTACTGTAATGCAGCCACATCAAATAACAGCTTGATTCACATAGTCAAGCTATGGAACCAACCTAGGTATCCTTCAACAGATGAATGGATAAAGAAAATGTGCTATATATATACACAGTGGAATATCATTTGGCCATAAAGAAGAATGAAATGATGGCATTTGCTGGTAAATAGATGGAACTGAAGAATATCATGTTAAGTGAAATAAGCCAATCCCAAAAAAAACAAAGGACAAATATTCTCTCTGATATGTGGATGCTAACCCACAACAAGAGAGTATGATAGGGGAAAAATAAAAGGAAGAGAAGGGACGGGAGAGGGGAATAGGAAGGACAGTTGAATTAATCAGACATAACTTTCCTATCTTTGTATTTGAATACATGAGCAGGGTAACTCCTCTGCATCATGTACAACCACAAGAATTGGATCCTAGTTAGAATAAGTTATACTCCGTGTATATATAATGTGCCCAAATGCATTCTACTGTCATGTACACCTAAAAAGAACAAATAAGATTAAAAAAATTTAAAAACTGTAAAAACTGAGCCTATAAGCTGTCTTAAAAATAGTTAAGAGGTTGGAGGACAGTATGAAGATTTGTAAAAGTTGTCACACTTGAGTTCTCCTTGAAAGTGGAAAGAACATGCAGAGTTAGAGCTGATTTACATCCTCTGTGACATTTATTCATTACAAATTTTCATTGGCGTCTTCCATTAGCCACATACAGGCTAGATGCTAAGAAGAGATAGAGCCAAACAGACAATGACCTTAACCACGAGTGCTGAGTTCTATGCAGAAGTAAGTACTAAAAGCTATAGGGGGACAAAACAAATTATCTAACTCATCCAAGTTGAGTTTTCCCATGCACCGTATTCCTTTTAAAGCTGAATCGTTTGTGAATGCGGACATTCACTTCCTTACATAGGTCCAAAGGTTTCCAGTTGCTGGGTTATTGGCATACCAAGAAATCTTCTGTAAATAGCAGATAACTCAAAACCAGACGGTCTGGTGCCAAGAATCTCAATTCATCTAGATTGTTCATGCAACCTTCACTATGCAAGACAGAGTGGGGGTGAGAACGTGTGCACCACAAAAGGAATGAGGTGTAACAAGGCCCAGAAGAAATCTAGCCCCACAGGTCTTTCTCTGGGATGTTCATCCATATAATATCACATATCTACCTAGTGACTCTGCCCTGTGAGTTCCTCCTTCAGTCCCCAATAAAGCAGGCCAGTGGTTTTATAGAAATGTTTCCGCACCATGTTACAAGACAAGTGAAAACCTAACTACACTCCTTTGCAAAACAGGCTTCCTGGGTGACATACAAATGGAAATCATAAGAAAGTATGTCAAGTCTCTTTCTCTGAACTTATATAACACAAGAGGGCAGGTTCATTGCAGGAAAATTGAGTATTCTCAAGGATAAAAGTGACCTTAGGTACCCCATGTGAACCCAACTTTCCCCATTCTGTCTGCTGGACTGTGCTACTGTCTGGTTTGTCTGATTTGATTATGAGGACTCTAGGCAAGAACATTCTCTAATTCTATGTTCTCTACAGCACCTAGCCCATTGTTGGCACCACCCAATGCCAAACAACACTCAATCTCTGGTAACTAATAATAGCATTGCCTTCTCAACTCAATGTGATGAGGTTTCCGTCTTCTTCATGCCAGTGTTCATTCTGATTTTGTATTTCATTTTTGTGTCTGGAGAGCAAGCTTCATATGTTACTGAATCACCTCCGGGCTGATCTTCTTTTCAGGAAATGTAGGCATGAGGTTGAGTGTTTTTCAACCGCGAGTTTTGGGAACACACGCTCCTGAAATATGCTGGGCTACACGAAGGGGAAATGTTTCCCAAAGCATCACTTTTTTTCAGAAGTCATGGGGATCTCTGTGAGCCAAGGAGGCAGACTGGTTAGCAGATGTGACCATAAAACCAGCAGGTCCCTTCAATGCAAATATTTCACTTTAGTTTCTCTGTTACTAAGGAAAATAGATTTTTTTTCTTTTATGCTCTATTCAGAATTCTTTTTGTTATATTCCCTTAATTGTACTTATTTGCTATGGTACTGAATTAAAAATTAAATTTCTCTTCTTGTTTTATGAGCCACTGTGTTCATTTTTGTAGTTATCAATCAGATATTTTATATGAAATGTCATCACACACACATACACACACACACACACACACACACACACACATGGATTTTTCTTTGCAACCACAGGTAGAAAATATCTTCATAAAGAGAAGACTCTTTGAATTACATGCTGTCATTTATTGTTTTTCTTACATTTAGCATGCCTTGTAATTTTCTTTTGAAAGTTAGACATGATGTATTAGATAATAGAACTTAGGTCAACAGGTCTTTTGCGTGAGGTTTTATGCTATCTGACAAGGTTATGGGGTGTGTCTAATGGTTTGGGTAGCTGCATCTACCTGTGTGCCAGAGTTTTCAAATGCTTCTGTGACCCTTGTTTTTGTCTCCTCTGTTATTTTGAGGCTTCCCTAATAATCCCTGAGAGAGTCTGTGCCTTTTATTTCTCACAATTGTAAACCTCTACCATTACGCTGGAGTCTGTTGATGTGTTGGGAAGGGTATGTGGAGGGGGAAAGTGTTCTATAATCCAATCATTTAGTGTTTGATCTTTTCATGGGCTGATGTCCATGGTCTGTGGCCTTAACAAGTATTTCTGAGTTTTATTCCCAACTTAGTGACATCAGACATCAAGAAAAAAATAAGGGCTGAATAGGTGCCCTTTCTCCCTGGTGACGTAAGGCACTGGTAAAAGTCTTTGGCCCTGGAGAGTGGGTCTTTAATATGCTGAGAGCTCTCAGTGAGTTACATTTCCCCTCCTGGAGCCAAAGCCACAAGGGAACTTTTCCTGGCCCTTTACCATGAGAATATGATGGGGTTCCTGAAGGTAGCCCCACCAAGTTGTGAAGGTCCCCCAGCATTTATTCCCCAGGAGTTTCTCATTCTCATGTTAGTCCACACTCAGCATTCACAATTCATCACAATTACCTTATAAGTGTTGTTGTAAATTATGGCCTCAGGAGATTTTCCACTGCAGATCTTAGCACTGATTCTGAATTTGCTGTTTAGGAGATGGCAATAAGACCTTTGCCCTCAGCTTTCTCTTGGATCCATGAATAGTCATTAACTTTCAGTATGTGTAGCTTTTATAAGGATAACAACTTCCAAGTTCTTTCATATTGGAACTGAACAATTACATGATTTTTATAGACAAAAATAAATTTGATAAGGAGGTTGAATGAAATATTGCAACAAATAATTGGGCTAAATATTATTTTATAACTAGATAAGCTTGAATCAAAGCTTATTTCTAGTGACAAACTTAAGAAAATAGGAATGACTGAAATAGATAGCAGAATCTACCTAGTGTGGCTTTCACTGGTCAAACTTGGGACAATTTGTGCATTGTGACAAAAAAAGAATGGGATAAATTATGAAATTATAATATATTAAATAAGAAAATAACCTATTTGTTCATAATGATCCCCAAAAATAATAATTTCAAGGGTTGTGGAAAGAAAGAATGAGAAACTCTTTGAAAAACAAAAACACAAAAAAAAACCTAATGTGAAGGAAATGATAAAACTGGAAAGACATCAGTTGATAACATCATAGTAATGATAAATTCAAACACTATGAATTAGTGGATACCAAAACCACAGGATTAGGATCACTGGAGAACAAGGTCAGAGTATCAGCCCACAGAAGGAAGAACTCCCACAGACACACTCTAACCAAATGATCAAGGTTAATTTATATGCCAATATCAATTACTTCCTGATAGGATGCAGAATCGCATACTAGTCCTGCCAAAAAATGTTTTGCCTGAATCTTATTATGAAAAAGTACTCATCCCAGGGATAGTGTGTAGCTAAAAATTTTAATGTCAAGAAAGGAAAAATATGGGCTGCGGATGTGGATCAAGCGGTAACGTGCTCGCCTGGCATGCACAGGGTGCTGGGTTCGATCCTCAGCACCACATAAAAATAAAATAAAGATGTTGTGTCCACCTAAAAAACTAAAAAATAAATATTAAAAAATTCTCTCTCTCTCTCTCTCTCTCTCTAAGAAAGGAAAAATAGCTGAAAACTACTTTAAAAGTAGAATAAAGGGATTTGAAAACCAGATGCAATGCAGTATCTTCATTGGATCCTGAAAAAAAGGGGCACAAATAAGGGATTTCATTGGGGTACTTTGGAAATTTGAATATGTACTATGTTTAGATAATGGCATTATATCACTGTTAAATTTCTTAATGATAATAACATTGAGGTGGAACAATGTCCTCATTTTAGAAGAGAAATGTTACAGCATTTTGCAATTAGTGGCTTGAGGTCTGCTATTAACTATCAAACAGCAGAATGTTAACAATTAATGAATCTAATTGAAGGCTCCTTATTGCAACTTTACTACCGGCTTGATGTTTCCAAAATAAGAAAATGAGAAAGTAAATAAAATTAATGAGAGTACGAAAAGTCTCTATAAAATCAAGTTGTTAAAGCAAATAATAATAATGGGTGCTAGGCATTATTACAGAGACAAAGTTAATCTTGGGGCTGGGGTTGTGGCTCAGTGGTAGAGCATTTACCTAGCACATGTGACGCACTGGGTTTGATCCTCAGCACCACATAAAAATAAATACATAAAATAAAGGTATTGTGTCTGTCTAAAATATTTTTTTAAAAAGTTAACCTTGCCTTTCATCAACTAATAAATAAATGGAAGAATCTTTTAACCCAGTATATGTGATTACTTTTTATTTTTTTTTTTGCAAATCATACATCATTTATAGTAAAACAATCAGCCAACTATGCAGAAACTGAAAGAATACAGTAGAGAATCCCAAAACTCTTACAAAAGACATAGAAATTTACAAGGGCTTTGGCATAGCTGTAGGAAATTAAAAGTAATGCTTTGAATTCAATAAATTCATCTATATATTATTCATTGCTGCATAAATATGAAAATGCCAGCAAAAAGATCAACATCAAATATAAATAATTGCAACAAAATACCCTCCTACCTTAATTCAGAGCTCTGCAAAAAAAAAAAAAAATGCTAGCATTTCTCTGTACTGGTTAATTTGACAACATGTGAAATAATGAGAACATGCACTTAGTTTTGGCTCTGAAGCTTTTGCTAAATAGGGCACTTTTAAAGACGCCTCCTCTCCTGCAAGTGATGGTAAAGTGATTAAAACTATGGCAAAATCCAACATAAAGGTCAGATTGAGTATTGCCAACTGCTAGAGACTTTCGTAAAGTGTGCCTGAGTAATGTTTTTATCCTTCCACATCACCTCCTCTGCTGCGGGAATGTGCCAAGGCCCCAGGGAAAGGTTAGTCACTGTGTTCATAGACAAGGTGTGAGGGGAATAAGGGGCTAAGGGAATTAACCATCTTATCGATCTGGAATGAAAATTCTTCTGTGTTGAGAGATGTTTTAGAAGTAGCTTTATTCCAATTAGTGTCAGTTATAAACTACCTCAGTGCAGAGGATTTCAGGAACTATTGATAAAAAACCTTACTTAATAAGCAGCGAGTGTCACCATCAGTGCTGTGTTAGACATCCTTACAGGATAACACAATTAATTCACCTGAAACTGAAGTCTTGCCTTCTTCCTTGCCAACCCTAAGAAAGATTCTGATTTTAAAGGTTTGTTTGTGTCAGCTGGAGAAAGGACAATGGATTTCTTTTTTTTTTTTTTTTAATTTTTTTTTTTAATTGGGAAGAGAAGCTCTCTGCTTCAATATCCTTGGATCTTCATGTACTTCTTTTTTTCTTTTTTTTTTTTTTTCTTTATTTTGTGGTGCTGGGGATTGAACCCAGGGCCTTGTGCCTGCAAGGCAAGCACTCTACCAACTGAGCTATCCCCCCAGCCCAGGACAATGGATTTCAAAGGGAAGTGGGGCTCACAGAATAGAACAGAGCAGAGCTGAAGATGGGCCCTACATGCTCTTTGATGCTGGGAATTGGGAATTAAAGGGGACTAAGAAGCACAAAAGTTAGTCGAAGAGAAGTCATTCTTTTGCCTCTTTCAGACTTATATTCTCCTTTTTGAACAATAGTGGGATATTTACATCTTAGAATCTGTAGAAGAGAAGGACCTGAAACTGGCTGCAGGAAGCCCAAAAATCCTAGGAGTTTTTCTTCAATTCCTACTGCAGCTTCTCTGGGCTAAGTACAGGGGACCAAACAGCCTCCAGTTTGAGACATTTTTGATGCTAGTTTCTATGCTTTAAGACCCTGGAATAAAATGTAGATTTGTAGAGTTAAGTGCCAGTTTCACAGTTATTTTTTGTTTGACCTTGAAGTCATTTAAGCTCTCAGTTTCAGTATCTTCTTTTTAAAAACTGTTTAGTAGCAGATGATATTAGTTGCCTCTTAGGAGGATTAAATGAGATCTTGTCTTCAGGGTTTATCACCATGTCTGACAATGGTCAGAACCCAGGACATGAGGCTGGCCACAGGGTCAGCCCCTGAGGAAGGGCAGAGAGCCTTTCTTTTGGATCTCTTCATGGAGCAAAAATGAAGGCTGTGATGTTCAGTCTATTCCATGTTAACATAGCACACCATGAACCACAGATCTAGAAAAAGCTCTAAAGTAGACAATGCTTGTCTTCAGTATGGAGCTTTCCTGCTCCTTCCCAAATTAGCTTTTTTACCCACACAGTCTTTATAAGTTCTGGGGTTTTGTGTCGTATGTCCCAGACAACCCTATCTCGGTCTTCTCTTCTGACAAACCTATATTCTATTTTCCTAGATTCCCTTTGAAGATACCAAATACCTCTCCAGCACAGTCCTCTGAACTAAGTTAAGTTCTCTTTCCTTATTCTGTCACATGATTTTTTCAGTAACAAGGGATCACAGCCTTTGTGGCCAGAAAATGCATGGTTATTTTTTCTGTCTTGGGATTTTACTGTTTTAGGTATTTTTCAAAATAACTCGGAAATATTTTCATGATTTGAAATAAAATATCAATCTTTAAACATCAGGCATACTCTTTGAGTGATATTATCAAAGCTATTCTAGCTTTTTCTAATTTAAAAAAAATGCAAAGAAAAATACAGTAATCTTAGATTTAAAATGGAAAAAATGTGAGCTGTGGCTCAATATAAATTTCAGATTCATCGTTTCAAATCTCCACTATCAATCCATTCTAATTATAAATGGTGGCATGAGAGTTAACTATATACTTATTCTCTTTAGTCCTTAGAATTAGAAAGAAGAAGAAATCCTTGCACAAGCAGTCTGTTAGTTCTTGTCAAGAAATATGGTTCCTTTATAGCTTTCTGAGAATATGTTTCAGTCATACATATCTGGGCACACAGTTTGGAAAATTCAAATTAAATTTCCCAGTATTTAGTTCATTATAGAGTCCATGCTAACTGCCTCAGGGAAATTGACTGTTCAAAACCTTATCATGATTGTCACATTCTTAAGCTCTGAGTTTCCCCTCACTAAAATCCATTAGTTCTCTAAAAGTATAGGTTTTATAATTAGTGAGATCACAGCATTTCTTTTATAAAGAGCTTCTTGTCATCTTGGGACAATTTTAAGAGATATTTGGAAAACTTATTATCTTTTCCTCACCAAGTTTAAATTTGTCAACCATTTTAATGACTATTTCTGATACACTTATGTTAAACCTTAGGGAAAAGTCAGCCCATAATAGTATCCTCACCTTATTCTACCCCCAAGTTTTCCAGGTACTTCATTCCCAAGAGATTATTTAACCTCAAACCTGATGCTGTCTTTTGTTATCCATAATTCGACTTTACTCTGTTGGGTGCCAAAATTACAAACAAGCAATTGTC
Organism: Urocitellus parryii; assembly: GCF_045843805.1. Classification (NCBI taxonomy): domain Eukaryota; kingdom Metazoa; phylum Chordata; class Mammalia; order Rodentia; family Sciuridae; genus Urocitellus; species Urocitellus parryii. The sequence goes on from NC_135532.1 coordinate 148,436,668, forward strand.
TCTTACTACATCCCCCTGCCCCCAAAATAATGATGAAAATAATGCACACACTTTTAGATTTTCTTTTTACAATTTCTGAATAAAGAACTCAAATTCAAGTTTGGGTGTTTGTTTAATGATTTACTAAAGCTCTCCCAAGGGGTATTTGCTATGGATATGTCACTGGAAGTGCAAGGATACCTCCACAATCGAGATGGTATATAAGTTCTCTAGATCTTAGAAGGGCATTGGTCTCCTCATTTATTTGGAAATTCCTCTGAAGACTGTGTGTTAATGCAAAGAAAAGAAACTAAAGTGAAGCCCCCCTTTTTTTTTCTATCTCTGTCTATATACAGACTCAAAGTTTTCAAAGCAAGATGTCACACTAGAAAGGAAATAAATGCAGGAAACTTTCCTCTTGGCACTAGTTTTCAGAGGCAAAGACTAAATGAGTAGAAGCAAAGGTAGAAAGAGCATGCCAAATATTTTTCACATTTGTTGGAAAATCTAAATTAAAAGATGGTCACATTGTGAACTTTGCTATATTGGGATTCTGGGAGAAATCTGCATGGAGAACATTCCTTCAGCTGGCACCCCTGGGAGAGGGCTCCCTTAAATTCTTCACAGCTGGACTCTGGACATAAGCAGCTGCTCTGTTTGCCAAGGACATGAAGCGAGAGGGAACTACCAAGCTGATTTCTGAGGAAGCTGCTTCCCAACCCAAATATGAAAATTATAGCCAAGACCCTGATTGTCACTTTTTCCCTGCAATTTTGAAGCAGTAATCATATTTCTCTGAAGGCAGATGTTCACAAAATTATTGCCAACCACATTTTACTCAACCTTTAGTCACTAATTTACTTAAACATTTTACACTATGGATATTTCAGTTAAAATTCTGTTGATGCTACACACACACACACACACACTCACACACACACACACATACACACACACACCAAATTTCAGTAGCACTAACTAAGTACACTGATTAATTTCCAAACCTTGATCCTTTAGGAGGTGAATGACGCTTTCTTTAATTATTATTTCAGAATGAAGATCAAAACGCATTAATTTCAGGGGACCCTTTTCTCTCTAATGAGCATTTGTATCATCTCTAAATTTGCAATTTGCCTTTGCTATCTCCAACTTCCTTTAATTACAGTCCATAAGAATACATGCATGGTTATTAGATACATCCTATGACTTTATTACTTTCTAAATTCCTTAAGACTAGTGAACATGTTCCTTATTGTAGCCATAAGCCATAGATACAAGGAATATTTACATATTTTATAAATAATTTACCTTGTAGTCCATTAGCAGTTGAACAGTCATCTGTAAGAAAGACACATCACTTTTTTTCTTAATGAATTATGAAAGATTATAATTATTTTCAAACAAAAAGTTATGTTTAATTATTAAGAAGTCTAGTATTTGTAATATAAAGATTACACTTACTAATGACAACAGCTCAAACTTCTTATAAGAATAATATAAGAATAATTAACTTAAGAATATATAAGAATTTCAAGAATTAGTTGTTTTCTCGCTGTTATTTTCATGTCTATAGGCCACTTTTGGTTTTAATGTCTGATCACTCTTTTTCTTAAGTCTCATAATCTGTGTTGGCTACTTCACTATGTAATGTCCTACAAGGATATCCAAGTATCACCTGCCAACTTCACAGAAAGTCTTGAGAGAGAGAATGAATACTGAGGATTCCTATAATATAAATCTTAATTAGTGATTAAAGATAGAATAAAAATATAACTTTCACACCTTGTTATGTTTGGGGATTTTAAAATAGGTAAAAGTAAAGAGAAATTGAAATTTGCTAATCTACATGAATAACATTGAGCATTCTAAAATTTATCAACCTCAAGAGCTATCATTCTGACACCTTCTCAGCAGAATTAAACTACAAACTTGATTTTTTTAAAAAAGAAATATTAGCTAAGTAGGTCAGACTGCTGAGAGCCTTGGCTCTGAATTTATTTCTGACTGGGCAAGCATTCTCTACCATGGAAGAATGAAAATGGCATAATAAATCTACCTTGTTGCTTATAAAGAAGTGATTTAATGAGAAACTTGAAATATTTTTCTGATAATATCAAACAGTTCCTTGAACTTAAGTCCTATGATTCTTCTCTCTTTCTCTCTTTCTCCTTTCCTTTTTCTATCTTTCCCACTTTCACCTTAACATATACATACACATTTTTGTGTTATGGAGAAAGATGCTCATTCTTCAAATAGCCTGGATCTGTTTAGAGTTTCATTAGTTCATTATTCTCTGGGTTGTTTTTTTTTTAACTTGGAAAAAAAAGAAAGCCAAGTTAAACCTTATGAATTTAAAGGTATACTTTTTTGTTTTCTTAATGGATCTTGATACATAATCTCCATCTATATAGTCCATCAGAATCCTTAACTCACTCTCTTCTTGCCTATATGAAATTCCCAAACTTGAAACTTCAGAAATGCATATCTTCCATGCAGTTAGTTCCTCCAAATTTCACTTTGATGCTATAATTTGATGCCATTGTCTTCTTTCCACTTCAGATACCCATTATTTTCCCAACAAATAGATCATTTCATTTCCAGTCTCCTTCCTTCCAAAATATCTTTCATACTGCTGCAAGTTTTGTTCCTAAAGTAAAATTCCAATCAAATTCTTTTGTTCAAAAGTGTTCAGTAATTTCCCTAAGCATGCAGAATAACTTTTTCACATTCTTTACTTTTAAATTTTGTTATTTTTTTAGTTGAATATGAACACATTACCTTTGTTTTACTAATTTATTTATTTTATGTGATGCTGAACCCAGTGCCTCACATGTGCAAGGCAAGCACTCTACCACTGAGCCACAACCCCAGCCCCAGCTTTTTGACATTCTTAACATTAAATTAAGGGCTAGTTCATAATTAACTTTGACTTATCTCTGGTTTAAAATGAAGTCTATTTAAAACAATCATCTGTAATATGATTAAGAATACAAAATTTAAGTTTTTAAATTTTTATTTCTTTTAAATTATTTTTAATTTGTTCTAATTAATTATACATGACAATAGAATACATTTTGACACATTGTACACAAATGGAGCACAACTTCTCCTTCCTTTGGCTGTACATAGTGGAGTACCTGTAGTGTAATCATAAAATTTAAGTTTTTAAAGTGTTTGGTTTAAACTCCAATTTCAACATTTTCTAGCTAAATGACTTTGGAAATAGTTTTTAATCTTTCTCAGGCTCAGTTTATTTATATATAAAATTTTTAAAAATGCCTATCTTATATATTTGTTGTGAGAATTAAATAAGATAAACTATATGAATATACAAAATGATCACCCAGTATATAATAACTATTATTTTTAACTTTGCAGCTTTATCTACTATTACTCTTACCACTACCTCTAGGCAACTATACCTCAGGTACCAAAGGTTTAATTATATAAGCCAAACCGGTAAAGAACTAGTTGCTACCTGAATCCTATTTTAAAGAGTCTAAGGCCAATTAAGTTCAGCAAGAAAGAATGTTGAGCTTCATTACCACTTCTACTATTGGGTACTGGAAAGAGTATTAGCTGCATTGCGATTACTTGGTATGTTATTGTCAGCTTGGAAGAGGTACTTACTATCCCTTGTAACTCCTACCTCTTTGCTTTCTCTACCTAGAATATTGGATTGTTCTCAGTTCTCCTTTTATCTGTTAAAGCTCACCCACAATTTAAAACTCAAATCAAACAAATCCCTTGGGATTAACCTGGACTTCCTGTGTACTACCAACTGCACTTTTTGTCTATTGTATTCTTATAGTGGTCTGAGTTAAAAAATAATTCACTTCCTAATTCTCAGGTTTCTTGAAGGTGAAAGGACTTCCAATTCACCTTTGCTTGTTTTTGCTCTTTAGCATCTAAAACAGTACTTCCAATAGACCAATAGCAACAATAACCAACACTCATGGAGCCCTAACCCTGTGCCAGGACTTGACAGCACTCCTAATATATATTAACATTTATACTCACAACAACTCTATGTAGATACAGCATCTCTGTTTGCAGAGGAGGGAATGAGGCCTAGAAGGTAAGAAAATTTGCCTAAGCCACAACAGTAATTATAGTAGTAATCTGTTTTAACCACTACGCTATACATCTTCCTAAAGGATGTGCTTATTGAATTGAACCAATTCAAATAATATTTTAACCAAATATTTTTTATTTGAACCATTGAAAATACATTTTTATGTTACTTCATTTGAAAGTTCAATTTATAAACAAAATGAATGGCTGGTCACATTTGAAATGTCTACTGTACCGAAATGCCATCTTGCATATACAAAGAAAAATTGAGTGCCAACAATGTGATAACAGCCTGTATTTGCTGAAATTCAATATCATCTACATTGCATGTGTTTCATTTTGAGTTATTAATAGATTTTATAGTGTTCTGTTTTGTGTTGATTTTCCCCTTAAAATGTACCAATTTTTTTTCTCGCAAATTTCTAAAATATTTCACACACACAAAGTTTAACATTGAAAATTTCCATTGTGAGATCATTGGCATTTGGCCAGAATGCAACCATATCGAGAAGAGAAATGGTGTTTATATATGCCAAGTTAAGCCAAATGAAACCAGGATGTCTCAATGTTAATCAAGCATGCATACCCACACGTGGGAACCCAAAGAGGAAAGAGTGTCATATTTAACTTGGGCTTTGCAACAACTCTCCCTTTCCTAATATGGATATTTTCTTCTATTTAGCATAGGCCAAGTCTCAACAGGAGGTCATGCCTTTGCTCTTTCCCTCCCAAAATTGAATAGCCCAAAGAAGTAGGTCTCAGGGGAAATTTGACCATGTTCCTGACTCCCTTGAGTGAACTGTGATGGTCTATAAAGCACTGTATAAGAGCAGAGCCAAGGATACCCCTGCATAAAGGTTAGGTGTGAGACTGTAGATTGATCTTTGCAGGGGGCATTAGCCAGAGCTCTCCTTATCTTTTCAGTAACCTAAACTTTTTGCCTGTGTCCTTTGTGCCTTCAATCCTATGTCAGCCTTCAAGAGAATCTCATAAAAAGAAAAGCATGGGGCATGATGATGAACAACCCTTAGTTTAATATGAAATTGATGACAATTGGGTTTTCCCTGGACATATATGTGTCCTTACCTCAATTTTTTAGCCTCTTTATTCAATAAACATCAAGGTTTCACTCATTAAAATGCTCTATATCTGTAGTCCTAAAAGACATCTGTAGTCCTAAAGATCCAAATAAAATAATCAGGAATCTTCATAAAGTAATCAAATACAGACCTGTTGTTCAAATGAATTGACATCTATGTAATTGAGTCACACATATTTTTTCTACACTTTTTATTTTTAAAAAATCACCTTCCACAGTCCCCAGGTACAGGGATCCCTGAGCAGCACTTACATGCTACAGTGAGCCTCATGGGCTCCCTCAGTCACACATTCTTTTCTTTGACCTATTACAGAAGTGTTGGATGTCTTGCCTTCTATAGTGCACTGACTCAGTAGGAAACAACTGCATCAGCTAACATGAATTTGGCCTGATTTGGGAAGTGCTAGCATGATTTTTCCACCTTAAAAATGTTTTATAACTAGACTTCGGCATTACTGTCTTCTCTCAGTCACTGTCTTCCATCTAACTTTCTTTCCACCTTAGTATGTTCTCAAGAAGCACTTAAAAAATCTTGTGTTTTTTTTTTTTAATAGAAACGTTGAAGAATTCTTACAATTGGAGTGCTCTCTGCTCTTGGTGCCTCCCTGCTCATGTTTCCAGTTATTATCTCATTTGTCCATATGCCTTTTCCTGTAAGAAAAAAGAGCAAATATAAAAAAGTGGAGTGATATTTCAGAATTTATGGTTACAGTTCCTTACATATTACTTTCAATCAGTCTAGAACTTCAGATGGTCACTGTAAATGCCAATTAGTCGGATGGAAATCTGATCATTCTGAAACTTCTCTCTTGTAAATGTTTACCTGGTGACGTTCTTTTTTTAAAAAGAGTTAATAAATGTTAATGACATCACCAGAGTGTTCTTTCCGAATGAAAATTCTAATCCCTCTGGAAATTGCCAACCACTTTCTTTGAGAATTGCTAATTCAAAGCCAGATTTTTATCTAGGTGATGTTTGGGAGACATATCCTAAAGCTATCTCTAAAGCCTTAATTAAGTTAATATTTAGTATAATATATGAAACAGTTGATCTAAAAGAGTTCTATCTGCTTCCTTTTCTTAATAGTTATTTCAGGTTTGCAAATATCTACATTTTTATCTGATAGGCAATAATAACTACATATTTAGCTTCAGTTTTCAAAAGTGTAAGGGAATTCATTGACAAATGGGAGGCAGAATTGAGAATTGCTAGATTTATATGGTATTTCCTGACAGTGGTTATGTTTTGTTTAAACTTCATCATTTAGTACTGTGCTAAGTTTATAATAATAAGTACTTAGGAAAAATAGAGTAAATGCTTAGCATTATGAAATAGATAAATGTGCTATGACCTAAATGTTTATGTCTCCCCAAATTTCATGTTGAAATCTTAACCTTTGACATGATGATTCTAGGAGTTGGAGCCTTTGGAAGGTTATTAGGTCTTGAAGGCAAAACCATTCATGAGTGGAATTCATGTCCTTATAAAAAATGCCCAAGAGAGCTTGTTTGCTACTTCTACCAAGTACAGACACAGCAAGAAGTTGCTGTTTATAAAGAACAGTCTTATGCCAGACAGCAAATCTGCTGGTACCTTGATCTTGTATTTCCCAGCCTACATACCAGTGAGAAATAAATGTGTATTGTTCATAATCCATTAAGTTTATGGTGTTTTTGCTATAGCTATCCAAACAGACTACCATGATCTGACTGTGCTTCCAAAATATGTTAAAACTTAATGGTCATTGTGATAGTGTTAAGACGTGGGGCCTTTACAAGATAATTAAGTCATGAAGGCAAAGCCTTCATGGATGAAATTAGGGCTTTTATAAAAGGGCTTAAGGGAATGGGTTTACTTTCTTCCCTTCTGCTGCCATGTGTGTACACAGTATTTATCCTCTTTTTTGCCTTCCCTTCCTTATGCCAATTGCAAACAACTAGAAGGAATCACTTACATGAGAATTGGACCTTCACAAGACATTGATCCTGACAAGCCTTTGATCCTGAACTTCCCTCTCTCGAGAACTGTGAAAAATACATCACTATATTTATAAATTACCCAGTTTCAGGTATTTTGTTATAGAAACACAAACAGACTAAGTCACAGAGTAATAATATAGAGCGGATTTAAATATTTAGTTTTAAGTAAAATCTATGTTATCTCTTCAACCATGTTTATTCCAGATATATGTAGTTATCTATTCAGTCAGAATTAATTGACTCAGTTACTATCACTGAAAAAAAATTTCCAAACATATTTAGGTTCATATTCCTTGATTAGTGTTGAATATTGTAGGAGGTTTGTGGTATAAGGGATTATGGTTGTCTTGAATGCTTTTCCAAAATTACTTCCAGTTCTCCTAAGCAACTGGTAAATATGTATTTCACTGCTCCTAGGGAAATAGAGTGCTTTGGTCTATGGAACACAGACAGAAATGTCATGTGTTTATTATGAGAGTATAGTATCTAGTGTCTAAATTGCTATGTTTTCTTTTCCTTTGCCTTAATATTTGGCTATGTTTCAAACAACAGCTGTTTTATCAGCCTGTATCCAGGTATGATCATTGGAGCTCCAAGTCAATCTTCTATGGACAAAGGGTGTTTTTTTTTTCATTTTGTTTTGTTTGTTTGTTTGTTTAATTGTAGCATGTGCTAATCCATCCTGACTGATACTGTGTTACTATGAAAACCAAAGGAAGAGAGTGCTTCTGGAATAAAGGATTGATCAATAGAGTTAAAAAGAATACATAGCTATGGTAAAAAACTAAAAAAAGAATATTCATTTTATTTGGCTATAAAGAAATTGTTTTTATGACTTTCATTTTGGGAAATTTCCAATTTCAATGAGAATAGTTTCTACAGAGTGGTAAGTGTGAAAGCAGACTGCTATCAGCTGAGGAGAGAGAGATGAGGAAGCACAAAGAGTGCCTGCAGAATACTCAAGAAGTTTGTGAAGATAAGGAGATAATCAAGGGGATAATTGGAGGGAAATGTTAACATCAGAAAGTTTATTTTTCTTCAAGAGAGAAACTTGAAGACTTGAATTTAAAATGTTGATAAGAAAAGGGTGATAAGGAATAAGGGGAGGAAAAAGACCAAATTTAAAAAAAAAAAAAGAACAGAAACCCTGAGGATAGATAAAAGGATGAAATTTGGGGCCCAGACAGAGGCATCAATGCTATAAAAAGAAAGGACCTTTTCTTCACCATGATAACCAAGGGCGGAGCAAAGTTCTGGTGACAGAAATTGGAAAAAGTGGTGACTGGATGGTGGGACAGTCCAAGGTGACTTTACCCACTGAGGATGAGATAGCAAGTCCCAAAGTTTGAGGAGAGTAGACATTTATGAGAAATGAAACACATTTGTGATATGCAATCTGACAAGTGAAATATGGAAGTTGTTATTAGGATTCATTATGTTATTATTTTAATATAAAGTCAAGGAACTGAGAAAAGTATGAATTACCCTCCCAAAATTTATATTATTTCTTTTATAAACTATTGCAATAGATTTTCAGTTTCAAGAAGGTGGAGCAGAACTACCTTTCCATCCCCTTCTTCTGATGAAAATCACAACAGAACAAGTTAAAGAAATAATAATACAAACCACATGTTTAATCAAACTGAAAGTCATATACAATACTAAATTATGGTAGATGAAGGAATAAAACAGAGGAATTATGAAAATCTTAGCAGAAGGAAGAAAGGTCAAATTCAAATCCACACTTCATAGAAAATAACCAATAAAAAGTAAATCAGTTTTCATAGAATTTTATAGAAATTTATAGAATTTCAAGAAAGCCTCAACAATTGCAAGTCTGGACATCTGTAAAAGATAGAGTTTAGGAGATGGCTGAAAATAAAGGTTTTTACCTGTTTGTGGAGTTATTGGGCATCACGACGTGCTCACCCCAACCTGCAGCATTGGGTGGCTACCTCCCTTCTCAACCCAGGCAGTCAGGATAAATTTGTTTCAGAGAGGCAGGCATGAGGTTTGAAGATAAGTGACTAAGTGTAAATCTGCTGAGAAACCAGTGAGATCCAGTTCTCTTCTTCTCAAACCTATCCTCTGACCATTAGCAGTATAGTCCACAACCTCTGGGAGGAAGGATAGAGGAGTCATAAAATTGATTCAAAGACTTTGATATTTGCAGCATCTGAAAGGAAAATACCAGTTTTCCTTTTAGGTGCTTTCAAAGAAGCTCCCTAGTTGGCATACCACAGACAGGCTCACTTAGAGTGTTAATTTCTTAGTCCGTAGAAGACAAGGTCAATAATACACTTTCAAGGAAAGCCACCAATGTGGAAGAAAAAGGACAGAGCAAACGGACCAATCTAATAAAAGGAACTCAAAGAAAATAGAGACAATCCAAGGAAAACATACTTAAATGAGTTATTATTTTATACTTTGAGATAGCCCAGAAAATGTTGTAACATTGAAATTAAGAAAAGTAAAAGAATAAAAAAGTCAAAACAACTGAAATTTTGAGGAAAAAAAATAGTAAAGTATTTAGAAAAGAAGGTTGAGAGGATCACCCAGCAAATATGATTTTAAAAAGAGAAGGATTATTAGAATAAAAAAGATATGGAAATTGGATGGTAATCATCCAACTAAAAGGAATTGAGAGAAAGAAAACATGAAGAGTAACTTATCAAAGAAATAATAGAAAAATCCCAAATTGAAGAACATAAAACTTTTACAGACTAAAAATCATAACTGTACTTAGCACAATGAATATTGTTGCGGGGGGGGGGACAAACTTAAAAAAAAAAACACTTGGAAAAGAAATCTAGTATCTGTAGTACTCCATTCTGTCCTAATGAAAGCGTCAGCTGTTAGAGTACATGCTAGTCAAAACTATTGTTCCTGGTGAAACTGGAGCTCTTTTCTGCAACCCCTATTATATGAAATAATCTTGCTCATTGATTATAATTTTTAAATCTATTCTAATGGTTCTAACACTGCTGATATCTATTCCATAATAAGGAGTTTCAGATAATATTGGCCTCCCTGTCCAATGTGCTGAATTTTTCCCAGAACAAACATTATTATTTAGCCCACTTATTTAGGTGTAGAATTTGTAATCGATTAATATAAATTAGTTGTCAAGTTTTATGATGTCCTGATTCTATGGTCTGATATTCAATCTTCTTGAAAAGTTCTTACCATTCCCAACCTCATCGGATTTTGACTTCTGAAATTACTGGCTTCCTTAAAATTCTCATTTCTTTAGAAGGATCTGATATTTTTGTATGAATGGTATATACAGATTACTAGGAAAAAGAAGGTGACAAAAGAATTGATTCCCCTTTTTTTCCTTACTATTTAGAAAACAGGACTTTCATTGACATCCTCAGTTACAGAGACCCATTGTCATTCGTGGAAAATATTCCCCATCATATTTTTAAAGTTATACTACTCAATAATGCATAACTAGCATGGAAAACCTCACATCAAGACTTATCTATTTCAAACTTAGTTACTTGCATTTACTTTTTATTAGTATCAGGTACACATGAAAACGCTACCCGCTAAAGAACAAAGAAAAGATATACTTCATCTGATGATTTATTTGAAGGCATTCAAGATATTTAACTAAAAATTGAGGTTTAAATTGTCAGGAAAAAAATTTTGTGGTTTATTTCTCTCACCACCTATATTTAAGTGACTAGAAATTAAAGAACTTAGACTTTTCCTTTGATGCAAATAAAAAACAGTTTGTAGAAATTATCAAATACATAAATATTTGTTTACATTTTAAAAGAAACTGTTACCATCGGAAGTATATTTAAGTTTTGAAAATTAGGAAGCACAAAGATTACCATGTAATAGAATTTCAATTTGGTATTGGGTAATGAATGACTTAAAAAAAAACAGAAAAACTTTAAATAAGTTAAAAATATTTGAATAATAATTCAAAAGCATTGTCTAATTGTTTGTAGCTCCTTAGAATTTGGAGGTGACAGATCCTCTAGTCACTGTGGGGTTGGAGGAGAGTGGAAATCTTCTTAGGCAGAAGATTATTGACAAATGTGACTCAAACAATTATAACTTTACCAGTTAGTAAATATAAATAATGTTTCACTTATATACTTCATTAAATTCCCAACACTCCATGCTTCTTAGTAAATTCCAACTTTTTAATGGAATCCTATCCCCTTATACACCACCTGCATTTCAGACTGTTTCCATTTTTTTTTCACAGTGGTCTCTTCATCCAACAGCCTCAATACTGCCTCCAGTCCAATTGCCTTCCTCTACCCAACATTGCATGGCTATCGGCTGTTGGTGGCAATACTATGCCCCCAACTCTATCAAGGCTGTCCTGTGAACTGAGTCAGAGATGTCTAGCTAGAATTTAAGGGATATTAAAAAGAAGAAATACTATTTGTACAAAAATATGAGGCACTTTTGTCTCTGCAGATTCAAAAGATGAATTTCTCTAAGACTTTCAGTGTTAGCCTGAATTTTTCTCTTATTATGGTCTCAAAAACACTTGATCAGAAATAAGGATAGGGTAAGGACAAATTTTATCTTTTCCCTATTTGTTCCTTTTATATATATATCTTTCTATACTGCTGTAGGCGCGTGCACACGCGCCCCCACCCCCACCCCCCACACACACTTTATATTACACTACCATCTACAAAAGTCCCTATGTATATCCTATGCAAGAAAATGTCCTCAGGAGAGCACAGCTCAATCATCATCTTCAGTTTGGACTCAGCTAAGATACTTTGACAAGCACAAAAGGAAACAAAGAATAGAATAAACATGTGGTTTTATTCATATGTTGAGGTTTTGACACCTAGTACCTCAGAATGTGACTGTACTTAGAGATAATGTCTTTAAAGAGGTATTTAACTTAAGTAATATCATTAGAATGGTCTCTTAAGGCAATATAGCTGGTTTTCTCAAGAGGAAATTAGGTGAATATTCTCTCTGATATGGGGATGCTAACACACAACAAGGGAGGAAGAGAAGAATAGGAGTTCAGTGGGTTGGACAAGTGGGAATGAAGGGAAGGGAGAAGGGAATAGGAAAGACAGTGGAATAAATCTGACATAACTTTCCTATGTTCATATATGAATATACCCCAGTAAAACTTCACCTCATGTATAACCAGAAAAATAAGATCCTAATTAGAATAAGTTATACTCCATATATGTATAATATGTCAAAATGCACTCTACTGTCATGTATATCTAAAAAGAATAAATTTTTAAAAAAGAGGAAATTAGGACATGGGTATGTACAGTGCAGAGAAAAGGCAGTGTGAAGACTTCAGGAGAAGTCAGTCCCCTGCAAGTCTAGGAGAGAGACCTCAGAAGAAACCAATGCCCCCTTCATCTCAGAATTCTAGCCTCTAGATCAGTATAAGAAAATAAACTTCTGTTGTTTAAGCCACCCAGTCTATAGTGCTTTATTGTCATATCCCTAGCAAATGAATACATGTTGCACAAATTTTAAAGCAGAAAAAGGAAAGGTGTCTGACACCTACTATATACTTGACAAGTTCAAAGCAAGGCAGGCAGGCAGAAAGGAAGAAAGGAAGAAGGAAGAAAGGAAAGAAGGAAGGAAGGAAGGAAGGAAGGAAGGAAGGAAGGAAGGAAGAAAGGAAGGTTGGTTAGTATGAAATTTGATCTCTTAAGAATTATTTTGATATATAAAGAGCTCAGTTATCAGGATTATAATTAGAAAAAATTCTCACAGAGATAGAAAAGATATAAGGATTTTTTTCTAGCCCATTTTATAACTGAGAAAATGGAAGCTCCATTTCTTGGAGAAGTGAAGCCCAAGTTTACTCAGTGAAAAGGAAGTAAGTATGGAATATTAATAATAGAGCATGGTATGTCAGAAAATTTCAAAGAAAAAACAATCCATAAGGAAATGCCATAATATTTTCAGAGGTGTGATGATTAGAAAGACAAAGTTCCCCAGAGCTTAGTATCATAACATCAACAAAATGGCCTCACAGAGGGAATGTGTGTAGCCTCACTTCTTTGAATATTAACATTTTTCCAGCCAAACAAACCACTCTAACTCTTCCTGCTACTGTTTTCTTCCCTTCACTCATTTTCCCTACATCTCAAACTTTTAAATACATCCGTGTGTGTGTGTGTGTAATTTTTAGTTATACATGGACCCAATATCTTTGTTTTATTTTTATGTGGTGCTGAGGCTCAAATCCTGCCCCCCATGCATGCCGGGTGAGCACTCTACCTTTGAGCCACAACCCCAGCCCAAGAGATATGTTTTTATAAATAATATATTTCTGAAAAGAGAAGTGTAACGTGAGATAGCTTCCTCTATACTCAAGAAAATCTAATTCCTCATTTTGATCAGAGACCATCAGGATAGCAGAGATCACAGAAGAACCAGCTAATTGGGGAAATGCCAAAGCCACAAATGCAATCTCCCTAAACCTCTGTCCTAAAATACATAATGGGGAGAAAAATCAATATTTTTAACAAAAAAAGCCTTCCCATGAAAGCTCTATCAAAACTAAATTCATAAGGTCACTGAAACAAGGTCATCTTTGTCTGTTCTGCCCACTGTCTCACTTCTAGAAGTTTTGGGAGTTGATTCACAAAAGAAGTAGCCAGAGAACAAGAAGCTCCCTTGTTTTCCAGGGAGCTTGAGGCTGAGGTAATATGCCTTATTTATAACATTAAACATTCCGAAGGGGTCATACAGCAGATTTTCTACTAAGATATCATTGCTTTGGAAATGGTAAGACATGTTACTCTTACACAGCATGTGTGTGTGTGTTTTTTTTTTTATTGGTCGTTCATAACATTACATAGTTCTTAATACATCATATTACACGGTTTGATTCACGTGGATTATGAACTCCCCCTTTTACCCCGTATACAAATTGCTGTATCACATCAGTTACCCTTCCATTGATTGACATATTGCCTTTCTAGTGTCTGATGTATTCTGATGTCTGTCCTATTCTCTACTATCCCCCCTCCCCTCCCCTCCCCTCCCCTCCCCTTTTCTCTCTCTACCCCTTCTACTGTAAATCATTTCCTCCATTTGTATTATCTTGTCTTACCCCTCCTTTCCTCTTGTATGACATTTTGTATATCCCTGAGGATCGCCTTCCATTTCCATGCAATTTCCCTTCTCACTCCCTTTCCCTCCCACCTCTCATCCCTGTTTAATGTAAATCTTCTTCTCAAGCTCTTCGTCCCTACCCTGTCCTTGTTTACTCCCCTTATATCAAAGGAGTCATTTGGTATTTGATTTTTAAAGATTGACTAGCTTCACTTAGCATAATCTGCTCTAATGCCATCCATTTCCCTCCAAATTCTATGATTTTGTCATTTTTTAATGCAGAATAATACTCCATAGTATATAAATGCCACATTTTTTTTATCCATTCATCTATTGAAGGGCATCTAGGCTGGTTCCACAGTCTTGCTATCGTGAATTGAGCTGCTATGAACATCGATGTAGCAGTGTCCCTCTAGCATGCTCTTGTTAGGGCTTTAGGGAATAGACCGAGAAGGGGAATAGCTGGGTCGAATGGTGGTTCCATTCCCAGCTTTCCGAGAAATCTCCATACTGCTTTCCAAATTGGCTGCACCAATTTGCAGTCCCACCAGCAATGAACAAGAGTGCCCTTTTCCCCGCATCCTCTCCAGCACTTATTGTTGTTTGACTTCCTAATGGCTGCCAGTCTTACTGGAGTGAGATGGTATCTTAGGGTAGTTTTGATTTGCATTTCTCTGACTGCTAGCGATGGTGAGCATTTTTTCATGTACGTGTTGATTGATTGTATGTCCTCCTCTGAGAAGTGTCTGTTCAGGTCCTTGGCCCATTTATTGATTGGGTTATTTGTTATCTTATTGTCTAATTTTTTGAGTTCTTTGTATATTCTGGTTATTAGGGCTCTATCTGAAGTGTGTGGAGTAAAGATTTGTTCCCAGGATGTAGGCTCCCTGTTTATCTCTCTTATTGTTTCTTTTGCTGAGAAAAAACTTTTTAGTTTGAGTAAGTCCCATTTGTTGATTCTATTTGTTAACTCTAGCGCTATGGGTGTCCTATTGAGGAATTTGGAGCCCGATCCCACAGCGTGTAGATCATAACCAACTTTTTCTTCTATCAGATGCCATGTCTCTGATTTAATATCAAGCTCCTTGATCCATTTTGAGTTAACTTTTGTGCACGGCGAGAGATAGGGATTCAGATTCATTTTGGTGCAAATGGATTTCCAGTTTTCCCAGCACCATTTGTTGAAGATGCTATCCTTCCTCCATTGCATGCTTTTAGCCCCTTTATCAAAAATAAGATAGTTGTAGTTTTGTGGATTGGTTACTGTGTCCTCTATTCTGTACCATTGGTCCACCCGCCTGTTTTGGTACCAGTACCATGCTGTTTTTGTTACTATTGCTCTGTAGTATAGTTTGAAGTCTGGTATCGCTATACCGCCTGATTCACACTTCCTGCTTAGTATTGTTTTTGCTATTCTGGGTCTTTTATTATTCCATATGAATTTCATGATTCTTTTATCGATTTCTATAAGATATGCTGTTGGGATTTTGATTGGCATTGCATTGAACTTATATAGGACTTTTGGTAATATCGCCATTTTGATGATGTTAGTTCTGCCTATCCATGAGCAGGGTATATTTTTCCATCTTCTAAGGTCTTCTTCTATGTCTTTCTTTAGGGTTCTGTAATTTTCATTGTATAAATCTTTCACCTCTTTTGTTAGGTTGATTCCCAAGTATTTTATTTTTTGGGGGGATATTGTGAATGGAGTAGTTGTCCTCATTTCCATTTCAGAGGATTTGTCGCTCATATACAGGAATGCCTTTGATTTATGCGTGTTGATCTTATATCCTGCCACTTTGCTGAATTCATTTATTAGCTCTAATAGCTTCTTTGTGGACCCTTTTGGGTCTGCTAGGTATAGAATCATATCATCTGCAAATAGTGATAATTTAAGTTCTTCTTTTCCTATTTTTATGCCTTTAATTTCTTTCGTCTGCCTAATTGCTCTGGCCAGTGTTTCGAGGACTATGTTGAACAGAAGTGGCGAGAGAGGGCATCCCTGTCTTGTACCAGATCTTAGAGGGAATGCCTTCAATTTTTCTCCATTCAGAATGATGCTGGCCTGTGGCTTATCATAGATTGCTTTTACAATGTTGAGGTATGATCCAGTTATCCCTAATTTTTCTAGCGTTTTGAACATAAAGGGATGCTGTACTTTGTCGAAAGCTTTTTCTGCATCTATCGAGATGATCATATGGTTCTTGTTTTTAAGTCTATTGATGTGGTGGATAACATTTATTGATTTCCGTATATTGAACCAACCTTGCATACCAGGGATGAATCCTACTTGATCATGGTGTATAATTTTTTTGATATGTATTTGAATCCGATTCACCAGAATTTTATTGAGGATTTTTGCATCAAGGTTCATTAGAGATATTGGTCTGTAGTTTTCTTTCTTTGAAGTGTCTTTGTCTGGTTTCGGAATCAGGGTGATGTTGGCCTCGTAGAATGAATTTGGAAGTTCTCCCTCTTTTTCTATTTCCTGAAATAGCTTGAAAAGTATTGGTGTTAGTTCCTCTTTAAAGGTTTTGTAAAACTCTGCTGTATACCCATCCGGTCCTGGGCTTTTCTTAGTTGGTAGTCTTTTGATGGTTTCTTCTATTTCCTCTATTGTTATTGGTCTGTTTAGGTTGTCTATATCCTCCTGGCTCAATCTGGGCAGATCATAAGACTCAAGGAATTTATCTATGCCTTCACTATCTTCTATTTTATTGGAGTATAAGGATTCAAAGTAATTTCTGATTATCTTCTGTATTTCTGAAGTGTCTGTTGTGATATTGCCTTTTTCATCCCGTATGCTAGTAATTTGGGTTCTCTCTCTTCTTCTCTTCGTTAGCATGGCTAAGGGTCTGTCAATTTTATTTATTTTTTCAAAGAACCAGCTTTTAGTTTTGTCAATTTTTTCAATTGTTTCTTTTGTTTCAATTTCATTAATTTCAGCTCTGATTTTAATTATTTCTTGCCTTCTACTTCTTTTGCTGTTGTTTTGCTCTTCTTTTTCTAGGATTTTGAGATGAAGTATGAGATCATTTATTTGTTGGTTTTTTCTTTTTTTGAGGAATGAACTCCAAGCAATGAATTTTCCTCTTAGAACTGCTTTCAATGTGTCCCATAGATTCTGATATGTTGTGTCTGTGTTTTCATTTAACTCTAGGAATTTTTTAATTTCCTCCTTGATGTCTTCTAAAACCCATTGATCACTCAGCAACCTATTGTTCATTCTCCAGGTGATGCTTGATTTTTCCTTTCTTCTTTTATCATTGATTTTCAGTTTCATTCCATTATGATCAGACAAGATGCATGGTATTATCTCTACCTCTTTGTATTGTCTAAGAGTTGCCCTGTGACATAGTATATGGTCTATTTTTGAGAAGGTTCCATGTGCTGCTGAGAAAAAAGTGTAGCAACTTGATGTTGGGTGGTATAGTCTATATATGTCAATTAAGTCTAGGTTGTTAATTGTGTTATTGAGTTCTATAGTTTCCTTATTTAACTTTTGTTTGGAAGATCTGTCCAGTGGTGAGAGAGGTGTGTTGAAGTCTCCCATGATTATTGTATGGTGGTCTATTAGACTCTTGAACTTGAGAAGAGTTTGCTTGATAAACACGGCTGCACCATTATTTGGGGCATATATATTTATGATTGTTATGTCTTGTTGGTGTATGGTTCCCTTGAGCAGTATGAAGTGTCCTTCTTTATCCCTTTTGATTAGCTTTGGCTTGAAATCTATTTTATTAGATATGAGTATGGACACTCCTGCTTGTTTCCGTGGTCCATATGAGTGATATGATTTTTCCCAACCTTTCACCTTCAGTCTATGTACATCTTTTCCTATCAAATGCGTCTCCTGTAGACAGCATATTGTTGGGTCTTGTTTTGTGATCCATTCTACTAGCCTGTGTCTCTTAATTGGTGAGTTTAAGCCATTAACATTTAGGGTTATTATTGAGATATGGTTTGTTCTTCTATCCATATTTGTTTATTGATGTTACTATACCTGATTTGTTATCCTCTTTGACTACTTTCCCCCCTTTACTGTCCTACCTCCCATTGTTGGTTATCAATGTTATTTTCCATTTCCTCTTCCTGTAATGTTTTGCCAAGGATTTTTTGAAGAGATGGTTTTCTAGCTGCGAATTCTTTTAACTTTTGTTTATCGTGGAAGGTTTTCATTTCATCTTCTAATCTGAAGCTTAATTTCGCCGGATACACGATTCTTGGTTGGAATCCATTTTCTTTAAGCGTTTGAAATATGTTATTCCAGGATCTTCTAGCTTTTAGAGTCTGTGTTGAGAGATCAGCTGTTATCCTGATTGGTTTACCCCTAAATGTAATCTGCTTCCTTTCCCTTGTAGCTTTTAAAATTCTCTCCTTATTCTGTATGTTGGACATCTTCATTATAATGTGTCTAGGTGTGGATCTCTTATGATTTTGCACATTCGGCGTCCTGTAGGCTTCTAGGATTTGGGATTCTGTCTCATTCTTCAAGTCTGGGAAGTTTTCTTGTATTATTTCACTGAATAGATTGCTTAATCCTTTGGATTGGAGCTCTGTGCCTTCCTGTATCCCAATGACTCTTAAGTTTGGTCTTTTGATATTATCCCATAGCTCTTGAATGTTCTGCTCATGGTTTCTTAGTAGACTTGCTGAGCTATCTATGTTCTTTTCAAGTTGAAATATTCTGTCTTCATTGTCTGATGTTCTATCTTCTAAGTGATCAACTCTGCTGGTAGTATTCTCAATTGAGTTTTTAAGTTGGTTTATTGATTCCTGCATCTCTAGTATTTCTATTTGTTTGTTTTTTATTACCTCTATCTCCCTGTGAAATTGATCTTTTATTTCCTGGATTTGCTTGTCAATATGATCTTTCATTGTCTGATTTTGCTGTCTCATGTCTTCCTTGAGACTCCAGATCATCTGAAGCATGTATGTCCTGTGCTCTCTATCTGACATTCCATCTGTTGCAGCTATTACCTCTTCTAAAGTTGAGTTGACCTGCATTGCCTGTGGTCCTTTCTTTCCTTGTCGTTTCATACTGCTGGCGTTTCTTTCTGCTTGGTGAAATTGTTGTGTCTTTGATATTTTCCCCCTCTATTTAATTATATTGCTCTTGTATAGTTGAAAAATCACCCTTTCAGGGCAGGTAGTGGCTGTGATCCTCCTCCAATTAGTGTGATACTGGGGAGGAGGAGAGATATTAGAAGGGGAGGGAAGAAGTCACTAAAGAGAATGAGTGTAGGCAGGTAGAATTCAAGGAAGGTGGAATAGGAAAATTGAAAGAAGTGAGAAGACAAAAGAAAAAAAAAGTGAAAAGAAAGAAAGAAGAAACGAAAAAAAATAAAAATTTAAAACCAACAAAAAAAAAAAAGAAAAAAAGAAAAAATTTTATAATGATAGTAAAAAAATGGAAATTAAAGTTTAAAAAATAATAGTAATACTAATAAAATAAAAAGAATTTAAAAAAATTGAAACCATTAATAGGAACGTTAAAGAACAACAACTACATCAACAACAAAAAGTGAAAATAAAAAAAAAAATACTAATAATAATCATTAAAAAAAATAATAATAATAATAAATGCAGTCATATAGCTCGATTAACTTCTCATCCAGTTGGTGGAGCTATGCCCACTGGGCCAGGCTTCTCTTCTTGATAGGTGGGAACCAATCACTGTGCCTCAGCTCTTCTTCCCAGACTGTGTGGGTCTCTAATCCTGAGTGCCTAGGGCCTTCTCTTGTGGTTCCTCAAGCCAGGCCCCGCTCACCTGTG
The DNA here is from genome assembly GCF_045843805.1 of Urocitellus parryii. Classification (NCBI taxonomy): domain Eukaryota; kingdom Metazoa; phylum Chordata; class Mammalia; order Rodentia; family Sciuridae; genus Urocitellus; species Urocitellus parryii. The sequence continues at coordinate 148,456,657 of NC_135532.1, forward strand.
ACACTCACCACAATACTGACTACACGCCAGGTCTGCTGCTCCTGGGAGCCCTGTTTTCATGGGTGCCTGGGCACACCCTTTCTGTTTGCCTCCCTCAGACCCTAAGTTTGTAGGGCTTGGGGCTGAGGGCCCCCAGCGAATTTGTTTGCCCTCAGGTAGCAGCAACTCCCCTGATAGCTGGTGCAAGGGACCTGTTGTCAGCACTGGTGATAGCAATAGCTGGGAGTCCTGCGCCGCTAGTCCTGCGTCACTCCTGATTCCCTGGGTCTGGCTGTGGTGCTTAGTTGGCTTTTACCTCTTTGAGTTCAGGCGGGCCGACTAGTTATTTCAGTGGGATCATTAGTGTTGAGTCCATGAAGCAGGCGAACCTGAGCTAGAATGCAGCCAATTCGGGCTCGGTGTGTTCTGAGAAGGCTAGACCGTTCGCCCGGGGTCCACTTCAGCTCAACCGTGCCTAGTGGTCCTGAGCGAACAGTATTTTGACAGTTTACTTCTCCCTATGCCTGTGCAGCTGAAGGGGTTAGAGACTTGATCTCTCCGCGTCTGCCGCCATGTTGGATCATTTAGATTTTAAATTGTCACTCATCTTATCAGCTGTTCCATTTTACTCGGTTAAGAGTCTGTTCTAAGGTGCTCCGCGGAAAGCGGTGGCGGCAGCGGCGGTGGCTACAGCGGCGGCGGTGGTGGCGGCAAAGCTGTGGCCTTCGGGACCCCCGTGGAGGGGGTGCGGGCTGGGGGAGGGGAGGCAGCGCCTCGGGGCCCGCGCAGGCCGGGTACTGGGCACTCGAGAGAGCCGGTGGGGTGGGGGAAAGAGATTGAGATCTAGATTTAGGGAGTGAGCGTGGGAGGAGAGATGGCGGGGGAGAAGCGAAGCGGAGAGGCGGAGAGGGGAGTGAGAAGGGGCCCAGGGAGCCCGGCAGCTCGGGGGCTGCAGCCTTACTGCTCGAGCTGAAGTCGTGGCGGATTCACTCCATCTAGGCCCTTTTCTTGACACGGTGCTGAATCCTTGTCGACAGATGTCCTTTGATGATCTTTACTTCTTCTTTTAAGAAGCAGCAACATACGCTGCGGCGGCGGTGGCGCGGAGCACAGAGTGGCTCACTCATTCCCAGCCGCCATCTTCCCGCCTCCAGCATGTGTGTGTTGACTGGCTATAAGTTCTGTTCTTACCTTGCTCTCTTTTAGGTCAGATACTTTACATTATCATATTTGGACAATTTTGTTCAGCTGTAGTTTAATTTTCTGACATGCTAAATCTCACTTAAGTGTTAAAATAAATTGGAGCCAAACTTTTCATCTGAAGTCATAAAACCACCATCTTGGAAAATTAGATGATTGCTTATCAAAGATTGAGTATTGGCCTCATCATCTATTGTTTTCTTTATAGAGTGGTATTTATGTTAATGTCAAATTTCAAAATAATAAATTAAATGAGTATAATAGTTAATATTATACTCATTTATTATTTTGATTATATAGTCAAAAATTTGCTAAGCATGGCTACAAACATCTTTCATTCCCTTAGTAATATATACATACTACATATTTTATTGTGTGCATGTCAGGAAATGATAAATAAGGACCCAGCTCTTGCAATTCACTTTGCATCAATCCTTTCTGATTTGTCCTGGGTCTACAGAGTCAAATCTGTTCTGATCCTATTCCTTTTTGCATTGCTTCTCTGGTTCAGCACTACATCTGTCTTTCAAATTCAGATACCAGTCTAAACTTCATCCTCTTCCTTTCCCCTCTCTGATTTCACATTTGGCATTATTTTTGTTCTTAGTTAATCATTTAAAAAAGGATTATGCATCTATCCTAAACACTCACACAAGCATATGAATTTATATATAAACATGTGTATGTGTGCATCTACAAAGACACAGTCTTTAACTTATGAAGACCCAGATTTCAAACTTTAAATTTTATGATTTCATCAAATTCAATGTTAGAAAATTAAGCAATTTTCATTTTGTGTCTTTAAGTTATAGGCATTTTTTAAAAATCCACTAAATAACCTAAGGAAAATTCAGTCATATGGCCCATTAGGATACTGAAAATTTAGAGTATACAGCATATTCATATGACAAGTGAAATTGATTATTATAAATTAAAAGACAGATAGTCTCATAGTAAATTTCAAGTAACTGTTGAAAAGGAGATCGTAGGGTCCTTATGAAGGTTTTATTTTGTCTTAACAAAACTTTAGACATTTTAAATAATCAATATTCATTTTATGTATCATTCATTTATTCAACCAATTTTTATTCATTGTTTGTAATTCACCAGGCTTTTTCTAGAGGCAGAAAACAAAAAATAAACATGACCAATATATAGTGTGTAAATTATACAGTATGTTAGAAGGCAATGAGCAAATTCTGTACTAGATATAAGGTGGTAAATAATGTACAGGAAAGAAAAATCAAATCAGGTTTAAAGGTATCAGGAGTACCAATGATGAGAAGGTAGACTAAAATTTCAAACAGAATCATGAAGGCAGACCTCATTGGGTGAAGATGACACTAAAAGAGAATGTTAGCTGGGAATCTTTGGGGAAGAAAGTATTATAGGGTAGGAAATGACTAAGGCAAAGTTCCAAAGGTTCCAAAGTTCCAGAAAACATGCTGGCTCATTGGAATAAAATAGCCCATGGCAGAGAGATCAGTACAAGAGCAGAAGATGAGGTTAGAAAAGTAATGGGAAGGGTGGCTTTTGTAGGCACTTTATAGGAATTTTAATAACTTTGGCTTTGACTAAGTGAAAAGGGGATTCAAGAGAGGAATTTGAGCAAAGACCACCATGCCCCGTCTTATACTTTCAAAGGATATCCTGGGACTCAATGTTGGTAATGAACTGTGGAGGAACAAAGTTAGAAGCAGGAAAACAGGAAGTCATTGTAATTGTCCAAGTGAGAAATTATGATAGCTGAGACCATAGAGGTAAAAAAAAAAAACACGTGGTAAAAAGTAGTCATCCTGCATTTGTTTTGAGGCTTATGCCACCAGGATTTTATAAAAGATTGCTATAAAGTACGAGAAAAGCAGGGGAAGGATTATTTTTCTTTAGTTACATTTGTGGAGGAAATTTGGGATGTATTGACATTTTTAGAATACTGTATAGAAACACATGGAATGGCTCTCTGTTTTGAGAAACTTGCTTTAAATCTTAATAAATTATTACAACTTCCTTCAAAAAAATAAAGAATGACTCTAAGGTACTAATCTAAGAAATCTGAAATATTCTATTAACCAAAATGATAAGATTACAAAAAAAATAATGAAAAGGGGGAAAAAAGATGCATTTCTGCAATAACATGTTGAGTTTAAGAATGTCCATTAGAGATACAACCAGAGATAGCAGGTAGACAGATGTGTGTGTGTGTGTGTGTGTGTGTGTGTGTGTGTGTGGTGTGAGAGACAGAATCTGGGGTTCTAGAATGAAGTATGGTCTGGTGATAAACACTTAGGTTTTTGTTCTCCAGATGGTATTTAAAAATATGAGATTGGAGATTGGATGAGATTACATACAAAGTGAACTAAATGGAGAAGAGGACCAAGGATACATGCTGAAGTACTCCAGTATTAACAGATTGGGAGATGAGAGGGAACTAGTGAGGGACTCTAAGAAGAAACAGCTGGTGAAAAAGAAAAATGCACAATTATTTGAAACTGAAAACCAAGTGAAGAAGGTGCACTAAGAAGGAGGGAATGCCATTGTGGTAGATCACAGAAGATGAGGCCTGGGAATTGACCCTTTCATTTAGCAGTGTGGACATCATTGATGACCCTGATAAAAGCCATTTTAGAGAATTGGTGGTAGTGTTAGCTTAATTGGAAAGAAGTTAAGAGTCAATAGGAGGTGGAGAATTGGAGACATTGAGGTCCTTAAAATAAATCTTTCAAGAGGTATTGTTGCAAAGAGGTAGTTAAAAGCGGGAAAGTATCAGGAGAGGGAAAGAGAAGAAAACTGAGCAAGTAAGTGGCATAGCTTCAATATCCATAAAAAGACTGGTGGAAAACCTTTGTCACCAGATAACATTGACTTTGCTATTTAGATAAATTATTTAAAAAGAAAAAGTTCCAAAGATCATTTGCTGTAATCAGACTCTAAAACTGTCCATTAACGCATTTAGAATCATAAAAGTTTTGTAGCAAGAAAGAATCTTCAAAATTCTGCACTCAACACTCCATATTTCATTACCAGAAGAGCTAAGGGACTTATTCCAGAGTACAGTTTGTGATAAACTTCAAAACAAAATCTAAATCTTTTGGATCTTCATAGAGTATTTCTTGTTCATGGTGGTGGCATTTTATTTAAAAAAAAAAAAAGCAATTGTTTCCATAAATACATTTCTTACAAAGATTGTGTATTGCATAGTCATTTTTATTTTATAAACTACCTGCTTAAAACCAAAACTTTTACCTGATTCATGATCTATAAAGGATTATAGTCTTACCCAGGTGCTGTGGCACATGCCTGTAATCCCAGCGGCTCAGGAGGCTAAGACAGGAGGATCTCAATTTCAAAGCCAGCCTCAGCAATTTAGCAAGGCACTAAGCAACTCAGTGAGATCCTGTCTCTAAATAAAATATAAAAAGGAATGTGGCTCAGTGGTTAAGCACACCTGGGTTCAATCCCTGGTACTAAACAAACAAAAAACCCAGAAGATTATAGTCTTTTTATTGTTCCTCCTTTTTCATCCTCTTTTCCATCCTAATATTTGCCTGGGCGCTATGCTAAATTCTTTCTCAGTGAAGGCGCTAAACCAAATACAAAAATTAAAGAAAGGAATATGATAATGTTAACCCTTTCTCCTTTCCTTCCTTCCTTTTTTCATTATTTCCACTATCCAAAGAGTCATTAAACATTTGAAAAAATGATAATTGAAATTATAATTAGGATAATGCAAACTAATAGGTGATATTTCAATAGTACTTTCAAAATCTCAACAATCTTGCAGTATTCTATTAAAGGAAATATTCTGAATCTGAGGCACTCACATACTACTGATAAAAGGGTAAATTTTAATTACTATTTTAGAGAAAACAGTTGATCATAATATTATAAGCGTGAATATTCCATAGTCAAGACATTCTACTTCAAGGCATATACCCTAGAAAGCTACAAATATCTATGCAAGAAGACAATTACAACAATGTAAATTGAAGCTATATTTTAAAGATAAAAATTTAAAACAATGTAAGTTAAAAGAAAAAATAGAGCCAGGCACCGTGGCCCACACCTGTAATCCCAGCGGCTTGGGAGGCTGAGACAGGAAGATAGAGTTCAAAGCCAGCTTCAGTAATGGTGAGGCACTAAGCAACTCAGTGAGACCCTGTCTCTAAATAAAATACAAAAAAGGGCTTTGGAAATGGCTTAGTCCGTTGAATGCCCCTGAGTTAAATTTCCAGTATCCCCCCCAAAAAAAAGAAAAAACATATAGTAGAACAGTATAAAGAATTTTTATAAAAGAACTTAAAGGCAGTTATTCTAATAAAAATCAGTAAGGATGAATCGCACAACCAAAAAAAAAAAAATGGTGGAAAGGAAAGAAGCAAATCAATAGAGTGTGATATCATTTAAGTTTGTTTAAAAAGAAAAAAACTATTACATTTCATCATAAATACATATATGTGGTTTGGATTAACACATGCAAAACCTATGATAGCAACTGTCTATAAAGAGAGAGAGAGAGAGAGAGAGAGAGAGAGAGAGAGAGAGAGAGAGAGTAAAAGCAACCTGGAGTCATGGTTTAAGCAAGCATTAACTTTATCTGTAATACTTACTTTAAAAATTTGGAACAGAAATATGATAATATATGGGGTAAAGTCTTGAGTGTCAACTTTTTTATATTTAAACTTGCATGGGAGCAGGAAAAATGGTCGAATGAGATAGACATCATTACCCTAGGTACATGTATGACTGCACACATGGCATGACACTACATAGTTTACAACCATAGAAATGGAAAGTTGTGTTACAATTGTGAACAATGAATCAAACTGCATTCTGCTGTCATATATACCTAAATAAATAAATAAATAATGAAACAATTTAAAATGTAAGCTAATGATTTGCAGAATTCTTTTATTCCAAATGTTAAATAAAAAATTTAAAACATTTATATATATATATATATATTATATATACACACACACACCATGTGTGCTTATATACATGTATGTATTATACATGATATTGGATATATTTATATCTTTAAAATTGTCTGTGTATGTGTATACACAGACAAAATAAAAAATAAACATCTCTTGTGATCAGAAACAAAACTTACCTGCAAAGCACTGAGAGGGGTTCAAGCCAGATCCCTGCTGGATTCTATGATTGGAAGCAAACACTGAGAATGAGACATTTGGCCCTGCAAGGTACAGGAACAAAATGTGTTCCACACAAAATTATACAAGATATGAGCCAGGTTTACTAGCTTAAGCCAAGAACTAGGGAGGAGTTCTCCATTTGTAAAAGGAGGCTGAAAATAACATTGTTCAAAGGCAGCCTAGGGCTACAGCTTAAACGAAGTTGCAGATCTATGGACTGCTAGGGTCATAGACACAACAACAAAATGGGAAATTATATTGCATTCCTAACCACAGAAAATGAATGCCAAATGCCATTATAAGACCTAGTTCTGAGATAAATGTCCATGAAACCAGGTGGAGAAAAATGCAACCTGTTATAAAGAGAGAAAAGGAAAGACTCATTAAAATAAACCTACAGGGGCTGGGGTTGTAGCTCAGTAGTAGAATGCTTGCTTCGCAGGCATGAGGCACTGGGTTCAATCCTCAGCACCACATAAAAATAAGTAAAATAAAATAAAGATATTGTGTCCATCTACAAATAAAAAATAAAAAAAAAACTACAAAGCAAAATTGTAAAACCCTTAAAAATTTTTAATATAAAGAAAGATAGGCAAAAAGTCAACCTGAATTCACTCACTCTACATGAAATAATGTTACAAAATAATCTGACTAAAATAAATGAGTTTGAAAAAGAATGAATTTAGACACCTTTAAAATAGAGGGGGCGGGTAATTTAGTTTTTAATCTCGGTAAGCAAGGTAGTTTCTGTACTGAACATAATCAAAGTAAAATGGTGGCTTAAACTGAGGAATTCTTGTGGAATGTACCATAGAACAATAGGAAGACTTTTAAAAAATAGGAAAGAGATGATCAAATATGTGAAGGAGAGATTTAGAGGCTTGAATATATTTCTAGATGGACTTCCAAAAAATATTGATTAGTGTCACTTGTACCTTCACTTGTAAGGGAAAAAGAAAAGACAACTTCAGAAGTAAAAAGGATTGCAGTAGTGATTTCTACCCCACTCTGAAATATCACTGAAATAAAATATTACATTAGCATATATTTAAGCAATGCAAAGGGAAAAAAGCAATAAAAAATAAATCCACAAGGAAATAAGAGGTTAAAATTATCATTGGAAAGTATGGACAATGGTGAAATGTATTAATAAATTTAATAAACCATGAAGTTAGGAAGCTTTTCATTTAAAATAAAATTAAAAACGTACATCCTCAAGAAAAATGACAAGTTCTGGAGGGCAGTATAAAACATATAATTAAAGGATAAATAAAGTTTGCCATAGTCATTAAGAGGATATAAATGCCTAAATTAAAAAGAAAAATATATACTTCCTGGGTTGGATTGTGTAGCACAGTTGTAGAGCACTGGTCAAGCATGTGCAAGGCCCTGTGTTTGATCTCCTACATTAAAAAAATATGAAAAACTTCTTATTTAAACATGAATGCTTATACATAAAGACTTATCTTAAAAGAAAAGAAATGTAATTATATTACTTGAAAACAAAGAGTGGGGGAATGAAAAACTTTCATTAACCAATTAAAATTAAAGTTTTCAATTCTGTGACCACATGAATACATTTAAAAAGGTTGGAGATCATAATCCGGAGCTTATATACAATTATTTTATAATTAATATTAGTTATTGTAATTGCTATATTATTATATAATTACATATAATATTATATAACCACATATTATATTATATATTAATATAGAAATACATAAAATAAAGGTATAAAAATGATATTTTAAGCATTTATTAAATACATCAAAATAAAACTGATGTAACAATGTAATATCAAATAAAGTAGATTAAATACACAAACATTACTGCATATTAAGACAAATAATACATAATAATAAAATGAATAATGTAAAATTAAGAATTAAAAATTACAAATATTAACCAAAAAATTTGCTTGAAATTTCATTCAAAAAAAACTGTCAGAATTAAAGGTGAATTTTACAAATCCAAAGTCATAGTAAGACATTATTTTTAAACTATCAAAAACTGATACACCAAGCACATAAATACTAGCAGAATTACAGAATTTTTCCATGTCAAAATATATTTGATCTAGCCAGGCACAGTGACTTACACTTGTCATTCCAGCGACTTGGGAGGCTGAGGCAGGATTGCAAGTTCAAGGTCTCAGCAACTTAGCAAGACCCTATGTAACTTAGTTGATACTCTGTCTCAAAATTTGAAAAAAATAAAAATAAAAAAGGCTGGAGATGTAGCTCAGTAGCAAATTATCCCCAAGTTAAATCCTCAGTACGGGGGTGGGGAGGATATATGTGAGTGTGTGTGTGTGTGTGTGTGTGTGTGTGTGTGTGTAGAGCAAGAGAGAGAAACAGATAATTGAGCAACTAAAAAACTCTGCATTCCATCAATGGAGAATATACAGTCTTTAACACAATGTTTCCCAAAACTATAAAATAGATCACAAAATATGTTAACAACTATAGAAGAACTGATGTTATATAGACTACAGTCTCTAAACCTAGTTTAAAAGAATTTCATAAAGAGTAGTTTAAAAATAATGTTAAACTCATGTTTGTGTACTAAGAAATACATCCCTAAGTGACTCATGATAAAGGGGAAATCACATTGGAAGTGACAAAATATTCAGACTGGCTATAAAAGCACTACATATAAAAATTTCAAGGTGTTGCTAAATAGAACATATAGATGAACTTTAATTCTAGGAACATATTAGTGTTTGAAATGGTAGAAACAACCCAAATTTCCATCATGGATAAATAGGTAAATGAGTTGTGATACATACAAACAATGAAGTATTATTTAATCATCAAAAGAAATGGAGTACTCTACATGCTTCAATTTGGATAAACCTCTAAACATTATGCTAAGTGAGATAAACCATACACAAAAGGTCACATATTATATGGTCCATTTTATGTGGTATGTCCAGAATAGGCAAATCCATAAAGAAAGAAGGCAAATTAAAGGTTACCAGGGGTTGTGGGGAGAGAATGAAATGATTGCTTAATGGATAATGAATGTTTTTTGGGTCAATGAAAAAGTTTTAAAATTAAAGAGAACTAATAGTTGCACAATATTGTGAATACACTAAATATCACTGAGTTGTTACCTAAATACCACTGAATTTTAACCTAAATACCACTGAATTGTATGCTTTACAATGGTTGATTGTATATTATGTGACTCTCACCTCAAAAAAAAAGAAAAGAAGAAGAAGAAAAAGAAAAAGTCTTCGCCACAGTAACACCAGAATAAGGTAATTTTATCAGAAAAATCTGAAAAACTTCATGGAACAAGTAAACCTATATGATAACCTGCTTCCTTGAATAAGGAAGAAAGGCTGCCAATTTATTTTATGAGGTTAGGAAAACCTTAATAACAAAGAACATTATAGACTAATCTCATTTTTAATGGATCAATAAAGAAGAGAATATTACATTCAATGTAGCAGCTTATTAAAAACCTGGGTCATGACTATAAGAATACCTTTAAAAGGTTGATAAATCAACTTGACACATTCAAGAAAGAATAAGGGACCTTGAAGAAGATAGATCAATAGAAACTATTCAAACTACATCACTAAAAAGAGAAATCAAAAACCAAAAGAAGAAGTGTCAGGCAGAATATTCCCAGAATTGTAACACAAATTTAAAAAGTTGAAATAAGTGTAATTTAAAATGCCAGGAGAGGAAAGACAAAACAAATATGTTATGCTAAAATGTTTTCAAAATTATTGATAGCAACTATCCTACATATCTGAGAACCTTACAAAACACCAGAGAAGTTTTAAAAAGGAATTGGTACAACATAATTATGGCTGAAGACCAAAGAAAAACCTGATTGAAGACAAAAAAAAAAAAAAAGACATATTACATATAGAAAAAAGGAACTCAAATTACAACAGATTTCTCATAAAAAGTTATAAAAGCCAGAAACAATGGAGCAACATCTTAAATTTGAAAAAGAGAAAAACTTTTAACAAATTTTATACCCAGGAAAAATATCACCAAAGTTACAGTTGTCTACTCCTGAAGAAATATAGCTCAGAGTATGAAACATCTAACAATAGATGGGATAAAATATTCATGAATTACATATCTGATAAAGATCTGTGACTATATTATATAAAGTATTCAAAATTCAATATTAAAATAATCCAAAACAATGGCAAAGAAGACCCACTCATGTATAGTACATTTTGGCAAATAAGCACAAGAAACCACGCCCATGGTCACTTGGAAAATATAAATTACACTGAGATATCACTACACAATTCTTAGAACAGCTTATCTTTTTTTAATTTGGCAATAGCAAGAGATAACAAGGATCTCACTAGTGGGAATGCAAAGTAGTTTAGTCACTTTGAAAAGCACTTTGGGAATTCTTATAAATTTAAATGTACAATTACTACATGACACAAAACTTTATATTCCCTCAATAATTTTATAAATAATCATCAACAACTCGAAACAACCCAATGTCCCTCAACCGGAAACTGCATAAACAAGCTATGATAAAGCCACACAATGAAATACTACATAGTTGAAGAGTGTCATAAGAAACATACAACTTGGGCAGGTTTAGCATAGAGCTTGCCAAGTTTTGAGAAAAAATAAAATTATTATGATACAAAATAATTCTATTACCCCCACCCAGATATTCCATACCAATTTGTATTGAACTCACTCCTATGTCCAACACACGGCAATCACTGATCTGTTTTCTAGGCCTGTAGTTTAGTTTTGTTTTAGAATGAATGTCATATAAATGAAATAACACACTAGGGAGTCTTTTGAACATGGTTTCTTTCACATCGCTAAGTGTAACTGGGATTTACCCACTTTTTAGCAGCATACTTTGCTTTCTTTTTAGATGTTTTTTTTTTTTTTTTACTTCTCTCTGTTCTTGGTTTCCATGATTCTTCTTCCAGTTTTCCTTTCATCACTTTGATAATTATTTGCAGTCGTTTTTGAAAGATCCTCTTTGTTTACTAAACTTTTTCAGTTTGTCTCTAGAGATCAATCCTAAACCCATTTCTTTTATAGTTACCCTCTCAACAAAACGATGATATTTATTCCCATAATTTTAAATGCTACCAAATCATAAATTAATATCTAGATACCAGAAGTTTCCACTAAATTACATACCTGTGTGATTCATTTGTATGATCCAATTTTATATTTGAGATCTCTGTTTGAATATCTCAAGGGAATATAAACTTAACACTTCTATCACCAGTTGGATTACCATGTAAGCAGACACTGAAATGGAGTTCAGTGTTCAAGATACATATTAAAAGTTTCTTTGGGATTAATACCTATAAAAGGAAAAGGAAGGAAGCAGAAGAGGACAGGAGAAGTCAAACCATGGTACAGTCTCAACAATGGCTTAATGACACCCATAGGAAAAACCAGAGCTAGAACATACTTCAGAGTTGTCCTCCTTGGACTGAGAAAACCAGAACTTTGTACTATATCCATCAGTCCTTGGATCTGGATCACTCCAGAAAGAGGTATGAAATTTAGCATGTATTCTTGGCAGATAAATTACCACTAATGGGGCTAACAGAGAAAGGATGTTTGCTGAAATCACTGTCAGCAGCTAGGACAACAAGAAATTTCCTGAAGGAGGACCTATATGACACATGAACTAGGTCACCATAGTCTACCCTCTGAGCTTCTCAGACCTACTTCCTTATATATATTCTTAGAACAGATTTTTCAGGATTCTGGTGGGAAGAGTCAGTTGTCTCTCTTGCTGGGGGGAAAAAAAAACCTAGAAGAGGAGTTGCTGAAATGAATGACAGCTCTATCCCTGCTACTTGTGCAGGGTTGCAAATATACTCTATATTGTCTCCCTACTGTACTATCAATTCTAGGTCCCCTTATCTTTAGCTAGCACCACTTGGTGCTTTGCCTCACGACATGATCCAGACCTTCAAGACCTGTAAGATCTGTGTCTATGGTCTCCATGCCTGTCTAAGAAAAGTCTTCTCCACTCATCCAATCACCTTCAAAATTAGTCAAGGGAGCTCCTACCAAGTAGTTTGCTTCTGTGCCAAACATATTTACTAGGATCCATCTCTAATCAATAAAACACTTCCAACATCAAATATGTGAGATTTTCCCTCACACCCACAACCTCTTCAGAGAGTTCTCCAACTCTCTGAAAAATAGCTGGTTGTCTTAAAATGTAATTCAACTCTAACACTAACTTCCTGGAGTTAGCATCAGATCCCACAAACTAGAGGTTCAGTATTACAAGACTACAACCATTTCAGATGCCATTTCCAAGCCCAAACCACTTCTGACTGACCAACTATAAATTCAAGGGGCTTGTTATACACCCTCAGGTTCAATAATTTTCTGGAATGGCTCCAAGAACTCAGGAAACCAGCTTACTTACTTTTACTGGTTTTCTGTTTTAAAATACTGTTCAGAAACAGCAAATGAAAAGATGCTTAAGGCAAGGTACATGGAAAGGGCATGCAGAGCTTCCGTGCCCTCCTTGGTGTACCTCCCAACACCTTCAAGTATTCATCAACCCAGAAGCTCTCCAAATTGAGTAAAAAGAGGAATAAATAGTACCAACAACAGTACTAAGTCATGAGGAGCTCTGGAACTAGATGCATCTTTACAATTGCTCCTATTGGAACAAGATGGCCAGATCCTTATCATTCATTGCATGTGCCCACTTCCTATCCCAGAGGCAGTGGGACATCATGTGAAGTGGCTTTCTCATGGCTTCCTTTAAGGGGCTGACAGTGACAGTCTGTCTCTTGACAGCACTCTCACACCTGGAGCAACAAGCTCTTCACTTCTGATATCTGCTTTGGAGAATCAAGATTCAGAACATAAGTTCTTTCTACATCTCTGATATCTTGGTAATATCTGTACATCTAGGTGGTGAATCTCAGTAGTGGTACAATGTCCCAAACTAAACTCTTGAAATCAACCAACACCCTCCTCTCCAAAATAAATCCTTTTACAACCTTCACCATTTCAGGTATCTACCCACCCACCACTAAAATCAGGAACCTAGAAGCTCTAATGCCTCCTTTTCCCCCACCAGAAACCCACAATATACATTAGTATTAAGTACAAACACTTTTATCTCCAAATTATTGCTCACATTCAAACTACTTGTCTCCATAGTCATTGCACCACCTATGTTTCTAAGACGCAAACATCCTTTATCTGAAGAAACCCTAGAACCTCCTTGCTAGTCTCTCTGTTCCTTCTTATGATTTTTCCAATTAATATTCACCTTAAAAGCCAGTATAAACTTTGTGAAGTATGAATTGGATCTTCTCAACACCCTGGCTTCCTTTTGAATTTAGAACCAAATATAAACTCTTTCACATCTCCCTCAGGCTTTGAATGATGACTACCCTTTCCAATCTCATCGCAAGCCCCTCTCTCACTCACCATTCCTAGCCAAGGTAAAATTCTTTCAGTTCCTGGAAGCGGCTAAGCATTTCCTTGCCATAAATGAAACATTCTCCATTTTTTTCTAACCACTGACTTTTGCCTAGTGAGTTATTTCTTTTCCTCTAGGTAACATGCAGTGACTCCTTTGTGCTGGTTTAACATCTCTTGAATATTCTTTTGTAGTAATACAAGTTCCCATAATGTGGTAATACCAGAATTCAGTGCTCTAGCTCTATCGCAGTTGGACTAAAGGTCTGAGATTCAGGTTCTGCCGGTCAGTTGTACCAGAGTTAACCTTCCACTGAGAAGAACCAACATGAAAAACTAGTCTCAGTGTTACTCACCTTTTAGAAAGCAGATGACAAGGTGAAAAGCTATCTTGGGTAGTAATGGTAGAGATCCTGTAAAATATCCTGAGCTCCATTGGAGGGGTGGTGTTTATGAAAGTTGTAAACTTGGAGTCAAGTGGCTATGCCCCTTTTGCTGGAGCAGTCACCCATAGTTGTGGTTGTCGATATTACCAAGAAGAGTTGACCAATTCACTTTCTATTAGAACCAACCACAGTGGATTCCATTTTTTTGTAATTAAATTCTAACATTTGCAATCTCCTGTCTAACACACATTTATTCTGTAATTCTCAGTCTTAAGTTTTGTTTTCTTCATTGCATTAGCACATCTTGAATGTGTTTTTGTGTTTTTGTGTGTGTGTGTTTGTGTGCACGCATGCACATTCGTGCATATATACACATGTGCTCTGTCTTCTTTCCAAGATTCTATACTCTAAAGGAGCAGGCTATTTGTTCTTTTCATTTGTCACTGAATAATATGACCCTTGTTCATTCATTCAATAAATTTTATGGAATCCTTTTGTGTGGCCAACACTGACACAGGCATTAAGAATACAGCATCAATAAGGCACAATTTCTTCTCTCAAAGTGCTCACATCAAGACAAAAAGCAGATCACTAAAACCTAATATGGTATATGCACTGATAAAAGAAAAGTCAAGGGTTCTTAGATACTTACTAAGGAGGGGCATCCAATGCAATCTGTGGAGAAAGGGAAGAGATGAAGCTAAATAGAAGCTGAAAAACAGAAGAGGGGAAGAATAAGGAAAATCAAGGAAGAATTATTAGCAAATTCAATGTCAACACTTAAACTAACATTTTAAGAGAAGAAGCTTGATGAAAGGAATATAGAAGGGAGATAGTGCTGGGAAAGAGAATTGTAGGCAAAGGCGAATGGTCTCATGGTGAAGACTAGCGCAATGGAGAGAGAGGCTACTTTCACAAGAGGGAAACACTATTGAAGTAGCAGAGCTGGGAAAGTTTAGACAGGAAGATAAATGTGGACTCCTGCTCCTCTCCTTAGGAGATTCCTAAAATTATGCCTACATATAGAAAAGGTTTGGGATGGAATGTGAAAATAACATCAAGCTAAGAGATTACTTTGAGTGATATTATTTTTGTTTTGGCTACTCAAACACTACTTCTACTATTGTTTCATCAACTCACTAAAGTCCATGAAAATCTTTTCCAGTTATTCCTACTGTATATTTCTCATTTCTATTATGTCATGTAAGTGATATTAATTGCAATATGTTGCTATGGTTTGTTACAGTTCAAGTGAACCTCAAGGTTCATGCTTTGAAATACCATTCTAAAGTACTGAAAGGTGGAAACTTAATCCATCTAAGGTTTTTAGAAATGGAGCCTTTAGGAGGTGATTAGAATTAGAGAAGATCATCAGATGGAGCCTCCATGATTGAATACTGAAGACTCTATAAGAAAAGGGAATTAGACTGGAAGACAAGCATATTTGCTCCCTGCCTTTTGCCATGTGAGACTCTTGTCATCTTGGGACTCTGCTAGCAAGAAGGCCATCACCAGATAAGGACCTTTTACCTTTGACTAGGACTCTAAGACAAAATAAACCTCTATTCTTTATAAGTTTCTCAGCCTCAGATATTTAATTCTATTAACAAAAAGAGGAGAAATTCAAATGTGTAATTGCTTTTGTACCTATTTTATTTCTCCATAAAGACAACATTTCTCAAGTAGGCACTAGGTATTATGTCTGTTCAGATGCCCATAATCTCAAAACTGCAATCAGAATATAATAACATCTCATACAAGATTGTAGAAGAAATATACAAGATCACAGTTGGGAAATTTGAACATATAAAGAACCTTTTTTTTCTGTGATTATTAATGTGAAATATCCAAGTAAGAGGTTCAAAATGTTTCACTGCCATCTGTGTTAGTCCATGACCTATGCCTAAAAATAATTTTTTAATAAATTACCAAGTTAGATAATGATGCAGATCAACTCATATTTAACTTTTTCAAATGATAAAGCAGGATTCAAAGATGGAGATTATGAAATTAAGTCATGATGCATACATAATCCACCAGAATTCACATAAATATCCTCTCTAGGAATCAGACACTTGTTTAAATAACATTTTAGTATATTAATTCTTAGTGAAAATCCCTTTAAGGCCTTACTATGGTGTCCATCTTCATACTGTAGGGAGAAAGGGTTTTTTCACAAGATCCTTCTGAGTGGTATACAAATAGGATAAAAAGGGTAGAGTCAAATGAAAAAAAATGCCATTGATGGGTTAAGAAAATAAGTAACTTCTTACCATTGCCTATTCATCCTTCACTCTATAGAGACTCAGGATTTAAATGTTGCAACAGAGACTAGTAAATCAGCTTTTACAAATGTATCACCAATAATGTCATCAGGGACTGCTTCTCTCTAATTCTTCTGTGGGTTTCTCAGAGCCACATAGGCCTGTTCTGCTTTTAATGGGTTAATTACCAAGGAAGCATTTTTCCTCTGTGGTCTAGACATAGAAATATCCAGATATTGTTTCCCTTGAAAGGCAGCCATCCTGCTGAATACACTTGATCACCAATTCCCATGTTTTTCTAAGGCCAGATGGGGCTAAAAACAATTTTTGAAGATTTTTCTCCCTCCTTCTTTTTTTTACCGATTAATAGCTTGTTTGTTTTCGATTGAGGATGCTGCCAGGCAAACAGAGGGAAGGAAAAGAAAATTCCTTAATTTTTAAGGTGGGGAAACTAGAGAATGATGGATTCGCTGTTGCCAAGAGGAAACAATCCTTGGACCTAGCAAATAAGCATGGAATAAAAGGTCACTCAATATTATATAATTTCAGTAGTACGAGTACATACTACAGATTTTCAGAATATTATGATTTTCTTAACTAAAATCTGAAGGAGCGTGTGTGTATGTGCATGTGTGAAAGAGACAGAGAGAGAGAGAGAGAGAGAGAGAGAGAGAGAGAGAGAGAGAGAGAGATTGAGATTTCAGATAGGTATAGAGGAAAACAGAAATCTCAACATTTGGGGGAAAAAATTATAGTCCTAACATTACTAACTCTAAGACATAGAACTTACTTTAGAGTCTCTGTTTCTTCACATGTAAACCAAAAGATTTAGATGATATTATACCCAACGTCTTTTCATCTCTAAAATTGTTTGGTCTCCTGTGATTCACTTCAAGTGTGTTCTACCTAGGGTTAAAACTATTTTTGCTGTCTTCCTATCTCTCTAGACCTCTGTGGAGAGAAGCTATCTGGTTGCTTCTGTAGGAGTTTCATTATAAGTGGGAAGTGAAGACAGCTGAGCCTGATTTGAAAACATGATAAATAGCCCCCAAGTCCTGCACGTGCCTTCCCCATGGAGGCCAAGGAACTCCATACAGACACTGGAAGGATTAAGTCGTACTCTGGCCCAGTGCAGACTGGCACAGCAGCCAGGAGCATATAGGCCACATGAGGTTATTTTGAGGTATCTCCCTTCTGAGAAGACTTAAACTTCCTTTCTCTGTCACAGTCTCATATTCCTAAGTCCCAGAGACCCCCTAGTTCAGCCACACTGACTGGTGTTGCCAGGAACAATAGTGATAAGTAGCAGAAGCCGAACCCTGACTGTATCAGGACTCACTCCAACTATTAATGACTGGGGCAACTCACTTGGCCACTAACACTGTTTTCTCCCAACTTTGCTATAACAGCCAAGTCTGTGATTACTGATGCCCAGTAGTGACATTTCCATTCTAGGCCAGGGACTGTGAAAAATATGCTTTAATATGATTAATGTTCTTGAAAAATGAACTTTTTTTACTATCAAGACACTCTTAAAGTGGTTGGGGGACTGATCACTTTTGGTAGCTCTGTGGCTAAAGGGACAAACTTTCCATCCAGCTGACAGGAGGCCAAACTTGCTCAGGTACTGAAATGCCACAGTCACATGGAGATAATGAAGGCCACATTGGCAAATGGCAGGAACATTGCCTCTCAAAGGCCAAACCCCTCACCAGAGGCACATGGCACCCTCTACCAAGTTGCCGAGACAGGGCCTCTGG
This sequence comes from Urocitellus parryii, assembly GCF_045843805.1. Taxonomy (NCBI): domain Eukaryota; kingdom Metazoa; phylum Chordata; class Mammalia; order Rodentia; family Sciuridae; genus Urocitellus; species Urocitellus parryii. The sequence goes on from NC_135532.1 coordinate 148,474,829, forward strand.
TTTCTTTCTGCGATGCATGTTCCAACAGTATTAGAAACCCTCTGGAAGAAACAACACATTTTTGAATGATGAGTTCTGAGGTGAAGACTTGTCAGTAGTATGGTAATATGGATAAAAGCAAAATATTTTATTTGGTAGTAGAATTTTCTGGCTCTTAAAAAGACACTACAAAACTTAGTTTGCAGATGATGTTAACTATCAAGGTCTTGTGTCTCATTCATTGTCATGAAAAAAAAATTAGTCCTCTCTCACATTTTTTTCCTTATTGTTTCATGTTAGATGCCACATTCAAGCTTATCAAAATAGCAAGTTCATGGGCTGGGGTTGTGGCTCAGAGGTAAAGCACTCACCTACCATGTGTGAGGCACCAGGTTCCATCCTCAGCACCACATAAAAATAAAATCAAGATACTGTGTCCATCTGTAACTAAAAAATAAATATTTAAAAAAATAGCAAGTTCAGCCTCAGGGACAGATTTTTAATTCAAGACACCTCACACTAGATTGCTTTCTTAAACATCAGGGAATACATTTTCCAGCTCTCTCTACCCATTCGAAAGAAAGAAAGAAAGAAAGAAAGAAAGAAAGAAAGAAAGAAAGAAAGAAAGAAAGAAAGAAAGAAAGAAAGAAAGAAAGAAAGAAAGAAAAAGAAAAGATTATTTTCAGGATCTAAGAACACTTTAATTTTACTTCATTAGATAAATACCATTAACTTGGTTGAAAGGACTAGTCACTTTTAGTCACTTTTTATCTGCATCCTGAAGGGACATGTTACCCAAGCCTGTGCATGACACAAGGCCAAGCTGCATAACCCATGTGAGAATACTATAGGCAGAATTGGCACATGATGGAAATGTGGCCTCTCGCAAGCCACACCCTTCGCCAGAGGCACTCAGTACCCTCAGTGGAGTTATCCCTACTTGTCCTCTCATTTCTTTCTGAAATGCATGCTCCGACAGTATAGATGGACTCAGGAAGCAACCACAGATTTCTGAATGATGAGCTTGGGTTACTAATCCATTCTACTGTCAACAGTCAGTGTGGGTTTCAGTTTTTTATTGTTATGAATAGTGCCACTGGGATCATCTGGTACATGTCTACTGTTAAAGCTATGTATGTATTTCCATTGTTACATATCTAGGTGTGGTATTGCTTAGTATATATGCTCACCAGCAGAGCCTCACAGTCAACAATTCCCATCACATAACATCCTTACGAGGGCTCAGTGTTCTCTGCGCTTTCAGTTTAACCATTCCAGGGATGTGAAGTACTGCCATATACTGTTCTTTTTTTTTTTTTTTTCAATTGGTTCCTTTTAGTTACATAACAGTAGAATTTATTTTTACATAATTACACAAGCATGGAATATATGAGATTCTAATCAGACTTGCATTTTCCTAGTAACTAATGGCATTGAAAACTTTTCATGTTTATTAGCCATTTAAATATCTTCTTTGGTGACTATTTACTTGACTTATTTTGAATTATTGTGTTAGTTAGCTTTTGTCACTGTGACCAAAAGACCTGACAAGAGCAATTTTGAAGAAAAAAAATTTATTTTAGCTCACAGTTTCTGGATACACATATTTTGAAGTTCTTGAAAAAGTTCTTAATTTTGATGTAAACTGATGATTATTTTTATTTCAAAAACTCCTTTTTGTATCCATGTTTAAAGTCTTTGCCTGCTCTGAGATCATAAAGATGATTGCCCGTCTTTTCCTGATAAAGATTTATTGTTTTGCCTTTTACAATTAGGTCTATAAATCCATCTGAACTTAGTTATTTTCTGGGAGTATGAGAGGGAGGTCAAGTGTATTTTCTGCACATGACCACCCATAGACCTAGCCATTTATTGAAATGACTGTTCTTTCTTCACTGCACTGTAATGTAATACCACTTCTTTCCTATTTTGTCATAAATTGGGTGACTATATATGAGAGTCTAATCTGGACTCTTTTCTTTCTCAGTGGGTTTGCTTATTATGACTTGATTACTATAATTTTATAATCAATTTTGATATTTCATAAAGTATCTTTTCTCACTATTTTCTTCTCCAAGAAAGCCTTGGATATACTTGGCCTATGTACTTCCAATTTTTATTTAATAAAATAGTATACTGGTATTTTAAATTAGAATCATAGTAAATATGTAGACTAATTTGGGCATAATTAGTATCTTAATAACATTGAGTCTTCCAACTAGGAATTTAGAATATCTCTTCATTTATCTAGGTTCTGTTTAATTTCTCTCAATAATGTTTTTTAATTTAGTTTGCATATGTTGAATTTCTTTAATTCCTAGGTATATAATTATTTATAATGCCATTGTAAATTATAATGTTTAAATTTCATTTTTACTTGGTTCTGATATGTAAAAATTCTTATCAAATTGTGCAGGCTATAATGAATAATGATATAAATTTATACACTTATATTCATTGATGTTGATAAATCTACTGATGAATTATTAGAATTTATTGTTTCCTGTATTCAGTTGATGTGATGAATTACATTGAGTGATTTTATACTGTTAAACTACCCTTGTGTGCCTGAAATAAACTTTTTTGGTAGTAATTTATCATCCTTTCCATGTGTTGCAGAGATGAATTTGTTAATATCATCTTAAGGATTTTGTATCAGTGTTTTCAATGAGAAAACAGCTTATAATTTTCTTTACTATTATGTCTTTGTCTATTTTACAATACATATTATGGTGCCTTTTAAAATGATTTAGCAAATATTTTTTCTTTTTCTATTCTAGAACAATTTATACAATATTGCTGTTAGCTCTTTCTTAAATGTTTGAAAACTGACCAAGTAAAACTACCTGTGGTTAGGAATTTGTTCATGAGAAGGTCTTAATTAAGAATGCAACTTTTAAAATATATGCCTGATTGTTTGCATTTCTTATTTCTTCTCAAGGAAAACTGAATAAGTTCTTGTGTTTTTTGAGTTTCTGATCCACTTCATCCAAGTCATCAAATTTATAAAAGTATGCATAATTTTATCTCATTTGATGTTTTATGATGTGTACATTTTCAGTTAGGAAAGAAATGTAATTTTTTATCAATCTTATTAGAACTCTATCATCAATTTTATTAGCTTTATCAAAGTTTTAACCCTTAATACTATTGACTTTTGCATTCTATTTTTATTTCTGTTGTTTTTACTTCTTTCCTTATGTTTTCCTTAATTTGGGGGTGGTCTTTTGTTCTCTAATTTCTTGGGTTGTAATTTTAGGTAATTACTTTCAGTCTTTCTTCTTTCCTAATATATGTAGCATATGGAATTAAGCTAGAAATTGAATACCATGTTAAAGTGAATTAAAAGAAAAACATTTGGAGATTGTTGTGCTGCAATTTCTCCCTAAATATTGCATTAGCTTCAGCAATAGCATGTTTGAGATAGTCAAATGTGTAAAATAACAAATTCAGCTGTTTTGCCTATGTAATATCTGTAGCTGATATGGCATTACAACTCCTATTTTACACAGTGAATAGTTGGACTGGGGATATAGTTCAGTTGGTAGAGTGCTTGCCTCACATGCACAAGGCCCTGGGTTCAATCTCTAGCACCACCAAAAAAAAAAAAAAAAAAACTATTGTAAACAGTTGTTTTTATTTACTTCATGTATTTACTCTCCTGGAGTTCAGAATTTCCTCCTAGGTTTTTATGCTCCATCTGGAATCATTTATTTGCCTGAAGGAATTTTGTTTTATAGCGATTCACCTGCTATTGTCTTTTTTTCCCTTTGACTAAAACTATCTTTATCTTCATTTGTACAATAATAATAATTTTGTGTATGAAATTATAGGTTGGCAGTTATTTTCTTTCAACAATTTAAAGCAGTCCCTTCATTGTCTTAAGTTTCTGTCATTTCTGTTGAAAAATTAGGTTTGCATCGTAGTGATTTTTTTTTTAATCAAGGCACTGATTTTAAGTTTTTCTCTTTCTATTTGGTTTTCAGAAGATTTTATCATACAAGTATGATCTTCAACTTAAGTTTTTCAGAATTTTTTTAATCTCCTTTCACTTGTATCAGCAAAATATTGTGATTTCCTCCATTTTTTCCCTCTTTTTCCTTCTTTGATTCCTGTTATATGTACATTAGGCCTCTGGATCATTTACACATACCTATTGACTCTTTCTATTATTATTTTGTTTTCACTTGATACATTTATCATAGTTATTTTAAATACCTTGGTTGGTACTCTGATACCCAGATCATTCCTTTTTTTTTTTTTTTGCTATTCTTTTCCATCTTTTTCTCTTAATCATTCATAATATTCCCCTGTCGTTTGTATCTATAATAATATTTTATTAGACATTAAGTAAAAAAGAAAGGAAAGGGGTCTGAATGATGTTATCTTTCCCTGGAGAACTGCCCCCCTACCTCCTTTCTCTTATGCAGTTCAAGCAAGAGGTAGAGGGCTCCCTCCAATCACGAATTGACCTGAGTCAGAGCTGGATTGCCAATGAAACCTCAGTCTACATCTGTTTCAGTCTTCTTCTTGGAAAAAACCCTCTCAATTTTTGATTGAAAGCCTAATTGGTCTTTCTCCTCTAGCCCTGAAAGTCTTCTAAATTTCCAACTCTGTCATTCATAAGATTCCAGCCCAGGCCTTAGCCTGCCACTCCAGACATCTTAATCACCTAGCAAATGTCTTGATTTAGAGGTTAATGGACTTCCTAAAGAAGGCCCATTCCCCATGGTTTGTCTTAGATTTCACTTGCCTGTTTGAAGTTTCTAGACTACCTTCCCAATCTCTGGTGCTGCTGCAGCTGTCTAGAACTGAGCCAATGTCACATGGAGTAAATTAGCCCTGCATTTAAAGAAGCCCCTAAGATTTCCAATTTGCCTCACCAAACAAACTCCTATGCAGCTCAAACAAACAAACAAACAAAACAAGTTGCTGTTTTCTCTGTCTCCAGGGAAATAGCTCAATCTGCAGACAATGCCCTCAATCAGATTTCCCAAGGAGAAAATTTTCCAGGATTCAGCAAATATCCCCAGGGGGGAAATCAGCTTACATCAGAAGTTTTCTCCCTCATCCTTGAGTCTTTTTCTGTTTTCCTCATGGCTGGAGTTGGCGGGCACAATTAATGGACTGACTAGACAAATATTTTTCCAAATCTATTATGCATCCAAACCCTTAGAAATTCCAATGTTAAGAAAGAACTTTTTGCATTTCATCTGTGACCAGCAGAGACCAAAATTTTCATATGAACAGAGCAAGGGTGAAGTAAACAAAAGGCTTACAGAGATAAGAAAAAGTAAGGTTAATCTTTTCTCCTTATCCTAGAGCATTGTGATCTGATTCTTGCCTATATTCAACTAAAACTTCACTCTCAAGTGTTTCTTCTCTATTCGGTGTAGTGTCCTAGAGACATCAGGATCTAAGGACAATTATTAGATATTTCACTTAGAAGGCAGTGCTCATTCTATTAGTTTTATCTATTTCTAATGAAAAATACAGAATATATTATAATTTTAATCATTTATTTAATCAAGATTATGATTGGATAATAAAACAAAATACCCCAAACTATAACATATAAATGTAAATATAGCATAAATATATTTATAGTCTATAAAGCCTGCATAAGTGTATGTGTGCTACACTTACAAAAAATATATATATTACTTGATATTCTTTTAAAGCCTCCAGCTACTAAGACCAAAATGTTTCCAGCTTGTTAATGCATTTTGGATAATGGTCATTACTCCATGCTTGCTTTTTTCCAAAGCTCTTTATTATCATAGCATGAAATGAAATTTAACTCATTCTAAAATCCCAAGATTATAGAACCATTACCTTTGGCTCTTTGACTATCAAAAATTAGCTTGTCCAGCACTTAGAGCTGTTGGTAACACTGAGATTGCATGGGAAAGGGGAATAAATTGCATGACAGCTCCATTCATTTTGGAAGCTTTCAGCACTGGGATACACAATGGAAAAATCTCAAGGACATTCCTTATGTCTGCACGTTTGTAATGATTACAAGAAAGTCAAGCACAAATCCAACAAATGAATTGTACTCAAATGCTGCAGAGTTAAAATGCTGGGTATGTGGACCAGGCTCCCTAATAAAGACCCATATATTATACGATTACTTGATGATCAAGAGAAAAAAAAATTGATGCTTGCTGAAGATAATCTTGATCATCTGGTTGAGCTAAAATGTGGGGAGGGGCAATTGTAGTTAGTATATAGATTAGTAATTCACAATAAACTTAGAGAATAAACAGTATTTTTCTATTTCTGAACAATGGCATGTAGAAAATAGTGATGTTCATTTTTTGTTTTTTGTTTAAATCAGCCTATTTAAAGTACATGTACAGTACCCCATACCTCCCAAATTTCTTGGCTGTTGTCTACAAAACTACCCTGGTCACGTACCTATTTATGTCTATAATTTCACCTTGCCGTAAGTATCCTGTATATGAGTTGCTTTAAATCACTTGACATTTGTATTAGTTCATTTTCTATTGCGCTAATGAAATATCTGAGGTTGGTAATGTATAGAAAGAAGATTTATTTAGCCACTGTTTTGGAGGCTAAAAGTCCACATGGCAGATGGCATCAAGGTGGAAACCCAGGTGAGAGGAAGCAAACACATGGTAAGAGAAAAAGCCAGAGACAGATTAGAGCGAGGCCAGGCTTGCTCTTTTATAACAACCTTTCCATGTGAACAAACCAGTGTCCCAGGAAAACTACATCAGTTCCTTCCAAGGGCAGTGTCCTCAATGACCTTCTTCCTTTCACTAGACCTAGTCCTACACCACCTCTGAGCATCACCACACTGACGACCAAGCTCCCATCACAAACCTCAGGGGACACACTCAAACCACATCCAAACCATAGCAATATTCAAGACGTGGCAGACGTAGAGAGGAGGCAACAGAAAGCAGGAAGGAAAGGAAGACTGGAATTTTTAAGTATAATCAAAAACTTTTCCAGAGCCTTAATTCAAAATAAATAAGCCAGCAATAATACTTCTTGAGTGAGCAAAAGGCCCTAAATATTCAGAATGCAATGATATAATAAAGGTGGGAAGTTGGCACATAATGTTATAAAATCAGTATAAAGATAGAACATCTTTTTACTTTCTTTTTTCATTTTATTTTGCTTTCCTCCAATGAGACTTCATTTTTTCTTCTGTTCCTATTCCAGACTCATTTTCTGTTCTGTCATTTTACTTAATACTCACCTGGTCACGTAGGGTCCTTTTCTCTATTTAGTGATGATAAATGATGTGGGCTTTGGGTGTTACAGTGTGAAATAATTCTGTGAAGTATAATAAAACATCATTTTTATTATTATCACATTTTCTCAGTTTAAAACTAGAATTGCTGACTTTTGTAAAAATGATTATGTTTTGGAACTATGCCAAATACCAATTCTGTTTCTAAGATGAAATCAGGGATTCATTAAAATCTGAGCCTAGTTTAATCATGCCCAGGGCTTACAATGACAGATTCTTTCTTTCTATGTAAGCTATATAGTACTTATGAGTCACGAAGTACTTTATATGAAATACCTTTTTAATTCCTTATCTTCCAGGCAAAAACTGGTCTTTTGATTTCTAATCCTATCTTCTTTTTTTGTATACCTGAATGTCTTCTTATATCTTCTTATTCTATTCCTTGGTCCCCTCTCTGTGTCTGCTCCCCACAGTTTTACTCACCTGTTCCTTTGAACTTCAGGGATATATATATATATATATATATATATATATATATATATATATATATCCTTTTCATGTCTCTGATGGGGCCAATTTATCAGGAGTCCAGGTCTAAGTCTAAATGTCTCTGGGAGACACAAGACATGATGGATAAACTCCTAATTAATGAAAATTACAGAACCCTAAAGAAAGATATAGAAGAAGACCTTAGAAGATGGAAAAATATACCCTGCTCATGGATAGGCAGAACTAACATCATCAAAATGGCGATATTACCAAAAGTTCTCTATAAGTTCAATGCAATGCCAATCAAAATCCCAACAGCATATCTTGTAGAAATCGATAAAAGAATCATGAAATTCATATGGAATAATAAAAGACCCAGAATAGCAAAAACAATGCTAAGCAGGAAGTGTGAATCAGGCGGTATAGCGATACCAGACTTCAAACTATACTACAGAGAAATAGTAACAAAAACAGCATGGTACTGGTACCAAAACAGGCGGGTGGACCAATGGTACAGAATAGAGGACACAGTAACCAATCCACAAAACTACAACTATCTTATATTTGATAAAGGGGCTAAAAGCATGCAATGGAGGAAGGATAGCATCTTCAACAAATGGTGCTGGGAAAACTGGAAATCCATTTGCATCAAAATGAATCTGAATCCCTATCTCTCGCCATGCACAAAAGTTAACTCAAAGTGGATCAAGGAGTTTGATATTAAATCAGAGACACGGCATCTGATAGAAGAAAAAGTTGGTTATGATCTACATGCTGTGGGATCAGGCTCCAAATTCCTCAATAGGACACCCATAGCGCAAGAGTTAACAACTAGAATCAACAAATGGGACTTACTCAAACTAAAAAGTTTTTTCTCAGCAAAAGAAACAATAAGAGAGATAAACAGGGAGCCTACATCCTGGGAACAAATCTTTACTCCACACACTTCAGATAGAGCCCTAATAACCAGAATATACAAAGAACTCAAAAAATTAGACAATAAGATAACAAATAACCCAATCAATAAATGGGCCAAGGACCTGAACAGACACTTCTCAGAGGAGGACATACAATCAATCAATAAGTACATGAAAAAATGCTCACCATCGCTAGCAGTCAGAGAAATGCAAATCAAAACTACCCTAAGATACCATCTCACTCCAGTAAGATTGGCAGCCATTAGGAAATCAAACAACAATAAGTGCTGGAGAGGATGCCGGGGGGGGGGGGGGGGGGGAGGGCAGGGGGGGGCACTCTTATTCATTGCTGGTGGGACTGCAAATTGGTGCAGCCAATTTGGAAAGCAGTATGGAGATTTCTTGGAAAGCTGGGAATGGAACCACCATTTGACCCAGCTATTCCCCTTCTCGGTCTATTCCCTAAAGACCTAATAAGAGCATGCTACAGGGACACTGCTACATCGATGTTCATAGCAGCTCAATTCACTATAGCAAGACTATGGAATCAACCTAGATGCCCTTCAATAGATGAATGGATAAAAAAAATGTGGCATTTATACACTATGGAGTATTACTCTGCATTAAAAAATGACAAAATCATAGAATTTGGAGGGAAATGGATGGCATTAGAGCAGATTATGCTAAGTGAAGCTAGTCAATCTTTAAAAAACAAATACCAAATGACTCCTTTGATATAAGGGGAGTAAACAAGGACAGGATAGGGACGAAGAGCTTGAGAAGAAGATTTACATTAAACAGGGATGAGAGGTGGGAGGGAAAGGGAGGGAGAAGGGAAATCGCAGGGAAATGGAAGGCGATCCTCAGGGTTATACAAAATGACATATAAGAGGAAAGGAGGGGTAAGACAAGACAATACAAATGGAAGAAATGATTTACAGTAGAAGGGGTAGAGAGAGAAAAGGGGAGGGGAGGGGAGGGAAGGGGGGATAGTAGAGAATAGGACAGACAGCAGAATACATCAGACACTAGAAAGGCAATATGTCAATCAATGGAAGGGTAACTGATGTGATACAGCAATCTGTATACGGGGTAAAAGTGGGAGTTCATAACCCACTTGAATCAAACCGTGTAATATGATGTATTAAGAACTATGTAATGTTTTGAACGACCAATAAAAAAAAAAATAATAAAATAAAATAATCAACATGGATTAAAGTTCATTGTGGTGATCGGGTGATCGTTATTGCTGTTCACCAAATATTTTTCAGCTTTTCTACTGGGAAATTGATAAGCTTATACTGCCTGCCCCTTGGAGTTAAGTATGTCTGTGTAGGTAACTTTGACCAATGAAATTTGAGAAATGATGGTGATATGTGTGACTTCCAAAAGGAAACCTTAAGAATGAGTGTGTGATCTGCATTACTCCTTTGTACCTTACACTTTCCCACAAGTACATGTGTGTGTTTGTTTTTGTTTTTGCTTTTGACTTGACATTCTGACAGAATGGACACGTAGACTCTAATATCTGAGTTCCTGAAAATGTAGAATACATCCTTTGTTTCCCACCTGCCCCCACAAGCCAGTCCATAATATATATGGACAGCTAGAAGTAGACATAGGCTATAATGTTTTAAACTTCTAAAACCTCGATGTTCTTCATAACTAAGCATAACTTAGCCTATCTTAACTGGTGCACTTAGACTAATGTATTATTCCAGTTCAATAGAAATAACCAGTGAAATAGGTCAGTGGACTCTTTTTTTAAACCTGTTTGCATTTTCTATCCTTTTTTAAAAAAATTGTTCTAATTAGTTATACATGACAGCAGAATGCATTTTGATATACATAAATGGAGTATAACTTCTCATTCTTCTGGTTGTACATGATGTAGAGTTATACCAGTTGTGCAATCGTGTATACACATAGGGTAATAATGTCTGATTCATTTTACTGTTCTTCCTACCCTCATAGCCTCTTCCCTTCTTTTACTAACCCTTGTTTGAGTCTCAAAACTTTTAGTGTGCATTAGTCTTAATTAAGAATTTTCTTTAAGATAGATAATGGGGTTCAGGACATGCTACCCCAAAACATGATACTTTGGTCATGTTGAGAGAAGAAAAACAAAAGCAGGAAGATCACTCTGACATTCTTTAGCCCTTCTCTTCTAAAGCAGACCATAGGAGAATTCTGTGACCACCTTCTAAAACAGGTCATTAGATTCTCATATGAAAAAGTTAAACATTGTGGTAGACAAAAGGAGTGTCCTCGTCTTTGAAGACACAGAGACACAAAGAATTTGGACAAAGAGACCCTGCTAAATTCCCCCCAGTTTAGTACCTTGAACTCATCCCATTTGTCCATTCACACTTCCCCACATCTGTCTTTCATCAAATCCAAATATAAAGATGCACAATTTTCTCTGTTTCTTTGGGTCTTTATTTCTGAAGGCTTCTGTGTCTCAAAAAAACTCACATTAAATCAATTTGCATATTTTTGTCTTGTTAACCTTTGTTTTATAAGGTGCCATAAGCATGAACTTTGTGAGAGATGAGGAAAAGATATTGTGTTGTCTCCCCTCCGATATTATTGAAACATTTAAAGGCACATTGTCAGCTCATTGCTAATAAGCTTTTCAAACAAGCAATTTCATTTATGACACTGAAAAATAAACCAGTGGAGGAAACAATTTCGTGGATTGCAATCTATGTAAGGGAATCTAAGAGAAGGGAAAGGAATGGCTGCATTTATGAGAACTTTCTAATTTCCTGCAGCCTCAATTTCCTCTAGATAGCACAGTTTCAAAACCAATTGTTCCTATTGAGACAAGCTGGACAATCCTTGCATTAGACCTGTCAGAGGAGTACTAATCTTGGCAAACTCTAAGAGCGGAGAAAGGTTTAGACTACTCTATGCATCTTGATTCCCAATCTGCTTAAAGAGTTGGGTGCTCCATTTCACAGATTTCAGAGGCCCCTTGGGCTTTCTTAGTCTCAACTCTCAAAAAGCTGCCTGCAGTGAATAATTTCAGAATTCACAATCAATTTCTAGTTTTGTGCATGACAAATACTCAAATCCAGCTACCCCAAGCCAAATCATGTCTCGATGAATATCTGCAAGGTTTTCCATCAAAGTACAGCTGAGGACAGAATTTGGCCAAAATCTATGTTTTAACTTAATATCTGTATGACAATTTTCATTTGGAATTTACTCTAAAGATTCAGGATTGAATTTCCAGAGATTTGAGTAAATAAAGACTGGACACAGAGACATACATGTATTTCTCCCAATTCAACATAAACCAAGATTGATCCCAACCCTACCACAGTGGTTGCACTTATCACCAAAATCAATATTGGCTCTTGAACCTAATAGAAAATTTAATTAATTATATTCAGTTTTAGTTCATAATGTTCCCTATCTTTTGACTTCAGCTAGTTCTCTCCCCTCCCCTTTCTGGGTCAAAAATGTGGAACTAGGTTTTTGTACTAGAAATCAAGGCATACAATTTATATAGCAGAAGAGAACAAAAATATTCAACATTTATTAAGAGGAGTAAGTTCAAATAAAATAAACTTGACAAAATTTTCCTCTTTTGTATTAGAGTAGAAAACTGAAGGTAATTTTCATAGTTTCTATTAAGTTTCTATATATATTTGACTAATGAACATCAATAATTCTTAATAGCCAGTAGCTTAGATACATTGGCATACTATAACACTTCTTATCACCAGCCCTGATGTACAGTTAAAGACAAATATAAGGGGGAAAATTTTCTTGGGGACATATGCTTTGTTAACATATTTTAAAAGTTCCATTTTTAGATTTGGATTTTTTTTCAATGCTAGCATCTTTAATTAATTTAATTAATTGTTTTAATCATCACACTCTGTTTTTTTAAATTTTTTGGATATTGATGGATCTTTATTTTATTCATTTATTTATATGTGGTACTGAGAATCGAACCCAGTCCCTTGCACATGCTAGGCAAGCACTCTACCACTGAGCCACCACCCCTGCCCTACACTACGTATTTTTTAAGATATGTCAATAGATTTTTAAATGACCATTATGGAAAAATACATTAATCCATGATTACCCTAATTAAATGAAAACCAAAATGATATGTATATCAAGATTGTGATATAATTCTAAAAGCCTTTGAGTTACAGTATCCTTATGAAAATGGTGGAATGAGGACATGATGGTACACAAACCCACAGAAATAATTTAAGTTAGCTTCAGGCATCCTTCCTTTCTAAATCACTTGAGGTATGGTACTTTCAGGTCTGAGAGAGGGGGTACCAAGCCACATTAATTATCCATTGCCAGGAAATAGCTCTGCAGATTGTTTGTGGCTACTTCAGTTCTATAAAGACTGGGTGTGTGGGCCACACACACACCAGGTCTGCTAGTTTCCCAAGAGGAACCTGGACCTCCTGAATCTCTGCATGCCTCCCAGCTCTCTGGAGGGCTAAGGTTCCTGTAAGGCCACTTCTTTTCCTTTCTCTGCTCTGCTCATAAAGCCAGAAGAAGGCTGGGATGGGACATGTGTGAGTGGAATGGGAAAATACCTGAGAACACATTAATTAAGAAAAGCAAAAGAACAATAATTTCCTCCCTTCAACTCCAACAGCTGCAGCCCTCTGTGCATTGTGCATCTTAGTAGATGTTTGGAATAAAGAGAGAGAGAAGTGGGAAACTTTGCAATACTTTCACTGCTTAGAAGTGGACAAAATTTAAGGAAAGCCACCATGAGAAGAGCAGAAGTCCTATCTTCATGTACCCCATTTACTATTCAGTCCACGCTAGGTTATGCTTCTGTACTAAGCAACCAACACTACAAAGGTCACTACTCTTTCAAACTAAAATCCTCTGCAGCCAGATACGTCAGGCAGCTGTCCATCCTGTTGTTACTGCAATACAGGCTGGCAGAAAGCAGGAGATCACACACAGGGGATGGGAACACTAAGACATAGATGTCATTCCTGTTTACATTCCATTGGCCACCTCTACTCACTTCTAGACAATGTCTGACTTCAAGGAAAAGGAGATCACTGTCCCAGTGTCGAAGTAAATGGAGGGGAATAAGTATTGATGAACATTAGAGTCAGGTGCCCTTATTCTCTTAAGCCCTTAAATCAAGTTCTAGTTCTATGATATACCTGCCCATCCTCTGATTTTCAGTCATCTCTTCCTACTTCTGGGTTATAATCTTCTTTTCAAAGGAAAGAGAGAGAGAAGAGAGGAAATAGAGATTTCATCCACCCTGAAAACTCTACAGAGTTGGTTCTCTAAAGAAATTTTAAACAAAGGTAGTTGTCTATAAAGGTAAAGGTAACCAAAAACACATCCCAGATTGCAGGTTGGCAGAGTGAAGCAGGCCTGTCGTCACCTTACCACACAGCAGCTTGGAAAGAGGTATTGACTTACACCTCTCCAGGCTTTGCTTTTCGGCCTCTTGTTTTATAAATGATGCTTTTATCTATTTGTTCATTTGCTTTTTCATTTTTTTTGGGGGGGGATTTCTGGTGGAGATCTAGTGCTTTACTAAATGAAAAGAAAGAAGGGAACATTAGTAAGATGGCAGAATAGGATTTAACGCCTCACAGGAACATCAAGCTATCCATTCATGAAAGTATTTTCTAAGATCTAAGGACACCAGGTGAGAGATTATAGCACATAGGAATAGTACAGAAATTTTTAAAACATCAAAAGGGTTGGAAGGACAGTTTCACATTACTTGTAAAAATTCCCAACTCTAGGCAGCACAGTGTAGAGAGAGGGACCCTTTGTGAAGGGTGGGAAATTGAAGAGAGAATGAGACTTTCCCTCAGACTCCAGCTTGCCTCCCACCCCTCACACATATACACTAAAACCCAGTGTTAGGAAAGACCCCTCAGTTCCAGACTCCAGATTGCTACTCTCAGACCAAACCTCTGAATGCCAGACCAGCCTCCAAGGCCATAGTCTTTAGGGTGACCCTGCAGACCCATGATCTAGTCCCACTGTTCACCAATCCCCCATAAAAATGGACAGTATCAGGCCATCTCTTAAAACCTAAAGCTCTACAGCTTCTTAGGGCTCTAGGCCTGTTCCACTGCCAATCAACCCCAGAAGTCTCAGGTCAGCCTCAATGGACTCAGCTCCAGGCTGTCCCTGCTGTCTCAGACAAGCCCCCTTGGCCCAAGGGAACAACTGAAGTCCCAGAGCTCAGGGATCCAGCTTTAATTCTTCCCCAGCATCAACCTGCCCTCATAACTCCAGACTCTAGTCTGGACCCATAGAGTCCCTCATATCAGTCCCTGACACAATTAGTTGACCCTTGTGCCAGGCCACTCTCTAAGCTGAACCCTATAGCTCAAAGCTCTAACAGAGTCAAATTTCAGGTCTGTCCCCAGTAGATCCCAATGCCAACCCAGTCACCAGGGACCCAGGTTCCAGGCATCAATTCTGAGTCAAGTCAGCCCCTTTCACCCTAGACTCCAGAGTAGCCTTCATGCACCCAACCCCTAGGCTGTATTCCATGGTCCCTGGTTTCAGGGTGGTCCCTGCATCTTCAGGCTTCAGTAGCCCCAGGTTGTTCCAGAAGTCTCAGGGTCCAGGTCTTCCCCCATAGACCCTAGCATAGGCTGGCCTCTGAAGACCCAGGCTCCAGGGTCATTCCTGAGGCCCAGAATTCATGCCTGCCTATAGGCTTCATGCATGGCCCACCACCAGGTCTACCTCTACAGACTTAGACTCCAGGGTTACCCCCATATCACAGGTTTCATGACAATCCTATTGCCAGGCTAGCCCCTGCAAACACAGACTCAAGACACACCACAGCACCAAGTCAAACCCTGAAGATACAGGCTCTGGGCCTATACTTATAGATCAAGGATCTAGGAACACCAATAGAGACACATGTAACAGGCCTACTCCCATGGACACTAGCACATAGGCTGGCCTCTGTGAACCTGGGATACACACTCCAATACATGAATCCAGGGGTCAAGATTGCTGACCTGATTATGTAGGCACAGGAAAGCCTGCCCAATACTCTAGCAACAAGTCTTACTGCCAGTCCTACTGCCCTGAATTTCTGATAGACTGATTGGAGAAGGACTTATCCTTCCAAAGTCAGTCTGTGAAGACCAGAATAAGTGGCTACTTCTTCAAATTCATAGACAAACCAATACATAATCTTGATCAAGGAAACTTGACACCATCAAAATAAAGCACCAGTAGCCAACCCTAATGAAATAAAGATTTATGAACTACCTGACAAAGAATTTGAAATAATCATCTTATAAAACTCAGAGAGCTGCAGAGGACACAAACAAACAACTAAATGAAATCAGAAAGAACAGAATAAATTAAACAGAAATTCTGAAGCTAAACAATAGCCAAGATATGAAATCAACACAGCATATATGTCTACTGGCAGCTGGATACAGAAGGAAAATGCAACACAATGGTGTTATGGGTTAGATATGAGGTATCCTCCAAACGGTCCTGTGTTAATGCGGTGAGTGAAACGATGACATCATGATACCTGTACCCTAATGAGGCAGAATATCACGTCTGGCAGAAGAGCATGGCAGAGGGAACCAGCTGGGAGCATGGCACCAGGAAGCAGAGAGAGAGCTCCTCTTTCCAGGGACAAAATATATACCTCCAAAGGCACATCCCCAGTGACCCATCTCCTATAGCCACACACTACCTGCCTACTGTTACCCTCCAGTTAACCCCTATCAGTAGATTAATGCACTAATAGGCTAAGGCTATCATAACCCAATCATTCACCTCTAAACTTTCTTGCCTTGTCTCACACATGAGATTTTGGGGGTCGCCTCAAATCTAAATCATAACACTCATAGAGGCAGAGAGTAGGGTGGTGTGATTGCCAGGGACTGGGGATGAGGTATAAGGATGGGGAGATGTGAGCCAAAAGATACAAACTTTCAGTTAGGTTGAATAAGTTCTGGAAATCCATTTTGTAATACGGTGGTTACAGTTGATAATGTATTATATACCTGAAAATTGCTAAGGAACTAGATCTTCAAAGTTCTCACAACAAAAAAAAATATAAACACTTAAAATAATGGATATATTAATTCCCTTATTATTATCACTTGTACTATGCACTATGTACTCTATATTAAAATGCCAGACTATATTCTATAAAGATAGATCACTTTGCCAACTATGCCTTAATAAAAACAAATAGAAATTTAAGAAGAAAGAAAAGAAAAAATTATTTGTGAGGAATACAGAATTTTTAAGGTATCAATTCACATGTTTCAAAACAACCTTGTGAGAACTTATAAGTTATCAGTGAAGAAACTTAGACTTAAAAGAATACATAAAGCAAGATTAGGGCAGAGGTGAGAGTGTTAGTCAGGGGCAGTTTCCACTTACTTCCTGAAAACTCCTAAAGAAGCTGACAGTCTAAACTGTCTTTTCTGAATGTTAGATGTCACTTGCTTTTTATTGCAATGGTTACTTTGTTACTGAGAACATCTGGATTGACTTTCCCTAAGTATTTGCTGACAGTCCCTGGTCTCTTCACCTTCCTTGAATCCACCAAAACTAAACTTGGAAGTTTAAACTGCATTTGTCCTTATTTTGGATCATAGACACAGCATTTCCATGGGTGCCCTAAGTTTTTTTTTTTCCAGCTGTCATTGCCAACTCATGCCCAATGGGTGTCCAACTAATCCTGCTTCACCTCACCAGGAACAGGACTCTAGTTCAAAGCAGCTTGCTGTGTGGCTGTTTGTTTGGTGCCCTGCACCACGCCTCAGTGATTATAGACGGGCATTGGTAGGAAGGGGCGAAAGGCTCCCAAAGAGGTGTGGGTTCATTGGCACGAAACTGAATGCTCCCTTCAGCCCAGCCATTAAAAGCCAGGCAGGCTTCAGAAGACAGAGAGGCAAAAGGGCTTATTTGCCAAGCTACTTAGAAGAAGAATGCAAACTCCAGCAGCCCAGGCTGCTGGCATGACTGCTGGAAGGTATGGGGACTTGCAGAGTGAGGCTGCAGAGTCATGATCTCCTGGAGACAGGGCAAGGCAGGCCAGGCACTGCGCAAGAGGAAGGGAGGGAGCAGGAATGTGTCTCCCAGTAACATGTTTGAGAACAAGCAGTTATTTTCCCCAAAGTCATGTGTGAGACTCAACTTGTGCCTGAAAAAGAAAAGGGCAAGACAGAGGGAAAGACAAAAGTGAATTACTGGAAAAAGCAGGTATCTCTTTGGGAGCTTGGGAGGGAAGCACAAAGACTGTCTACCAGTCTGTTAGTCTTGGCAGCTGCATATCTGTGAATCTGGCCACAGTCAAGGTTTCCAAGGCCTTGCTTCTGGAAAATGCAGCAAGGGTTTAACCTGAAACGTGGACTATGGAGGGCTCTGGTGTGACCTAAGTCAGAGGGAACCCTCACATTCCTGACTGAGGTCCCTTAACACACAGGGTCACGCAGGTGAATGTGACTAATTGCATGGAAGACTTTAAGGGAACATGTCTTCAAGTGAACTGGAATGTCCCAGGAGGCAAGTTCATCCAAGTTTTTTTTTTTTTTTTTTTTTTTTTTTTTTTCTTTCTCTTTCTATTGCAGCCTAAGTAGTGTTAGGAACCATAGGTGATGGATGAGAAATTCCTCGTTGACAAATGTCAGGCTGTTTGCCCAGCACTCTTCTCATCCACCAGAGGGCAGATTTTCTGACAAGAATGACAGTGTCTCCTCTCAGCTATTTAAAATTACATGAGAAAAATGATTTCTCTTCTTTATGCTTATAGAAGCTGCATCATTTAGGGATGTCTTTGGCTGTAAGTAGCAGGAAATATGTCTTACAACAGCTGAAACAAATGCAAGTATAGTTTTCTCACATTACAAGATTTTGAACCTACTCAGAAGCTGGCATCAATTCAGTAGGTCAGCAGCATCATGGGAACATCTCCGAAATTCTTTTACTTTTTCTCTCGTGTTTATCCCATTCACGATCATAAGGTGTCTGCTAATAACTGGGCATTGTGCTTATGTTCAAAACAGGAAAAATGGAGAGAGACAGTGTCCCTTGTGATAATCCCTATTTATCAAGAGTCGTAATTCTGTGGGAATTCCCATCAAGCCTCTGTGGATGCCCTAACTGGCCAGTGCTCTGTCACACAGCCACACGTGGCATGAAGGGAGCACTGGAAGGTGAGGCTTTATCTGGATACCTTACCAGCCTGAACAAAATCAGGGTCCTATCAACTATAAAGAGCGAACTGTTACTGGGGAGGCAACTAACAGTATCCACCACACCCTGTACATATCACTCACCAAATTGCATTGAAATGTTCTGTCTCTGTCTCTGTCTCCCTTCCCATCAGAATTAAGAGCACTTGGCAGACAGAGGCACTCAATCATCTTTGTATTCCCAGCACGTGACACACTGCCTGGCACAAAATAGACTTAATAAACACAACTTGAGTTCAAAAAATATTGTCTGTCCTACACTCCAAAGAATGGAGAGGCAAAAGAACTGAATTTAAATTCATTTTTACATGCACTTCTCTTTAAAGATAACAGGAGTATTCACGTGAAAGAAGCATTCATTATCAAAAACACAGGCACTCTGAGGAATGGATATATAATATCATCTGAATGCACAGATTCTCTAATAAGCATAAAATGGAATAGGTAATGATAATAGGTACTTCTTTTCAAGAGCCTATGAAAAAGTTGATGCTTTCTGTATACACAGTCCTAATATCTTCACAGGTTTCATTTGCTTCATTTTAGAGATGCTAAGAAAGTGGCCCAAGGTTTAAGAGTTACAAATGTTGAATACAGGATGTGAACCTAAGTGAATTCATCTTTCTCTACTATTCTACCTGCATCCTGTATAAGGGTTTCCAGCTCCTTTGTTTTACTCAAGGGAAACTCTGAGCTGCAAGGTCATGTAAAAAGTCGAACTAGATATTAGTTATTAGTTTTCCTATCTCCAAGGACACTCTTCTTTCTTTACCCTCTGCATCCTCAATGCCTTACTAAGCTAATTCGACAAAGGGCTTTGTGTTGAAGACATGGTGATGTTGCTGAGTATGAATAAAGGCATATTGACAGCCAGCTTTCTTTCCAGGACTCATCTTTCCTGGATTCAGAGGACAGAGAGTCCCTTCTTTGAAACCCACCCCATAAAGCATGATGTGCCAAATTTAGGCTCATATATAAGAACAAACATTTGTTCTATTGACTTGTCTTTCAAGCAGTTTCCTGACACAATGAGGTTGAACATGGAGAATAGACGAGGAAAGTGCATGTGGATTTTGACTTTTAATGAAGCTTTTAATGAATTTCCTACAAACATGAATGAAAAGAGAGAAGATGAAGTGGCTGCATTTGGGCTTATAGCTTCAGGTTGCCCACAACAGTGCAAAAATGGTAGTAGCACCCTGACAATCACCATGCTCTCTAATTAATTAGTCACTCTGTGCCAATAACTTGGAGTCAGGTATGCCTCAGTCAGTGTATTAGCCAGCTTGATGATACAACAACAAAATATCTGAGGTGACTGACTTATAAAGAGAAAATATTTTTTTGGTTCACAGTTCTGGAACTTCTGATCTAAGATTGGGTAGACCCCTCACTTTGGGGATTTGGTGAGGGTCCTGGATGATAGTGGCAGGGAGCATATGTCAGAGAAACCCACTCAGAGAAAGACTGACAGATAAGAAAAGACCAGGGGCCCGCAATTTCACAGGCCCAGTGACCTAAGGACCTCTCACTAGCCCTACCTCTTACATATAGACCTTATCTATAGACCAAGCCTATCTTATATATAAATCTACGAGGGACACTTATCTAATAAAGCAGCATGGAAATGTGATATTTCAACCCTGACTTACCTAACAGCCAAGAGCACATGGCCCACAGTCAGTGGATATGTCTAAAGAGTATTGGTTGCACTGCTTATGGCAAATGCAATACAGATGAGGTTCTTCATCTAGAAACCAGAACCTAATTCAATAAAATCTGCTTGTGCAGTTCAAAAGCAGTTTTTTCCTGGGGATTGCAGGATGCCTAAGGGCTAAGAGACAAGCCATGCAAGCAGGGTCCGTGGCATTTGCACTCTCCTAAAACATTTGCTTCTGATAATATGTACAAGAGTGAGTTAGGGTGTAGCTGGATGTAGTGAAAAACCTTAGATAAGTCACAGCAAACTCAAATTGGCTGTTAAGGATCTTGAGCTTAGCATCAAGATACACGCTGAGGCCTCATAATCCTTTAGATAGAACAAGGCAATTCATACATGCACACACACACACACACACACACACATCCCACAAACACACATTATTCTGAGTTGTTCAGGCAGAGACTGTACATTTTGGCAGGATACACTGGCTGAAAGTTAAAGGCTGGATTACAAGTTCCAAGCTCAAAATGAAAGAAAAGACAATTCAGTTTGTCAGAAAAAGAAGAATTTTATTCTTTACATTTTCACAAAAATTATCATTATGATTTTCAACATTGAATTTTTTCCAGGTGTTTTTAAAAAATGGTTCTTTTTAGTTATACATGACAGCAGAATTCATTTTGATATAGTTGCACAAGTGTGAAATATGTCTTATTCTAGTTAGAGTCCCATTGTTACATGATGGTGGGATTCACTATGGTGTATTCATATAAATACCTGGTAAAATCATTTCAGATTCATTCCACTGCCTTTCTTTTTCCTATCCCGCCTCCCTTCCCTTCATTCCCCTTTGTCTAATCGACTGAATATCTTTTCCTCTCTTCTCTACCCTTATTGTGGATTAGCTTCCATGTATCAGCAAATACATTCAACTTTTGTTTTGGGAGAACTGGATTATTTCACTTAGTATGATAGTCTTCAGGTTCATCCATTTACTTGCAAATGTCTTAAAGTCATTCTTCATAATGGCTGAGTAATACTCCATTGTGTATATATACCACAATTTCTTTATCCATTCATCTGTTAAAGGGTATCTAAGTTGGTTCCATAGCTTAGCTATTGTGAATTTAGCTGCTATCACCATTGATGTTGCTGCATCACTGTGGTATTCTGATTTTAAACCTTTTGGATAAAAAATTGAGGAATGGGATAGTTAGGCCAAATGGTAGTTCCATTCCTAGTTTTTTGAGGAAACTATACTGTTTTCCAGAGTGGTTGCACCAATTTGCAGTCCCACTAGCAACGTGTGATTGTATCCTTTTCCCCACATCCTCACCAACATTTATTGTTACTTATATTCTTGATAATTGCCATTCTGACTGGAGTAAAATGAAATGTCAGTGTAGTTTTAATTTGTATTTTTCTAATGGCTAGAGATTTTTTTTATTAGAACCAAACTGATTACTCAGAACTTCTCATTTTGATTTATTTGCAAACAAGTATAACAATTGTTCAAGTTAAAATACAGAATTTACAATTTGTAAACAATCATCAAGGAATCAAAAACAAACAAAAAACCCTTTGCACTGGGCCAGGGATCTCTTGTGTGCTGAATACTGTTGTCATATGCCCAGTGATCTCAGCTCCAAGTCTACATAGAAGGGCACTGCTGGGACCATACCCAGGATGTCACAGCAATGGCATCTGGTCATGGTTTCCCAGCTTTGTTGCTGGCTTGCATAACATTCTTAACTAACTAAATCAGAGGTAAGTCTGAATTGGACCATCTGGGAGATGAAGTGGTTAACCTCAAATTCACTTCTCACAATCTCTTGAAGTTAGAGGTCTTGGCTGTGGCAGACTGAGGGTTAAAAGCCCTTCCATGAGATCTGTCACTGGTTGCAAACTATAGAATGTACATCACATTGAAGCAAAATGACTATGTGGGGGTTTCAGCATCCACTTCTGCATGGGCTTTTAAAAGCACTTTTGGTATTCAAAAAACCATGGTGGGTTGTGGGACTAGGGGACAGATGCTGGCCCAGCACCAATTGCAGGTGGGAAACTTCAGCCTTCCCCTTGGCAGACAAGTCCTGATGAAGCCATTACAAATGCAGCCACAGAAGGTATGGTTTTAGCAGAAACCATAGAGAACCATAGGAAAAAAATAAGCATCTTGACTTTTTCTGGACTTTTTAGTAGACAAGTATTTGCTATTGAAATCATGAAAGTGAGCATCAGGAGGAAGAACTGAAGATTTCAATCAGTTGATTTGTATCAACCAACATTCTTGGTTGCAGTAAGCTTGTTTATTCCTTGGACATTTGTTTGCAAATGAAAGGCTAAATCCCCCCCCAAAAAAAATATGAGGGGGAAAGCCTAAGAAACATAATTGACAATTATAGTGAAGTATATATCTTTAAATACTTTTATATTCTGAAACCTGTTATAAATTAGAGAATAAGGGCATATCAGATATTATGGAGAAAATATAACCTATTACATTCATGTAGTAAGCCTTGGATGCACGAAGCATCCTGGCTCTGCATCCTTTAAGAACTATACTTTCTGACCTGAGACAATCAGTGCGAGGGGTCTTCAGAGGAACTAAAGTGTCATAAATGGGAAAATACACTCCAATGCAGTTGAAAGGTGAGACATGGAAATTCTGATATGCACACTACAGACTGGATTTATTCAAAATAACAGCAAAGGGAATAAAATTTGAAGAATCATATTCACATTTCTATAGCACGCACCATGTACAAAGAGACTTTGCATATGTGATTTCACTGAAATAGCAAGAAATTCCACCCCCTGAATAATTTCTGGTATGAGGAAGTATATACGTAAAACAGAGGGTCTCTTGTTCATAAATAATGCTCTGCTTGGCTGGAGGTTCCAGAACCAGACCCTGAGATAAGGACTCACTGCCAAGCACAGAGGCAGGACACAGAAGGAGAAGCATCCAAGAAAAGGTGGAATTTCAGACAAACTGCTAGCTTCAGCCTAGATCCCCAGAGGGAGGTCTGTTATATAAACTACGTTTCGGAGTTTGTCCTGATCACGGGCATGGAGACGGGGGTTTTGTATTCCTGCCCAAACCCTCTTGGGCTAAGGGCTTGGATTTTATGTTTTAAAGAACATAAAATCCTACATCCTGCTGCCTATCTGCACATCTTGGACTCCAGAAGGATTTCAAGAGAATACTGTTAGAAGAAAATCAAACAAACAGAAGAGAATAATCTCATAGACATAAATGGTAAAAAGGGATCAAAGGAGATCTGGGCTGAGTTAGGGACACAGTCCACTGTGGGTTTAGCTCTCCAGACAACAGACTTTGAAAAGCAGAATGTTAAGGCTAACAGCTCAAAGATCAATACCAAAACTATTGAAATACATGGGGGGAAAGTATGTCATGGTTTAAGTGTGAAAATCAGTTGCAGAAGAAGGACAATATGGAGTCTTATACTATGAACATTCAAAGGTGGCTAAAATCAAAATTCTACTGGGCAAATCCTAGGATGCTGGTAAGGCAACACTAAATTAAGTTTGACTGTTATTAATCAGCTATAAGACTTCAGATGAGTCATTTCATATCACTGAGTCCCAAAGTAAATTTTTAAAAGGAGGGATAGGAGGTAAGATTATAATAGGAATTAACATTTATTTGTATATTTAACTGCATCAGATTCCAAGTATTTAGGCTACATGATTTCATGAAATATTATATCATTATTTTATTCATTTTATGGATCTCCAGTGAAGCACAGAGCCATGGTTCAAACTCAAATATGTCTGCTTCATGAGCTGAGCAATAAACTGTTCCACCCCTGACTCTAAGAGGAATCCAGGTCCCTTATAGCTCTGGAAATCCACTGTTTAACCTTCTGTCCTATGAGTTCAACTGATGGCAGATATAAGGAAAGGGGGACAGAGTGAACCAAGCCATCTGTGAACAGGGTGCTGTCTCCACATTGCACAACTCCTGGGGTCACCAGCTTCTCCCATCAAGAGTTTTACAGAGCTGAGATACTTCACAAGGCCCCTTGAAGCAAGTCAAGATTGTTAGGAGCCACAGCAAAAATATTGATATAGGCACCTTTGGATTTTATGACTGCCAGCCAGCAATTCACATTCATATGGTAATTGGACTCATGCTGTCTAGCTGGGCCCATTTCAGGACTCAGGTTACTCATGTCACTCTTGTAATGGGAGAGTTCCCATTGGCTGGAATAGGATGGTAGGAGGGTGTTCCGGGGGAAGTGGAAGCCCCCCCCCCACTCAGGTAGAAGACACAACGTGGCGGACCCACCTGTTAGGGGGACGCACACGGCCTCTCTCTAAATAAAACTTTGTCTCAGTTTGACTGGCTTGTGTTTTTGTGCCCAACCGGGTTGCAAGATTGCAAGCCCACGTGCACTGACAGCTCAGCAGGGAATCGCTCAGCAGGGGTGCCGCAGGCAGTGCTCGGCAGCAGGAGCGGGACTCAGCCGGCCCGGGGCCGGGCAGTTTGCGGCAAAGATGATCCTTCGATCTTCATTCCCAATGATGTGCTTGACCAATATGTTGGAAACTTAGTAGCATAATTAGCTTAAAAGAAGATAAATGAGATGTCAGGGTCTAATGTTCTCATCAAGTGCTATCTTTTTTGTTTAAAAGCCAAATAAACTTCTCTTTCCTAGTGCATGTTACATGGAACTTTCTGGTTATCCAATGAATTTGTAATATCTTTTAAATCTAGTCTTTCCTAAGTTAATGTGTCACCTCTATCCAACAACAAAAGACTTCAAACCAACCTAATCACAAACATAGCCTTAAAAGCTTACTCCACATATGCTGGCAGAAGCAAGGATGGAGCAGGTGGGTGGCAAAGGGGTACACCATACCATGCAGGCCACTGTGACTTTTGCCTCAATGTAGGGTCTGAAGAACAGCACAAAATTTGAGTTCTAGAAAGGTACTTATCAGGTAGAACTGACTTTGTAAAAGCAATTCAAAGACACCTTGATGGAAAAAATCTCCTCCCCTATTGCTGGCATTTATATTCATTGAAGAAATTATCAAGCCATCACTATTTATTTACATGAGTCTATGAATGTACCCTCTTGTAGGGAAATTGTTTGAGAGTAAAAGTCATTACTTAGGTATCTCTGTTTTCATGGATCTGGTACATGACAGCTGATCCCTATGAAGGAATTAGTGAGTGTAGGACTGAGTGGCACTGAGCATGCCCTCCCATTTCCTTGAGCAGTGAAAGCAGAGATGCTTTGTGAAGAAGCAAATCATATGGCTCCCTAGAGATTCACCAAGCTGACCCATCCTGTAAAAAGAGATGCCTTATAAGAAATCTTAAGGTGTCAAGACATGTGTACTACATTGGGTTGGACTAGACATGTGTATTTGGGGACCCCAGACTATTCTTATTCAAACATGAAATGGATGTATATCAGTCTGATATGGTTTCAGATTCTATATACACTTCTATAAATTCTCCTCTTCTCACCTCATTTACCTTAAGATGTACTCTTGAAGTTTGATGGTTTTAGCATAGAGTTTGGGGTAAAAAGTAAATCCCTATGCAATACAAAAACACCTTAATTATAGTCATCAGTCATTTACACTTTATTGTAAACTCTCTCAGAGCAGAAAATGTATTTTAAAAAGTACTAGGGGTCTGAAGGAGAAGATATAATTATATCATGGATTTAAAAATGAAATGAAAAAGGGTTGCAGTGTTCTGAAGGCATGTTTTACCTCTTCCCTGAGTTGCCCTGAGTTGGCCTTGAATGAAACCTGATGGCTACTCACCTGTGGCAGCAGAACAAGCCTCCCTCAGATGCAGGAGCTCAAACACACTGAAGTCTTCAACAGGTCCTTCTGTGAGCCAAAGACAGGCTGTTGTTGCTTCCTTCTAGGTCTGGGGAAAGATCTCTAGATTCAAGAGAATGATTTAACTCACCAAAACCATGGCCTGGCCACAGCTCTGCAAGTCCCCACTTATGAGTCACAGAGGAAGCACTTCACAAACCTTAGCAAGTTATGTATTGACCCAGAGCTCAAGAATTAGGAGACGGAGGATTTGCCACCAGTCAACTGTAGCTTTAAAAATAAAAAGTGTAAGTAAAAAAGGATAACATTTTTTTAAAAGAGGAGGTATAATATTGCATAAATAAAAAAGGGAAAATGCTAAATTAAAACAAACCTTTTTCTTTCCATTTTTGGACTTCTCAGAACTTCCGATATATGTGTTAGCTTTTCATTTCTCTGAACAAATACCTGAGAAGAACAATGTAGAGGAGGACAAGCTTATTTGGGGCTCACAGCTTCTGAGTTCAGTCCACACTCTGCTGACTCCATTCCTCTGAGCATGTGGTGAGGCAGATCAACATGGCGGAAGGGTGTGGCAAAAGAGTGCTGCTTACCTCAAGGCAGCCAGAAAACACAAGGAAGATGAACCCCTCCAGGGCATGCCTCCTCCAGCCATGCCCTACTGATCTAAAGTTACTACCTGGCATGGTAGTCCTTTCAAATTAGGATGGATTAATTAGATCACAGCTCTCATAATCTAATCACTTCACCTTTGAACATTCCTGCATTAACACAGGAGCTTTGGAGAAACACTTTATGTGCAAACCATAATGAAATGCTAATATGAATGTGAATATCTAGGAGGAGAAATCACATTCTGTGTTTCCCACACTTATTGGATTTTGGAATCCTATTTTTCTAGAACCAGTATTCTATTCTACACAATTTGAGAAATGCTGGACTCCCCAAAACCCTTTCAAACAGGCATTTCCAGAAGTTCTCTTTATGATTCTTCTTTATTCTCTAATCCTAGTAAGGACTTCCATTTCCAAACTCTGCAAACTTCAAAATACCAAATAATTGTTAATTATTCGAAAATAAGAGCAGGACCGGACACAAAGAACATCCTTGCGTCATCACACTTTCCATCAAGGAATGCTGAGAACACAGGTAAAAGTCCACCCAAAAATCCCTGACCTTCAAGCTTGTTTTCTAAAGAAAATATTACATACTTAGAAAATAATCGCATACTTAGGATTCCAGTACAATTTTGCTTAAGAAAATAACCAAATCCTTTGTTTTGCGTAAGCAGTGTTGTAACTAATTAAGGGGGAAATTAGCTGCCAGGTTACATGAAAAGACAAGACCTGATTCCATGACATCTTTGCACTCACAAGAAGCAAGCTGATGGTCTGCTGCCTGTGTGGTGTTCAATTCAGGCCCTGCCGACTGGGACTCATTAGCCAAGGGTTACAAAAATGTAACCAATGCTTTTTCCAGATATTCCACCGCAAACCAAGCACCATAGTGTCCGTCCCCTGCCTTGAAGGGCTGGGTCAGAGCCACTCACAATGATCCTCCAGCTCAGCCTGCAGCATGGGATTTTCATTAGATAGAGTTCCTTACATCCAAGCAAATCCTGCCGGGGTATAAATATCATCTTTTTTGAAGAGGTTGAGAGGGAGGTGAATATTATTAATGACTAGCTACTCTTTAACATTCTAATAATTTCAATGTTTAATAAACAAATTCTTGTTCTACTTTTGTTTTTCCT
Source organism: Urocitellus parryii (assembly GCF_045843805.1). Lineage (NCBI taxonomy): Eukaryota > Metazoa > Chordata > Mammalia > Rodentia > Sciuridae > Urocitellus > Urocitellus parryii. The sequence goes on from NC_135532.1 coordinate 148,502,907, forward strand.
AAGGATGAATCAACATAATCTTCCAAGTGGTTTTGGGAATCAGCCTAATATTGCAAAAGCCTGTTCCCTTAATGGAAGTTCATCCCGTTTTGTGACTTGGGAGGCTTATTCCCAAGCAATGTTAACCAGAACTGCTGATGCCGAGTGAGGCCCAGGATAATGGGATGTGGAATACAGACATTAGAGGCCTGAGTGAGCCCAAAAAGCCACAGGAGCCCAAAATCAGGTCTAAGTTTCACTGGTCTGGAACAAGATACAAACAGGCTCAGAGCCAGGCTAGGCAAAGGAGGTTCCCTGGATTTGTCCTTGGAGACCCTCTGTTGGGTTAGAGAGCAATTGTAGATTTGCTGTCTCTAGACGGATGATGTTAAAATCTACAGGAGTCCCTCTCCTCATATTTGCTTATCAGATTAAACAGTTCCTTTGGAAGAACTAGGAACAGGAGGCCACATCTAAGGATTTGTATTTCTCCCAGCATCCGTGTTCTAATGAGAACTTTCCTAGTCCAAACAAGGAGTACATTCACACTTTTAAAAGAAGGCAAGGAGGGGGTGGGAAGGCAGGGAGGGAGGGAAGGGAACTGTGAACCTCAATCCCTTTATAATTCAGCTCTTCTCTATATACCCTGGAGACAAAGATTTTAGAGAAAGTGACACAAAATACAATATTTTCTCAAGAACCAGAGAGGTCCCAAGCCCCTGAGCTTTGGCCAATTCAAAGAGAGATCTGTGCCACAGAGACAGTGACTTCACTGGTCCCCAAAGTCGGGGGCGGGGGGAGGGTGCAGGGAGGGAGACAAACAGGACCAAATTCCATATTTGACTCTTTTAAGAGATATGTGTAAATAAAAAGTGAACATTTCATGCTTAAGAGATTCCATTGCAATGAAATTAATCAAAAGGACAAATAAACTGAGAGCCCAGAAACTTCTACCGTTAGCCTCATTGAAAGGAAGGGAAATGCACAGCTAAGCCGGGTAGCCTTGTTTTCCTCCAGCTGAGACTGAATTTCAAGTATCCCCACCCACCCTCAGGAGTGAGAATGCCAGTCCTGCAGTTCTTCAGTTTTGCCACAAACTTTATTCTTGTGATTTTATTCTTGAGAAGCCAGTGGCAAGCAGAAAACCTAAACTCACGTTTTCCTTTTCAAGAAAGCCCTGAACTTCCCTCACAGCAATGTTCTAAGGACAAATGAGGTAAAGCGGCCTTGAAGGGAGGTGTGTTTAAAAAGAATAAGACTTCAGCCTGAACTACAGTTAAATGTCCATAAATAAATAAAATAAAATAGATCATCAAAAGTCCGTACTACTAGACTGCCAGAAACCTTGAGGGAACCCAAATACTGCATGACCTTAGAGGAAAACCCAAGGGCTGTTTAAATAAGTCTCATTTTACTGAACCACAGCATAGCTGATTGCTGATGCACCCTTGGAACTGCATATTTATACTCCTGTCTGTGAGTAGAATAGGTGGCTGGGCTTTTGTTTTGTTTTGCTTTATCCAAGTGGAATGCATTTCTCTAGGAGCACAGCATATCTTAGACCTGGGTCTGGATGGAGCCCAAGGAATGTAAGATCAGAGAGTGCCTGAAGTTACCAGATAATGGCCAACAGGCAATGAAGCTTTTGATTCTGTAAAATAAAGAATTGGACTAGATGAACTCTAAGAGTCTTCCAGCTTGAACATTCTGTGATCCTGTGATTCCACCCCACATTCCATATTCATCGACAAACAAGGAAAATCTGACCTGGACTGGTGGTTTTTAAAACCTCACGATTCTATAAAGTACCAGGAAAATGTGGTCATACCAGACATATTTAATTTGTGTGCATTTCATCATTACTAAGCCCTCTCCAAACTTTAAACTGAGGCTAGGGTTCAAGGATATGTGATTTAAAAAAAAAAAAAAAGAGATCACAAAAAGGTTCTAGCCATTGGATTTGTGCTATATTAATGTATGGAAAAACCAATAAAGACTCTGAGATATACTAAATAGGTGACTGTCATCCTGAAGGTTACAATCAGCTCTACTCTATGAAGAGAGAAAAGTCCTTGAGAGAGAAGCTAGGAGGAAGTGATCAGAAAGAATAGTCTGTGAAAAGGACTGGATGTGTATGTCTCCCAGAAAACTCATACACTGAAATCGTAACTCCCATGGGGCCGGTATGAGGAGGTAGGACCCTTGGTGGTTATTAGGTCATGAGGACAGAGACCACATGAATGCAATTAGTCCTCTTATAATATAGACCTCAAAGATATCAATCCCTCACTCTTCCTAAGATGTGAAAATACAGAGAAGGTGGCCCTCTTTGAAGAAGGCCCTCACCAGAAACCAGACCTTTTGCTTGGATATCCCACCCTTCAGCACTGTGAGAAATAGATGTCTGTTGTTTCTAAGTCATGTAGGCTATGAGAGTTTTGTTAACAGCAGCCTGAACAAACTAAGCTGTCTGGAAATTTCATCCAGTTACTATTAGAAATCTTTTTGGCTGAGACCAAAAAGTTAAAATGGCTTTGTTTTTTAAAAAAAAAATACATTTGGAAAACAACAAAAATATAAATAAGCTACATCCTTTTTAAATTAAGATTTAATAGCCAGGGGCAGTGGCATATGCCTGTAATCTCAGAAATTGCAAAGGCCCAGATAAGAGGATTGCAAGTTCAAAGCCAGCCTCAGCAAAAGTGAGGTTCTAAGCAACTCAGTAAGACCCTGTGTCTAAATAAAATACAAAATAGGGCTAGGGATGTGGCTCAATGGTTGAGTTCCCCTGAGTTCAATCCCCAGTACCAAAAAAAAAAAAAAAAAAAAAAAAAAGATTTAATGTATATTCAATTTAATTCACTCTTGTTAGTATATAGTTATGATTTGACAATAGCCAAATAGTCATGATAGTGATCATGCATAGCTACTACTACAATCAAGGTATAGAACAGTTTCATCATCAGGGGGAAAAAAATGATTCCCTCATGACCTCTTTAGCCAATCCATCCCTCTCTGCTCAAGCCCTGGCAACCACCTACCTATTCTCTGTACCTATAGGTTTTCTTTGAACAAATATCACATACACTAAATTACAGTATTCTGCCTCTTAAACCTGGTTTCTTTCACTAGCATAGTTCCTCTGAGAGTCATTCATGCTGTTGCATCTATCCTTGGTTTGTTCTTTGTTATAGCTGTGTTGTATTCTATATGGCCATTCCACGGGTGAGAGACATTTAGTGCTGTTTTCAGTTGTTGAAATTACAAATAAAGCTACTACGAACATCCTTGCTCAGGCTTTTTATGTGAATGCACATTTTCATTTTTGTAAGGTAAATGCTTGTAAAGTAAGATTGCTGGTTTGGTGTGCAGAGTATGTGTTTACCTTATAAGAAATTGCCCATTTCTTTCCAGTGTGCCCAAACCATTTGACACCGTCACTAGCAATGTATGAGAATTCAGGTGTCTCTGCATCCTTACCAACATTTGGAACAGTCCGTTCTTTCTTTAAGTACTTCTAAGGAGTGTGCACTGATTATCTTATGTAGCTCTAATTTGCCTTTTCTTAATGACTCATGATATTAAGCCTCGTTTCATAGACTTATTTGTATTTCTTTGGCAGTGTCTGTTCAGATATTTTGCCTATTTTTAAAGTTAGGTTGTTTATTATTACCTTTCCCTTGTTTTTTTATCTTCTGGATATATTTTTTATTATACATGTGATTTCAAAAATGTTTCCTCCCAGTTGGTCTTCTCATTCTCCTAGCAGTGAATGTGAAAGAGCCTTAGGGCCACTTTTGAAGCCCACAAATGATGGATGATTGAAAAATGGTGAAAAGCCCACACCTCTTATTTGACTCCTTCTTCTCTGCCAAACATTTTACCCCAGAATAAATATTGTTAGAGTATTCATTCTAACAAGAGAGGACTGAATTTATTAAATTTATTAAAATTTGAATGAATGTTCAGAGAACATTTGTGTTCTCTAAACAAGCTCCATTATTCCGTCAGGGAGAAGTACATCTCCTGTGGCTGAGAGAAATGTGAAAGTGAGAAAATGGGAAACATAGAGGAGCCAGAGCATTACAGATCCCCAAATATCTGCCTGGTTCCAAAGCAGAGGAGATGGAAATAGCATACACCAAAGGACAGTAATGCCAGGAAGACTCCAGGAGAGGGACGAGTGAGAACACAGACAGTTAATGTTTCTACTAGGAGTTAGCAGGAGTTCATTAATAGGTTACATCATACAGACCTATTCTTCCTACTTTTGGCAGGCCAAAAAAAGTAGCAGATTCAAAACATGTGACTTCTGCATTTTACAAAGTCTCTCTCAATAGCTTAGTTGATTATATGGAGAAATAGAGTGAAACAACCAAATAGTTGCATTTTTAATTTTCAAAAAAAAAAAAAAAAAGATTTGATATGCAATAGGTACTTACTTGTGAATTGGTGGTAGCTAGATAGAAGATGCCTTACTTCTTTCACACCAAATCATTTTATCAATGATTCACATAAAAATACAAGAGTTATACCAAAATGATTATAAATGATGGAAAGCTGGAAATGATCATGAATGATTTAAGACACAATAAAGACTAAAAACATCTTGCCAAACCAGGCTGAACAGTAAGAGGAGATTTTTAAGGAGATAATTTAAAGACCAGAACTGAAGTTGAAAAACATTTTGAGTTCTGGGTAGTAAAGGACACAGGGCATAAAGAGGTAAAACCATGACATGTTTTAAGTCAACAATAAACCTGATAGACGTTAACCATGAAACACAATGTACAACACTCTTAGTATGCATGCTTGGGATATGTTGGTGACAGAGTATCAAAATAGATTGAAGGAGGATGATCGCTCTATTTGGCTTTACCTGGAGATATGTGTTCAATTTGGGGCACAGGATTCTAGGAAGTTTGCAAACTGAGCATCCTCTGAGAGCAGTTGTTGGCTATATAGTGTAGGCAATTACCAAAGAAATGAGAAAAGATTAATCTGCAAGGAAAGCTAAGATGACATTGAGGGCCACAGAGGCTGAGATAAAGCAGTGAAGAGTTTGTCTGTAAATTGATTACACAGACTTGTTCCAGTTAATGTCAAGGCATTATAACTCCAAGATAACCCCAGAACTAAAATCAAGAGGAAAAGGCCCTGGGAGGAGAAAACTTCTGAAATAGAATGTATTATTTTGAATTGACCAGTTCTCCTCTCTTAGGAGGAAATCAAGTATAAGCCAGATTATCTCTTGGAAAGTATGCATATAGAGGATATTTTAAAATGCAAAGGCTAGATGAATAAAACAATTTTGACAGTCTCATCCAACCAATGAGTATGAGGTTCTATGATGATACAGTACTCATTTGAACTCTCACTTCTCTGAAACTTGTGGGGGGTGAGTGAAATTGAAAAATATGTGAAAGGAAATGGAACCCATAGCTACAAAAGAATATTTGGAATCAATTTAGAAATGTTTCCAAGAAGTTGCATTTGGACAGTTAGAGTTGTTTTTGAATTTTGTGTCAAAGTGAAAATTAGATTTTATGATTTTATGAGTTGCAGATATTAACATTTTTTACATTGTTTCTTCCACTTGACATTTTTTAAAAACCATAAGCAATTGAAGTGAAAGTAATAAGCAATATTAAATTTAAGGCAAGAATTTTTTATTAGCTATAGTAGAAGCTGTCTAGGGCATTGGTGAAATTTTTAAAAAGAAAACAAATTAATATGTGGAAACAGGAAAAGAGTACTGGATAGCTAAACTCAATATTGATCAGCTTAGTAATAATTTTCCTGAATAATCAGTGGAGAATAAAATGGGTAAGAATTTTCTGACATAGTGTAATAGTGTGCATAATACAAGATAATTAACAGAAATAACAAAAAATGTTCAGGGCTACAACTAAGCAAGAACAAGTACACAAGTACATGATAGGGAAATTAAAAACTAACAAAATCTTGCAAATAAAAATTAATTATGTGCCCTCTCACAAAAGAATCTACACTAAGTCCTGCCAGGAAATCATCCCAATATCAGATTACTCTAGGTTCATAGAGCCCAACTGATCAAATGGCTAAAAATAAATGAACAATTCAGAAGCTGAGAAGTTCATATGCCCCGAGGGTGGGAAACAACAGTACCAGACACAGAAAAGATAAGGATGAAATGAATTCACATTTTTCAGACATTCTCTGTGGTTCTGAACAACACAATCAACATCATTTAGTACATTATATGATACAACACACATGTATATACATATCCATACTTACATACATATCCTTTTATATGTATGTAAACATTCATATAATATATGTAACATACATATGTATATGTAAACATACATATGCTTTTTTCCTATCACTTGCTTTTCCTTTCCCTCACATCTCAAGACCACACTGGGAATGAAATTGTAAAAGGAGTACATCAGTATGTCTCAAGTAATAGAATCCCTTCAGGAGTGTTTGTTTGCTTATCTGATTGTTTCTTTCTTGTAAGAGAGTCTACTCCCTATGTTGCCCCAGCCTACATATGCCTACCACCAGCTCTGGAAAAGAGTTGTTGTTGTTGTTGTTGTTGTTGTTGTTGTTTAATTATACATGGACACAATATCTTTATTTTGTTTTTCATTTTTATGTGGTGCTGAGGATTGAACCCACTGCCTCACGTGTGTGGGGCGAGCACTCTGCCCCTGAGCCACACAACCCCAGCCCTCTGGAAAAGAGTTTTTAAATTATACATAATACCATGACTAAGCTAGGGGTCTGTAGGCATATGGACTCTATCTTCAAATAAATCTCCTAGCACTTCTTCAGGGGAACATTCTGAGAAGGCTATAATGAAAGTTAGTTGCCCAGGCAAGAAAGATAGTTGGCACAATGGCATATCCTTAAATGGTTTGGAAGGATAATTTAAAAAACTATATATATCTCTACCATCCAAGTGTCTTCATATCAGAAATTTTATCATTTGTTTTGTTTAAGCATCATCTTTCTTCCATAATTTTTTAAAAGACAAAAAGAGGTGAACCACAATTTTTAAAGTTAACTGACAATTATTTTCTACCATACTCAGGAAGGAGAGAGAATGGGTGTGCACCATATATATATCCCAATGGTCAAAGAAAAGAGAAGAAGGACCCAAGAGATAAAGGGTACAAAAAGATTAAGCAGTTAGAAAACATCTCTGATGAACTCTACTTTCCTTTCTACCTTTGTTCCAATAGGACCTGACTTTGAGAATGATCATCCCCAAGTCAAAAAGCACATTAAAACATGGTATAGCTGATTTCATCTCAGTGATCAAATAAGCCACTAAAATTTGGTTTGATTTCCTCATTTTAGACTGTCTTAAGGAACATACAGTAGTCTCACCTTATCTTCAGTGAATAATTCCAAGAACTTCAGTGAATTCCTGAAACCACATGTGTTAGTCAACTTCTCATTGCTGTGACCAAAATACTTGACAAGAAAAACTTAAAGGAGGAAAGACTCATTTCAGCTCATGGTTTCAGAGGATGTAGTCCAAGTTTGGCCAGCCCCAAGGCAGAACATGGCGAAGGGCATGATGGAGGATAATTATCTCAGGGCAGCTGGAAAGTGGGAGTGGGGAAGCAGGGAAACCATAAACCCTTCCAGGACACACCCTTTGGGACCTACTTCTTCCAACTAGAACCAACCTGCCAGTAGTCCATTCAGTTGTCATTGATCCGCTAATGAAGTTAAAGTCCTCATGAACCTGGCTGTGTTGGGGACAAGGCTTTCAAAAAATGAGCTTTTTTTTGTGGGGGTGGGGATATTTCAAATCCTAACCAAAATACCATAGCTATTACAGACCCCACATATATGTTACATTATAATGACACTTCAGGGCCATTGCTCAGTAAAATAAGGGGTACTTGAATATAAAGGGGCATCTCAATATCACAACAGAGATGATTAATAAATCAACTAATCAGACATGATTAGTAAATGACTAATGGGCAGGTGGTGTATACAATGTAGATATGCCCATCAAAGGATAATTCATGTCCTAGGCAAACAGAGCAAAGTGATTCATCATGCTACTCAGAACAGTGTGCAATTTAAAACTTATTTCTGGAATTTTGCTTTTAATATTTTTGGACCACAAGGTAACTAAAACAATGTAAAGTGAAACCACATATAAGGGAAAACTACTCCTTTTTTTTTTTTTTTTGTGGTGCTGGGGATTGAACCCAGGGCTTTGTACATGTGAGGCAAGAACTGTACCAACTGAGCTATATCCCTAGCCCAGAAACTATTCTTGATGAAACTTCCCCCTGTTATTCAATTCACTTGTTTTTTTGTTTTGTTTTTGTTTTTGAACTTTTTAACAACAAACCCAAGACGGCCTATTTATCAAACACCTGCTATGTCATGGGTGATTTCATGTGGCATTGTATAAGAGATTCTTACAAATACCACCTCCTTCATGAAGACTTTTCTGATTCCCCAACCCATAATCTCAGCCATCACGCTTCACCTCTTTACGGTTCAGTTAGCCCTTCCCTTGACACTTCTTTCACAGAAGTGAATCATTCAAATTCATCACCCCAGCGATCTCTTAGATGAACCCAGCACCTACTACTTAGTACTTGTCACAATGATGGTGTTTGGAACCACTGTGTAATACATAAAATGCCAAAATACTTATCAGATTATAAATGGATGTTCCCTGACCATCTCTTTAGACTATGAGCTCCTTCACGTGTACATTAAATGTATAGGACAAGGTCAGCCAGCAGTGACACTTCCCTCTGAAATGTCTCCTTTGAGTCACCTGGAGTTATTTTTTCTCTCCTAACTTAGAAAATGTAAAGTCTGTACCCTGACCTTTAATAGTAAGTGGTGGTCCTGATAGATTAGATGACATCTTTAGAACTTTTCTTCCTCCTGTCAGAAGTCTTAACAAGTGAATACCACACAAAGTGGTGATTCAGGCAATGGCTATAGTGTCTTCTTTGTCATCGCTGCCTTCATTTCATTCTCATAAAAATATCAGTGTGTTTGGGGAGGTCCCAGGGAAATGAACCAAACCTATTTAGTTAGAGCAACTCAATCCTCCTTTCTTTTGACTCCACATCCTCTTGGTCTGCAGACCAGTGTGGAAACCTTTTCCCTCCTGCAAAGGAGCCTGCATTTGCCAAGCCAAACAGCAGGCACAAAAGCCAGTGAAGCGGGTGCCCTGGCTCTGGCTGCAGGCCCTACTTTTGGTTGGCAATAGGCGTTTTCTACCTCCATCCTGTTCCTTCCACAGGAAGCCCACTGACCTCCTGTGGAGCTTCCAAGTTCTTTGACAAGTGCTCATGAAGCCCACTTGGATTTCTCTTGAAGGGTTTAAATTTCTCCACCCTTCTCTTGGTAGGAGGAATTTCACCTCGTCATGGGGAAATCCAAAAGCAATGAAAGTTCTGGAATCAATGGTTTCATTTTTATAAAATAGAATATCTTATTATGTATCTTCTGACCAAAATAGAATTCACTTTAAGCATTAATAAATATCACTATTAATTCTGGGAGAGTAGTAAATATTTTTGAGTACTTGTAGTAAGACTGAAATGTTTACATTTCAATCCAGACATATTCTATTCCTTTTATCATTGTTTATAACAATGTTTGTTTGTTTGTCTGTTTTTGTTTTTGGTTTTTTTTTTTTGTACTGGGATTGAACCAGGAATCCCTATTACAAAAGGGCAAAGGTTGGGGCGGGGGGGGGGAATAAATCCTCTCCTCCCAATTCACTACTTCATTACTTCCTTCCAGTCAATTCTGTCAACTATAGTTTATAGGTTCTCACTTCTCTAGAGTATCCCCCTACTGCTCCACCTTCCAAAGATGGTGACTGGTGTGATGAATGTCCTGTCTTCCTTTGCTATTTTGTTTCCTCTCTACCACAGGACAGTCAATCTGGTCTTGCCCTTTGGACTTCTTTCATGTATCTGTGGAGGAGAAACTGGTCCTTGGCATGGGGCCAACTTAACAACTTCTGCTTATTCCTTGTCCAAATTTAATACTTAGGTTTCTCCTTCCCAAAATGTACAGTAGTATGTTAGTCTCCTAAAAGCCACATTCAGCCTTCAGGTTACCAGCAGATCAGATCTATCCCATCCACCTTGACGCGGAGCTTTTGAATATACTCAGCTATTTGGCACCATGTTGCCCCAACACATGCCGAAAGAAACAAATTCTCTGAGGATCTGGAGTCTGGATTCTCTGTCTGCAAAGTGAAGAGCACTGAGAATTTTCCACAACTATGTGGGTATTTCTGCCTCCCAGTCCTACTTCTTGGAGCTTTGGCCAAAAGAACTTTCATTTTGAACCAAAACTAGGACAATAATATCTGCCTTCTTGCTTCTCTTCCCCCTACCTTACTTTCTCAATGGGAAAACAAACAAAAACAAATATCTTAGTACCTTAATAAGAACTTTCTTTAAAACAGACTCTAATACTTTATACAATGACTTACAATAAAACTCTGAAGGAAATTGTCCAGACTTATGTTTTGACATTCATAGTAAGAAATATATCATTTTTCCTTTTCAAGGGAACTGTATTTCAAGACCATTCTATTACTATTGACTCAAAATATCATCTTTAAGACTCATTCCTGAGGCAAAAACCTCCATGGTTTTGTCTATATGACAGGAGAATTTCAGAAAAATATGATTTAAGAGAGAATAAAGATACAACTGTTAAGCATTTCTCAAAATAGATACACTTATATTTCTTACTGATAACATGAGAAACAATGCAAGTTTTATATTAAACCACACTTTCACTCACAGCTGTGTAGTCTACTATAAAGAGTTAATAAAGAATAATGAGATGGAGAAAATATTGACAACCTCCATTAAAAAAAAAAGAAATAATTTCTTTAAAACCATTGGGGTGTGATGTTTTAAAGCAAAACTTACCAATTTAAAAAAAAAAAACTTGACAAGATGCATGGACCTCTCTGGTTATATGATGTTTCTATTTTTATCTGTATTTTTACGTAACACATACACACAAGGACCTCTACGTATATACAGAGCTATATGGAGAAATATATGTATATCTATATCCTATACTAACAGCAAAGCAATAAGAATGACTTTTGTCTTTTAAGTCTTATGGTTTACACTGTGACAAGAAGATAAAGTACTTCTAACCTCAAAATAGCAATAAAACTAAGATAAGTAAAGGTAGCCTGGGCAAAGTCACACAAGATGGAAAGTTGTTACTAAAACCCAACTCCCTTGGCACCATCATCTAGTTCCTCGTAGCCAGAATCTCTCTGAGATATTGTCTAGTTTCCACCAATGGGGCCAAGGAACATGCACATCAGATCCTGCATGGGTACGGCAGTGTTAGAATAGTTAGGGGACATAAAGGGACAAAGTCAGATACCCTATTCTATACATACACACTGCACACTGCTGCCTCCAGGTCAATCATGTTGACATTTGTCTTAATCAGCTTTTGTTGAGGTGACCAAAATACCTGACAAGAACAATTTAGGGAAGGGAAAGTTCATTTTGGTTCATGATTTCAGAGGTTCAGTTCATGGTTAGCTGACTCAGCTCTGAGCCCAAGGTGAGGCAGAACATCATGGCAGAAGGGCGTGTCAGAGGACAGCAATGCAGGACATGACAGCCAGGAAGCAGAGAGAGAGCTCTGTTCATCAGGGACAAAATATAAATGCTGAAACATACCTCCCAGTGACCTACTTCCTTCCTGCAATTACTCTACCTGCCTGAAATTACCACCCAGTTAGTTCACATCAGTGGACCAGCCCACTGATCAGGTTACACCTCTCAGCATCTAATCACTTCACCTCTGTGCAGTCTTACATTGACTCACTTGTGAGTTTTGGGGGACACCTTCTACCTAAAGCATAACATACTCATTCCCCAGAATTCTTTTTATGATAAAAGAACCCCAGTATTTTAGCGGAGCCCCTGCTCTCCCCCTTCACCTTTCCTGTAGCAGACATGGGGAAACAGAGGAAAGCTGTCATGAACTATGTGGACAAGGACAAGCCCTAGGGATAGTGAAGCAACAAAATAGAAGGATCCTGGAGCCCCAACTATGTGGAGCCAACCTACCAGTCTGAACTGCTAAAGCCTTGAGTGTTAATAGCCTGAGGAATAAACTAATCTTATTTTAGTTCATTTTCGGTCTCTGTTAGACCACCTGAACCTATAATTTAATAAATATATTTGTCTTCCCAAATTATTCATTTGCACATGTTGTGATTTGATAACTCAAAATATTCATTTGCACATGTTGTGATTTGATAACTCAAATCAGTCATTTGCACATGGTTGAGAGCTCTCCATTGCATACAAAATGCATTCCAAACCCAGGACATATGGGATCTCACAATGTGGACAGTACCTACCTCTGGCTCTTCACTTCCACTGCTTCTTTTCACACCACCACACTGATGCAATCATTGTTTCTTGAACATTCCTTCACTATCCATCCTCCTCTCAGACTCTCTGCAATCTATTCTAATTTCTAAAGCTGAAATTATTCTTTCAGTGCACTGTTTACAAGGTACCTTTGAACCCACAGTACCCTATGCCCAGAAAATGCTTAATATTGTGTTGTTGAAAAAAAGGAAGGCAGTGGAGGAGAGTAGAAGAAGGAGGAAAAGGAGGAAGAGGAGGAGGAAGATATAGAAGAAAGAGTAGGAGAAGGAGAAAATGATTGGGAATGGTGACTACTGTGTTTCAATAATGATGGAGCAGTGTATGTGAGAGGTTCCAAATAGAAACTGTAAGGTTATGGAAGACTGGAGGAAGCACTGTAGCCATGACATGTTTTGTGTCTTTCATGAACTTTCTATTGGATTGTTTATATTTATTCCTTGGGAAAGCAATTAGGCAAATGAGAAATGTTAGGAAATTGGTTTCCACTCATTTACTGAGCTATTTTCTCCCCATGTACAGTAATTTGAATAAACCACAAAATTAATTTTCTATGGGCAATGCCAAGATGTCTTTGAGCATTTTAGGATACTCAGAGTTGCTATTTGAAATTGTATTTACTTTTCATGGTAATCTTATTGAAAATTAAAATCCCAACATATTGGGATATTTGAAAGGAGCCCCATTCAGTTTTCATTTAGGACTTTCTGTGTTGTTTACCCAGCATAAAACAGCTCTGTCTAGGCAGCATATTAAATTATCTCCCTTTCTTAGAGAAAGTTTATTTGAATATTGGAAAGGGTGAGGTAGAGAAAATTAGTGATAGAGTCCTATGAAATAATGTAAGTTCATTTAAAGGAAGATTTCATGAAGCAGTGGTTAACCAAATGTCATTAACATTAACCTTTGTGCAAATAAGACTGAAGAATTGGGATTTTTCTCTGACTTGAAGTTTTCATGTATTTATCCCCAAATCTATGTTCCCAAATATTCTCAATATTCTGGAAGAATATTTCTTCTAGTATCCCCTAATATCAAAAGAGCAGGTGTCCCTAATAATAGCTTTCAGAAGTAAGTACTGTCTACACACACACACACACACACACACACACACACACACACACACAAATGGGGTTTCCGTTGCCATGCACTGAATGCAAACAACTGTATATAAAGTCCCCTTTGTAGCAGATTTATCCTAAGGATGAAGATAATGCAAGTTTCATTGGGGAGGTCCAGGATGATCCTCTTGCTCTCTGCAACTAGGAAAGATCAGGTCCTCTGGAAAGCAGACTCAACCTATATATATATTTTTTTATTGTATAGAGAATGAGATGTCATGATTGCATTCTTCTTTAAGGCTGAGTAATATTCCACTGAGTATATATACCACATTTCCTTTATCCATTGTTCTGTTGAAGGACATCTAGGTTGATTCCATACTTTTGCTATTGTGAGTTGAGCTGCTATAAACATTGATGTGGCTGCATGACTGCACTACGCTGTTTTTAAGTCCTTTGGTTATAAACCAAGGAGTGGGATAGCTGGGTCAAATGGTGGTTCCATTCCAAGTTTTCTGAGGAATTTCTATACTGCTTTCCATAATGGCTGCACCAATTTGCGGTCCCACTAGTAACAAATGAATTCACCTTTTTCCCCACATCCTCGCCAACATTTATTGTTGCTTGTATTCTTGATAATTGCCATTCTGACTGAAGTGATATAAATCTTAGAGTAGTTTTTATTTGCATTTCTCTAATTGCTAGAAATGTTGAACATTTTTTTCATATACTCATTGATAAATTGTATTTATTCTGTGAAGTGTCTGTTCAGTTCCTTAGCCCACTGCTAAGCAAAATAATCCAATCCCAAAGAATCAAAGGCCAAATGTTTTCTCTGATGTGCAGATGCTAATTCACAATAATGGGAGGCTAGTGACAAACAGAGGTACTTTGGATTAGGTAGAGAGGAGTGAAAGGAGGGGAAGGGGTATATGAGTAAGAAGGACAATAGCATGAATTGGACATTAATACTCTATGTATGTATATGATGACTGGTGTGATTCTACATCATGTACAAGAAGAATAAGAAGTTATACTCTATTTATGTATGACGTGTCAAAATGCATTCTACTTTTATGTATGACTAATTAGAACAAATAAAGCAGTAAAAAAGAAAATGAGATATGTTATAATACCCTTAAACTGGGATGCTTGCAATCCACCCAAATACAGTATCATTCAAAGCAGACTCAGGTTTGCTTTGGATATGTATTTTCAGGCCCACTGTAGTACACCACAATTTACTAAGATACAAATTAAAGATACAGGTACCTGACACTTCTTTCTTTATAAAATTAAAATTATGATTCATGATTTAATGCCCAAAACTCTTATTTGGTACACAAGGTACTCTAAGGAAAACATCAATATTATATATATGTATTACATTTTATAGCTTCAAATTTATTATTTCATAATATGGTGTGTTATTTATGTGTGGTTGTCTTACCAGATTTTTGGAAAATGTGTTATTTCACATTTCCAATGTTTTGATAATACACATTTAATTCAACAAGCCTCAATTTTGCACCTTCTACCTTCCAAGCTTATATCACACTGTAAACATATTTACCAAAGTTAACCAAGGTATTTTTCCATCACAACCTTATACAAATATCCATTAGATCATAAATCTCATGTCTATCACAGTAATATACTGTCTTTCTCTCCACAATATTTTTAGTAAATGAAAGGAGGTTACAAACATCTATATCAATTAAAACTAGGACAATTACCAAAGATTATCCTTGGCTGTGTGATTCTATAAACCTGGGTAAGTTTGCAGGCTTTTTCTGTTAAAGCAGGTACCCATTTCCAGTCACCAGATATGTCATGGAAGAGGACCCACATCATGTGGAAGTACATCAACCAAACTATAAAGCAGCAAGGGATAGGCCACTCTGCTTCCTTTTACACAAGGGAGTATTCTCCCCTGATACTTTGTGTTTGTATTCATCTGCTGATGATTCCCACAGACAGAAGCTATCCTTATGTGCCCTCAGCTTTTGTAACCACGTGCTGCCCTCTCTTCTTGTTCCACAGACACGCCTTAAGGTCTTTCAGCCAACATTAACTTGAGTCTCCTAGTTGACCCTTTCCCTGGAATACACCCTTGTCTCATCTTTTTCTCCCAGACGATCTGCTCTTCATAGACAGTATGTCCAAACAACTCCAATTTGTATTCCATGACCTTTCCAACAACCCACACACCCTCCTAAATGGATGTTTTACTCATATACTCATGATGCTTTTCTTGTTGCCCTAGAATTCTCTGTATTAAAATGTTTAGAGACCAGTGCATCAGTTTTTTAATCATAGACTTAAGAGCTAAGATTTATTGTATGCTTGAAGTGTGTCAGGTAAATGATAAGAATCTCATTTAAACCACATTGCAATATTTAGAGGTCAGTGTTAACTCTACCACATGTACAAAGAAACAGCGTTGGACATTTGGAAGAATTTGCCCAAATACTTTGCTGGTGATGGGTCAAACATATAAACTTTCACTTACATTCATCAGACTCTACCATTCACAGTGCAACAAGGAGCGCTATTTCTGTATCTAGTAATTCAACAGAAGGGGTTTACCATTAGATATTAGTCAAAACAGTGTTAGAAGAGCCCAAAGAAAAAATATTGGAAAGTGAGGCAACCAATTGGGAAATTTCCAACTTCAGGAGACTCCCAAGATCCCCAGATCTGATGAACCAAAGAAAGAAATGATGTAATTAGAACTCAAGAGCTAGAGGCAAGGTCAAAGCTACTACCAGCAGGCTCAGACTGAGGGAGTTAGGACCATGAAGAAGAAGCTGTCAGGAGCTGGATTTCCAGAGAAGACACAGTCACTAGACACCCCTAAAGTAAAGAGAGGTAAAAAGGTAAGTACCTGGGCTTTTCTCTCTCTCCCACCCTCCTGCCCGCTGCCATTGCCTTCCAATGCTACTCCTAGGAAAAAATCTGATTGGTAAGGAAAACTTAGAAGTAATTTGCAAAGAAAGAAGGGAAGGACAAGGAGTGGATTGAATAATAAACATGCAAAGGCCCACTTGACACCAAAGCCCAAGCTGATTTGCTAAGCCATGACTCCTGCCATGCATCACCCACGTCCAGTACTGTCAACTGACTGCAGCCTATGGCTGCAACAGAGTCAGCCACCCACTTATGCATTGAATAATGCCTGTTCTTCCTCCTGAGCATTGCCGTGCACCTCGCACAGTGAACAGAACACAATGGACACTCAGTGAATACTAGTCTGCTTCCCCACCCCACCCCCAAAATGTGGACTAAGCCAATCTAATTATCTGTAGCTAGAAACTAAATACACAGAAGAAAAGTCATTCTTTCCCAGGATATAAGGAAGGCATGGGAATAGCATGACTTTTTAACTTTGGCCTTTATGTGACATTGCTTTGTGAATTTATTGCTAAAGCACTTTCATGATTCAGACAACCAGGAGTTCACCATGCAAGCCAAAAATCTGTTTAGGTAGCCTGTTTAGGTCTTCAGAGAGCTGACTGTAACTACCCACCTGCCTGAACATCTCTCCTTCTGAAGAGAAGAAAGTGTCGCGGATACCACTTTAAAACTGTTGAAAAGTCACTTGCTCGGCTTTTTTCTTACAACAATTGATATTATTGTTGGAATTCATTACTTCTCAAGTGTCCTCTATTTAATCTATTTCACATTCATAAAGAGTATGAAATCCAAAACCAGCACAGACTCAATTATCCTCATTACTTGATCTTAAATGTATTCCCTAACATATAGAAGAGGGAATATTTGGGGGAAATGTTGATGGATCTAAAGCATCAGAGTGACAAAGTTCCCAATACTGGATACTCATCCAAACATATTTAATTCCCTTCATTATAAAAATTACACAAGAAATTTCATAAGAACCATCTTACTAGCAGAATTCTAGGTATTTCCTGTTCTCAAGGGCAGAGAAATACTGCAAAATCAACATTTTTTTAATGACATTTCAGTACTGTCTCTCTTGGCTGAAAAAAAGCAAAAGCAAGAGACACATGAGAATGAAAAAAAAAAGAAAACAAAAGGTTAATTAAATGTTTTCAACCCTTCAATATTTGGTTTTTATGTGAAATCTTTAAGACGACTTGTATTTTATACAAACAAGTTTGCCTTTCCTGGTGACAACATCACAAATAAACTGAAATAAATACATTTGCTTCCTCTAAGTTTAATTCTTCTCTGATTACTATAATGACAAATGAGCATTAATGTTTCAGTATAAAGACCGAACGCCACTTAATTCAATTGTTTGGTGTTTCTACATTTTAGAACAAAAATCTACCTGCTACTATTCATTTGGAATACAGTCTTAGATAAGCTCATTTGAACTGGTGGCAGATTCTAATGTTTATTAAAGTCTGTGAAATGAATTCACATTGAATATGATCCCTTGGTCTGAAAGTTGAGAATCAAGCCAGCATAAACTTCAACTTTTCTGGCAGTAAAGTTAAGAATTTCTCTCAATTTCAGACACTCTCCCAATCACCACCCCACCAGACACACACACACACACACACACACACACACACACACACACACACCATTTTTCTCTATCATATTACCCAGAATACTACTATAAAGAATAGACTGCTCCCCATTGCTTTCCTACACCTATGTATTAAGGAGGAGGCACTGACCCCTGCAGGCTGTATTCCCCAGGTCCCCAGCAAGCTTCTGGCTTTCGCTAATGAGATGTAACTTGTAAGGACATTCGAGAGCAAGAGAAAAGGACCAGTCTGGGAATTTCTACCTCTATTTCTGCTCCATAGCAGAAATACATGGCAAGAAAGATGCTCTGTGGTTCCAAATTCCACAGGATGACCCCAGAAACCCTTGGGATCCCATAAAAATGTCCATCCCTTTTGTGTCCCTTGATAAGGCTTCCCTTGTTGCTAATATCTGGGTTGTTTCCTATTTGGTTTCTAAGGTCTCCCATCATATGTGTATAACCCAGTCCATCTATTAAAGAATCCGGGTGGTTTCTGTTTTCCTGGTGGGAAACTGACTAATACGGATAGTTTCCATCAATGCTCATAAGGATAATAACTCACTATTTTCTATCACCCTTCACACTGACATTGACAGTAGAAACAAAAACCATGACAGAAAACAAAAAGAAATGAGAGGAGGGTGGGGAGAGATCTCTTGTCTCATGTGCCTCCGGAAGGTTGTTCTCTATAGAGATTACTATCTGGGTCTTTTTGCTTCTTCATCCTTTACTCCAGAATGAAAGTAGTTCTGTCTAATATCAGTCATAACATCCCCAAATACCCCAACGCTGTCCCCATCAGAATGTTACTTCTCACAACTTAGATTGGGATAGTTCATGGCTGGCTGGTTCATCTGAAGTTCTGGATCATAAGCTCTCTCTGCTCTCTCCTGCCTCACAGAAAGAGTTGAATGGCCAAGGACTTCCCAGGAACTTCATTGGGAAGTTCAGTTACAATTTTTTGGAAAGCATATCTTTAGGCCTGAGAAGCCTCACATCTGACATTGTGGGCCAGCATTGGCCCTCAGAAGTCCAGCATGCCAGCAAAAAGACCTACCTCCAGAAGCTTCCGTATTTCCAGTCTGTAGATTGCAAAAGAATGACTCAGCCAACTCTGCACCTCACTTTCCACCTGGGCTCCAAGGAAGTGCTGCCCCTCAAATCTCTGTTTTTGTCAGCTTTTTCATCACATTGACAAAATACCTGACAAGAACAACTTTTGAAAGGAGGAAAGATTTATTTTGGCTCACAGTTTAATAGGTTCAGTCCATAGTCAGCTGACTCCATATCTTCAAGCTCAAGGTGAAGCAGAACATCATGGCAGAGGGCACAACAGAGGAAAGCAGCTCAGGACACAGCAACCAGGAAGCAGAGAGAAAGAGAGTTCCACTGACCAAGGACAAAATATTAACCCAGAGTCATATCCCATGGCCTCCTTCCTCCAGCCATACCCTAACTGCCTACAGTTACCACCCAGTTAATTCACATCGATGGATTAATCCACTAGTTAGATAGCCCACTCATTTCACCTCAGAACATTCTTACATTGTCTCACACATGAGCTTTCAGAGGACACCTCATACATAAATCATAACCATCTCTAAAACTCACGAATAGTCAGTTTTTTGAAACTCACCTCTTTATGAATTAAAAATAGTCCCCTGAACTAAATGTGAGTTAACCATTCTTGTTTCTTCCTCCCCAACCCCAAAACAAAACAAAAAATAACCAAAGATATCAAGAGAATTAAAAGTGTCTTAACAGTAATGAGTTAGATAACTAGGGATAAGGGGGATATTGTGGGAATTGATACAAGATTCAGCCTCTTAACATCATATATTCCTGCTCCCTGAGAGAGGTGAATGTGTTAATACAACTTTAGCTCTATGTACAAAGTGCCAAGGCACAAGAAAAAAGAGAGAAGTCAAACCATCTGGGGAGGTAAGAAGGATGGTCGTTTGTCCAACCCTGGCCCCAGCAAACAGGTCATGAGCACAAGAGTTCAGAGAATATCAGTGTGTCTGACGTTCACTGAAACATCACATAAATTTCAGCCACACTATCAGTCAGTTTGGGCTGTTATTACAAAATACCAGAGACCCAATGACTTACAAACAATAAAATGTGTCTAATAGTTCTGGAGGCAGGAAATCTGAGATCAGGGAACAGCATGGTCAATTCTGATAAAGGACTTCTCCCAGCTGGCAGATGGCTGACTTCACATATATCCTTACACAGTAGAAAAGGGCAAGAGAGCTCTCTCGGGTTTCTTTTATAAAGTCACTAATCCCTCTTGTGAACAGCCAGCCTCATGACCTCATTACTTACCCACATCACACCTCCTCATGTTATCACCTTGGAAGTTAGGAATCCAACACAGAATTGGGGAGGACACAAACATTCAGTCCACTGCACATAGGGGATTAAGGAAACTCAAAAATTCTTCCATTTTTTTCAATCCCTCTTTAGGCCTTGGTTGTTGTTCTTGTTTCTGTTCATTTGTCCTAAAAATCTGAGCTCTACAGAAAAGTTCCAAGTATGTTCACTGTGAATAAATGCTCTTCCTGCCAATATTTACTGCTGTGAGAAGTACTACACAGTACAAAAGGATCTAGAAGATGAGCATTTATTCTGAGTTCGCAGGCCTGCCTGATGATTATTTTTTATATTTTTATTTTGCAAAGCTTCATAAAACGCTCTGATTTCCTTTTTCTCAATGCGTTTTCCCACTCCTTCTTAAATGAAGACATCAATATTTATAACTAATTACTGATTGTGTTGATTAAATGCATTAGCATGGATATTCAGCCCTTGTAAAGCCTTTTGGTTCTAGTTTTTGAGTAGACAGCTGATCTTGAGATTTAACACTCACAGCTAGTACTTGCACTATGATTCAATGAATTCTTTTTTTTTTTTTTTTTTTTTTTTGCTTCCATTGATGCTATAAAATTCCAGTACAGGCCTAGTCTTTAACAAATACATAGCTAGAATGCTTTATTCCTGAGCTCCATGTACATTTAGCTTATGAGAAAGAATGATATTCATAGTAATTTGAAGAACTTCCGGAGGGGTCTCTATGAGCCATGATTTCCATATTAGTCCTTTTTTGGGGGGAAAAACAAGTCTAGGTTGCATACTTGAAATGCTTTCAATCAGCGGCTTCACATGCCAAGCTAAATCCGCTTTCTACTTCCCTGGTCAAATCTCTGAGATTTGTTAAGGACAGTGGACATTTTCAACTGGTCAGCCCCTATGGGGAGTCAGATGTTCCTATTCTAAGCTCTAAGAAAGATCCCTTGTATAAAACCAGCCACCTAAACTGTGCAGCTTTCTGTCAACTGGGCTTATGAAGGCTTAATTTCCATAATTCAGCTTGAATTGGGGAGTTTGACAAACAGCGATCGTGTATCACTTTGGAAATCTTATTGAGTCCATTGTTTGTCTACTTTAGTCCCTGAAAATTAGTAATTCTGTCTGGGACACCAAAGCCCTAGTCACGGACCACAGTACTGTATCATAAAAGCAAAGAAGAGCAATTTCTGTGTCTACTTTTCAGGTGTAGGAAGGACAGTAGGATGAATCAGACATTATTACCCTATATACATATATGATTACATGGCTGGTATAATTCTACATCATATACAACCAGAATAATGAGAAGTTATACTCCATTTATGTATGATATGTCAAAATGCATTCTACTGGCATATATAACTAATTCGAACAAAAAAAATAAAGCACAGCAATATCATAAAGTGGTATAGGGAATAGAGGATGGCTTTTGGATTTAGACAAAAGTACTTTTAAATCCTAGTACTGTCACACACTAGCTGGAGGATCTTGTCTATTTCTTATTGTGAAATGGAAATATTAAGACCAGTATAATAAAATTGCTGTGAAATTTAGAAAAATATACATAAGTACAGCAGTTGCTATTATTACTAATAGTATTATGTTTTGAGAGAGAAAAATAAAGAGAATTCCATTAAATAACCACACTAGTAAGAAGAGAAAGCATGCAGGTAGGAAGGTAAAGCAGACAGATCTCAGTGCCCAGGGGAAGCACCCCATTACCAGCAGAAATTCTATGGCTGTGAATTGAGACGTCTGTAGCTCTCCCTGAAATGCTAAGGGCACACTGTGAAAATGACATACCAAGAAAGTTATTTATTTGAGGGAAGTGTGACTATCACCTAACTATACATCTTGTGCCTTTGGTTTAATCAAGTGTGTCTCACAGTAGCCTCGAACTACGAGAAAAAAAGGGGCCTTTGCTAAGTGAGTGACAGAGAGTGTGATGGCTGACCTCAGGGTAGCAAACACTCCAGGTTATATCCAAAACCATGGGGTCAGGTGGCACAAGAACAAAAGTATTTTGGAAGGCCTGAGAGTTGTCACCTTGTTATTTATTAATATCTTTTTTCATCTGTTCCAGCTAATTTTTAAAGTAAACTTCCTCATTGGTTCCTAATTCTTTTTCTTCTTGATTTTAATGAGTATTTCTATAAAGTATTTGTAGCTATCTATGTAGTCATAGGCCAAGTTTATTAAACAAAGATTACTAAAAAAAAAAAAACAGCATGAAAAAATTGAAAATGCCATGACATCCTCACTATTTGGCTCTTCCAAAAACTGTGCATATCTTCAGATAGTTTTCCCAGGCACACAGCTCTGAACTCAGTTTAAACTCAATAAATGCTTCTGGAACCTTTGTTGAAACTAAAGACCCATTCTGCCCTCCTCTAATTGACAGCATTACATTTTTTTGAAAGGGAATATAACACTTTTCATTATTAAAAATAAGCACTTCTTATATAGATTAACAATTCAGAGATTATGCTCCAGCTTCCAGCATAGATTCAGGTATGAACTCCATGTACAGTAGTTTACAATTTTTAAGCAGCAGAAATCACATGGGGAGAAAAAAGTGACCATGGTCTATAAACAAAAGATTAAATTATTTCCCCAGATGCAGCTCCTGAATTTTCAAGTTTGAAGTGTCATTTACCCAACTAAAGTTTATTACAAAGGCAAAGGTTTCATAATTAATCTGTAATTACAATTCATTATCTTGACTGAGGGTATAGTTTTGTACAGCAGCCCTTGCCTAACATGCATGAGGCCCTGGGTTCAATTCCCAGCACGATTTTTTTTTAAAGTTCATTACTTCTTTAAAATATTTAGTTTCCTATAGATGAAACTGAATCGTTGAGTTTCAAGTATTTGGGGGCTTCCTGCCAGATTAAACATGGAATTTATTGGGGGAAATCTCTGTCCTAAATTGGGGAAATTAAGATAGGGATGAGAAAGCCATCAAATTGTTGAACCTGAAAATATATTGTCCAGCGTGAAAAGCATTCAGGTAGGCTATTCTTAGCCAAATGGCAAGGCTCAGTTCAATATGCCAGAAATCTACCGAATGGTTAAGGCTAAAAATGTGAATAGGAATTCAGGCAAAGAAGTGCCCATTTATGTATACTGTGAACTAGAAGGCTATAAATTAATTACATTTAGAAAAATGTAAGGCCAACCAGAAAAAGATCTAACTCAATCTTGAGTGAAATTGCTTATTTGAGGGAAAAAGTGAACAAAACTTCCCACTGAGTCAATGGCTATAAACATTTTCACTGGACTTTTGGAAAGTCTTAACACAGCAATATCACAAACATCTGCCAGTTTCCCTTTTTATGTGAAGAACGAAGCAAAATTTTAACTGACATTCATGACTTGGGATTCAAATCTATCTCCTACTAGGGAAGTCCAGGGATGGCTTTACTATTAAATAACTAGCCTCCTGCTGGGGTTCTGGAAGTGTCGATTGTAGTGAAGTATCATCAGTATTGTCTAGGAACTCAAATCAGTACAAACTCTAGGGCCTCACTGATTCAGACTGCTAAATGGGAAACTCTTGGGGGTGATCCCAGACATTTGTATTACAAGTTTTACAACCACTGGCCTACAGACTTAGAGGTTGCAATGTAAAAGTGCTCCTACCTACCTCTTATTCTCTTCTCTGAAACTGTCTGAAAAGAACAAAAAGGAAGAAAAACAAGGAAATTCCATTTTAAATGATATTAGCTACTACAATACCAAATCAAAAACTATGAGGAATATAGTGAGATTTGGATTCAATTGAGCATAATAGATGCATACCTTAACAGACCTCAGGCGGAGCGTGGAATCCTAAAACGGAAGGAGACACAGCCCTGAGGCGCCTGACCAGTGATTTCTTATTTGAAACAGCAAGTGGTAGAGAGTGACAGGCAAGGTGGAGCCAAATGAGGAATGAGGCCAACACGCCATCTTTAAAAGTAGTAGGCTGGTATGTGGCAAGGAGAGATGTCTCACAGCTACTGTTAAAAATTGGTAAAGTACAATGAATAAACACTAATTCCCAGGACATAGCTCCATTGCAAGTAAACTGAAAGAGCATATCTATGTGGGAAGTGAATGAAACTCTTTTGTCCCAGGCAGAAATTTTAGAAATAGAATTGAAACAGCATAACCATAATCAAGCTATCTGCTGCCCCAGCTTGCTCCCCAGCCCTTTCTCAGACTATGTTTCAACAAACAGCGAGCCCTCAAAGAATGGCCCCATTTAAAGATGGGAAAAAATATCAGAAAGCAGCTGGCAAAACACCAACTTTGTATAGATACTACAAGAAAAAGAAAACTGAAAAAAAAATAATGTAAAAGAGACACAAAAATCACATGCTACAATTATTTAAAAAATACAGGATTTAGTCAAATACTTTTCAGTGATACTTTTTAAATCAAAGAAATAGAGCCTTAAAAAAAAAAACAAAAGCATTTAGAACAAAAGAGAATGGCTCAAAGACCAAAAGGCAAGCCAATAGGCGGATATTAAAACTGAGCTGGCAGAACTTAGCAAAAGAACAGAAGAAATAAATACGATCCATTCAGAAAGAAAATCTGCTTTAAGAAGCAGAAGCTTTTTAATGAATACCATCAAAGCTACAGAATTAATTATGGAGGTTAGATTTGAGAACACTGATTAAAATGAATAGAATAAAAATAAAGAAATCACTAGATAGAATAATTAAAGAAAAATGAAAATGTATATAAAAGACAAATAAGGCCCAACATGCACATTCATGAAGAGAAGAACACCAATTATAAAAAATTTTTTAAAAAAGTTATAGTAGGAAAAAAACATTTCCAGTTAAGGTTAATTAATAATTAAAAAGTTAAAATTCAAAGTAAAAAGTACTATATTGGTCAAAGGATGACAAAGATGTGTTAGTGATGAGTTATAAACTCTGTAATGATCTAATTAACCTGATTCTAAGCACCAAATAGTACATTATTAAAATACATAAAGCAAAACTGGAAAAAAATGCAAAAAGAAACAGACATAAATGAATAGTAACAGAAAACATATACACAGTCCCTGAAAGACCATATAGACTAAAAATATGTACCAATATAGAAAAAAGTTAAGTAACATAAATATTAATTTGGATGTCATATACATATATAAAAATCAATGAAGCAACTTTTAAAGGCACACAGAATACTTTCATATATATCTAAACAATAAAAAAGCATATGAAAAATGTATTAAGTTATCAATATTATACCTCCTAAAGAAAATCTCAATAAATTCTCTAATATGAAATAGTATATTTTATTTATCATGTTTTATAACTAGATTGATATTACACTTGACTTTACAATAAAAATTAAGGCCAACACATTGAGAACTGAAACATTCTCAAACAACTCCTGAGTCAAACAGGAAATCCACACTGAAATAGCCAAATCAGAAGACTGGGCCTTAAGTGTCCCATGTGGAGTCTTAAGAAATATCTTCAAAATTAAAATATGAAAATGAATAAGGTTATGAATAACAAAATTCATATTTAAAGATAATTGTTATCCTACATACAAATAATAACTTATTTTTTTGAAAGAGAACAAGAGAGAGGTGACAATATCTCATTTTCAATAGCAAATTTATGAGTAAGGGCCTATCTAGCAAAACAGATTCCTGACACATAATTAAATAAATAATATAATATCAGAGATAGTTATGAATATACGAGAAGAGTCAAAACAGCAAGCAGGGTTTGGAAAAAGATATTACCCTAAAAATTAGTAACAGCAGAAAGCTGCTAATATCCTTAAACTGGAATAATAAAGGAAGGGACATATGTACCCCTAGAGTAGTTTATAAACTAGACCCAAGAGGGAGCAAAAACTCAGACAGAACTGCCTGTTGGAAGCTGGGAGTATGGAGAGACCTGGAGCCACTGAGGAGACCAACCAGAGCTGCCACCAGCTGCAAAGGGGTGGGGAACACTCTAGAACCACCCCACCATCTGCCCTTCATATTGTTCCAGTACCTCCCACTGGCCAAACAGAAGCCACTGGATAGAGAATCTGGGAAGGTAGTTTACATGGTTTCATTATCTACCATGCAAACTACAGGGGGAGAGGCTTGGATCTGAAAGGAAACAGACACTATCATTAGCACAGCAACCAGAAAAGAAAAACAAAAATTAAGAAAGAAATAGAAATTTACCTCAATTTTTCATACTTTACCTAAAGGCCTTTAAGGGAAATGTGTCATATGTAAGGTATGTGTTTATTTAATTATTGTAAAATATGGGGGGAGGCAGGAATATTGTATATAAATAATATGTAGTAGAAGATGAGCTTCTCTCTCCTCCATATCCCCAATCCCTCTCCACAGAGTGACTGCTGTTAATTATTTTGTTTGCACCTGGAAATTTTTCATATATAAACATGAATATTTTTAAATGCTCATAAGCATAAAAATATATATTATTCTGTCTCTGGTTTCTCTTTCACTTATGGATATGCATATACTGGAGACTGGTGATGATTTATTTTTTCAAAGATTCTACTTTTTTAATATGCAAGTGGTTTCCAGGTTTTTGTTGTTACAGACAATATGTGACAAAGACAAGGGAATACTTCTAAAACTGTCAGGCTATTGTCTTTATATGTCTGGTATCTGAAACAATTCACTTAGCATGTGTTGGGCCAGGGGCAATACCGCTACAAGCAGAGCCTAAGTGGGAGATGGGATTTAAAATTAAGTCACAGAAATATGGAGCTCATTTCACTCATATCTCACAATCAATGTTATTTATGATTCATACCCATATGTATGGGAATGTTTGGAAGGACGTGCAGATGTAGCCAATATGTGCATCTTTACCCCAAGGCAGTTGCACATACCAATGTTCTTATGCTTCCAAAAATAAATAAAACCTGATCCTCTCTCTGTTTTAGCCAGGCCAGCTCACTTGCCTCTGAAAAGTTTAAGCTTTCTGAGATTATTTAGTTGTATGATCT
Source organism: Urocitellus parryii (assembly GCF_045843805.1). Lineage (NCBI taxonomy): Eukaryota > Metazoa > Chordata > Mammalia > Rodentia > Sciuridae > Urocitellus > Urocitellus parryii. The sequence continues at coordinate 148,530,254 of NC_135532.1, forward strand.
TGGAAAGGATCTTAATATTGACAGCCCTCGGTTTCTTATTAAAATGAAGTGTCATATTCATCTACCCTCTTAAATTTCAACACTTCTACTCTTTTCAGCTCTTGTTGTTACATTTTCAAGGTCAAATTCAAGCCCTGCCTTTTTTCAAATAAGTTTCAGAATTAGGTGGAAGATACCTTGAAAACCCATTCGCTAATTTTGAAGATTTTCATACTGACTTCTCCCTGTAATTCTTGTATTCTCTCCTTGATTCTTGTGAAGCAATCGAAGTTCCTCAAGTCTCCTCCCAGGAAGAAAATCAAAAAGAATAAGATATTGAAGAGTGAGCATGAGAATGAAACTGTTAAACATTACATTAAATTTATACTGCTATAGTTTTTAAAGTCTTCAAAAAGAATAAATTATGATGTGTCCTTAAAATAAAAGTTCTATTAGGCCATCAATTGCTGTCACATGAGAAAGCATGCAATTAAGACCATAAAAGTTGCCAAATTTTGGAAATGTTCATGGAATGTTCAAAGCTCAACGAGTTCAAAGTGAATACACAGGCCTTGATGGACTATCGGGCAAATTCTGAATAGCTGACCATAAAAACTTTCAGACAATTTCTGAAGGAATCTGTTTAATTTTGAGTTACATGTAATTCAGTTAAGGAAAAGGCAAAATCAAAAGTTTAATCAAATTGGGGATAGTGGCATGTGACTGTTATCCCAGTGACTCAGGAGGCTAAGGCAAGAGAAACACAAGTTTGAGGCCAGCCTCAGTAACTTAGTAACATCCTGCCTCAAAATAAAAAAAATAAAAGGACTGATGTAGCTCAGTAGTAAAGCGCCCCTGAGTTCAACCTCTAGTACACCTCCCCCCAAAAAAGTTTAATCAAGTAAGAAATGAACATAAAACTCTAGTGTTCTTCAACACATTGAAAATTGTTCTCTTAATTCAAAAGGTGAAACTGCCAAAATTGCTCAGTAGTAAGTACAGAAAAACAATGAGCCCTCATGTCCTCAAACACAACTGCCCAAGACCAAGGGTCATCCTGCAGAATCTTGACTAGCTGTGTTAAAAAATGCACAGGCTCAACTTTAGGCAATTAGAGGAAAATAGTGACAGATCTGCTTTAACAGTGAGCTACTCTTGGTTTTAAAAATTATCTTTATGTCAAATATAGTATTTTGGAAAGAAGACATTAGATAAATAGTTGCATTGAGAAAATAAGACAATTAGCTGAGATATGTTCCAGTAGATTTTACTGAGCTAAAAAAATATGTGAGGACATATAATTGGGATTAATTCATCCCAGGGAAGTCCTTAAAGGTTCTACATAAGAAGCCAAAGTTTAAATAAAATTGAAGGATGAGATGCAGATCCCCAGTCATGGAAGAAGGGAAGGGCAATCCAGTAAGAAAGAACAGCAAGCTTGAAGATACTGAAGCATGTTTGGAGAGAAAAGCAAAAAGTCTAGAATAATTTTTGGAGCACAGTATGTACATGTAGTGGAAGGAAATCAGCTAGACATGTAGGGTGGGACCAAATGTGCTGTGGAGTTTGAGGTATGCCCAAACACCATGGCCTCTTTAATAGCAAGAAACCACGCAAAGCTGTAGAGCCATATGTTTTATCACAGCACATTAATGACCACATGTTAACAGGGAGGAAACTGGAAAATAACCATCGGCCATGGCAATGACTCAAACATTCTCTTTCTATTTCAGTCTTCAGAGTACCAGCGTGCAAGATGACACTGGAGAGTTATACTTTCTTTACATCATATTAAAATAAGCAGAAGCCCAGCCATTCCAGCATTTTAAAGACACTAAGATAAAAACTAATGAAATAGAAGTGATGGAATTAAATCCACTTCTCAGAGGGTTCTATATCTTTACAATCTTTACCTCGTTAATGGAAGTGCATCCAGAAATATGTAGATAGCAGGGTACTGGTGAAACCACAGGGGTCTCATCATTCCTGTGCTTCTGAGCTTCTGAAACCAAAGGAAGATTTTACTTCTTTTAGAACCTGTGAGAAGTAACTGTCTTTTCCTTAGCTGTATCCCTCCCTTTCCCCACCATACTAGCCCATGTTTGCTCATACACACATACCATGGTCTTTGCCAAATTCATGCCATATGCAATTCCCTCTTCATACCATCTGTCTGATCAGCTTCTACCCATGTCTGTCTTCTCTTCCTGAATCAAGCATTACCGAGCAAGTACAAGAAGCAAGAAATACATTTGATTACATAGTGGTGGGAGAACAAAAAAAATGGAGCAAACACATATGGAACATCTAATATATCAATCACTATGTTTAGTTTTCAATAATTAATTAACTGTATTACCAGTGTTTGTGGGTCCAGACCAAATACATTTCACTTTTCTCTCCACTCTCTATAGTCTTGTATAACCCCGACCCCTTACTCCCCTTACCCCTTCCACTATGTCTTCACTGCAGTTATTAAAATCTTTATGTTCCTTATTTTATTCATCAAAGTCTTCTCCTCACATACTATTCCTTACCAATACCAGGCTTTCCCTTGGACATCTCATAGATAAAGATATAGATATAGATTTTATATATATATATACATATATATATATGTATATATATATATAAAATTAAGGAAATTTAAAAGATCTTTGCCACTATTATGAAAAGCTCTTCTCTTCAGTTTCCTCAACTATCAAAAGGAGAAGTTTTCTGAATCATTTCTGTACTTTTTTCCAGGTATTTGATGATGAATAAGAATTCCCCTTAAACTCAGTTATTGACACATTACAGTTCTGATTTCTTAAAAGTGTCAGATGCATCACTTCTTCAAGAACTGTGGAAGAGAGAACATTAGGTACTTGAGAGGTGAGGACATTCAAATCACGATATTATACTGTCTGGGCCAAGATAATCATTAGCTCAAGTCTTTCAGACTCCAGGCCCTTTCCCTGCTGGGTAAGCCAACAAGCCACAGAGATCCATTCAAATGATGAATGGGACCCAAAAATATTAAAACAAACATCAAAGATCAGCTAGTTAGGGCTGTAGCTAGGGGAGGTCTTACTGAATATGAATTGCTGTATTTTAGATGATGAAACCGGGCCATTTTGAAGTTTAAAATGTGGTGTTAGGTTCTAAAGAGAACAGCAGTGTTTATCAGACAGAATGTGTTTCAAAGACTTGATTACAAAATCCTGTGCCAGAAACTGGAATCTGGTCTCTAGAGAATTGTTAAACTATATTTATACTAGTTACATGAAAGCATATCTCATGTAACTAGAATAAATAATAATAATAATAATTAATAATGTTAGTACATTCAGACAACAAATGGTTCTTTGGAAACTTGGGTGTGAACCTTGTGAGTAGAGTGTTTCTGTGAGACATCACCTGGGTTGGATGTCTTGCTTTGTTTGGGCTGGGGTCATCAGGCTCCCTCCCTCCACATTCTGTCTTCTTTAAGGCTAAAACACATATGAGAACTATTCCATGCCCAAACCCCCAAGACGTGAAATTCAGAGGTCTGACTTGAACTTGATCTCAAGTTTGAGTGTTGTCAGGCAGCACAGAAGATGAAGCTGATGAAAGCAAGTATTGGAATGGAAGCAAAAAATGAAAAGCAAAGATAGCCATACAGTCTCAAGAAATGAAAGCAGCCGAAATGGGAACAGCTCTCCTTGCTTACCCTTCAGAGACAAAGTGGCAGGAAATTGTGAGATTCCTCCCAGAGCCCCACTTGCAAGGAAGCCCATTTAGCAAATGGTCTGAGTTGTTGGATCTGTTGTTGTTGGTTTTCTTCCCTGGGAACACAGCACACTGGGGATTCAGCTGCACCACACAGTACAGTCCTCTAAACCCTCAGACATGTCAAGTGCAGACTGAGAACAGCTCCTTCTGGGTTTGAAAAGAGCCATAATTCTCCTTCTTGGCCCACTCCTTCCTGGCATTCTTGAATTGCTGGGGGAAACCTTGCAAAGCATCCATCAGGGCACTTAGTGTTAGGGGCCACCCTTAGCTCAGCCTCACAATATCTATTCTGTGCTTTTGCTGCACAGGGAACCTGACAAAATTGGCAAGTCCCATGTCAAGCCATGAAACGTCTTCAGAGAGAGAAACACCTAAAATGCAGCTTTTATCTATTTACCAAAATTAGGTCATGGTTTTCACTTTTGACAAAGATTCTTCTCAACACCAAAAGAAAAAAAATTGAAAAAGAATCTGGAATAATTTACAATAACATAATTATAAATAAATATTTTCCCCAATGCATATCTGTTGGGGAAGGATTTCTTTATTATGTATCATAATATTTAGCATTTATTGAGTATCTGATACATGCCAAGCAGTACTCTACTATTTTATATGCATTTATTCAATATAATCCCTCCAATAAGCCACAATAAATCAGCTGGGTCAACATCAGTATCATCTCTATTTCACATTGAAAGAAATGAGGTATGTCACATGTTTTGGGTCCTAGAACTTGAAAATAGAAAAAGTGGGACTTGAACCCATATAGACTGACTTCAGCCTTGGATTCTTAGCTGGTAGGTCATGTTTCTCATGCTTACCACTGTCTGTCATGCTTACCAAAGGATAGGAAGTTAAGCAGACAAATGAAAATCAAATTCAGAAGTTAAAAATTCTTTTGAATTTTAAGCCCTAATAATTGGTTCCATAAGAATCTGTAAAAATCCAATTTCTTTTTCGGAGCTCTGTAGGTGAGGGCATAGGTACAAAAGGCATCTTTGGGATCCTTCGCTTCAGATTCAACATTGCTCTGCCACAGTGGGCTTCAGCAATGCTCTCTGTGCTCACTACACGTGGATGAGTGAGAAAGAAAAAGCGAATGAATATATAGCTAGAGCAATTGTTCTTCTGTTGATAATAAACTACATGCGTTAGGAATTGTGTCTGTCTGGCTCACTGTTGTGTCTCCATTGTCTAAAACAGTCCCTGCCTATTAGAGACACTATTTTCTGAGTGAATAAACTCAGCTATGTTTGCATATGCCATTTATGATTACTGTGACTGTATCACGTGTAAATACCTTTATTTTATTATGGACAGGGTTTTTAATGGTTGCAAGTTCATAGAAAACAAAAAGTATACTTGATGAAATACACAAATGACAGCAGGAAAGATTATGAACGCTATAATTTTAAAAGAAAAAGTAATTTTTGCTTAAATCTAACTGAAATAAGCCTGACATACACTGTAGACATAATGGAAAATGATCAAAGAAAATACAGATGATGTTTCTTTAAAGAATTTTTAATAAATTAGGGCTCAAATAAATTAGAGGCTTTCATTATAATTTATATCTGCCAACTCTTTGTTAGAAAGATTTATTTTAGTGAATATAATTTTTATGATACCAACTTTATTGCCAACAAAGCTTTGAAAAATGTAGTATATTAAATAGGATAATGATCCCTATTGAAGACTGCACTAAAATAGTAAAAATATATATATATATATATATATATATATATATATATATATATATATATATATCAATTGTATTTCATTCAGAGTAAAGTGATTAAATTTACCTCATCTCTGGATATGGTATTTGGCCTAAATTGCATTTCTGTAGGAGGGTGGAGTTTGAGATCAAAATCACCAGAATATTCATGCATTTAATGAAAGCCAATCTTCTGGCAAATAGGTTAGCACTTTTTATCCTATTTCTGTGGAATTTTGGTCATGTCCCAGATTCAAATATTCTTTATTCCTATAACTATATCTTCCAGAAAGATGGATACCATATCAGCAGTAGGACTTAATTTAATTGACAAGTGTGTTTCATTAAGAAAATAAAAGCACATATGCAGAAACTAAGAGAAAATATTATATATTTAAATCCTTCACTTTCAAATTAAAAACATAGATGATTCTGCCTGTCAAAACTAGCAAATTACTAGAGCTAAAAGGGGACCTTAAAAGTAATCTAGTTCCAAAACTGGATTTACATGTAAAGAAACTGGGATAGGAAAAGGTGCAATGATTTATTCATAGTCTCACAGTCACTGAAGCACAAAGCCAAAACTTTGACCCAGGTCTTCTGGGCATAATCCAGACATTTTCTATTGCCCCATGCTATCTGGCTGCAAGGCTGCATTGTTCCAGCCTCTGGTGATAATTCTGGGGCTGGCTTAAACCTGAAAATACAGTACGGAACCCTGGGGATGATCTGGGATATGTTTTCTATACCTGGACCTTATGAGTGTATGAGTGTTTGCTTCCTTACAGTTGTGAAGGCCTGGATAGACACACGTCATGACCATGTTTATTTTGTGCTGTTATATAACTGAGAGAGCTCCAAGAAACTTACCTAATAGCCACTTGTCAATTAAAATCATTGCAATTAATTGTGAGGTTTTTCTAAGTACTCAAATCCACTACTTTTGCTATTATCTTAAAAAAAAAAACATCCTTTTTATCTTTTCTCTTATTTTTTTAATAATATCCATCTGCTTATTCATGGAGTTTATAAATTCCATGATAAAACAGCACATTTGAGAGTTGGAAAGACAAAAGTCTGCTGTAACAAGGGACCTGTGAAGGTTGAGTTTATTTCTGTGTTGCACCATCCTATGAAACACACTGAGCCATCAGTCCCCAAGCCAGAAGGGGCAATCCTCGTGGTGTCAGGCCACCAAGAACAACTTCATCTCTGCTGATGTTCCTGTCTATATAGTTGAAGTTTTTCCCCCTGTAGTCTAACGACAGAAGACTGGTTGTTCTCAGTGACAGTCTGACACTAGGTAGGTTCCTATTATTGTGTATGACCCCATTCACACTCCCATTTAGAAAACAAACTCCTTCTAGAATAAAGAAGAATGTCCATCTATTTCATCTCCCTTATTCTTCAATAATCTAAAGATAAATAGATATTAAACAATTCACCACAGCATATGTGATTATAATGAGGAAAGAGCTCTAAGAATTAGAAGTTAATCCCAAAACTGTTCTATAATTGCTCATTTTTCTAAAGTTGATTGACACACCATTTAGAGATGTAAAAAGCAGGTCAACCAAGGTAACCACCAAAGCCTTGTCTCAACCTTTGGCTTTGTTTGCACCCCAGGGTCAAATTCTGGGAACATAGATTATGATAACAGCCTGGTTTCTTCATGCTTTCATTCCACAGACCCCTTCACAGTCATGTGCATTTGAACTCAAGAGGATATAACAACTGCTTGCTCTCAAAAGTTCTATTCAAGTAGAGAGAGATCAATGGAAAAAAGTATGTGAAGCATGGAGTTATCAAGATTATTATTATAAGTTTCTATTTCTACCTATTACATTTTAATAGAAAATCCAGATTCATAAAATAAAAATTATTTTTGTAAGAAAAATGGGGATAAAATTTGTAAATTCTTTTACAGTTTTATTTATTAAAATTCAGCAATAAAAAAACAAGAAGAAGCAGTGCAGATTTTATATTGTAATTAATCACAGTCTGTTTTCTTTATCAATTTTTTAGGAATTTTAGAAATTTTCCATTTCTATTTGGGTTACTTACATGTGTTTTATTTGGTAAAATTTGCTGGATTACACCATTAAAATGTGTGCACTTTAAAAAAAATTTAGGAGAGATTATCAATTTCCCTTTTCATAAAATGACTTGAGTCATATTTCCATTCTATAAAGGTATTATTATACCTTTATATTTAATTATAATTTTCCTGTTGTTGTAATTACTGAAAGTTGTGGCCAATATTACTCCAAAATAGTCTAGCAGGAAACTGTGGAGCTCTATTCTTTCTAGTATATTTAGATCTTGACTCACTTTAGTTATTTCTCCAAGAATTTACAAACCAGAATAACTGTTGCAATTCTGATAAATTCTGTACTTTATCACAGTCATGATCCCACATAGTAACAACCCTCAAAATTTTAAATCAGTAATTTGTTTTCATATATCTAAACTGTTGGTAATTGTGGCCCATAAATGATAAGATGAGTAGATAAGCTGCAGGACACTCCAGAAGGACTTCAGTTAACTTGGTCCTACTCAAAATAGAGGCTCTCAGAGTATCTGTACCTGGTGCTCACCCTGAGCTGAGTTTGAGGTTGAAGAGATTCAATCATAATGACAGGTCGAAGAGTAGATCAACAATGATCTAAAAATCCTCTTATTAAGTATAATCACTACCATTCATGCAATATGCTAAGTCTTGTATAAATGAAATTCCTTACTTGATTTTCACAATCACTCTGTGGTGTATAGCTTCTGATATTATTCCCATTTTACTGATGATATATGCTTGAATCTCTAAGAGGTAGGATGCACAGTAAATAGTAAACCCAAGGGTTGAACTCAGACTTCTGAATCCAAAGCCAAGATCTTAACCTCTCAGAATAGATAAGTAGGTAGGTAAAGTTTAAAAAAAGAAATTGGCATTTTGGATAGAAATTTTTTAAAAAATAAATGTATTTGGAAGGTAATATTTTTAAATTGCTTACCCATTTTCTTCAATATTTTTACTATTTCCCATTATTTTAATATTTTATAATGAGAATATAGTTATATTATCCTATGTAATTTAAAACATTTACATAAAAAGTAGATCATAAAGCTTCAGCTGAAATTGTGGCTGCTTCTTACCTATAATATTCTTTAATCCTTCTGTTTTCTGTTATTTTCAGGAGACTTGGCAGAGGTACCTTCTTTGCCTTGTCTTGGCTATTGGAGATGCTGTTGTCACATTTCCCTCATTCTGTTAACATTGAATTCCATGGCCAGCTCTTCTGTGAATTGAAGGAAGATATTGAAACTTCATTCCTTTTCAAGTGAATCAGGAACCTCTAGCAATGCTTACTTCTCTGCCACCTTGACAAAACAAAAGCAGTTTCAGGCTTCTTATTCCATTCAATTTCCAGGACCACCCACATGCACAGAAGAGCCCCTCTGTTTTGTCAGCATGCACCTGCCCCTATGGTCACTCTTTTCCACTTCAGTGTTGCGGCTTTTGTAAGGCCTGTACCTTTCTACCTAACCTGATGCCCTCTGAATTAACTCATTTCCTGCCTAGTACTTGTTTGTTCTTCCCCTCCCCTGGCACTCCATGCCCTTGTCTGCTTTATCTATAGTGTCTGCAAGATCTTCCTTCTCCCCAATATTTTCTGGACACTCTTGATACTGAGGGCATGCATATCCTGTTTTCCTGATTCTGGGGGATTCAGCAACAAGTAAATGTTTTATAAAAATGAAGAATTTGTAAAAGTCTACCAAGTGCCAATTTCACTAAGTTAGGCCATCAAAAACAAGAAAATTGAACATCACAATCATTCTATGAAAGATATTTTAAAACTAAAAATGGGGAAAGCCATAATCTAAATAAATAAATGTGTTTCTCAAAAGGCAGCAATTATGCAGTCTCTGTGGGGAGACTTAATGTGGGAGAATAATTCATGATGAGTTCATGAGAATAGTTGAACCTCTCTGTCTAGTATAAGGGACCCTTAGAAGTCGGTGAATCACTTTTTGTAGCCCAGCCCCTACCTTCTCACCCACCTCAAGGTCAAGAGTGAGTCCTTTATCTGCAAAAGCTAAAGGGTCACATTAAGTGCTCTTGTCTCTCGGAAAACTCCATTTATCAACAACAGATTCCAGGCCAGGATGGAAATGCCAGCAAAATGAAGTTCACCCAGGCCTGGAGTTTGCTGCCTCCCCCACCCAAAGGCCCTACCTAGACCCCTTGTTGCGTTCTGTGGCCTGGAATACTTTAAGCTCCCCTTGAAGAGTGTAGAGTTCCTAATATGCAGAGAAGCTGTGTTGGTGTGAAAAAAAAGGCCCAGAAGAAGTGAAACTAAACAGCACAATCCCTGCAGTGTTCATGTGATCACGGGAATTGGCACTTTATACCTGTCCACAGAAAGGTTTTTAGGACAATCACCAACACATTCTCTAGTGAGACCTTAAAATCCCAAATGCACTCTTTATGGATTGTTTTAGATGAACATAGTTCTTGAAGTCCTTTTTTAAACTTAATAAAGTACATTATATCATTCACCTTGATTACTCATCACAAATTCAAGCCAAAGCCAAAAGGCAGAATTTCTTTTTTTACTGGTTCCAGGTTCCAACTACACTGACCTAGATATGCTAGCAGTATTTTGACCTACATATGCTAGCAGTAGAAGTATCCTAACCCTCTGTCTCAGGGCATCAGATCCCATATATCAGGAAACAATGAAGGAAATAAAAGGAACAGGGCTAGGTCCTTAGCCAAGGTTGCCTGTGCTATGAGAGGAAATTGGTCAATTTTGGTCCATACAAGGGTATCTAGAAAGTTTAGGCTCCACAGATGCCCCATTTCCCCCATGTACCAAGAAAATATTAATAGTCCACTTTTATAGTGGTATGATTTATTTGCTCCATTCACATTTGGTAGCAGAGGCATTGTCATGCCCCAGGCTTATTGCTAAATAATACAGAAGCTAGAAGGAAATGCAATAAGAAAGTTGAGAATGTGAAACATGTGGTGAGGTCAGGACACACTCCCACATGCCCACCCAACACATGACTCTGTGGTTTCTTCTATCATTGTGAACACAACTGCCATTTCTATCACCATCATTAATTAGAATAAAAATTCTTAAAACTTGCTACACCATTCATCTGTAGAGCTTAGTAGGATTATTCCAGACCTTCAGGCCAAGTTTTCTAAAAGCCTAGCTGATTAAAAAATATTAACATTTGTGTTTTGCCAACACTGGTTACACTGATTGCTGGCAAGTGTTTATGTGCTAACCAAGACCTGACAAGAGAGATACAGAAAAGCACTCGAAGAAGGACACTTACATAGGAGGGGTACCACTGGTAACTGAAGTATCTGTTTCCTCTTTGGCAAAGGAAGGAAGTTAACTCATGGTCTTCAAGGCACCTTCTAGAGCTAACATTTTATAACTGATTAGCAGACAAATTTTTAGAGGACACCTACTGAATGATGTGAGGTTGAAAATCCTTCGAAGACAGATGATAATCCTAAGTACTCCACATTGTTTTTACCTTTATTCCTCCTATTCCTTACTTTGTGCTTATTTCTCACTAGCATTGCCAATCAAAGAGGAAAGAAAAATTTTTATTAAGTCAATTTTGATGGGATCAAAATTTGAAGTTCTGAGATTATCGACTAAATTTTCCCCCATTATAAATTTTCTGAAATATCTTTCTCCGGAGGTGTTGAATAGAAAGAGTGAGCTGTGATTTGAACTCTAGCAAGCCTAGCAAGATTCATTGCAAAAAGCTCCTCTGAAGGAAAATGACAGGCAAGAAAGCAATGACAGCTCCTTCTAGAGACCCCACCAGCATCTGGGAATCTGGAAACTCAAGCTGTTAGTGATAAGAAGGAAGGCAACCAAAAGATTTGTTGTTTTTTGAAACAAAGGAAAACCAGAGTCAGTGACTTGCAAGTTCATAGCAATCTTATCTCCTTTGGTTCAGGAGCACTTGTTTGCCGACTAAGTGTTACTTTTTCACAAAATAAAGTTAAGTCAACAATGTTTTTGGCATTCGTGACATGGTAGGTAAAACAGCCTGTGAAATATGGAATGAAATTTTCAGGTTTTGAAATTGAAGCTCCAAGGTTAAGAAAATAACCCAGGTGATGAGTGTTTTGCTGGCTCATTTAAAGTTCCCAGTCCTAACACTTGATTTCCCAAGCAAGGAAACAGATTAAAGCGAACATAATATGTTCACAACAAAATAGAGTGTAGCTTGGATTAGGGGTTAAATTCCATTTAGCATTTATGCTTTCCCTATTTCACTACCATCATTACTAGTATTAATGCTTTAGAGTTAAACAGTTTGCTATGTGCTTCCAAATAGCTTTTCTTATTTACATAAAATTCCCAACCCTGTGATATAGATAAAACAGTAAGTATTCCTCATCCTTACCATCTTCCTAATTATCATCTTCATTTAATGGGCACTTTACTGTGTACCAGCTCCTGTACTAGGTGTTTTATAGAATCATCACATTTAATCCTCATAATAACCTTTTGTGGTACAGATGAGAAAACACAATTGATTGGGGATTGGATTCAGGGGCTTATGAGTCTATGCTCAGTATTCTTTCCACATTGTTTTAATAATAGACTTTAAACAGAGCAAAGAAAATGTTAATTTGTTTCCAGTTATTTTATATAAGTTTCTTTTAGTCAGAAATAAGGCAAGAAAGGGACCATGAAAATAAAGTTAAATTGGGCTGGGTTGGTGGCTCAGCAGTAGAGCGCTCGCCTACCACATGCAAGGCCCTGGGTTTGATCCTCAGCACCACATAAAAATAAATAAATAAATAAAGGTATTGTATCCAACTACAACTAAAATTTAAATATTAAAAAAAAGTTAAATTCACAGTCTCTTCCTAAAATAAACACTAACAAAAATGCAATAGATGAAAATATTTCCAAATCTTTTGGAGTTTTACAAATTTCATTAAGGTTAAAATTTCACTACATTTGCAGCTAAATGCAAATTCTACTTTTTAATGGGCTACTGACAAAATAAAAACTCAAGCAAAGCCATTCTTTTCTTTCTAAAGACTTTGTTTGAAAGCAGACAGTGTAGGGTGACTTACATTGTCACCCTGATTGCAACCTGGTTGGTCTTTGACTATATCAAATTTAATTTCCACTCAGGAAATATTTAATGTGTATCTACTGCATGTTTGGTGTTGAGAAATATAGAAGCAAAAAGAACACTTACTACTCCTGCCTTTCTAGAGCTTATTATGATACAGAGGTCAGAACAGATGTGAGAGATGATAATAAATTTTTAAAACAGAATATTATCCTGGACTTGGGAATTAGAAGATGATTCCATTAAAAAAATTTGTATTTAAATGAAACCTGGGGAAATGCCAACAGTTAGTCTGATAAGGAGGTGGCTTTAAAGACATTAACAAACTTGGGAGAAATCTACATCCACATGAAATGAAGAAGGTTTCCATAAGATTTTGGAGGAGAGCAGATTATTATATAGGAAGGTCATCCTTAACATTTCCCTTACTAAACCAAAATTCCCACAGTTATAAGAAACTAACTTAAAACTCCCTGATCTGGAAGCAGGTAAAGGAAACACTGGTAGTGCCTCAGATAATTAAAATAGGGGTTTCCTCTCCATCAAGAAAAGCATGGTGTAGTCACTCAAAAGGACATGAGAGAAGAAGGTAGGAATCAAGAAAGAAAGATGATTGGAGAAGAGGTATAAATAGAGAACAGGGAGCAATATTCTAAGTGAAATAGAATCCCATTAACAAAATGAATAATTTTATTATGATGAGCTCTCTACTACCTGTGTTTCACCTGAAGAATTTACAGCATTCTATTCCACATTCATTTAGACTGCACTTGAGATCTCAAGGGAAGACTAAAGTTCAGCAGATTTATTTTCCTATGTTCTGCTTAGGTTTAGCACAGTAATGAGAAGTAAAGATACTAGAATCTTTGATTCCTTCCTTTTTATTTTAGTGTCAATTCCTAATTCACTTTATTATTACATGAGCATTAGTTTTGGACTACTAAGGCCACCAAACTGATAGGATAAGAAAGTAGCAATAAAAAGAGGAAAGTGGGAGTTTTTCACTATATGCTGAATATTCTCTATTTGCCCATCTGGAGATACATGTCAATCTTTTCTGCCCTCCTCTGTGCACCACAGCTTGGCCTGCTACCAAAGAATAACCATGGATTTCAACTGGGTGTGGAAAGTGGTAAGCATCAGCAATAAGGAGATAGGGACCATGAGATTGATGTCCTTCATCACTTCAGGTTGGTTTCCACCAGCCCTGTCCACAACTTTGCAAATAGTCCTTCATTAATTTCTCCTTAATGGCCTAATTGGAATGTCTCATCTCTTTCCTCACCTTCAAAGTGGAAAAAGATAGTCTAATCAAACATAAATGCAATGTAACATTAGAGCAAGCATGATAGACAAGGACAAGGAAGTTTATGAGATAATCTGTTACAGTAAGAAATCCATCTGAAAGCATCTCTGAGCTTTGGAGTTTTCTCTCACCCAAGAAGAGAGAGAGCGAGCACTACACTGAGAAGAAGTAAGAAAAGAGACAGCCAGAACCATTTTGCCAGTGATTCATGATGACCACTGAGAGACGAAGGATCTGGAAGAATTATTTGGGAGGAGTTGATAATAAGCACACAGTATTTTTCTTTAGTATCCAAAAACAATAGAGCCCTGTAAGTACTTAATATATAAGTCTCCAGTGCCATTTTTTCCCTCTTCCCAGGGTTATGTAAGCCCAGCCACAATGAGCTCAGTGACCTTATGCTGATTCTTCTTTCCAAAATTAAATGTTGCCAATTTGGTAATGATTTCATTAAGTTCCAGACCTCAGTTTGCTAAGGGTATAGTAAGAGAACAATTTCTTATCTCTTTGATACCACTATAATAATGTTCTATTGGCTTCATCTCAGTTATGTACATTAAAGAAATGCTAAAATTTAGCTAAATGGTGAGTACTAAGTGAATATGATATGCTTAAATCAATTATCAAATATATATTAAGAAAAATATATATCATACTATATAAGTTAAAGCTGCTCATTTGAATTTCTACAATCTTCCTGTGTTGCTCCTTAAGTAACAATGACAGCTAAATTATTTTTTTCTCAGCCCAGGGGTAATGTGTTGGGCTTCCTTTTTAATGACAACAATCTTTTTGTTGCCAAATGCTTCACGTCTTAAATAATGACTTGAGTCTTGGCTGCAGTTACAAGATAAGCTTTTTCTCATAACCTTTTCACAATGGAGTTTCACCACCTCTTTTATAAAGGAAATTAAAATTTGCATTTCATTTCAAGCTCATGTATCTAAGATTGGACACACCATTGGTACAATTAGATGTGGTATTCATATAGGAATAAAATTTGGTTTAGCATTCTTTAATATCTATTTTATTGCTAAAAAAAGAGAAATGTAATTGAAGTTGATGAACAATCAACCAAGATTAAAAGGCAGAGAAAAAGGTACTCAAAAGGTCAGGCAGTAAGAGTATTTCTGTAAATACACTGTGCTAACTTCCAAATACACCCAGAAGAAAATCTCTTTACCTTCCAACATTTCTCAGTAACATCTGAGATCCAGACAATATGGCAAAAAGTGGGTTTGATGAATAACAGGATATAAACTGCCAGACAATAAAAACCATCATAGGTGAGTTCTGTACAGTAAGTGATATCTTCATTGCCCAAGACAGACTGCCTGACAACAACTATGTTCTAATAAAAGCAAGATGTCCTTGGTAATAAGCAAGAAACTCCTTCTAGGCAAAGTTTTTAGCTCATTTTTTCCAGAACCCAAGCAGGGACTTTGCATAACCTGAGAATAAATAACCCTAATTCCAAAATTTGAGAAATACCAAACTCCAAACTGTGGAAAAACATCTATTCTTGATCCTGGATCTTAGGTCCTTGGCTTGCCCCAAACGTCTCCTTCCTTCAACATTGTGCAAATATTGCCAACTTTGATGGTAGGTGGGATTTGCCCATATTGGAGTCTCAAATCAAGAAAGCATTCAAAACTAAATAAGACAATGGCTAATTCAAAGGCAACATCTGTGGGAAATATGATTGCAACTAAGAAAGCAAGTTGTCTATCAGGAGACAAGTGATTCATAAATGTTTCTGGCAATGGCTCACACAGATGGAGTGGTGCACACATGCTATTTTTTTTTCCCCACTAGGATTTTTGCCTAACACAGCATAAGTGATTGCAGGCCTGAGTGAGTATGCATTAAGATCTGAAGCAAATGAAATGAACTTTCTGATTAAAGCTGCATTGAATCCCTTCCCATGTGGTATTTCCCACTCTGGCTTCTTCCCTTCAGTAGGCAACTTGGGGAGGTTCCTGACTGAAATGTTTGTGCAGATGCAAATGTTGTGACTTCCTTCCTGGCAGGGATCTCAACCTTGACAGGATATAGAGAAAGGAAAAATCCGGTGTCTACTTCCCAGCAATAATAGAGAAAATGTCATCAGTCCTGTTTGGGTCAGATGAGGCATGACTAAATTGGTCTCTAGAGTGAAGACACCACACATACAGATTTTGAGAATGTTAGAATCAGGCCTTGAGGTCTACTTCTCATTGTACAAAAACTGAAACATAAAGAGGCAAAACAATTTGCTATTTTTATTAGGGTATATTGTTATAATTGTTCTATTATTAATTATGTTTAACCTTTACTGTGCCTAATTTATAAATTAAGCTTTATTGTAAGTACATATGCATTGGAAAAAAATATAGTGTCTATAGAGTCTGGTACAGTCTGCTTTTCTGGGCATTTGCTGGGGTCTTGGAACATATCTCCTGGGGATGAGGGAAGACTAGTGTAAGTGAAGGTCAAGGATAGGAAGTGATGGCAGCTCTGGGAGAAAGTGATCAGGGGGACTCTGAGGAGATATTTAAGCAGAGTTCGAATGCGATGAGGATGCATGTGACACAAATAGCTGTGGGAAGAACTTTCTGAACAAAGGGAACAGTACCTACAAAGTCCAGGAAGCTGGAATGAGCTTACTATCCTGTGAGTGTCTGTGGAGTGAAGCAAGGGCAGCAGTGAGACTGGGGTCAGAGGCCACTAAAGGGCTTTCAACAAGGAACTGACTTGGTCTTACTTGGGTTTTTCAAAAGATTATTCTGGCTGTTATGTGAAGAGTAGATGGAGGGCGAGGGCGGGGAGAAAAGAAATCTCTGAGGCTAGTAAGAAGGTATCTCTCTAAAGCAGAACTCAAGTCCCTAAGGGCAGGGATTGGCTTGGCTTGTTCATTGCTGCAAAAATCATCCCAAGAAGAGTGCCAAGCTCATTGTAGGTGCCTCATGGATGTTTGCTAGATGAATGGATGTCTGAGAAAGGGGCTAAGGAGGAAGTTGATACTGGCTTGAACTAGGATAATAGCATTAGAGACTGAGAGGAATGTTTGGACTGAATGGATGTTTTGAAAGTAAAAGTTACAAGAACAGATCCAAGAGTGGACATGGATATGTAAGAAAAAAAAAAAACTCCTAAATTTTTGACCTAAGCCTTCTTCTGTGAATAAAGATGACTTGCCTACTAGGGAAGAAACAGAATTACTGGGGTTGAATCAAGAATTCTGTCTTGATCATGTTATGTTTAATCTGTATATTGGTATTTCCAATGGCGACGTTGGGTAAGCAGTTATATAGAAGTATCTGGAGTTCAAGGAAGAGATATGAGTGGACAGTGTTGAAAATTGTTGAACACAATAAAGATCACACACAGAGGAAATGTAGATTGGGAATTGATGAGGGCCAAGTAGCCTGAAGCATTCCAGGGTTTGCAGGTCATTAGTGGGAAAAAGAACCAAGAAAGGAATTTTGCCCAACACAAAGTAATAAAAGCAAAGAAGTCTGAAAAAAGGGACAGCAGGAATGTATCTTAGAAGCCAAGTGATGAAAGTGTATTTCAAAAGAAAGGAGTGGCAAATAGTTTCAATTGCTCCTGAAAGGTCGAGATGAGGACCAAGGATTCAACAAAACCAAGGTCATCAGTGTCACTAACAAGTGGTTTCAGTGGTGTGATGAGGACAAAACCGCCTCTAGAGTGAGTCCAAGAGCAAATAAGAGAGAACAAAAGGTGGCCACAGGAACAGTCTTTCCAGGAAATTTGCTTTTTATAAAAGGAGTCAAAAATGGGGAAAGCTGGAAGAAAAGGGGACAAAAGCAGTGTGTGTGTGTGTGTGTGTGTGTGTGTGTGTGTGTGTGTGTGCTGTTTCAGATAAGACACATCACAGCATATTTATATGCTGACAGGAAGATCCAGTATAAAAGGCAGAATTCATGTTGGAGAGAAATAGGATAATCACAAGAAAAAGACTGAGTTAGGACAAAGCAAATGGGATCCAAAGCACAAATGAGGGTTTTAGCTTTAGAAAGCAGCACATACAGATAACCTAGAAGGAAGAAGGCAAAATATACTGATATAGATAGGATTTGGTGGTAGGAAACAGAGGATTTCCTATCCTGATTGCTTCTTCCTTTTTCCTCCAATGAAATAACAAGGTCATCAGCTAAGAACAGTGGGAAGAAGGGAGTGTCTGAGATTTTAAAAAGAGAGAGAGAGAGAGCAGATGAGAGATTGATTCCCTGAAAGACTCTCTATGTTGTACTAATATACAGTGGAATTGCATCAGAGAACATCAAATGCAGTCATCCAGTTGCCAGAAAGCAAAGGACCCTCAGCAGAGCCAGATGTGGGCAGGTAAGGGAAAGAGGTGGCTCCAGATACGAAAGAGGAATGAAAGGTGCAGAAAGACAAGACTGGGTCGTTTTAGACAATGGACACCTACCTAGACAATTTGAAAGAGAGCCTCTCAAGATGGAAGAGGTCAGTGTTGCTCTTCATGGAGATGCAAATGTTAATAAGTAATAAAACGTTTTTCTGAAGAGTAGAGGAAGAAATCTGTCATCTAAAATCATAGGGTTTTTTTATTTAAATAACTCAAAATGGAAAAAACAGTCACACTCTGACTCAGCAATCAGAAAATGTAGGTCCCATGAATATTATGACATTTCATTATACAATAATACATCCTGTATAGGTCAAAAGATTAATAGTTTATAAAGTGGAAGCAATCAGGGAACAATAAAAACAGTAAAAACGACAGAATTATATATTTCTTCTGAGTGCTCGAGATTATAGGAATCAGAAAAACATTAATCTGAAGGGTTCCATTGTTTATACTCTACAGTAGTTTTTATTTTTGGCTGCTTGGTTCTTTTTATGGAAGGTTTTAATTAAGTCCTTTTACTATTTTATAAATCTTTTTCTTAACTACAGTTTTAGATAAGAATGAGATTCAAATCTTTGAGTAGTTTAAGGGTTTCCCTTTCCTTTACCACTTGTAAAGCACAAAAGTTCCAGTGTAAGAAAAAAAGCAGCAATATGAAGACATGACTTAGCAAGCTTGGAACTTCCTTAAATTAAAGGAACCATAGCATCATAGTTTTCCAACTGCTTTCCCACATCACTTTGTAGAGGAGGAAGATGTATAAAATACTCATATGTTCATAAACACACACATACACAAATATTGCAGCATTTTTTAAAAAAAAATCTCAAATGGATTTAGTCTGCCTGGCCTTTGTACTTAATAATCAGGAAATTTCCTCATAATGAATGTTCTTTTGTTTTTATTCTGAATTAAAAATGAACTTTCTATTTGGAATATCTTGCATTTTGTTAACTCCAGTCTTAATAAAATGTTTTTAAAAGTAATTCAAAATATTCTATGAGATTAAAACTCTTCTCTGACTCTGAAATGAAAGTGTCAAAGTGTCTTCTTCATTTTCCTGTAAGCCCCTCACATTGTTTGGCTGAGTCACACTGGGAGCTTCTGGAGGAACATCACTGCAAACAGAGCTGATACCTGCACACACCTGTTTGGATTTCTTTGGGTGAAGTAGAAGCCCTCTTGCCCCAATCAGTCAAGACCATAGCTAGGTGACTACTTTTATTCAAGGAGTTGAACTCAACAGAAAAGAAAGAATAAAGTGTTACTATTAATTTCTGTGTAATCAATGTTCTCTATCTGTGCTGCAATATCAAAGTAAATTGCATAAGCTGAGTGCTGACCTGGAATCTGTGAGATCCAGGTCTAGGTGAAACAAAGAATTGGAAGCCCACCAAATTGCAGAAATACCCTGGGTTGGAACAATTTGCCAATCCAAGTTCAGATAATAGTTTCTTACAAGTTTAGACTTTGGAGTCCTGCCTCTGTTCAAGTCCTAGCCACACAATTCAGTGAATGTTTAATCTTTAAATATTGTTTCATTCCTCTGATATAAAGTGTAAAACCGAGGATAATAATAGCCCTACCTCAAAGAATTGTGAGGCTCAAAAGAAATGGTGCATTTAAGGTGTTGTAGTTGGAATGTTTGTGCCCTCTAAGACTCATATTGAAATTTAACTGCCTTGTGATGGTATTTAGAGGTGAGAAGTTTAAGAGATGATTAGAGCATGAGTTTTTCTCCCTGATGGGTGGAATGGGTGCTGTTACTAAAGGGGAGTTCAGTCCCTTCTTGCCCTCAGTTGCCCTTCCTCCTTCCATCATGACAGGTCCTTACTTGATGCTTGCCCCAGTCTCAGATTTCCCAAACTACAGAACTGTGAGAAAATAAGCCTCTGCTCATTACAAATTACTCAGTACATGGTATTTTTTTACAGTAGCACAAGAGAGACCGTGATAAGGCAATAAGCCTATAAAGATGTACTATGCTTTCATTGACCATTTATAAATGAGACTGCATCTCAGTTAATACTTCAAAGAGTTCTAATGTTTAGTAGCTAGTTGGCCAGGAATGGGCAAGCAAGAGGGACAATGAGGGTGACTGAAATCTATGGGGAGCCTTACTCTGACAGGCAAGCACCTGGAAAATGGGGCCAAGAATGTTAAAACCTCCTCCAGACAAAATTACATCTTCTTAAGAAAACTATTATTTTAAAACCAGGTCACACCTTACCAGGTGGCCTGGACCCTCCATTATCACCCAAACCAGCACAACTCCCAAACATCTTGGTAATCAAAATATCTAGACCCTCACAAAGAAAGCTTGCTAAGGGCCGTTCAGATGATAATAAAGAAGACAGGAAATAGAAGCAAAAGCAGGGGACTGAATTTCCTTACAAAGCTCTATGGGTGGTTGTGGGAGCAGCTGGGGTTGTAGCTCAGTGGTTGAGCACTTACGTCTAGAATGTGTGAGAATTATGGGTTTAATTCTCAGAACCACATAAAAATTAAATAAAATAAAAGAATTATGACCATCTACAACTAAAAAAAAAATTAAATCTCTATGCACTCTGCCATCCTCTCTTCAGGGTTGTTCATGCTCTTCCTACGCTATCAATCCAAAGTCAAAAGTTGGACCTATGGGAACTCTATGGAAATTTCCTGGGACTTCCAATAAATTTGGAGGGCAGGAAGTGTGTGTGATCCTTCTCCTCTCTGAAAGGACCCACTTTCTTCCTTTCCCTTTTCCTATCCTTTCTAATGAACTCATGCCTTTTACTCTGAGTGACATGTCTGAAATCTTTCTGATGTGATTGCAAGAATCAGGGTGTGGAGGGGACCTCTGTGGGTGCCTCAGCTTGGCAACAAGTTGGTGCCCCATAAAACTATGGGATAGGCTCTATTATAACCATCTCTGCCTCATAGACAAAGAAATTGAAGCACACAGGGAATTGAGTAACTTATTCAAGGACACAGCTAGCCAGGGCAGAGAGAAAAATCTCCGCATTCTGGCTCTGAAAACCATCCACATAACTACCACATAATGCTGATGTTCATAGTTCTTTATTGTAAAAGTTCTGTTGAAAGGGAAGTTACAGTCATGGTTAGAATTAGTCAGTGGATGGGGAAGTGGAGGACATGGTAACAAAAATGCCAGGGAACAGTCAACATTGGGACTCAAACAGGCAATATTTGCTATAATATAAAGATAGACATCAAGCAGTTATGGTTTGTGTCCTCCCAGAGTTTATGTGTTGGAAACTTAATCCTCAATGTGATAGTGTTGAGAGGTGGGACCTTTAAAAGATGATTAGATTATGAGGCTCCACTCTCATGAATGGATTATGCCATTATCAAGGGAGTGGGATCCTGATAAAAAGATGTGTTAACACTCTTCATCCCCCTCTAGGTCCCTCACCTCATGCTCTTATACCTTCCTGATTTCCACTATTGAATGATGCCACAAGAAGGCCCTTGCTAGATGTGAGCCCTTCAACTTTGGACTTCCAGACCTTGAAAAACCTAAGAAATAAATCTCCATTCTTAACACATTACCCAGTCACAGGTATTTTGTTATATTTCAATCCAAAGCAGATTAAGACAGTAGACCAATATTCAAGAATACTTTAAGAATCTAGGGAAGACCAGCCTGTCTGGAGCTCATAGAGTGAAGCTTCAAAGCAGGGTATAGAGATGCAGGTAATGCTTCCACTACAGGATATGGGACACCAGGTCTCCCCTTATTACCCTGAATTCTAAGTCTAATTGAAAAGTACTTCATTTCCATAAGATAGTCACAGACCTCAAGGAAAGATAAATTAAGGCAAGGACTAGCTCCATCATTTGCAGGGTCTCATTCATGGGATGGCAGGCTTTGTTGAGACTGCCTTCTATCATCAGTGGAAGATTTTATACTTTCTTTTCACTGATGAGAACTTGATGATGGTTACACACTTAGGATATTAGTCTGGATATGCTTGGTTGATTTTGCTTAAAAGAAGCATGACTCATGACTCCAGATGGGACACAAGAGATTACACTGGTCTGAGGCTTCTTTCTTTTTCCTAAACCTCTGAGTGCCTGCCCTTTTTCACAGCATCCACCCACCCTCTTAAACTGAATAATAGGTTAAAGTTTGGGAGTTATAAAGAAGCTTGCTTTTATCATGGTTCTGACCTCTCAACAGATTATTTCCTTCAATAGGCTTCCATATAGCTATGGCAAAATAATCCTAAAATCATTAGGTATGCAAAGGGGTTAGTAAAACAGAAGTCAGTCAAACTGAACATCTTTACCAATTTATACTTATATATAAACTGTTCCTCTCCTCCCCTCTTTTCTGTCCTCCTCTTCCTCTCTTCTCTGTTTTCCTTAGATGTCTCTAAATGAAACTATTAAGACCACCAGCATATTTACACACACTCATCCCTCTTCCCTGTAGGGCAAACAAGCTGTAGGCAGTCAGCACCAAAACTAGGGACAGCTCCTTTCCCTGGGGCTTCCCAGCCTGGTTCCCAGTTGTAGAGCTGACATTAGTAGCTAGGGGAAGTAGCTAGGAGCTTCCCCAACTTCCCACTCCCATACTGTCTTTTAATATCAGACTTGGACCGAACAATTATATTTCTCTGCTATACTATTTTCAGTGCTTTCAAGGTCTAAAAATAGAAAAAATTGAGATAAATAAAGACTGGTGGAAAGCATATTTTATCAAGTCCAGTCTTAAGTCAGCATTCACATATCTAAGAGACTCTTAACCGGTATTTGTTAATCTTATAAGTCTTCAATGGATGCTGGAAATCATGAAGTGGTAGATAAGGAAACGCATCAGCATTTCAGGGTCTGTCTGGTCTGAGTTGAAGTTGCCAGGTTCCTAGAATATTCCACTCCCTCTAGGACCCAGCAAGTTCTGTTGATGCTCCCACTAACTTTAAAGAGGACAGAAAGATTGTTTGAACACAGTTACATTGTTCAGACAGAACTTACAAGTATGAGCTGGCAATTCTAACTTTATTTGAGCATGTGTCATGACATAGCGCATGTTTTTTAAGATATTTTAAACAGTATCTGGGATTTCCATATTAGGCTTATATGACCTTCATAGGCATCCACAGGGGTCTCAGTTGGAATGTGGTTTAGAAGCCAGAACTGTTACATTTTCGGTAGTCAGTGGGGAGATTTAGGGACTCAGTAAATCTCTTTAGATAGTTCTAAAGGTGCTCTGATTTGGAAATGGTAATTTATCCATATCTAACATAGAATATTGAATTATTACAGAGTAGTCATTAAATTATCCAACCTACTTGTTCTAATTGACAGAGAAATTTATGATGTATTTCAATGAAATTCCAGGCATATATTTTTTGTATGTTATTATAGTAATAAATTACTGGAGGAGCCTTTCCAGATTTCTCATTTTGGGACATAGCATCTCATGTATATATTTTTAGGGGAAAATAGGCAAGAACACAGCTTGTATGGATTTCTAAGACTAAAAAAGCTTTCTACAACTAATACCTTTCTCAGATTCAATGTTCAGTTGAGACTTGACACTTTCCCTCAAGTACTAGAGGATTCAGTTAAGTGAACATCTTTAGCAGAATTCAGAAAATGAGAATCTGGGTCCATAAACTCGAGAGAGTTAAATGATTTTGTGATACAGACTCAAGGACTCAGAGCTGCCAGTCGGATAAATCTAGCTTTAAGATGGACTTGTTTGGCCAGTTTTATTTAAGGGAGATATATTTTGTCAAACATTGCAACTCTAAGGAAACTCCAGACCTGGATTCTCTTGACCACAGTAAATTTCTATTTAGAAAGAGTTACAGTTGCTGGTGGGCCAAGAAATTTTGAAGGGACTATAAACTTCTTTAAGGAAGAAGTTTAAATAAGTTGTTCAGTATTTAATCTTTGGATCCTAGAACCTGCCTGGGACATTATAAATGCTCAGGAATATACATTACCGATTAAGGTGGCAACCCAGAAAACAATTTAAGAACCCCATAAGATTGATAGATATGGCCAAAGGAGACTTAAGATTTCAGGAGTGCTAGATATGACCTCTTTCTCAGGGTATTTTCTGGCTATCAAGATGAGTTAGTCTTACTAAAACGAATATTTTGCTGAATTTGACCAAAGATTCTGATTTAACACATCTCCTAGAGTGGAATCTTAGAACTTCTTTTTATCAAGCACCCTATGAGATGAGTCTACAGAGGTTTGTAGTTTGAGAACAAATGAACTAACTCCTCCAAAGACAGAATTGAGTTGTCTCTAATCCTGAAACTAGAACCACAGTTGAATTTGTTTCCATGGGAAATGAGTACAGAATGCTGACTTAGGACTCTCTGGACCATCCCTGAAATAGATTTATCCTCTGAGAATATCCAGATGCCTGTCTAGACGCAAATACCTCAGAGGCCCTATGTTGAAGGAAGTGCTTCATATATAAGTAGGGAATGTAAGTTTTTCCTGAACATGTCATTCTCAAGGAAGTCTTCAGGATGCTGGGTAGGATGGTGGTTTATTCCATTCTGTGTCTCAGAGACTTTAAGAATTTCAAGGTATATATAGTAACAAAATTATGCTAGTTTCATATCTATACATCTAACTTCATGATGAAAGCTTAGTTTAGTCTACATAAGTCAAATTAAAAGGTTAATGTTTCACTCATATTGAAGAGGTATCACTGTGACTGGCTATACCAGAGGACACTTTCAACCTACCACTAAACTCACCCACTTCTACTTGATGGAAAAGCAGAGGTGAAAGATGTTCTTGAAATGTCAGGAGATGTTATCAGCTATAAAGATCTCAGTAGAGGAAGAGGGGTACCTCTGTTTCTGGGCACTTTTATTGAAGCATCATATCTGTAGCTGGACAAGATATGGCACATTCACATGTGTGTTTCTTCTATGAGGAGTCTCTAACTTATTACAGGTAGCACCATGCATAGCACCATGATTGTGATCCTAAGCTTTATTCAGAAAACCTCTAGATTATTCCAGTAAGAAAATTTTGAATACAAAGTTTCTCCTGAAGAAATTATATTAGTCACTATAACATCTTCCACGTACCAAATAATTCCTTTTCATGTCAAAATTACTTGTGGAATGGTGTCTTTGAATGCTTTTGTAACTCCATTTGATTCTAATGCAAAATCTCCTATAACCTTGAACATGACAAAATAAAGGAAAAGAATTATTAGTGGAGGTATGAGCAGTGGAAATTGACTAACTGTAGAGAAGGTCTTTGCCAGAGTGACTGAAAGTATATATTTAGTGTATAAGGTCAGATAATGCTCTATAAAACTTGACCTCTGTTTGACTTTCCTGCAAGTTCCAGAAAGTAGGTCTACAGCTCAAGAATAAAGCCAGAGCTTTAATTTAATTTCTTATTTACCCACAAAATGAAGATCAGCTTTTAAAATCTGACAGAGATAAGGAATTTCCTGAAAATCAGAGATGGATTTGGAAGGCCTGACAGTTAACTGTTGCAACAATAATGCTACATAACAAATATGCACAAAACATCAGTGACATATAAGAATACACACTTATTTAGTTCATGCAATACAGGTAGGTTGGAGGTTAGCTAATCCAGATGGGACTTGGCTGGATAGTTCTCTTCCAAATGTCTCTCAACCTTCTTTTGAGACTGGCAGACTATCCTCGGAATGTTACTGTCACGGACTTTTTAGAAGCATAAAAGAGCAAGTGGATACACAAAAAGTCTCTAAGGTCTAAGTTCAATACTGGCACACTAGACTTGAACTTGATTCTATTGTCTAAAAGGAGCCCCATGACTAATCCCAAAGTCAAGGGTAGGGAAATTAACTGTTATCATTTAATGGGAGAAGTTGAATCATCATATGACAAAGAATATGAATATGGGGAAGGAAATTGTAATCTTCCAAAAAAGTACTCAACAAAGAGACCAAATGACCAACAGACCACATTGGGTCTTCTACACAGATATAAAAATGACCAACAAACATCCTAGGACAAGGGTGTTTCTGCAAAGTGTGACCCATTCATATGATACCTGGCTTTTGTTACTATTAAAAGCTAGAAGAGTGAATATCAAATTAAATCTCCTCTAGTCAGTGCACACCTTCCGAAATAGCTCTACAAGAATGAAATTAAAGTTCATCCTTCCTATTAAACATTGTTTTTAAATTCACTTAGCATATTAGTAATAATTGTGAATCATTAAAAATGGTCAAAGTACTTTAAAATCATTTATTATTTGAACACAGTGTGGTGCTCTCTAGTTACTGTACAATAATTACTTGGGGGAAGGAATAACAACCTCTCTCAGTCTCTGCCAAAGTTTAATGATCTGACCATCTGGGTGTGGATAGCAAGAACTTCATAATTTCTCTTCAGAGATTTCCAAATGCATTCAATTCTCAGTAGGCTTGGCAGTTATTGTAGAAAGAATTGTGTTATGACTACCAAGTGAGAAATCTAGGTTTATCTGTTAGATACTTAAGAATTACTATAAGATTAAAAGGAATTCAATATGGTCTTGACAACCACATCTTTGAATTTTGAATAGGATATGAGTCTGTTCAATTGTCTTTACCTAGTGATAGTAAAAATATATTTTAGAATCAGAGGAATTAAGATACTTGCCCTTTCTTTGATTTTTGGATCACATTTTCAAGATTGTCATGTGTCTTCACAAACTTTCTTACTTGTTTTTCTCTTTCAAATGTTTTGCCAGAGTATTTTATCTCAGAATATTTAACCAAGTGCAACTCAGCAGCTGTTCTTAGTTAATATCTTCAGGTTAAATCAGTACACACACTGCAAAACCTATTCTTAATGCTTGTTTTTAAAGTCAGCAAATGCATGCACAGCTTTGAGACTTGTATCCTACCCCTGCCCCCCAATCCCCAGCATTCTCCAAACCAGGATGTTCCAAGGAGATCAAATCAGTCAGTGCACTTGGGAAAGTGGACATATTTTTCAAAATAAGAACATAATTAAGGAAAATTAGGAAGCATATTTTGTTGGTTACCTGAATTATAAATGATTATTACTATAAAATATGTCTAAAGAACCAGTCTCATAATGTCATATAAATAAATAAACATATCTAGATATCATTAAATAAAACTTCATTCACTAGATAATCGCCTGTGTTTTTCTCCATACTCATCTAGCTTCCAGGTATAGATGTAATGTTTCAAAAGACTCTTCCCTTAACATAGCAACAAGACAAATGTGAACTCTTCCTAAATAGGAAAATCTTATGAGTGCTCTTCCAACATTTTAATATTTCTTAAAATAGGAAATTTGGCCACCAAAATTTCCACAGATAGGACATTGTAAATGTCCAATCAGAAGTCACAAAATGACTGAATTCATCTTTCCAAACAGCCATTGCCTAGATCAATGGCTTCCAAACAGTTTTAACCATGATACACAGTAAAATACACTTTTCATACCACAATTCAGCATGCCTACACACACAAAGTGAAATAAGTTTTAGGAAATGGAGCTTATCCTTGCTAGAGAAGATGTACTCTGATGCTTTACTACTCTTTTGTTTAATCATGCTTTCAAATGTTGATGGAAATGCACTGAAAATGACTGCACAGACTGCTAACAGTTGTGACACAATGTTCAAATTAGAAAGTAGAACTTTAGCAGATGTCAAAGTCCAGTTTCCCCAGAAGTCATATCCCAAGGCAAAATTTTGGTGCTTTGGGGGTTTTGTATCCAGAGAGTAAGTATGGAAGAAAAAGGAATCAGGGAAAGGAAGAGGGCACATAAGAAAGGAACATTGCTGAGCTAGCCACACATTCACAAGGAAACACAACCTGCTGCTCAGTTATAAGTAAGGGACATGTCTAGGTGGCCACATGAAACCATTATACCTGAGAGGAGTATTTTGTAGAGGATGAGGAGGTAGACAACCTATTGACTGCTAACTCTTCCATCCACATTCTCTCACTAATCAAACTTAATCCTATTACATTTTTCTACTTATGTCTGGATTACATCACCTACTTCTTCTGGGCAGTGTCCTCCAGGAATCTCACACCTACACCAAGACCTGCTATGGAAGAGATGCCCAGATCTCACCTCAGGGGAGCTTGAGACAATCTGAGATAAGGGAATGGTCATACCATAGTCCCTCATTACCACAGAAATGACACAAGTTATCACCATTCTCTAGCAAGAGAATGAAACAAGCATCCAAGGCCCAGGAGTCATGTAAAGTAGAATATATCTGAGGTGGCCCTAAAATCAGGGCCACTGTATTGGGAAATACACAGATCTCAGAGCTGAACAGGCCATGTTCAAATCCTATGTCTTCCACTCCTCAGCTCTGAGACATCTATGTAAATTGTTTTGTCTCTTTAATAGATGAGACTAATATACTTGAAGAGCTGCTATAAAGATTAGAGATAGCATATGATTTCTTCTGAAAAGGTCTTTCGTGTCTTTTATTAAATGTATTCCTAGTTTATGATAGATAGATAGATAGATGATAGATAGATAGATAGATAGATACTTTCCACCTATTGCTGGCATTTATAGTTACCCCTTATAGTGAGGGCAAAATGCCTTTATCTCAGCACAGTGTAGGTTTTATTTCCAGTCTCATGACTCAATAAGGAAATGGAATTGGACAGTTACTAATTCAGTAAATATCTTCTGGATGATATTAAAATTTATAAATATCTTAGCTCTCTGGATTTCTGTCTTCATCTACCTATAAAGTATTCTGATAATTGCCTCTCATTCATCCTTTGAAGTACCACTAAATAACATTTTTACTAGTTTTCAGTGAGAAGGTTTGTTTGGGTAACTAACCTACCATATGATAAACAGAAGATGATATTGTATTTGTGAATTATCAGGCACAGGCTAGACATTCAATACTATTGTAGTAATTATGATTCTAATTTATTCTCCTAGCCTAACCACCTTATCTCTCTGTTCCCTTCTCTCCTTCATGAAAATGTGATACATGGAAAAAATGACAAGAAACTGGTAGGGAGATGATTCTTTACTAGTTTTTCTGTTAATAGAATGTCAAGGCTAAGTTCTGAATTCTAGTAACTTGAACCAGAAAAATAAAAAGCTATGCTCATACATTTGTTCCAAGGCTCCCTAATAATAAGACAGGAGAAGAGAAACAGCTCCTTTATTTTAAGTTTTTAAAACAGTAACTTTGATCATGTAAAACACAGTGAGGAGTTGAATAAAAAGAACAAACACAGATCAAATTCTATAGAATTGCCGGAGAATGAAAACGAAAGACCTGTTTTTCCATACAAATTCTAAATATCAGTTGGTTAATGTAAAATAAAATCTTTTCATGGCTGTGTGGCTGCATGTGATCAAAACTCCAGTGTTTGATTAGAGTTGCTCCTTCTGTCGAAGGGAATGGGAAAGATGTATAACATTGTCATTTCAGAACATCTAAACCAGACAGGGCCACTGTAAGGATACTGCCCATGAAAATCATCATGATCCTAAATCACGAAAGTAAATATGAACATGCCTAAATGCCAGTATCTCTTTACTGTTATCTCTTGCCAAGTTTGTACTGACAGAATTAATTAGAGGTGACATTCTCCACATTCATCTCATTTCTAAAATCTCAACCATATGACTAGCTTTATTTTCATATGACTAGCTTTTGAACTATCAAGATAATGATAACATTTAACACTTCTCAAGAAAAGATGTCCACTAGAGACCCAAACTATTACTTAATACCACTGCCCCTCACAGATGAGAAGGCATGATTCCAAGGACAGCAGTACTTCAAGGGCCTATCTGTAAAAAAGAATCAATCATGATAGAATAGTTATTTTATTTGTTCATTTGATCTTGACCAGACATTTTATATGAATCAAAAGTACTGGAATCCTACCTTCTCCTAGTTCTAAAATGCAAAGTAGTTAGCCATATTACAGAAAGATATCAAAATCTAAGAATTCTCGGATATTTCCTGCAGGTACAAGAATCATAAAGAAAATGAACCTGAGATCACCTGAGGTGCATCCCATTCCTATCCAAAATAAGAAATCTAATCAGGAGATTGTGTGCAGTCAGTAGAAAATACAAAGAACAAGTTGTTTCCAAGTCCCCAGAACAAGTCCTAGGAGAGGAATGAATGATTGGCACTGATAGAGATCAAAGGAATGAAAGAGACATATTTCATACCCCTGGCTGGCATGCAAAGGAGCTCTACCCTAGAGTATCAAAATGCAAAGGAAGAGTCAGGAGACCCTGCACAATCCAGAATGGTAACAGGAAAACAAATGTTAGTAATTAGATTGGATACTGATGTTAGTCACCAAGGGGGAAAAACATTAATCAAGCAAAATCACATGAAATTTTCAGAAGATAATTGCTGATTTGCTGATTCTAGAATCTGCTTCGGGCATTAGGCATTGAATGTGCTGATGATTGGGACTTCAAATCATCAACCATAAAGACTCACAATTACTCTTAGTTACAAACCAAACTAAGGATCCTTGTGGAAAACAAGCATTTCTATATTTTGAGAGGAGGAGGAAATGGAAACAAATTAATTGTTAAAAAGACTTTTTTTTTCTTTCTTCACATATAATGTAAATTGAAGGCCATACCAGAACACCAGAAAGCATTCCTGAGAGCATAACTTCCAACCCACACTAAAGTCTTTGGCTCTATACTCCCTAACACTGTGCATTGTTAAGCCAGCTGTAGTCACACTGTTTTGTAGAGTTGGGTACCTATTACACACCAGGAAGATTCCAGGAGACAGAGATAAATAAGACAACATCCTCGACACTGTACCAAATGTTCTTTAGGAAGAGACCATGAAGTCTGAGAGGAACCTTATGTAATTATTTTTAATATTTATTTAGTGTCTGTACCCATATGGCTCAAGGTATTGGACAAAAGGCATAAGACCAATAAACCTTATCAAATGAAAAGGTAGCACTTGTTTGGCTCAAGTATTATTTTTTGATTGCTTTCATAGTAAATCAACAACACCCACTTATTATCTTCCAGTTCTTTGAGTCAGAAGTGTAGGCACAGCATGTCTTGGCTGGGTCCTCTACTTGGGGATCATAAGGCAGAAAATAAGATGTTGTCAGGGTGGGGTGTTATCTGAAAGCTCTGGGGGAGATTTTATTTCCAAGTAAAAGTCAGTTCTTTATGGTTGTGGGACTGAAGCTTCCATTTCTTCACCAGGTATCCTCATCATCTTCAAGCCAACAGCAGCACCTCAAAATCCCAGCTTTCCCCTTTGTTGCCAACCAGAGAAAATAATCTACTTTTCAGTATTTATGCAATTATATTAGGCCTGCCCAGATAATTCATGATAATATACCTATTTTAAGTTCAGTTGATTAATTACAACTGCAAAGTCCCCATGTATCATAAACCATAACATATTAATGGGAAAAACATCAGGGGGTCAAATTTCTATCTACCACAACCCAATTAATTGTAGTTTATGCCAAAAATAAATAAAGAGGAATTTTTTGATTGGGAATTAAAGGAGTGGTGCTATCATCATCATGGATAGAATCACACCTGAATATATATCATCAGATTTCATTCTCTTTCTTCAATCTCTTAGCTTTGGTCCCCTCTGTATATAGTCTCATTCTCTCTTACTGCAGAGTGATTTCCTTCAACCCCCAAATACATATATTTCAAGATCAGCAAACCACACACACAAAAAGGAACTTCTCTATTCCAGTGTTCACTTAGAGCCCTTGATCTGGACTTGGAAGTTAAGTACAGTGATGAGAATATGGATGATGCTCCCTTATTCCAATACCATGACAATTTACTCTTATAATGAAACCAACTAAATCCTGCAGAGGACTCTGAGTTTTCACTTTTTCTGAGCCTAATTTTCTTGCCCTCCTTTTGTATATGCTGTGTGCCAACGCCATTCTCCCTTACATCTAGTGCACACATTAACCCACTATAGGGTATGTTGGGTATACTACACCTAGAAGATCACAGTTGCAACTTTCTTTAGAGCATTGCCCTTTGATGACTGAAAACACCTCACTCATCTCACTCAGAGATATGTGGAAGGGTTCGCCATCCCTCAGCCCAAGGTGACCCGTGACTGACTGATGAAGAGGTACAAGAGACCAGCTCCACCCCCGATAGATACAAAAAAAATAATTGAAATGAAGAGTTGGTTCCTCAAAAAGATAAACAAAGTTACAAATCTGTAGTCAGAACAAGAAAAAGAGAGAAAAGTCAAATAAATAAAATATGAGATAGAGATGTTATAACTGTCACCAAAAACATTCAAAGAACTATTAGTAGATATTAAAAACAGAATATGCCAATAAATTTGATAACCTAGAAGAAATGGAAAAAATCCTGGAAATATAGCAAGATTGATAGTGAAAAAATAGAAAATCTGAACAGAAACAATTAATTAATAATAACAAGTTTGAATAAATAAAAAATAAAAAGTGTTTCATCAAAGAAAAGCCTAGGACCACATGGCCTCACTACTGGGTTCCACCAAACATTTAAAGAACTAATATCAATTCTCCTCAAATAAATTCAAAGGAAATAAAAGTAAAGAGGAGGAAATTCTTCCAAACACATTCTATGAGGCCATCATTACCCAAAACTAGACAAGGACACACACCAAAAAAAAAAAAAAGAAAGAAAGAAAGAGAGAGAGAGAAAGAGAGAGAGAGAGAGAGAGAGAGAAAGAAAGAAAACTGCAGCCAATATATATGATGAATATAGATGCCAAAATCCTTAACAAAATACTAGAAAATCAAATGTAACAGTGCTTAAAAAGGTTATTCACCATGATCAAGTGTGATTTAATTCAGGGTTACAAGGACTGTTCAATGTGCACAAATCAATAAATATGGTCTACATGAAGAGAATAAAAGTCAAAAAAATATAATCTTAATAGATGCAGAAAAGGCACTTGATAAAACCTAACATTTCTTTATGATAAAAACTATGTAAGAATTAGATGTAGAAAATAATGACTTTCAAAATAATGAAGACCATATATAATAACCCAACAGATAAAATGCCCATATTACCCAAAATAGTCTATGAATTTAGTGCAGTTCTCTCAAAATGCCAATGACATTCTTCAAATAACTAGAAAAAATCCTAAAATTTTTATGGAACTATCAAAAATAAAAACCCCAAATAGCCAAAACTATCTTGAGCAAAAAAGAATAAAGTAGAAGCCATTACACTACATGACTTCAAATATTCTACCCACCTATATTAATAAAAACAGCATGGTAATGGCATAAAAACAGATACACAGAATCAGGGAACAGAAGGAGACCTTAGAGGTAAAACCACACATCAACAAACTAATATATTTTCAAAAAAAGACGTTAAGAACATGCATTAGAGAAAGGATAACCTCTTCAATAAATGGTGCTGGGAAAACTGGACATTCAGAATGAAACTAGACCCCTCTCTCTTACCAGTTCCAAAAATCAACTCAAAATGAATGAAACACTTAATGTAAAACCTGCAACAATGAAATTACTAGATGAAAATGTAGGGGAAATGCTGCAGGATATTGTAACCAGTAGGGAATATTTGAACACACCACAAAGTATGGGAAACAAAAGCAAAAATAGACAAATAGGATCACATCAGATTAAAGAACTCCTACACAGCAAAGTAAACAATCATCATGGTGAAGAAACAACCTACAGAGTGAAAGAAAACATTTGCACACTGCACATCTCACAAGGGATTAATTCCTAAAATATTAAGGAACTCAATATCATAAAAATTCAATTTAAAAATTGACAATAAACCTAAATAGATATTTCTCAAAGGAAGATATATATATATATAGCCAAAAAGTACATGAAAAATGTTCGGTGTCATTAATCCTCAGGGAAATGCAAATCAAAATCGCAATGAGTTATTATCTTACTCCAGTGAGAATGGTTATTATCAAAAAGACAAAAGATAATAGGTGATAGCAAGGATGTAGAGAAAAGTCAACCCTTGCATGCTGTTAATGGGAATGTTAAAAAAAAAAGATAAGCATTATAAACAGTTTGGAGTTTCCTCAAAAAATTAAAAAATAGAAATGCCACATGACATTACTGGGTATATATGCAAAGGAAATGAAATCAACGTGTCAAAGAAATATCTTTACTCCCATGTATACTGCAGCAGAATTCACAATAGCCAAGAAATGAAAATAACCTAAGTGACCATCAATTGATGAATGGATAAGAAAAGTGTGGTACAAAAATAGAATGAAATATTATTCAACCATAAAAAGGAATGAAATCCTGTCATTTGTGTCAACGTGGATAGAACTAGAGATCATTATGCTAAGAGAAATAATGCAGGCACAGAAAGACAAGTACTGCATAACCTCAATCACAGGTGGAAGATTAAAAAGAGTTGATCTTATAGAAGTTGAGAGTAGAATGGTGGTTACCAGAGTCTGGTGAGAGCAGCAGGGAGGAAAGGATGGGAAAATGTTGATCACTAGGTACTGAGTTATAGTAATAGGAATAAGGAGTTCCGGTGTGCATAGTAGGATGACTGTAGATAACAAGTATGTGCTGTGTAACTCAAAAAGCTAGAGGTAAGGACTTTTGATGTTTTCACTATAAAAAAATGATAAATGTTTGAGTAGAGAGAGAGGTTTAACCTCATTTAAACATTATATGATACATACATGTATTGAGATATCACATGGTAACTGTTTTAGTTATCTATTTGTCACTATGACCAAAATATCTGACAAGAATAACATAAAGGAGGAAAATTTTATTTTGCTCATGGTTTCAGAGGTTCAGTCCATGGTTGGCCAATTCCATAGCTCTAGGCCCAAGGTGAGGTAGACCATCATGGTGGAAGGGAGTGGCAGAGAAAAATAGTTCAGGAGGTGGCAACAGGAAGCAGAGAGAGAGCTTTGCTCACCAGGGATAAAAATATCAACACTGAAAGGCATGCATCCAGTGACCTGCTTCCTCTAGTATCACCTATCTGCCTACAGTTACTACCCAGTAAATCCATTGATTAAGTTAAGGCTCTCATAATCATTTTACCTCTGAACATTCTTGCATTGTCTCACACATGAACTTTTGGGGGATACCACATAGCCAACCCATATGTTAATATGTATAATTTGTATGTTTTATGTATCAGTTTAAAATAAATTGAATTTTTTTACAAAGAGCCTGGCCACCTTGCCTTAAGACACACTCCTTCAAGCCAAGGACATACTCTACCAGAGATCACATCATTGCTGGGCTCCTTTCTCTTACCTATACTGCTTCCTGACTCACAAGTTTTCCTAAAGATCAAGCACTCCATAAACCATGGGCCCCTCAATCCTTGTCTCAGGCTCTGCTTTTATGGGCTCTACCTCAGACACTTCCTGCTAACTACCTAATGTCCCATTTTTGCTCAATTCAGTCAGAGCTATGTTTCTATTTCTGTTGCTTATAACCAAAGTATTCTAATACTCTGAGAATCCAGAAAAAGGAAGGAATGGGAAATGTGCTCCAGAGTTACAACCTGACAAGAATCACATGAATTAGAGAAGTTGGTGTTGGGGAAAATAGGAGAAAAAATAGTAGGGGCAGTCTACTTCACTAGTAGTTATTTTTTGGAGAGTCTTAAATCTTTGACTAGTTTGTATGATTTATGAGAGCCAGAACCATGTGCTGTCTACCATCCACTTGAACACCTTCTATAGCAGGTCCCACGAGTCCTTCCATAAAGCAGGTGCTCAATAAATATGAATAGATCAAGTGCACAGAGGTCAGTTCCCCAGATTGTGATTGCCATCTACTGAAAGACAACATGGAAACAGACTAATTAAAAAGGTATTAAAATGCTTTTTTTACATAGGTCATATTTACACAAGTAATTACAGTTTACAAACACAACTACAAAACACATCTACAAACATCATTTCATTTGCTCCCTGTAGCAATAGCGAAAGGTGAGTTTTAAAAGCAGACCCATTTTACAAATGAGCCTCAGAGAGATAGAGTACCATGAACAAGAGCCTCTAGTCATCTGATGCAAATCTTCTCTTCCTATTTGTACTCAGTATGACCTCCCAGGCTAAAGGAGTCACTTTCCAACCCCTACTCCCAACTTGGCCTTGGGTCTACCCAAGAAGGACCTTGTGCTCAGTGTCCTTGGCACCTAAGATTAAAGAGAGCAGCTAGTCTGTGGGGATCAGAAAGTGTGCACTCTGCAGCCTGACAGATATTACCAAAAAGAGATTAATGGTATCAAGAAGGAAAGCCAAAGGGGATGCTTAAATGACCTGTAAAAGACAGCAGGGGGTGAAGCACGCAGGCACCTAAGACATGAGGAAGGCCTATACCATTCAGAACCCTCAGCAGCTGAAGGCTCTGTGTTGTGATTCTCTAATTCCTAGCATCTATTGTTTCAGCTGCAGAGCACTTTGAGTTTCTTCCTCCAGAAGAAAGCAAAGCACATCCAACTTCTCTTCATGTGTAGTTTCAGTCACATCTTTTAAAACATGATTAATCAGGGTAGTATGTGGCCACGTCCAAACCAGGAGCCAAAACTTTTCCTTTAATCATTAGCAAAACATCTCCCACCCAAAGAGAGCACCCTCCTTGATTGTTCTCAATGCCAAAAAAAAAAAAAAAATCAGAGAACAAGTGAAGGTCATCTGTATCAAATCTTCAGGTATCATCTGGGTCCCAAGTCTGGCCTTTGAGATCCAAAAATGCACAGAATCCCATCTGAGTAGCTCTTGAAAAATCCTCTTCAAATCTATCTGGAATTGTCTCCTGGCTAGAGCATTCACATTCACACCAACAATGACTGATTTTCCATTCTTTAATAACATTTTTCTACCTGGGGCGATTGATTTCAAGGTATTTTTACTACAGTGATGTTAGAGTGCTTACCAGCTGGGAAAACAGGGGAACCTCCCCAGGTATCAGGCTGCCTCTGCCTGCCCACCATCCCCTGAGGGCTCAACAGA
Source organism: Urocitellus parryii (assembly GCF_045843805.1). NCBI lineage: Eukaryota > Metazoa > Chordata > Mammalia > Rodentia > Sciuridae > Urocitellus > Urocitellus parryii. Next base: position 148,567,505 of record NC_135532.1, read on the forward strand.
AATCACTCTGATCTTGCCTGGCACTATCCTCAATTTTAGGTAGAAGATTCTTCCAAGTAGAATCCCACACACAGAGAAGACAAAAATCATCTGCCCTGATACATTTGTACTTTGCCCAAGTATTTTAATAAAGTACCTTTCCAAGAAGCAAAAAAATTAAATATCCCTCCATAAATAATGTTTTGTTGGCCAATATGGTTATAGCCAAAATAGTCTCAGTCACACATTTGCCTATGCTCTGATTTAAGAGTCAGAGAGGTTAAAGGAGGTATTCCAAATCATCGAGAGGTTCAGGAGTCAAAGGTGGAGTTTTTTTTTTTTTATCTGTATCCCTATCCCTAGGTTTTATCACAGTTGTTTTCAGATACAATTTTCTTTGAAAGAGCTTGTAATCTATTTTTAAATTATCTTGGTGCTAGATTCTAAATACAGGGCAATTTCACCATCATTTTTGTCTTTCAAGTGCCCCATTTACAGTTTCATTATTTTTGACATCCAATGCTCATTCATTCCACAAAGGATAATATAAGGTTGAAGATGAGTTGTCTGAATAGGAAAGTAAAGGCATACTGAGAGTAGGTAAAATCAGAGGAGTACTGTATTTATGGGGGAATCATTCAAAAACATGTAGGTTTGGGGTAACTACAAATGCTAGTGCCATATCCTAATAGTGACAGTTGAGTTTTACCACAAATGGGCCAAACAGACAGTGAGGAAGTATTTATTAGAATCCAGAAGGAGAGAGGCTTGGGTGGAGTCTGCTATCTTGTGAAGAACAATGACTTTTGGTAGAGCGATAGGGATTTATTCTCTTGGCTCCTTCCCTAACTTCCAGACCTCTCAGTCTTCCCTTATCCCAGCTTCCTTCAAGGTCTTCCCTTTGGCCAAACCCAAAGAAAACCTGAAGACTTGAGAGCCCTGTCAATGTATCCCAGACAGGTCAGCCTTTCAGGACTGATAGATTCTTGTGATTCCTAGAAATGATAACAACAAAATAATTCATGATATGTGTAAGACATGAATAGATTATTCTTTCCGTTCCTGTAATCCCCTCTATGGTGAGTATTTTACCTTTGTCTTACAAATATGGAAACTGGGTTTCAGAGACTTTGAGTGACATATCCAATGGGGTTGCACAGCTAGTAATTGCCACATATTGTTTCAACCTTTGTGTCTGACTGCCACTACAGCAAGAGTTCCTGGTATATTCCACTGCATGTAAAATGCTCATCATTTCGCTTTAGTGCATAATCAGGTTCAATAAATTATACCTAGGCAAGTGATAGTAGTGATGATGATAAGAAAAGAGATATCTCTTACTATGCAACCCCTGTGTGCTATGTGTCATGCTAATCCCTGCATGTGTATTACCCCAGTGAATTTTCACAGCCACCAATAAATGTTTCCAAGAAAGAAAACTTGTCTCATTGTTGGACAGATGCACAAACTTTGGCCAAGGACTCTGTGATAGCCGTGAGAATATGTCTCTTGGATCTCCCTCTGCAAGGAGTGTAATTGACTAACAACCCCAGGGACCACACTCAAATCTCATCACTGCCTTTGTTCTAGATCATGCTTTGCCCCAGTTACTCCCAACCAGAGACTAAATGCAGCAGGGACACTAAGTCAGGCCTTTTTCAGCAAGCTATGGGATTCCTGTGATAGGCAACTTTGGCTCGAGGGCTCCCCAGTGGCATGACCAAACTGTTCTGGGAACTGCTCTTCAGTCTAAGATGTTTGCACCAATTTGTTCCCTCCTTTCTCTTCTTCACTGGCTGTCAGACCTCAGAGACTTTCACAGCTCCTTCTCCATTTTTGCTCACAGGCATTTCCCCTAAAACTTTCTTGCAAGTTTAATCTTGTCTTGGTGTCTGCCTTTTTGGCAGACCCCACTAATACACACCCTAGGAATCTCTCTGAAATTGGAATCTCAAATATAGTGCTACTGACAATTATTGAGTATCTGCTGTTTACTAAGTCGCTATAAAAATTAGAAAATAAGTCAATCAAGTATCTATCCTCAAGTCATTTATAATTTAGCAACACATTTTTTATGTACGAAGATATTCTCTCTTCTGGTTACCTGATATACCAGAAGGAGAGACCATGCTGAGAGGTCAGACTATGCTTTTGTGTTTTAAGCTATTATCAGTGGGAATTCCATGCATGTTCCCTGGCAGAGTATTTCTTTGAAAATTTAGTTCTAAATCCAATATCAAACTGTGGGGTTTTTTGAATCCTAAGTGGAAATGGTTTGGCAGAAAGAAAAAAAAATGAACCAGCCCTCTTTGTTCAACAGTTTAAAATATGTATTTTCCAAGCATCCCATTCTTTCCACTACTTTTTCATATTTTCAACAAAGACCCCACTCCTTTCCACAAAATACATTTGCACTTGGGAAGTCCTTCTCCCCTCTGAAATATATGAGGGTAGGAAAAAAGCCATTGGCCTAAAACATCCTTTTTATTTATATAATGCTTCCCCACAACTCAAAGAAAAACAGAATAAACTTTTCCTGAAATTTTCTTATGTAGATATTGAACCAGTTTTATTTTCATTCATTCATAATGAAGTTTAGGCTGTACATGAAATATACAAAGAGACAGACACACACAATGCAGAGAAAGCTAATTCTAGTTATCTTATTGTCAGGGCTGAAACATATATTGCACAAACTAAAGATTTAAGAAATAAAGGACAATTCAAATTAAAACTTGTCAAACTACTACCCGAAGGGAACAGGGACCCTCCAAATCTTTAAGATGCCTTCCCAAATGGCAGGATGCCTCTGCTTGTACTGAAAACAGCCTGTAAAATTTAAGCAAGAGATTAATGGAGAAAGTCTGCTTTTCTAGGGGTCTCTAAATTATGTGGCCAGATGTCTTCAGTTATTATTCCTCTGGCTGGCATCTAGCTGATTCCAAGAATCCCAGTATGAATTCTGAAAAGAAATCAAATATCGGTTCCAAGCCATATCTCCTCAACTATTGCCACAAGTGGTATAGCACCACAGCACCACACTTGGCCTACCAGGGGCCTCTGTCAGCTGCCTGGCAGGAATCCCCTCCAGAAATCATCCAGGGCATGGATTCAGCTGAGGGGCAGCACCTTCTCTACCTTATATTTCAGATGCCACAAATAATTACCTGTACTTGAAAATCATTCTTAATAGAAAGTAGAAGGAAAATGAGAGCATGTCTGATCAACTTTATGAACTTTATTGGGACTCCAGAAGAGTCTTTTTACAGAACCTTATGTCCTTTTCTGTAGTCTTTAGAATTTCAGTGATATAAATATCACTGAATATATTTTATTTTATTTTTTATGATAGTACACTTTACATTTTCCTAATTATTTTAAAATGGATGTTTTTGTCATCTTTTAAGGCAGCTCCCTGAGAAGACTCAGAATATTTCCTTCCTGTCTGTCAAGCATCCCCCCAGAGTCATGCACACCAGTTTGCACTTAGTAGAAGACCCATAAATAAATAAGGAAAACAGGATGTCCCAGAAAAATAAATCGGTTACTTTCACCTTCAGGTGCATTTTAATTTTTTAGACCACTGATTGATGACCAAATTATTAAAAGAGGAGAATTTTCAATATCTCATGAAGGTATTTTCTCTAAAAATATAGGCAGAACAATAGACTGCATGATATTTTACTTTCAGTTTCTGGGATTAAAAGTAAATATGCAGGTCTGTCCCCCTGACAGATAGACCGATGGCAGAACCCAGGTCCTGGCCCAGGATAGCTCTTGCCATCCATGGGGGAGTCCAGGCCCAGATGAGGCCCAGGTCCACACTTCACCCCCAGCCCACCTGGGAGACCAGGCCTAACCCACCTCCATCTTGGGACACTGCAGCCATGGCCATAGCCCCCTCCAGGCAGTAGCCTCCACCTTGAAACACAGAAAGGGCCTAGAAGTAGCTGCATCTCAGAACAGGCATCCCAAAGCCAGTGTAAGACCCATCTTTTCAGCCCCACCTCTGAAAGACATTGCATCCATCTTGGGGCACCTCCACTGCTATCTCAAGTTACCTCCACTATTGCTGCCACCATCTTTAGTTGCAATAGCATCCTGGGACACTGGCAGGGTATGGAAGCCCAACACCAAGGTGAGGTACAGATAATATGCACAGATGTTACAAGATTATAGGGTAGAAATTCAGATCCATACTGCAAGAAAGGAAGACATATAGACATCATGAAAACACAAGGGAAGAAAGTGCCCCAAACAAACCAGGATACTACAATAACAGAACCCATGGAAAGTGAAGTTGATGAAATGTCAGAGAAGGAGTTTAGAAGGTTCATGATTAAAATGATCTATGAATTAAAGAATGACCTAAATCAGCAAATCCAGGCAAACATTGGTCACACCCAACAAAGAGATAAGAGAGCAAATATAGGTAACAAGAAAGAATAGAGATACTGAAAAAAAAATCAGAAATTCTTGAAATGAAGGAAACAATAAACCAAATAAAAAACTCAATAGAAAGCATCACCAACAGACTAGATCACTTGGAAGACAGAACATCAAATAATGAGGACAAAGTATACAATCTGAAAAATAAAGTTGACCACAGAGTGAAGACTGTAAGAAACCATGAACAGAACACCCAAGAGTTATGGGACAGCATCAAAAGACCCAATCTAAGAGTTATTGGCATTGAGGAAGGCACAGCGATTCAATCCAAAAGAATGCACAATCTCTTCAATGAGATAATATCAGAAAATTTCCCAAACATGAAGAATGAATTGGAAAATCAAATACAAGAGGCTTACAGGACACCAAGTGTACAAAATTACAACAGATCTTCACCAACGTACATTATAATGAAAATGTTTAGCAAAGAGAATAAGGATAGAATCTTAAAGGCTGCAAGAGAGAGGAATCAGATCACATTTAGGGGGACACCAATTTGTATCTCAGCAGATTTTTCAATCCAGACCCTCAAGGCCAGGAGATCCTGGAACAACATATAGCAAGCTCTGAGAGAAAATGGCTGCCAACCAAGAATCTTACATCCACCAAAATTAAACTTCAGATTTGATAACAAAATAAAAACCTTTCATGATAAACAAAAGTTAAAAGAATTTACAGTGAGAAAACTTGCACTACAGAGCATCCTCAGCAAAATATTCCAGGAGGAAAAAATGAAAACAACAGTGAAAATCAGCAAAGGGAGAAACTAGACTAAAGGAAAGACCAATCAAAGGAGAAACCAAGTCAAGTTAAATACCAAAAATCAACCAAAATGTCCAGGAATACAAATCACATTTCAATAATAACCCTGAATGTAAATGGCTTAAACTCATCAATTAAAAGACATAGATTGACAGATTGGATTTAAAAAAATAGACCCAACAATATGTTGCCTTCAAGAGACTTATCTCAAAGGAAAAGACATCCACAGGCTGAAGGTGAAAGGGTGGGAAAAAAGTAACACTCACATGGATCTTGTAAATAAGCATATCAGGTAAAGTGGACTTCAAACCAAAGCTAGTGAAAAGGGATAAAGAAAGACATTCCATACTGCTTAAGGGATTCATACGTCAACAAGACATAACAATCATAAATGTCTATGCCCCAAACAATGGGGCATCTATGTATGTCAAACAGACCCTTCTCAAATATAAGAACCAAATAGACCACAACACAATAATGCTGGGTGACTTTAATACACCTCTCTCACCACTGGATAGATCTTCCAAAAACTAAACAACGAAACTGTAGAACTTAATAATACAATTGATACTTTGAACTTAACAGACATATATAGAATAATCCACCCATCAATGATCGAAAACACTTTCTTCTCAGCAGCACATGGATCCCTCTCCAGAATACATCATATGTTATGCCACAAAGCAAATCTTAGCAATTACAAAAATATAGAGATACTATCCTGCATTCTATCAGACTATAATGAAATGAAATTAGAAAATCAATAATAAAATTAAAAAGAGAAGCTACTCCAACACCTGGAGACTAAACAATATGCTATTGAATGATGCATGGATAACAGAAGACATCCAAGAGAAGATAAAAACAATTCTTAGAGGTAAATGAGAAATCCAATACAACTTAACAAAATCTCTGGGACACTATGAAGGCAGTGCTAAGAGAAAAGTTCATTGCATGGAGTTCATTCATTAAAAGAAGAAAAAGTCAACAAATAAATGACCTGATATTACATCTCAAAGCCCTAGAAAAAGAAAAACAAACCAAAACCAAAAGTAGTAGAAGACAGGAAATAATTTTAATCAGGCAGAAATTAATGAAATTAAAACCAAAGAAACAATTCAAAAAACTGACAAAACAAAAATCTGATTCTTTGAGAAAACAAATAAAATTGACAAACCCTTAGGCACTCTAATGAAAAGAAGGAGGGAAAAAACTCAAATTATTAAAATTTGTAATGAAAAAGACACTATTGAAATACAGAAGACAATTAGAAACTATTTTTAAAATTTATACTCCAATAAAATAGAAAACCTTGAAGACACCAACAAATTTCTAGAGGCTTATGATCAACCCAAATTGAGTCAAGAGGATATATATAATTTAAACAGATCAATTTCAAGCAAGGAAATAGAAGATACTACCAAAAAACTATCAACCAAGAAAAGCCCAGGACCAGACAGATTCACAACTGAGTTCTACAAAACCTACAAAGAAGAATTAATACCAATACTCTTCAAATTATTCCATGGAATAGAAAAGAAAGGAATCCTTCCAAACTCATTCTACGAAGCTACTGTCATCCTGATACCAAAACCAGGCAGAGACACATCAAGGAAAGAAAATTTCAGACCAATATTCCTGATAAACATTGATGAAAAAATTCTTAATTAATTCTGGCAAATTGCATACAAAAACATATTATAAAAATAGTGCACCAAGATCAAGTGGGGTTCATTCCAGGGATACAAGTTTGGTTCAATATATGGAAATCAATAAATGTAATTCATCACATCAATAGACTTAAAGATAATAATCACATGATTATATCAATTGATGCAAAGAAAGCATTGGACAAAATACAGCACCCTTTCATATTCAAAACACTAGAAAAAACTAAGGATAGTAGGAACATACTCAATATTGTAAAAGCTATCTTTGCTAAACCCAAGGCCAACATCATTCTAAATGGAGAAAAATTGGAAGCATTTCCTCTAAAAACTGGAACAAGATAGGGATGCCCTCTTTTACCACTTCTATTCAACATAGACCCTGAAACTCTAGCCAGAGCAATTATACAAAAGAAATTAAGAGGATACAGATAGGAAAAGAAGAAGTCAAACTATCATTATTTGCTGATGACATTATTCTATACTTCGAGGATCCAAAAAATTCCGCCAGAAAACTTCTAGAATTAATTAATGAATTCAGCAAAGTAGCAGAATATAAAAATTAATACCCATAAGTCAAATGCATTTCTACACATCAGTGATGAATCCTCTGAAAGAGAAATTAGGAAAACTACTCCATTCACAATAGCCTCAAAAAGAAAAAATACTTGGGAATCTACTTAACAAAAGAGGTGAAAGACCTCTACAATGAAAATACAGAACACTAAAGAAAGAAATTGAGGAAGACCTTAGAAGATGGAAATACCTCCTATATTTTTGGATAGGCAAAATTAATATTTGTCAAAATGACTATACTAACCAAAGCACTACAGAGATTCAATGCTAATCCTATTAAAATCTCAACATCATTCCTTACAGAAATAGAAAAAGCAATCATGAAATTCATTTGGAAAAATTAGAGACCCAAAATAGTCAGAGCAATCCTTAGCAAGAAAAGTGAAGAAGGAGACATCACAATACCAGTCCTTAAATGATATTACAAAGCTGTAATAACAAAAATGTCATGGTATTGGCTCCAAAATAGACATGTAGTCAAATGGTACAGAAGAAGACACAGAGACAAACCCACATAAATACAGTTATCTCATATTAGACAAAGGCATCAAAACATACGTTAGAGAAAAGATAACCTCTCCAACAAATGGTGCTGGGACAATTGGAAATCCATATGCAGCAAAATGAAATAAACCCCTATCTCTCACCATGTACAAAACTCAATCAGAGTTGACCAAGAACCTAGGAATTAGTCCAGAGATACTGCACATAACAGAAGAAAAAGTAGGCCCAAATCTTCATCATGTCAGATTAGGCCCCAACTTCCTTAACAAGACTCCTAAAGCACAATAAATAAAGAATTAATAAATGGGATGGACTCAAACTAAAAAGCTTCTTCTCAGCAAAAGAAATAATCAGTAAGGTGAACAGAAAGCCTACATTTTAGGAGCAAATTTTTGCCACATGCACGTCAGATAGAGCACTAATTTCCAGGATATATAAAGAACTCAAAAAACTTATCACCAAAAAAGCAAACAACCCAATCAATAAATGGGCTAAGGAGCTAAAGAGATACTTTTCAAAAGAAGATATACATTCTATCAACAATTATATGAAAAAATATTCAACATCTCTACTAATTAGAGAAATGCAAATCAAAACTACTCTAAGATTTCATCTCCAGCCAGTCAGAATGGCAGTCATCAAGAATACAAACAACAATAAGTGTTAGTGAGGACATGGAGGAAAAGGCAAATCCATACATTGCCAGTGAGTCTGCAAATTAGTGCAACCAATCTGGAAAGCAGTATGGAGATTCCTTAAAAAACGTGGAAGGGAACCACCATTTGACCCAGCTATCCCACTCCTTGGTCTGTACTCAAAGGACTTAAAATCAGCATACTATAGAAATGCAATGTTCATAGCAGTTCAGTTCACAATAGTTAACCTGTGGAAGCAACCTAGATGTCCTTCAATAGATGAAAGGATAAAGAAACTGTGGTAAATATACACAATGCAATCTTACTCAGCATTAAAAGAGAATAAAACTATGGCATTTGCAGATAAATGGATGGAGTTGGAGAATATCATACTAAGCAAAGTAAGCCATTCCCAAAGGACCAAAGACTGAATGTTCTCTCTGTAAGTGGATGATGATCCATAACAGGGGAGGGAGGCATGGAAAAAATGGAGGAATTTTGATTGGGCCAAGGGAAGGGAGAAGTGGGGAGGGGTGCAGGGGGCAGGAAAGATGGTGGAATGAGATGGACACCATTACCCTTGGTACATATATGACTGCACATATGGTGAAACGCTACATCATATACAACCAGGGAAATGAAAGATTATGCTGCAATTGTGTACAATGAATCAAAATGTATTCTGCTGTCATATATATATATATATATATATATATATATATATAAAATTAAAATAGATAATTAATTTAAAAAATGAGATTTTGGAGGGAGGAAGAAAATTTTCTAAAATTAGATTGAAGTGATTTTTGCACAACTCTTAATTTATTTTAAAACACGGAATTGTACATCTTAAATGGGTGTGTTTCATGGCATATACATTATATCTTAATAAATGTGTGAAAAATGAAAAAGAAGAAAAGTACATATGTAACCACAGAACTGTTAACTGTTTACTTTTGCTCTGAGGATATTTAGAGATTTTGGGTGTTTTTCTGCTTTTTGTTTTTGTTTTTGCTTTTTTTTTTTTCATTTCTTTTTCTTTCATAGCTCGCTTTCCTTTATGAAGCCTTCCCAAATATTTCCCTTTCAGTCTGAGTCAAAAGGCATTTCCGTGAGACAAACAATGGAAACCCCCCATCCCCCCCCACACACACACAAGTTGACCAGTGTTTTAGTCAGCTTTTTTGCTGCTGTGAACTTAAAAGACCTGACAAGAACAATGGGAAGATGGCTTTCTCCATTCCTCAGCGTCTGAGATGAGGCAGGAGATCATGGTGGAACTATGGTTAGAGAAGAGCAACTGGGGACATGGCACCAGGTGGCAGACAGAGAACTCCCCTCATCATAGACAAAATATATACCCCCAAAGACATGTCCTCAGTGACCTACCTCCTCCAACCACATCAATTGCCTACAGTTATCACCCAGTTAATCCCTAACAGAGGATTAATGCACTGATTAGGTTAAGGCTCTCATAACCCAATCATTTCACTCTAAACTTTGTTTCATTGTTTCACACATGAGTTTTTGGGGGAATACCTCACATCTAAACCATAGCAACCAGGATGAATGAAGATGAGATTCTTCTGAGGAAATAGTTAAGATTTTTTAAAAGATTTATTTTTGTTTCTTTTATTGGTTCCTTTTTAGTTATGCATGACAATTTAATCCATTTAGATATAATTATATATACCTCAAATATCTTATTCTAATCAGAACTGCAGTACCTCTCCTTCTCCTTCCCTTTCCCCATCCCTATTACCTTCCTTGTATTGATCATTCTGCCATTTATCTATAATTATTTTTTATTTATTTTTAATTAATTTCTTGTGGGTATACACAATGGTGAGATTCACTGTGGTATATTCACATGTGTCATAAGAAAGTTATGTCAGATTCATTCCACTATCTTTCCTTTCCCTATCCCCCTCCCTTCCCTTCATTCCCCTTTGTCTAATCCACTGAATTTCTATTCCCTCCAACTCACCCCACTTATTTTGGATTAGCTTTCACCTATCAGAGAAAACATTCATCCTTTAGCTTTTTAGGAATGTCTTATTTCGTTTAACATGATAGTCTCTAGATTCATCCATTTACCAGCAAAATATTATAAAGTCATTCTTCTTTATGGCTAGTAGTACTCCATTGTGTGATGTATGTGTATATTTTCTTTATTCATTCATCTGTTGTAGAGCACCTAGGTTCCTTCCATAGTTTACTATTGTGAATTGAGCTGCTATAAACATTGATGTGACTGTATCACTGTAATATGTCAATTTTAAGTCCTTTGGATATATTCCAAGGAGTGGGATTTCTGGGTCAAATGGTGGTTCCATTCCTAGTTTTCTGAGGAATCTCCATACTGCATTCCAAAGTGTTTGCATTAATTTTCTGACCCACCAACAACATATGAGTATACACGTTTCCCCACATCCTCACCAAAATGTATTGTTACTTGTAATTTTGACAATTGCCATTCTGACTGGAGTGAGATGAAATATTGGTGTAGTTTTAATTTGCATTTATCTAATTACCAAAGATGGTGAACATTTTTTTTCATATATTTGTTGATTGTTTGTAGTTAAGCTTTAAGGAGATATTCCCAAAGACTATGTGCAAAGGCATTTCAAGGTGGTTAAGTGACAGTTGTCATTGAAAGGAATCAACTTTACAACAGGAGGTTTAAATCATTCAAAAGCTGAGGCAGCACTGATCAAAATGTACAGAAGTGATTCTTATTACACAAGAAGAATTTGCTGCCACTTATTTTGTTTCATGCCCAGAATATTTGAAGAAGAATGACAAAAGGAGATGTGGAGAGGGAAGAAAAAGGTGCTCATAGAAATCTTTCTCTGCCAACCACTTTTTTCTTCCTTATACATTCCCTTGATTAAGACAACCCTAATCCTCATTAAAGATAAATACACAAGGTCCATTTGCATCTAAGAAGAATGTCGTCTATAACTTAAAGTGACCAAATGCATTTGCTGGCATATTTGGTGTTATTAGTGGCCTAAAATATTGACGAATTTTTCAATCCCTAGACAAAAACACCAATAGCCATATCAACACTAAAGAGAATTTTTAGTATATGAATATTTTAATAATTAAAATGGCTCAGAGCACTTCAATCTGCTATTAAACAACCCAACAAAGAAATGACTTCCACAATATGTAGATTCCTTCCCTGCTTGTTGTACTTGTAGCTTCTAGCAGTCCCAAGAACTGCAGCTGGACCTGTTTCCACTTACTACTTTGTAACTTTGAACAAATTTCTTTACCTCTAAGCCTAAATTCTCCCACCTGTAAAACACGAATATTTGTATCTACATTACCTAAAACCAAGGGTTCTGTGAAGCTAGAAGGGGCAAATGCATGTGATAGCATTTTATAAATTATAAATTGCTTTGTAAGAGATTATGCTGAATGGATAAACTGATTGATGATACTTGCCTGAGTTCCAGTAACCATACCAACAGTTGAGGAGTCCTGACCTGACCATCATACAGTCCTAGGGCAGACCTTCTATTGCCTGAATACAGTATGAGGTGAAGTATAAATAAACTGAATCCAAATCACAACTGTGTTTACCTCACTCCTGACAGATCTCCTGGTAATTAGCATTCCAGAGTTGTTTTCAAGGGTAAAAAATGGAAGAGAAATTATAATTGCATTGGTTTAGGTCCTTAAACTACATTTTTGGAGAGCCCTTATTAAATGATATAACAAAGGTTTACATATCTTGTAAGAATATACATAAACATTAATGTTCTTTGCTTAAGTTCTAGAAACTTGGCTCCTTGGATTTCGGCAGCATATTTTATTCTCCCTACTAAATCATTTCAAGTGAATATTCTATGCCTTATATATTCTGCCAGTCAATAGCTAGACTACATTGGCATTCATCCAGATTCTCATTTTTACATAAATGGTTTTAAAACACATTCTCTATATTACACCCTAATCTCATCCTGGCCCAGCAAAATATACATGGTTCAATATAGTGCAAATAATATTATGAGAAAAAGTTACCAAGGAGTCAAAATGGTGTTATAAAGACTTACTATAAAATCCATATGCTCTCTCTAAAAATGTTCCAAATAAGCACTAGAAAATGACAGTTTCATGCAGCATTGAAAAGGTCAGATCAAGAAGCAGGAAGACTCATGAAACCAAAGCACATGCAAAAGAAATAGCTGAAAGAGTACCATGACTATTTCATGAGGAACTCTATATAACATAAGAGTTCTATATAACCAAGGCCCAAATTTCTAGCCTTAAATTTAATGTACCTCTGTTTATATCAGAGTCAAAATAGTTTCATTAGAAATATCAGAAAAATCAAAATAATACAGGTATTGTGTGTTATACTAATTTAAATCAGCGGAAATTTTATTTTTATATTTATATATTTTGTATTTATTCAAAATTCCTTTATTAGAATTAACAAATGTGAACACCTAGATCTTAAATCTGCACACATAGTAAGATATTGTATGTCCATCTTCCATTTAATTCAGCTAGTCTGATGAGATTTCTCTGGGCCCTTGATACTTGAATATGTTTTCTATAGTTTGTTTCTGTGTTTTTCTTTTTTACAATTATTTCAGACATGGTTATTGATTAATATATTTCTATGGTGCTTTTTCAAAATGGACCTCCTAAATAATTTTTGCTTATTATATATATATATATATATATATATATATATATATATATATTTATATATATATATATATATCTTTAAATATGCATCTTTTTAAAGGAGGCATGAGGAATTTGGTGAGGCCTTATAATTAATGAATTTTATAGCCTATTTCAATTCTATCCCTACGTTGTCACACAGTCCCATATTCCAGATAGAGAAATTGAGACAGAAAAAAAAGTTTGAGAATATTTAGTGATTAAAAAACACATGTTTCCAAATTCTTTTTCTTATAATAGTTTTCTGGAGCTGCCTCAGAAGCCCTTGCTCTGGGCATGATCAGTTCTGACAAACAACTAACTGCTTTTAAAAACAAGAAATTGACTGCTGGAACTTGCTCTAATTGGCACGAGTGAAATCAAAAGGCAATAGGACTAAATACCTTTGGCTCAGGATGCATGACAATTCTGACAGTAAAACTCTAAAATACAAACATTCAACTGTTCAGCAGAAAAAAAAAGTTTAAAACTTCATCATGTCTCTCAATCCAATATAAATCAAAATAAACAATAATAGAGTCATAAGATGCTTCCAAATTGGCCAGGATGAAGCAAATCACTAAGCTGCAATATAAAATAATTGAAGAGAAGCCCTCTCTTTGCAAGTGGGCAAAGAACCTCAGATAACATATGCTTTCCCTTCTAGCTTTCCCACCAGGAGTGTAGTTACCTGACTAATCTGAAATGCACAGAGTCCACAGGGAAATTACAGCCAACCCCCAAACTCCTTTAAAATGACAAGAAGTCAACGAAGTATTTAACCAGACATTTTCTATACTGAGAAAAAGCACCACAATATATTTTTTAAAGGAATGCAGAAATCAGAGGCAGAAAGTAGGATTTCCCAGTGTTCTTCTGCCTTAGAATGAGCAGTTGGAACAAAACCCAGAAAAGATTGAATTTTGAGGATTCTTTGGTTTGTGGCTACTGCTAAAGATCCTTAGATTCTTTATTCAAAATTTATTGATTAATTCTTACTGCTACATTGGTAGAATGTGTACTCAAGAATTGTCATTTTTATTGCATTCCTGTACTCCAATGATGAATCTGTTGAAAAAGAAATTAGGAAAACTATCCCATTCTCAATAGCCTTAAAAAAATAAAAATTTGGGAATCAATCTAACAGAAGAGATAAAGGAATTCTACAATAAAAACTATAGAACACTAAAAAAATAAATTAAAGACCTTAGAAGATGGAACGACCTCCCTCATTCTTGGACAGGCAAAATTAATATTGTTGAAATGGCCATACTACCAAAAGCACTACACAAATTCAATGCAGTCCCCATCAAAATTTCAATGACATTTTCAAAGAACTAGGAAAAGCAGTTCTGGAATTCATTTGGAAAAATAAAGAGACCCAGAATAGCCAAAGTAGTTTTTAACAAGAAAAGTGAAGCAGAAGGCATCTCAATACTGGACCTCTAATTACACTACAGAGTTATGGTAACAAAACCAACATGGTATTAGCACCCAAACAGGAATGAAAACGAATAGGATAGAATAGAATAGAATAGAATAGGATAGAATAGAATAGAATAGAATAGAATAGAATAGAATAGAATAGAATAGAAGATACAGAGACAAACCACATAAATAGGGTTATCTCATACTAGACAAAGTTGCCCAGAACATACACTAGAGAAATGATGGCTTTTTTAACAAATGGTGCTGGGAAAATTGGAATCCATATGTAGAAGAATAAAATTTAATCCTTATCTCTCATCCTGCATGAAAGTCTCCTTGAAATGGATCAAAGACCTAAGAATTAGACCAGAAACCATGCAACTGCCAGAAGAAAATGTAGGCCCTACTCTTTAACATGTTGACACAGGAACCAACTTCCTTAACAAGACTCCTAAAGCACAAGAAATAAAGTAAAGATCATTAAGTGGAATGACATTAAATTTTAAAAGCTTCTGCACATCAAAGGAAACAATTATGAGTATGAAGATAGAGCCTACAGAATGGAGAAATTATTTGCCACCTGCTCCTTAAATAGGGTATTAATACCCAGAATATACAAAAAAAATTGTCTGTTCATATGTATACTTATATTCCATCTGTGAAATCTGCATGGCTTTTGAAAGGAAACTGTCCATAAAGCTCACAGAATCATAAACTTATAAGCTAAAGGACTCTGGAGATCACCTATTCACCTTTCTATACAAAATGAAACTGGGCCAGTGAGCCAAATCCTAACCTTCAACACGGGATTCTCAAATAGAAAATAAATCTATTAGCAAGTTGCTAATGACTTTTAAAAACTATATTGCAGAATCTTGTTCTTCTATTAAAGGCATGTTCCAACTCTTTCTTGCTAAGTCCAAAAGAAAAAAAATAAATCATATTTGACATCCTGCAACTTGTTCCCTAAATATCAGGAGCCATGTGTACCCATAGCAAGTTCTTTATAACTTTGATTTCTGTACATATTTTTTCTATTTTATTATTCCTTAAGATGTGTTTTTAAGTTGTATGTGGGAAATGTGTGTGGGGTGTGTGTGTGTGTGTGTGTGTGTGTGCACGCGCATGCACACATGTTAAAGAACTATCATGGGCACAGAGGAAACATAACTAAATGCCTCTTTGTGGCATTTGAAGAGAATAAGAATCAGTATTTGCAGCTACATGTGATGAATTTTCACTTGAAAAGTCCCAAGTTTTCTCAATGGTGAGAGTGAATGTAATAGAAATGACACCAGTTGGTTGTGCTTTCTTCTTACAGAGAGAGTACAGAATTTATGAGCATGGGCCAATACACTAGAATGTGCCAGCTCATGGATTTTCCTTCACCCCAAGAAGAGATTACCTTTGATAACTAATCCCTTATGCCAAGTAAATACAGATTATAAAGGTACATATTTCAGTAAAGTTGAAAAACAAATATAGCATGAGTCCTGAAAATCTTTGGAGCCCAATTAAAGGTTATCTGTTAAGAAACTGTAGAACCTTAAAACTCAGAACCACCTTATTCAACATCCTCATGTCTGAGATAACATGAGGCCCAGGGACTTGAAGTGGTTTACTCTTTGTCACAGATGATGGAGTACAGAGTGACTAGAACTTTGATGACGGTTTCCTAGAGTTCTCTAGTGGTTCTTCTGACTGAGTGAATTAAATGGTAGGGCATTAAGAAGGGTGGTTTATTATGGTCCTTCCTGAAATTAGAATATAGCTCATATGTTTATTCAAAATTCTTTTTCCACCTATGGTTCCTGGTTTATTTTATAAACCTAAATTCCAAACTCTCTAGACTATTACTTCATAAAACACATTTTTGTTCCCTCAAACTCTGAAGCCTTGCTCTTAAAATAAAAGTCTCATATATTAAAGCCAGACATTAAGTGTCATCTCCTCCATGTTAGCTTCCTCAGGCTTCAGCCATAAAGGGAGTTTTCTAAGACTTTAGAAGATTTCATCTCTCCCTCTGATTCGGCATTTGTTGAAATATTTCTGTGCATTGATGTTATTTACACATGGTTTTTACCCACCTCACCACATCTAAAAACACCTAGATTTTAAGTCAGAACAGCATCTCTCCCCTCACTATACTTCTGAAAGGGCAACACTTGGCTTTTGGGAAATCCCATTAGTACTTTTGGTGGTGGAGGTCACAGTCTGACCTACAGTGAATTATTTATGGATCTGGATCCTGCAACAAATTAAGTCCTGATTGTCTGGTATTTTGTTTGTCTGTTTGTTTGCTTTAAAAACTTTTATTGTGTATATTTATATTTGTAGCCACAAATATAATTTCTAGGAAAATTACATACTAAGAGTGCTTAACCTCATGTCTGGCTTATAGTTGGTATGCAAAAAATATATAGCTACACTGCATCATGAAAATGTCTTTAAAGAGCTACTATAACACTAATGCATCCTTTTTAAAAGCTGTGTGCTATTTCATGACATAAATAAACCCACTTTATTAATGATATCCCTATCAAAGATATTTACCCTTCTTTCAGGTTTTGCCACTACAAACAAAGTTGCAAAAATAGTCTTATACTCTCAATTCTGCTTGAACACAATATATGCATCTCTAAAAATCAGCATGCTAAGCAAAATTGTGCAATAAAAAACAGAGCTTCTGGGGGAAACGGGGTTAGGGAAAATAGCATTCTGCTGCAGTCCGGCTGGGCAAAATAACCGGGAGGTGACAAGCAACTTGAAGGTTGAAGCGGGAGCTGCTTTATTGCAGAGGAACTCAGCGGGAACTGAGCGGGAACCCAAGGTAGCGGGAACCGTTTTATTGCGTAATAGCAGAGGTATATATATCTAACTGATTACACAGCTTGACTCAATTAGCATCATCTAGATACAGCAATCAGCCAATAAGGATTCCCCACCATTTAATGGCTTGGTGGCATTGCCTCACAAACCACTCCTCCTGGCAAACTTACAGGCGCCATCTTGACTTGATTGCAACCCCCAACAGCATTCAGAAACTCAAAGAAGAAAAGCAACATATATATATATATATATAAAAAATATGGTATTTACATGTCATTTAATACACATTTTACATGTTATATATTGTATAATTCAAAAATTTCTGTCTTTTTTATATATTCATGTTGCTTTTCTTTTTGAGTTTTTTGAATGCTGTGTATTAAACAATACATAAACACTATATTAAATATGGCACTTGACCTTGAAGAAAATCTGAAATTTGCTTGAAGAAGTGGGCATCAGGAGGTTGCATCTTGTGAGTTACTGTGAAGTGGTGAAAAGCGGGTCATTTGAAATCAAATGAAGCACTGTAACAGCAAACATGGATGAGGCAGAAAGTAAACAGATATCTGGAAATATTTAAGTTATCTGTGTTTTGTTCACCAGACAGCTTGATTCAGCTGGATACAGTTTCCTGTCACCCTCTAGTGTCTCTTAAAGAAAAAAAAATTGTACATATTTATTAAAGCAACAGCAATAAAGGGGAATAGAGTGCTTGCCTAGCATGTGTGAAGCCATGGGTTCCATCTCTGACACCAGAACCACACCCACAGGGCGGGGGGGGGGGGGGGGGGGGAATTACACTAACTTACAGCTCCACAAATCAGGTCTTAACCAGATTTTAATATTACCTTGTGTAAACCTCTGTTAATTTAATGTTTGGAATATTTTCCTGCCTGGGTTATTCTGTGGAACAATTCTAATAATTTGTCTGGTGTCCAGCAGTGGAGATAAGAATAGTTCATGAAAGAAGTGTATGCTGTCTTTAAAAGCCTCTGTATCATCCTCCAACAGCAGGAGGGACTAACATTTAGTGTGGAGTGGCCACTTCTGTGGTTCCAGAGGATTCAAGGAAATATTAAGATTCAAGATTTTTGAGGACATTAACCCTGACGTTCTCACTACAAGTATCAGGCTCCTTCTGCTTTCTACTTAGGACTCTGATCTTGGTTGTATTTTGGCTGAGAGTGAAATTCTTCTCTGCAATTTCACTATTCCAATAATTAAGTCCTGGAATTGATCCTCAACTTTTTCTTCCTTCTCTTTGTATGTTGCCAAGAGACCCCTCCAGCCTCCACATTTCACCTTGAATAGTTATTGATCACCTTAAACCTTGCCTTGTATTTCTCCAGTGCATTGGTAGCACTTCATAAAGACAAGTCAGCATCCACGGGACTGGTAATTCCTACTTCCTTAGAATCCCTCAGTGCCTTAGATATTGCCCCTGACAGTGCACTCCCATTCAGTGCACTTCCCCATTTGTGAAAATTCAAACAACTGCACTGCTATGGCATGCTAGGAATTATCAGGGCCCTTCTACCCTCAAGTCCTCCCTCCAGACCAAAATTCCATTTTGGTTCCTTAGACCACTCTGATATTTCAATTGAGTTCCCTGTAAAATAGATTCTAAAATAGAATAATACCCTTTGCAAAGGAGTAAAGAATGAGGATTGGGAAGAGAAAGAAATTGAACTACAATCTTCAGTTGTAACAAGGGACTTGGCCTGTCCTTCAAGAAGCCCTGGAGCTAGAATGACTCTTCAAATTTTTCCAGAATGGAGGCAAGGAGGCCAGGTCTTTGTAGACTCACATAGACCAATTATTTGATGACTCTAGGTGGAGGGTATAATCTTGAGCAAAGTAGCTTCCCTTATCCTACAGCAGTCTCCAGAAAGGCACCAAGTGTTGAGGTACGTCTACAGCCAAAATTCCTCACAGATATGGAAACAGGTGCCCCCGACCTGAAGGGGCATCAGGATGCATGACACACTGCAGCACGCAGCACCCACTGCATACTTTAGCAACAGTAAACTATTTTGAATATAATTTAACCAAGTGGTTGGAAAAGATGTTTATAAAAAGCTGGATAACGATCAAGCAAGAAAACAAATGATATAACAAATGAGAAAAGTGACATGCTCAAGCAAAAATGTAGTTTGAATATTAAAGTTATCAGGAAAGATGCTCATAAATGTCATCATAATGAACAGACACATCATTAAATGAACAGACACATCATTACACATGGAGAAAATATCACCACATAGCCACCAGTAAATAAAAAGAGGGAAGGGCCAAAAAAGTACTTTAGCTAAGGATAAACTTCTTTATGCATAAGATGTGTCACATCAGCTGCACATCCTTTCCACCCCTGAGCTTGTCCCACCTTTAAGGTTCTGTGCTGTCTATGAAATGTCTACACAAATCCTCAACTGCCTAACTTTCGCATCGCCACTCACTGTTCCCAGCCTCATGATGCAGCCAGACATCATTTCCCAAATAGATAACGCTTCATACAGTTCCATCAACTGCTCAGTTAGCTCTCTGCCTTAACTAGAAGAAAGTAGGGAAGAGAATAGATTAGAACCACTTGATTCCTCCTCCAACCAGAAAGTTATTAATTGGCATGAGTTATTATACGAAGCATGAGTATCATATTTCTGTGGTATAGGTGATCTGACTAGTCATCTAGGTTAGTCTTCCTCATTCAACTTCCTCATTCATAAACTACTCTAGTTAGAGATTCTGGAGACCTGCCATTCCCACCACTTTTGTTTGTGATGCTAAGGAAAATTCTTAACCCTATTAATGGAAGAAACACTACCATTTAAAAGAAGGAAAGCCGGGGCTGGGGTTGTAGCTCAGCAGTACAGCACTCACCTAAGCATGTGTGAGGCCCTGGGTTCAATTCTCAGCACCATATAAAAACAAATAAATAGAATAAAGGTATAAAAAGTAAAGCAAAGAATAATTTTTAAGAAAAGAAGGAAAGCAAAGTGAGATGAGTTTTGAACTTTATTAAAGTCATAGATAAATTATTATCATGCTATAAAAGAATATAAAATATCATATTATAAATATCCTACTAACCGTCAACTCTAATGAGAACTGGCAATCTGGCCTTACCATGGTCTTTGGATTTTAACAAATCACTTAGTTCTGTTAACTAGTAGCTTTGTTTTCTTTACTTTCTTTTTTTTAAGTTTTATAGTTATACATAGTAGTTGAGTTCATTCTTACAAAATCATACATGCATGAAATTCTATTTCAGTTCATAATCCCCACCCTTTTTCCTTCCCATTTTTCCTCCCACCCTCCCTTTCCTCCCTGTTCTCCTTTCTCTATTCTGCTACACTTCCTTGAGCTCATCCATTTATTTATATTTGATTGGTTCTTTTTTAATATTTAATTTTTTTAGTTGTAGATGTACACAATACCTTCATTTTATTTATTTATTTTTATGTAGCGCTGAGGATCGAACCCAGGGCCTCACACATGCTAGGCTAGTGCTCCAACGCTGAGCCACAACCCCAGCCCTGATTGGTTCTTTTTATTTTATACATAAAGGCAAAATTCCCTGTGGTATATTTATAGTAGATTTGTTTTCATGGGAAAATTATTTAACTTCTCTAAACTTCATTTACCTCTTGCATAAGTTAATATATTAATGCTACCTACATCCCAGAGCTGTAATAAGAATTACTTTGCAATTACATGAGCAAACATGTAGTTAGAAAATTATACCTCATACTGAGAAAGTCCTCAATAAATTTCATCTATACCAATTAACATTTTCTGTGTAATAATTATTGTATGTATTAATATTCTGGAAGCAAACTCCCTTCTCAGTGTTCTTGGGTTGTGAGAATACAGCCTAACAGAAGCAAAAGTTGGTTTCTTAGTGTTTCAAAAATTGTGGCCCTCCAGAGGACCAGCAATCCAACTGTGCTTGTTTAATGTGGTTTGTTCTGCGCCATATGCGTGTGGGCTTTTAATAAATGCTATTTGAGGATGATGATGAGTTCCTGGAGACAGGATTGTGTTCAGCAGAGTCACTCCATTATGCTTGGCCTAGCTTTCCACTACTCAACTCCAGGAATGCTCTTGTGAGCCATACAGAAACTTCTGAAATTTCCATTTGAGGTGAAGTACCGCTGCCAGCAAGCCTCGAAGAAGGGAGTCATTAACCCTCACCCTTTTTTCTTGTGACTCCTTCCAAACTGACCCTCAGAAGGCTTTCTCAGCAGGCTGCCTGGAGTCCTCAGCATTCCAAAAGCACTGCTCTCTGCGGTCCTGAAGAAGCCAGGGGAACACAGCCCCAGCTCCACAGGCCATTCCCGAAGTCCACAGGACAAAGTAGTTTATTGTACAACTCCTCAAGAGGAAAGACAAAACCAAGGACTCACAGTCTGCAGTCCCTAATCAAAACAAAAGGAGCTTATAGCTCCAGGAACTGAAATAGAGTATAAGCTCTGGAAATGTATGCATTAAAAACAATGCTATATTAAAACCCAAAAACTAAGATCTAATGCAAAGACTTTCTCTCCCTGTAACTTACGTTAAAGTGACTGAATGGTGTGGAAGATTTTCACCCATTGAAGATCAGTACTTTCAAAAAAATCCCAAGCTCTTTTCCATTATTAGTTCATTTTCCAATTCAAGACAGATCTTTTGCCTGATTTTTGTCTTGATAGATACTCCCCTGCTCTAAAATATTTATCAGTTGTCTCTGAATTAAAAGTTTGTTTCAGACAAACACCTTGCCCATTTTTAAAAGGTAAAGTATTTTACCTTTTAAAATATGTGACACCTTGCCCATTTTTAAAAGGTAAAGTATTTCTTCTTGTTTGAAATATAAACTATCGCATGGACTATAAACTCCCACTTCCCATTCAAGGGCTGTTGTTGGAAAAGACCCCTGGAGACCCTTCGTACTAACTTCCCAAGTAGGACACATCAGATAAAGTGGTGTAAATCGACAACATTTCTTTTCAAAATACCTGAGTTTTCCAAACACACAGATCTGTGTTGCTTTGCCAGGTCAAGAAAGAGTCCTGTGTTTAACAAGGATGACCTGGAGTTTGAGTAAGATTATGAGCTTTGCAGACAGTCTGTCTATGCAGGCTAAGACTTGGTTTCCAAGGTTCATTGAAACTATTGCCTAAAATAGCACAAAAGTGTGAATGGAGTGTCAAGAGAGCAGAAAGGCATCAAATCACATTTGGGGATGGATGGGATACAGGAAGAAGCCTGAAACAATTGTGCCTCTACTTGGAAAACAAGAAGACTAAGGGATTCATGTTGCAAAAGTCTCAGAATGAGTGATCTTATTTATTGCACCTAAGTTTATGAGTTTATTGTACTTTAAGGCAATATTTTCTCTTTGATCTATTGAATCAAATTTATAGCCAGCTAATCAATCATTTTATCAAGTTTTTATTTATCCACAGATATTTTACAACAATATTCCAAAGATTTTTTTTTTTTTTTTTTTTTTTTTTTTGGTATTGTGGACAAGTCTGTTGTTACTGGCAATGTGTGTAGGAACTAGTCCTGTTGACCGCCCTGTGAACCCATCCAAAAGTCAAAATTTGCAATTTCTTGTTCAGTGTAAAACTGAGCTTTGACCTTGAGGACTTTGTTGTGGTGGCCTTCCCTAGGAAATCAAAGAGACTGGTCATTTCCCAAGTCTCCAAAAGCAGTTCTGTTGTGAGAATCTCTTAGGGGCCTTTGAGTAAGAATCTTTCAATTTGATGGTTCAAGTACAAGTTTTCATTGGTATAGAGAGGCTGTAATAAAAACTGCCAGTCTTTCAGAGATGACAGGAAGACAAAAGAAGGAGGAAAAGTTAATTTTTTTTTTAAGAAAAGAAGTAAAAGAATATAAAAAGTAAAAGGGGTGAGTCTGTTTGAACTACATGACCATGTCAGTCTTGCACTCCTTTGGAATGTCTCCTTTGTATGGTGGAGTCCCTTCCATTGTTCTTGCTGGCTCTTCTCATGTAGAGAGCAAATACTTCCTCTGCCAATTACAATGGAATTTATACACCTCGGCTGAGAACATTCTGTAGACTGGCCTTTATTCCGATTTCCTTGGAAGCCCTTCCTGTTGGCCCTATTTTCCCTAGGAAGTTAGGTATTGCTATCCGACACCTCCCTCAGATGTTGACATAACTTTTCTCACCAGCAGTTCTTTCTGTCAAAAACAGTTACGTGTGCTATCAAATATCCGAAGCCCAGCAGATCATCTTTGTGATACACTTCAGTCAGACGCTCAATTTGTAGGTTTATTCATCCATATCCTTCTCTGCTTGTTTGCTCAACCCATGGGACCACTTCTCTCCCTTAAAACCACATGGTTTTGTGAGGGCCAGGATCAGTCAGTATTTCTTGGATGAATACCCATTATGTGCCAAAACCATCAGCCAGAAACAAAACCTAAATGATGAACAGAACTGGAAAGGACCTTACAGCTTTAGTCTAATAATTTCATGTCTTAGACAACAAAATTGAGGACCAGAGAAATAAAATAATTTTTTCAAGGCATCCTACAATATAGTGGTGAGACTAGAATAAAAAAAATCAGTTCTCATCACAACTGCTGGGCTTTCACATGTTAGTGGGGTTTCCAATTTAGTTGCAATGACAACTTGAATTGCATATCATAACTCAAAAACATTTCCATATGAACTTTCACGCTCCTCTGTAGTTAGAAAATTATTTGAAAATGCTTATGGATGCTTTATCTTCTTAAGATTTTCCATAAAAAACAAAGTCTGGAGAGAATGCTAATGGGTTCTTTTATTCTTTCCATTGTTCAAATTCTCATTGACTTCATAGGTGATAGAAAATCTTCCCTATCAATAGTCTTGAAGGTGTTACAAAGTAACAGACAATTCAGTGGTAGCCTCAGCAAGTACAAAACTACATTTGTCTGGAAATCTATGAAGAAAAAGCCTTAGAGCTATAGGTAAGAACTGAGACGAGCTCACTCGTTCTGACCAGTAACAATGTTGGTAGGTTAGGCTTAATAAAGCATGTAGTTTTGTCCAAATCTTTTATGAAAATTAATCCATTCACTACCAAATACATGCCTCAAGCATGATCCAGAGTGCCTCCAAAGTGTGTGTGTGAATGTGTGTGAACATTTCACCCATACAACTTTCACTTAGAATTTGTAAACTAACTATAATGTGCAGAATAAAGAGATTTAGAGAAGGAATGAGAAGCATAGGCCCTGTATTAGAGGTTGTTTTGGTTTGAAACTTTAATGTCCTCTGAAAAGCTCATGTGTTAATCAATGTGGGAATGTTTAGAGGTGACATAGTTAACCTCTTCAGGGTTTTAATACATTTGATAGATTAATGATTTTAATGGACTACTGGGTGGTAATCATAAGCAGGTGAAGCATGGCTGAAATGGCTGAAAAAGAAAGGTCACTGGGGGTATGACCTTGTACTGCTATCTTGTCCCTGGTTTCTCCCTGCCCACGCCCCCCCCCACACACACACACACACCCTGCCTAAGCAGCTTTCCTCCACCTTGCCATTTAGCCATGATGTTCTGCCTCACTCAGGCTCAGGGCAATGAAGTCTATAAACCATGAACTGAAGCTCTGAGACTGTGAGCCCAAAATTAACTGTTTCACCTCTGTGTTGTTCTTGTCAGGTATTTCAGTCACAGCAACTCAAAGCTGATAACACAAGAGCCATCTTGCTGAGCCTGCTTCATCTAAACATTCCATCTATTGGCTTGAACTGGACCCCAGATATTGGAAATAAAACATACTTGAACTTAGAAGTGCTTTACCACTGAGCTATGTCCCCAGCTCTTTTTAATTTTTTTTAAATTATTATTTTGAGAAAGAGTCTCACCAAGTTGCTGAAGCTGGGCTCAAACTTGAGATCCACCTACGTTAGCCTCCCAAGTAGCTGAGATTACATGTGTGAGCTACCACAACCAGTCCTACAGTCCAGTTTCTTAATGGCTTTAACCCAAAACATACCTACTCTTCTTTGACCTGACCTAAGTTACCAGTGATGCAGTACTGCTAGTATCTTTCTGACTTTCCAGTCAAATCTTCTATTCTTGATGTTTGAGAAAGTGAGTCATCTTGATAAACAGAAGACATGCATATGGAGTCTGAAATAATATCAGACTATGGATAAAGTCCCCTGAGACACCACCATGATCAAGAATAATTCATTAAGACTCTTAAATTAGCAGAACCTACTTAATTCTGCCTTTCAAAGAACTTTTTTTAACTTGTGAAACTACGTCAGAACAATTAAATTTCATTAAAACAAATTTACCCAAGGAATTTAATCTAAAAATATCTTTCTGTTTCTATTTCTGATTATTCACATATACATAATCTCTTGCATTCTCTTTGTTCAATTCCAGAATCTTGCACTAAAATCCTGGATCAATGACAGCCTTTTAATCATTGATTAAAGATTAAAATACCCCATAGTCTCCAGCAGACTAAACAGCATTTGTATATTTTCAGATAATTATTAATACTACAGATTATCTCTTAATTTTCAGCAAAAACTGATTGAGAAAACACTAATTTCTTATATTACAGTTACCTGAGATTTTAGAACATCAAAAACAATAAAAATCCATTATAAAAGTTATTTGTCAACTGACTTTTATATGTCCAGGAACTGAGCATCAGTTCCTTAAAATATACAATGTTAGGTCCGTTTGAGGTGGCTAAGGGAACAAGGCACCAGGCAACTTGGGGCCGCGAAAGAACAACCAATCAGGCGCAGACAGACAAGCAGTGATGGTGCCTCATAACCACCTGTCAATCAGCAGGGTCTCCTGACCAATCCTGGAAGGACACGGATTTCGGTAAGATCCCCCCACCAACCCCTGGAGGACAAGGGACTCTAAAAACCTCCCTTTTCTGTCCCAAGCCCTCCCTTCCTGCCCTAAACCCAATAAAATTCCAAACCAGCTGAGCTGGACCCCCTCTGTTGGAGCAGGTCTCGCCTGGGAGCAAATCTCAATAAAGCCTTGTTCAGTTGTTTTTAATCTGCCTCCTTTTGCTCACCAGGGTCTGACCTTACACACCTACACTGAAATAACATAATTAAGCCTACATGTATCAGTAACTGTACTTGACAAAGTAATTAAAGTCTTTAAGCCCAAGTCCTCTCATTTATACAATATGGGTGGCAGGTGGCCAACAAAATGAATCAAATTCCCTTCCAAGTGTGAAAGATTATTTGCCTTATGTGGTTTCTATAACACTATTTGTGTATCACTTAAATATTAATCCTGTTCTCTGACAATTAAAAAAAAAGCACAAAATAAAATCTTATGTGACTTCTCCAGTGTTCTAAAAGCCTGTGTTTCTCATCGACTCTAAAAGGAGTTCTGCAGATGTGGGAGGAAGAACATAAATAGTGTGCACCTCTGCAAAGTGAAAATGAACCACTGTGAACCAGCCAGCTGCACCCAGAGTGACTTCACTTGAGCTTGAGTTGATACCTGGCACTCACACCAGCTATGCCACCATCCCTGATCCAATTTTATTTGCAACAAGAATGTGTTTGGAGGCTCAGGGGAGGATATTTATTTGCCTGAAGGAGATTAAAGACAGAGATACCAGAACTAATTTGCAAGTCAGTGGTAGCTATAGGAAATTTCCACGAACATAAATATTTGCCAGATTTTCTGGATTTTGTTTGTTTGTTTATTTGTTTTTTAATTTTAAATCAACAGCCTGTTGGGCATCTAGCATGTACCAAACAGTAATAGACTCTTGGGGTAAAAGGATCTAGAAAGCATAATTTTTTACCTTCAGCTCTGTTGAAGAGATTAGATATACACTAATAGATGTAGTACAATGTGGTATGGGTTGACCTACAGTAACTGATAACAACATTCTCCAAGAATTTCAAGCAAATAGTAGTCCATACAAGTCACTGTAACATGTATCACACAAACGTATGTATGTGCACAGCATGCACCTATGTGCACGCGCGTGCGCACGCGCACACACACACACACACACACACACAGACACACTTGTTATAGGCCACGAAATATGACACTGGTAACTAAACAAACTTGGTTATAATTTAGTGAGGTGTATAATAATAACTAGTGAACTTATTTTATGCCATTAAAGAAAATGTTGACATTTGGTGTTCTAGCAGAGATGAGTAAATCTGGTCAAAGTAGGTAGACATTTCATATGCATCATCCTATTGAGTGGATTATTTCTTGAAAACACTAAATAAAGGCAAGATGATTGACTTCCCCAATATATTGTGCTTGGGATTTTTAACAATCTTGTTTAATAATTTCTGATTTTCATCTAAATAGTTTTTAGTAGAGTCCCTAGTATCTTAAGTAAAAATGACATGCTTAGTAGAAAATACAGCCTAAACCTGAGTTTCCATGTGAAGTTTAAGCTTCCTTACAAGGTTGACCACATGCATATAACTATTCTCTCTCCTAAATGCACTAAAATACAAGTAGTAAAATATAAAGGTGAGGATCAAAGAAAACAAATAAAAACAAGAAAGCAAGCCACAAAGCATGAGAGATTGCAACAACTTTTTGAAAAACTGACACAGCAGTGGTAAATAATTTAGTTTATGGAGGATTACAATCTCAAGTGGCTGAAAAGAGTTGTTCTAGGTCAGGTTCTTTAGAAGCAGAAGCCAAAATGGAAATCCATGCATAAATAATGTAATGATGAAGTGCTCTCAGAAAAACTTGTAGGAAAATGAGGGGTACAGCAGAGAAAATTAGGCAAAACAAAACTGTTATTTCAGAGAAACTCTAATCTCACAGAAAGTTCTGGAGAATAAAGTGCTCCAAAAGATATCCCTTCCAGATGGAAGAGGTCTAGGCATCAATCCTCCAGTGGTCACAGGGCTGCTCCAGGCAGAGGGAGAGAAGTGTAATGTCCCATGTATATCTGGGCCAAGAGGTTCTCCTGAACCAATGACAGTCTTTCAGACAAATGAGCAGGAGTGAGCTACTAGCAACCAGAATCTCAAGCAGCAGGAGGCTGGATGTACACCTGCCATAAAGGTGATCTACACAGGGCACCCACAGCATCTTCTCTAGTCTGCCCTTTTACACCTTAGTCCACCTGCTTTTCACATACACTTTAATCCATCAGGTCACTGCTTCTTTGGGGATCTAGTTGGATACAATTTCCAGTAAAATTTACAGAAGGAGAGTTAGTAGGATGAGCTACTGCCACACTGTTGAGATACACTATGTATTATTTACCAATTAAATTCATGCAGACTACCTACTGGGAACAATGCAACATGTATGATCATTGATTTCAGGAAAATGCTGTATTCTGAAGAAGAATGCCCACCTTTGGGGGATGTCAGTAAATCCCCCAACTGCACCATCAAAAGCTCTTTCCAATGTTCTATCAGGCAAATTGTGTTAGAAAAGGCTGCAGGCGTAAGCTATTAGCAAGCAACACACCCTCATGCCAGGAAATCTGTGCACCAACCTAGTAAAGGGAATATTTGGCAGTGCATTAAGAGGTCCTGCTATAGGAAGATCAACAAGAATTGAAAATGGAGCTGATTCATATTTCAAAAGCCCCAAATGGCTGAGGATTTTGAGGAATAGAGGTAATATAAGCAAAAAAAAATAAATAATCAAAAAAGTTTAGATTTTCAAATAGGTAAGAAAGAAATGGCATTGAATTAGAAAGGGTGCTTGGAAAAAGAAACAATCCAGAAGAAATAAATCACTCTTAGAATGTAGAAATATATATTATATAATAAAAAAAATTCAATGAGTGATTAGAAGTCAAGAATATCTCTCAAAAGTACATAAAAAGATTTTAAAAATAGAAGAGAAGTAAAAATATAAGTTCAGTATATTCTAACATTCAACAGGAGTTCCAGAAACATGACAGAAGAAATGGGGGGAAATTATTAGTATAATATTCAAGAAAATTTCCCCAGTTAGACATACCTCCAAATAGAGAATCCACTAAACATGTACATAAAGAAAAGACCTCAAAAGCATATATCATAACAAATATCTAAAAGCACCAAAGATAAAGAGGGCAGATGTACCCAAGAAGAAAATTCATATATAAAAGAACTAGAATTGTATTTGGACCTTGAGAGCCTATTTGGAGTTTCTAGCAGAGGAGGGCAGCTACTTTTATGCCTTTGACCAAAGAACTATCTTCTTCTATCTGGAAGGTCATCCTCTTCAACAGAGCCTGCAGCTTTGGGAGAAAAGTACATGGAGTATGAGGGGGAAAAGGGATCCCCTAGCCAACCAGATTAGCTGAATTAACCCTGGTGATCAATGGGATGACAGATTTCATAACCAGATTGCCCTCACATCCTAGAATTATACTTGGGAAGGTAAGCTATGACATTCATTTCCAAGATAGTAATTGACTTTCCTCATGTTTGCAAACAACTCTCAGTTTTCATAGTGGATTTTTCAGAAACCTGAATTTGATACTTGTATTCTCTTGCTACTTGAATTTAGAGGAATTTCATTGCTTGTTAGTACCTCCATCAAGAGTGTTAAGTGGGAGGGAAGAAGCAAAACTTAGACTCATGTAATATTCTGTTGAGAATCATAAAATCTTAAAGTTGGAAATAATCCCCAAAGTAATCTTTTCCAATCAATGCTGAAATTTCCTCTACCCTATCTCTAACAGATATTAACCAGAACCAGATTGTGCTTGAGCACTTTGGATAGTAACAGATTCAGTGTTCAGTTTCTCTAATTTTGCAGTCTTTTCCATGTTAGCAGCTCAAATAGAAGCTAATAGGAATGGGTGGAAGCAATATTTAAACTTGGGTTGGGAATAGTAATACATTGTATTTATTTTGATTCTCACCCACGCCCAAAACACACACACATAATATTCCTCAAGCAAAAAGGAAAGAAGGAAATGCTTGAAAAATATTTTGTTAGCAATATCTCACCCCCAATATTCCTTTGGGGTCCAGCAGAAAGGACTAAGAGAAGGAAAAGGAGGAAAGAAAATATCAAAATGAAGAATGAATCCTTTAGTAGCTTATCACCCCTCTTCTGCTCCTACCCCTTCACCATCCACCATGTGAAGACACAGCAAGAAGGTAACCATCTGCAAACCAGGACATGGGCCTTTACCAGAACCCAGCCATGCTGGCACACCCATCTCAGACTTCTAAACTCTGGAAATAAATTTCCATTGCTCAAACCACCTAGTTGTGATATTTTGTCATGGCAATCCAAGAAGATTTATACAATTAGTCTTAGAAAGAATTTTTTTAAGTAAATTGACTTTTTAAATGACACATTAAAAATTATACATATTTATAGGGCACCATGTGATGTTTCAGTACATGTACACATTATGCAATGCTTGAATCAGGTTGAACATCTCTCTCTCTTCAAACATGCATCCTTTCTTCATGATGAAAACATTTGAGATACTTTCTTCTACATTTTAAAAATATATGTATATTATTGTCATCCACAGTCACCCCACTGTGCAATAGCACACCAGAGCTTACTCCTACCTAACTGTACCTTAGTACTCTTTGATTTTTAAAATCTGTCAAGGAATCTATCAAAGTTGAAAATAGTTTCTTGCCTACCTTAATTTAACACTCAGAATTTAAAAGATGTTTTCGTTTTTGTTCACATCACTTATTTAGTTTTAACTTGTTAATTTTTTGAAGAGAGCAGAAAAGATGTGGAGGAAGACAGAATCTCCTAAGAGGGTGACCAAATGCTCAGATACTGGATTTGAACTTATGGATATTGTTTAACATCTCTGCTCCTTATTTCCTCTTCTATAAGAAGAAGGGCTATAATCTTAAGTGCTCTAAACCTCTTTTCTATGTTTATAATTCTCCAAATCTGAAATCTAAAGGACCACATAGTATAGGAAGAAAAAGAACAGATATGTAACCAATTTAATGTGTAAAAGGAGTCATAACTACCTTCTAACCATGGAGTCCTAGACATCTCTATAAGGAAGCTTAATTTTTTCTATTAAGAATAAGGTGTCCTAAAAATGGTTTATTGGGGGCTCAAGTGTGAGGGGGGAAAAAGATTATAATTGAGGTCTCCAAACTGTAGTCTGTAACTTTCCCTTCTGTCTAAAATTATTCATTCATCCAACATATATTAAGGACTGCGGACAAAGAAAAAAAATGAACCCTATTCATGCCTCTTGGAGCTGGAGAGCACTTTATTAGAGTCTATAATGAGCCCTGTGAATATAAGTAACTTCACATCTTGAAAAGCAACAAAACGTACTCATAGAAAAGGAAGCTGATCAGAGATTTGGGAAATTATAATGTGAAAAGTGGCTTCAGAGACTCTCTTCCCTGAAGCCTCTTCAGATGCCTTCGGAGACAGCAAGCTTCTTCCTTGTTGGTGCTTCCACAGCCTTTGTTTCTCTTTCTGTGATTGCATCTTATTATATTGTAGCACACATTTAAATATGAGTAGACATCAAGGGGCATCAGGCTGAGAACCAAGATACTCATCTGTTTCCTAGGACCTGGCACTGCCTCTGACCTACAGCTAGTGCTCAGTACTAGGTTTTGTAGACCAGGGAGGAGAATCTTAATTGAACTGGAAGAGGAGGCTGAGGTCTGTAACTACTTGTTCAAGGACTTGCAGGTGATCCAGGTGTGAGACAGCTAGAACCCTAGATCTTCTGGCTTTAACAGCTTGTGATTAAGGAACCGACATCTCACCCAATCCCCAATGGTGTGTCCCCTGGGAAGTAATCAGAAAGTCTAGCCTTAATAAGAAAAAAAGCAAAATTTAAAACAAGATGTAAAAATAAAAGGAAACTGGTATGGATAGCCATTTCTTCAAAGAAAAGAAAATACAAAATAACCCAATAGCACAAGAAAAATATTTTCAACATCATCAGTCATTAGAGAAAAGCAAATTAAAACCACAGTGAGATACCTCAAACCCACCAGAATGGCTGTGTTCAGACCGATGAGACAATGAAACCAAAATTAAAACATATGGGCAACAATCTGTGTAAATTTGAGGAAATTGGAATCTTCTTGCATTACTGATAGGAGTATAAAATAATGCAGTCACTTTGGGAAACTGTAGAGCAGTTTCTCAAACAACAGAGCTACCATATGGACCAGAAATTTCTCCTCTAGGATATACCCAAGATAAATTGAAACATATGGCCATACATAACTTTCACTGAGCATGAATGTGTGTCATTATTCATAATAGCCAAAAAGTTAAAACAACTCAAATGTCCAGGAACTGATGAGTGGATAAACAAAACCATGATTTATTTAGAGAATGGAATATTACTTAGCAACAAAAAGGCATGAAATATTGATACATGAAACAACTTGGATGAACCTTGGACTCGTTGTTACACATTCATATGTGCACACAATATAACAGTAATAGACAATTTTTTAACTGATGCTATGTAGAAGCTGGAAAAAGTAAAACAGACTATTAGTACCTATTGTGTCCCATGAAGGAAAATATTGTGTCTCTATCTCAGGATAAGTTCATTTTTCTATATTTTCTCATTAATCTTTTGAGGAATCCATCATTCATTTTCCAGATGAGGGAACCAAATGTCAGAGAGGTTAAGTAACTTCCAAGATCACAGACTAACATAGGAC
Organism: Urocitellus parryii; assembly: GCF_045843805.1. Classification (NCBI taxonomy): domain Eukaryota; kingdom Metazoa; phylum Chordata; class Mammalia; order Rodentia; family Sciuridae; genus Urocitellus; species Urocitellus parryii. The sequence goes on from NC_135532.1 coordinate 148,600,657, forward strand.
ATATCTGGAAACCCAGTTCAAATGAGTCTAATTTCACTCAAGCACAATATGATCTTGAAGAGCTTCAAATACTATAAAATTTGACCTCTTGAAAGTTCCTCAGAAGTTGTGAAGGTAGTTAGACACACTTACCTTCAAAGCTTACACAAACACTAGTTAAAACTGATAAGCTAACATAACTCTTCGTTTTCCAATCTGCCTCCTGACTACCTTTTTCATGACTGCCTCAGCTGACAAGAACTGTTCATCCCCAAGTCTCTGCCTACACCTAGAGGACACTGAATACATACACAAAGGTGTCTGAGTCCTCATTATAATCCACAAAGCACTGAACTTTGCATTCAGTAGAAGTTCAATGGATGAACATGGTGACATAGCAAACAAACCTGCTCTTTCCCTCAGAACCTCATCATCCATTGGAGAGATAAAATGAGGACACAGGAGAGCAGACTTGTGGATGGACTTGGTAGATGGGAAGCTATTCCCTAATGCATTCTTCAGAGGGTTATAGACAACAGAAATGGCAGCCTTCCAAAAAATGACACACTTAATATTCCATGGTCCCATTGGGTAGGACCATGTGAATAGTTTTGAAAAATGTGTTAAGGACCCCAGAGACAGATGTTACTTCTGGATCAAGCATAATTGTTGATCTTATTTACATCTCCTTTCTGCTGCACAGTGACAGACGACTACTAAGATGGTGACTGCTCCATCAGGCATGTGAGGAACTGTGTGTGGCATGGAGCCCTCAACTGATCCACATGGACATTTCATAAGTCACTAAAATTTTGAGGTTGATTTTGTTTCTGCAGCGTAACCTAGCCTTCCCTGACTGATTCAAGTTTCTAAAGTATAGGTTATATATGAAAAGTATAATTTTACTGGAATATGCTTGACCACAAGGAACTGAAGCTGATACATAGTTTAAGGTTGAATAATATAAATTCCTAAATCCAAACTACTCTAAAAAGTACAACAGAAAGTACAACAGATGGGAAAAATAGTTAGCTTGTTCATCCCAGAGAAGAAACAAAAAGTAGGGCTTTGCTCAGTCAGTATTAGACAACAAGGCATGGATCATGATAGGAATGAAGATAAATAGATAACCAAGGTCAAAACAAAGGGGCCACAAGGCAGGAGATGACAAAAGCTGATCAGAAAAAAGGGCCAAAAACCCATGGCTGCATGGGGAGTTGTATTCGTTTTCTATTGCTGCTGCTGCATCAAATCATCACAAACTTAGGGTGTTAAAACAACATGAATACAGTATCATCAGATCTGTAGATTGGCAGTCCAACATGCAGCTGATTGTTTAAAATTAAGGCATCAGCAAGTGTGATGGCTTTCTGGAGTCTCCAGAAGGTGGCCCATTTCCTTTCTAGCCTCTAGAGGGTGGCTACGTTACTAGGCTCATGCAGCCATTTCTCCATCTTCAAAGTGAGCAAGGAAGCATCTTTCTCCCTGAATCTTCAGTTCTCAGATCTCTTTCTCTGACAACAACTAGAAAAGCTGTTCTACTTTTAAGGACTCTTGGTGATTAGATGGTGCCCATATAGATAATTCAGAACAATATCCCCATTTTAAGATCTATAAGTCAATCACATCCATAAAGTCTCTTTTGCCACATAAAGTAACATATACGCAGGATTCAAGATGGGGACATGGACATCCTTGGAAGATCATTACTCTTCCTACTACCATGGCCAAGTACTAAGAATAAGGAAGACAGTCCATGTATCAAGAAATAAGTTTGGTACTAGACAAGAGAATGGCTTTATTCTAATGTATTCTGAAGTATAGAAGGCGAGTCCTTTTACACTGCTTCTTGTCTTGAGGCATGTTAAGGGCAACAAGATGGTCTCAACAAGGAGTGATTAGATTTGAACTTCATCTGTGAAAAGGAGTAGACTTCTGCAGACAGCAGTGTCCACAATGCTTTGTGATTATCCCTTGGCATCAATACATACAGGTAATGAATGGATAAGTGAGAGAAATGCCAAATAAATAAACAGGTCTTGACCACATCTGGATGCAAAAGGCAGAGAAGAGAAAATAATTTAAAAAAAAAAAAAAAGGCCAACAGAGCAGCTCAGAGAGGTATAAGGCTAGACCCTGAAAAAAAAAAAAAAAAAAAAAAAACATGGAAGAAGGTTGGAAGGAATTTCTTCTAAATGTGCTCCAAAGTGACATTCTTTTTTCTTTTCACAAAGACAAAAGAGTGAATGTATTGGCAAATAGATATAAGCTAGAGAAATATAAGAAATTATATTAATGGTATGTTTAGAAAAGGATTATTGGCCAAATGTTCTTCAGGAAACCAAAAACTATACATAGCTTTTGTAAAAAAGGATTGCAGAACCTTGTAATTAGGAAAGTAGGATCATTTTTTAATGAGTTTTTATCTGTAAAAAAATATAAGTGGATAAGACCATGTTTTAATTATAAAATGATCTCTGCAGGGGAGGCATACTACATCTGGGTCCACTGACTCAGTAAAATATAGTAAGAACTGAAAAGTATAATAAATCAAAGCCCCTATGAGCAACACCCGATTAAATTTCTTTCTGGCTTTTGCACAATGGTGGCAATGGCTGTAATCCAGAACATAAACAAAACTCATATGGAAGCAACAAACACATTTAAAATAAAACTTATATTATTCACCAGTCCAAAGAACTTTTTGTCTAGGACGTTGTGACTTATTTATATTTCTGAGTAACTCCACCCAGCGAATACAAATCACATATGAGGACCAAAAAAGGCAGCATTTACATAGTCTAATGATTCCCATATATGGATGATAGATGTACATGCCAAGAAGCTTGGAAATTCCTTTTTGGAAATTGATTTAATGGGATGGTGACAAGTGAAGTGTGTGCATAGTAAGTTCGATGCTAACCCAGATATTTATATTCTCATCTCCAGAAATGCAAGCCACTTGTTCTCCATTACCAATATTCTCTAAAACAACATGTAAATAATGGGCACACTGCCATAAGTTGAATTTGCTAAAAACAGACCCAGGGCATCAAAGAAACCAGAGATTTAACCACTGCTAATGCAACATGAGAGTTGTTGGGAATGACACAAGTCTTAAACTCCTTGCTTCTTGAAGCTTACTTGAGGGACTTGACAAACAATAATAAACAAGGACCAGAAAGAATCAATTTGGCCTGCCACTTGAATTATGGGTTCTTCCAGATCGCCACATTGATTATCCTACTTATATAGGTTGTCTCTGGTTAAACAGAAAATTTAACACTGGCTTTGCCGGCCACCCAATACATCTGTTTACTGTGGATCCAATCAGATGGGAGATGAAATGGAATTTGAAATCTTTAAGGGGTCTTCTTACGTCTTTGCTAATATGTAACTGGGGATTTTATAAAGAGCGGTTGAAATAAACTGATTCCATACTGGGGCAAAGTAAACAAGAATATGTTAATATATAATACCTCTAACACACAACCATGAGAGTGTTCATCTGAAGTTTACCACCAATCCATCTCTCCTTTTTAGTATGTGATTCCTAGAGTCACATACTACTATCTCTTGGTTTTCTTCTGTTTCCAATCACTGTCATCTATGATCTAGACACAACCTGGTGCAGTGATGTTTTACCTCTTCAATCTTGAGGTCCTCTCTGACTCTTAGCACCATACTCTGATTTCTATCCTGCTAGTCCCCATCAAACTTGGTTCCCCTGTTATTTTTATTCATCCAAACACATTTTCCATAAATATTTACCAAACATGATACTATGTTCCAGGCACCATGGTAGGCAATGATGATGAATTGGAGAAAAGATTTAGATGTTTCTCAACTTTCCCTAATAGACCCAGTTTCAACCTAATTCCTCTAGCTATAACCCTTGAGTCGAATATTTCAGTACCCCAGTAGCCTTGGCCCATGATCTGGCATAGATGGTTAGGTAAGCATCCCAGACAAGCTGACCCTGATTCTCAATTCAGGACATAGAGAGGGTCCATTCAACACTAGTGCCTCACTCCTAGTTTGGCACTTCAGAATCCCACAAGAGTGAACTACCTCTTCTTGGTGTCAGAGCAGCTGATATAATGCAGTGGTAATTACTTAATGCCAAAGTCTAGAGGTCAATGATTAAACTAATATCAAAGGAATATATTTCCCTTCTATTTTTACTTTTGTTATTTTTGTGTCTAATATTAATGACTATAGAAATCTGTGCCATTCCGGAGCATCATGAAATCAGTCTCTTTGGTACCACTCATTTCCTTTCCATATACAAATTGAGGACAAAGGGAAGATTCCAAATGATCCCTAATGAGCTCTCTATACCAGAATTTCTAACCAATATGTACAAAATTCTTTCCTATGAGTCATTCCTTTTCCCCCATACCCATTCCGTTATGATCTAATATTAAGTCAATCTGATTCAATCTGTAATAGCACATTGACACTGAGTCAAGCCATCTGAAGTATAACTCCTTCCACGTGGTTACAGTATCTACAAGCATGAAGATATCACCACACACATTAGAAAAATCTCCTCTTGGCAGTTTGCTGAAAGAGAGAAAATAGTCCACAAAACTAAATATGAAGTAAAATGTCACTTTTTATAATTATGAGGATTCTCCAGCCATGGAGCTCAGTGATTTTTCTGACACAGTAAGCCAGGAACCATTGGAATAGTGTGTTTCTTCTTCATCTATTAAGTTGAAAAATAATTCTTTCTCAACACTAACCATAGCTAATAAAAATCAAATGAGATAATATACATGGAAATGCACTGAAAATTCTTAAGTACTATCTATATTTAAGAGAAAGCATTGATGTTGGTAGTTGTGCTAGTCCTCGTGAATGGAGGTATGGCAATTTTTCTCACAGAGTTTCTCAGTTTAGGGCCTGCAGAGCACCTCTCCTAGGAGAAGGCTCTTGGGGAGTGATCAGAGAATGAGTTGGTTTTGTTTTCAAATAACCTTAGAAACCATGTAATTATAATATATACCCTTTAGAATTTGAAGAAGCACATTAGCCATTCAAGGCTTGGCACAGCCCTACTATAAAGAAATTTACTTAATTTTAATAATGCAGAATGTATGAAACGTGAATTGATATGAAATATTTTTCTACATAATAATATTCCAAGATTCTAGAGTCCCACAGAGAATCATTGTTATTTAGAGGAAACAGGGAATTGGGTGCTTACCTCAACCAAATGATCACTATAATTGGCCAACTTCTTCCCTTCATAAGATCCCAAATTCCTCCTTAGACTAACAGCATGAAAGGTGAGACTCTTCATTTATAAGTAAAACCACTGACACTAACATCCCCTGCAAAAATTAAGACCAATATTTGGAACCTCCTTTTTAAATCCTACAATTTACCATTTTTTACACATATGCCTATACTTTGCCACAAATAATAATAATCAGAGGAAAATATATTTATGGATTTAGTGACAGGTGGATCACAGAGACTCAAAATGGAAATAAATCAGCAAAGGACTATTACTGTCATTAGCTCTAGGCTAGTGAATTAAGTAACACAAGAGTTTTCAGCTTTCAAGGACTTTTGCCTTTTTGATTTCTTAATTTGAGAAACTTGTGATCTGCAAGGTAGAAGTAAGGATAAAATAGCACAAATTAAAATAATAATTTACATGCCTTTATGCAAACATAAACATGAGTTCTCTTCAGAAATGTCACCAACAGTAATAAACCCCCCTGGTCCATACTCAACGAAAGTGGGGAATGGAGAAGTCCATCCCATCTTGAAGAGTGTTCTTCTATTGCTACCTGACCAGATGCAGTCCTTCTATGATAATAAATCCAATACAGAAAATCTAATAAAAAATTCAAGAAAGTATACAACATGCCTAAAGATCAATTAAGTTGAAAACTTAGAATAAGAAAATTATAACACAAAATAAATGAAGATAAGAAAAATTGGTGAAACTAAGACAGAGTGATACAGACTCCTGTAGAATCCAATGGGACAAAAACAATGAGTCTGGGCATAGAGAGTTTTATGGAATCTGACCACATTTTTGCACAAGAATTTAAGTCTCATTTCTTAGTAGTTCATGTCTGTTCCTTTAATAAGGTAATGTCCAATTAATGAGGTGCATAGTAATTATGTGTTTAAGATTATCTGGCAAAGAGACTTACCTATTCCCTTATGAATAGAGTGAAATTCCAAGGGTGTGACTTTCCTTCTAGGAAAATATGCAGGCTGCCAGAAATGAAGAGATGTGCTACTGGAACACCGAGACACTGAGTGTGCTCACAAAACCATATGGTGAATCTAAGCAGAAATGACAAGGGACAACCATTCTAGGTCACATTTAGGAAATAAATTCATGAATAATATAGAAGCAAAGATGTGTGGGGCTCTAAATTATCCCCCTTAAGTCATGGAACCCCAGATATCTCTAAGGATAACTTGGAAAATATTTTCACTTTAAAGGAAGTGAGTGGGAACCAGTTACCGTGAGATAGTATGAACCTGCAGGGTGATCTGGAGATAGGACATGCCAGCATGAGGCCAGGGTCTCTGTGAGATTGCTCACCACAAATCCGAGTTCCTCATGAAAATCTTAGATTGTATAATTCTGAGAAGAAAATACTGAGTTTCTTAAAATGGAACATGAAATAAATAATAGAAAGAGTTGAAGAGAATAAACCATGAGTAGAAGGGATGGAGAATAAAAGATAAAGCAGAGATAAAGAATTACTCACCAAGCAAAGGCTAGGATTAAGACAATTCCCATATTATAAGTAAGTTCTAAGATAGCACATAGCAGGAGTAAACTATAGTTCTTTACTATCCCAGGAGGCTTTCATTTTTCCACTCCTGAGCCAGAAGAAAAAATTCCTGGGCTATCTTGCTCTTCCTTATTGCACTAACACCATATCAGAGAATTTGCACAATTAAATTGGAACAGGAAAAAGATTGGAGTGACTTTAGATGGACACTGGTAATAATGAAAATAAAAGCTAGAAAATAGTTTGGAATCCTTAATAAAAGCCTAATTGTTTGGTTAAACTAGGAAGAGTTATAATAATTTAGTCCATGGCCAAAAGTGCAATCATCTGGGCATGGTGGCATGCACCTGTAATTCCAGTGCTCCAGAGACTGAGACAGGAGGATCACAAGTTCAAGGCCATCCTCACCCATTCAGCCAGGCCTCAAGTAACTTAGTAATACCCTGCCTCAGAATTAAAAACATTTTAAAAGGTTGGGATGTATTTCAGTGGTAAAGCACCCCTGGGTTAAATCTGCAGCAAAAGGTCAATCAAATTTTCCAAATTAGATAAATAAAGGGGTATAACACTAGGGAGAGGGAGCAGTTTACATTGGGAATAGGAAACTTCTTAGGTAATCAAACTAATTTATTTGTTTGTCAAATAAATCTGAAGCGTTGGAGAGAATTTTCAGAAATCGGGAATCTGTGTGGTGTGGGTACATTTCCATCACTCATAGGAAAATTACTACTTGATTCTGAGAAGAAAGTTTAAAAGCTAATGGTTTAGTCTGGGAGATTTCTGCCATGTTATGAAATTTAGGCAGTGGTGACAGTTAAGTGACAATGGTACACTCCACCTTTTAGGAATTTGTACCTAGAATACAGAAAAGGTTTAGTTTTAGGATGCACTCCCTTGTAGCAAACACTGAACTGCATTATGAGCTCTTCCTTCCATGCCTAAAATTAAGAATGTGCTGTCATTGAGTATTGTCATTGAGTGTTGGGTTGACTTCATAGGCACCAACTGACTGGCACCAAGCATGGAATGTCTGTTAAGCTTCCTTGTTTTACAAATATAGGCACTGAATCCAAAAAGCATAAAATATCTGCCTGGTTTTTTCATGGGAAGTTGATGGCGGAGCTGAGACTAAACCCCAGATATTTCAACTCGTGTCCAGTGCTTTTTACAAAACCAGCGGAAGTTGGGCAGCAGTCATCTATGAAATAACTAGACCAACAGGAAAACAGTGGCTTACAAAATCCTATGGTCTTTTGGAACATATGAGAGGTATACTTTCCTTCTGTGCTGTAAAGTGTTTGTGATTTTTATAAATAAAACCCTATTTTAAATGCCCTAGGATAAGTTGGCAATTTTAAGGGCCTTACAAAGCCAGGTCATATTTGATGATGCTTAGTTCAGGCTGAGGCTGACTAACTGATGGGTCATTTGACTGATGGAAAGTTAACTTCTTTATACTAAATTTCAAATTGTCAGATTTGCTTGAGGCAAACACACCTGTCTATGATTCTTGCTTAGACCAAAAGCCAACCTCATTTGCATCTTGAAGCACTTAGGAGTAACAGGAAGAACCAAAACGTGAAATTTGCCAAGGGCAACACATACAAATAATTGGAAGTTAGCTATTTGAGAACACGGATGTGAATATCCAGCTTTTAGAGCCAGATTCCACTGTTTTCCAAGCCCAGATCCCTTAAAATCTCAAGTATCTAAAAGACTGGACTTTTCTGACACAGAGTAACCACCACCCTTCATATTAATCTCATTTGTCAACCTGATCACACCCTGGGAGTGTCCTGCCTTCTGATTTCCTTCTTGCAACCACACAGGACCCTGTTAGGGGAAACTGAATTAGAGCCTCCTCCATTTCACCTTGTTCAAGGCCCCAAGTCTGCAGAAATCAGACACTTACTTCTGTTTATAAGTATGCTAATGCCTTGGGGACATTCAGGTAAGCATTTATCTGCAAAGTTACAATAAAGATATTATATTGAAAAAGTTGAGGTGTTGGTAATATGCCACTTCCATCATGTTATTCTACTGCTTGAAAGTCTTTATGACCTAGAATACAGTCAGACTATGGAAGTGACATTAAGGCCTTCCACAGGCTGATGTCACCTCTCTTTTCTACTTCATAGTATGTTCAGAAGCTTGTGAATTAGCTAGGCTGGCTAATTCACCAGCTTCTGAACATTCCTGTACTTTCCCCAGGTGCACACATTTCCTCCATAGCCTGCCATGCACTGGAATTCATCACCCTGCATCCAGATGCTACCTTCCATGACCCAGCTCAAATGCCCCTTCCTACCTGAAGTCTCTTAACTACCTAATTAGCAGAATTTCATGCTTTTTTCCACCTCCACAAGAACAAAGCCACATTTTTTTCTGTTAAATACTTCCACACAGATTAGTATCCATTCTTAATAAATATTTGTTAATTGATTGATTCTGAATAACCCCTAGCCCTCCAAAAAAAATTTTTACTTTTGCAAAGGACTTGAAAGTAAGGTGTTCATCTATAGCTGGCAGTACATCCACACAGTGGAAACTTCAGAGCATCTAGTATGCTGTCATTGGATTCATTTCTTTTCACCAATCTAGGACTTTCAACTTTTAGTCACCTTTGGAGAGACCCTAGGAAGGGCACACTAGAGTCAGCTCAGAGATCACATTCCTGGATTCCCAACTCATAGTCCAGATCTGCTACCGAATCAGATTCAGGCAAGTGTGAACTGGAGAAATGAACTAATCATTAGCTCCTTCCAAACAAAATTAAAGGAGGCCTTTTGTTATGTTGGCTGCATATACAGGTTTGAAATAAGGGAGTGAAGGAGGGAAAGGGAGAAGAAAAACAGCCTACAGCTGTCAATTGCCTTCTCTTTCAATGTACTTTCTTGTTACCCACCCCCCTCCTTTTTTCCTACTTTTCACAACTATGTGATTGAACTGGAATGTTTGGGAGACATTAAATTAAATCAGGATTGAAAAGAAGATTTGCTCTTACCTAATGGAGGTGTTCACTAACATACTTTATCACCCAGACCCTCCTCTACCTAGGTCTTCTTTTGTTGCCCAGAACACATTTCTTTGCTAAATTGTAAAGTACCAGAATTGGAATCCTGCCTGTAAAGTCATGTTTGGTTTCAGAGTTCAGTTCAGGAATAGACTGGCCCTGTTTCCAGGTCCAGTAACATGTGTTCTTCATGTCATAGACTTCACTTAATAGACTTGAATACATCCTCAAAAGGCATACTATTTGAAAAGAGGAAAACCAAACATAGAAAGCATCAAATCAAATAGCAATTGGGCAGAAAAGCTAAGGTTAAAGTTTTAGCTTAGTACTCATTAATTTTTTTATTCATTCATTAAGTGAACAACTACTGTCTAGTCTTTGTGTCAAAACTCACAGATGTCACTTATTCATTTATTCAGTTAGTCAGATTACACATATTTATTGAGAACTTATACACTGCTAGGTAGTAAACCTCTAGTTAGAACTTGTTATAGCCAAAAATTTTACTGAATGTAAGTTGAATAAAAAACACAAAAACAAAAAGTTACCATTATTAAGCCCAATAAGAATGTCAAAAAACATCATGAGCAAATCTGAATAACTGCCTTAATGTCAAATTTCTGTTTATGATAAAAATCTCAAAGTTTTTATTACATGAATCATTAAGGCTTTCTCTATATCCTCAGCACATAGGATTTTACTTTGTTGACTTCCAGGTATATTCAATTGAGAATGAGCTTTGTTACAAATGAATCAATTGGTTTGGGGTTGGAGAGGCATACAGTTGAGAATATGTCTATAAAAACTAAGTCCAGTGTAAATTTAGCACATATGGTGGCAAGTATGATTATTATTTGAATGGTACTACTGAGTATTTTCTTAAAAGATTCTTTAAAAAGAATTTTTCATAATTGTGGATATTTTCTAGACCAATGTTCTTAAGGAGAGGAAAGGAAATTGCCCTTCTGAGTCATTTAGCTAAGTCAAGATATTTTTTTATTTTCATATCTAGTGGGAGGCCACAGAGTGAGTAGTGGTAGTGGCATCTGATGGGTAGAGGCCAGGGATGCTGCTCAACATTTTAGAATTCACAGGAGAGGTTCACACAACAAAGAACTGGTTGGCCCAAAATGCAAGTATTACAGAGTTTGAAAAGCCCTGCCCTTTAACCATCAGTTTTCCTTTGCCTGGCACCTGGTACCACCCAAAGACATCCACGCCTAACTGGAGATCAAATTAGGTGTTCTGTATAGCAACTCTTGTGCACTGAAGAGTGCAGAAGGTCTTCAAGCTCACTAGCTGTGTGGCTTTCTACCTATTGTCAGCTTGAGCTAATTGCTTAACCTCTTTGAGATCCCTTTCATTTAAAAAAATCTGCATAATATGGACCACAACTAACTCAGTTGTAGTGAGTACTGATTGAGTATATGTGCATACATAAATACTCATTTAAAACTTACCCCTTATTCTTATTGGCTTGCCCATTCTTCCCTCTGTTTCTCCCTTCCGCCTCTCAGCACCCCCACCCCCCTTCCCCTAGTCTCAAGTTTTTTTCCCTTAAAATGCTTTGATTCCTTCGGTGGCAAAAATCAGGTTTGGGCTAGGAAGTGAGTCACCACTCAGCAGCGAAAGGAGCTTGTTTTTCTTTCTCTGAGCGCATTTCTTAATAATTTCAGCCTGATCCTTCAGCGCTTGTTGGTTGAATCCCCCCTGAATGTTTAAGACACGGAGAAAGGACTGTGACACCCAGATGTTTGCCAATCATTGGGAAGGAGAGTTTTTTAAATATCGAAAATAACCAGAGGGCAGCAAGCCCTGAAATCCTGGGTTACATAAGCAGACGTTGGAGGATTGGAGGAACGGGCTGGTTCCTCTCCACAAACCGGTCTCCATTGATACACCTTAATGCGGTACAAGTCTCTATAGGAGCCCTGGGTGCTGAACACCACAGGAGCAAGGAGCACTTCCCTGTCAAATCAGCGTTGGCTGGATTGATGCGGGATGGGGCTGGGTGTTGCTGGGGCCGGTAGCACCGCGGCTGCGGAGGCTGCAGGGGCTCTGCAGGCTCTAGGCGGAGTGGGTCCCCTTGCGCTCCAGGTCCTGGTCCAGGTCCACCTAGCACTTTGTGCGGCTCGGACGACTAGCTCCCTATTCCTTTGCTCAGATTAAGAACCCTTCCGTGTGCCCGAACCGTTATTTAGCCTTTCAAATTCACAGAAAACACCTTTAGTATTAACTGTCACACACAACTTCCCTCACCAAATGTCAATCAAAACCGGAAAATAATCCAATTCCCATTTTCTTCCAAATCTTGCCTCTCGGTCTCTCAGTGTCTCTCTCCCTTTCTCCCTCCCCGCTCTCCCCCTCCACCTGCCCCCCATTCATTTCCTCCCCAACTTTTCCCCATCTGTGGTCTAGATCTCCTTCTCTATTTTCTCCCTCTCTCTCATGCCCTTCTCCACTCCTTCTTCCTCCCCCCACCCATCCCTGTCTCTCCTCCCTCTCGCAGGCAATCGGCTCTGCCCTCTCCACCCTCTCGGCCCCTCCCCAGAGAAGTGTCCAGCTCCTCCCGGGGCTGCCCGCCCGCCGCTCCTTCCCTGCCCACCTACTATGAGGAGCAGCTCCTCCCACCTGCCCATAAAAGCCTAGTGCATGTTACCAGCAGCGGATCAGAGCACTTCCCTGGTCCTCTCCGTGGGAGCCCGAGAGCCTGTCTCCCTGATCATACGTGTACAAGGTAAGACACTTCTGCAGGCAGTGGACCTACTAGGGGTTCCTGCGGGGGAATTAGTCAGGTCTGGGCAATGCGCTCACTGTTTGGTTAGAGTTAATTTGTATGGATGCCCGATCAGCTGCTGGTTGCTAGTTACAGCAACTGGTTTGAAAACAAACTTCTGTTTGAACAGTGAAATAAAACTCCTTTTCGGTAGAAACAGCAGCATAAATATTACAAAACCCTTTTCTCTTTTTAAACCCCTTTTCCCCTCTTGCTAACTGTTGCTGAGGTTAAACTGTATCTGTTTTGGGGTGTTAATACTGACGTTTTTCATTGTAAATATTTCACATATCAGCAGGGGCAAGGAAAACATTGTCCCATTGTCAAAAATGTACTTTAAAAGAACACAATTAGCTTCCTAAAAATAGCACAGTCAAAAGGTCTGCTAACAATTTTGCCATGTTTTCCAAACCCCCCAAGACAGCTTCTGTGAGTCCTTAAAAAAAAAAAAAATCTTTCCAGGTTTAAGTGCTTGGAAAAAATGATGTGAACGGGTGCCCTTTGCACAGGGACAGTAATCAGGTGGCTGGTAGATAGGAAAGAACAAATCCAAATTTACAAGCTGGGGCAGGAAGAGCTCTTACAAAGCTATCTTTTCACCAGGTTTTAAAATGAGAATTGTATTGGAACGAGGAAAGTATATAAAAGAACTTTATGAATTTCTATACACACACCTAAACATAAAGCGATTCAATATGTTTCACAGTAAGAGAAAAATACAGGCCAGATTATACAATACTTCTGTGTACACCAGACTGCTATAAAGAAAAATCAGCTAGAGTGGATTTGAAAGTTTTAATCCTCCTCACCACCCCTTCTTCCTTCATCTAACAAAACCTACCTGATTGGCAAGGGATTCTCACACAACTAATAGGTGTTTAAGCTACCCTCTGGGAAAAAAACGAATCTGTTCTCCCTAAGGTGGAAAGAGTGTGTGCACCTGTGAGAGCAAACCACCGTCCACTGCTACTTCAGTAAAAGCAAGACTCTTGGTCCATGCAGTTTGCCATCAACTTCTGTGGGTTGTGTGGGATGAAACTCTCTCTCATGTGGGAGAAAAAAACCTCTTCAAATGTTTCCTCTGGGGAATTGCACAAGACCGCTTAGAGAAGGCAAACTGAAGCTGCCAGTCAGGAAACCAAACCACTATTTTGGCCCTTAAGGTTCTGAAAGTAAGAGAAACCCATTCCCTTTTCTTGTTTGGTTGTTGGTTTATATTGTTTCACAGGAGAAGGAAAAACTCACCAAAGCTGTACAAAATTTTCCTCTGTTAAAGAAACTAGAAATCATTGTTAGATATCCCACTGAAGGTCTTTCTAATGCAAAAGATATTTTAAAATTCTGTTTGAGATAGAATGAAGGGATTCACTACTATTACTCAATGAAAGAGTTATATGTAAAGCTTTCTGTCATGTTCAATTTTTTTTCCATTGGAAAAAAAATTATTGCAAAGGCGTGTGGTTTCCTTTAAGAAAATGATAAAAGATTGCTATTGACCAAGATTATATGTGACCTGAACATATTAAAATACCTTTTATCTCAAGCCACAGTGCAGATGTCTTGCTTTATATCTGATGTAACTGGCTAATCAACCATGACTGAGCACAGGTATGAAACAAGGCCAAACCAAGTGCCTGATATGTCCAAGTTCTTTCTTACTTTATGGTAGTGTCTGACTCCTGCCCATTATCCCAAGGATGAACATACACCACTTCATTCACTAGATTCCTTATGTGAAGTTGTCTTTCCCGTGGTAGGGGGAAATATTCCCAGTGCCAAAGAGCTCCCTGTTATTCCTAAATTTGGGGATGAAAAGCGTTCTCTGGGGGTTTGCTTCTGCTTTTCCTGGCAGTTAGTCCACTGGATCAGCTATGAACCATTTAACAGTAACTGCCTTCCCTATGTGCCATCAGGTTCAACCCCCTAAATAACTAACTGGGTGAGATCATCTTAGATTGTTGGTGATCTAACCCTCCCAAGGGGGCTTTACCAAAATGATTCCTTCCATAGGGCACATATCAAGCAAGTTGGCACTTCCCTTCTTAAGTTTTTAGAAAACTCAGTAGTGAGGTTTCACACTGAAAACCCCAGTATTGCCCCTTCTGCTCAGGATGTAGTAATATAAGTCTCCTGTTTTTTGCCTTTCTAAACTGCCCCTGAGTCAGATTCTTGGCTATACTTACCCAACATCAGTGCAGCAGGCTTTAATTGACTTCTTAACATTTCTCAAAAAAAGAGAAGATAAGTGGCTGCCCCTTTCAGGAGAAATACAGAAGGGTGTTTTGCTGACTTCCAGGGCCTGCCATACTTATGGAAACAAACATTTTAAATATTCTACTATTGTTAAAATCGCAAAATATGTCTTCTCCATGATCAAAAAGCATATGCTCCTATATTTCCATTTGAAAGGAAAAAATCAAAGATAGGAGGATGGGAATGAAAAAGGAATTAAGAGTGAAGTTGGAGAAATCACAGAAAAATGATCAGGATCTCTGATAAAAATATAACTCTTGGGGTCTGAGGGGGATGAAGAAGAGCAAAATCCATGTCTGCTCTTAATTGTTTGTTTCTTTGATTTTTGTTTTCCACCAAGGAGAGTATTACCACTGATGAAGTTAAGATCCATCTCTTAACTTGTTCTTCTCCTTAGTTCTCCTTCTCTGACCAAAGAGAATAGCTGAGTCCTAGAGACAAAAATGATTACAGTTCAGCCCTATATTAAAACCCACAGGAATCTGCCAGTTATAATTTTAAAAGCTCAATTATGGGCATAAAACCTCCAAACATATTTTTAAATAATGAGTAGGTCATTAATCTAACTCTCCTGGAGGGTACAGTGTTGGGTGATTATTTATTTGCAGGTTAGAAACAGCAATTTTCTTCTTCTTCTCCCGTGTCACCCACCATGGTATGGGTAACTACAGAGTGATTAAGACATAAACACATTCCCAATCCCTGCTCCTCCAAGAAACCACTGAGAAACAGGTCTTTCTGCATGTGTAAACTTCCTTTTCTTCACTTGCTCCCCATAAACATGTATGTGCATAATGTAAAGAGAGCAACTGGTCTTGAGACTTGGGTGAGGAGTCTTGTGAGAGAGAGGTGCACTGTTCTAATTGCTAAGAAAAAAAAAGCAGAAGAGATGAAGAGGTTAAGGAGACAAAGGATGCCTGTGGAATCTAGAGAATCTTTCTCTTTAACATCTTTTTTTTTTTTAAGATTATGTTTTATATCCTTTCATATTTTATATTTATAAAATGGACATATACAAAATCATTTTTCAACATAAGTAAGTTCATTTTACATGTACAACACCTCAGAAAATGAATAGTAGTTTTAAAAATTATACCTATCTCTTTAACATCTTGTGAAAAAGATCTTTCACTACCTAATTCGTCTAGGAAAGGCGGGGGACAGTGGAGAGAAAGGAGCAAGTTTACAACTTGTTCCCAAATGCTAAGGATATAATAAGAAAGATCTCCCAATGGCCTGGCAGTCATTAACAGCTGTTCACACCCCACAGTACTAAATTATAGCTTTGCTAACTCCCCTTTTCTAGAGAGCCTAGGAAGCATAAAGAGTGAGAGAGAGTTAACCACATTTCAGCACCAACAGGCTAGTCAGGGATTCCACTATCACATCAGTAACTATTTGCTGTTTGAGGAAGGAGGTTCTTTGCCATCTTTCCCCAAGCAAATAGATTTACAGGAATGAAGTTAAAGGGAGTCACACAAGGTGACAATATCCACAACCTAGAAGCCCTGCATACACAGATCCATCAAGGCGGTGATATTGCATTGGAGGAAACTAAAGTAAATAAAACAAAAAGTTCTCCAGAACTAACCATAATCATCTAAAATAATGAATTCTGATTTCTCAACGTCCAGTAGGAGCTAAAGTGACAATTGAAGCTGATTACGTGATGTATTAAAAGATGCCTGATGATTCACCCTCTGTGTCCTTTATTTGGAGCTCGCTCCCATTTCCCTTCCTGGAAAACAAAAACTGGCCCTTCTGTCCTTTAGCAAAACCTTCTCAGGATTTGCAGATGTAGTCACAGTGCCTCTACACCACAGCCTTTGTTTTTTCAGTGGAAGAAATCTCTTCAATTCTTATAGACCAAGTTTTTGGAGTACCACTCATACTTGTGGCTTTTCTCATTACCCAAAGTCTCCGCAGACTTCTCTTAAATAGGATATAAATTTTCACTCCATCAAATAAAAAATGTCACATTTTTTTCTAAACCTTTATTCCTAGAAAAAAGATCATTTAGAATTTTTCCTTGCCTCCAATAAATTCTCTGAGATTTCTATAGAAGCACCTTTAAAAAAAAATCTAGTTTCTAACTTCTTGATAATTACAAGAACTTAGAGTATCCAAAATATAAATGCTAGAAGAAACTTTGGAGCTAATCTTAACTAAAAGTTCATTTTACAGATGGGAAAAGTCAGAAAGGTTGATGTCTTTCCCAAGATCACTTAGATGGGTGTAGCAGAACCAAGATCAAGTAGCCAAACCCTGTATTCAGTGCTCTGTCTTGAGTAACTATGATGTGTCTCCCCACACAACATGAAGCTAAGGTGTCTGTGACGATGCTGAGCATCCTGTAGGAATTCAACACGTAGGGTTCTCAGAAACCACAGCTGTAGAGGTTTAGACTACAGCTATACCTCTGCCACAGAATGTCTAGGAAACATTGATACAAACACATGAGGAGTAGAGTCACTGATCAACACCAATCATTATATGTGTTTCCCTGTTCCAGAAATGGGTACCTAATAGCTGCTGGGTAAATCTATGTTCAGTGTGAGAAATTATGAATTTTTTTTCAAATTTAAGAAAATGGCTGAGTATAAAAAATCCATCTTTCTTATCTCCTTCCATAATAATCCCTATAAGAAGTCTGTAGGGACAGATAAGGACTCAAATCTCAAATGTTTAAAAGATTTCCTCATGCTTTAGGAAACATAGAAGAGTTCATTAAACTTCATCAGTGGCTGCAGTATTCTTCCTATTCCTTCCCACCTTTACCTGAGTTCTAGAAGTTATATTATTTTCTGAAATATGATGAGGACTAAGGTCTCATTCTAATATTTATGTGACAGAACATAAATGTTAATATATTAATGTATGATGATTTACAGTATAATCTTCCTCCTCTTCCACCCAACAGACAATGTGTTGCCAATCTAACCACCTCGTGCCTTCCTGAGTCTTTAAAGAGAGAAAGAGCAAAATACCCATGATAGACCATCAGACAAAATATGAGGAGCATGCTGATTGGAGGCTGTAGACTTGAGGTGTAATGGGGGCAAGGAGGGGTGATCAGGAGACACCAGTACAAAGACAGGAAGGTGCAGCCATGAGAGTCCACACCTCTGAAACAGAGGAGAGATTCCTGAGAAATTCCAGGTGCTGGAGAAAGGGTTTTTATGATGGTGTGAACCCAGACCCTCTATGTGAGAGATGAACGCCCATCTGGGTCAGTATTCTTTAAGCACTGCACCATTAAAAGATGGGATCACACCGGTAAAAAAAAAAAAAAAAATGTATAGGCTTTGTATCTATTCAAATTCTTCTTTACCCTTGACTGGACTTCAACTGGAAAAAGAGCCTCATTTGACCACATTTTAGTCTTGCCTCTGACCCAGATAATAACTATGGATGTCAAGATTTCAAAATAGTCTCTGCTGAGATAACGACACAATTGCACAATTACTGGTAACACACAAAGTTCCTCCACTATAGAAAGTGATGAAGGTAGAAAAGAATATTCTTATATCATTTCTGGAAGCAATTTACCCTGAATGAGTAGACAGATGTTACCCCAGATGCTTCTTCACTTTCCTCTAAAGCATGCCTGACAATTGTTTGCATATCTTTGAAAGAGTAATTTGATTTTGAAATTGATTTATTATATGTTAAAATGTACATAATCTATCACTAAATTTAAGCGTTATTGTGAAAACGACCTCTTAAGTCTTTCTTGAGAGGGCTGCCTCTACTGAACTCTCCATTGACATGTTTACATCACATGGATCTAGGCTTTGGATCATTTGATGTGCTGATACTAAAGCAATTAATCACTCCATGTGCTACTTTCCAACTAACTGAATAGGCCTGGGTGTGGGTGTCAGCTGTTGGCTTCCCCAGGCAATAGCATGTATCCAGCCTGTTGGGGAGCATCTCCAGTCCCTTCTGTTAACAAGATAAAACTGCTATTTTTCTAGAAATTTGGCCTCCATATACTAAGGCAAGAAAAGCAGTTGAATATAGAACTTTCACTACCAGGCAGCAGAAGGGTTAAATCATAGCTGCCTTCAGCTTAGTAGGGTGACTTCAAATCTAAAATGTGCCTGAAAGAATGTGGATGGAGAAACTGGGATGCATTTTACCAGCAGCAATCATCCCATTTAATATATGCTTCCAACTGGCATGCCATGTACACGATAAAGCTAAGTCTAAACTTGACTCATAAATCCAAAGTGATAACTGTACATTATTATATTTATTGAAAAGTCTCTACTTAGTGATTGCCCAGTCTGAACCATGAGGAGTCATAACACTCATCAATGCAATCCATCCAAACAGCGACCTCTTATGAAAGGCGGACATAAAATAAAGCCAAGAAGTACATGGAGGGAGACACTAGGTGGAGCTAAGAATTTCTGACTTAGGGAGCCAAGATTGTTGAGGTTGGAAGAATGAGGGAAGAAAAGGGATCTGCTGCAAAATATGCTATTGGATCCACAATTCCTAGTTTTAAAATGACGCATCTAGTCTCCCTCCCAGTTTATTCCAATCTCTAGCTGCCCGCAAGAGTGGAAGGGAGGTTGCTCACCAGTAGAGGGAGCCAGGGGGCTGAGGGTTTCAGAATGGAACCTGTTGCCGGGGGGAGCCTTCAGATTTGAATTTTTCTGATAAAAAGCAGAGTAAGGTGTCTATTACAACCGGTGGCTAGAGTGTTCCTAACATTGTTAGTTTTCATTTTCAAAAAATTCCTAATTTAAGCCTCTAAGAATAAATCACCCGCATTTTAGCAATGCCAGAAATGTCCGGGCTTGCAGAAGTTTATTTGAAAGAAAACCAAAGCAATCTTAGAAAATATTCTTTCCAAGGCTACCACCAGCCAAGACTGAATCTAAATGCTCATTTCAGTAATAAACAAACTCTGGCAGCTGGAGGTCAATGAGAGACAAGCACAAAGAGGACAAAAGATCTGCCATAACTAGACCCTCCCTTGTCAGCAGGATAAGGGGAAGGAGATAGGAGAGAGGAGAAGATAGAAATGGGCCAGACAAGCTTCTCCCACCAATATGGCCCAGAACCCTGCTTCCCTGCATGTGGGTCTCCAGGGACTAGTCAGGGCCTTGCCTAGACTGAAGTGAATACCTTTCTGTTGAACATTTCCATTGCACAGCTGTGTGGGGATAACTTGTTAAGACTTGAGACACTTGCATAATTCAGTACCCTTTGGGGGATAGAGATCAATTAGAACCATAAAAATAAATCCTTGGCACACCAGAGAAGGGCTGCTTTCTTTGTTTAAAAAAAAACTATGACATTTGCAGCAAAACAGAGTAATCCTCTCTCTACTTCTATTTCTGATATCAATGGAGATGAAGCTATGGAGTTGGTATGCATGTGGCTCAAGAATCCTCCATTCCAGAAAAATCTTCAGTATTTTAATCTCAAAAACACCTAGACTCTCTCTGTCTCTCTGGGGCCTGGGGAAAGTCACTAATCACCTCTGTGCCTTTATATAATATTATATATATATATATATATATATATATATATATATATATATATATATATAACAATTCTCAAATAACCACTCTCTTTATCACTTAAACACTTGTAGAGTCTTTCTTTCCAGGTGAATGAGGCCACTTCAGCATGGCTGTACAGTTATTTATTTAGTATTGGAAATGGATTATACTCATAACACCTGGGAATGGCTTGTGGTATTTCTACAGAGCCAGTCAAAATGAGATAAAGTTTCAAATAGGCACATAACCTTCCAAGATATAGCAAGAGCATTCTTGCTTCTTAGAATACAGAGGATAATCCCACATGTCTCAAAAAGCCAGAAAAGATCAAGGGCAAGTGGAAAAGGGGAAAGAAACAAAAATTATGGCTTAAAAAGCCTCAAAAGGCCTATGTTTACCAATCCATATTTTGACATCAAAGGGGAGTTTCTCCCTCACACACACACACACACACACACACACACACACAAAGAATTTGTGATCTAAAATTCTACTTTAACTAGGGAAAGATGCTGTTTTAAAAATAATTATTATGTTGCATAAAATCTCTTTATCCCCTCCTCAACATTTTCTAACGTGTTTTTCAAAGCACTACTAACTGGGATACTAATTGGTATCTATATTAACATTTGATAGCAGATCTCCCCTACCCAAGAGCATGTCTTGGGATTGGTATTTTATGGAACAGTTTGCGAACAGCTTGGAAATCACTTCCTACTTCATTATTTCAAAATGTCCTGTGATATGGTATTTTCAGTGCTGTTATTTATTATGTACTACATACTGAACATCAATATAAGATATGTGCTTTGACAAGCCATAAAATGACAAACAATCCTAGTGTGATAAATGTCTAAATCTATGTGGAAAAAGAACAACAAGAGCAAATGGACATGCCTTGTTCTATGGCTCAGTTCTTTATCATAGTAACGATAATTAATAACAATGGCGGAAATGCTCTCATCTCCTCTTCAACCTCCATTTTTAAAAAAGAAAAAAAAAAACTCTTCCTGGCAGTAGACAGATTAAAATTGTCTCTTTCTTCTCCCTTTGTTCTCATTCTCTGGATATTTTGTTATAGAGAAGTGGCCAAAAAATGAGCAATAAATTCAATAAACAAGAAGCTTAGATAATTCTATGAACTGTCTCATCAATTTCTGAGCTGACAGTTCTGTTTTGACTTTACCCATCATTAATTAACTGAGATCATTAGCCAAATATCTTCTTTGAACATTTGCCCTCTCACTATCATTAGGGAGCCTAATCTTAATAATAGGAAAATACTAATAGTCTATTATAATTTACTCCACCTGGGATTATTTGATTTATCTATGACACTCAGGCCTTCCACCCCTTAAGATTCCCAATTTCTCTTAGGTCTCTTACTTTGGGAATTCTCTTTCCCTTTCACACAGTTAGTACCTAGAGGCCAGTATCTGAAAAGTGACAAGAGTCAAGTATCCTCTCCTTTACAAAAATAAGAGTCTCATAGTCATTCAAGAGAGAAAATTTCAAACTTGTCATTAATAGTTATAATAATAGAAAATATTCATTGTCTAACAAAACTAGACATCGTACTAGTCCCATTTTCTCTATTCCTTATATCAACCCAAAAACTTAACCATGAGGAAACTGAGCCTCTACTCTGTCAAGCAGCTTGTACAGAGCCACACAGCTAGGAAGCAATACAGCCAGTATGTCCATCCAAGTCTGTCCAAAGCCCATCATCTTCCTGCATCTCAGTGCTGCCTCTCATCATGTCTGGTCCTATTATAAAGGGAAGAAAAAACATTTATTCCCGTGACAATGCCCTCTGACTCATAAATGACAGAATTACAGTGGCTCTGTTCCTAGACACTGCTGACTGGCTCTGTTTCCTGCTTAATATTGTTATTTTAATTTCTATTTCTTTTGCATATTTTTATTTTGAAAGCACTTTGTCATTCTGGAGCCAAAAAAGTAAGAATTTTATAATTAAAAAAGAAAGAAAAAACTATTATTTGTCCCTTGGGTAATTCTGAAGGGCTAAGTTTTCTCCATAAACTCCTCAAATGATTACAAGTTCCTTGGCGTCAATCTGGTAACGAGAATGACACGCTAGCCTGTGGTTTTTAGTGAATTAGAAAGTCCCATGATAATATGTGAAGCTGATTAGAAAAAGACACTTTGAAACATTTAAAAAAAAAAAAGACCTTAAATTTAGCTCCCCAGATCATTTGCTTTTGGTGTTATTTTTAACCTGAAGTCTGATGATGAGAGTCAGGACAACTCTGTTGTCTACACTGGCTGCTTAGCCTGAAGTTAGTGTATATATGGAAAGGCATACCTCAAGCCCTGGGCTTTGTGATAAGCCAAAGACAAAAAATGGAAACAAAGTCTACATGTTTCTCTTTCAGTCACATTCTGCCATGCTATCCTTTGCTTTTCCACTTGATCTTCTTCTCTAATGTAACATTAACCCCACTTCATCTATTGGAGTAATCTCTACTCTTGTCCCAAGATTCAGGTCAACTATCTTCTCCTTTGTGGAGATATGGCTGCCCAAGCTGCCCTGTGCCCCTCCTTCATGCTCCTAGGATTCTGTGCACAGCCTTGTCATGATCGTCTGTGTCCTGTAATGGCTTTGGCCTGATTTATGTCTCTATTCCTATTTACATATCTAGCTTCTTGCATAAGAGTGCTGTTTTTTCTCAGTACCCTCAATGCTTGACACATGATGGAAGCTTAACACACGTAAAAAGGAGAGAAGGAAAAAAGCAGGATGGGAGAATAAAGTAGATGGATGGTGAATTAATATGCTTCTCAATCCTCATAGAGTGTTCTCTAAGAAGGCACAATTTAGTCTAAGTCCATTTTTGAAGCCTTGATATAATCAGTATTTCCAGACATAGTGAGTTGCTTCCCATTCTGTAAAGTTCCTTAGCCAAACCTTACCTTTAACCAAAATGAACACCCTAGAAAGAATGAAAGTACTGAATAAAATTTGTAACACTCCAATTCTCTGGGCCTTCATGAAATGACCATAACTGCTCCACTGGCTTTCCTGTGGTTTTCTAAGAGGACCAAGAACTGAGCCTCCATATCTCCCCTTCTTGCCAGTCTGTAACATGATCGTGCATTCTCCCTCCCTCTATGTGTGTTTGCACATAATACAAAGATACACACACATACAGTATTACTAGGCTTTGATTCAATGTTGAAGCTAACCATAGAGCGCAAGATGAACTCTTTATTGGCACACTAATATTAAATATTAGACCCCTATTTATCAAATTGTACAAAGGAAAATTATTTTCTGGGTGATGCTATTGTTGCAGGACAATCAGTATCCTGGTCAAAAATATTCATAGACACCTATAATCTCAGCTACTTAGGAGGCTGAGGCAGGAGGATCAAAAGTTTGAAGACAGCAACCTAAGGAGACCCTCTCTCAAAATAAAATGAAAAGGACCGGGGAGTAGCTTAGTGTTAGAGCACTTACCTAGCATGTTCAAGGCTCTGGGTTTGATCCCCAGTACTACTACTGCTACAAAAAAAAAAGGAGATATATATATATATACTATATATATATACACTATATATTTATATATACATATTTTATATGTATATACATATTTATATAATATATACACACATATATAAAAATGTACATACACATATATACAAATGCACACATACACATATTAAATAACATTTTGAAATATAGAACAAACCCCTTAGCTTGGCATTCAAGTCTCTCAACTTATCTCATTGCAACCTGTCATTCCATCTTTTTTAAAAAATATATTTTTTTCAGTTGTAGGTGGACACAATACCTTTATTTAATTTATTTATATGTGGTACTGAGGATTGAACCTAGGGCCTCACACATGCTAGGCAAGTGCTCTACCACTGAGCCACAACCCCAGCCCTATCATTCTATCTTCATCCCCCTCGAGTTTATAACAAGAATTTGCTCTAAGCCAGATAGGCTATCTTTCTTCCAGACGTGCCTTTTTCCCCCACTCTCCTTTTTACCTTTCAAAATAGCCATAATTCCTAGGTTCTCCTAACCCTTCCTAAATATTACAGCCTGCATTGATCCTTTCTTATTTGTGACCGACAAGTTACAAGTTACTCTAAGTGTTAGTAACATGCCTGTCGATGGTCATGTCCTTTAGAACTCTCTGTAGTGAGAGAATTCAATATGGTGACCACCAGCCACCTATGGCTACTAAATACTTGCAATGTGGATACTGCAACTGAGGTGTTAAATTTTAAAATTACATTTTAATTTCTTTAAATTTAAAATTACTTACCACATGTGGCTAGAAGCTACTGTACTGGACAATATAGAATGTTTAGCTTTATATGTGCTACAGCTTAAATTCCTGGGTGAGAATACAAACTACTGAATAAAGTAAATTAGATGTGCTTTTTTTTTATTGTTTGCTAAATGTGTTCAGTGCATTGTTTGACTCCTGGGTGTGCCTCTTACCTGTTACATTTTCTTAAAGAAGTCTTCTTCTGTAACCTATAACTTTAATAATATTGTACGTATGGTATTTGCCTTATTTTTTTTCTTAATTTTAATGGCTCTAACTCCCTCAGAATTGTACTATAATTTTCCTTGGACCCTTTATCACTATATAAACCAAATGGTATGAAATAATTTGAGCTGAACTCCTGAGAAAGTTCCATTATTCATTGTTGTCTCTTCTCTTTTGCCACTGGGGGAAAAGCATGATTTAAATACCACTGAAGCAGGGAGCAGTGGTGCATGACTGTCATCCCAGCAACTCAGGAGGCTAAGGCAGGAGGATTTCGAGTTCTAAGTCAGCTTCAGCAACTTAGTGAGCCCTTAAGCAACTTAGACCCTGTCTTAAAAATTAAAAATGTCTGGGATATAGCTCATTGGAGAAGTGCTGATAGATTCAATCCTCAGAACCCGCACCCAAAAAAATACCCATACAATTGTTTTAATCTTCATTTGATCATTTCTACAGAGGAAGGCTGTCCCTGGGTATCCGAAACAGTACCATTAGCAGATTATTGCATCTTCCCCAGGAAACCTCACCAGTTTCTGAGGGAAAGTAACTCTTTATCATAGATTTTCCCAGAACTTTTTGTCTCTCCTTCTGCATTCCATAGTGGACAACCCGAGGCACTATGAAAAGCTGCCGCTCCACCAACAGGTCAGGGGAGGTAGCATGTCTTTGGAATTTGACAATGATGTGCCCCTGGCACTTGCTGGCTTATGGATGGCCCTTCAGGAATCATCATGCCAGCAGACCAACCATGCAGTAAAATCCTGTGCCTGGCAAAGCCAAGGGCACGGTGATCAAACAGCCTGGCTGCAGATTAGATTCTGACTTATTAATAAGACTTCAGAAAATAAACCCGAGTGAGTCTCTAGCAGCAACAGTTTACAGTGTGATGTTTAGTGATTTCAGAGGTCGACTGCACCACATGCCTTCCTTCTGACTCAGCAAAGAGCACGATAAGGGCAAAAGAGCCACTTGAAAAGCCAGGCAATCAGCTGTCTCTTTTCCATTCAGATCTGAGTTTATTTGGAATGACTGGAAAAAAAAAAAAAAAAAAAAAACTTCAATGAAAACTTTTTCTAAAATAATAAAATAAAAGAATTTATCCTGCTATCATGAGCCAGACAACATCAAGAAATAATTATGGGTGTGTATTTTCCCCTGCCTTGTAAAGTGTTTACAAATTATAGCATAAGCAAGCTTTAGAGTCAATGGTAAAGATAGCAATAACATTTAACTTGTAAAATTTTTATATTTAGCTATAAAACAATCACCATGTGTTTAAATCACATTTGAATACATATAAATAAAATTCTCATCTACAGACATGAGCCAGTGGCCAAAGAAAGAATCCCTGAGTCTTTTTCCTCAAAAAAAAAAAGTGCACTGGAGATGTTTGGTATCTTGTATTCATGAAATAGAATTCACTATCACCATTTCAGCAAAAGAGAGTTAGCAAGGATCTTAATGTGGGAAATTTTCAACCTGAAGATAGTTTATAAATAGAAATGATGATAGTAACAATTAACCTTTGCAGAGAAACTTACAGTTTACAATATGTATTTTATTTTATTTTTAAATTTTTTATCATAGATAAACAGAATGCATTCATTTTTATGTGGTGCAAAAGATCGAACCCAGTGCTTCACACATGCTAGGCAAGTGCTCTACTACTGAGCTACAGCCCCAGCCCATAATATGTATTTTTTTTAGTACTTATGAATTCTTTTTTAAAACATTATACATGTACATTTTTGCATTACAATTTTTAATACACATATATACCATAATTTTTCATGTCAGTTATTGAATGCTATTTCAGTGCCAGCAGAGTGAACATTTGGGAGAGAATGGCCTTGAAGTCTTGCTTTCTGTATATTGCAAAAAAGAAGCACTAAGGATCTCTTTGCCTCACAGCTTCTTATGAACTCTAGGTTCTCCCTCCAGGGTCCTGCTGTGAGCTGGTTATGGTAGTAATATGAACTGATATGTGTTTCTGGTCCTTTGGGAATTTTTGTTTCATTTTGGCTCAAGGATGGTTGCTTTGGGGTTTTTGTTTTGTTGTTCTTTGCTTCACTGAATGGCAAGATTTCAATCTTCCTACCAGCTCCTCCGAAGGAAGAAATTGTCATGGATTCATAGTCCCTTCCCAGTTCAAGGGTACCTCCTTCTCTTAAACGTGTTAGTACATATTATGTATGTGCACATGTGCTTGAACACACACAAACACTAACACACATACAGCTATGGTCCTGGTATTTCAGCTAAGATCTTAACTCCCACGGGCTTTTGGATTTCATGTTGCCATGCTCCAACAGCACTCCTATTGAGGTTGCCAGCATCTCAAATGCATCCAACCCTGCATTTTGGTGCAAAAATAGACCTCCTCAAGCCATGTGCATATGCCCAACAACCTTTAATGTCAGTACATCAGAATCCTACCTTAAATGAATTCCATTCTTCTGCTAAAAAGGTCCTAACATTCTTACTGTGCCTTGATTATCAAGAAGTCATCAATTAAATTTTCCTCAAGAAAATGGATCTAAGCTGCCCATATTTGGAATAAGGAAAATTGCAAACTGTAGTGGAAGGTATTTTAGTCCATAAAGACAAAGAAAGAAGAACCACCAGAGTTCCCCCTCGATTTCAATGATCCCAGCTTTGTTTGGTTAGGATTTCAAACTCAAACTCATTGAGTCCTTCAGCCAATAGCTACTGGGAACCTACCGTGTGATGAGCCCCACAGACATCATCCAAGTGTATTTCACCTGCACCCAGGGTTTTCAGCTAAAACGCATAGAAACTTGAAAAGCCACTTGGGGCATAAATGCATAAGGAATGTGAAAACCCCTCTCTTCTTTTTCCTCAAAAAGAAAGCCACATTTTATGTTTTGTTTGTTTGTTTCCATGCTAATCAAAGTGTTTTGAGCCTTTCCTGGGGCCAGTGTCTTCTCCCAACACACCCATCCCCACCCAGCAGAAGGCTGTCAGTCAAGAACTTTTAATTCATCTCAAGTTCTAAAGATGATAAATCTGAACGCCATTCCCCTCCCTAAGTGCCAAAAAGATAACAAGTCAGCAGTTTAATAAGTGTTTTTTTTTCAGATGTTTAGCACACTTACCTAAAAATGCACAAAACAGTAGACACCTTTTATTTGGTATCCTTTCAACAAAAATTATGAGATCTTCTTCCATTTAGTACAATCAATACTGTTGGCCCCAGGGATAATCCTGAAACACTGAGAGATTCCCGAGGTTCTGGATAGAGTCAGACATTTAGCATTCAGTTTTGATGGAATGAATAAAAAAATCACTGGAGAAAAAAATTAAATGATTGCAAATTGAATTTTAGAAGCAACATTTATCCAAGATACCATTGAATTTATCTCAAGTTCTAATTTCTGAAAATTTCAAGTCTACCGGTACACAAGGGAGGACAAAAAGTTGAAGTCAAAAGTGCTCAGAGAATTGAAGGTAGAGGTCATTAAGATCCTCACTTCAAGCCTGTTTGGTTTGCTTTACATATAATTCTGACAAACATGATTCTTCAACTTCTAAGAACATAGGAGAACTGAAGCACATAACTAGAAAGGGAAAGGAGATAATAAGTAAGTGTACTTTCAGCAGGAAGAATCAGAAATGTGGAGGCCCAGAAATAAAGGAAGAGAAAAAGCTTTCAAAAGATAAGGATTTTAAAAGCACTATACCGTTCATTATGGGAACATATATTCATACAACCTCAGGAAGCGCCTAAAGTCACTGAATCACAACAGGTATGAATTTGTTGACATTTGTTTGATCACATCTTCAAAGAATTAAGGAGATTATGTATTTTAAAGGTTTCAAAGCAAGCACATTTTGGCCCTTAAAGATGTAAAACGTCAGCTATTAGGAAAATTTTAATTTCCAAAATGTCTCATTCCCTGAAGAATCTAGAAAGTGAGGGTTATTCTAATGACTAGAAAAAATCTCATCTCCCTAATTTGTAGCATAACAGATTATTAACTTCTTGATTGTCAGCTTTCAATAAAATCATGATCAAAGTGGTTACCTAGAATCCAAAAGCTTGAGTTCCTGCTTTCTTTTCGTCTAATACAGCTGAGACCAGAGAAATTACCTCACTCTCAGTGACTTAATTTATCTATTTGTATAATGAGAAAAACCAAAGGCCTCAAAAGGGTCTGGTGGACTTTGTTCCTCTTTCAAACTTGGAAATGCTTAATATAAATCCCAATAATAGCCTGGTTTGGGTTATTATTTTTTAAACAAACACCCTACAAGGAAAAGATGCAAAAGAAGTCAGCCTTTCTTTCCCTGCTTTTCTTTCCTTACAATCTTTCTTTTCCAAAGAACACAACAAAGAAATTAAGAGCCAAATACTGACTCACGTCTTTTTCTAATAGTGTTGTGGTCAATTTGCTTCTGCATAAAAAAGTAGTAGTGAAGCTTTGAACTCTGAGTTTTGGAAGGCCAAGGGTGGAAAAATGTCTTTAGCAAAAAGAAAGGCACATTCCAAATCTGTCCAAAACTGTCCATTGTTATGGATTTGGGAGAAAAGTCCACTTGGTTTTGCTGTCCCCCAAGGAAGCCCTTTTCTATTGTCAGACTTTTTGAACAAGAAATGATTGAACTTTGCCTTTCAATGAAATCTTGAGTTGTTTGTTTGTTTGTTTAAGACTTTACTAATTCCAGTTTCAAGATGGTTTTTCAGCTTCAACTTGCTTTTAGGACAAATAGAAGAATGGCATAGCTTTGTACCTGGAAATCTGCCTACATCCTTTGGGAGAAAAAATTGTACATGCTTCAGAAAATGAAAGAGGCACTGAGAGTCTTCACTAAGAAACTTCTAATCCTAAAATTGGTTATTACATCCCCAGGTTAATCATATGTCATTGCCTCTGGTTTCTTAGATGTTGCTTTTGGAAAGTCTGTCACATTCTAACCTAATCATATGACTCTACAATGTACACTTTAACTTGGTAGATGCCCTTGTTTCTAGTTGTTTCTTGATTTTCTGTTTTAATTTTTAAAGACACTGACAGTCTGAAAACTAATACTGCTGGTATATTTCTAAATAGCTAATGTCATTCTTTGATAAGATTGATAAGATTTGATAGGATAAGCTGTCTTATCCTACATACCACTCAATTGAGGAATTTGTGTCACTAGTAAAGTATCATTACTGAAATGCTCTAAAAGACATCTCGAAGGTGTCTTCACTCTTTTCTTCTGGGAGGGAAAAACACCTTCAGCATTCTTTTACCAAACACCTGTCTAACCTGCCAGCCATTCTGTCCTTTGCCCGTACCCTCTTGTCACAGTGGGAGAGATGCCTCTCTTCCCACATGCCCTCCCTTGCCTATGCTCTGAGCTTCCTATCCCTCCCCACCTCCTTGGAGACTTTACTCTGAATTATTTGCACCATTGTGTCACATGCACCATACTTTCTGTGAAGACCAAAATGTGATTCACCTGTTTTGAAGCTTTCAAAAGTATTTCAGAGGACTCAGCATCCAAACTCTGTCTTGGGATTTACCAGGCCTTTCCCCATCAGGGCCTGCCCATCTTTCTACCCCTGTTCTCTGCCACATCACCTACTTTCTCCACATAAAAGCAACAGTTCTTTTTCAAAGTGCCATAGCTCTTACCTTTTAGTTTCCATTCCATTTCTGCCTTCTCATCCCTTCCCAGTTCCCTAAGCATTCCCAGCAGCCTTTTTTGACATGCTAGACTAAATTAGGTGGCCCTGCTATGTGCTCTCACATTGTCAACACCCCTCTGTGGCACCCCACACTCCCACTGTTTTGGTTTAACTATCTGGCTGTCTCCGCTGCTGGTCTATTACCTCACTATGGCTTGAACTGAGTCTGCGTTACCAAGCAGTGTGTCTTAGGTACAAGAACCAAGTGCAGATCCTTGGTATGGCTGAATGAGAGAATAAATAAAGAGTACAGAAATGAAAATGAAAATCAGAGAAGCACAGATATTAGAGACAAAGTATCTGATTCAAAGTTCAGCCAGAGGTTTAGAAAAAGTGAGTGGTAACAAATGCAGCAAAGGGCCAAGAGATGAGAGTAAAACAATTTATTTTTTTGGATGCATGCAGTGATATTCCATTAAAAACTAAAGTTGCAGTAGACTTTTGATAAACTTTTCAGATTAAATAAATTCCCTTCTAAAAAAAAAAAGAGAAAAGGAAAAGTGAGTGGTCAACAGTCTGATCAAAGAATTCTTCAGAAATCAAGATATCTATAGCAACCATAATTTCAAGGAAGGATGAAAAGGTCTAAGGCAGACCTTTAGCAATAATGTAAAAAAACAAAAAACAAAAAAACAAAACTATAATCACAGTACTCATCCTGTCTCTCTCATCCTCCTTGTGGGTAGTTTCTCTGAATGTTTTAAAGTGGGTCCAGGGTCTACCTGCATAGTGACTGCACATTCCTTAGACTTACTGAATCTTATCTCATGGGTGGGGCCAGAAATGTGCATTTTTAACCAGCATTCTAGGTGATTCTATGTACCTTAAGGTCCTGTGGTTGGAAGTGGGAACCATGAGAATAATTGGCTGAGAAAATAAAACAAAAATAAAAAAGCAAATGCCTTTCCCTGATTGGTGAGCTCAGCTCAGCAGGCCCCCAGTGAGTCCACATGCTGAGCAGTATATGGCTCCTGGATTAGGCCACCTTTGCCTGCTTCTTCTGTGATGAGCTAATGCGTAGCTGACTCATGGTTGGCCCTTAGATGTTCCAACACAGGTCATGGGTGTGGTGGGGGGGGCCGATGTTTTCATGGCACTTTAGTCACTACCCCCACGTAATTTCTCACTGCTGCCTCTCTTTTCCTGTTTGGGTCATGGCCCAGTATAATCCATCTGTGCCTTCTGTCTGAACAGATGAATATTTAACCAACATTCAACAAAACAATAATCTGTTGTCCAGGATCTGGACAAAGTGCTAATAATAATAACTATTAATTCATTGTAAGTGATTGCTCCTCTGAGAAAAACAAAAACACCCCCTTTAGCCCCACTGACAACTGTGGTTTTAAAGCCCTTTCCAATTTTGCATCATTGTCAAAGAAAAATAATTAGATACGGCTGACTGACAAAAAACATCTAGAAAGTTCTATGTGAGGAAAGAGGCTCATTTCAAACCAAAATTTCCTGTTTTGATCTTGTGTTCCAAGTAGTCTCATTTTTTCCTCTGAGTGTTACATATATTTTTGTCGTTTATGGTCATGCCCATAATCTGTCATGCTCACAATGAGTCCAAAATAAACACTCAATTTCTGTTGTTCTTCTCTTATTGATAGCTTAAGATTATCCTTCACCTTCTTCCCCAGACCCTGTTATATCACTGGCCACCCGACATCAGCACCATTAGTTCCTGGTAAAGCAGAATGTGATGTGAGCAAGGAAAACAATACATCTTAACTTTCCCAAAGTAGTTTGAATCAAATGTTTTAAGTGTAATTGAAAACATATTTTTACAAGCAAATAGAGCCAATAAACTAGAAAAGCCATATGGAAGCACCAGGCCCAACTTCTCTGGTTTTTTAATAAACTGCAGTAGAGGACCTTAGGAACAGTAAGACGTTTATGTTCCAACCCGGAATCATGTAGGACAAGTAAATGTGGTGTGTCACCAATGCTCTGTGCAGAAAGTTCCAGCAACGAAAGAAGATAAAATGCACAGGAGCACCATGGCTTTGTGAAACCTCCTTGATGTTTGTGTGGAGACCCCACGGACCTTTCTTTACACAGGTGGTTTGATCAAAGTGGGAATAGAACATTACCATTTTTCCCTCTGGTCTCAGGATCTAAAAGTCCGATTTTCTTCTGTTATTATTATTGTTTTAAAATATAATCACAGAGGCAATATCCTCGTGGGCCAGGTCCTTTGCTTAACTGCAGTGATATAATTCCCAGAAAACGGATGGCCCATCATTTCCCACTGTCCCTATGTCATTCACACTGTCATCCCCACCTTTTCAGTCCCTGAAACTAGAAACATATGGCGGCACAGTGGGTCCTGGCAATGGGAAGAGAGTTCTGGGCCATGAGATTGAATCCTTGGCATACACTGGCTCATTCTGGCAAACTGCTTCTCCTATTTCTTTAGCTATGAATTAGAGCAGATTTGTTTACTCAATTTATAAAATGGCACCATTCATTAAGTAAATCACTTGAGGTAAAAGAACTAATTATAGAGCTTTTAATAAAAAATAAAGTAAAAGCCTTTGCCCTAAGGCTGGTGGTAAATCCAACTTCTAAGTTGTAGGACTTTTTTTTTTTTCAAATATACATGTTAAGTTCCAGGGAACATGATTTGACTAAAATTTGTTTAATAGTTTAACCATGATGTAACAGGCTCTTATTGTATAGAACAGAGTAGTTATGTATTAAAATATCCTTTTCAACGTCCTTGGCAATTTTTTTAAAAAAATCTCTTCTGTGGACTGGCATGGAAACGAAGATGGGTGGAATGGTCATAAACTGTTAAGAGTCTAAGTTGAAACAACTTTTGTAGGTTGAAGTAGTAATTCCACTCCAAGGATTTTTCCTCTCATGTGTAGCGTAGATGTACATAGATGTACATGTAGTCTATGTATATCTATGCTTTAGTATACAAGAATAAAGGTGTTCATCAAAGGGCACAATGAGCAAAAAGGCAGCCTACAGAGTGGGGAAAAATGCTTACACAAACATGTCTTATAAGGGATTTATATTCATCAAATATAAAGAACTCTTAATATAACAATAGCAAACCCCATTCAAAAATGAACAAAGTACTTAGACATTTCTCCAAAAAAGATGTAAAAATAGCCAACATCCATGAAAAGATGCTTACCATCATTAATCATAAGGGAAATGCAAACCAAAACCACAGTGAGATACCACCTCGCACTCATTAGGAGAGCTAATATCCAAACAGAAAGAGAGGGAAGGAAGGGAGGGAGGGAAGAAGGAAGGAAGGAAGGAAGGAAGGAAGGAAGGGAGGGAGGGAGGGAGGGAGGGAGGGAGGGGAGAGAGGAAAAGAGAGAAAAAAATAAAATAATGAGATAGAAATAAAGAGGAAACACAAACACTAGCAGGATGTAGAAAAACTGGTACCCTGTGTGATGTGAGTGGGGTGTAAAATAGTATAACTGCTATGGAATACAGTATGACAGTTCCTTAAAAAAATTAAAAATAGGATTACAACATGACCCAACAATTCCACTTTTAAGCATAAATGAAAAAAAAAACTGAAAGCAAGTTTTCAAGGAAACATTTGGATACCCATGTCCATAGCAGCATTATTCAATTCAAAGCCAAGTGGTGGAAGCGACCCAAATATTTGTCAGCAAAAGAACAGGCAAACCAAATGTTGTCTATATATACAATTAAATATTATTCAGCCTTAAAAAGGAAGGAAATTCTAACACATTCTATAACACAGATGGAGCTTGAGGACATCATGCTGGTAAAATAAGTCACAAAAGGACCAATTCTATATGATTGCATTTATATGATGTATCTGGAATAGTTCAATTCATATAAAAGGAAGTAAATGGTGGTTTCAGGGGCTGCTAGGAAGAAGGAAGAAGGAACTGCTGTTTAATGGATGTAGAATTTTGGTTTTAGAAGACTAAAAATATTATGGATATTGGTTGCACAATTATGTGAATATATTCATCACTATTATACACTTAAAATGGATAAGAGTAAATTTTTGTCTTTAAGTATTTCATTCAGTGATATATGTTTTTCATTAAACTCTTGCATTTAGTAGAATTTATTTTTTTAGAGAAGTCTTAAGTTCATGGCAAAATGAAGTTCACAGAAAGTACAGGGATTTCCCACACACACCCCGACCTGACCCATGCATAGCCTCCCCTGTTATCACCTCCCACTATAGTGCTGCATTTGTTACAATTGATAAACCTACATTGTCACATCATTATTACACAAAGTCCATGGTTCACATAAGAGTTCACCATTGGAAACTTTTATGTTATATATATTTTACTACAATTTTTAAAGGAGAATGCTGTTAATTACAATAATGATAAAAGGGTAGAGAAAACATGCACGTTTTTCAAATGGGAAAAAAACTGTAAAGAATTGCATGCATCCCTTTAAAAGATGCTATCTATATGCATTCATTAGAAGGATAAAGTGAATTTGTTTGGACGTGAAAAGCAATTTAAAATAACATGGTTATAATGACTATATTACTTTGCTAAGGCCGACATAACAAAGTACCACACACTGGGTGACTTATAAAATGCTCTGGACTCTAGAAGTCCAAGACCAAGGTTCAGGAAGAAAGAGTTTCCTTGAAAGACTGTGAGGAAATATCTGTTCCATGCCTCTACCAGCTTCTGAGGATTTGCTAGCAATTTTTAGCCTTCTTTTGCTTGTAGATGATGCATTTCTCTAATCTCTGTCTTTATTTTCACATGGTGTTTTCCCTGTATGCATAATTATCTCTGGCCCCAAATTTCCCCATAGAAATGTAGATTTCTTAGTCATTTTAGGAATCCACTCTACTCCAATGACTTTGTCTTAACTCATTACATCTGCAGAAACTGTATTTTCAAATAAGATCACATGCTAATTTACTGGTGGTTAGGACTTCAACATATACATTTGGGAGGGCACAATTCAAACCATAACAATTCTTATAATTAGAGAAGCTAAATATATATATATATATATATATATATATATATATATATATATACACACACACACACACACACGTGAATATATGTGGGTGTATACACATATGAATATATAAAGGACTGAATGGTAGACACCAAGATGATAATTGGCTGAACCCCATGAAAAAGGGTAAGGAGTGAGGAGGGTAGGTAAGCAGTACTTAACTCTTTTGAATTGGTTGAACAATGTCCAGCAAGCATATATAACTATTGTAAACTTAAGCAAGCAATTTAAAAGGTACCAATCAAGGTAAATATAAGTCTGCCTCAGAAACAATGGGAACCACAATTAAGTGTTCCAAAATTAGAACACTTTTCAGATATCAATGTTCTAAGAAGTAATATTTTATATGTTCCCGAAGGAAATGCTTTTGAGTCAAAGGCAGAGGAATTAGCACTGAACTTGTAGTTTGGAGAGCCAAATGGAGTCCCATTTTTTACATAAGCTGGCATGTGACCTTAGGTTCTTCGCCGCACTGACATGTGCATTTTTATTTTTAGATGTTTCTGTAGATTTCAGGGGTATAGCCCCTTGGTTCATGTGTATTCAGATCTGGCTCATATATGAATGTTGTGCATCACAACAAAATTTGAGCAAAAAATTGGCAATCATCACTTCTCTTAAACAAAGATCTGAATACAGAAACCATTAGCCTGAACTGTGTATTTGAAGGCCAACATATCGATATTATATGATCAGGCAGCTGGGTTCTTCACTCTGCTTTGCCCTCCATGAATGCTGTGGAAAGGACAGCTCGCCACTGCAGATCAATATCCAAAGAAAGATGAACATCAAAAACGATTGAATGTTCAATTCAATTTAAAACTGAAATCTCAAATCCAATGGAAATCTTTTTATTTTCCCACCAATGGCCAGATTTGAACTCTGATCTTTTACCCCTCCTCCTAGCTCAATATGCTGTTGTGGATGCTAGACATGTCCTGACTCTAGTCCTAACACCATTCTTCTTATTCCCTTTGGTGATAAGTGGCCTAGTTACTCAAGTTTTGTAGGAGGTAAGAAGGGGGAGAAGAAATGGATGAGATTTTGGGAGGTTTTGTTTTGTTTTGCTTTACTTCATTTGCAGGAGTTGAAGTGCTTTTTCTGTTGGGTAGCTTATTCATTGGATAATAGTGTCTGGTTGCCCAAATTCTATATATAACCCTCCAGCTGCAAAGCTACCTCTCTCATGGGACATATGTAGAAATTTTTTGGAAGATTCTCGCAAGAGTGAACAGGAAACATTCACCTGACCACTATACACTTCCTTGAATCAGAAAAACAGCTTCCACCCTCCCTCAGACACCAGGAGCCTCTTACTCCCTCCTGGAAATTCCACCCCAGCTACCTTTGAGGAAATCCACCTGACTCCCAAGAAACACACATCCTCACCACTTCCAAAAGTGGAAATGTGAGCTGTTCCATGCCCCTTTATTCTCCTAGGTACTGCCATTTCTCAGACCAGAAAGGGAAGGTTCTGCTTCTTGTAGGCATTTTCAACTTTCACCAGAGAATTTCTTGGAGCTCCCACCTCGACATCCCAGCCTCTCACTTGGCTTCATGGAGTATAAAGCAAGACCATCTCCTTCCTTTCCATAGGAAAAACTTCTCTGTATGATCTCTGACTTCTCCATAGGTGGACGTTCTCAGCCCCAACTCTCCCCCACCTTGTTGCCCCTTCAAAGATGGATGTAGAGTGGAGGGGAATATACGTGTAAAGGTTTGGTCACTGCAAAGTAGTTCTTCTGGGGCCTCTTAGTAAACCTTCATTGGGGTGCAAGAACAACTGATGGATCTTTGTAGAGTTACCTTTTCAACTGGCACCCTATACACCAATTTCAGTGCAATAGGAAAAGTTCTATCAGCATTCTGTTATTTATGGTACATAAAATATTTCTTTTTATACTCACTTCTTTCTCAGGAACTAACAGAGTACCTGGTTCTGCAAGCAATGGTGAAGACACTCAGTAATTTTTCAATTGCATTCTTGATGCAGAATTAGATAATTTAGATGTTGACCCATAGTTATAGACTTTGAGCGGAAGCCTACTGGAAGAAACTTGTGTGTTTCTTGTCCTTGTCCTTCACCCTAATAAAACCATGGAGAATTCCCACCCCTGCAGGAATTTCAAAGCTCCCCTCTGAACCATCATAAGATTCAGAGATGGTGACTCCCCAGGTACTCCAATCATCAGAGAATCTCCCATGTGAGGAAATAACAGGGACAAATTTTTAAAATTACACCCATGCATAGGGGGAATTAAAGACAGCCACTTTTGAAAATGAAATAGTCTTCCATCTCTACTTGCTACAAGCTCCTTGGCTTCAAAATGCCTCATGAAGTGCTGGAATCTAATGTCATCAGAGTCCAAAAACTAAAATATTTGAACATAATTCTCAGATATTTAATTCCCTCCTTCCTAGGACTTGATTTATATTGTTGGTCTTATCATTGGGTTCTTTTAGTAGTCCCTAATGCATACTCAGGGAATAAAAATTCAGATTAGCATGAGAAGTTATTGGGCAAGGATGAATTATTTTAATTTTGTTTGCCTCAACTTTCCATTGAAATTTGTCTCGTGTTATTTGTTGTTGTTGCTGTTGCTGTTGTTTTAGTTGTAGATGAACACAATACCTTTATTTTTTTTATTTTTTTAATGTGGTGCTAAGGATCAAATCCAGTGCCTCACATGTGCTAGGCAAGCATCCTACCACTGAGCTATGACTCCAGCACTTGTTTCATGTTCTTAATACAAGCCAATTGTCCTCTATGTTAGTAATAAAGAATACCACTTACTTTTCTCAAAGACTATGGAAATTGGGGCTGGGGATGTGGCTCAAGTGGTAGCGCGCTCTCCAGGCATGCTTGCGGCCCGGGTTCGATCCT
Source organism: Urocitellus parryii (assembly GCF_045843805.1). Classification (NCBI taxonomy): domain Eukaryota; kingdom Metazoa; phylum Chordata; class Mammalia; order Rodentia; family Sciuridae; genus Urocitellus; species Urocitellus parryii. Next base: position 148,639,091 of record NC_135532.1, read on the forward strand.
CAGCACCACATAGAAACAAAGATGTTGTGTCTGCCGAAAACTAAAAAATAAATATTAAAAAAATTCTCTCTCTCTCTCTCTCTCTCTCTCTCTCTCTCTCTCTCTCTCTCTTTAAAAAAAGACTATGGAAATTAGGTAAAATATTTGTATAACAAAAATTTGAGTTTCTAGAAGAAATTCCTACTATACTATCATAAATTCTGTAATTAAATATGCATTCCTTAACAAGTCTTAATCTCTAGTCATCATTTTTCTGATTTTTTAATTTAGGATCAGGGGGATTGAACACCTATTTATTATTTAATTCTATAGCAGGTTCTGTGGAAAATTTTGTTATGCATCATTATTTTATTTTACATTCATAATATCTCTATATGAAAAGAGAAATAATCTACATTTTGTACATAAGGAAAGATTCTTGTACAATATGTACCTGGGATAGTCAATGATGGAACCTGAATCCAAATTTTCATACATTTAGTTCCAAAGCCCTAATTCATAACTGCTACAATCTGCTACTATCCTAAATGAACTCTGAGCTTCCTCAATTATTTTTTTGAGTTCCATGTCCGAAGTCATTTTTTTTTTCATTTTTCATTGCAAAAGAGATTATTGGGAAACTATTATTCCTACTTCTGAACATAATAAAAATAAGTCTACCTTAATTTTTTGAGGCTACTTTTATGTTGTGAATAGTGGAGATAAAAGAAATAACAGAAAGATTCATCTTCTTTGGCTTTTCTAAAAATACTCTATCTAAAGAAATAGTTTTATTTTTATTTTAAATATCCCAAGTAGAGATTGTACAACTCTCCTCAGAAGATTATCTATTGCTCACTATTGAGAGGAAGAATTTTTCTGTCGGATGTGGCTCCCTTCTATTCTAATATGTTGTCTTAATGTCAGTACTTTAGAGTGAATTTGATTATTGCTTCCTATCCTCTTTCTCATGATGGGAAAAAGAGGACAGAATGTGCTTAAGGGAAGATACACAAATATCATATTGAGACACCACAAGGAATGTTGATTCCTTTCTGCAGTTGGTGTCCAGGATTGTCTGTTTGCATGGATTAAAAATAGAAGGAATGAAATGTTCACAGATGGACAATTGAGGAGCTCAAAGGAACAAGAAAAGTGTACGTCATCCTCCTGCTTTTCTTTTAAGTAGCAAAGATTCAGTATTATTGCTGTCTGTTTTTCCTTTTTTAGAGAAATAACACATAAGGAAGAGGGTGGAGAGGAAGGAAAGGTAGTTCCAGCTGAAAGAGAGACTGATTTCATCAGAATTATCTAATATGCTTAATAAGAATTATCTTCTCCACATGTGCTGGCCCAGAAACTGAAAAATGTCTTTACCATCAGTTTTTGAGATAGTGAATCATGATTTTCCTATCATCTAAACACTCAGTGAAAGGAAAGAAACATTTGAAAAGATAACGCAGCAAATTTTTTAAAAAATGGAAATGAATGAGAATTTGTAGACCTCCCCCTCCCTCGCCCCACTTTGGCAAAGCTATTATAAATAGCATTTTTTTAAACCGTCTGGCTAAAACAAAACAAATGTTTCCTGTCAGCATGGAAAAAGAAATTCCTGTCTAAAATTGTGTTATCTGGTTTTTAGTCCATTCAATTAAGAAAGCTGTTAAATGTCATGCTACATGTCATCAAATGCCCTTTTTTAAAACTGATTTCAATTTTGCATAAGTTCATTCCAACTTTTGTGTTCTTGCTACTTAATCATTTAGAGACTTCTTTTAAGTAGATATCATTTCTAAAAGTGGAAAACACATGATTTTTGCAATAACTCCTTTTCACACTTTAGACTTAAAAAGATAACAGAACATGGAAATATATTGAAGATCAAGTCATCTACTAAAATATAATACAGTCTCACACATATCATTAATATGCTTAAGGAGAAAAACTGAGATACAGAAACTTCTGAAGCCGAGTTGCACTATATTAAGTCTTACCCTTTAGTTTTTCATATTAAAAAATCTGAGACTTAGAACTTGAATGAAATAAAGGTCATAAACTTGGTAGCAGCTGATTCCCTCTCTATAAAACTAGTGAAGTTACTTTACCACCACACTGTTCACAAATGTATGTTAAGCAGTTACTATATGCCAGATGCATTATCAGCTTCTGGTGACACAAAAAAAGGTGTCAAGTCTGAAGAGGTGACGATCTAAAACAGAATTAAATAAATGAATTGAAAAGTAAATTTTCAAATAACAAATGACTTAGAAACTTATCAGCTTAAAATGATACTTATTTATTATCTCACAGCTTCACTGGGTCAGGACAAAGGCATAGCTTCTCTAGGCCCTCTACCTAAGGATCTCTCACAAGACTATAATCAAAGTGTCACTGAGAGCTGAGGTCTCATCTGAAGTTCAAGAACAGAAGGATTTACCTGCAAGCATATGTTGCTGTTGTCAGGATTTAGTTCTTCATGGCCTGTGAGACTGAGGTCTTCAGTATCTTGCTAGCAGTTATCTGAAAACCACCCTTAATTCGTTGCCACAGGGATGACCCTCAGCTTTACTACTTCTTTTATCAAAGTTTGCAAGTCAAGAGGCCACAGAATCAGCTAAACTGATGGAGGCAGAGATAATTGAGGACTAAAGTTTATCCATCACAAAATTTTATAGTTGAACATGATAAGCATTGGGAAAGGGCAAGATAGGGAGCATGGGGAGATCAGAGGGACAGGCCACTAAATCAGACTAAGAAAGATGAGCTGTCATCTGAGTTGAATTGAAAGGATAAGGAGTCATTAGGTCAATGATGAAGGAAACAAGGTCATTCCAGACAGGATCAGAATTTATAAATGCATGGGAACACTACAAAGCACAACATTTTTAATGTCTTTGTGCTTGAGTTGGAATAGCACACCATCAGATAATTAAGAAGAATGCTCTTTATTTAGGATTGATAACTTTTAGAGTTGTAAACTCAATGGAAAAACTAGGGCTCAAAGACAGCAAGCCTAGTACATGATAGATATTCAATAAGTGACAAATGAGTGAATGAATGAACAAATAAAATGCCTTCATGGCCAAAGAAGTGAAATTCCATGTACATATCCCACGTAATGATCATACAAGTCAACATTTTTCTGTTTAAGAAAGATAGGCAAGATAAGGTTACAAGTGTGAAGAGGTACTCACAGAGATGTTTTATAGAAGAATTCTGAAGACAGACATAACCTGATTGGAAAGGAAATCTAAAGGAAGTTTAGATTTCAGTTCTAGTATATAATTGTTGTGGTGTTATTTCTGCTCTTTGGGGGTGATACTTTTGCAGATATATAGAGAAATAATGAAATTTTTACTGGTTCTCACACAGGGGAGCGGGTTTTCCAGAGCCTTATTCTTGAGCTCACCAAATTCCAATTTTTGACTCAAAAACATATGAAATGCATCATCTCTAGAACCCAAGGCAAGAAGTGTTTACATTTCATCTGACTTAGCAGTTTTACCTCAGTGTGAAATATATTTTTGATTTTCAGCTGAAGAACTTCAACTGAAGAACTTTGCAGAGAGAGAGAGAGAGAGAGAGAGAGAGAGAGAGAGAGAGAGAGACTGGGATTGGGATATAGTATTTAAAAGTATAATTCCTTTCTCTGCCAAATTCTCTATAAATCTGAAACAGAATCAAAATCTTTAAGGAAAACATTTTTGAAAGAATATGGAACATGAACTAGTGGAAGGAAGATGATTTTTTAAAAAATTGGAACAAAATTATAAAAAGAAATATGAAAAAATAAGGGTAATAAGATGTGATTTCAAAACATCCTTTGAGAGAACAAGAAAACAATTCTCCAGATGTATTAAGGTTAGAAACTTTTTTTTGATATCTTCAATGGGAGGCTGTTCTAAGGTAGGAAACTTAAATATCTTGATTTCATACATCATTTTTAATTGATAGGTAAAATTGTATATATTTATGTGTCCAACATGATGTTTTGATATAGATATGTATTGTGGACTGGTTAAATCAAGGTGTTTAATATATGAATTATCTGATACACTTATTTTTTGTTGTAAGAACATTAAAAAATTACTATTGGCAATATTCAAGTATTTTTGTTTGAATTCACCATGATGTACAATAGAGCCCTTGAATTTATTCCTCCTGTCTCATTGAAATTTTGTGTCCTTCAACCAACATCTGCCCAAGATGCCCAGACCCCAGCCTCTGCTAATCACCATTTTACTATGTTCAACATTTTTACAGTCCACATAACAAGTGTTGGTAAAGATGTGGAGAAAAAAAAAAAACACTTGCATATTGTTGGTGAGAATGTAAATTAGTGCAGTTATTTTGGAAAATAATAAAATGCATCAAAAAAATGTAAGACTAGAACTACAATGTGACCTACCAATCCACTCCTAGGTATGTATGTATATGTGTGTGTGTGTGTGTGTGTGTGTGTGTGTGTATACACAATGGAAATGAAATCAGTAAGTCAAAGAGATACCTGTACTCTTATGTTCATTGCAGCATACCTCAGAGTAGCCGAAATATGTACATCAGATTTGACAGAAGTACATATTGAGTTATCTAGAATACACCCACATTGCTACAAAATAAAAAGACAATAGTTTGTGAACTTAATCAATTTAATTATCTTCTATAGAACACACTGGTTGGATTATGTTGAGTTAACCACTTCAGAATTTGAGAAAATAAACACAGCTAATCCAGAACTGGTGAAACCTGAAGTGCTCCATAGAGGAACTAATTCATAGTGATTCTCTACAGTGCAGAGAAGTAAAAATCAATTAGTAACTTCCTCATTTTCGAAGTGCTATTGAAAAGAGATATAAAACCTTTTCTCTATTTCAATATCTAAATAAGCTGAAGACATAAGAAAAGCATTTCCTTTCTTTAACTCTTAGGATCATATTCTGAATGCTTTTCTTATGTCTTCAGTTTATTTAGCTCTTTAAGTCATAGCTTGAATTTTCTTACTTAAATAACATCTTTTTTAATTAACATATTTCATTTCTAGAATTTCTTTTTTTTTTAATTTTATTTATTTAGTTAGTTAGTTAGTTACCAGGCACATTGAACCTAGGGGCATTAACCATGGAGTCAAATCCCCAGACTTTTTTTTTTTTTTTTTAATTTGATTTAGAGAGAGGGTCTCCTGAGTTGCTTAGTGCCTGACTAAATTGCTAAGGTCAGATTTGAACTTATGATTCCTCCTGCCACAGCCTCCCGATCGCTGTGATTACAGGCATGTACCACCGCACCCAGGTCATTTCTAGAATTTAGATTTGGTTCTTTCTTTTAAAAAATATGCCTGTTTTTCTTTTCAGTATGCTCATGACTTTTCTTATAATTTTTATTTGTTCTGTTGTCACTGATCATTCTCAATACATTTATTTTATTTTTAAATCTCTTAGACAGTTATATTATTGATAGTTCAGCTAATAAAATTCTTCCATTTTTTGCATCAACTAACTCTTAAGAAGTGAGTTTTTGTTTGTGCTTTGTGATTTGTTTTACAGGTCATTTTCAGAGACAATAACTTCCTATGTATCTACTGATGATTTCCTGATCAATGGAGATCCCTTTTGGAGTATTTTATTTTTATTTTATTTTGCTGGAGTGTTTCAAGTTTCACTGGTTCTAGATGTGTTTTACCTTAGACTTATGTTCATAAATTGCTTGGTTTTGCAAATTCAGGTCTAATGAGCAGCCCAGATTTGGGCTTGCAATTTCCACAAGGGTCTTTCCACCCATGGCCCAGAGAATACAGATTGTTTGCGTAGCACAAACACATGCTATATTCCAGGACTGCCTGTAGACTAGACTAGACTTTTCTAGCTTCTTTCATGAGTTGTGTAAACTGTTTTCAGATCTATTTCCCATTGTATAAAGACCTTTAGACGTTAGCTTCTAAGGCATATATCCCTGCTAATACTATTGGCCTATTGGGCATCAGCCATCACTCTCTACAATAACTTAAGTTCTCCTCTATTTCCTGATACTTAGTGATTTCCCTTTCTGGCTTTTGAACTCAGCTTTATAGCATTTTTTTAAAATGTATTTTGTAGCTGGCATTATTATGTATTTTGAGTTAGAAGGTATTACCACATCTGCTTAGTCAGCCAGTGTTCCCAGGAATCAATTTTGGAACTTAAAAAAAAATAAGTTTGATGATTTTTTAATTAGATACCATATTGAAATAGTGTTTTGCAAGAAAGAAATAGACTCACTCTATGAATTATCAAACTTCCATTTCTGTTGACTCCTCCACTTTTTGTGGAATTTTAAGAAATTCTTTGTAGTGAAAAAATAATATAAGATCATAAATCCATCAAAATTACTACATGTGGTTAGTGAATAGGCAACACAGCTCAGTGTTACTTACTTTGGCACCAAATACAAGAGAGAAGGGCTTGATTACTCTCAATTGAAAGTCCTTGAATTTTCTAGCCAAAAGTGTTTTGAGTGACTTTTCAGACACATATATTAGGAACATCCTGCTTCCCTTCAAAATATGTTGTGAGACTACCACCCATGAGTTTGCCTAAGTCATTTTACATCTCTACATATTAAAATAGTTTCTTATCTTTGGTGTAAATAATATGAGTTTATTAGTCATCATGCCAAACAGTATTAGTCCTTAGCATTTATATGAAAGTAAATCTTGAAGAACAACATTTTGTGGAGGAAATCCTTTTTCTTGTTTTTTTATTATTATTTTACCTTCCTGCCTTTCTTTTGCTCTTATTCTGAGACAAGGTTTGGTGTGAGAATATTTCTTTTAAAAAATCATTTTATGTGTCACTTTTTAAAGAAGCAACAAAGCATAGATATTAAGATTTCCTGGGTTTAAATTCAGCCTCTATGACTCATTGCTGTCTGTGTGACCATGGACAAGCTTTTTGCCCTCTCTGTGCCTCAGTTTCCACATCTAAACAATAACAATTGATGATGTTGGTGATAGGCACTATGACCAACATCATCAATTGTTCTGTTCTAAGAACTCAATGAGTTAATACACAAAAAGCTATCCTTGGAATAGCCCTCAGTATATGTCACTTAATATATTTCAAATTTCCATGAAGCTTTTTACACAGACATTTCTAGAACCTAAATAAAACCTCATGGTTTTATGGGGAAATCTTGAGGCACAATATCTCAAGGCATACAGAAAGAAATCATCCTGTGCTATCATCTTCCATGGTCTCTTGCTTCTTTCATGAACGTATGCCTTGAAAATAATGAATCAAAATAACCTTTCCTTTTTTCAGTCAAAACTCTTATTGAGACTGTTTATAGATCTCAGGAATGGAGGGAGTTAGGGCAAACTAGGAACCCTTTAGCTCTGTGGCCCTCACTTCCCTGCTGGTCCTATGGGCCAAAATAAGCAAGCTTGGCAAGAAATGCCTTGCTTACTCCACCCTGTCAATGAGGAGGTGAAGGGTTTGGACTGTGGAATTGCTTCTCCACCCAGCTTCTGTTCCATTTTTAATATACCTTTGTGATAAAGTGTATTGTATCCATTAAAAAAATCCTTGAAGGTGTGGCTGACAAGAAGGAAAGCAATATCCTGCCACTGCCTCAGACATGAAAGGTCCTCTAGCCCCAGCTCATGACCCACCCTCTCAATTCTGGCTGTTCAGCTCAGGTTCCACATTTTTTTTTTCATTGAATGCAACAACATTCACATACCCTACCACCTGGGAAAATGCCAGAAATTGTCCCTGGCAAACACCCAGGTATGTGATTGAGTTAGTTCACAATGGCCAGTCACAGAAAGAATACCAACACACCTTGCTTTCTTCAACAAACACGTTACTGTGTTACTGAAACTGGATAAAAAAATCAAATGTTTGCAAGTTGAGTCACTTCTTAAATGCTTTGGTGATTTGCTATTTAATTAAGAATAAAACTCCTTTAAAAAGTAACAATGAACCTTCCTTTTGCTTATGTGTTTTTCACATTTAGAAGTTTGGAACCTGGTTCACCTCAAAGCAAAACACACCTATGGCATTAGTTTCTTCACTACTCAAGGCATCTAATGCTCAGTTTTCTTATGGACATTATTAAGGTTCGATGATCTCTGAAGCTCCTTCCAGCTCAAAATTCGCTATCTTCCAAAGGCAGTCTACGCTATCTTCCAAAGGCAGTGGCCTCTGGCTTGGTTATTTCTGATTTTCTCTTCCTCTCCATTGTTTGGGAAGGATGTGCTCTACTAAGAGTTTTTTGCCTGCCTCCTTTGGATACCTGGAGCTGCCCTGCCAACCTTGGTGGACATGACAAAGAGAGCTAGAGTCACAAAAACACATTTTGAAGGACCTTCAGAGCTTTCTTTCTGTGGCTACCTTTTCTGCTTTATTTTTTTCCATGTAAAAATTATTTTAAAATATTGAGAGTGCCTCTAAAATTTCATATATTAGGACCTTCTGTCCATATGTTCCCTTGAACATAAGACACTACATACAATATTTTGTTGTTTGCTGTTAGTGGCAGTGATGCAATAAAGCGAAACCCATATTCACTCCACTTCACATGCTGGAAAAGAATACCACAAGTTAATTTAGTTACTCACTAAAGTCATCCAGCAGGCATTAGAGAGGCCAAAGATGCTCAATTTTCTGATAGAATTACTAGGCTTCACTGTTTGAGGTTGAAATGCCTGATACCAGACAAATTTTAGTTAGCTTTCTTATCCTCTCCACCAAATGTCACACTCTTCACTAGGGAGTCCATGTATTCACCACCTTACCCCTGGCATATCTCAAGAACAAAAGGCAGCTGAATATTGGCCAAATTATTTTGTTATACTGTGTTCATGTATGAATATGTTACAACAAATCCCATCACTGCATACAAGTATAATGCAACAATTAAAAAATGAGAAAAAAGAACCTAAAAGAAAAAAAAATGCAGCTGAAAGGTGATACCTCAGATATTAATGAGGTAATGGTGATGTGGCTCAGCTATCCTGTGCCACAAGCCTCCAAACACAAACATGAGTCATATTTTGACCCCTTCTGGGACCAAATAAATAACTTCCACATTAGTGTAAGCATTTGAAGCCACAGAGATAAAAAGAAAAAAGAGGGTATGATTCAACCCATAGTAATTCATCTATTTAATGGCATGAATAAATGTGATAATCAATTTTGAAATGCCTTGGAAAACTTCAAAAAACTGATACTCTTATTTGGTATTATTATTGATTGTGGGAATCATGGCATTGCAAACTATAAGTATACATTAAAAGGATCATTAGCATATATTTTATAAAATAATTTATGCTAAAACATGATCATTTTTATGAAGTTATGACCAAACTGTCACAAAAGAAATGGAAAAATCTGAATAATACTGTATTTTAAATAAATTTTTGTTTTTATGAATTTACCCATAGGAAAAATACATATCCAGATAGCCTCACCAGTGAATTATTTCCAAATTTACAGAGGAAGTAGCATTAATCTTATACATACAGAGTATAGAAAAGAAGAGACAGCGGATACATTCCTACTATTTAACAACTTACTATAATCTTGATACCAAAACCTGATTAAGATATTAGAGGAAAGGAAAAGAGCAAGAACATGGATACAAAAATCATGAACAGCATTAATATGACCAAGGGTTTTTGTTTTTTTTTCCAGAAATGCAAGGGTCGTTTATGATTCAAATTCAAAAACCAATCAGTGGTGCTGGGTTGTAGCTCAGTGGTAGAGTGTTTGCCTAGCATGTGTGAGGCACTGGGTTTGATCCTCAGCACCACATATAAATAAGTAAAATAAAGGTCCATTGACACCTAAGAAATATTTTTTAAAAATCAGTGTAATTCACCAATAATTTCAATATATTCAGAAAAAAACATTTGATAAAATTCAATACATATTCATGATAAAAGTGCCATACAAACCTCACAACTTCCTTAATGCGACAAAGTACATATAGGAGATTTGCAGCAAACATTGTGCTCATTTGTGTCTGTCTAAATAAGACAAAGATGCCCGCTTTTATTCAAATGATTGCAAAATCCTAGTCAATGCAATAGGGCAAGAAACAGAAATAAAAGCCATGATAATTAAACAGAAAAAATACAAATTTCATTATTCATTCTTAAATTAATAAATGCATTTATCAAGCCCATTGGCCACAACATCAATATTCAAAAAATTATTCACTACAAACTATTTAAAAAATTTAGAAGATATCATTTCCAATAGCACTAAAACATCAGTTTAAAAAGATATGGTCACAACAATTTAAAGAATGAACATCAAGAAATGATTGCTTCAAGTGTTACAAAAATTTATGGGACAAGTACCTAAAAATAGATTCAAAATCTATATAAATATAATTCTTTTTTTTTTTTTTTGGTACTAGGGATTGAACCAGGGATGCTTAATCACTGATCCTCATCCCCAGCCCTTTTTATTTTTTATTTTGAGACAATGTCTTGCTAAGTGGCTTAGGAACTCACTAATTTTGCTGAGGCTGCCTTTGAACTTGCAATCCTCCTGCCCCAGTCTCCTTAGTCACTAGGATTACAGGAATGTGCCACCATGTCCAGCTTTAACTCATTTTTAATAATCATTTTCTAAAAGCAATTTTCAAATCTTTTTATTTTTCCTGTTGATTGTTGGCTGCTTTGTTTCTCACAGGTAAGCTAACACAGCTATTGGAGAAACAGGAATGGCCTTTAGGAAACTTTCTTTGGAAGCTTTTGGTCTTAAGTTGGTTTTATGTCTTAAGGGAAAGATATAAAATGAGAATAGTTAATGCAGAAAATCAAAAGTATCTTAGAAGCACAATCCTATACGAAATCAGATAACTTCTTCATGTAGAACATCTTATAGTATGTCACATGAAAATACATGAGATACTGAAACAAGCCATTTCAAACTAATACAGAACTTCTGAACCCTATCTCAGGCAAAGTTTAGAGCATTCATATGCTGTGTGACTTGATGAAGAATTTGCTAGACCCCAGGGCCAACTTCGAATCTTCTTTTTACTCCTCCAGACTTTCCATACAGTTTCTCACTCAGAACAGTTCCAGCTGTCTATGGGAAGGGTTAGGATTTGGCCATGTACACACAGACCACAAATGAATTACCCAGAGTGTGCTGGCAGAGGACTTGGATGCAAGGACATGGGAAAATCTGCACAGGTTGCCAATGGTTTGTGAAAATTGTGAGAAAAGAGAAGAGTTTTGTTTTGTTTTGTTTTTAATCTTACTAGCATAATCCACAGGACAACATGAGCACATTCCAGTCAATCCACTTCATAGACATGATCTCACTGGTCTCCCCAACATCCCTACAAGGAAATGAGGGGGACAAGTATGACTCCACCCTGGAGGCCAAAGCCCTATCCTTCACTCCCACTTGTGGCTAGAAGTGAGTGGAACAAATTTAAACAGGGGAACAAATTACCATCTTCCCTGTTTTCTGACCCCTCAGTGTGGGTGAGCAAGTTTGCCTTTCCCTGCTTGAGGCCACACAATTCCCAAAACTACTTGTCTGAACTGTTGGAGACTGAGTCACTGGCCAGTGATAATTCCCAAACAACTGCTGGTTTGTTTCTCAGCCATTGCCTGGCCATGCTGACGTGGACACAACACAATGATACATAATCAAAGTGCCCGGGCTGTTATGTTCCTTGCCAGCCCAGGGGAGACTAGAAAGGGAAGACAATCATGAATATGGAAGGGGAAGCATTTGCAATTTTGCACTAGACACTCACCTACATAGAAGGTTTGAGACCAGTAAAAGTAAGTACATTGGCTATCCAGAAGTTTTCCTAGACAGTAAAGGAGATCTCTAATTTTCCAAGATTTTTTTTTCTCTTAAACCTCCATTGCCTCTCAAGATATATTTCACTTCTTTCTTTTGTATGCTTTTTAAAAAAAAAAAAATCTGTGGCAGAATTGTTTAAATTTTCCATCAAAACAACTACTAGTGATTAGAATGTTGAGAAGAGATCATCAGATAACAGTATAATAATAAAATGGGCTCTTTTTAATAGGCTTTTTTTAATCCATATTGGGAAATACAAGATAATTATTCAAAGACCAACTTCCTAGGACTCATTTGATTATCCTATACTTAAAAATATGGTTCGATTTTTCATTATTTTACTAGAAATAAGGCCTTCTGAAATATGTAGAGACAAAAAAGCAGATTATTCTCCATATAAATGTTGACATACATACTCACTCTACCCACTTGGCTATCTCTTTAGGATGGGAACTCAACAGCTTCTTCAGTCATCTGAGATGAGCACCATATGGGGCAAAATAATGCATTATTTTACCAAAGCTTTCAGAGCCTGAGAAAAATAGCCTGAAGAATAAAATTGTTCCATTCTGAGCCAAGGTTGCAATCTTCTTAGTCCAAGATGTGCTTGGAAACAGTCATTAGGTAATTGCTAAAACCCAGGAAGATCAGCTTGAAAATATGAAACTTTAACTTCCCTTTTCTGTGTTTAATCCAGTTAGAAACTAGACACATTGGAAGTGACATTTTTATAACACCAAAGAAATGGAGACCCCAGGGAGCAACAACCTTGCCCCCATGTTCTCTTTCCAGGATCTGTTACTATTTGCTTTCTGTCGTCCCCTGAAAGCGCAAGAAGTAAATTATGTTTACTAAATTATGGAAAGTCTTTCTGTGTGTTTCTGGGATATAGTTTTCAATCTTTCTTTGGCGATTGCATTTGGTATGTCATAGCAACCTGATGCAATCAACAGCCTGAAAGGCAGTTCTTAACACTGAATAAAGAGCTTTGAAATGGAAGTCAGACTACTTCGCTCTTTCATGAACTTGGTGTGTGACCTTAAGAAAGTCACTTAACCTCTCTAAGCCATGCTTGCCTCATCTATCTGATGGGAGAAGATAAGTTCTTTCCACAGGTCTTTCCAGAATATTCTTCTCTTTTTCACAAGTTGGTTTATGTTTGTAGAAAAGGTTCGATATGTTCTTCACCATGGAAATGGTGAAGTCAGAATCTCTATTTGGGATAGTGAGAAAAACAGGCCAACGCATTTACAAGATTAATTACTGTGGGGCTAAAAGATATATAAATATGAATTGGGATATATTTTGAATATGCACAGAAATTTCCATTCCTGGATTACTTCCTAAACAACTCTTACTTCACCCATCCCTGGCTGAGAAATTCCAGTAACTTTAGGTCAGCAATTATAGGCCCTATTTATTATCTAAGAAAGATCTCTTGTATTTTCCATCTGTGAAATTTTCACACCGGTGGCCTTGTTTCTTAGGATCCAAAGGAGACTGAAAGATTCAAGGGAGGGGAAAAAAAGAGACATAAAAAAAATAAAAGTTTAAAGGAGGTAGGAAGAGTTTCTGACTGGAGAGTGTATTTAGTCTAGAAACAAAAACTTTGAAGTGTGGCTTCATAAAAGACATCACGAATATGAAAGACCAGCTGTTCTCTATTTCCTCAAAGACTAGAACCCAAGGAAACCGCCTTCAATTATAGCAGCAGGTGGCACTTTGGGTTCAAGCCAAAGAAGAATTTCCTGGTTGGGTCCCTGAAACAAGGCACTGAAGGAGATTTTCACCACCTCCCGAGGGTGCAGAACACTTAGGACAATATGAGCTAATATTGGCTCATGTGTATGAAAGACATCTATATTCAAGTTTGTGTGAAATACATTACCTTCATTATTTTCTTTCATCTTTGTAACAGTCCTATTCATGGGGTGTTATCATTATTCTCACTTTAGAGAAGAGAAGTCTAACAAGCAGAGGAATGTCTTATGAACCCAGAGAGTTGGATTCCAGAGCTGACTCTCTTCACCATAGGGCTGTACTGCTTTCTGTGGTGGGTTGATCCTTACATAGTTAGTTGCAGTTTTATTTGGAATCGGAAGGGAAGTTATTGGATTTGACCTTCAAATGTAGAAAGGCCTTTTTATACAAAGAAATACAATCTGAAGTTTTCCATCTCTACCAACTCTGAAATAATTGGACATGGCATACGTGGTTTGGAGTTGTATGAAGAAGTAGACCATATAAGAACTTACCAGCTTGGTAACCTTGGGCATCTGAATTAACCTCTCTGATGCTGTTTTCTCTTTTACCCTTTCAGCATTATAGAACGAGTACCCACTTACATCAGTAATTCAATGATGATTAAAATTTGAAAATTGAGAAAAATATTAACTAATGCATGGTATTGTTGGGTTTTGTACTCATTGAACCTGAGTTCTCTTGACACTTTCCCATCTGCACAAGGGATTCAGGCTGCAGAAAGAACTTCATAACTTTGAGTGTTGTGCACTATGCTCCTTGAGTCTATGGACATACAACCCTGAATGTGCCCAATCTCATATGAAATATGTTCCTTGGTGTAAAATGGAAGACTAGAAAAGTATTATTTTCTGAACAAAAGATGCTTTTATGGATGCTCAGAAAGAAATCACCAGAAAATTATTATTTATTTTCTTTTTGGCACCCTTAGCATTTTTCATACATTTATTATAGACTTACCACATTTTAAATATTCTTTGACCTTTTCTCTCTCCCATGAGACTCTGGATTCTAGAAGACAACATCTATCCTTTGCTCCTCTTTGTATTTTTCAATTTCATTCCAAGCCAGGACCTGGTACATAGTGGCCACTCAAAATATTTGTTGAATGAATGAATAAAGAATAAATGACTGAAAGTTCTTGATTGGAAAAAAAGAAGAAAATCACATAATAGAAAATGCAAGTTGGAATTTACTTTACATATAAAGACTGATAAACCATTCATTGGAAATGGAAGTAATTTTTGTTTGATTTAGATGTGGGAAGAGCTATAATTAGGCACAATATGTAAGCATCACTCATGATTATTTAAAACTTCCAGAACTCCCTTCTTGTCAGTTCTTGAGAAGCAAAACAAATTCTAGCTTTAGAAAGGAAGTGTGCAGTTCTTCTGGGAAACAAGTGGAAAGGACCACATGATTTCTTCCAGCCTGAGCTTCAGTAGTGACTCGGTTGTTCCAAATGAACACTTAAACTCTTCCCAAATGATTCTTTCCAGTTACTCTTCTGTGCCATCAACAAGTTCTCATTAAAAGAAGAGTTTGAATACTTCACCCACTATTGTGATATTGCAAGCATTGCATCTTTTACATAAGCACATATTTTCAGCCAACAGAAGTGATGTGATTATGGACGAGTAGACATGGTCTCTGTAAGGCCAAACTAATAGGCTGAAAATGGAACATTTCACAAAACCAGGTTTAAAGATCCAGAACTGAAATGAGTTTTTTTCTTAAGCAAATAGACTAAACTTTTCAGAGCAGCTAAACAGAACCAGGTTCATGGGCCCTGTGCTTCAGTGGGCCCTGAAATTTCATAGCATTCTGCACTCCTTCAAGCCTGTCACCTAACAGATGATATAACATGCACCGAAACTGCATTTGGAGCATGAATTTACAAGAAGGGATACTGCTATGGTTTGGATCCTAAATGTTCCCCCAAAATCTCTTGTATTGAAGGCTTGGAACCCAGCTGACAATACTATTAGGAGGTCCTGGAGGCTCTAGGAGGTGGAGCCTACTTGGAGGCAGTAAGCATTGGGGGCACACCTTTGAAGTATATATTGGGACCCCACCACTCTGCTTTCTAATTGCTTCTTGGCCACCATGAGGTGAGCAGCTTTGTTTCACCAGACTCCCACCATGATGTTTGGCCTCACCACATACCTATAGCAATGGGGCCAAGCAATCATGGACTGTGACCTCTGAAAGCATTAGCCAAAATAAATCTTCCCTCCTTTTAAGTTGTTTTTCTCAGGTATTTTATCACAGCAATAGAAAGCTAAATTAACTCTCTGTGTATGAAGCTATTCATGAAACTACGAGAAACTGTGCATGAAACAGTACTAGACATTTTATATACATTCTGTGTAACCCTAAAAAACATTTTGTAAGGTAGGGCTCACTATTCCCATTTTAAATGTGTAGAATTAGGGTAAACTGCCCATGGATGTCTAGCTACCAAAATAGAGTCAGTATTCAGATTCAAGTGTACCTCCGTTTGCCCTTCTAAAGTAGGAGGACCGGGGTGCTGTTGGTTCGTTTACACACACAGAGTCTGAAAGCTGTGAAAAGACATCCCAGGGGACATAAAGCATACCAAATGAGCGGTTGACAACCTTTAGTAAGAGCTTATCACTCAGTTCAGTCCAGTGGTCCCTCTTTGTTCTATTGAGATGGAGAGTTTTTAGATCTTAATAAACCATTTCTCATTGCAATTTGCAAATTGTCAGTATTAGTATTAATAAGTGAATCATATATATATATATATATATATATATATATATATATATATATATATATAAATGTCTAAGTCTGGCACCATGTAGAGTGATTTTCTGAACAGGAATTGTGCTTCCATTACCTAATTGCAAAGAGTTGCCAAATTTTAAAAAGGCACTGGAAAGGGGAGGCAGTGCAAGAATTCAAGCAGACCCCGAAGTCTCACTCTTAAAAGAAATGGAAACATTTTGAGGGTTGGGTTACCGTGACCATATTATCATCCTATTTATTGGTGTGATTGCAGTTAAAAGGGGAGAATGAAAGCCACTGCTTTTCTCCCTACTTTCTCCAGTGATACTTGAAACTCAATTACTCTATTCATAAAGATAATCTGAGTATTTTGTAGATTTTAGCATCTTTTAAAAACATTAATATATTACTTTAGTGCCTCACTCTGAGGAATACATAAAATTTATTCTTGGGCTGGGGATGTGGCTCAAGCGGTAGCGCGCTCGCCTGGCATGCGTGCGGCCCGGGTTCGATCCTCAGCACCACATACAAACGAAGATGTTGTGTCCGCCAAGAACTAAGAAAAAATAAATAAATATTAAAATTCTCTCTCTCTGTCCCCCTCTCTCTCTCACTCTCTCTTAAAAAAAATTTATTCTTCATGTGATACTTAGAAAAAAAATGACATCAAACAACTAAAATGAAAACTGAGATAGTAAGAAAACAAATAAATGCAAATGATGCAAAATGTGACATTCAAAACCAATTCAAAACACTGCCTAATTCTCTCTTACTGTCATCAAATGTTGAGAAGAGGAATAAGAATGTATATGCTCATGGTGTGCCTCACATGTGGGAATCTTCCAAATGTCACATACTTTAAACTCTAATTTGAATGTTATGTGCAAAACCATGACACAATATTGATTTAGTCACATTCTACTGGATAAAAAATTCATATATAATTTTACATCCTTGCTAATCTTCTTTCTCAGATGCCTTCATGATCTTACAAATCTGCCAAATTAAAAATGTGTCAATGTGAAGTTAAATGAGACTTACCCTTCTCTTCAGTCTATATTATGATGCCAATATCCATAGGCCCGCAGGAAGGGAAACAAGGTCTCCAGAAGAGAACATTAGGAGCAAGTGAACTGAACAAAACAGTGAGGGACTCCTGCTCCATGTGTTCAGTGTGACCCCCCAAATGACATTGGCTGACCTCTATAACTATCATCTCTGAAAGTCCACAGGCAATGTGGAACCACCTAGCAGCAAACAGATCCGTAGTTTCCAAGTGAAATAAATGGAATTTGAGCTATGCCTCCACTGCTTACAGTCTTTCAACATTAGAAAAGTCACTGAATTTCAATTCTTTTAGCTCCCATCTCCTAATCTATAAAATATTGATAACAATTACATAGAATTGTAAAGAATTGTAAGGCAACAGAAATAATAGCAACTTTATGCACTGTTAAGCATTCTGCAAATTTTTGCTGTTTCTCTTTGTTCGTGGATGTGTGTGTGTCTGTGTGTGTATGTGTGTGCGTTCGCATTTACTAATATTGAGGACTAGAATATTCTAAAACTTTTACATTTCACAAATGGAGAGAGTTCATGAGAGGATTGCACTCTGTGGATAAGGTAGGTGTGGGAGGCTGTGGCTGGGTGGCCAGCAGCAGATGTGCACACAGAGCACTAATGAATTCACATACTAGTGCTTCTAATGCCAATCAACTGCTTACAGATATACCTTGTATGAACCAGGAAAAACCTCATACTATCTTTATTCAGGGTTCAAGTTGAACATCTGCATTTCAGTGAGGCTTTGGTGAGAAATATAATAATCTTTTAATAACAATTAACAATACAGTGGTCATAAAAATAAATGAAACCATGTAAATGAAAGCATAGCAAATATTTGAATTTTGATAATTTGCAAATAATTGTGCAGCCACTATCAAAATAGTTCTTTACTCTCTGCATCTTCTAGACTTGATTATTTATAATTTGTTTCTTAAGGCAGAACAGCAGAATTTGATTTGCTTAAGATTCTATCAACCAGCTGTTACACACACCAGCAGCTCACCAATATGATCATGAATATTCAAAATCCCAGAAAGTGCCTCCCAAACCCTAAAAGGAAAAAAAAATGTTCCAAAAAGCTGTAGAAAATGTATACATATAACTGTATGTTGTCTTCTATATGGTAAAAAGATCTATTTTTGTTGTGTATAGAAATGCTTACCCACTCTCAAACTTTTCAAAATGATTGTGTATCTGTTTCTCACTGCTGCTGTAACAAATGAACACAAATTTAGAGGCACCAAACAACAGAAATTTAATATTTTACAGTTCTGGAATTTGGAATTCCAAAACATTCTTACAGGTTAACATCTTGGTATCAGTAGGGCTACATTCTTCCTGTAGTTTCCTGGGAAAAATTCAATTCCTTCCCCTTCCGAGCTTCTATAGACAACTTTCTCCACCTTCACAGTGAATTTCTACAATCTTGGCTTTCATCATCACATCTCTTTTTCTGCCTCTGATCCCCTTGCCTCCGTCTCCGAAGCACCTTTATGATTAGATTAGTTCCACCCAAACAATCCTGGATTGTCTCTCCATCACAAGATCCTTCACTTAATTATATCTTCAAAGTCTCATTTGCCATTTAAAATAGCATATTCATCCATTCTGGGATTTGGGATATGAGTATTTAGAGGGGATCCATTATTCAACAGACAGTTTTTTATGCTATCATTACTTCTTCTCTGAAGAAAATAATGCATTAGGAGCCTAAAAATTTTGTTCAAGTACACTCAGTGAGCCATGGCATTGAACTCTGCAATCATGATGTCCAATTCTACATAAGTTTGTATAAATCTCTCATCATTGTCACTATGGATATGTTGGACCAGATATTTCTTTGTTGTAGAAATTTATACTGTACATTGTAGGAGATTTAGAAATATTACTTAGCCTTTCACTGGATACCAATAGCATGCCTTCCCCACAGACTGACAACCAAAAAATGCCACCACACAAAACCCTTGGTGTGCAAAACAATCACCCTTAGTAGAGAACCACCATTCTAAACAGAAAGCCCAATTACTATAATGACCTCGTAAAGGGCAATAACTCTGAGAAGACAGAAGATCCAGCAATATTAATCAATGGCTAATCTTAAGTATGCAGATGGAAGTCATTTATCTCAGCATTTTAGGCTAAATTTATGAGTAGTTTTATTTATCCAAAAGATAAGAGAGTCAGAGTTAAATCATCATCTCTGGCACTAACTCAGTTCCACCACACGTTCAGGTGTTCAAGCGTGGGATGACAAGAGAAGGCTGTCTATTGCCGCAGTCTGGCTGGGCACAATTCAGGAGCCACTTGTCAAAAGAAACAAACTTTATTTTTAAAACTACAAACGCCAAACAAAACAGCTCCTCAGGAAAAACCCTCAGAGCCCAACTGCCACCACCGGCTTCCACAAGCCTCTCCCACACACCAACCACCACCTCCCACAATCCTCCTGCTCTTGAGGCCCATTGGCTAGGTCGCGTGGGCGGAGCCAAAGAAGTCCCCCAATGAGCAGTTCCGTAGTCTGAAGGGCAGGGAAACAGCCCAATGAACATGACCGCAGAGGAGCCAATCAGCTAGATGTTGCTGGGGCCGCTGTGAGCCAATCATCAGCTGGCAGTCTGAAGGGCAGGGAAACAGCCCAATGAACATCACCACAGAGGAGCCAATCAGCTAGATGTTGCTGGGGCCACTGTGAGCCAATCATCAGCCGGCAGTTGGGAGTTTGCTGGCAGCTGGAAGTTTTCTGGGGCCCCTTTGGCTGTGGCTCTCAACATCTCCCCCTCTCTGTTTAAACAACAAGCATGTGGCTTAGGGACCGTGCCTGCCTTAGGTTGTCCAATACTACATATGGTCCTTACCCGTCTTCGGATGAGCTGACCTCAGGGCGTCAGCCTCCTGTCTTAGGTTGGTACCATTGTAATTGGATCTTACCCGTCATTGACTACCGGTCCAGTATACAGCCACACCTGTGGAGAGGTACCAGCGGGGGGGTGAGGTTCTTTGCCTCACCTCTGTTGGCCCCCAAATAGCTGAACGATCATGACAAGCAGAAGAGAGGAAGATATACCAAGCCAATTGACAGCTCTTGTTGGAAAAATTGTACCACCGATGACATCATCAGCAAAAATACTCCAACACTACCACAAGTCGCTGCACCAACAGATAGTTCACAATGCATACAAGTGAGTTCACAATGCATACATGTGACACATAGTTTAGGCAAGTTCTGTAAGCGGTTCAGTGATGGCTATTGCAGAGATTGTAGATTAGTTTTATCTTTGTCTTCACCGGCACAGGGATGAAGATAGGAATTCTGGCAATAATGGCTAAAGAAAAAATTATATAACATTCTAGAAGGTACTAAAAGAAAACAATTTTCTTAACAATTTACATTGTCTTCACTGGCACTGGGATGAAGATAGAAATTCTGGCAATAATAGCTAAAGAAAACATTGTGTAACATTCCAGAAGGCACTAAAAGAAAACAATTTTCTTAACAATTTACATTATCTTCACTGGCACTGGGATGAAGATAGGAATTTTGGCAATAATGGTTAATATTAATAATTGTGTAACATTCTAGAAGGCACTAAAAGAAAACAATTTTCTTAACAATTTACATTATTTTGAAAAGAATTATTAAATATAATGAAAAGAATAGGTGAAAGTAAACAAACAGATCTGTTAACCTTCTTAACAGTTATTTACCCAATTTAAATTAAACCATTTAAATCACGTGAATAAAAAAAAAATTTTGGATCCATTTTTTTTTTTTATGAGCGCTCAATCATATATGATATATGGACATATGTACATTCAAACATATAACACAAAACACAAGTGTGCACACATAATATAATACATACAACACATAACATAATAGTAAAGGCCTTATAACTTTTTACAGGTGAAATCTCCATTGCAATGTTTAAAAACTCTATAGTAAAAAAAAAAAAAAATATATAGAACTGATCAGCAAAACATTAACCTAGGTCTATATGAGCTCAAAAAACAAAATAGAATAAAATAGATATTGAAAAAAGCATCCTGGTTCTGTTGCAGATGTAAGGATAGCCAAATTGGAGTTTTGGATATCAGCTGTTATGGATTTGAGCCAAATCATCTTCTTTTTGGTCTGTAGAAATTGCTTTAATTAATCTCTCTGGAATCCAAATCGGCTGCTGTTCTCCCTGTGGAAACACAAAAACAGGCCCCCGACTCCAGACAATCACTGGGTCAGGACTTTAGTTAATCTCTCCGGAATCCAAATCGGCTGCTGTTCTTCCTGTGGAAACACACAAACAGACCCCCGACTCCAGACAATTACTGGGTCAGGACCTTTCCATTGTCCTGTTAGAATATCTTTCCAAAGTACCTTGGGCTTATGTACATTTTTTGGACACATATGCCTTTCTGCAGCACTAAGTCCTGATGAATCCAAATTTAAAAAGTTTAGAGTAAAAAGGGTTATTTTAAGTTTATCTTTGGGGAATATATACCCCTTCCCAATTCCGTCTTTTTGCTTTAATAAGTACATTTTAATAGTTTGATGAGCTCTTTCAACTATGCCTTGTCCCTGTGGATTGTATGGGATTCCTGTTATATGAGTAATGCCAAATGATGAACAAAATTGTTTAAAAGAAGTAGACGTATAACCAGGGGCATTATCTGTTTTTAACTGTTTTGGAATGCCCACAGTAGCAAAATTTTGTAAGCAATGAGCTATAACATCTTTAGTTTTTTCTCCGGCATGAAGGGAGCCCATCAAAAATCCAGAAGAAGTATCAACTGTAACATGCAAATATTTTAATTTTCCAAATTCTGGCAAGTGTGTGACGTCCATCTGCCAAATATGGTTAGGTATCAATCCTCTAGGATTGACTCCAAGATTAACTTGTGGTAAAAAGGTCACACAATTTTGACATTGTTTTATTATTTGTCTAGCTTGCTCCTTAGTTATTTTAAAACGCTTTTGTAAAGTATTAGCATTGACATGGAACCTTTTATGAAAATTTATAGCTTCTTCTAGTATAGAGAAAATATGTACGTCATGTGTAGTTTTATCTGCTAAATCATTGCCCAAACTAAGGGCTCCAGGCAATCCTGTATGTGCCCTGATATGTCCTATAAAGAATGGATCTTTTCTGTCCCAGATTAAACTTTGTATAGTGGAAAACAAAGAGAAAACAGTAGAAGAAGGGGAAATCCTACCAGCATCTTCAAGGGATACTATAGCATTAACTATATACTGACTATCAGAAAATAAATTAAATATAGAATCTTTAAACATCACAAAAGTTTGTAATACTGCATTAAGCTCTACCTTTTGAGCTGATTGTTTGGGTACTAAAAATGTAAAAGTTCGATCAGGGGTAACTATTGCTGCTGTACCATTATTTGATCCATCAGTGAATATATTTGGAGCATTCATGATAGGTGTTTTTCTTGTCATTTTTGGAAAAATTACAGGATGCAATGACCAAAAAGACAATAAAGGATTAGATGGTAAGTGGTTATCAAATGAAACATTAGATTTGCACATGATTATTGCCCAAGTATTTAACTCATTAGCTAATTCATCAATTTGATTCATAGTATATGGAGTAATAATTTTATTAGGAGAAATTCCAAACACTGCCTTTGCTGTTTTTATTCCTTTGAGTATTAATTGTCCTACAGCCTCAGGATACCTAGTAAGAATAGTGTTAGGAGAATAAGATAAATGTATCCATAATAATGGACCTTCTTGCCAAAATACTCCTGTAGGAATATTTTTTGTTGATAGTACAATAAATAATAAAGGCAAACTTATATCAATTCTATCCAAATGCATATTTTCCATATATGTTTCAATGATTTTTAATGCCTTTCTTGCTTCAGGCGTCAACATTCGGGGTGAATTTGGATCTGATGGACCTTTTAGGATATCAAATAAAGGTCCCAATTCTCCTGTTGGAATACCTAGATAAGGCCTTATCCAATTTATGTCTCCTAATAACTTTTGAAAGTCATTAAGTGATTTGAGTTGATCTACTCGTATTTGAATTTTTGGTGGACGGACCATGGTTGAGGATAATAGAACTCCCAAATAATTAATTGGAAAATTTAATTGTACTTTATCTATTGCTATCTCTAGATTATAATTTTTTAATAAGTTTGTAAGTGTGGCATAACATTCTAGCAATGTGTTTTTAGCTTTGTGTGCTAATAATATGTCATCCATATAGTGAAATATTTGTAGCTCAGGATTTTGATTTCTAAGTGGCTGGATTACTCTGTTAACATAAATTTGACACATAGTTGGGCTGTTAGCCATCCCTTGAGGGAGTACTTTCCATTCATATCTCTGATCAGGACCTTCATGATTCAGTGCAGGGATAGTAAATGCAAAACGTGGACTATCCTCAGGATGAATTGGAATTGAAAAAAAACAATCTTTAATATCTATAACTAAAACATACCAAGTTTTTGGCAAAGCAGACAACTGAGGAATCCCCGATTGAGCAGGTCCCATAATGACCATTTCATTATTAATGGCTCTTAAATCTTGCAATAATCTCCATTTACCAGATTTCTTTTTGATGACAAAAATGGGAGTATTATGGGGAGATACAGAAGGTTGTATATGTCCTTCCACTAATTGTTGTTTGACCAGATCATGGGCTACTTGTATCTTTTCTTTAGTCAAGGGCCACTGAGGGACCCATACTGGTCTTTCTGATTTCCAGGTAATTTTTATTGTCTCAGTGGCCCTTTGTGAAAATCCAACCCATGTCTGTCTGTTCCTTGATTTATTTGTATTGGTGCTGCTATACCTTGTTCTTGTTTTTCTAATCTTTTTCCTTTCCTAAAACCTTGTCTAGCCATAATAGTGGGTGCATTTTGATTGATATTATTTGTTAATGTCAAACCTAATTGATCTAAGACATCTCGTCCCCATAAATTTACAGGAAGATGATCCAATACATATGGCTGTATAGTTCCTTCACATCCTTCAGGATCCTTCCAATCTAATACCATTGCACTTTTATCGGGATTATTCGCCACTCCTAGGCCTCGAAGCGTTTGAGTGGCTTGTTGTAATGGCCAATGTTTTGGCCATTCTTGACGAGAGATAATGCTAAGGTCTGCACCTGTATCCAGTAGCCCATTAAATTCATGTCCTTGAATATTTAGTTTTAGCATGGGGCGAGAATCTAAATTTAAAGAAAGCATAGCCCAATCTACACCTGTGGAGCCTAATCCCTTGGAACCTCTTTCTACAACATGACTGGAAAATTTATCATGTAGGCTTGGTATTATTAGTAATTGTGCTATTCTATCTCCTGGTGAAATTACTGATATACCCTTTGGAGAACTGGCTATAATTTTTATTTCACCTTCATAATCGGGATCAATTACCCCAGGACTTATCAAAAGTCCTTTTAGAGTAGAAGAGCTGCGTCCCAATAATAAGCCTACTGTTCCTTTGGGAAGAGGTCCTTTCACCCCTGTGGGAATGATTTGAACTCCCATCTCTGGAGTTAGTACTGCTCTGGCAGAGGCGCAGATGTCCAACCCTGCGCTCCCTCTGGTTTGTCTGATGAGGGATCTGATGCCCTGGGCACTACCCTGATGGGGTTGCTGGGGTTGCTGGGTTCCTCCAGAGCTCCGTATATTTGTGGTTTGGGGCCCCGGAGCATTGGGGCCCCCTGTCCGTTTTTTGGCAACGGAGCCCGATGCCTTTGTCCACGATATTGTGGATAAAAACCTTGTCCTTGTTCGTTTTTTGATAATGGAGTACCCTCTATGGTGGTTTGAGAACGGCATTCATTAGCCCAATGTCTCCCTCTACGGCATCGTGGACAAATACCCGGTATTCTATTCCTTTGATACCTAGTATTGTTAAACCCTCCTCCTATGGGGCAATTCCTTTTAAAATGTCCTGCTTGTTGACAATTGTAGCATGTTCTTAGCCCGGCATCTAAAGCCTGTTTTACTGCAGCTGCCACAATTTGCCCTTGTTCATTAATGTCTCTGGCATCTAAAGCCTGTTTTACTGCAGCTGCCACAATTTGCCCTTGTTCATTAATGTCTCTGGCATCTAAAGCCTGTTTTACTGCAGCTGCCATGACTTGCTCTTGTTCATTAATGTCTCTACACAATTTAATATATTTGTTTAAATCTTCCTGTTTCCATGGTCTAATGATATCTCTGCACCAACGATTTGCTTGGTCATAAGCCAGTTGTTTTATTAATGGCATTGCTTGTTCTGTATTCCCAAAAACTCTGGTAGCTGTTTGAATAAGCCTATCTACAAATTCAGCATAAGGTTCATTAGCTCCTTGTATTATCTTAGATAATTGACCTTGTAAACCTCCATGTCCTTGTAAAGTCTTCCATGCCTTAAGTGCATCTATAGCAATTTGTGCGTATACACCAGGATCATATGCAAGTTGTTGCTGCCGATCCTCATAAGGTCCCTTTCCTAACAACATATCTAGATTTCTCTGAGGATAACCAGCTGCTGCATTTCCCATAGCTGTCTCCTTGCAAAATTCCTCATTAGCAACCTTCCATAACAGGTATTGTCCTCCAGTTAGCACAGCTTTACACATATTAGCCCAATCTGCTGGCGTCATGTTTAAGTTGGTAATGGATTCTATCAAGCTTACAGTGAAGGGTGCTTGAGGACCATAGGTTGTTACAGCCTCTTTTAGCTCCTTCACTGTTTTGTAAAATAAACCCTGGTGAATTCGCTGCCCTCCTACCTCAAATACAGGGCATACTTGAGATCCTGTCTCAGGATCCCAACTATCAACTGCGGGGGTTGGGAGTCTCTTAGCATATGGAGGTGGTGCTGTTGATTGGACACTTATGCCCTCTGGTGATAGAATGCTGTTAGTAGCAGTCTCCTGTAGAGGTGGTGCTGTTGGTTGGAGACTTTCGCTCTCTGATAGAAAGG
Source organism: Urocitellus parryii (assembly GCF_045843805.1). NCBI lineage: Eukaryota > Metazoa > Chordata > Mammalia > Rodentia > Sciuridae > Urocitellus > Urocitellus parryii. The sequence continues at coordinate 148,665,404 of NC_135532.1, forward strand.
TGTTATTAGCAGTCTCCTGTTGTAACTTTTCCCCTGATGGCTTTTTCTGCTCTAAACTTCCTTCCTCTGTCTCACTAGCTTGAAAGACCTTCTCTTGTACTTGAATCTTTTCCTCATTCTGACTAACTTGAGAGACCTCTTTTACTTGAATCAATATGTCTTCTCCTTCCTCTACCTTTGTCTGATCTGAAGGCTTTGGACTAAGCAAACCAGATATGTTCGCCCACAATGTCAATGTGCCAACTGGCAGAGTCCCTGGGTTGTACTTTTCTATTCTTTTTAAATCTTCACCATGATGGTTCCATTGTGATATATCTAACAACTCCTCCTTAAAAAGCCATGGGCTGTATTTTTGTATTGTATCAACGTATGCCCTGAGTATTCTTGATTTTACTGAGATGCCTCCTTCGTCTAACAATTTACTTAACACTCTTTCGGTTTGTTTTTTACTAATTGCTGATCCCGTATTTCTACTATAATACAACCCAGCAAGATAACACCAAACCAAACCGAGACAGAATCCAATAAAAATGGAACAACAAAATTTCATTATAGCCTTTCTATCCTCCTGACATGTGCATCCGTCCTTTCTCCCTATCTGTTCCTCAGACGCAAATAGTTTTTCCTCAGATGTGAGCGGTTTTTCTTCCGTCTCACTCATCTCCAGGGACTGAAATGTCCATCCGACCTTTCTCCCTATCTGTTCCTCAAACGCAAATAGTTTTTCCTCAAATGTGAGCGGTTTTTCTTCCGTCTCACTCATCTCCAGGGATAGGCAACTTAAAACAAAAATGAAGCAAAACAAAAGAGTAAACTTAGAATGGCTACCCATCCTCTCGCCCTGCCCTCAGGGGCGAGCAGTTTACTTACCCTCAGTCGCTCCCCGTACGGGCCACCAAATGCCGCAGTCTGGCTGGGCACAATTCAGGAGCCACTTGTCAAAAGAAACAAACTTTATTTTTAAAACTACAAACGCCAAACAAAACAGCTCCTCAGGAAAAACCCTCAGAGCCCAACTGCCACCACCGGCTTCCACAAGCCTCTCCCACACACCAACCACCACCTCCCACAATCCTCCTGCTCTTGAGGCCCATTGGCTAGGTCGCGTGGGCGGAGCCAAAGAAGTCCCCCAATGAGCAGTTCCGTAGTCTGAAGGGCAGGGAAACAGCCCAATGAACATGACCGCAGAGGAGCCAATCAGCTAGATGTTGCTGGGGCCGCTGTGAGCCAATCATCAGCTGGCAGTCTGAAGGGCAGGGAAACAGCCCAATGAACATCACCACAGAGGAGCCAATCAGCTAGATGTTGCTGGGGCCACTGTGAGCCAATCATCAGCCGGCAGTTGGGAGTTTGCTGGCAGCTGGAAGTTTTCTGGGGCCCCTTTGGCTGTGGCTCTCAACAGTCTATTCTTTGAGCATCAAGTTGAGTGATGCTTTAGTAGGCAGCATCTCCAAAGACTGAGCCCCTCAGGGACAGGAACCATGTCTCACTGTCTGTTTTCACAGACCATAATCTCCCCATATAAATCCAGCTTCCTTTCCATTATACTATGATATGTTTCAAACAAAGGGTGACAGTATTTCTAAAAACTCACAGGCCAGGCCCTAGAACTCACTTGTTGCTTAATTCCCTAATTTAATATACTGTTCACTCCTTTCATAATCTTTGTGCCATTATTTACTAGGTATTAGTCTTAAAATTGACATGCTTTTTTAAACATAGATACTTCTTCAGCAATAATATACATGGAATCATGTGTTTTAGAATGCTATTGTAATTCTTCTAAAATGTATTAAATTAAATGCAGAACTATAAAATGCTTAACTGGTGTCCATGTGCCATTTAAATATATTTCACCACCAGATGCTCACACAATACTTTGAAAAACACTGCCTTGGAAGAAACCAACATCAGCAAAAACTCAACTTTTTGATTTTTAATTTTTAAAAATGTCCCTGTCATCGATTTAGCTTCCTCACAGATGAGGGAATGTACAGCACAGAGAATCACATTGCTCATAGAGAGATGCTGGAAACTCTCACAACCAAGGAGAAGACCTCAGGCCACTGTTCACATACTTCCTGAACAACCTGCCCTTCCATCTTTCTTTAAATTACATATTAATTAAAATAAACATATGTTTGAAGCTAAAATTATGAAAATGAATGAGATAGTGTGGCCAAAACACTGAGCCCAGAGGGTGTCCTAAGACAGGTAAAGCCACAAAATGTTATCAAAGAGAGTTCCAGCATTGGAAGGGACATGAAAGAGGAAGCAAGTGACAATATCCTCAGACTGAGAGTTGTGATACCAGGAAGTCTTACACAGTGTACTATTCCATTGTTGTGTGAGCTTGGGCAAATCACTTTGCTCTAGGACCTACCTAGGTTCATCTCCAGAATAAGAACATTGCAGGTAGAAATCATCTAGCATTGTATGTGAATCAGCAGCAGCAGCAGCACCTGGAATCATGTTAAAAATGTAGAAATTCAGGCCTAATCTCAGACCTACTGAATCAGAATCTACCTCTTTTCAAGAGCCCCTTGTGAACCAGAATACTTTTTCTAACTATGTTTCCAGCACCTCAGACCATTCTGCCAACTACCTCCACTGTCCTCCAACCACCTTTCATGGTGCCTCATTCTAAGGGCAGAATTAGTAGTTGGAATTAATTTCTGGAAAAGCAATACTAATCCAAACCTTCTCTTTTGAGAGATAAGGAAACAGAGAGGGAAAGCAAACTCTCTCTAAAAACACACAGATAAGAAAGAACAGAGCCCAGATTTCACTATTAGTTTTCCAATATGGTTGATTGTACTGCTTCAAGAGAACATTACCACAGTGGTAGACTAAGATTGTCAAGTATAAATGTTACAACAGATGAATAGCAATGACTTTCTTCTTATGGAAAAGCCTTTTTTTAATTTTAAGTTTAAAAATGACTGCTCTTTAATGAAATTATGTTTTTCCTGGAGGTCCTTAGAAGGATCAAGTTACAGAGCCTCTCATTCCTCTTGCAGGCAGTGGGAAAGCCTCTCTACTCCAGCCAGATGCTGGCTTCCCCTTTCCTCCCTCTCTTACCACTGGCCCCTGCACCCCCACACACACCACCGCCACCACATGAGGCTCAATTATGAATAACAGCAGAAACCTTATGAGTCCATTGTATAGGATGATCACAAGCCCAGCTTTAATCAATGACCCCATTAACCACCAGCATTTACCTTGTCTAATTTCAGAACTTTCCCTAATTTAGACCCAAATAGATCAGACAGCCACAGAGGAACCAGTGGGTAGGAGAATAATGTCATGGCCACATATAAACACTTTCACCAGTACTCATAAAATCTGGTGAAAGGGACTGTGTATATTTCCCCAGTGACAACTGTCTCTTGTCACCTTGAGACAATCTTTCATTTTGTTCCCACTTCTCTTTTCACTATTGTCATTGATGGTGACCAAAAACAAGGGAAGCTGGTCCTACCAGAGTTAGGAAGAGTAACAAAATCATTTGGACTAACAACTGAGCATACTCCATGTAGCTTAGCAAGTTGTGTGCCTCAGTTTACCTCAAGACTATTCAAGTTTTGTGTGAGAAAAAAAAGTTTTAGGTGCTGTATTTAAAAATAAGGAAAAATTGCATAACACCATATTGACTCTTTGAAAATTATTTGCTCCTCCCTTGTAGAATTTCACGTGAATATCATCAGAGAATCATCAAACTAAACATACAAATCAAAAGTTGACTTTAGTATTTTTTTGATACTTGAAAAACTTAAATTACTTTGATCACTCTTTGACTCTCAGATTCCTGTAAATCTTTGTAACTTTGAGGGATTCTTTGTTTTTAATCTCTTTGTCTTATACAAAATTGCAGGACTTTTTTTTGATAGATCAGTATTCTTCAGTGTGATGAGATTGGGTGGTTTACAAAGTTTACCCAAATAATAAAAATATCTAGTATGTGAATAGGAAGCTAAGAATTGAGTGAAATGCATCCTCCCTCTTCTCAAGGAACTTGTGATAATTGGCAGAAATAGAAACTGCCATGGATCTTTATAAAAGGTGTAGGGAATATAATTAACATCCTCTCCCCCCAGTAACAGTTGTTAAGAACACTCATCTTAAACCACTTATCTGTTTTTTTTTCAATTATTGATGAAACAATATCTTTTTATTTATTTATTTTTATGCAGTGCTGAGGATTGAACCCAGTTCCTCACATATGCTAGGCAAGCTCTCTACCACTTCGTTACAATCCCAGCCCCCACTCATCTTTTTTATTTTATTTTAATTTTTTTTTTTTTTTGGTACTGGGGATTGAACTCAGAGGCACTCGACCACCCAACCACATCCCCAACCCTTTTAAGTATTTTATTTAGAGAAAAGGTCTCACTGATTTGCTTAGTGCCTTGCTGTTGCTGAGGCTGGCTTTGAACTGGAGATCCTCTTGTCTCAGCCTCCCAAACCACTGGGATTACAGGCAAGGGCTACTACAAACCACTCATCTTAAACCATGGGCCATCCAAATAATTAATAGATTTTCATATCAAGATTCTATAGCAGTGCTATTCAATAGAAATATAAAATCCATATATGTAATTATGAATTTTCTGATAGTCACATTTAAAAAGTAAAATTAAACAGGCAAAATTAATTTTAATAATATATGTTGTTTAATACAATATGTCTGAAATATTGTCATTTCAATGTAGTCAAAATAAAAATTGATATTTTACATTAGTCTCCACAAAGTATGTTAATATTAAAAGAAGGGGAGAAGATGGCTAAAATTTAGAAGAAAGACTTAAGTTTTTAAACTATTAAAAAAGCCATTTTCAATGATAAACCAGCATAAGTCTTAAGATAATTGAATCAGCATGTTTTTATGTTTCTATCAATAAATCCCCAGAGAAAACTAAAGATTTTTCTTATCAACAGAACCTTATTCTATCGATGAGATTTACAGCTCATGATCAGGTTTCTCAAAAAAAAAAAATGCTTAAAAGAAGACCAGAGAAAACACCTAGTTGTGCATGCTCTCACTCTCTCACCCTCCCTCCCATTCCTCTATCCTCCCTCCTATTTTTATTTCTATCATAGCACGCCCATAATTTGTAAAGTATTCCTTTATGTAGTTGATCTCCTTTTTCACGTGCATCCCACAGAATATAAATTCCACAGGACTAGACCAAAAGGTCCTGACCCGTTATACCCAGAATGCCTGTCCCCTGTCTAGGATACAAGAATCGCTGAATATTTGTGAAAAGGGGGGGGGGGAGTAAGGACTAAACTAGGACAGTATAAAGATAATGGGCTTTGTTATTAATAATGCACTCTAGTTTCTAAATATTATTTGTCCTAATAAGTAGAATAAACCAAGAGAGTAAACACATCAGAAGTTTTGCTTCTCCGATACTTTCCATTCCTGCATGTTTAAAAATAACTTTTTCTTCCAGATGTTTTCAAGATGAACACGACTTAGAACTTGTCCAGGTTCTACCTTCAGGGCTAGGGAGGATTTGCTGGGGGCTCCTACCACAAGCAGCCTGGACCAGGGAGAAGTGGTCTGAGAGTCAGGGTGTTTTCAGCAGGAGCAACAGACAGCTGAGTCCACAGGAAAGCTTGAAGCAGGTCAGGGAGGGACAGAAAGCAAAGATGGAAGAGCAGGGCTATAGGAACAACTCTCTGAGGGGACAGCAGAGGGCCCAGCACACTGAAGCCCTGTCTGTATTTGACCAGTGACTGTCAGTGACAGAGACTTGACTGCCAGGTTCCTGCACAGAGCCAGAGCAACACTTCATCAGCTCCCAGGACTGTGCAGTGAATGCACCATCATAACAAAAACTAAAACCAGCCAGACTCACACAAGATTCTGACCACCAGACCTCAAGGTCCCAACAAAGGTTTCAGAAATGGGGTATTTTAGAATTCATGTGACAGATGTAGGCATAACTGATTCAGATCTATCTTTTCATACTTTCATCATCTGCCCTCAAACCCATGTTTTCCTTGAGTTTTTGCATTTTAAAAAGGATCATCTGTCATAAATTAGTTGGTTTTCTATAATCCCCACCTAAAATATACAAAAATTTAAATAATTCCCAAAAGACCATAGTGACCTGAGCTATAAAATAGTCCCTGTTAACAACAAAAGACATTAAAGGAGTAACTGCTATAAAGAAACTTTGAAGATGATTAAATCTGCTAATAAATGTTATATGTTTATGACTCAGAGTTGAATTAGTCAGATTAGGAAGTTAAAAAGCAAACAACCAAATTGTTTAAAATTCTGGCATTACCCTAAAGAGATGGGGAAGCTGAGATAAAAGTATGTTTTAGGAAGTTAACTGAAAATGCTTTGGCACTAAAGAGGTGGCTTAAGAATCTTTCAGCACCTAGGAGCAACTCTAGCTTGAGAAATATACAAGTCTAACAATGAAGGTTATAAATTCTCACTACAAAAAAAAGATAATCCAAAAACCTGAGATACGTGCAGCCACTTTCATCCAGGAGGCCAATTCTCTCAGATACACACCTAAGCATTTCTTCTTTACTCTGAATTTATATCCCTCTTCATGCCCAACTGTATTTCCCCTCTTACCGACAGCACTAAGGCTACTTGGCCAGCTCTAAATACAAACATCTAAGTAAGAGAAATACCAGATATCAGAAAAGGATCTAGAGTAAGTATTCAAGACACTTATTGATTGAAAAAGGAATGTCATAAGCTCTCACTCCACTGTCAGTATACACTCTGATGTAAAAAAAAAAAAAAAGATGAAGGAACAAAAATCTGGAACTTTGCTCATTGGAACTGGCAGTCAAACTGGAGAGAGAGAGAGAGAGAGAGAGAGAGAGAGAATTCACAATTAGAAGCTAAACCATTCCATAAAACACAGTACAATAGGGCTGGACATGTATGTAGCTCAGTGGCAGGTCATTTGCTTAGCATGCTGAGGCCTTAGGTTCAATCCCCAGCATCACAAAAAAAGAAAGAAAAGAAAACACCAATCCTCCAACTTCTATCATGTCACTCTGTTTAATTTTCTCTATAGTACTTGGGGCCATCTGAAATCACCTTGTGTATTTGTTTGTTGTATGTTTATTCATTGTTTATGTCTCTCCTGCCAGGGTGTATGTTCTAGGTGGGGGAATTCCGTGTGCTCCCAGTGCCCAAGAAAGAACATTAGTTGAATGATAAACATCAGGGTTAATGATGAATAAGATGTCTCACCCCCAGTTGTATATCATTGAGTACTGAGATGCAGATAATATGAGCTCCACACATTCGAAGGGGAGTACAGTAAGAGCATGAGGTTCTGTGGTTAAGGTAGTTTCCATTGAAGAAGGAAGTTATTAAAGATAACTCAGATTTGAAGAAGTGGGGATGTTCCTTTGCCAAAGTGAGATGGAATGGGGAAAGCAGAAACAAGTACTGGTAGAATAGTTATAGCTAGCTCCATGTGATAAATGATCAAAACTAAAATTCTCCTACACAAAACCGCAACTGCATTAATAATACCAATCACTGTGTCACATATATTCAAAGACTACAGTCATAAAAGAATCCTCTTCCCCTTCACTACTACCTGAGAGCCAGTGTCCACATCTGAAGTTTCTATATCACTCCTTCTTCTGTTCCCTCTCTTCTACTTACACCAACAATGACTTAACCAAGCTGTCATTAACATTTACTTCAACCATTGCAACTGTCTCTGACTGTCTTCAATGCCCCCGTCTACCTTCAACCCTTGATTTCTAGTCCCAGTTCTGCCTCTAGTTGATCCATGTGACCCTGAACCGATAAATCACAACTTCACCCTGCCTTAGTCTCACCTCTACAGTGAGGAACTGGAATTGGATAAAATCATCTCCACTGTCCCTTCCTACTCTCATGTCATGGAACCTATGACATTTCTGTCCTCTGCAAAACCTAGCACTATACTTTAGACTGAAGGATGATCAAAGGCACTTCCTAATAATGTAGATTGAGTTGCACTTTTCAGATAATCCTATTGAAAATTTTTCTACAAAAATTCTTTGTACATATTCTTTCTTAGAATTCTTTTTTTGTAGATATTTCTTTTTATGTTTTGCCTTTTCAAACACATTGACACTCTCAGCACAAGATTTTTTCCATTCTTAACCAAAAGTATAATTGGTTTGATTTCCATTGTAAGGAAAACATCTATTTCAAATAGTTTTTAAATCAAGTTATTAAAAATGGAGTTAACTATCATTCTAAGCAAATATATCCTCTCTCTCTCTCTCTCTCTCTCTCTCTCTCTCTCTCTCTCTCTCACACACACACACACACACACACACACACACACCACACCACACATTTATCTTATACATTTGAAGTGTAAACAATCCAGTCATTGTGACTACAGAGTCATGCTTAAAATGTGTGTTCAAATTTTTGAACATCGATGAAATAATTAGATGAATTTAAAAAAATAATAGAGTAGTGCTTCCCAAATACTAATATGTACCTGAACCACCTGGGGGTGCCATGAAAAGGCAGATTCTGCTGCAGTGAATCAGGAACAAGGGCTGAGACTGCATTTCTAATGAACTCCCAAGTGACATTGAAGCTGCTACCCTGGGAATGAAGGTGCACATACACAAGGGAACCTCAGAGACCACTGTGTCAAACACCCTGTGTTCACAGGTGAAGGAAGCTGAGGCCCAGACTTGTGGAGGAAGGGGTGTGCCCTGGGTCCCACAGTAACACTCACAGAAGTGGAAGCAACACAGACACACATACCACCCAGCTGGGAATCACGGCTGCCCCAGGGGTATAGATGTGTACCCTCACTCTGCTGCAGCCCACATGGCAGGAAGAGCCACACTTTTTAGAAGAGCAGCAAGTTTCTCATCACCTTCTACCACAGGAGGAGGTCAATCCTCAAATGCCACCTTTCCCATTTGGCTTACCTCCAACCCACCAAGGAACAATTCAGGAGGAATGTTGCTAACTCTGTTTAAACTGCTTTTTTTTTTTTTTTTTCATTTTACCACAAATTTACCAAAACCTTGAAAGAAAAGACAACTGTGTTCTAATTTTCTTAAAACAACTGTACTATCAGAACATTGCTGAGGTATCCTTTGCACACCCCCCCACACACACACACACACACACACTCCAGGTGTTATGTGTGCTGGGCATTGGACCACATTCTGCTTACTTCATAACATGCAGGCTGTCTGACTTGCACTTAGAAAGTTCTAGTAGCTTCCCATGTATAGGCCTCTCTGGTCTTTCCCCTGTAGCATTATGATTTTGTGTAAGGCTCAGATGATCAGAAGAACTAATTTATAAGAAGAAAGGCAAAGCAAGAGAATTACTGAAGCAATGGAATGGATTTCTTTTCCCCTGGTAAGAACCAGAGGTCACTCAGCTCCTGAGAAAGTATCTATAACCATACCAAAGTTCCTGGCTTAGGAAACTGGGAAACAGAGCCCTTGTTTCCAGTTTAGTCTATTAAGAAAAATATCAGCCGTGAATTCAATTTGGTTTCAATTTACTTTTCACAAAACACATACACAGTGAAAGATCTTGGGTTTGTGTTTTCCTTTCTACTTGCAAATTTTACCCCATTGAAAACATGAAAAGAGAAAAATAATGGTGCTAACTAGAGCCAAACATAATATGGGTGGACACAGTACAAAGTTTCCCTTAAAAAACTCTACCCCTAGACATAATGAGTGAGATTTTTTTCCTCAATAGAAAAAGAGAGCTTGTCCTCCAGCAGTAGAGCATTCGCTGTCAAATGGACACAATATGTGCTCAGGAGGACCTACATTCTTTCACTTTTTGGAACCCCAGACTCTGTAGGACAAAAGGGGGTAATTGGAGTAAGCAGAGTGGTCACTCGGTGAGGATGTTATCCTCCTAATTTTGTCCTCCTACAAGTAGGAGGGGTCCTTTCTCTGTCTGTGAATCCCATGGCACTGTAACCTGTGGCACTTAAAACCTTATCCCTATACTCTTCTACCCTGTTTTGTAAAAAAAAATCCTCTCAGTTGCCAACTTCCTCCTAATTTTGAAACCCTAGAAATCCTTATGTTTAGATCTGGGAGATCATTAGAAAGCATCTCCCAAGCATGTCTGACTGCAGTGAAGTATTAATATTACTTAATAACAGACAGGGCCAAGACCTTTATCCACAATCTCATACTCTTTTTACTATAGCAGTTTTACAGTATGAAAGAACAACTTGGAAAGTACTTTGATATTACTAAGACCCATTACTGTTCTCCACACTCTCCTCCTTTTATTGTTCAAAAGAAGTCTATTATGGAAAGGGAAGGGTCCAAGCCACTAACTGTTTAAACTGAGAAGTTGTCTCCCTCATCATGTCATTTCAAAGTCCTCCACTTACTCTCCCAGCCCTACCCCACATCAATAGTGTCCACTATCAGAGATTCTGAACTTCAAGTTAGGCATTGCCCTCTCTCTACCTCTGTCATAAAATGCAAATATCCCCGAAAGAAATGAAACTTTAAGTCATTAACATATAACTCCGTGTTTGTTAGGAAGACAACTTCTCTCCACCATGGGTGAAATAGGGCCCTATTTTGAGTATCAGAAATCTCCAAAAAGAGAATAAAAAGTGTTCAAAGCAGAAAAGTAGTATGCCAAACTTAACTTGCTTCACAGTTTGACTTAAGCCAGTCTTCAACCATATTTTAAAGGTCTTTGAGATGCCATAATAGAGAAGCAACAAAATCCATGTAGAGCCTAGCTGCTTCTAGTAACTATAGCTACAAATGACCAGTGCCCAAAAAGATTACAAATAAACAAAAGCTGTCAATCTCAATTGAACCAAGACCTTTTTCTGGTTCCAGAGGAAATGCAGTGGGGATTTCAGTTCATGTAAAATAACAACAAAGATGATGATGATGATGATGGTGGTGGTGGTGGTGGTGGTGGTGATGGTGACAACAATGACAGGTATGCTAGGTTCTGTTCTAAGTGCTATCATTCATTTATCCATCCATTCATTTATTCAACACTTATTCATTGCCTCCTCTGGGTTAAGGCACTGGAGATTCAGCATGGTAAAAAAAATCTATTGCCTTCATGAACCATGCATTCTAGTGAGGATGCAGGAATATAGCAAGGAAACAAGTAGATGCACACTATGTTGGATGCAAAGATCTATGGAGAAAAGTAAAGCAAGGTAAAGAAAACAGGTATTGTTGGGTGGAGTAGCTGTTTTATAGACATAATCCAGGAAGGCCACAGTGTAGAAATGACATCTAACAATGACCTAAAAGAAATTAGGGAGTAAGCTATGAGGATTTCTGGGGAAGAATATTCAAGCAGAGAGAACAACCCATGAAAACCTCCTGAACAGGGAGCACAGTTGGTGTGTTTGAAGAACAGCAGAAAAGCTAATGGGGGGCAGAGCCTGGTGGACAAGAAGAATGGTAGAAGCTAAAGTCAGAGAGAGTCCTGGTATTCTCAACATTGCAGGACCTTGTAAACTATCATCAGGCCTTGGCATTCACAATTGGGAGATGGGAAGCCACCGAAGGTGCTGAGTAAAAAGTGTTATGATCTGACTCATGCTTTAAAAGAATTCTTCTGGAGCTGAGGAAATGGCTAAATGGTGGAGCAAGTGCTCAGCATGTGTGAGGCCCTGAATTCTATCCCCAGAACCAACCAAAACTAGAAGAAAATTTATTCTAATTACTTTGTTTAGATGGGCCTTTAAAATGGAAGTTTGAACAGGTGCTATATTAAGTTATTTAAGACTCATAGGTTATGAGACTTGTACTCTTTCCCATTTAACAGATGACATACTGAAGCAGAGAAGTTACACAGATGGTGAGTAGCAGAGCCAGGGTACAGCTGGCTCCAGAGGTCATGCTTTTTGCCCTCTATACTCTATGCCTCCTCAAGAATGAAGCCAAATTCTGAAGCAAGGAAAATTGATGAAATTATTATTGGACAGAGACCACTAGGGGTTATTCTAATTGGGGAAAGAAACATAATTTTCCTTCATTCTGTTTTCTTTATTGCACAAACTATTTTGTACTTTGCAGACAATGAGTCAGAAACACCAGGCTTTGTCACATGCTAAAAAGAAAAGTCTATTTTAGGTTCAAGAGTATTAGTTACTAGCAAAACCTACTAATGTCCCAAGTACCATAACTGTCATTAGCAACACTGGAAAAGGGCCTTGTGCACTTCTTTGCCCAGCCTGCCAAGCACTGAGTTCAAAACAACATGGAAAGGACTGAGTCACTCTGTCAATATTACTCTTTAGTGGTTCTCAACTCATTCCTAGACAACCTAGGTTTCTCCAGGGTTATTGGAGGTGTGATTTCACTTTGCTACATATGAATTTCCAGTTTTCCCAGCACCATTTGTTGAAGAAGCTATCTTGTCTCCAATGTGTGTTTTTGGCACTTTTGTCTAGTATGAGATAACTATATTTATGTTTCTTCTATTCTGTACCACTGGTCTACATGTCTATTTTGATGGCAATCCCATGCCATTTTTGTTACTATAGCTCTGTAGTATAGTACAAGGTCTGGTATTGTGATGCCTCTTGCTTCACTCTTCTTGCTAAGGATTGCTTTGGCTATTCTGGATCTCTTATTTTTCCAAATGAATTTAATGATTGCTTTTTCTAGTTCTATTAAGAATATCATTGGAATTTTAATAGGAATTGCATTAAATCTGTATAGCACAGTTGGTAGTCTGGCCATTTTGACAATATTAATTCTGCCTATCCAAGAACATAGGAGATCTTTCCATCTTCTAAGGTCTTCTTCAATTTCTTTCTTTAGGGTTCGGTAGTTTTCATTGTAGAGGTCTTTCACCTCCACTGTTAGATTGATTCCCAAGTATTCTTTTTTTTTTTTTTTTTTTGAGGCTATTGCGAATTGTCTCCAGTTATTTAAAACTGGTAAAGAAGTTCTCTATGTGTTTTTTATTCACTTCAATTCTTCTTTATAACTTTTTAAAAATTAAATGCCTGGTTTATTCAGCTCTTTTGTTGCTATAACCAAAGGACCAATTAGAACAGTTAGAGGAGGAAAGGTTTACTTTGGGGCCCACAGTTTCAGAGGTCTTAGTCCATAGATGGCCAACTTCATTCCTCAGGGTTCCTGTGAGAGTGAACAACATGGTAGAAGAATGTGGTGGGAGGGAAGAAGTTCAAGACATGACACTAGGAACTAGAGAGAGACTGCACTCACCAGGGAAAAATATATATCCCAAAGGCATGCCCCCAATGAGCCACCTCCTCCACCTCCTCCAACCACACCTACCCTGCCTACAGTCACCACTCTATGTGCCTATCAAGGGATTAGCACTCTGTTTGGGTTCAGGTTCTCAAAACCCAAACATTTCAACTCTAAACCTTCTTGTAATGCCTCACAAATGAGCTTTTGAGGGACACCTAACATGTAAACCATAACAATACCTGGTTGCTGAAAGTTCTAAAAGAAATTTTTCACTAAATTCTTTCAACACCCTGTTTGAACAAAATGAAAAATCACTAGATTACCTTCTTTTATGATATGCCACAGTTTTAGAATTATCAAAATTGTGATGTAAAATACTAGTAAAAAGCTATATTTTTACATAAATAGGAAAAATAGTTTGTGGAATTGTAACTACATATACATAAATAGTTATGTAACAAAAGTTGTACTGCAAGCATAATGTTTTTCTTACCTTTTTTAAAGATTGTCTAAAATTTTAATGAATTGAATGAATCCCATCAAACAACCAAATACCCATCTCAGCTCAAAAAAAAATTTATTATGTGACTTACCACTTTAAAGGAAAGCTAGATAAGTGTTATGTATAGGATCTTCTATAAAAAATTGACATCCCTGTTGAGAAGACAAGATTTAAATATATTATAACAAAAAGATAAAGTTCTATAAAGACAATAGTTAATAACAAGGCTGAATTAGGTGTGGCAGCAGCCCTTGCTCTGGGAGCAGCTCTTTGAAGACCTAGACTTCCTTAGCAGTCACTTCTTCCTACCAGTCAGATCTCTTCCGTTTTCTGAGCCTTCCAGACTCTGAGCAGCTTGGGTTATTTTACTTTATATTATTAAACTTCTGAACTGCCAATCTGTGTCTTGTAAAATTCATTCATACACCTCTAAGGGTGTTCCTTCTCTTATCCAGCTGGAGCCGCTAACTGATGAAGTAGGGATTTTGATTGCCTTGAGAAAAGAGAGCCTGGGTCAGGCAAATTTAAATGTGGATCTCATGAAAAGGATGGCAATTCAAGGCCATGTACCCAGTGGTCAGCCTCCATCAGCAAGAAGGTACTAGATGCCTGGGGTTTGGGGAAATTAGATATTAAAAGCCAGCAAGGAAAGTATCCTTCAACTTTGACAGGCAGGGCTTTATATCTCACAAATAGGTGACAACTTCATACCTTTTTCTTCTGGCATATATACTGTATTGCTTACAGTCCCGACAAAACAAGATAATAAGAGAGTAATTTGATTCAAAAGCCCAGATTCCCAGTAGAGTCCTCAAGTAGTTCTGCTGCAAAGTCACATTGGGGAATCACTGCAAAGAGTTTATTTATTCATTTAACAAATTCATGGAGCCCCTGTTATGGATTGAGGAGGCCTCTGAGGACCCAGCTTCCATCATTTTGTAGGAATCTATGCTATGAATTCTCAACTACTGATTTATGCTTTTTGGGAACTCTCACAGTGGTAAATAGAGGATTTTTAATATTCTTTCTCTATCAGAATTTGCATGGTGCCTTCTCCTTAATTGCAGAATTTGAGTCTAGAAGAAAGGATTGCAGACAACTTGATTTTATTTATTTCTCTCTTTTATTATGCTTTAATTATTTGCATGCTAGGAAAAATTCATGCTATGGCATTTTTATGAATGTCCTGAGAGAGCTATCTATCACAGTACTGGTTAAGAAAACATAATACAGGACAGATCACTTGATTTATATAGTCTACACACACACACAAAAAAAAAAACCAACATGGTTAATGTTCCTAAATTGAGATGTCAAAAGTTACTTATTCACAAGAAGCCAAGAGATGGTGTTTCTATTCATGGAATAAATAAACTCCTGTCCCAAGTATGATCCTTTTAGCTGAATAGTGGACACAGTAAAAAAATGAAAAAAGTTGTATTTATTCAAATCAATTTTATCACTTTCCCATGATAGAATAAATATGATGCAAAATAATCAATAATGCCTGTTTTGAAATGTCAAGACATTTTTTTTCTCAACATGTTCTGTACTTTTGTATCTCTTTCTTTATTATTTTTTCACAAATATATTGGGCATTTTAGAAAAAAGATACAAATTGTATGGTTCCTAATCATAAATATAGTAAACCAAGCAACAATAACTTGCAAGTTCAATAATTGCTGCAAGATCAGGAAGAATATGTAGCCTCTATACACACTTTGGAAAAGAAAAGGGTAATATAGTCTTGCCCTTCCCACGAACTTTCCCCACTCTCCCAACAAAAGAAAATCCACACAGGTTTGTGTTTGCACTTGCCCTCTTCAGCACTGGAAAAATAGTGACAGTGTGAACTTTTCACAGTCAGAAAGCATGTTAATCTGCAGTTCAGGACTTCAAATTTCCTAACATAATCTTATTTGAAAAAACAAGGAATTTTCTCAATGAAAACCAGCTTTGTTTCCAGGGTGGATTGTTTTTTTTCTCTCTCTCTTTATTTTCTTACATAGGTCCCAGCTAAGGTGAACTGGAAGCTCAAAGTCATTTTCCCAAACAGAAGGTACTCAACCATACCTAAGGAAAAATAGAGAAAAGTTGCCCAGCCCTGAATAGAATTGTTCAGCATTAGAATTCTAAAACTTTAAACACATTTTCAGGGTAGTTGCCTGGTGTCCTTATCAAATGTCCTATGTGTTTGAGCATGGTAAGCAGTTCTGCCTCCTTGGTGGTTAGGACTCTTAAGTATGTTGTTTCTCGTTTACCTTCACAGTAGAACAAAATGACTCCAATTCGGTCACTCTGGTGTGCATAAATACTTAACTCATCTTTCCACCTGATCTTTTCACATCTGCAATGATAGACTTAGTAACTATTTAAGATACATAAACTTGCTATTTGTGGAAAAATTGGCTTTTTTTGGAATCACTGCAACAGGAACATTCTCATATCTAAGTATCAAGGAAGAGAGCTAAGTGTAAGGAAGTGAGGGAGCTGCACCAATCTTGTTGGATGATCAATGCCTTGGATTGATTTTCTAATGTGTTTTTTAAATGTTTAATTGTCCTTGTTCCAAAAGCATTGAGGTCAGCATACAATGACACAGACAGGGTAGTCAGATAAAACAGATTTTTAAAAAGTAAAGAGAAGTTTGGGCTAGGGATGTGGCTCAAGTGGTAGCGAACTTGCCTGGCATGTACGGGGCGCTGGGTTCGATCCTCAATACCACATAAAATAAAATAAAGATGCTGTGTCTGCCGAAAACTGAAAAATAAATATTAAAAAATATTCTCTCTCTCTCTCTCTCTCTCTCTCTCTCTCTCTCTCTCTCTCTCTCTCTCTCTCTCTCTCTCTCTCCTCTCTCTTTTTTAAAAAAAATTAAAAAGTAAAGAGGAGTTAAATGGGAAATAGCATAGCAAAGGAGCTGGAGGAAGGGGCACACCCAGCATGCATCAAGACAGGCTGCACAATTGCAGGAGGCAGGCCATAGACCAGGGCCTGGCCTTCCTAGCAGATCTTGTGAATGGGAAATGTAATCAGTTACAATCACAGACAAAATTAACCTCCTGGTCATGACCAATGCTAACACAGTGGGAGGGTGAAGCTGCACTCCAAGGAGATTTATATCACAGCACTTTCTGGGCAGAATCACCAAGCCCTCAAGCCTACCTACAGATAGCACCAGGCATTGGTTCAATGTCACTTCCAGCTGGAGGGCACAGTCTGCTTTCTGTTAGTGCTGAAACCAGGGAGCTTCACACCTTCATGAGCTGTACATTACCTCTGACTGTAACTATCCCTCACTCCTCAGGGCATGCATGTGCTTAACTGTCTCCCAGATTGGCAGATGAGTTTAGGAAAAGGTCGCTGAGCTGTGCCTTGCTTTCTTTTTATTTTGGTCTTGATTTGTTAGGGTTTAGGGAAGTCAGAATATCTACATGATTGGGCCAGAGCACTACCTAATTGGGGCATTTCAAAAAAGAAAATTGGAGAAAGCACCATCAATCAAGAAAAAAAACACAAGAAAAATAAAACTTATACTAAGCACAGATACTAGTCTAAGATTGTTTCATTTCATTAATTCAATACTCCCAACAAACCTCTGAGATAGAGACTATTAATACTGAACCTCAGAGAGGTTAAGTGACCTCCTCAACAACACATAGCCAGTAAGTGGCATGATTGGGATTTGAACCCTGCATTAGTCAGCTTTGTGTCACTGTGACCAGAATAACCAACAGGAGTACTTATTATGACTCATGATTCATGGGTCTTAGTTTATGTTTGACCCACTCCATTTCTCTTGCCTGAGATGGGGCAGAATATCATGGTAGAAGTGCATGATGGAGGAAAGCTATTTAGTTCATGGCAGCTGGGAAATAGAGAAACTGAGATTGGAGGGACCAGAGAGAAGATCAGGCCTTCCAGGGCATTTCCCCAATGATCTACCTTCTCCAACTAGTTCCCACCTCCCAGTAGTCCATTTGACTATCAGAGCCCTCATAATCCAGTCTTTTTACCTCTGAGTATTGCTGCATTCCCTAACACTTGACTTCTTGTCCATTAAAAAAAAAGGTTAAAATGAAAATCCCAGAGTATTACCTGCACAAATCCTAACTGTCCCCAGTCCTCTTCTCAAAGACATTGCTGCTTAAATAGTGAGCAGGCATCTGAGGATGCACTGGGCAAGTTCTGACCTAAAACTGGAGACGACCAAAAATGCCAAATGCCTCAAGACAGTCTGTGGTCAGAGATATAACTCAAGAGGAGTGTCTGTCCCTAATTCCTTTTTTTTTCCTTCATTACTGGGTCTCGGTTCCTTTTTGCCCACATCAAAAGCTAAGATACTCACTTCTCTAACTTGGCCCATTGACTTGCCTTGCCAGAAAATCACCAGCTTGAATTATTCTGATGATAAAACCTTCCGCTTGAGGCTAGAGCCCACTTCCTCCACCCTTCTTTGATCTCTGCAGAATTTTTCTTTTTTGGAAAAACCATACTGGCAAGCACACCAAACTCCTTCCACATACTTGAGATTTTACAGTGGCTTTTTTGGAACTCTGTTGTATTTTACATGTCAGTCGATCTCTGCTGGATGGGGCCCCACAAGGACCTGTTGACACCTCACAGCAGAATTTCACAAAATGTTCTAGGAAGAGATAATTTTCTAATTATAACACCAAATTCTGCTTATGAAAGCATTTTCCAACCACTCCATTTCCAGTGGTGGGAAGAGTCTGAGAGTGAAATTATCCTAGGGTGCATACTTTCTTTTCCTTTCTCCAAGTCCAATTCATTTTTTTTTTCTTTTTGGTATTAGGAAGTATTACCTAGAAAATGAGGCTTGCTTTCCAAAGGCTTACCTGAGAATGCAACCTTAAAGAAATATTGTTTTTTTCAGACTCACACCTGGAAGCAATGGAACCAGGGCTTATCCCCTGGACCAGCTATAATAGAACCCCAGAGGAATATTGCCTGTTACTTTTGGCCTCCTTGTTCTGTTCCTTCACTTTCTGGACAGCTCTTTCTCCAGCCACCAGTTAGAAAGGCAGCTCCCTCTCAGCCTTCAACATGTGGTTAAGCTTCCCTTTCAAAACAACCTTCCATGATAAGCTGATCTCAAACAAGTGGGGAATTCAATGGTTACCAGAGATTGGGAAAAGTGAGAAAAAGGAGATGGAGAGAGGACAGTTAATGAGTATCAGGTGCAGCTGGACAGAAGGACTTACTCTCATGGTCTATAGCACAGCAGAATAACTATGGTTGACAACAATTAATTTGATTTTTGGTGCTCCCAACGCAGAGGAATGATATGTTCCTGACATGATAATATGCCAATTGCCCTGATCTAATTATTACACATTGTATACATGAATTGAAAAGACACACTTTACCTATAAATATGTACTATGTGTCAATGTGTGTGGGGGGTGTGGGGGGTGTGTCTGTGTGTGTGTGTGTGTGTGTGTGTGTAGGACCCGCCTCCTGATCCATTATACCAGTATTCCCCAACTCTGGCCTGTGGATCACCTGCATCAGAATGACCCTCAATCCAGAGGCCTGAATGTTACCAAACTTTCAGAAGATTCTTATGCACACAAAAGTTTGAGAACCTCTGCTCTAACCTGAGTTAAATCTCATCATTATGGTAATGGACCTGACCTGTTGAATGTCTATCTCTAATGGATCATGAAGCTGTCAGTACAGGGACATAGTTGCAGAGCTTGGCACTCTCTGACTTGCAATAGTTGCTCAATAAATATTTGCTGACCCACATTGAAGTAAATTAATTTTTAAGAGCTGTTTTTCTTTCTTAAGGAAGGAATCCTCAGTTTCAGGAATTAATCTAATTTCACTTTTTAGAGATAGCAGTACAGCAATTAAAAGACACGTATATGAGGAATTTAGTAAAAGTTCAGTACCCAGTCAGGTGCAGAAGTGCATACCTGTAATCCCAGTGGCTCAGGAGGCTGAGGCAGGAGGATCACAAGTTCAAAGCCAGCCTCAGCAACTTAGCAAGGCCTTAAGCAACTTAGCAAGACCCTGTCTCAAAATTTTTAAAAAAATGATAATCTTAAAGGTGTTGGGGATGTGACTCAGTGGTAAAGCACCCTTGGATTCAATCCCTGGTACAAAAAAAAAAAACCCACAGAATTATCATACATCTTTCAGTATTGATCTCACCTTTTATATATTCCATTTGACCTTTATGAACACTAGCAATGTTCTGGATAGAACACAGACATTATCAATAACTAAAAGTTAATTTTTACCCAGAAGATGAGCCTTTTTGTATAATGTTTTTTGAAAGACTTAAAAGCAAAGCTTAAAACACAAAGAACTTTCACATAAAAATTCAGTTAAAGGGAGTGGCACATAAGGAAATCCTTTTTACTCACAACTCCATTTTCTCATGCCTAAAGAGGGCCTGACTCTTAGAATTATGTTGGTGTGAGAATGGGAGAGATCTCAGGACAATATGTGCTACTTTAATAGAGAGTATAATTTTTTATAAATCCATCCATTCATCAAAATGTCATTTACCTCTGCATTTTGTCAAATGTGTGTGTAGGTGTGCACATGCATACACATTTAACTCACTAAAACCATAGTGTCACAGGAATAGAATGCTGGGTTATGTGTTAAACTAGAAAAGATGACCTGGGAATCCCCGAGCAAAGGAGCAATGCTGTCATCAGTGGAACTGGGACATTTCCCAGATTTCAGACTGGGCTACTCACCAAATATTCTCTCTTCTTACTCCATCCACAAAAGAGGTGGCATCCAGCGGGAGGAGCAAGCTGTGACAGAGTGAAAGCCTCAGGGCAAATAAAATAAACCCACTCCATCATGCCCATCCCCACCAAGCACTAATAGAAGAATTTAAGGCATAGAAAAAAAAATAATAAAATTGTTTATTTTAAGGAATGCCAGTTATGTCTGAATAAAAGGGACATTGTTAAGCTAAGCTGTTTCCAGTGCCCCATAAACAAAATTCCAAGTACACTGAAGCTGAGGAAATTCAAGCATAAAGGAAGAGATTTCCACTGACCTTCTACAAGTTGAATCCACTGGGTCAGCTACTGTCAGGAGAAACAGCCAGTCTGTTGACTTTTAAGAACAATCTTTGTGCCAAGAACAGGTGTTATATTATTATTCCTATTTAACAGGTAAGACGATAGGTTCAGAGGCATTAAATAGCTAGTTGCATGCACACAAATAGTGATAAATTTATTATTAAAATCAGGCTACATTAGTTCAGGCATATACTTCATGCACTATTAAGACTCTGAAAACTTCTGCGTTAAGTCATAATCTCTTAATGAATCAGAAAAACGTGTAATTTTTTTGGTGTAATTCTGGTCCCACTCCAGGGCCTTGCCTATAGGAGAAATTCACCACTTTAACTTTCCCTAGGTAGCAAAGGGCAAATATGTCCTCAAACTATGCATGATGAAAGAGAGGGGGTCTAAGAGAGTCTGACTACCCTAGGCAATTTATTGTTACAATTCCAAGATGTTTCTAGATTTCCCCCCCCCCAGTTGCTAATCTTTGCAGTGGTCAGATTCTGCTTTTTTCCCTCATTATCTCACATATGAAGTCACCTCTTTTTCCGGTTTGGAAGTGAGGAGACAATTTGAAACACTTCTGACTTAGAGCAACAACAAGAAATAAGAGAAAGCAAAGGAAAAAACTGTGTGATAGTTATTCAGTAGTTGCATAAAAAAAAAAGATTGAATTAAGGTCTGAAAATGCAGGGAAAGTGAGTCACTTTAACAGAAACAAGTGTCATAGTCAACCATATGATTAATTGTTTTGTTTTCAGCCTTCTAAAAACACTTTCTCTTCGCTTCTCAAAGCTCTCTCCCCCACCCCCTGCTTTCTTTTTTTCAAAACTCCTGGGATTCTTTTGCACATCTGCAAAACCCATGTCAGTTCCAGGTTCCTCTTCTAGCATTGAACCAATCTGGCTTCCAGCCTTGGAAAAGGAAACCAGTTCTCACCAGACAAACAAATGGAGGTGACCTAATACTTGAGGGACACTGATAAATGGCAAAGGATTTCAGGCCCGTCTGGTCCTCAGACCACTGACAAACGGAACTATGTCAGAGGTCTGTGGCAAACTGACAAGGTTGTGAAAAAACAGGTGAATTTAACTTTCAGAGTAAAGGAAGAAGACGGTGATAGAATTATAGGATCAAACTAAGCAGGGTGATTCTTTTTTAACAGAATACTTTTAGGAAAATAATCATCAAAGTAAGGTTGATATTTTCTAACTCTCTCACACTTTAATGATGGTTTAGGTCTTCAAACTGAGGCTGGTAAAGGAAAAAAGGGGGTGGGGGTGCATTTTGATACTATCAATGAATAGAAGCAATGCTCCCGGTATGTGACTTTCTTTCCACTAATAAAAATAGTTGAGTCTTTCAGGGTTTCCTTGACCTTTATTAAATTCAGGTAAACTTGGAAGTGAACAAAACAGAAAACCTGTAGGTGTTGGAGAGGGATAAAGCCATATTTCAGAACGGGAGATTTTAAAAGGTTAGAAGAGAAGGCATTTAGGGCCATTTGGAGAAGAAACCAAAAATCAGATCCTATTATCCCACCAATAACTATGAAAAAAAAAACTGAGTTGTTTATGGCTATTCAAGTGTCACTTTCTTTGAGGGGGAAGGAAAAAAAAAAAAAGAAAGAAAATTCCGAACAATTCCTGGAAACCCTACCTCTCTAAGAAGATGGCATTTTTGTGAATTGAGAATAAAGGCATAAGGAACATATGGAGCACATTTCCCCGTTGAACACTGATTTGTTTAAAATTGAGGGGAAAACCACTTGGCAAGGTATACTGGCCAAGCCAATAGCAAAAGTCATTTCAGTTTACCCTGATTCCTTTCCATGGTCCACCTCCCAGCCTGCCGGACATCCGGGCACATGATTTATAAGCCCTGAACTGAAAACCAAGCAGCTAAGGGTGCCCAAAGAATGTAACTTTCTCTTGGCCTATGAAACACAGCCCTGCCCTTTTGGCCCCTATCTGCAGATAGCATGAGGGGAAACATCTAAATATTTTCCAGAAACAAAGTGAATTTCAAAAAGCTTCAGCAATAGCTGTTTTTTGAAGGATTACCTAGTCTAAAGAGGAGCTCCCAGAAGGGAATCAGGTACAAAACTTTTCCAAAGCTATGATTTACCACCCCCACCCCTGGCTTGCCCAGGTCTCCACTGGTTTTATTGCAGAAGGTCCCACATCCCTGGAAATCCCCTCAGTCCCAGGCAAACTGGGATGGTGGATCACTCAACTAGGAGTCTTAGAATTCCTTTCTGGCTCTAAAGTAGAGAAATAAAAAGTCCTACCAACACTGAGAATAATTCGTACAATTGAGCAAGACAAAAAAAAAAAAAAGTAATAAAAACTCTGTGAATAGTAGCTAGAGTCCTTGTTTTGAGGCAGACCTCTGTCCTGTGCTTTATGAACATCACCTCAGTTAAACCTGATTGCAGTCTTGAGAGCTACTTACTATTGTCCCCATTTTGCAGATGAGGAGTCCGAGTCACAGAGAAATTCAAGTAACATGCCCAATTTGCATAAAAAGTAAAGACAGAATGAATATCATGAAGTATGTTGAACTTTACTAAGAGTAGCCTCTTCCTTTCCACTTTCCACCACTTAAAGACTCCTCATGCCCCATGTGCAACTTCTTTAAGTTTTAGGATGGAATTAGAACAGGGCATATCCTTTCTCTTTTTTGCTACCCCAGGAATTTGCTAGATGCCAGATGCTCCCTGAAGAAACAGACTAAGGAAGAGAGAAACCAGTAAAGCTCCCGCTTGTTAAATGGCAATTGGTTTAGCACCTCCTAAAACAGAATCCATGAGCTTCTATGGAATAATGTTATAAACTCTTAACAGCAAGGTTACTTGAGACCTGCATCAGTAAGACCTGCAGTGCCTTCTCTCTAAAGCATTCTTTCAGCCGTTGATCCTGAGCACTGGGCAACCTCTTGTGAGTTAAGCACCCTGCCAGACGGCTGCTGTGAGCTCTGTTTAATCCTCCTCTCAAGGAGCAGTGGTATTGTTTGAATAAAGTTGCCACTATAATTGCTTGGTTTACCATTTAAGAGTATTACAGGCTCTAGGAGTGGATTTGTGAAGAAAAGACAATTTTTAAAATTTTAACAGTGTTCTATTGAGTATGTATTTGCACAAGAGAAAACAACTTGCCACTGGAGGGTTTATCTTATTAGGGGAAGCTGTTTTACTTAATCTGTTTTTTTTTTATATAAAAACAGAATGCTGGGAACTTGTGGATCTGATGAGAGGGGAGGAGAAAAAGGCAGTCAGGCTGTATCTCCAGATTAACACTTAAAATCAGGGCAAATGGAAAACATATCCAACTGGGAATCTGACCACAAATGCACTTGGATGACAAAGTCAGACTTTCACATTTTACATGAGAGCCTCTGACATACCTCTCCCTGGACATGTCTAAAACACATGTATTTATGATGAGTGGGCCAGAGACCACCACCACACAGTTGTGGTAGTAAGGCAAGTAGTTCTCTCTTTGTTTTAAATCCACACCATCTGTTTTTGACTTTGTGCTCTACTGGACTTCCTCAAATTTGACCCACCTCAATGCCACCACCATGGTATTACACTCTATTTCCCCCAAGCGTACCCTTCACTGTGAGAGCAAAGCATAAGCACTTGGACCAGCTGCTAAAGAAAGCAATTTCTAAAGCCTATCCCATCAAGTTTCCAATTCCTAAGGAAACAAAGGACTCAGGGAACTCTTGATTTTGGTGTCTAGTGCTTCCCATAATTTCAACAGAAGTAATGATGAAATAGAATCTATCCTGAGGAACTGACCTTTGTTCTGGGGCAGTTACAACTTCAATACCCTCTGCAACCTCCTGGCCACCTGTGAGTAGCTCCCTTCATGTTCTTTGGCTAATAATCCTAGGGATCTGTTTGCATTCATCCATCCATCAATCATATGTCCACCCATCCTTCATTCATTCAACAAATATGTGAACCATGATTTTAGGATCCAGAGTACAGCAAAGAAATTTCTTTCTCTAAAGGGGCTCTCACCCTAATAGGAAGACAGAAAATAAATAAGAAAACAAAATATTTTCAGATGACAAATGTCAAAGCATAAATTATGCTTCCAGAATTTTCATCTGTAATCACAGTCTTCAGCCTCTGATATATTTTTTTTTTCTGAATGCATCTCAAGACCAGCAAAAATTTATTGGAGTCAGAGCTAAACACACTGCAAAGATAAATAATTCTCCCTAGGCTCAGAGGAAGTAAGACAATAAGCAAAGATATGCCTTTTAATTCTGCAGTCCTCCCCTTGAAAGGAACAATTTGAGTCACTTGTAAGTGGGAATGCTAAAAGTGGTGTTTGGGTGGGGCTCTGAAATGTTTAGTCTCTAGACCAATCTGCAAGACTAGTGGCCTCCTGGAGATTACATCTCTGAACAGTCTATTATTTTTTCATATTTCATGGAGTCTGTAAGAGAGAATTAAAAGGTCTTATGCATTTATACTGGGTCATTTCTCAGATTGCCTTTTGTTAAAATAATTGTATTTTATACTGGTATAACCCTTTTCATCTATAAGTGTAAAAATGTGCAATTGGCAAACTGCTTGCTATGTACATCATTTGAGTCCAAATTTAACCCTAGTATGCCACCATCTCAGCTTGCCATGCTCTGTCATACAGTTTGGTGGTTGTAGGATCAGAAGTAATCTGGTAGAAGAGGGCAATAGTTCTTTCACTAGACTTAGTAACTGATTGGAGCAAGAATATAAGCAAAAGACTTCCCTGATCATTCTGATTTTCATGTTGGTTTGGAAGCACCCAGTCTGTCTGGATTCCTACAGTCTGGGAAAGCTCATAATTGTCAGACCCACATCTTTAACAAGAATCCAGGGAGTTGCATTCGGAAAAATTACTTCTAAGACATATATATTGGAAAGATTAGAACCAAAATGCAAATTCATTGAATCCCTGAAGTTAATACATAGATTATTTAATAGTACTGACAATAGTATTTTTATACACGTATTTTAAAGTCCTCTACATAAAGAAAGCTTATTAAATCAGAATTTCAGTCAGCACACTTTTAAACAATGCTGGACAAAATAGAAATCCAGACTAGAAATATAGCAGGTGGCCTTCCTGTCATATCAGATGACTCTTGACTCTTCTCTTCAGAAGATAAATTAGTTGCACAAGGCGAAATAGCAGTTAAGTCCTCAGCATTTCTTTGCATGACATTTGAACTTGGGGGAGGAGTGGGTGAGTATTTCTCTAACCCCTTGGTGCTGAATGTTTGACCTTAAAGCTTGCTGTTTGCTCCTTTTTTGTCTCAGTCCTCATGACTACAAATGCTATTATTAGTCATAAGATTGTTCAGTTCCTTTGAAATTCCAACCATGGTATTTGACTCTCTGCCCTCAACATATTAGGGAATTTAAAATCCTAATTATTTACAAAAGATCTAATTCTTCAGCATTTATTTTGCTTTTTCCTACCTCCATATGAAACCAAGACCTATAGTAAATGTTGTGCCCTTGTGTCCTCCGCTGAGAAAGAAAATAACATTTCCTAGGGGAAAGTGTCTAACTTTGTGTGTGGATAGCCCTGGAATCTCAGTCTGGCCACTGGTAAGTGACTTTATGAGACTCAAACCTGTATTTTGTACGGGGCATGATAGCCCATGTCTGTAATCCCAGAGACTCCAGAGACTAAGGCAGAAGAATCACAAGTTCAAGGACAGCCTCAGCAACTAATCGAGGCCCTAAGCAACTTAGCAAGACCTTATCTCAAGATAAAAAATAAAGAGGTCTGGGGATTTGGCTCCATAGTTAAGTGCCCCTGGGTACAATGTTCCTGGTACCAATTCCTGGTACCAAAAAAAAAAATCTATTTTGTACTATACACAGAAGACATTTGTGTAGGGAGTTATTATATAAATGATGTGTATTATTTATGAAATTTCTGGCAAAATAAGCATTCAGTAAGTAGCGAACATTATTTATTATCATCATCAACATCACTCATTTATGTAAAGGTAGGAACTAACTGAGCATTATTTTTCATTTCAGCTTATGTCTGGCAAGGCTTTTTTTAGCCTTAAAATCTTTACACTGATGATTTCACTTACATGTCCCCACAAAGTCCTGAAACATTCAACATACTACTTAAAATAATTCACTGAAGAGATACCTAGGCTGTTAGTTTAGTCTGAAAATCTATCCTACATCATCCATCATAAGAGTTCACATAGGTTTGAACATGCAAAAGGAAAAGATCGTCACACATCTTAGTGCTCAAAATGTTATTAGAAATTAAATGAATGAACCCTATTAATAGATGTGAAAACTGAAGCCTAAGTCATTTAAGTAACTTACAAGATCATGTTTTTTTAAGTAATGAGTTAATATTAGAACAAGACCAAGTCCAAATTAGGTTTATAACTTAAAACCTCTGACTCCGGTGATGTTTCTTATACTTTTAACTAATGGTGATTTTTCAGACAGCTTGACCTACCCAGTATTATAAACTGGGACTAGATAAAGATGGAACTAGATTACTTGTTGTCAGTAGAATTGCCCAGTTCAGATGCTCTCTGAAGTTCCTCCAGCTCTAAATATTTGACAGTTGTTCTACTTGCCACTTAGGATGTCCTTCATTGAAGGGACATGGGATGTTCATAGATCTTCACAGACTTTTCTTTTTACCAGACTAGCGTCCTTACAATTCCTGTTATCCACTGTGTATGATATTATCTTGATCATTTCTCATATGCATCTTATCTTCCCAGTCACATTGTCAGCTCTTTAAAGACAAGTACCAGGGCTTAGTTTTCTAATTTTTTGTGATGAACAAGCTCAGGGTAGAATTTCCTTTAATAGTTGATCAAGCAGCAGAGCAGAAAAGAGAATAAACATTTTCTTATTTCTCCAACCATTCTTAGTTAAGTTCTAGGAATCCACAAATATTAACACAAAAACTGATAACAGGCAAGTTTGATTTAGGTTTTGAACTAATTAGAACTAATCAGAGAGAACAGGACAGCAGATAGGCTGCTTCCAATCCTACTCTAAAATCCTTCTTTGAAATGTAGAGAAAATCCACTTAAGATTATAGGATGACTGATACTGTTACAAAATGAGATTTCTACCTATCTGTAGTATTAATTCTTGTTATGTGTCCCACCCTTAGATGTGAATATTTCCCCTAAGAAATACTTTTCTGAATCTATGTGATGAAAAATAGATAATTTGAGAGAATTTGATAATTAGTAAAAAAAAAAATCAATCTGCATACTTATATTAGAATGTTACCATGTCATTATATAGGGAAGTGACCTTAGAAAAGGATTTCTAATTCTAGCTTCTTTTTAATCAGTATGTATTTATTGAGTGCTTCATGACAATGATGATGATGATGATGATGATGATAGGCTATTGTGGATTTGAATTTTGAGTCCATTCTCTTTACTTGAATGGGCTAGGTACTTAGTATTTCTGTGCCTCACTTTCCTTACCTATTTAATAGGGTCAAAAATAGTAATAACTCAGAGATTTGTTGTAAGGATTAAAATGAGATAATACACGATAAAGCACCTAAATAAGAGTTTGACTTACAGTAAGCTCTCGGTAAATATGATCTTTTTATCATTAATCAAAGATTTAGAAAGACTTACCATATGCCAGGCTTTGTGTGTTGGGCAATTTTATATATTTTAGCAGATACAAATTTTTTAAAATTTTGTTTTTGTGTTAACTGATATATTTCAAACATCAAAAGGAATGCTTAACCCAGGGTAGACATTCAGGAAATAATTATTGCATGAGTGAAGGGTTTTATTTACTTTCCCACATCAGCTTTACAGTGTGGCAAGCACTCTGAATATATCAGTAAGTCAAAGAGTATTCTCACTTTCAGGCCTGGTGGGTAGGGTGGGGAAGTAGGACGGGGCAAGGCGAACAGACAAGTACCCCAGGGTTATGGCATAGGGGCCAAGCCCGGTGGCCGTGGTGCACATCTGTAATCCCAGCACCTCGGAAGGCTGAGGTAGGAGGATTGCAAATTCAAAGCCAGCCTCAGCAAAAACGAGACACTAAGCAAAACAGTGAGACTCTGTCTCTAAATAAAACACGAAATAGGGCTGGGGATGTGGCTCAGTGATTGAGTGCTCCAGAGTTCAATCCCTGCCCCCGCCCCCTCCCAAAAAAAAAATGAAAAGTAGCATAGGGCATTTTGGGTATGAGGAACACCTAATCCGTATTGCTGAAGTGTGAAGTGAAGAGAGGAGAAAGGACACTTAGAGATCAACAGGGCAGTGAGTGTCATACTGTGAACCCAGACTTGAACCTAATAGCATAGGGACCCTTAAATTACTTACACAGGTGAGTGAAATAGGTTTTGGTAACTCCCTCCAACCTCCCTCTGAATGCTCAGAGTTCTAATATTTGCATTAAGCTAGGCCACCTTTGCTATTCGTTTGCATATTTGCATATTTGTGAGTCCACATTGTCAGAATTATAATTGTTTATTATTATCAGACCCAAGCCTACATTTGAACATCTTAGTGACAGTGGTCTCTATGACCAAAACTATCCTAAAGCTTGTGGACCCAAATCCTATGAGTAGATGGTTCCTACTAAGAGTAGATCCACTTAGAAACGTTGTGTCATAGAATTTCTTAAAATTTCTCTCTAGCTACCTTCCCAATATCATATTATAATTGAGCCAATAAATATTTCTCCACCATGATAATAGCAAAGGAGGCGATTAACCTCTTGTACAGGGTAAACAAGCCTCAGAATGAGTTTAATTTTTATTATTTTCTAAAACTAAATGGCAAGTGGAGAATTTTCAGGGAAAGAAGTGGGTAGCAAAATGTAGAACAAAAAAGATCCAGATCCTTGAAGACTTTCTAACGCATTCTTGATGTTGATCTTAATGCACATTGTACTCTATTCCCTTGGGTGACCTCTGTATGGGCTCCCTGATAACCTGAATTTTTCTTTCCCAGAATTCAAGGTAATAGCATTATTTAAGTATAATCACAATATATAAGTCTTCATCAGGAACTTATTCACCAAAAAAGTTGCCTTTCTATAAACATATCATGCAAACTGACATAAATTAAAATATAAATTAATGAGACAACCTAAATTAAAACAAACTTTCCTGTCACTGAGCCATATGTGAATTGGTTCATGATAGCAGAAGGAGCTGCTTAGTGGTTATTGTGTGGAGAAAATCGAAAGAATAGGCCAGATGTTCAAAAGCTGGGACTTAGCACTGAACTATGCACTAAGAAAAGGCAAAGTTTATTTCAGGAATCAAAATGGGGGAAAGATCATCTAGATTAAGAACTTTTTTTTTTTTTAAAGAGAGAGTGAGAGAGGAGAGAGAGAGAGAGAATTTTTTTTAATATTTATTTTTTAGTTCTCGGCGGACACAACATCTTTGTTGGTATGTGGTGCTGAGGATCGAACCCGGGCCGCACGCATGCCAGGCGAGCGCGCTACCGCTTGAGCCACATCCCCAGCCCTAGATTAAGAACTTTGATGATGAAGGGTTTCTGAAAAGAGACAACAGGAAGAAAGACCCTCATAGGGTTCTCTTACCCTTCCTTTAACTTCTCTGTGTTGGTGGTGATTTCCACATGGTGAGAAAATTGAGAAGAGAAAGGACTGGACAGAAGAGGACAGGCAGACCGAAAAGAAAAAAAAAAAAAGAAAGTGAGAAAGAAGGGGATTAAAAGGTGAAAGAAGTGGGGAGCGCATTCTCTAAACCATCCAGAACACAGGAATTAACACCAAAGACGGTGAAGTGCGAGCTTGCCAGGCCTCTTGCTCACCACTAGCCCCAGCACCAAGCTGGGTGACTGCCAGGCGGCGCGCCTACTAGTCAAAAAGTGCAAATGTTACTCAGGGACATGTAATGTGAAGTATGTAGCATAAGATAGAACAAAAAGATTAACGGGAGCATTTTAAAAAGTCAGCTGACTTCTCAGCAGACCAGTCAGTGAACCAGTGAGTCCAGAGCCCTTGCTTTGTGCTCAGATGGCACAAGAAGCCATCAGAGCAACCCAGATGGACAGGGCTGAGACTGAAGGGAGGGGAGGCATAGTGGTGCTCAGAGGAAAGCAAAGGATGCTGAAAGCCAGGTAGATTTGTTGCCAAGACAAGAAAGTAAACTGCGGACAACCTCATAATAGAAGAGGGGCTTAAATTTATAACAAGTGTCCTTTCCACTTTGATATTTGGAGTATCACTAAATTCAGACTTCCCTTGTTGAATTAGCTATTAATTCAAGTACATTTTTCAAGCCAGGCAGCAGATGACTTATGAAAGACTTGTGTACAAGACAAGGGAAAGTCAGGCTGGTGTGGGGAAAGGCAAAAGAGCATCAGAAATGGCTGCCTTTAGCAGAAGACCTCAGAGAATATTGCACCAGCACTGGGTGTTTAAGAGGGAAGTGATATGGTTAGCCCCAATGTTCCCTTTGAGGCTTAATTCAAAGTGCAGCAAAAGTTTAAAGGGAAATGAAGAGAAAATTGACACTTGACAGGTAATCACGGGAGAAAAAGATCCTCCCCCAAAATATTGCTGCTGCAGTCTTTTTTTTTGAATGCCCTACTTTTGAGGAGCCTTTCAATAATATTTTTGAATTCCATAGTACTTAAGTTTTTGGAATAAAGGAATTATCTTTTAAAGGGAACTTTGTGTGTCATCAAAGTCTCAAAAGGCTCCTTTTATTAGTATGTACTTGAAAGATACCAGGACATGAAAGACAGGAAACAAATCCATGTGGACAGAGTACACTGAGAATGACAGCCTCCTTTCCAGATTGGCCTAAAAGTCACTTAATAAAAGCATATATGACATCAGTGGTCTTGCAAAAACATTCAGGAAATAATAAACTGAAAAATGATTCAACATATGCAAAAACTCATTAAGCTGTAAACTTACACCCTTTGACATTAATGTATCATATAAACCTGAATATATACCTGAGAGGAGTTACTTTAAAATATGTAATTTACAGCTCAATAGAGAATTTTAAAATGTAATTTATATGTTCTTCCTTGAGAAGTCAGCAATATGATGATATACATTGACCATTGTGGATAGAAGTAGTTAAAGGAAGTAGTTAAGGTAGTTAAGGGAAAATTGCTTTTTTTTTTCTTTTGGCTATGATACTTAGAACGTATTTATAGAATTGTTGAGTATTAAGGGTGAATAAAATCCTAAAATTATTTTGCCCTTCTCTCCATTATGGCAGAAAGCATTCCTTCCATCATGATATCTAAAGGCAAATTACTTGCCCAAGGTGTTAAGAGTTAGGGAGTGCCCATCTGTATCTTGAGACTAACTTCACCTGTTTCAAGAAAGCATAGAGTATGAACTCCAGTGTTCTTTTAGATTGTTATGATCTAACCAATAAAGTCTGGTTGGAATTAGAGAAATGGGACATATTGACGTGTCAATATTTGTAGAATTAACCTCTTGAAATCAATTATGAAAACACAATTTTAAGGAGTCTTTAGCAAGTTATCTGATCTTGAGGAAAAAGCCAGAGGCTTTTAAAAAGAAAAATATATATACATAAATAGATGACATCTGAAATAGAAGTCATGTGTGTCCAGGAAATAAGCAAAGCCTGAGGTGTGTGTTTCACAGCTGCATCTAGAGAAATGGCTATGGGGTAGGGGGGTAGTCGTCTCTTCTCTAATGAAGAAAAAAGAGGAAATGAATTTAAATTACAACCAAAGGAATTTAAGTTAGATGGAAAGATCTTATTGGCAGTGAAGGTTTTATAAACCCTGGAAAATATTCCTGGGGAAGTTTTCAAATTCCCTATCTGGATGTATTTAAAAGAAGAGAGATATCTATCAGCCCAGGGTGGATGAAGTAGAGACCTGCCTGGAATTTGCTTTCAGCTGAATTCTGTGAGTCCAGATTAGTTTCTGACAATGTTCAGGATGTCAAAGACAGAAAATGCTACACAATGGCAAACAATGTTGCCCTTAAAACTCAAACACACACACACACACACACACACACACACACACACACACACACACACACACCACCTCACCCAAAGCAACCATTTCCTTGGAAAATCAATTGGCGTTTGCTAGTTGGCTATAAGTGGAATGTACAATTATAATTCATTCTGGTTTTTATTTTCTTTTTAGCCTGCTTTCCACTGGAAAGAAGTCTTATGAAATCCCTCTGGCAGGCTATGCCCTGCTTAATACATTTTTATTTTCCTTCTCTGAGCTGGTTACAACCAAATCCCTTAGAAAATAACCTCAATCTAAGTAGTAATACTTGTGCCCCCAGAGTCTAAATCCATGAAGGAAATACCCTGTCCCCTCACTCCAAAGAGAAATTTCTTTCCCTCCCCATTGAAAGGAGAGGAATGAATCCACCACCACCATCACCACTCTTCTTCCTTGCCTTCACCCAGACTCCAACAAGTTCTATGCAACCTGCAGGATTTCCTCTCATTCCCAGCATACAAACAGCACATGCACTAACAGTTCATACAAAAGTCCCCTAATTTGTTGTACTTCTCTGTTTATACAGCTGTGCATCTGTTTGCCCCCATTGTCTTCACTGCATCAATTGTCTGCTTTTTATCGTGGGCTCCTAGAGGCAAGTTCTGGAATCTGTTTAATTTACTTTGCACAACGCTGCGTGTGCACATGCAGAAGGATCCTGCGAGATTGGGCCTTGCAGTAATGGTTCAGGCACGACAAGATGCTCAACATGAAAATATTACCCTGTATTAACCAAGTCAGGAGATAAGGGACTCAGTCTGCTGAGTCTGTGTCTTCCTCTGGTCCTCCAACACAGAGTACACAAAAGCCATAAATACTGCCAGGGATCATCAAAGCATTGAGCAGTGAGGACAAGGATCTGGTCAGCAACTAGAAGGGCTAATAAACCAGGGACAAAAATGCACAGAAAACACTAGGCACTGTGGCACAGGCCTGTAATCCCAGTGGCTAAGGAGGCTGAAGCAGGAGGATCATGAGTTCAAAGCCAGCCTCAGCAAAAGTGAGGCACTAAGCAACTCAGTGAGACCCTGTGTCTAAATAAAATACACAAAAGGGCTGAGGATGTGGCTCAGTGGTCAAGTGCCCCGGAGATCAATCACTGGTACTGAAAAAAAAAAATGCACAGAAAACAAGACTTTATTTGTCTGGGAGTTTGTCCTCCATCATGATCCTCCTTTCTCTTATGTATACACTGGATCTTGCTGTTTTTTTCAGTTCAGAGCATCATCAATTGACACCATTGCCACAGACACTCCACAGAAGATGACCAAGTCTCAAATACTCCACAGAAGACTATCAAATTCCCAGTATCTTGGCTTTCTTATTTCTTTATGTTTATAGCCTATAGGGAGCAAATTTATTTTTACTAGAATTCATATTTCTTTCTTCCCACCAATTTCTACACAAACACCCTTCAACCTCCCTTGATTATCAGTCTTGTTCACTGACCCAAGACAGCAGAGACGAGTCAATCCACATTTTGTTGAATTAAAAATTCCTAATGCCTATTTATTCCTAGGAGTCTTCAAAGTTAGGTTTTCAAAGGATAAAATGATGGATGAAAATCCTTCCCTCAAGGAAAAAAAAAAGTAAATGACATTTTATTTAATTCAACAAGTATTTTCTGAGAACCAATAATGAGCCATCCAGTGTGTGCTGGAGAAAGAGAGGGAAAAAACATAGAGAGAGAGAGAGAGAGAGAGAATGTATGTGTCTCTGAGAGAGAGTTAATTTAAGATTGCTTGATCACATTAAATGATCTTAAATATAAGAAAGTTGCTTTATTGTAGGTTTTGGTGAGGATTAACTGATATATACTTAAGCATAGAACCTGGCACAGAAGACATCCTCGATAAGTAATGGCTGTTACTATTACTGCTGAGTTATAGCTTCATTTATGGCATTTTTTAAAAGAGGACTTTCTCCGTAAATCAGAAATTTCAACTTGGACTATAGGTAGTATGATTTCATTTTTTGTGGGGAGAGGGGAAAACCATTACACTCAGATTTTTTTAAAAAGTACTGTCATCCAGAATATTGAAGTCAATATCTTCTCACCAAAAGTAGAGCTTGATCATATCCTGATGCCCAAAGTGTGATTCCCATCCTGTTCTTCCTACAAAGGTACCTACCAGGGTGTGTCAGAACATTGTTCCTATCCCGACACACAGCACATTTTTCTCTACTTCTTGTTCCTTCTACTATGGTCTGGCTCATGGTTACTTCACTAAAAAAAATGACTACAAAAACTGGTTGAAGTTTTGTCACAATGATTTAAAAGATTGGTTCTTAAACTGGAAAAATCTAGTTTTTTTTTTGGGGGGGGTGGTGTACCAGGATTGAACTCAGGGGCACTCAACAACTGCGCCACATTTTGTAATAGGGGAGCCCTATTTTGTATTTTATTTAGAAACAGAGTCTTGGTGAGTTGCTTAGCACCTCACTTTTGCTAAGGCTTTGAACTCTTTATCCTCCTGTCTCAGCCTCTTAAGCCACTGGGATTACAGGCATGCACCACTATGATGGGCATAAATATACTTTTAAATAGAGATAAAACTAAATCCAATTTTATTCTATCAAGGATTTTTTTAAATTTTCCCAATTGCTTCTCAGGTCATCTTAGGTGAGATGTAATATTTAATTAATCAATTACTAAATCAATTGCACAGATGAATATATAAATTTATTATAATGCAAATTACAATAATTTATTATAACACAAATTACAAGATGATTAAATGCAAGAATTTAATGATATAATTTCAAGAATTTCATGATATATTTACCTTTTTGGTTTTGGTTCAACTTAAGATTTGCTCCATAATACCAAATATCTAGATAAAGGTAAACTTCATGCCAGATTCTTTTTGATTATTCATCATTTGCCATAGTCTCCCTTTTTCTCATACTATGTTATTTGGAAGACCTCTGGCCATGTCTTAGAAAACCATTATATTCTCAGTATCTTATTCTGATTGTTCATCAATGGTTTTATTTTAAAAGGGCTAGAATTTTACCTTTCACATTGCTTCATTGGGGATAAGAAACATCTGGGAAACATTTGATATATTTCTGCTATTGCAAAAGTGTCAGGTATATACACCTAGAATAAAAATTTCAGAGATATTTTCTTCAAATATCACCATTTAAATTGTAGTAAGGGCCTAGTTTTAGATTCCAATCATGGAAGCTTCTGTTCTTCAGCTCTCTAAACTAAAGGCACCATTTATCCAATTTATTCACATATTGAAGTGTTAATTTCTCATTCCTACCTTCCTTGTTCTAAACTAGTAATACCCAAAGATTTCACATATGCCTTAGGTACTGAGATATTCTCAGTTTTTTCTTGAACAAAGTCATCTAGACTTTGCTTCTTTGGACTTTGTAATGATGAAATGCAGTCTTGAGACCATTATGTGGGTTTTAATAAACAAATGAAAATTAATGTCTTTCAAATCATAAGGTAATTAAAAGAAAGCCAGTGATCTATCAATTCAGACCCACAGTGATGGCTTAGTACAACCTTAGGATAAATTTCCCTTATTTTAATTTATCAACATGTATTTCTTAATTAAGAACAAATCCTTTCAAGTAGAAATGAACTTGACAATCAGAGTTTTATCTGATAGTGTAAAACCTGGAGTCTTTGTGAGAAAATGGGTTCTCTCCATCCTTCCAAACATTTCAAGGAGTCATGAAACCAAATCAGCTGCAATGCTCTATTGGAACACAAGATCAGCTTCCAGGAAACCTCAAGTACCAGTTGTCTTTCTCTAATTCCACAGGATGGGCAATTCCTGTGGAAATCTTGCATTCAATTTAATGGCATTGTTGATTAATTAACATTTGTCAGGCAACTGTCACAAATCAGTAAAATAAAATATAGTATCCCCTGAAACACTTGAAACTAAACCCTAGGATGATGTCAGTGGGGCAAAAGGCATTTCCTTTGCTTTGCTAATTCCTGATTCACCAATCTTCTCCTTCAATATTGTGTAAAATAACAGAAACTTTCATCTCACTGCCTTTCTTCATTTATTGCACAAGTCTCAGGATTAGTTGAGACTCAACAGATAACACAATTAGCAAGGAGAATGGCTGAAGAGACTTGTTTAGCAAACTTGTGTTTCCTTTCCTTTAAGCAGCTTAAGAATGTGATCAACCTGGAGGAAATTCAAAACTATTGGAGATAGAAGATGTTGAGCCACATACTGAAACTTTTGCCTAAATGTCTGAGAGAGTGCTATATACTTTCTGAAATGTTATGGCATGTCTGTAGATAGCAATTCAGAATAACAGTTCAGATTTTTTTTCTCATGGGCTTTATAAAAATAGGACTCATTACTGCAGAGTCTTCAATATGGTTATTGAAGTCCACCCCATAAACTTCTTCATCCCAGAGTAGAAGGTTTGATTTCCATCCACCCAGTCTACTCAATGGAATCATGAGGACATCTCATTCTAGAGGCTTGTATTTCGCCAATCTCAAAAAATTAAATCCTTTTTTCAACCCTTTCAGTGATGAAAGAGAAGTCTTTTTAGTAAAACTTGTTCCTTGTCCAGTAAATAAATCATGCATTCAGCGCAATACAAATATTGATAGGAGGTAAACATTCTTCATTTCAAAGCAAGAAGCCTGTTAAGTGGTGACATAGTTTAAAAGTATCTGATTTGACAGGGGAATTCTCTTCATCCTTCTGAAAAAAAAAAATTGTTATGCTGTTGTGATTTTGTTTGTGTTTTTTTTTTCTTTTTCAAAATCAAAGCAATGTACTTAACTCTAATCAGAGCCATCAAAATCTTTCAAAAGGCTCATGTAGTTTATAATTTCTGTCTTAAAAAAATCTCAAGTGCTATTGCTTTTGCCCTGCTAAGTTCTGTGTTTCAGAAGTACAAAAAGTGTTTCTTTATAAGGAGTCCAATAAGTATTTATGAAACACCTACCATGTGCCAGGCTGGGTTCTGGTTGCAAAACAAGCAAGTTCCCAGAGTTCAAGAAGGAGTTGAAGGAGGAAGAGTTCATGTTGAGGAAGAATATAAGTGTAATGGTTTGGATATGAGATGTCCCCCCAAAAGTTCCCGAATTATTTCAGGAATATTTAGTGGTAAAATGATTAGATTATGAGAGCTGTAAACAGCCCGTCCATTGTAGTTTGAATGGATTAGCTGGACGGTAACTATACACAAGTGAAGTGGGACTGAAGGAGGCGCGTCACTGGGGCCTGCTCTGGAAGGGTGCACCTTTCCCTTTCTCTCTCTGCTTCCTGGCTGCAATAGCTGAGTAGCTTTCCTTCCCATGCCATTCTTCTGTGATATTCTGTCCCACTTTGAGCCCAGAGAAATGGAGTCTGCTGACCATGAACTGAACTGTGAAAATGTGAGCCCAAAATAAAACTTTTATAAGATATTTTAGTCACAATAATGAAAGCCTAACACAATAAGTAAATAAGACACATACTTAAGTAAGAAAAATATAACTTCTACTATAGAAGTAAAGAGAATTATATTAAAGAAATATGAAGATGAGTGATTGACTCTAGGTTGGATAATCAAGAAAGAACTTCTTGTGGAAGTGACATTTAAGGAAAGATTTAAAAGGCAAAAATCCCAGCCATGCAGTGTTCTGGGGAAAAAGCATTCCAGACAGAGGAAGATCAAAGGACTAAAAGTGAGGACCAACACTATTTCCATAAGAGGGCCAGTATGGCTAGAGGATACAGGACAAGAAGGGGAAGACAAGGTTGGCAGGTAGAAGAAGTAAGAATCCTGTGAGGAGAGAAGTTCAGAGTCATTCTATGTGCTGCCAGTAGCCACTGGATGTAAGAGCAGGGATATATAAACTGGAGAATAACATGATCTGATTTACATTTTTCAAAGCTTACCTTTATCTGCTGTATAGAGAACAAGAATGGATGTATATTTATTATAATTGGAACCACTGAAGAATTGTAAGCAAACTCATTTATTTTACTTTTTGTTTTCAAAATTTCTGACTGTGATATAGGGAGTAAATAATGATAGAAAGGGATACATGGAGAGAGGAAGCCAGGTGGAAAAACTTTGAGTGAATTTGGAAAGTAATCTGAATTTGGATATGTAGCTCAAATGGTGTCCTTGGGTGGAAAGAAAAGAGACAAAATTATTGGAAAACTATTGTGTTTATTATTTACAAATACATCCATATAAAACTATTATGCATTATTATTCATAAATATATAACTTCATTTAATAATCACTATAACAAATGAAATAGGTACTTAGACCCATTTTTCTTGCATGAAAACTAGAAAGTCTTATGATGTTAATTAAATTTGGAAAATCAACTTTCCAAATACTTAACAAAAGTAAATGACAAATCCAAAATTCAATGCTCAGTCTATATGACCATAAAGCCTTCGATTTTTCTACTTTGCTGTGGTGTCCCCAGGTCAGAATTAACAAATAAAATATCTTCAAATTCTAATTCTAAATAATAAAATAATATTCTACAGTATAAAGTACATAGTCTATTTAACTGTCTTGATTGACAGACAGTAAGTTTGTTTTTGTATTTTGCTTCCATAAGTAGCACTGTGATAAACACCTTATTATTTTACCTTATTTCTGGTGACTTCATGACCTGAATTTCTAAATCCCTAGAATCATCAGGGAAAATAAATAATTTTAAAGCTCTGAATATATAACATTATTTATTTTACAGAAAATTTGTGCAATTTATACTCTCACTTAACCCAAAACAACATTAAATAATTTTTTTCTTCTTTGCCAACCTGATGACCAAAATCTTAACTTCATCATTAAATTTTCATTGTCTTCATTACTACTGAGGTTAAATGCTTATTAGCCTTTATTTATTTCTCCTTTTTTAAATTATCTGTTCACTTAAATTTCAACTTTACTATATAGTATTGATATTTTTCTCTTTTATGGAAAGAATATTAACACTGTTTCAACTTTTGCCAATAATTTCTCAGGATGTCTTTTACATTCAAGTTTTTTTTTAAAGAGAGAGAGGCAGAGAGAGAGAGAATTTTAATATTTATTTTTTAGTTTTCGGCAGACACAACATCTTTGTTTGTATGTGGTGCTGAGGATCGAACCCTGGCCACACACGCATGCCAGGAGAGCACGCTACCGCTTGAGCCACATCCCCAGCCCTCAAGTTTTTAATTTTTATAAAAAATATACATATAAGAGGGTATACTTTAGTTATCTTTTCTATATAACAAACCACATCTAAGTTTAGTAGTTTAAAACAACAAAAGTTTACTTTACCTCACAATTTTATGATTGAGAATTCAGGAAGATCTAGGAGCTTTTTTCTGCTCTCATGGCTTACTCACCTGGCAAAATGGCTGATCTCTAGGGCCCCAAATGGTTTCACTGATATATTTACCATCCTAACAAGGATAGAAGAAAACCTGAGCTTTGCTGGTATTGTCAATGGGAGCACTTACATGTGACTTCTCCTGGATGATGGTCTTAAGGTAGTCAGACTTCTTACTTGAGTAAGAAGTAAGGGCTCAAAAAACAGCATTACAACAAGGAAGCAGCTTAACGGGCATTTCTCACTCAGCTTCAGAAGTTACACTGCCTCCTCCACTGGGCTGCATTGGTCAAAGCAGTTGTAAGCTCTCCCAGATTCAATGGTAAGGAACACAGAGGAGAGTCAAAGAACTCTTGGCCATCTTTAAAACCTGCAGAGGGTTTCAAGGGAAGAAACAATTCCCCTTCACCTTTCAATTTTGTTCATGATGATTTTTATATGAAATTGTTTTTAAGTATTTATATAAATTTATTTCTTTTTTTCTTTATGGCTTATTTCATTACTTTGTACTTCTTTTTTTTAATTTTTTCTAATTAGTTATACATGACAGTAGAATGCATTTTGGCACACTGTACACAAATGGAGCACACTTCTCATTCCTTGATTTTTGTGGACATACATGGTGCAAAGTCACACCAGTCATGTAATCATACATATATATAGACTAATAATGTCTGTATCATTTTACTGTCCTCCCCTCCCCTTTCTCCCCCCTGCCCAATCCAAAGTTCCTCCATTGTTCCCTACCCCTCTGCCATTATGGATCAGCATCCACTTACCAGAGAAAATATTCAGCCTTTGGTTTCTTGGGTTTGGCTTATTTCACTTAGCATGATATTCTCCAGCTCCATCCATTTACCTGTAAATGCCATGATTTTATTCTTCTTTAAGGCTGAGTAATATTCCCTTGTGTATATATACCACAGTTTCTTTATCCATTCATCTGTTGAAGGGCATCTAGGTTGGTTCTATAATTTAGCTATTGTGAATTGAGCTGCTATAAACAATGATGTGGCTGTGCCACTGTAGTATGCTGTTTTAAGTCCCTTGGGTATAAACCAAGGAGTAGGATAGCTGGATCAAAAGAGAGTTCCATTCCCAGTTTTCTGAGGAATCTCTATACTGCTTTCCAGAGCAGTTGCACCAATTGGCAGTCCCACCAGCAATGTATGAGTGTATCTTTTTCCCCACTTCTTTGTTGACACTTACTATTACTTGTATTCTTGATGATGGGCATTCTGGCTGGAGTGAGATGAAATCTTAGAATAGTTTTGATTTGCATTTCTCTAATTGCTAGAGATGTTGAACATTTTTTCATGTATTTGTTGACAGATTATATTTCTTCTTCTGTGAAGTTTCTATTCAGTTCCTTAGTCCATTTATTGACTGGGTTATTTGGGTTTTGGTTTTAAGCTTTCATTTGCAAAGTGTCCACAAAAATCAAGGACATGATTCCTTCAACTAATATATTTAAATTCTTCTAACTTTAGATCCTAGATATTGTGGCTTCATTCATTTAACTTAATTTTTAATTTTTTTCATCCCTAATTTTTTTATCAGTGATACATTTGAAAATTCATCTAATAAATGCAGATTCGACCATACATTTAATTATGCAATTGCTGTGTGAAGAGGAGGAAATCTAACTAACTAGTTCTTGCTTAGTACTTTGCCACATTTCTGGATCATCCTTTGAAAAATACTGAATTGCATATTGCCTGTGCAGCCAGTAGTGTCCTTCAAGTCTTGCAGTGATGCTTAAATGTTGAATAATTTGATTCATTTCGTAAACAGTGATTGTAGCACTTTTTCCTACAGAGTTATGAATGGTCTAGTTAAAAAAAAAGAGCGTCATTACATTAATAGCAACCAAAAAATCTTTTATTCATAATTATTTTAAAGGACATTTTTCTGGATGATAGAGAGGAAAGAACACCTTTTAAACATATGTGGCAAACACTTAATAAATGTTAAACGATATTGCTAGTCTCGAGGTTTAAAAATGGCAGCTGAGGTCTCTCTGATTTCCTGTGCTTCCAATGTTGCATTTTAAAAACAATCTACCTCTGTGTGTATCTCTGAAAGTTGTTCAGAGAGAAGTAAATTGCATTAGGTATATAGCATACACAAAATAATAATCTTTAGAACTTCTTTTTCCTGTGTATATTTCTCCTCTTGTCTTTTTACCATAACCAAAAGGAAATAATAAATTTCAGAAGACAACTTTGGAAAAAATACTATGATCTAATGCAGTTAGTCACAATGAGGTCAGGAGCTGTGTCCAATTTCTTCCATACATTCTATTAGTGAAGCTTTAGTACAAGTATTAAGCATTGTACCTTATACCTGGTGGGTTCTCAAGAAAGATTCATTGAAGAATGATACAGCAACAGCCACAAAAATATTTATCAGCCCATTTCTGATATCCAATCAGAATTTGGAGGGTTTCTTTTTCATTGGTATCGTTTTCATATCTATTTCTGATTGCAGAATCATACTACATGAGCAGTGAATGGGAAAAGCCAAGCTCTTGAGTCCCTTTAGTTATCAAACTTCATTACTAGAGATAATCTGAGATCCCATGGCTTTCCAGAAATGGAAGAGTCTCAAATCACCTATGGCTCACCCAAACTTTACTAATGTGTGAATATCCACAAGTTGAGCTAAAGTTCCGAATGCTGCTGGATCTACCCTTTGGGCCTGAACAAACATCATGCAGGCTCCATAGTGAAGGCCATATGTCAGAATACAAGGGTGGGACTTGACTTTGGGGACACTTCTGTTTTATAGATATTTAGCAGATAGAAGACATCCATTTTTGTGTTGAGTACCAAATACAGAGAAACTCTAGAACATTTCTCTCC
Organism: Urocitellus parryii; assembly: GCF_045843805.1. NCBI lineage: Eukaryota > Metazoa > Chordata > Mammalia > Rodentia > Sciuridae > Urocitellus > Urocitellus parryii. Next base: position 148,708,406 of record NC_135532.1, read on the forward strand.
AATGTGATAGACACTAGCCACTAGTTCTATAGTTTAGTTAGAATTAATTAAAATTAAAGAAGTGAAATTTTAGTTCTTCAGTCACAGTAGCCACATTTCAAGAGATCAAAAGCAATATGTGACAAGTGACTACCATATTGAACAGTATAAATATAGAACATATGCATTATTCCAGAAAGTTTTATTGGACAGTACTACTCTAGAATATGTCACTTATATCACACTACTAAAACTCTAAATTGGATACTCAATTCTGCACTCATTTCTTAATTTAACAAACACTTTCTTTCAAATCTTTTTATGTACCTCAATGTCTAAGGTTGTTCCTGCTTAAATCTGTTTTAAATAATAAATATGAAAATTTCCTAAGCAAGGTTCTGTGAAACACACCAAAAAATAAAAATAAAAATAGAAAATGACTGTTACTTCACACACAAGTAACTATAACAATATATGTGTAAATTTCTGAAATTCAGTTCAAGTAGAGAGAAATCACATAATGTTTCTTAAAAACTCAAGATGATAAAGAATTTATAAAGTATATTCAAGCAGTTAAACGGTATCAAAATTCAAACTAAAACCTAAAAATGTTGCCAAATTAAAGTTCTATCAATTCTGACTTGGTAAATAACTAAGAATAATGTGTAACTCAAATACTGTTGTTTAAAAATTTGGTAGAAAATGTATTGCTCAAAAAAGCTCACTTTTTTTACACAAACCTAGCTTTTCTTCCTGAAGTATTACTTCCTCAAACATGTACTTCCTCTATAACAAAATTCCAAATATTTTATAAAATTATCTCAAATCTATATTAATGAGAATTGAATTAGTGAAGCTTTAGTACATAAAAAGATATGCAATACATTGTCTATTTGGACAAAAACTATATATATATAACCTATGCATCAGTCAGCTTGCTATACTGTATCAAAAAAACAGTAATAATCAACTTAAAAAGAGGAAACATTTTATTTTAGTTCATGGCTTCAGAGCTTTCCGTCCATGGTCATTTGACCTTGTTATTTTGGGCCAGTGGCAGCACAGTGCATCATGGCAGAATTGAGTGGCAGAGGAGGCTGCTCATCAACCTCATGGCAGCAAGGAAGCTAGAGAGAGAGAAAGGAGGGGCCTGGGTTCCAATATCCCCTTCAAGAGCATGCCCCACAATGACCTCACTTCCTTCCACTAGGCCTTACCTGCTAAATGTTCCACTTCCCAATAGCCCCACAGCTGGTAACCAAGCCTTGACTCAACTGGGGTACATTCTGGATCCAAACTATAGCAATATATGTACAGAAAATAAATAAATGCATACTTGGTTACACAGAAATGAAAAATATATACTCCTATTCAACATAAAAGTATCTCTCTTATATCCTAAACACGCACTTAAATTTTTGATATATAATAGCATTTTTAATGAAGTACGTGTTTATACATTCTTATCATGTAATTTTTCCTATGATCCAGAAACTTTGATAGTAATTCTGCTTTTTATTGTCTTTCCAATTGAGTAAAAAGAGTCCTCTCTTTTCTACTTTAGAAGCTGTTCTAGAAGTAGAGGAGCATCTGGCGAAGAGACAGAAGCCAGCCCCAGGGGTGCCACAGCAAGGCATAAGCAGGGACTTTGGTCCTCGATTCCACAGGCCAGCCAAGTCTAAATGTAAGTGTGGGGGCTGGAGCCCAGCCTTGGGGTGGTCCACGGCGAAGCAGCCAATCTCTGTCCAGGAGCATACTGGCATTTGACAGACAGGTGTCCAGCCTTCCTAGACATTCTATCTCCCATCCTATCTACACCTCTACAAAAGCCTCAGACCATGGCTACTAATATCAGGTTTTTGAATCCCCTATAGTAAAATTCTGTGCAGAGTGTGATCCTCGCTGATTTTTAAGTCCAGCATGTTGAAATTGAGTCTTAAAATAATCATTTCCATAGGACCTGACTAGGTATCCAAGTGTTCACCAGATGCTAGCAACTAGAATTTGCAAAGGAAAATTGCTAACTTAAGCTTCTTTTCATGATTCAGCAGAGGATTTTAAGTAATAAAAGATCTGGAGATTTGTAAAATAAATAATTCCAGTGCAAATGGGAAAATTAAAATAATCTTATCATCTCCCAGACATGTCTATATGTATTTTTCTACCATTATCATATTTCTCTTAATTGGGCCAATTTTTTTCTGGCTGATATTTTATAGTTTTAAGTTATGAGCTATAATGAACAAATGATTCCTTTCAGATGATTGAAGTGATATGTACTAAATTTTCCTAGAGACAATCTAGGATGTATGAAACAGAGAATGATATAACAAGTATGGTTTTATTCACATGTGATATTGAATATATCCACAGTGAAAAATAATAACAGCACGCCAGAATCTCTTTTATGCCTTAATTGATGTCTCAGTAAAAGCAATAAAAATATAAAGTACATCATTAACTTTTGAACTTTGATGGAAAAAAAACCACAACATACCATCCATTTCTGACAAGTAGACATTATCTCATAGTATCCACAGCCATCCTATGCTTATTACTATTGCCTGCTCCTAAGTGTGACTTTTGGACACACGGCTCAATATTTCCTAATATATAATAGTACAATGGCTTTTATAGTCCATTTAATCTTATTTCATTATTGAAGGAATGAATTGCTAAGATTCCTCAGATTCTTGTGTTCTTGCTGAGAGTGCACCTGAACAACAAGACAAGCATAGCATCTAGCCCAACTAATGCCACATGGCCACATCCTGTCTAGAGTGAATCCACTCAGAGCTCCTAGAGAAATGTGAATATATTAATGATTTTATAAAGGCATTACATTTTTAATATAGGTACCACTAATTATCTTGGCAGGATTCCATCAGAGCCAGATGTTCTCCAAATGAAATATTTATAATACAGGACCATTAAATTTAAAAAATACATGCTTATTTAAGCAACAGGTCGTAGAACTCAAGCTGATCTAGGATTTTGAAAAAGCTGGTGAAAGATACAGGACATGGATTACTTTCTTAATGTCAGGGTAAGGCTCTGAACTCAATCCAAAGAAACTATTGTAATTGTTGCAACCATGACAGGCTCAGCTTCTGGATTTCTTCTAACAAAATCTTGCTGCCAAGGGCATTGATGGGCTCACCCAGTAAAAAATTACTATAATAATGTTAAACTAAATCATAAAAATGCAGAAGGTGGTTATTACAGGGCAGAGGAGAGGAATTGCTTGTAAAGTTATGGTGGAAATATCAAAAATGCATTTTATTGGACTTTTAAAAAATTAAGCTCTTTGTTTTTAAACTAAGGTGCAAAAGCAATAAAATGTAAATGTTTCTCAATAAATGATTTTATTCAACAGTCAACAGCAATGATTCAGCAAGTGAAAATAAAAATTATGTTCCTTCAACCTGGTCATCAATTCTGACAGGCTTGAAGTTTGTATGTGATAGTTGTCTGATGAAAATAACCTGCTGAAAATTATTTTAAAGAATTTTCATTGAAAAAAAAGAATAATTAACTTTTTAAATGTGTCTTTTTCTCTGTGAAAATAAACATGGCTTATGTTTAATTTCATGTGGTATAAGACTCTAAATATTTTATTTCATTTTTAAGTTCTATGAAGTTCACTTGACACAAATGTACACAATGATCAAAAAACTCAAATATGAATATCATAATAGGCATCCAGTTAAGGAAATGAAAACAAATCCCAACTAATCCTCCATGTGCCCTCTAAAAGTACAGAATGTAATGTTAAGTAATCTAGAATTGAGTAATTGAGTAATCTAGAATTTCCTTTCTGATCATCTTTCTACCTTCCTAAAATATAGATCCCTCATGCACCTAGCATAGACACTTTGGTAGACAGATTTCATATTGTCCTCAAGTTAAATCACATGTATGTGTGACAATTATCATAGAAACAAACTTCCTTTGATCATTAAAATACTAACGTACCATACACACAGGAAGCACTATATATGGGTTGAACTGACTTGTTCCCACTTGTATTCAACACTAATGTGTCTCTTGGATTCACACTAGAGAGGTAGTGTCTCACACATGGGAATTAATGAGCTACATCTGTAACCAAAAATATCTATGGAAAACCTGCTGAATTGATCCATATCTGTGTTATTAATCAAGCCCACTACGGAAGGGCTTTCTTGTGGCTGTACTATATTTTGGAGATAAATAGAGTAGGAAAACCACAGTTCAATTTAAAAGTTGTTTGAAGCTTTGAAGAACATGATTTTTTATATTATATGACAGCAATAAAGTCCAATCCTTGATGGCTGTAATTCTGAGTATATAAGTATATAAATATCCTGTATGTATAATTTTACTATAGAACATGACATTTGCCAAAAAAGACCCTAACTGTTCAATATGGAATTGACTTCTTACTGCCATTCTCTTTTTTTTTCTTTTTTTTTAATAAAATGACTTTTTTCAAAGTTAAAAACTATATAAGTCATTTGGTATGAATAGCCTGTAACTGAAGCAGATGGCTAGAAGTCAGAATCCTAGATTCTATCCTTGATTCTCCCACCAACTTGGAATGTGGCCTTGGGCAAGACATTACGGCAAATCTACAATAAAAGAGGTAATAATGTCTTACATGTGTATGGTGCTGTATGATCTAATGGAGCACTTTCATATACAATTTCTTATTTATTCTCCCCACCCCCAGCCTCCTGAGAGGAGTGTGGTAGTTATTAACCATTCTCAATATAAAGACTAGAAATTCAGAACCAGAAAAACTCAATCACTCTTTCATTGTTTTTTTTTTTTTTAAAGAGAGAGTGAGAGAGGAGAGAGAGAGAGAGAGAGAGAGAGAGAGTTTTTAATATTTATTTTTTAGTTCTCGGCGGACACAACATCTTTGTTTGTATGTGGTGCTGAGGATCGAACCCAGGTCGCACGCATGCCAGGCGAGCGCGCTACCGCTTGAGCCACCTCCCCAGCCCTCTTTCATTGTTTTATCAATATCAAATGTCACAGAGCCAGGCACAGAACATTCTAAGACTCCAGCCTGATCTTTGTCTTTCCTCCAACACATTGTCCCTCTCTGGTGCCTCTTACCTTGGCAAAATAGAAATGAGTACAGTGGCACTCTTCAGTATGGTGGTCACTGGCCACACAACCTTATGAAGTACTTGAAATGTGGCCAGTCCCTATTGAAATGTGTTATGAATATAAACTATATGCCAAACTTCTGAGACTTGGAATGAAAAAAAAATGTAAAATACCTTGTTAATACTTTTTATATTGATTGTATATTAAATGATAATAGTCTCAATATCCTGAGTTAAATAAAATTAATAAATATAAATTAATATATTAATAAACATAATTAAGTAAGATTAATTTCACCTCTCTTTTCATTTTTTAATGCAGCTATAAGAAAATACAAAGTTATATATGTGACTCCTGTTATATGTGACTCCTGTTATGTTCTTATGGGTAGTGCTGGAGTAGAGAATTCCATTGTTCAGTGCTCGTGGTACTGAGTTCACATTATTGGACTTGTTTATGCACCTGTCTTGATGCAGCTGATAAAAATTTTCTGAGATGCTATCAGAGTGGGATATAAACTAGCCACAGTGATTCAGCCATTTTAATCCATCTTCCACATGCAGATAAAAAGTCAGGCTTCATCCTTTGATTCCTCAAATTGCTCATTCATTAAAAAGCTTCATTTTATATTTGCTGAATGCTTGAAGGGCTCAGAAGTAAAAATGCCAGGGAAAGAATTATAAATTATATTTATGATTGTATAGCACTGCTTATTTTAAAATATGATCCCAATAAACATTTCGAGTGAATAAGATATTGGACTATTAGGTTAATATTGGAAATGTAAAATAATGATTATACATAATTGTTATCTAACAAATTTTATTCTCCCTACCAAGCTGTTATTTCATATGTAATCCCAGAATAGCTTATTCCTGTTTGAAAAATCTTAGAAAAAAATATGTTCTTATTTTAAAAATAATATACAGATAGATAGTAAGAAACAGCCCAAAGTACTAAAAGTACTCAGCCCTGTGGTAAAAATTAGGCTAAAATTATGTCACATAACCTTCATAGGGCTTTGAAAATTAGCCCCATGGATCTGAAACAAAAACTCTTAACCATTACTGCTTCTTACTCCAATGCTATTTGAAATCACAATGCAACATACCTTAATAATATTAGAATATTTGGAATTGATTCCCTTTTATTCATTTCAGCTCCACAAGTATTTACAGAGCACATACAATGGATCAGGGACAGTTTTAGACACTGAGGGACGATTAAGTAATAAGATCTGAACTCTGCCCAAGAATACATAAGTTGGTAGACTTGTGAACACGTTTTGTGAAAAATGTGTACTGACAACAGTTAATTAAGGGTGGGTTGCATTCTAAAGGGCTTTTTTTGTTACAATAGAAATCTTTCTAGTATGATTTCCTAATGTGTTAAAACTTACCTACTGTTTATAAAGCAAAGGTCTGGTATAAATAAAACAAATATGTAACATGAATTTCAGTACTTTGCTTTCCTCTCTGTTATACCCATTTGGAAGAAAGTAGACTGAAACTACCCTAAATATTTTCTGGAAAGAGTAAGTGTGAAAACAATGGGAGCATAAATCAACTTGCACTAAAAATTTCAAAATAATGAAACTTAAAAAGCTTTACAAATTTTTATACAATAATGAATAGGCAGAGCTCAAATCTTACTGCTCACCATTTCCTCAGTGTCTTCATCTTTGAAGATGGAAATCTAAAATGACGTGTAAATGTTATATATTAATGTTTAAAAGAAGATTTCAAAATAGTGTATGTTTCCAATTTCTTAGTGATCAAGCTTAGCTAAAACCAAATAAGAAGAAAAATATTAACAATATCCAACTCTGAGGGGCAGAATTTTAGGTAGTTCTATGTTCTTATTTATCTTTTCTGTGAAATTTTCAAAATGGACATACATTGTTCTTATAATAGATAAATTGAAAAATCATTGCAATTGACTTCAACAATGATTGTAAATGAGAAACACAATAATTGGGGGGAGAAAAACATTAAATGCAAATTTTGTTTTCAATCACAAAAGTTTTTATAGTAGTAGCAATATGTTTTGTAGATTCTTCTTTCAGGAAGTATTGCCCTTCCTTTGATTCAACTTCTCTAAATAAGGAAGGTGAAAATTGCTTTGAGTTTCAGATTTTCTTGAGAAAGCAGTGTGAATCTCAGCTACCAGCAAAGTGTAAAGATCAAGGTTGTAACATGAGCTCATAAAGCTGAAAGTTGTTATTGTAGCAATCAGAAAACAGTGTAAAGGACGCCTCTCCCGTCTTAAAACAAGCTAGCTCTCATTCATTTCTAATGTCATCTGCTTATAACATGCCTTAGTTTTAGCCCCTGAGATGTGTAAAATGTGGAAATATATTCTACACCTTTGGGGTGGATAAGGTATTAACGACCCTGAAAAGTAAAATATAAAGTTATTTTAGAAATTGTACTGAACAATTCATGGAGGAATATTTGGTCTGATAACTTCTCTTATGAAAACATTAAAATTTCACTACAAAGAAAACTCAGAAATGAGTTCTTTGTACCATTTAATCTTATTAAATCATCAATCCACAGACCATTAGAGATGAAAGGGGCCTTCTAGATTATATTATCCAGTACCAATATTTTGCAGATGCAAAACTGTTGGAGCAGAAAAATGATTTTCTCAGGAAAAAGTAAAATCACTCAAAAATATCCTAAAGAATCTGGGAACATCTGGAAGCTTATTTAGGAAGAACTAGGCACAGAATTTCGAATCCTATCAGAACTTTAATTACAACTTTAATTTTCAGTTTGTTTGTGGGCACTCCTGTGCAATGAATGGAAGTTGCTAATGTTGACAATGAAAAGTACAGTCATACTGAACATTGGAAAGTAAAAACCAAACGTATAACAAAGCCTGCGATTTCTGACCAGGTCACTCACCCATTACTCAGCTTCCTTTCCTCAGTGAGTCAAATAATTGAAATGTACTTTCTTTGCCACTTTTCAAACAAAGTCACCTATTATGAGAAATTGGCTACTTCCAACATTGCCAATAGACAGAAGAATAATAGAACATTCTATTCCTTGAGTTTATAATAAGGACACCAAAAATCTCATGAATTTAAGTACTGGTGAAAAATATACTTCTAATAAAATTTTTTATTAAGAACATATTTCTTATCCTCCACAAACACATACCCACTTCACATTACAGATATCATCATGAAAGAAATAATTTTTTTTTTTTTGGTACCAGGGATTGAACCAATGAGTGATTAACTACTGAGCCACAACCCCAGCCCTTTTATATATTTTATTAGAGAGAGGGTCTCACTGAGTTTCTTAGGGCCTTGCTGAATTGCTTAGGACATTGCTAAGTTGCTGAGGCTGGGTTTGAACTCCCACCTCAGCCTCCTGAGCCACTACAGGCATATGCCACCACACCCAGCAAGAACTAAATATTAAAACTGGTTTTCTAGGTTCAATGTCAGTCTAAGCAACGGAAGTGGTAACACTTGATTTTAAGGAAAACAGAACAGCATTTGTATGTCCATTGTCCTCTGTAAAATGAGCATAAGCATAGACTCTTGCGAAGTTATTTAAGAATTAAATCATTTAATAATACATGTAAAATGCTCAGAATGGTGCTTGAATACATAGTAAACATTCCATAACTGCCAACTAGTAATAGCAGTAAAAGTATTTACAACACAATTTCTCCGTGACATCCTTCTGAAACAAAACAAGTGTGTTTCACGGCTCCAAATACATGTTGGTCCTTCATTCCAAATGTTCTTTCCTTGCTTCTCCAGCTTATGAACTCCTAGTCACACCCAAGGTTCAGTTATGAAATTTCCTGCTCTTACCTGTCTTTCCTAATCCCAAGGCTCTCTGCATATACCCCTGTCTTACAAACTTGAGATGACTTTCTTTACTTGATTCCCCCTCACTCCCACCACACACATTTGCATACACACAAATGCATGCACACACACCCATGTATGGACATAGCATATGCACACACGTATATACAGGTTCATGCACACATGGGCGTGCTCACACATATACACACACATATGCACACACAGGCATGTGTACACACTGGACCTCAGAGAATACATCATAATTAGTTTTATTTTCCCATGATATGTTTATTGAAATGAATGAACATTAAAATTAAAATTAAATATTAAATTTTTTTTTCTGCTATCAGAATGAAATGTGTACCAAAAGGTGTCAGTTTAGAGGAGGAAGGAGGAGGGAAAAGGACATAGTGGGAGGAGCTGAGACATGCAATCTAGCTGCCCAGGAATCCAGATCCACCACAAGCCAAGACTGAGACTTTTAATCATATACAATGGCATCTGCCTTACTTCTTCCAGTATTTCATTTAACTTCCTTTAACTTCTCAGTGTCCCTCTGGAGAAAATGTGAGTGCTGGGCAAATTGTTCTCTGAGAACCTTTTCAGTACCAACATTTACGTGATGCTAAACACTGGTTTATCTCAGTGGTTCTCAAATATTATTAGCAAGCATCAGAATCTTCCATAAGACTTATTAAAATGCCGATTTCCTGGTCAGCGGATCTGATGAAGCCCAAGAACACTGAGGCTGCTGGTAAGGGGAACACATTTATAAAACTTCTGATTGATCTTCTTAACACAGGATCCTAATGCTGTCTGATTATCACCTGGAAATTCACACTAGGGTGTGTGAATTTCCAGGTGTGAAGGCAGCTGCCTTCATAAGGACTGATGCCTATGGGTGAATCCCAAGATTAACTACAGAAGGCAAACTTTGCCAGTTTTGTTAAAGACTCACCTTGTGTGGAAAGAACAGCCGGAGTTCAAGGCTACAGGGCAAAGAAAGCACATATGCCCGAGTTTTTCACCCTTTGGTTTCAACCTGCCGCAGCTTATTTTATGGATCACAATTGCCATCTAGTGACAATTTTGAATAACTACATTGAGGGACTACAGGAGGAAATAATGCTTCCGTTTGCAAACTGCTTGTTTTGCAAAACCACGTTCAAGAGAACCCTTAAGAATAAATTCTAATGTGTTCTTGTCTTGTTTGCCTTTATATCTCACATTTATAAACACATATACAACACTTACTATGTGCTATGCACTATTTTACATATATGCTCAATTATTCATATCTACACAATGAAATACCTACAGCTCTTTTCCTCATTATTGAGACAGGAAATGTAACCACAAATGTACAAATGTCCAGAAGAAGGATAAATCTGAGATTGAATCTAGACAGTTTCTCAGAAAATACTATACTAATTCGCCTCTCATACTATCAATTTAAAACACAGTTGCCAAAATATATTAAATCAATACATTAATGGATAAAGAAAATGTGGTGTGTATACCTAATAGAAGACTATTCACCAATAAAAAAAAAAAAAAGGAAATCCTGTCATTCACAACATGGATGAACCCAGAGGACATTATGTTAAGTGCAGTAAGCCAGGCACAAAAGAAAAAAATAATAATTAAAAAAAATAAACCTGGTGATCTCACTGGTATGGAGTCTAAAAGAGCTGATCTCGTAAAAATAGAATGGTGGTTACCAGAGGCTGAGGGAGTCATGTAAGGTGGAGAGAAAAGTTGAGATGTTGGTCAAAGGATACAAAAGTATAGCTAGACAGGAGGAATTAATTCAAAAGATTGATTATATAGTATTGTGACATATAGCAATGATATATTGTATTCTTGAAAAATACTAAGACTAGATGTTGAATGTTCTTACCCCAAAAATGATAGCTACATGAGGTAATGGATATGTTAATTAGCTAGATTTAGGTATTTCAAAATGTTTATATGCTTCAAAATATGTTATTCATGACACATACATACAATTTTATCCATCAATATAAATAAATAATAAATATTTTTTATTTTTTTATTTGAAAAAATAAAGCCATTGCTAAAATAATTGGCATATATAAATAGTTATCAGCTCCCAGACATGGATCTGCACACTGAAGCAATGATTTTTGCTGATTATTCCCAGTGAAATCAGCTCATGTGCCATAATAAAAGAAATGCTTCCACCTTCACAAAGCCAAGGTCATACAACAAAAAGAGCACTGACTTGGCATCAGTCTTGGAATCAATTTCCAACTTGCTATGCAATCGTGGACTTCAAAAGTCCCTTAAACTTTCTGGGCTCCACTTTTTTTCATCTGTAAAATAGAAAAATAAAAATTATAGTTTACATAGTCCTATAACTCCCAAAAATATACTTTGGGAGTTCTGTAAAGCCAGATTTAAATTCTAAACTGCTCAATTTTTCCAGTGAATGTGATCACAAAAGCAAACAGGAAGGTCATGGGAAGTAACAGTATTGGTCTTGCTCAAATTATCTTGCACATGTGAAAGAGATCAGATTTGATCTCCTGAGTTATTGTCCGGAAGTGCCAGCAGTAAATAATAACACTCATGCTTGCTAAGTGAAAAGCTCAATCAGAGAGATCCACATTCCATTTCTCTTCCTGGATGTGGTACTTGGTCTGTGTGCTGAACTCTGTGCCTCTACCCATTCTGAACCTTCTGAGAATCCTCTCCAAAGGACTCATGCAGAAAAATCACGTATTTGCCGGTGGATTGAGGTCCATTCCTCCTGGTTCCAGCTCTCCTGTATCAGAGATCTTGGATTTAAAAACCTGTTCTTGATCATCCTTTTAGCTCCTCATCTAAAACACCTCAGTTACCAAACTATTTATTATTTCAATAGACCCATTACTATAAGATGTTTATCAAGCCAAAACTAGCAGTTTCTCTCTCTCTCTCTCTTTCTCTCTCTCTCTCTCAGTATCATTAAAATAGAGGAAGATAAAATATTAGCACCACACTTTAATAAATTTCTTTGTATCCTTTCAAGTATTTGCATGTGTCTCATCACCTAATTAGGCTTCTGTGCTTGAGAAGTGAAAAAAATCTAAGCACAGAAATGTGAAAGAAAATGATAGAAATTTTAAACAACTTGAAAAAAATAAATGAATGGCTGAGGGTCCACTTATCCTAATTATTAAGCCTGTACTTGTCCTGCAATCATGGTTTAATAATCAAATCTTGATATAGGATGACTGCCCTCTGATACATGAATTAGAAAAAAAAAGTTCTTTATACAAATATACTAGAATTAAAGGATTAATTAAAAGATAATAAAAACTATAAATTCACTCAATAAGTATGCTGAGAATTTAGTACATGCCTAGAACTATTGTAAGTGTAGGGATTTTGCAGTGAATGAAGCCAAAAATGCCACTCCACCCTCAGTGCTCCATTGTGTGTAGTTGAAGGGAAGATAATAAATGGGAATATAAACAATTATGTTCTACAGTGTCTGATGACAAAGAAAACCCAAGTATGGTAGAAGGACAGAGAGCAATGTAGTGGCAGTGATGCCGTAAATTGGACAGTCAGAGCAAGTGCCTCTGAGAGAGAATATCAGATCCAATATCTGCAGGAAGCAAGGTCATGTGAAGGAAGATTTGGAAGGTAGTTTGAGCAGAGGATATAGCAAGGAAGAAGTCCCAGCACTGGGTGCCAGCTTGGTTTGTTTCAGGATAGCAAGGAGACCCCCCAGCCAAGCCTAGTGACTAAAGGAAGGCAGAGTTGGATCACGTAGGCCTCGACAATTGTGGAACGGAGCTCAGAGCCCATGTGAACAGAAGTAGGGAGCCAAGGAAGGGTTTTGAACACAGGCACCTCAGAAGCTGATCTGTTTCTTTAAATCATTGCTCTAATTTCTTTTTTTGACAGGGTCAAGAGCAGAGGCAAGGAATTAAGGATCTGTTCAGTGGTCCAAGCAAAACACAATCAGTGTCTTATAATAGTGACTTAGAACGTATTTTTATGAGAGAGACCATAAAACATGCTGATGCATAGGATATGTGAGAAAAGGAGATATCAGCAATGTCTCCTGGACTTTGAAACTAAAGAAGTAGTCAAGTACCATTTACTGATACCATTTTATTTTTTGAAAACTATAACCCTTTAATAGTACCAGTTAACTTGATTTCAAAATTAATTTTTGAAAGTGCAAAAATGTTAACTTTTAATTTTAAGAAATTTTAATTCAAGACTCTTTCAGAAATGTCACCCCCTTTTTAAGGAGAAACCTTGTAGAGCAACAGTGATATTCTGCTGCATAGCTTCCGACTCTAGAAGAGTCAAGAACCAGACCATGAGCCTGAAATAGTATAAAAGTTCTAAATGTTCTTTTGTAAAAAGTTTCAGACTCATGCCCAGAGAATTTTTTTTAAATCATAATTTCTGCTTAGGATACTTTTATAAATAGGAATAATGAAAGATTAGCTCTCTATTCTTTCAAGAAGTACAAGGTAGAATTTCATGGTTCAGTTCAAAGGAATGTTAAGTATTGGCCTGAGATTTATTAGACTCTTGAGAACGAAATGTTACAGTGGAAATGGGGGAGAAACATGCTTGGTCTATGATCCAGGGGCACTTTTGTGGGAACCAGAGTCTTGAACTTTCGGGCAGTTATGTTGTGCCTGAGAGATCTGGGACAGTGCCATCACACCACCCATACATGGTCAATAAAGGCAAGAAAATACTTGGGGCAAAAAGGCTTACCCCAAATCACCAGTCAATAAGGGATAGAGCCAAAATTATATAAACAGAAGTTTAAAGATAGGCATGGAAAGTATTTTATTCATACACAAAGAAAACTTGAAGGGCCAACACATTCCAATGAAACAGGGTTCCTTTCTTGGTTCCCACTTTATAGAGAATGGCTCCTTTTCAATATTTTAGCTTCTCTGATAAGTACTAATTAGCTCTGATCGTTTCTACACAGGAAGAAAAAATGAAATTCTCATGGCCTACAAACACCATAAAGATAAGAATCTTTCTATCTTCTGTATCGCTGGGTCCCCAACAAGTAGATTTGTGTCCAGCACACACTTTATATTCAGCAAATCTTTGTAGAGTAAAGAAAAGCTAAGTTGAAGAGGAAAAAAAAGAAAGTAGAAAAGAATCTTTACTATTTTGTTTTTATACAAAAAAAAAACTAAATTTTCAGATGAAACTTAATGAAAATATATCAAGAGAAAGCTTTTCCCCTGATAAAGCAGCTCTTATCTAACATATGGTTTTTTCCCTGGTATCAAATTCTTGTTGTCAGATATAATTCATTGATGTTGACTAAGAATTAACAAATCTTTATCTTAGGTCCTTCAATTTTAAGTAGTCTACATTTCTCATTCATTTTCATGCTCTTTCTTGTCGACCTAAACAGTTAAGTTAAAAAACTGAATAGTTGACAAGTTGGCAGCCCCAAATTTTGGCTTCCTTTGATCACCTTCTCAACTCAGTCTAAGCTTATAAGATCCATATCTAAGATTCTAATTTGACTTTAATTTACTTGAGTACACTTTCCCTTATCAGTTCTGACCTCGTGCTCAGGGCTGGTTCTTTTTTCCCAACACCATTAGCAGCCACTATCTTTGACCATAGCAGCCATCAGAGTAGTAATGTATAAAAAGAGAAAAATGAAAAATGATAAAAGGATGTGGAGGTGACATATCTGTTCCCAGACTAAGCCCTCTTAGGAAAGTGTTTGATGGGAAAACAGAAGTCTCTGCACAAAAACTATTCTGGATTCTAGAAAAAGAATGCTTTTACCTTTTAGGAAGGATTTCAGCCTACCTTGAAATTCCTCCCTGGAGTTCCTCCCTACACCTATTTTTAAAGCGTGATGTCATCAAAGGGGAAGATGGAGAAGATTTATTTTATTATTTCTCCTTGGATTTCTGCTACAATTTATCCTTTTCCTTTTTCTCACTTCAGAATGACTTATACACATTTTTAAAAAGGTCTTAGATTCAAAGATCTTAAAGAACACAGGCTATAAGAACAGATTTATGCGGATCTACCAGAGGCTGAGCGATAACAGCATTCTTTTTGTTTTTTTTAAAGAGAGAGTGAGAGAGGAGAGAGAGAGAGAGAATTTTTTTTAATATTTATTTTTTAGTTCTCGGCGGACACAACATCTTTGTTGGTATGTGGTGCTGAGGCCTCTTGCATGCCAGGCGAGCGCCCTACCGCCTGAGCCACATCCCCAGCCCCCATTCTTTTTCTTTGACAGGATTTAAAGGACACTGAAAAGTGTCAGGCAAACCTCCAACACCACAGCCTAAAGCAGGTTAACCCAAAACACACAATATCCCCAGCCAGCTCAAGATTAGTGACAAAGTTAGACCTGAGGACTTCAGGATGTTAATTGAGAAACACAATTTCATGATATGGATGTCTCCATAAACTGGACAGAGCTCTTCTTGAGTATTATGAGGTATCCCTCACAGTGGGTGCAATTATTTATCCTTGATGTTATAACAGATATTGTATTCAAAAGAATCACAGATCAGTTTTTCACTAGGACTGTGAAAGTAGTAGACATAAGAATCAACTAGAACAAGTTTGTAGAAAATGCACATTTCTGGCCCCCTCCCCAAGCCTCTCTAATAAGACTCCATGAGGACATGATAGGCAGCAAGGAAGGCCAGTGAGTGAGATGCAAATGGTTAGGAAACTACACACAAAGAAGCACTGCACCCTGGTGTGATGTGAGCTCCCAGCAGTCAGGAGTCTATTAATGAAACTTAATTCCCTGCACCTGCAGTGAGGCTTGAACTTGGTAGAGACAATGACTATTTGGTGAATGAAAACCAATTAGCCTTTATAGACTCCAGGGCATCATTCTAAGCACTCTAATGCATTAACTCACTTAATCCTCCCAGGAAGGCACTCTTATTAGCCTTTACACCAGCTGGGCACTCTGCCTGCATACTGTGCAGAGAAAGTCACATGGCTGGCTTCTGTTCAGCTGCTACCTCTTCAAGAAGATCTTTCTTGACTACCTACCTAATGTTCGATCAATCTCACTCCCATCCCATCACAAAATCCTGTTCCTTTTCTTTGTAGCACTTAATTCCATATAAAATCACCTTGTTTTATTTTTTGTATTGCTCCCTCCACTAAAACATAAGCTTCACGAGGAGTTGTGTTTTTCACTGTCTGGAGGCACAGTGTCTAACTCACAATCAGCACCAAGGAAGTGCTTGTTAGATGAATGCATTAACAAATACATGACAAATACAATGTAAAGGAGATGTATTTGCTATATAAATTATTAGAACTTCCACATTTTATTATGTATAACAAGTGAAAGGCTTCTAACCCAAAAATAGTCCTAAAAATTATTTCATAATCTATCCTGTCCCAAGTGATAGTTTGGACATGAGAAAAAAGGAGAACTAAGCAAAGGTTTTAAAATGTAAAGTATGGATAGATTTCTCACTCTGGGGCTTCAATATTTTGTTTGCAATAAACTTTCAGGACATCAGACACACCCATGTTCAAACATAAGTGAAAAGCACATTCCAGTATCAAATGTACATGACTTTTAGATTAACCCATATTTTGATTAACCACACAATGACTGCCTTACTAGTCCATAAAGCTGTATCTACGTGACAATAAAAGAGCAAGTTATAACACTGAAACTAAAGCCAGATGCTTTATCAGTCAGAAGAATGAATAGACCAATTCAGTCCAAAGAATGAATGTATCACAATCATTGATTGTGTGGTCCTAAGCCAACGAAATCATAATTAGGACCTGACAGTAGGCACAGGAGAGAAATTTTTAAATTCTGGATAAGTTTTAAATGAGCTTCTCATACAATATAGCTCAAAACCATGGTTCTTTTGAATGGGGCCATTTGCTAGTTGAGGTCATGTCAATGCTAACCAAAGCCCTGCAGTATTCCTACTGTGGATGAGTACATTGCACTCTTTCTTCTCTTTATTTATGATGTGGATCTCAGGCAAACAAGAGTCAACCCTAGGAAATCCTGCTAAATGAAACTTTATGTTCCCAGTGATTCCTGGGATCGACTCTTGTCGATGTTATGCCAGACAGTAAATGTTATCGGTGATGTTGTTGGATAGAAAATATTCAAAATCAACTGGAAACTTCAAAGAAAGCTGTTTTCCTTGTTTTATTTTGAGAATGCTATGATCATGCAGGGACTTGGCCAGACCTGGGTTGGCTTCATTAATCATCTCAGAGCATGTGCATAGATCATGGAAAAAATTTTCCATTTTTGAGGAACTGCTGGTCTCCAATCACATCCGTTTCATTCAGTCACTGAAGCTGAAACTTGGAAGTACCAAAATACATGGAGGAAGGAACAGAGGAAGGCGTGCAAACAGTAGTGAGGTCGCTCTTACTACAAAAAGGCAAAAATTCTTCCTTTGAAAAAAAACTCCGCCTAGAAAGAACTTAGTTGCCCTTCCTCCCATTGAGAAATATTTAATTAAAATATTTTAAATGATAGTGAAGAATTGGTTTTCATTCTAAAAATTTCCAAGTGCAATCTAGGCAAGAACAAAGATAATTTCTATGTTCACTGCCCAAGCCCTCAAAAACATCTGGATTAACTTAATGCCAGATTTAGCACGTTTTGTTTTCCATTTTATGAGCAAAACATGATTTGGATAACAAATTTTTCTGAGGCCCATGCATACTGCTGAGAACCTCTGTCATTTCCTTATCAGAAGCAACAGGAGAAATTCCAAATATGAAGAATCACTGAGATTTATGGCCTCCATTCCCAGCCTGACACTTGGCTCAGCACAGAGGGTAAGCAGCCAAAAAGAAGTCCTTTACTAAGGTATGAAGGCAACTGGCTGCTTGGGGAGTCCAGACTTGGGAGTGACACAAAAGAAGGTTTGGGCTTTTACACAGCCAGCAAAACCTAGTCTGTTTGAAGTCGGATCAATTGATTTCTTGAACATTTCAAATAAGCAAAATTCTACAGGAAATGGGAGCCAGATGCATTTTTAACCCAGGATGATAGTAGAAACTAGTCACACCACATCCTTTAGTTTCATTTTGGCCCTCCTGATAGACTTATGCTCCAGAACTATACCCATATAATGTGTATATAGAGACAGTCATTAAATAAACTTGGTAAGGGTAGAGATTTTCTTATTCAAATAACCAAGGAAATAGCATGTGTCTGATATGTAGCAATTTCTTTTAAAATACTTCATTGATTTGGAAAGGACTCTAAATGCTTAGGAAGAAGCATCAATTGTGAAGCAGGCATAGTATTGCTATTTTGAAAAGCCCTCAGAGGGAGGTAATTGCTCTTACTGTGCACCTAAAGAAACCAAGGCTCATAGATACATTGACTTGCCAGAGGCTACATGATTATAAATGGAGAAAATAAGATTGACTCATCAAAGAAGTCTCCAGCCAAGTCTCAAAATACAGTTAGGTAGGAGGAATAGGTTCAGCACAGGGGACAACAAGTTACAATAATCTATCATACATTTGACAAAGAACTAGAAAAGGGAAGCCTGAAGTTTCCAAACATAAATAAACAATAAGGATCTAGGCACAGTGGCACACACCCTTAATCCCACTGACTTGGGAGACTGAGGCAGGAGGATCACAAGTTAGAGACAACTCAGTAAGCCCCTGTCTCAAAATAAAAATTAGAAAGGACTGAGGATGTAGCTCAGTGGTAGACTGATCTTGGGTTCAACTCCCAGTTCCAAGAAAGAAAGAAAGGAATGTGGGGAGGAGGGAGGGTCAAAGGAAAGGAAAGAAGGGAAAGAGGGAGGAATGGAGGGAGAGAGGAGGGGAAGTGAAGGGATTGGGAGATGGCAAATGCTAATTATCCTGATTTAATCATTATACATTTTTACATGTTTTGAAATATCATACTTTACCCCATAAACATGTACAACTATCACATTAATTAAAAAGAAAAAAGTAATATTTTTAAAGGAGCCCCCTATTGATCCTCAGGGTTGAACTGAAATGAAAAGACACGGATTATTCAGATTGTTTCTTCACTTGCTATTGCTAGTTTGCCCCTCCCTGCCCACAGTACAGGAAGGAATTGGCAACCTCTCTGGAGCTGTAACTACCAGGTCAGGATCATTAGCAATCATGTGCCAGGAGCACCACCTCGCCAGGCAGGAACAGCCTACATGCAGCTTCCCCCAGGGACCCTAAGCGGGAAGGAAAGGTTTCTTCCCTCTCTCTACCTTTAGCAAAAACTGACACTGTCACTTAGCAGTACCTGGATGCTACCTTGTGAACAACTTGTTCTTTGTTCTTGTGACTTTCACAAAAGATGAAATATTCTTTTTTTTAGATGAAATGTTCTTTTCATTTTAATTTCACATATGCTGCCCAGAAGCCCCCAGGTTTTCTGGAATTTTTATTAAGAATTCCAGATATTCCAGCAATAATTTTCAGACACCACAACTTTGGCTTGACAGAGAGTAGATACATACCATATTTGATATAACCAACCTCTAGGGATTTGCCCTCTGCTTTCTTCTGCTTTTTCTTCTAGAGAAACTGTCCCATTGTTGGTTTAGATCTATTAATGTGATCACATTTCTCTTCCCAGAAATCAAATTTGGAAGATAAGGAAAGGATAAAAATGGTAATAAATAGTCTTCCCTAGTCTTATGTTAGTTCTCCTCTGCTTTTGCATGGGAATGGACTGATCCATTTCTTGGGCATTGCTATATTGGCAAAGAAAATCATGATATTTTAGTGTGAGGGCTTTTTGTACATATCTATGTTATTTAGAACTGCCCCCTAACACTTGTGATGCTTGGGCAAGAGTTCAAAAGGAAGCCCTCATGCCATATATTTTAATGTTTAAGTTATGAATTGAGCCAATAAGCCCTTAAATAACTTATGTTCTATCTCTCTATTTTGGTTTTATTTGTTGTTTTTTGTTTTTTTTTATTGGTTGTTCAAAACATTACAAAGCTCTTGACATATCATATTTCATACATTAGATTCAAGTGGGTTATGAACTCCCATTTTTACCCCAAATACAGATTGCAGAATCACATCGGTTACACATCCACATTTTTACATAATGCCATATTAGTAACTGTTGTATTCTGCTACCTTTCCTATCCTCTACTATCCCCCTCCCCTCCCCTCCCATCTTCTCTCTCTACCCCATCTACTGTAATTCATTTCTCTCCTTGTTTTTTTCCCATTCCCCTCACAACCTCTCATATGTAATTTTCTCTCTATTTTGGCAAATAAATCTTCATAAAAACCTAGAAGGCCAAGTTTAAATTTTAAATTCTCGGATTCTTAGAGTTATGCCTCAGAATGCAGAGGTACATGGAGCTCAATCTGCCCCTAATGTATTTTGTTCCTACTCTCAGCTCTGCCAAGGACCACAGCAGGTTTCATAACCATGCACTCAACACCCAGCTGCACAGCCAAGCTCTATCCACTACTCCCAGCAAACAACTGCTTCCTGACCCCAGGTTGGTCCCAGCAATGTACCCATATGACGCTGTCTATCTCAAGAGACTGGACCCTGAGAAAAGCCTGTGTAGGTACTAGAAAGTTCTCAAGATTATCAAGACAGTAAATTCTAGGGTTCTGTATATACAGAGCATATTCTAGAAGGGTGTGAGCTGTTCAAACATAATTCCTTGATTTCTCACCCTGTGGAAGTTGGAGGATGCCTGGCTGGAGGAAAGCCAGAGCAGAAGCCCCATCTGGATAGTGCTTAGAGTTAATGTTCCCCCGTTGCGATGGCTAAGTGGGAATCGATCACATTCACTACACACCTTTCATCCATAGTCTCTAGGTAACAATAAAGGGTATCTCAAAAGAAGGTTTAGAACTAGAGGTTCAAGATCAATAGCTTCACCTAAATCAAGCCTTCTGTACCTCAACAACACTGAGGATTATGCAATTTGCTCTTTGAATTACAAGTGCATTCTTCTGATCTCCTGCCCCAGTTTTCAATAGTCAAAATCCCAATGAAGAAGCAGAGTGTTCCAAAGAGACATCATTAACAATGAATTATTCTCTAACATGGAAATAACTGTAATTGAGAGAAGAGAGTACACATATTTCATTGTCATAAATTTCTTTAGGAGATAAAACAAGCAGAAGGCAGAGAAATGTACTCTGGGAGATGAGAGGGAGGGATTGATTCTTTGGGTTTACATTTGTTCCAAGTGAGACAGGCTGGGTTTCCCTGACTGTCCAGTCTTCTGGACCCATTCCTGCTCCCTTCAGTAATGATAATAATAGCAGCTAATTCTTACATTGCTCTGACTCTATGTTACACACCATTCTGCGCATTTTCACATGCATTTACTTACTTAATTTTCCCAAAAGTTCTAGGAGGTATGCACTCCTATTACTCTTACTTTATTGAGGATGAATTTGAGAGCTTCTCCCTGCCAAAAAACAGTAAAAGGAAATTGAATTTTGAAAGAAACAACACTTGCCCAAGTCTCATTGATAATAAAGAATCCAAAGTAGGATTTGAGCCCAGGCAGTATGGCTGTAGGGTCTGTGCACCCAGCAACATATTCTCCTGCTTCTTGAGGTGATCTCTCACTCAAGGAGTAGCCGATTCATCCAGTGGTTACCCTCCACTCTGCCCTGTTCCCCACATAACTATGCATTTGACCCTGGTAGTTGGAAGCTTGACCTAGAAGACTTGTGTCTTTGGCTGACCCAGGATTTTCTACTTTGGGGAGATAAGAACAGCCTCCTCCTTCTCAGGCCCAATAGCCCTACCTACCAGAAGCCAAAGAAACCACAATCACCCAAAATTCTTTCAACACCTAACTGAACTTTCTTAAAAGGAACTTTGTGCATGAGAATTTTCTTATTTTCTTGTCCTTAGGGTTTGTGAAACATTAGAGTTTGTGCCTTATTTTTCTTTATTTCCAATCCCTTAGAGCTCTTTGCACAGAAGAGGTATTCAGAAACTTTCAAATGAATAAAGTTCCTTTGTATTCTTCAAAACTGATTTTAAATCTGGTAGCTCAATTTGAATACAAAAGGCAGAACAACATATGTATAAGTTCCAAATTTGTATAAGTTCCAAATTCAATTGTAATTGGACATGAATATGGAAAGTGTGAGTATGTGTGTGTGTTCTCTATTCAAAGTTCCCATTCGGATAAGTGATTTATGATAATAGATAAGTACCTGGAGACAGACTTCATGAGTTCAAATTCTAGTCCTGCTACTTAATGATTATGAGATTTGGGACACTATTTCTATAGATTTTTCCTCACAGGTAATTAGGAATGATTATGATGATAGCTTCTACCTCCAGTGGACTTTTCTGAGAATTAAGTGAGTTAATCAATTAGGTGGTTAAATTAAGTAATCAATGTGAAATGTCTTTTTCAGTGTCTGACAAATAATAATCCCTCCATGAATGTTTATTGACATGCTAAACCATTCCATAATTGAAGCACTAATATGGTTATCTTTTATCATATAAAATAATTAAATTTTTAAGGTATTGATGAAGTAGGTAATCATATTTTCTATGAATGGTCATTAAGAAAATAGGAATAATAATAGTTAAATAAAATTATTTATCATATAACCAGGAACAATAGAATATAATATGTGCTGTATTAGCCACCAAGTGTAGGTGACAACAAGCTGTATCATGGAAGTGTCACAAAAACAGGCTCTTAGTTATCAGGGTATCAGCTAATTCAATATCCTCTCTGAGCAGCTTCACCCTCCTGAGAACAACAGGGAGCAAAGACTTCAGACTTTGCTCTAGTGTGCTACAATTGCTGCAATTACTCAAACTCACACCAACCAAAATCCACAGTTCCCAGCCAACATCCCGTCCATTCAGCAAAGCACATCTAGTAGAACAGATAATACAATGAGAACCCACAGCATGAAGTTTGTTTGTGTGCTTATACTCTCCACAATGGAGATAGGAAATTACTGCAGGATAGCTGTATTCAAATGTGTCAAAGCATACACTCCACTTTAAGTCCTTCTGAAAGATCAAAATTCTTCCCTAATATACTTAACCTTTGCTCCACAAACTTTTCCCAAATTGCTCTCTAGGCGTTTCTCAATATTATCAGTATTAGGCAGAGATAGAGTAGCCAGAATAAGTCTCAGTTGGTCCTTTAATTCCTTTTGGTCATATCTGTGCTCTTGGGACCCAGTCTAAGAATGTTGATATATCATAGTCGCTCCTATATCTATTGTGTTTTTCCCATATAGTCTCAACTTTCTGTTTCAATACGCTCTACATTTATTAATATCTCATTTTATCTTTACTAGATATCCTCAATACCTCTCTCTTCTCCAACCCAATGGATTTCTGATGCTTTCTCAAAAATATTAAAATTATACTTTTATTTCATGAAAACATACTAAACATCATTCAATACAAGGTAAAGTGACTATTACTACAGGTCTAATTCCTAAGTACTTGTTTCACTTTAAGTTTATGTAGGAGAGAAATAGGGGTTAAATTTCATTCTGCTACATAAGGGTTTCCAGTTTTTCCAGCACCATTTGTTGATGAGGCTCTATTTTCTCCAGTGTGTGTTTATGGTACCTTTGTCTAGTAACTGTATTTTTGTGGGTTTGTCTCTGTGTCTTCTATTCTGTTCCATTGGTCTTCATGTCTGTTTTGGTGCCAATACCATGCTGTTTTTGTTATTATAGTTCTATTGTATAATTTAAGGTCAGGTACTGTGATGCTTCCTGTTTTGCTTTTCTCGCTAAGAATTGCTTTAGCTATTCTGGGCCTTTATTTTTCCAAATGAATTTCATGATTGCTTTTTCTGTTTCTATGAAGAATGTCACTGGGAATTTTAGTAGGAATTGCATTAAATTTGTATAGCACAGTTGGTAGTATGGCCATTTTGAGAATATTAATTCTGCCTATCCAAGAACATGGGAGATCTTTCCATCTTCTAAGGCCTCCTTCATTTCTTTCTTTAGTGTTCTGTAGTTTTCATTGTAGAGGTCTTTCACCTCTTTTGTTATATTGATTCCAAGTTTGTTTGTTTGTTTGTTTGTGGCTAATGTGAATAGGATAGTTTTCCTAATTTCTCTTTTAGCTGATTCATCATTGGTATATAGAAATGCAATTGATTTATGGGTGTTAAGTTTATATCCTGCTACTCTGCTGAATTCATTTAAAAGTTCTAGAAATTTTCTGGTAGAGTTTTTATGTGTGGGGGGTCTTCAAAATATATAATTATGTCCTTGGCAAACAGGGATAGTTTGTGTTCTTCTTTTCCTGTTCATATCCTTTTAATTTCTTTTTTGTTGTTGTTTTGTTTGTTTGTTTGTTTGTATTTGCCTAATTACTCTGGTTAGAGTTTTAAGGACAGTGTTGAATAGAGGTGGTGAAAGAGGGTATCCTTGTCTTGTTCCAGTTACTATTGCCACAGGAACATTTCTTCTTTTTTGGTACCAGGAATTATACCCAGGATCAATTAACCACTGAACCACATTCCCAGCCATTTTTATTTTTTATTTTGAGACAAATTCTCAGTGTTTCTTAGGGCCTTGCTAAGTTGCTGAGACTGGCTTTGAAATTTCTGTCCTCCTGACCCAGCCTCCCAAGCCACTGGGATTATAGGCATGTACCACCACACCTGGCTAATATAGTATTTCTATATCAGATGCTAGCTTTAAGAAAGCAGTAAATGTTATTTTTATGAATATTTTTTGTTAATAAACTTACATAAGTTATCAAAATTGATTGATAAGAATTATATCAATATCTTATTGGACCTTGGAACCACAGAAATGGAATGAATACAAAACTACATAATGAATTATAATAGCCACTTCTGTTGAGTTGCTAGGCAACTTGCAGACATTTGTTACCAAATATGATCCCCATAAAGATTCTTATTCCCATTTTCTAGGCTAAGAAATGGAGGTTCCCAAGGTTACATATGTGGCAAGAAGCAGAGCCAGGATCCAAGTCCAAGTGGCCTGGATTCTCCAACACCTATGCTCTTTTTACATTGCAGGCCATCTCCTGGTGTATAGTCCCTAATCACTGCAGAACACTTGGGAAGGAAGACCTGAAACTCAAACAGCTCATCCAGTCCATGCATTTAAGATTGGGAAACAAATGGTCACTACGATTCCCTGGGAAATGAAACCTAAACCTTTATATTCTTGGTTCCTTGTATAATCCTTCACTGATACCTCATTTTCCCATAGTGTTTTCCTTGAGAAAGAAGATAATAAATATCAGGGGAGTGAAGAATTGGTACTATTAAAAGTAATATTCACTATAGTAATTGGACCTAACTTTCAAAATCCAGAATTACTAACAGTTAAAGATGATGTTCTACAGAGAAGGGCAATTCTCTTAAGATATAAAAATCACTATGCATATGAACTATTAACCCTTTGACTCTTCTTTTCATGTGTTTTACCTCAACAATAAGTGTACTACCATGATTCCTTCAAAGAGATGGTTCCTCTTTCAGGACAGAAAAATCACTCAGTCCACCTTTACCCTATGGGTTCGACCCCACAGTTCAAAAGGTGACATTGCTAACAATACAGTGTGGTTCCCTTTAGAGCTTTCTTCCTCTAGTGACTTGGGATTTCACCTTTTTGCCACTACTTATTAATCCTAGAGCTCCTCAGACACAAGGTTTTCATTTAATATTTAGCTTTGGCAAAGAAACATTTTTAAATTTCTCCAGCCCAAAGCTTGGAAAACAGCTAAAGAAATGTAGCCAGGAGAACTCTAAAACAATATTTTTTAAAATTTCATATGTTCAGAGTTTAAAGTACATACATTTATCTTTTCTTCAGGAACAGCAATAACTCTAAGCTGACAAGATTTTTATTAGTGTTCTTGGTAACACCTGGGGGACCCAATATGTTTTTTTGGAAAAAGAAAAAAAGAGAGAGAGAGAAACCTCAGATACCTCCCATTTACCCATGATGACCTGGCTCCATCCTTAAGAGGATTACAAGTGTTTCATAAAGTCACATTTCATTAAATGAACCCTTTGTTCCAACCCAAATACATTGTAGCCCATCATCACTGTTTCAGTTGATTACGAAAAAGCAACTCAACATATAATTTATCCTGCTACTGAGCCTCTGAATCACAAGGCTCAGACAAAGTGTGCAGGTGCATGATATCATAAAGGAAAGAGCAGATTCTCCAAAGTACAGGGGTGAGAAGTAAAGATGATGCTAAGGATAATAATAAGCTGTATTTCTCAGAATAAGTAGCATGAAAAACCAACATTAGAGGAATCATTTCAAAATCCTGGACCTGGGGAAAGAATATTGCCCCATTTTTCTTTTGATTGTGAAATAAGAATATTAGAAAATACAAAGGAAGTTTGTCTCCACATGACTAAAATTTGTTTGACTGGCATGTAATCAATCCCATTTCAAACACAAAATAAAACATAATTGGTTATAATTAAGATGAATTAATAGCAGAAATGTAAGGGCAAAATAAATATTCCTTTTAGCCAAAATGGTCCCACATTCCTGAATATGGGAACCTATAAACCCAAACTCTTGAAAGTTAAGGGATGTCAAAGGAGACATTTTCCCCTCTGTGCAATTGTTCTCACAATAGAGCAGTGTGAATTAATACCTACCAGAATGACTACAAGAGACTCACAGCTTGTAATACACCGAGGGCACAGTAAGACCTTCAGGTACTGTGTGCATTTGCACACTAAGGACTGACATTTATGAATTGATATCCACCAAGTTCAGAGCACTGTCTATGGAAAAATCTTATTTACTCCTTATGGCACCCAAGTGTAATATGTTTTATTAGCTATCACCATTCCATAAGCGAAGAGTGGGAGGCACAGAGAGGTAAATAACTTTCCCACAGTTACATAGACCATAGGGGTCAGAGGCAGCAAGTAAACTTAAGTGTCTAGTTTAGACCCCATATGCATAACTGCCCTGCTATGCTGTTTCCATCACACCAACCAGAATTCCAGTGAATAGCAAGGTTCTTGGTAGATATTAGTGTAGACAAGCCCTCAGACACCACTCTGTCCCTTCTCATCACTCTTGGTCTCTCACTCCACCCCAGGTCTTCTTCCTGAGGGACCATGCTCTCCAATGCCCAGCTTGTACCATCCCACCAGGATAATAATCTCCATTAGAGAACAAGAAAAAGTTAATCTTATCAAAGTTATTAAACAGCTGTCTGCATGACTCGTTAGGCTATCCCTATTAGAGAATACTTTCTCTTCAGAAAATAATACTTTTCTCTTACCCTACCTGAATCATACAGAAGAGTTGGTTGTTATTTGGCTGTTTTGGTGGTATCCTTGTTATAAACAGAACAGTACTTGCATCCTGAAAGAAGTTGAAATCCTATCTCTGACAATATCAGCTATTAAAAATCATGCAATGTTCTGAGTCTCTGATTCCTTATCTGATTTTTTAATTAAAAGCAGTGATGTATGTCTAGCATTTAACATATTGCCTGGACATGATGGGCATTCAATAAACATCAGTCTATATCCTATTTCCCCAGTATTTTCATGAACACCGGAACCATGGAATTAACCCCTGACACAGACTGTCATCATTTGACTAAGGAAACCAGATTGACAAGGTTTCTTATGATTCATGAGGACAAGCTTTCTGCCCTCTGGCTCCTCAGCAGCCTGCCATCTATTCACAGTCTCCTTAGACAATGAAAATGAATCTGCAGGGACTTTGGAGGCTGGTGCAACTAGTGCTGTCACTACAGCTTCACAAGAAACCAGTGCTCATGATATTGGCATTAGGCTGTATTATATGCTAGAGGGAGGAAAAAGTAATGTCCTTTCCTGACCATGGCTGGAGTAGGAGGAGGACTTAGCAAAGGCCCATTTACTCAGGTTTTGCTTGACTGTCAGGTATAGGGAAAAGCTCTTCTAGAATGAGGGTTTTATGGCTTACTTTCAGAAATGGTAGGTGGTAGGTCATAGAATTGGTTTATGGCCTATTTCAGAGGAGTTTAAGACAGGATAAGATCACAAAGGGACCTTCATAATTCTGAGATTTTTCTCAGTTTCCTCCAGTTTAAGATAATATTGAGTATGTCAAGGTATCATCTGTTGGAATGAGGGAGTTGATGTCCTACACCCTGTCAATGCCAAAAGGCATATCCCCTTTTTTAAAGAGATTCTTCGGCATTGCCTACAAAATTGTCTATTCACTCAATGATATGTATTCACCAAGGACTATGTATCAAATATTATAGTAAGCCTTGAGGTATGCAGAAATCAATGGAAGTCATCAAACTACTGTCTGGTAGCTGAGATAAAAACGTAAGAGAGGTCAGGAAAGTGCGGTACTCACTCACAGGACACAGAATCATGCTCAGGGAACAAAGCTTACCACCCATGGTGCCATGCTACCATTTATATTTCAAATTTTTGCTGAGCACGTACCATAATGCCAATGCTGGGGAAATAGCCCATTGAATAAGACAGGTCAAGTTCCTTCCCACAGAGTTTGCAGGCATAGCCAGGGAAATTGGACAGTGAGTAAATTCAACAAGTAGGATAACTTTATCTATTGGAGCTGCTGGAAAATTCTACAAATGAAGCAACATGACCGAGAGTTACTGGGTCTGGACACTGTCTTGGCCAGCAGGATCAGGGAAGTTTTCTCTGTGGGGCTGGTAGTTAACTGAGGCCCCACTGACATAAAAAGGAGCCAGCCATGGTTAGAGCTGCAAAGAGACCATTCTTATAGGATGCAAAAAGGTCTTGGCAGGACCAAATCAGAAACTTTGAAGAACAGAGAGAGGGTCAGTGGGGCTGGTGCATAGTCAAGAGGTAGAGGCAAAATGAAGGACAGGCAGAGACCAAATAAGACAGGAATCTTGTAAGCCCGTAGAATAAGTTTGGATTGAATTCAAGAATAGTAGAAGATATTGAAGAGTTTTCAGCAGAAGAATGCATAAAGATATTTACATAATATTTGGTACTAGGGATTGAACTCCGAAGCACTTAACCACTGAACCACATCCCCAGCCCTTTTTCTGAGACAGGGTCTTGATAAGTTGCTTAGAGCCTTTGCTAAGTTGTTGAAACTAACTTTAAACTTGTGATCCTCCTGCCTCAGCCTTCTGAGCCACTGGGATTACAGGCATGTGCCACTGTACCCAACTACATAATCATATTTTAACAAAGTAAATGAATTTATGAATAGTTACTTTAACACATAGAATATACACTCATGACCAATTTTCAAGTAACTATAATATAAAATTACTAATTTGAACTAGAAATATAACTTCAGCAACATTAATGATATTCAAAGTCATTTGGGAATTCTTCAGTGACTCGGGGGTCCCTAATGTCCATCTTTACACAGGTGAGAAAATAACCTTTAGTAAATTCTGACCAACAAAATGCCATGCAAGATAAACTGCATTTTAAATTGATATGCCTCAAGCCCAGTGGGCTTTCTATAAAACAGGCATATTTGAACTGGAACCTTTCTATCTCATCAAGCTGAGTTCATGATTTGTGTTAATTCAATGCAGCTGAAAACAAGTCAGGGCCTCTTCTATGGTTTCCATTCATGAAGATCTAAGCAAGCTAACTTTGTAGATTCCAGTGGACCCAATGTGTAGAACTTGGCAGGGTAAAGGTATGGGGAAGGATTAACAGGCACAGCACAAAGGATTCTTAGGGAAGTTAAACTATTCTGTGTGATACTACAATGGTGGATACATGTCAGTATCCATTTGTCAAAACCCATAGAATGTACAATACCAAGAGAGAATTTTCCTGCAAATGTGGACTTCAGGTATTTATGATGTGCCAGTGAAAGTTCATCACCTGTAACAAATGTACCATTCTAGTACAGGATGCTAATGTTTAGGAAGGTTAGTATTTAGAAGAGAGATTATGCAAGAACTCTGTACCTTTCACTGTATTTTGCTATAAACCTAAAACTGCTCTAACAAATTCTATTTTTAAACAGTAGTACAAGGTAGAAAAATAAAATCATGTTATAGATAAGAAGAGAGTGCAGGTTTATGTTCAGGGACTCAATGAGCAATCCTGAGTCACAGAGATGGGCTGCCAAGAGGATCCAAAGTCACTGAAAGAAAGACCAATGAACGCATCATGATTTCTCCCAGCCATCACTGTGAGCAGGATTTGGGAATGCAGAGAATACTGTTGTCAGCCTTCCTGTCAATACTTCTACTAGGAAAAACAACCCAAACATAGGGGTACTTTTTCACTCAGTCAAATTTCCCTCTTTAGGCATTGAGGCCAGGTACTCTTCTAGTGACTTTAATCCAGAGTGTGCTATAGAGTAAGACCACTGGATGTGGACCAGCAGATAGAAATCTTGCTATGTTACCTACTTGCTGTATGATAACCTCTGGGTCTTCATCTTCATTTCCTTATCTACAAACTGAAATTAACAGCACCTGGGTTACTCGGATTTTATTAAATGGGATGGTTTATGTCAAGCACCTAGCAGTGTCTGGAACTTGGTAAACTCTCAAAATTTTGTGGCTCTTTATATTTTCATTACAAAGAGACTAACAGTGCTTACAGCATCCTAAGCCCTCACAAAATACATATTCAATAAGTATTTAATAATAATAGAACTTCAAGTAAGCCTTGGTAGTGCTGGTACTGAGCCTGACTTCCATGGCACAATTAACAGGCACTTCCATATTTTAAGGAAATGGTAGCCAGGAGTAAGCCATATATATATCTAACAATATATCACCAATATTGCAAATAACATTTCTCCTCTTATTGTTTTCCACACCTACCTGTTTTATGAATCAGACAAGACACAAAATAAATTAAAATTCTGGTGACTGCCATTTCTATTCACATCAGTTCATCTTTATTTTGAAGGTCTTTTTTTTTAAAAAAAAAAAGCAACTTTATAGTAACCTCAGCCCTTTGAAAGAAAAGCTTCAAATTATAGTGGGTAATAGCATTTTATGTGTTCTATCAAAGGTCCTTTAACAAATACTGAAAATGTCCATTTCTATGCCAAATCAGAACTCAGAACTTAGTAGCTAATCTCTCTGTCTCTGTGCCACAATGCCTGCATTGGTAACAAGAGGTAGAGAGGGACAGAAATGACAGCTTGGAAAATAAATCCATGAGCAGATGATACACATGTGTGTATTTCATAAAAAGAAAACTTTTTTATAGGTTAAGATGTCATTTGATTTTCTAAGATGCTAGAACAAGTGGGGTTCAGCAATAAGAATCTGCTTTGGTTCTTTTTAAAATTCAGAATGTCATTATATATTAAATAGCATATAGGTTTAATAATTCTTCTTATGAATAACTCATTAGTTTTTTCAATGTGTGTGTATATAAGGCCAGATACTCACAGAGACAATTCAAAAGTTATTTATGTTTGCTATGCAATGTCCTATATTTGCATTTCTTGCAAGTCTCCTTCAGACCAATATTAAAATAAGTTTGTTTTTTATGGATACACATCAAGGACTGGAGAGCAGAGGAAGCCTAATCACATGCTGAGAGGTGGAGGGAAGCCAGCATGAGATTGTAAAAATGCTGGCAATTATGGTCCAAGTGAGTTAGTCAGCCCAACACACACCATCAGGAGTTGAATATTTCCCTGTTACTAATTTCACAGAGATGGAAACTGACGCAGAGAAAGGATCTGAGAGTTCAACTCCCCAGCTAGCCAACTCTGAGCTGTGAGTCATTCCAGGACAGGGACCTCATTCTCCACTCATTATTTTGTCTCCAGCACCTGGCATTTGCAAAGTACCACATAATGCCGAATGGAAGGATTAATGAATTAATTAATTAATGGGCAAACACATTTCTTTATACTCTTCTCACTTTAGAATTCCAGTTTCTAAGTCCAGCACTGAGGGAGAATCTGGAATTTGTTATACAATCAAAGGCAAATAGCCAAGCAGTGTTCATTAGGGAAAATTTATAAAGAGAGAAGTAGCTGTGGTGTGTGGGTCCTCCTTATTCTTGGCACATTCCAGACTAAGGTTGTACACAAAGATCCAGCAGGCCTGGAAATCAAACTCCAGGCGAGAGCAGGACTGCCCCTGAGGACTATCAGGCATTTAAACTGTCTGATTAGAGAAGCATCAGCCCTACTCCTGGTGTGATCAGAGACTAAGATAAAATAGAAATACAACTGTGGCAGAAGCTTGGCTCCAGGCTTCCCTGGCCACTCATCAATCAGGACTGAAGGGAGAATCCGCCTCTCTCCTTCCTAGAGGATGGGGTCCAAGTCTTGCAATTCTAGCTATATGATGTGGTAAGCTAACATCAGGATTTGCCACATCCATGTGTATGTTAGGAAAGCAACAGCCCTTTCCATGACAGGATGTGACAAGAGAAGGCTAAAGTCCAAGACTTGCAAACAACCAGATTGTTCATCTTAAGTTGGAATTTAGGGCTAAGCTATAACCAGTCTCCATGGAGCTTTGGTGGAGGTGAGCGCCTTTCTTGGGAGACTAGCTTACAGGGGAATCTCTCCTGAATACATTAACTCCTGCCTCTTAATGGTAAAGAGGTAGACACACATTAATCAAGCCACCACAACTGGTCATTCTCCCCAGGACCTGCTGCGTTAGCCTTCATGCCTCAATTTTATGCTCTCACCTCCCCAAGTTGACTGGTACCTTGTACCTCTATATTACTCTCTTCCAGTTCCCAGGCAGGACAACCCACCCAGACCTTTCAGACTGCCCCAGATCCAATGCTCCTAGATGCCAGTGCCTTGGGTCCTGTTGTACATTATAGGTCACCTCTTAAACAAATTTTGTTCTATATTAGCTTTCCCAAATTCTGGAACTTTAATAGAAATTTCAGGCATATGGCAGACCTACAGAAAAGGCATTTGGGTTCCAGGTAGGCATGGTTGTTCTTGAGTGCTACCCTAATCATACCTCATTGGCATCTCCTCCTTGCTTACAAGAAGCCTGTCCTTCAATTCATCAAAGAGGAAAGATGTTTTGATTCGTGTGTCTCACTGTGACCTTTGAAGGACATTAGTCTTTATTCTGGCTCAGGTTCAAAATGGGCTGATAAGATTGTAAACATCAAGTGGGAATTGGAAATCTGGGAAGAAGCAAAGAAATCAATAATAGAGACAGGGAAAGGACATGTAAAAGAGAAAAGGCAGGTAGAAGGGAAAAGCCAGGAAAGAGAAAGCCTGATAAGAAACAGTACTGGGTTTGTGGGGTTTTTTTGTTTTGTTTTGTTTTGTTTTGACATCTTTTTCACTTGCATCTGTTTCCCTCAGATTTCCATGGAAGCAAAAGTGACATCGTAGTCATGCTTGAATCCTTCACAGTTCCTTGCATGGTAGTTCAAAAAATGTTTGTTGAATGGGACAACAGATAACTAAAGCAGCATGTGGTAATGAGCTCCGTGGAATGTGTCATCAGCACTAACCCAGTCCTCGCTGCATACCATCTGGTTAGCTTCACTTTATAAGCAAACAAAATAGAGAATAAATGAAAATAGTTCATTCTAGTGACACTGTCCATGACAGTAGTGCCTCTCTTGGGGAATTTTTATTCTAAATACCCAGATTCTACTACAGTGTTCCAGCAGAGAAGCCAGCAGCCATAGGAAGCAGAATGACTGACCTATGGCCACACAAGATACCAATGGCAAACTTAGTATCAACACTCATATTTTCCAACTTCAGGGCTAGGAGTCTGAGAAGAAGAATCCTGTAAAATGTTATGTCCCTGAGGAGACACGGATTATATATAAGATTCCGATGGATTAATAAAATATAAAATGCAGGGATACTATAAATACATTGTAGGCTACACACAGTTGAAATGGAATCATGACAACAAGATCCCCAATCTGTTTGCTATTAGGGGGGAGAACAAGGTTGCATTCTGTTCTTCTGGAATTCAGCACACTTTCTGGTATTTAAAGGAATACAAGGAAAGCTCACACAGGCTGAGCTGTCTCCTTGTAATGTAAATACTTTTCCAATGGGAAAAAAAAATTACTAAAAGATGGTGAGTTTGTCTTCCGACAATATTTCCCAGACATTTTTCAGTGTTAACAAAGCTCTCTTGGAGTGTAACTAAGTGTGTCTGAGGAGTGGTAACTTTAAAGTGAAGGAAAGGAAAATTTCAATAAGAACCAAGCTGCCCCAACTCTCCCTTTATTTTTAAACAGAACCATCAAAGGGCAGCTAACGGAAATACACTTAAGTGGCATTAATTCATCCCTAAGAGCACTCTCCAAGAGTTTTATTGCTACATAAGGGAAAGCCATAAACCAGCGGGAAGAGAAAGCAAAGAAAATAAGTCTGGGGAGTCCTCTTGTGTAAGAAAGTGAGCAGGTGGTCAATAATGTATCCTTGGCTAGTATCCCCAGCAAGGAGACAGAAATCTGTGGTGAATATGGGGGAACGGGATGGGACGATTATAGAATTTTGCAAAATGATGTTGAAGAGTTCACATGAATATGAAACAATAAAATATTCATGTCTCCTCCTCCTCTGAACACTTATTCAATTTCATGTTAATACTTGACTCCATGACCTATTGCCTGACTCTTTCCAATACTTGGCATGATTGAAAGATAATGGATAGGATTGGGGTAGGTATGAACCAGGACACTGAGTCTTTAGACTTGCAAGTGACCTTAGGTATCAGTTAGTCTAACACTTTTGGTTTTACAAACAAGGAGATGGCATCTCAGATGTTACCTTGGTAGAAGGAGAGAACTTCAGAGATTGTCACTTGAAACATGAAATTCAGACAAGGGATTTAGAAAAATGCCTCTGTGGTACTATCATTCAGCTCAAGCCAAGACTGAGATCTTTATGTTCATCTAAAAAGACTCTTACAAACATCCTGAAAATGAATAAAAATTATCACCAATCTCAAGATTATTTTACCATCAGCCAACCCTTCTCCATTCTTTACAGGGTTTGTAAAGTCAAAAATAGCACTCTGTATTAATTTCTAAGGAAAAATAGCTCTTATACAGGATTTTCCATTCTTGTGAACAGGAGGCAGACACCAGAATACACACTTAAAAGAATGACAATGAAAGTAGTAAGAAGAGGGAAATGTAAGTTTGATTCAGTAGCTACAGTGCTTTTCTAACCATCACCCCACAGAGGTCTTATTGTAATATTAAAAGCCAAGTACAGTGGTGCACATTTGTAATCCCAGCAACTTGGTAGACTGAGGCAGGAGGATTGCAAGTTTGAGGCCAGCTTGGCAATTTAATAAAACCATAATTCAAAAATAAATAAATAAATAAAGGTTGGGAATGTTGCTCAGTAGTAGAGCGCCCCTTGGTTCAATCCATAGTACTGCAACAAAAAAAAAAAAAAGGTTTTTTACTAAATTAGTTTTTAAAACATTTAGATGGGCTGGAGTTGTAGCTCAGTGCTAGAGCACTTGCCTAGCATGTATGAGGCACTGGGTTCAATATCAGTACCACATAAAAGAATTAACAAATAAAATAAAAATATTTTTTAAAAAATCTAGAAAAGTCAGAGGATAGCATGAAAATGTTGCCATTCATATGTTTGTTTGACAAGCATTTAACAAGCACAGTGGCTAAGTCATGAACTATGTGCAAAGAAATTTCCCAAAAGTACATGCTATTACTCTAGGCACTTGAGTGAGCTCTTACATGGAGGGTCTCTCCCTATCTATATCTAATTCCTAGAGCTTTTGACTAAGAATTCATTTTTCAAAATAAATTATAGATTTGCTTAAACTGTGGGAAAATGAACTTTTTCATTTAAACAAATGCTCATGTCTAAATACAGTTTGAAATTTATTTGGCATTTTGAATTTGAGGTTCCTACTTTTCCTATCTATAAAAGAAACAAATATTGAACTGTGGGTTTTTTTTTTTCAGACACAAAACTCAATATGATTTTGAAGCAGAAGTTTAAGGGTGGGGAGTGAATCTTTCAGATATATAACTCTTGAAATATGGTAAAGACTAGATAAACATTCGTGAAAGCAGTCTATTATGCATGTACCTGAAAATAGCATGGAAAGATCAAGCTTCTAAAAGAGTTGTAAGCTGATTATTGTCCTGACCTAAAAGTTTATAGCTATTATTACTTGTGGATTTTAGTTCCTTCAGCAGTAAAATACAGCCTAAATTCTGCAGTCACTTTCACAAGGCCAATGTGCT
The DNA here is from genome assembly GCF_045843805.1 of Urocitellus parryii. NCBI lineage: Eukaryota > Metazoa > Chordata > Mammalia > Rodentia > Sciuridae > Urocitellus > Urocitellus parryii. The sequence continues at coordinate 148,744,493 of NC_135532.1, forward strand.
GCTATCACCTCATAGAAATGTCTTCTGTTCTCTGGATTTCAAAGCTGAAGCCAAATTCCCAAAGCACAAAGAAGGCTGTGAAGGGGCCAGTTCTGGGAGGGAAGGGAAGTGGGAGGAGATCCAGTCTTTGAAATAGTGTTTGCACAGGGCTGGCAGGTGGGGAAGCAGACCCTGTCTTTGCTACCTACTTATTAAGAATACTCATGACCATGTCTTTGGAATCTCAGCCAAGGAGGCATTTGGTCTGTCTAATTTTCATAATCTGTCTGGAGCAGAGCAAGAACGAAAATCATTACCTTTCAAATTCTTCAAAATAAGACTGCAATAAAGAGTCATGGAATTTGTGCTCAAGATCCCCTCTCCTTCCTCCCTCTTCACCTTCTCCTCTTCTTCTACCTTTCCCTTCTTCTTCTTTACTTAAATAGTAGCTAACACATAACATGTGATGCACTGTACTTGCATCAATTCCCTGAATCCCCTTAACAACCTCCTGAGACAGGTCAGATAGGTTAAGTAACTTGCCTAAGATCTTATAGTTAGTAAGTGACAGAATCAGAATTTAACACAGGCTGTTTAGCTCAAAGTTAATGTTCTTAACCAGTACCCCCTCCCCCCCCAAAAAAAAACCAGTTCTTTAACCATCTAAGCTGCCCAATGTCCGCTTTTATATGTTTGTGATGAAAGTAAAAAGTACCTTCCACTCCCCTCTTTCCTCTACTGAGCAATTCCTGCTTATTCTTCATCTCTTAGTTCTGATACAGTTCCCCCTAGGACTTTGTACCTGACCAACTCCACATCTATTTTGTCTTTATTTTAATTAAATCATCTAGAAACTTCTGAGAGTAGATCATTGGTTCACCTTCATTTATTTTTATTTCTGGCCTACTAACATAGTGTCTAAAAATTGAACAGAAGAATGCTGAATTAAGTAATTGAAGTAACCAACTAACACAGCAGAGGCAATCAATGCCAGGACTTAAAATTTTAAGCAAATTAAGGCATAAGAAATCTCCCAAATGGCCCTTTAGAATGAGAAATGTTGAGACCACCTGGTACAAAGGGTAGCCCAAGGCTGGACCCTGCCCCAAGGAGCATATTATGTTTGGGGAGGGGGGGAGAGGGTGCTGTTTTCCTTCCAGGTAATGTTTTTTTAAAAAAGCTAAAAAATTTTAAAGAGATTCACAGTGTGTGTCCTGATTTCTGGCTTCTCTTGATGAAGTTGGAAGAACTTCTCAAACTAAGGGCACATGCCCAAGGCCAGCAAGATGTTTAAAGTTAGCCACGCTGGCTTGGGAGTGACCATTGCTCTCCTCTGCCACCAACTGACCAGCCCCCTCCACTCTCCTGTGCCCCTCACTACTTCCTCCAGCATGGGGTGCCCATTCCATCTAATTCATTCCCTGATTTTATAATTTAGTAAAAGGAGGCCTTAAAAAGGATATGAGGACATCATCCCAGAGAAGGTTACAGAGAAGACCACACCATTCGGTGCCCTGTTCACACTCTCCAAGAAACGACATTGATGAAGCATGTTTGTCAATGAAACTCCACTTTTTTGTGAATTCTAGTGCCTCATGAGGGGTTTTGCTTATAAAAAACAAAGTTCCTTACATACTTCCAGCCTCCATAGTAAATGTATCCTTAAGACTTGGCATCTTTCACATAATTCTCTCTCCTTTCTTTTCTCCACTTCCATTTTTTTCTGAAAAATGTTCAGTGGATTAACTGTGAAACCCTTATGATTTTTCCTCTCAGACAGCACATCCATCTCTCTCTCCCTCAAAATAAATTCCACCCTTTAAATAAATGGAACTTCCAAGACCAAGATAGCTGTGGCTTGGTAGCACTTTGTGTTTTGCCTGTTCAAAGGGCAGGATGTTACCACGTAGGCTAATTATCTAGACGGAGCTGCGGTTGAAAAGCGGTGGATTTTAGAGACTGCCCTCTCCGTGGCTGACAATTTATCACAATTTGGTGTTTTAGGCTTAGTCCCAGGTTGAGAACTAAATTTTTTAAATTTAAATTCATTGTTGGGAACAGTCCTGTGAAATGATTTCTGTTACTCTTGAACTACACAACAGAGAAAAAAAACAAATCCACATTTTCACTGACCAAGAAATTATTGAATTGTTTTAGTTCTTTCATAATTCAGAAATTGTCAGGGCTCAACATTGCAACTTCAGCAGGACTGCTATTCTGACCAGAGATTAGATCTGTGTGGAGGTGGGTAAAGGGGTAAGAGAAGCCAATTTGGGAAGAAATTGATTAATTGTTATTATTTTCCATGTGCTGTTGATTTGATCTAATCTTTTGTCCATGTGTGATAAAAATCCTAGAGCTTGACTTTTAATATCACATCACTCAAGGTTAAATGACTCAAATAATCTTTGCTAAATAAAATGTCAACAATCATACACACAAAAATAATGAACCCAGATGTGAAGAAGAAAAACAAAAGTCAACAACTGGCTATTTTATGCCCTCTATCTCGTGCCTCTAAACCCACAGACACATATATACCCACACAGTTATTTCATTATTAAACATTTTGATATTAAACATCTCTCTGGAGAGATGAATTAGACTACATTTGTTCCTTGGTTTGGGGGATTTTGTGAGTTTCACAGTTTCCCATGAAAATACCAGAATGAACAATCTATTGTCATAATAGCCTGCTCATTAAAGAGAATGCTAAAAAATGCTCACCATCGCTAGCAGTCAGAGAAATGCAAATCAAAACTACCCTAAGATACCATCTCACTCCAGTAAGACTGGCAGCCATTAGGAAGTCAAACAACAATAAGTGCTGGAGAGGATGCGGGGAAAAGGGCACTCTTGTTCATTGCTGGTGGGACTGCAAATTGGTGCAGCCAATTTGGAAAGCAGTATGGAGATTTCTTGGAAAGCTGGGAATGGAACCACCATTTGACCCAGCTATTCCCCTTCTCGGTCTATTCCCTAAAGCCCTAACAAGAGCATGCTACAGGGACACTGCTACATCGATGTTCATAGCAGCTCAATTCACAATAGCAAGACTGTGGAACCAGCCTAGATGCCCTTCAATAGATGAATGGATAAAAAAAAAATGTGGCATTTATATACTATGGAGTATTACTCTGCATTAAAAAATGACAAAATCATAGAATTTGGAGGGAAATGGATGGCATTAGAGCAGATTATGCTAAGTGAAGCTAGTCAATCTTTAAAAAACAAATACCAAATGACTCCTTTGATATAAGGGGAGTAAACAAGGACAGGGTAGGGACGAAGAGCTTGAGAAGAAGATTTACATTAAATAGGGATGAGAGGTGGGAGGGAAAGGGAGTGAGAAGGGAAACTGCATGGAAATGGAAGGCGATCCTCAGGGTTATACAAAATGTCATATAAGAGGAAAGGAGGGGCAAGACAAGATAATACAAATGGAAGAAATGATTTACAGTAGAAGGGGTAGAGAGAGAAAAGGGGAGGGGAGGGGAGGGGAGGGGGGATAGTAGAGAATAGGACAGACAGCAGAATACATCAGACACTAGAAAGGCAATATGTCAATCAATGGAAGGGAAACTGATGTGATACAGCAATTTGTATACGGGGTAAAAGCGGGAGTTCATAATCCACGTGAATCAACCGTGTTATATGATGTATTAAGAACTATGTAATGTTATGAACGACCAATTTAAAAAAAAAAAAAAGAAAGAAAAAAGAGAATGCTAATAGGAGGTCAGCTTGCTCTCTTATCTTCTGAGTACACTAGTAGAGGATGTTCACAGAATGAGACAGAGAAAAGAGTCACCATCCTCAGAAATCACTGAAACACCCCTGTTCTCAAAGCCTCTCCCTCCTGCTTCCAGGAAGTACCTTTGCTGACTGGGAACTGAGCTTACTGTACTTCAATTTACAACAATCTCAATTTCCAAGCTCTCATCAGAACTTCTACAACTTTAATTCAAGTTTCCCCTAAGTTCTCCACCTTCTTGACTGAGATACTGTGCAATTGTGAAGTACCTAAGAAGACATACAGAATTGCAAAAAAAAAAAAAAAAGGAGAAAAGTGGGAGTCCATATGCAAAGAGGGAGTCCCTCCCTCCCTCCTTTCCACATCCTAAGGCTGCCCCAGGACTCTCTACTCCTTAAAACTTAAAGGACCCAGAAGAAGGCCATTCAGGAAACAAATCATCAGCTATTTTGTCTTTTTATCTCATATGGTTTAAACTTCCTAGTTTCTATGACCTGACACACTTTGAGAATAAGCCTAATATTATCATTTTACTTTATTGAATTAATCCTTGTTACAAAGGATCACTTCAACCTCAGCTACCAACCTTTCACTGCCTGTCACAAAAACACGCCTGAGTTAGGTTTGGTTGAAGTTCACTTGTAATTCCATAGGTCTCAACAAGAGTTCAGGAGGAGTGCGAAGTGACTGTGGTGAAGAAATATCCTATGAAACTTATATTTTGCATAACACATTGTGATTTCTGGCTTCAATAAATATCTGTACAATGATTTGTTTAGTGGATTACACTGGATGAAATTTCCCTACATATTTTTCCCTTTCAAAGACCTGAAAACATCATGATTTTGCACTGTGTTCTTTACACAAACGATACAAAGGTGGAGAAGAAAGATGCTCACAAGAATACCAGAGTGTTCTACAGTCCTCCCTGGGACACCAGGAAAGAATTTTATTTGCTGTGCAACCCTTGGTCTTAGGAAGCCCTCACCATTGCTTACTTTACTCTAGGTTTCATAGCTTCAATTCTTTTTTTTTTTTTTTTTGAACAAATTATCTTTTTTTTTTTATTGTTGGTCGTTCAAAACATTACATAGTTCCTCATACATCATATTTCACAGTTTGATTCAAATGAGTTATGAACTCCCAATTTTATCCCGTATACAGATTGCTGTATCACATCAGTTACCCTTCCATTGATTGACATATTGCCTTTCTAGTGTCTGATGTATTCTGCTGTCTGTCCTATTCTCTACTATCCCCCCTCCCCTCCCCTCCCCTTTTCTCTCTCTACCCCTTCTACTGTAAATCACTTCTTCCATTTGAATTATCTTGTCTTACCCCTCCTTTCCTCTTATATGTCATTTTGTATAACCCTGAGGATCGCCTTCCATTTCCATGCGATTCCCCTTCTCGTTTCCTTTCCCTCCCACCTCTCAACCCTGTTAATGAAAATCTTCGTCTCAATCTCTTCGTCCCTACCCTGTCCTTGTTTCCTCCCCTTATATCAGAGGAGTCATTTGGTATTTGTTTTTTAAAGATTGACTAGCTTCACTTAGCATAATCTGCTCTAATGCCATCCATTTCCCTCCAAATTCTATGATTTTGTCATTTTTAAATGCAGAGTAATACTCCATTGTGTATAAATGCCACATTTTTTTAATCCATTCATCTATTGAAGGGCATCTAGGCTGATTCCACAATCTTGCTATTGTGAATTGTGCTGCTATGAACATCGATGTAGCAGTGTCCCTGTAGCATGCTCTTATTAGGTCTTTAGGGAATAGACCGAGAAGGGGAATAGCTGGGTCAAATGGTGGTTCCATTCCCAGCTTTCCAAATTGGCTGCACCAATTTGCAGTCCCACCAGCAATGAACAAGAGTGCCCTTTTCCCCACATCCTCTCCAGCACTTATTGTTGTTTGACTTCCTAATGGCTGCCAATCTTACTGGAGTGAGATGGTATCTTAGGGTAGTTTTGATTTGCATTTCTCTGACTGCTAGCGATGGTGAGCATTTTTTCATGTACTTATTGATTGATTGTATGTCCTCTTCTGAGAAGTGTCTGTTCAGGTCCTTTGCCCATTTATTGATTGGGTTACTTGTTGTCTTATTGTCTAATTTTTTGAGTTCTTTATATATTCTGGTTATTAGGGCTCTATCTGAAGTGTGTGGAGTAAAGATTTGTTCCCAGGATGTAGGCTCCCTGTTTATCTCTCTTATTGTTTCTTTTGCTGAGAAAAAACTTTTTAGTTTGAGTAAGTCCCATTTGTTGATTCTAGTTGTTAACTCTTGCGCTATGGGTGTCCTATTGAGGAATTTGGAGCCTGCTCCCACAGTATGTAGATCATAACCAACTTTTTCTTCTATCAGATGCCGTGTCTCTGATTTAATATCAAGCTCCTTGATCCATTTTGAGTTAACTTTTGTGCAAGGCGAGAGATAGGGATTCAGATTCATTTTGATGCAAATGGATTTCCAGTTTTCCCAGCACCATTTGTTGAAGATGCTATCCTTCCTCCATTACATGCTTTTAGCCCCTTTATCAAATATAAGATAGTTGTAGTTTTGTGGATTGGTTACTGTGTCCTCTATTCTGTACCAAGCTTCAATTCTTATAAAATGTAAAACCACAGCTTCTGAAATGTGATGATGTCACAACTCGTCACTACCCGCTTCCCCTTCCCCAGGTACATATTTTGTATTCATTTGTTATTCTTACATCAGGAGGCATAGTCAATACTTGCTAAATGACTTTGCAAGAATTTTTGAGCCTACGCATTGTAGGAATACATTATAATTTACCAGCACTTTTTAAAATGTTCTTAGTAAGCCTCACATTTGTCTTCAATCTTTGAATATCGTTTTGATTTTTATTTTCTTGATTTTTTAAGTCACATACCCTTTTTTTGTCCCTAAACTTTGTTTTTTATTTAATTTCTTTTTTTTTCTAGTCAGGTACAGTTTTCTCATTATAGGAATATTTACAGAGAGGTTGTTCAAACTCTCCCTATTCCATCCCCAACTGGAATAGTGAAAAGTAACAAATTATGAGATTGATCTAACTTTTGGACATCCAAAAGCTTTAACACTGAAACTCATAAATTCATTTAACTGTGAAATATGTATGTGTTCTTCACATTCACAGTTACCAGAAAACTTAAGAACCAGAGGGAACTTGAAGTCATCTAGCCAATATCCTCATTCTGCAAATAAAGGAAATGACACCCAGTTGGGATAGGTGACTTGCTCAGGTCACAGCTAGATATTAGGTACTCTGTGCTTTGGAAACAATGATGTTTTCATATTAGGGGAAGAAAAAAATTCCACTTTAGAATTTTCTCTTGTAAGAGTTCTCTCAAGTGTTTTATAAACTGTTTAGCAGCTGACACTATTCCAGTTAGAGAAACAAAACGAGTTAATTTCAGGCTTCAAATATGTGAGCTATTATTTTAAGAAAAATATTCTCCAGATGTTTCCCACCTCCTCTGAGAATGGAAAAAAGAGGAAATGAGCTTAAAGTTCAGCAAAAGAGATTCAGATTAGATATTAGGAAATCTACTGTGAAATACTGCAATTGGTTACTGGGAATGTTGTGAAATCTCCTCCTCTGGAGAGATTTTGGAATGTGGTGGTTGGCCATTCATTTCAAGGGGGTGATGTGGGTGGCCCGTTTCTAGAGCTAGGGGCAAACCCTACTTGACTTTCTCAAGTTCAGCAGGTTCCATGAGGTCATGTTGTGCCTATAGCTAGTAGGTGGGGTAGATGACTGCTCTTAATTATAGTAGAATTCAGGATTCATCAGTGAAGTTTATTATTCAAACTCAGTTGTACATTTATATAAGTTCTGATAGGTATAAATGGGCAGATGGACTACAGTCAACAAATGCCTATTGGATGGGCTTGCTCACTATCTCCATTGATCAGCATCTGACAGCCTTATGAATTTGGGCTCCATCTCAGCGTATTTACTCAGCAGTGGCTTTCAGACATCATGAATAACTAGTCCAAAAAGCAGAGTGTGGGATCCTGGCCAAGATCTTGTACCATATATAATGGACAAATTATTTCTTTCAACCAAAAATAAAGCCTTGATATTTGGAGAACAAGATAGAGAAAGATGAGTGCAGTTTGACAAATCTCTACCTAATAAAACAAAGTAGAAAGCTTATTAGCTAATGTATTGGATGGTGGCCTCTAGAAGTAACCATACAGGAATTTTAGATTTCTAATTTGGAATATAATAGAGATAAGCAGTATTTCAGTGAAATAACCAATCATAAGTACAGGTTGGGGAGATATCAATTAAAACAATTTCAAATGTCAGAAAAAGACCTAACAAATGGGCCTGGGGTTGTAGCGCAGTGATAGAGCTCTTGCCTACACGTGTGAGGCACTGGGTTGAATCCTCAGCACCACATAAAAATAAATAAATAAAATAAAGGTACTATCTCCATGTACAACAACTACAACAAAATACCTAACAAATGGATATAGTATTAATGATATGACATATTTGAAGTATGTCCATGGTGCCAACACAAAGTAAGTGCTCACAAATGTAGCTAAGAAGACTATAATGTAGATATTCACTGCCCCTCCATTCCCCAGCCATTCTTAGGGAATGACCTGTTTCTCTAGTCACTGGTTTTGCCCAGTGCCAATCTGGGCACAGCAGTGAATGGTTCTTCTCAATACCCAAAAATAATCCGTTCCCACCAAAGGATCAGTTTTTCAGAAGATTTCAACCTAGGGGAGAAAAAGGAGAGAATTTTAAATAAATGTCCTGTAACAAATATCCAAAATGTCTTCTCCCCACCCACACTACCTCTCCCCTGGAGGTCTACTTTGATCTTCGTCTCCATGGGGGGCAATGAATGCTGCTCACACTTTATGTCCTCAGGATTCACCTAAGGGGGACGAATTTTTCCACTCTCTCTTATTTAGAGTTGCTTCTATCTTTCCTTAAAAGCCAGGTGCCAGCTTATCTAGGCATAGAAGTCTCAATTCCCACTACAAAAATGGGTCTCAAAAAGCTTCATCTCAGAGAATGGTCACCACCCCACACCTGTGTCACCCTCTCCCACTTTTTCTCCAAAACATGTGAAACACCACATATTTACATTTTTTACTTCTTCTGCCTCCACCAAAGCATCATCCTCAAACTATTAAAAACACAATTCTCACATATGTCTGTGTGTGAGAACATAAGTCAAATTGTATTTAACATGATGACAAAGTTGATTTAAAACAAAATATTAAAACCTTTAGTTTTTGATAACCAGTAGATAAAAAGAATGTTAAGAATATGTGAAATAAGATACAACTAGTTAATATGATAAAAAAAAACCCACTTGATCCTGACAGCGGTTAATTAGAATAGTTTGTAGAGTTATTAATATCTGTAATACTAATTGATTATGCCACCAAGCTAAACACCTAGTTAGTTGACACCAGCATGGCTTATCTAAATATTCTTAGCATGACAATAAAAAATCACACGATCATCCTTTGTCTTAGCTTTATAAGCAATTTGGGGATATGGTTTCTTAACATTCCCTTCCCAACCCCACCCACCATAAGAAAGCTACATGTGCACAGCCATATATGAACCAAAAAAAGGTAAGTCCTACAAGTTGTTCAGATAATCTTTAAAAAGCAGCAAAGTGATATGACAAGACAACAGATTGCCATATGAGTGTTCTCATCATTTTTAATAATCAAATCAAAAATAGGAGGGCTTTCTGTTAACAACTGTCATAGGCAGGATTTTAAACAGAGAGTGCGGTTCAAATATTTTCAAAAGACCCTAACCATCCTAAGAGTAGTAATTGTGAAGGTCTATCAACAATCATCTAGAAAGTCTAAAGAATATCATACCTTTTTCTTGTCCTCTGGAACCTCATAGTCATGTTCAGTCTAATAGAAAAGAAAGAAAGAAGAAAGAAAGAAAGAAAGAAAGAAAGAAAGAAAGAAAGAAAGAAAGAAAGAAAGAAAGAAAGAAGGAAGGAAGGAAGGAAGGAAGGAAGGAAGGAAGGAAGGAAGGAAGGAAGGAAGGAAGGAAGGAAAGAAAGAAAGAAAGAAAGAAAGATCAGTTAGAACAGCATTCAATTTTGTATTGAACTTTTAGTAGAATGTGTAGAAAAATGAGAATTGAGAAGGTGGCACTTGGGGAAGATGATCAGGGAGTGCCCTTATAAAAGAGATAAGTACCCTTATAAAAGAGACCCCAAACAGCTCTCTTGCCCCTTGTACCATGTGAGGATGCAGTGAGAAGATGATCATCATCTCTGAACCAAGACTATGCCCTCACCAAACACCCAATCTGCTGGCATCTCAAATTTAGACTTCCCAGCTTCCAGAACAGTGAGCAATAAATTTCTCTATCCAAGCCACCCAGTGAGGGTACTTGGTTATAGTAGTCTTGGCAAACTAATAGCCAGTTTATGGTATTTTCATTATAGAGCACTCAAATCTGAAATTATAAAATTTATTTTTAACCTATCACCTGTCTCCCCATACTAGAATGAGAGTTCAGTAAGACTTCACCTTTTTAATTGACCTCAGTTTGTTTCTCTTGTATCCAGGAAATTATTAACAATTGGAAACTGCTCAATAAATATCTATACATAACAAATTAATTTTTCTGAGAAATGAAAAAAGAGAATTTTCTTTGAGAGGCATGGAAAAACCCAGAAGGCTATTCTGGTGAACAATGGAAGAGAATTCTGCCTGACTGTCCCTGTCTTCAGGGGGCAAATATTAGGCTCTTGAAAAGCTAAAAATTTTGTATAAGGGCAAGAGTGGGGCACAGAAGACTGGCTCAGGAGCAGATGAGAGAGGCTTGTCCACACCACATAGCACAGATGCAGATGTGTTGTTAGCACTATGTGAAAGAGAAAGTTGGAATGAGAGCAAGGATTGAAGGTTGAAATGCTTTAACATTCTTTTGGATAGCAAGCCAAAATCTCATGAGGATAAATGTATGAACAGAATGCTTAGGAGTGTCTGAAATAATATATATCATGTTATCCTGCTATGTACATTATGAGTCACAAGAGGGAACTGAAACTCACTGTGGCCCTCCCCAAATATAGGGAACGATTTAGGGCTATTCAAAATGATTAGGATTGGCAACACTGACACTAGAATAAATGGTTAGACCAGTCGCTTTTTCTTTTTTTTCTTCTTCTTTTGCCATTTTAAAAAAGTATAGTTTAATGGCCATTATTGATTTACTCATGTTAGGTTTATCATTATTGCAGTTAACCTCACGTTTACTTTGGCTAGTATCCCTCTTTGAAAATCTGACATTTCGGTTGGTTTGGATTTGCCTTTTTGGTTGTGCTCCATTAATAACTTAAATTTTAATAGTGCTTTTTATCTTATAAAGAATTCATGTTAAAATTTTTACCCTTAAGCAGCTCTGAGAGATAGGCAGATATTATTTCTGCCTTATAGGTGAGGAAACTGAGGCACAGTAAATATAAAGGACTTGCCCAAGGCTACAGGCATGAAGAATGGCAGAGCTAAAACTATACTCAAATGCAAGTCTTTTGATTTCTACAATGCGTTTCCCATATAACATGGCAGCCACCACTAAGCCAGCCTGTATGGCAAACGTCCAGTGTCTACACACATTAGATGTATTTTTATCTTCATGTGTACACATACTCCCCAGTTGTCAAATAGAAATTAAGGGGGGAAAATCAAGGAGAACTCACAATAGTGTTGTGTGCTGCATTCTCAGGAATAAAGAAGCAGAACACCCACTACCACCATTTCCTCCCAGCAAGAATTCTGAGGTCCCTTCTTCCACCAGGTGTTTGTATAGTATTACACAAATCTGATGTTCTTTGAGTGATTTGAGAGAGCCACCACGCTGCTTTGACCACCGAAAACATCCTCAGGGACAGGAGGGAAATTAGTAGGGATAAGTCAAGCAGTAAATTCTAACCAGGGCCCCTATATAAATATTCAAGTTAAAACTGAACAAAGTTTATTTAAATAAAAAGCCAGAGAAATGGCAGATGGCAGACCTAAGGAGTTGGTTTCAGGGAGAGAAAAGCCAAGCCTCTGACAGGATGTAATGGAAGGAAAGCAGGATCCTACTGGGTCTTTGGTATTCAACTGGTCTTCCAGGCATTCTGCCTCCTTCCAGTTTTCCAGTACTTCACTAGATTGTCCTGGTTTGAAGATTATTAACTATAATCCAACACGTTCACTGAATTGAGGGAAGAGTGAAGGGCCAAGTGTGCCAGCTTATTATTAAAAAAAAAAATCACCACAAGTTTAAGATTTGATAATTGAATTCATGCATCCCCAAAGACAGAATTAGGTCCCTGCTCATACATTACCAGGTATTACCACACATTTCCGGTGTGGAATAACACTTTCAGCTCTCTAAAGAATACCTTAGAGAAACTGAATGTTAGAGCTAGACAGGATCCAAAAGAAAAACTTAAGCTCTACTTTTAGTAAATGGAGAACTTGAAGAGATTTTTGTTTAGATACACATAACTAGACAAGAAATAAGGTCTCAGTACTGAATTGAGTGGAAAAAGAAACAGATGTATGTATAATACTCTCTAATTTGTGTTTTATTTTTTATTTTTTTTTTTAAAGAGAGAGTGAGAGAGGAGAGAGAGAGAATTTTTAATATTTATTTTCTAGTTCTTGGCGGACACAACATCTTTGTTGGTATGTGGTACTGAGGATCGAACCCGGGCCACACGCATGCCAGACGAGCGCGCTACCGCTGAGCCACATCCCCAGCCCCTCTAATTTGTGTTTTAAATGGATGTATATTATATTGCCTATTCATAGATTATCTTTGAAAAACTATGTGGAAATAATAAGAAAAACTATTGCTTCCAAGAGAAGGGATTTGAAAGAACAGAAGTAGAAGGGAAATTTTTTTTCAGAGAATGTTCTTTGAATAATCACTAATATTGAACACACCTGACACCCCTGCTAAAATAATATAAATTCCATGAGAGTAGGGCTCACTGGGCATATTATATTCATTTTTACAATCCCTGGGTGGGCCTAGCATTGTTTCTGGTAAGAATTCAACAAATTATTGTTGAGTACTTAAGGGCAGATTTTCTCTTTCAACCTAAAATAAATTTGGCTATTAATGAGTATAAATCAATATTAATTTGTGCTTTTTTCCCCAAATGTTTTATAACAATCATTCTTAGAGGAAGAGAAAATAACAGTTTGTGTGTGTGTGTATACACACACACACACACACACACATATTATTCAGAGTATGCTTGAAATAAAACAGTTCTTAAAAATACTCTAATTTATGAAATTAAGAAAGTTTTATAAATCATACTGCTGACAAATGTTTCTTCATTTTTTTCCCCGAAGGAGAAAAAAATGATTAGTTAGTATATTTAGAAAAACTGGAAAGCAGTGAATTTTGTGGTAGGGATTCATATTGAATATTTTCTTAGGTGCTTTTCATTAACCAATCCTTCTGCAGCTTGTTCACACTCTTGGCATTACCCTTGAATAGGATGTCGCAAATTCAACGCACATTTTCTAAGAAGTGGGAAACTATGATCCAGAATTAAGTAAGGCAGAAGTAAAGAAAACAAACTCCCATGAAAATGGAAATTAAATTACATATAGAGAGAAGTTTTTTCAAAGTGTTCCGGAAGATTGTGAAAAATATGCTCGCTCGCTCTCTTTCTCTCCTGCCCCACAGCATTATGATGAGACTCCACTAGGATTCCAATTTTCATAAAGTCTCTCAATAAAGAACGAGAATACCGCGGGTGTAGGACCATGAGGGTAACACGGGTTGGGGGTGGGGCGGGATAACGGAGCAGATCCCAGGGTGCGTCGCGCTTGCCCCCTAGTGTGCATTTCCTCGTACTGCATCTCCCTGGGCTGTTCGTTCTTCAACCTAGAGTGAATCTAAACCGAGGTCTTCTCAAGATGGTTTTTATAAACAGTCAAACTTCGTTTGTATTTTTCCTGTTAACTGCTAATTAGTAAAGAGTGCTGTTAAAGGACTTAGAAAGAGTTTGTCTTGTTAATAGTCAAACATCTCCGTCTTATTTATGTAATGGATTTGCTTTGCAAACTCCTTTATTTCATAAAAGTGCAAAGATAAATTTAATGGACTCTAAATCCAATTAACCAAATTCTAAACTAATGACTTCATAGTATTTAAATCTAAAAAAGAAATGTTCATAGTCGTAATTGTGATTTTTTTTTTTAAAATGACATTTCAGGGCTATTACATGGAACATCTTTTCTCCAACTCAGAAGACCTCTGCAGGTTTTGGTAGTGTTTGCTTTTACATTTATTTTACATTTACATTCATAGTTATATTTATTTGTGACTAAATAAAAGCATACAAAAAGCATCTAGCAGGTGAAAAATCTCTGTCCCTGGCATAAAGCCTATAAATTCTTAACTATTTCCAGTTAGGAAAGAATTCTGGCACTTATTAACAGAGTATAAATGCCACCAAATTTGCAGAATCTAGCCTCATAGGATTAGGTTTTGGGCAACTGAAGAACACCCCAATACAAGTGGAATGAAGAAGATAAAACATTATTTCTCTATTGGGTAAACAAATTGTAAATTCAGGGATTGGCATGGTGTCTCCACATTCATCCAGAGCTAAAGTTGCTTCAAACTTGTTGCTTTACCAAGCTCAGTGCATACCAACCAACCTCTTGTCCCAGGTGCCTGATCCACACCAGGCAACATATCAGCATTCCAACAACAAAAGGAAGAAAGGGAAGAACATGCTCATTTCCTATTAGGATTCTTCTTGGAAGTTGCACTGATTGTAACTACTCCCAGTCCGCCAGGACTTTGTCACAAGAACACACACCTAACTGAAATGTCTTCATTAAGGACTGCTGCTCTATTCCCAGCTGAAAACCAGGGCTTTCAATACTAGGTAAAAAGTGGGGGCAGAATTGATATTTGGAGACCAGAAGTCTCTGCCATAGCCTCTGTTCTCACCAGTTATCTTCTTTTGACAGAACTCACACTTCCGGTTTTTATTTTGATTTGTTTGGGTTTTTTTTTTTCTGTTAAAAAGTAGATCTTTATTCCACCTGCCTTCCATTCATTAAGCTCTAATATTAAAGACTTTACTTCCCCTGACTCTTCCCCATTCTTTCTCTAGGCAAATGGCAGTGCCTTGGCCTTCGGGTTTTCACCATGTTGGTGCATTCCTTCCACAGGTGATGGCTGTGCCACCTGGGCCTCTGCAGCTGCTGGGAGTGCTGCTCACCATTTCCCTAAGCTCCATCAGGCTCATTCAGGCTGGTGCCTACTATGGGATCAAGCCACTGCCACCTCAAATTCCTCCTCAGATGCCACCACAAATTCCACAATACCAGCCCCTGGGCCAGCAAGTACCTCACATGCCTTTGGGCAAAGATGGCCTTGGCATGGGCAAGGAGATGCCCCATTTGCAATATGGCAAAGAGTATCCACACCTACCCCAGTATATGAAGGAGATTCAACCAGTGCCAAGAATGGGCAAGGAAGCAGTACCCAAGAAGGGCAAAGGTAATCTCACACTGGTATGCTGTCATCAAACCACAGCTTTCCAACTTCTTAAATGATGGAGGGGGGTAGAAGATGAATTTTTAAAACTTTTATTTTAGGAATTGACATTTATTAAATTCCTACTTTGTTCCACTCTATTCTTGAAAAATTCAAGTCTTAAAGAAAGATTCATGGGTTTGATCACCAGCACCACACACACAACTTAAAAAAAAAAGATAAAATTACAATTTTATGTTTGATTTTGTTATTTTAACTAGCGTTAGATGAATCAAAATATATTTAATCACAAATACTCTATCCCCTTATTTATTTATTTTTTTATTTATTCAAACATTCATCAATTAGGACTGGGAATGTGGCTCAGGTAGAGCGCTTACCTGGCATGCATGAAGCCCTGGATTCAATACTTAGCACCCTCCAAAATTAAAAATAATTTAAAACAAACCAAAAAAATCCAGCAACTATCCAGGGAGAATCCATTTTTGTGTCAGGCTCTGGGCCTGATGTTACAGGATAAAGCAGTAGAGGAAAAAAAGAAAGAAAGAAAATAAAAAGAAAGGAAACAAGTCACTCTTCTGAACTAGGGGAACAGTGTTGTAAGGACCAAATATGTTAAGAGAAAAAACACATGAAAGCATCTTCCAAACTAGGTGTTAGATAAATGCAAGTGGCTTTAATACTGCTTTAATAAAGCTATGAATGTCAATCAATAAATCAGCAAAAGGGGATTAAAGAGTGCAGACTGCATCTAGATGACATCTGAAGATTTGTCCCCATTACTTTCTGGGCATATTTATTAGTTGTTGAACATCTAAAAATGCCTGTCATTATGACAGATGTTTTCTTATGTTTGGTCGGTTTATCTAGAGTTCTCAGAAATGCAGTATTGGTCTAAACTATGGAATCAACCTAGGTGTTCTTCAACAGATGAATGGATAAAGAAATTGTGGTATATATACACAATGGTATATATGGTATATATAACCCTTAAAGAAGAGTGAAATTATGGCATTTGCCAGTAAATGGACAGAACTAGAGAATATCATGCTAAGTACAGTAAGCCAATCCCAAAGAACCAAAGTCCAAATATTTCCTGTGATATGCAGATGCTAATTCATAATAAGGGTGTGGTGGGCTAGGGAAGAATAGAAGTACTTTGGATTTGACAGAGAGAAGTGAAGGGAGGGGAGGGGTTTGGGGATAGGAATGATAGTAGAATGGATTGGACATTATTACCTCATGTACATATATGATTACACAACTTGTGTAACTCTACATCATGTACAACCAGAAGAAGAAGTTATACTCCATGTGTCAAATGCATTCTACTGTCATGTATAACTAATTGGAACAAATTAAAAAATAAAATAGGAAAGAAATGCAGTACTGGTAGGAAAAACTGCTGCATTATAATAGCAATGGCTTTTGAGGAAATAGAGGTCACCCTGTAAGACCCTACAATCATGGGAAGATTCACTCTGGAGAACTGCTGGATTTGGTGTTCTGAGGCCTTGGGGCCTCAGTCCCAGAGAGAGACACCTAGTCATTTGACTTCCCTGAGATTAATTGTCTTTATCTTTAAAATAAGGTTGTTGAGAGAATCACTGACCTAAGGTAAGCAGTGCTGA
Source organism: Urocitellus parryii (assembly GCF_045843805.1). Taxonomy (NCBI): domain Eukaryota; kingdom Metazoa; phylum Chordata; class Mammalia; order Rodentia; family Sciuridae; genus Urocitellus; species Urocitellus parryii. Next base: position 148,761,402 of record NC_135532.1, read on the forward strand.
GTAAACGCTAAAGCATCACAGGAATTTTTAGTTGCTGTAGCTGGTAATTCAATAGATCCTCAGTCACAACAGAGTATGTCCCAGGCACTGTGCTGCATGGCAGGGACTTCTGACAGAAAAGATGTGACCTTCCCCTAAACACTTCCTTGAATGGTAACTACACAGCTCACTGTTTGGGAATAACATTCCTTAATAGTTCTGTGATAGTGTCTCAGCATAAGAGAAGTATTCCCAATTTTCTTCTCTTAGGAGCTAGTATGCCACTAGGGGATTATTTCAGCTTCTTCTTCCCACTTCCTTTCTTAAATAGCTTGCCTGAGAGTTTTGGTACCTCTTATACCTTTTTTCCTATTTGAAAAAATACAGAGTTCTATGGTTCTATTTTGTTCCCTGACAGTAGCTCTGTAAAAGTATAAAGGTCAGGATTAAGATGTTATTATTAGTGAAATATTTCATTTCTTCACACAACCTATTATTCCCAGCAGGGGAGATTCAGAGTTCTGTTTATCTGCAGGGCACATACAGAACAATATAACAGCATGCACTTTGTATTTCAGGACTGATTCAAGAAGGCGTAATACCTTTCCTATATATCCTCTAATCATGAAATGTGCTGTATTATCCTTGCTGTACAGACAGGCAAGGAGAGGTGCTGATAGCAAAAGCTCTCCTGTAGATATCTCACGCTAAGACTAGAAAGATAAGCAGAGCTTCGTGCTCCTAACCAAGATCTCTTCTTTATCCAGACTGCTCGTCATCCAAAAATATCTTCTTTATCCCTCCTGTTTAAAAATCAAATTTGTATATAAGAAATAATTTGGGAAGTTAAAGAATTAATATTAGAGGCTTGGTAAATCCTACAGCACATTAGATAAATTACACAAATCCACTGGTTCTTGAGAACAGATATAGAAAGACGTTATTGAACTACGTACAAAATAAAATATTTTCATTCCTTCCTGAATTCACATGATGACTTCCATCATCACATCATACTGTATTTCAATACATGAGGAAATATCATTTGGTTCTAAAATATTATGTTAAAATATTATCCAGGCATAAAAAAGATAAATACCACATGTTCTCATTCTATATCTGGAATCTAAAACAATCAAATGCACTGAAGCAGATAATAGAATGGTGGTTACCAAAGGATGGGGAATGGGAAGATGATGGTTGAAGGAGTCTAGGCCACAGGCAGGGAGAATATGGTTTCAAAGGGTGGGATTTTGGGGTTTGTTTGTTTGTTTTAAGATCTACTACACAGTTTGGTGACTCTAGTTAATAGTAATGTATTATACATTTCAAAACTGCTAAGAGTAAATTTCAAATGTCACCATAAAAATAAGCATTTAAGAGGATGGAGATGCTAATTATCTTGATTTAATTATTCCACATTATAGCCATAAATCATAACATGGATTGCAACTCATTAATATATACAATTATAACTTGTTGGTTTATTTAAATTTTTTAAATAAAATTAAAACCAAAAGATTATGGAAAAATAAAATATCACTTCAAGTAGGAAAAATAGAAAAAAACAGAGAATGACTCCAACACTAAGATATACATACACATATCTAGAACAAATAAGATGAAAATGCATATAAATGTCAAGTGTCTAAGTTCTGAGTTTTTGGGCAACTCTGAATTTTCCTTATACATCTTTGAAGTTTCCAATTTCTCTGTGATGAACACATCATAATATCTTCAAGTTTTGTACTTAGAAAAATGTTGCTTCATTACTTTTTAGCTTTTTTAACTTAACCAATGCTGATATAAGCAGCTGCACATATCAGTTTTCAGAACAATACCTCAAATAGAAAAAAGAAATTACCACCCTGCACCATGTACAGCCAGAGGAACTTGTATTCCATTTGTGTACAATGTATAAAAAGCATTTTACTGTCATGTATAACTAATTAGAACAAATTTAAAATTTTTTAAATAAATTTTTAAAAATTAAAAAGAAAACAGAAATTATCAGTTTGGTTTCTTTTTTAATATTTATTTTTTAGTTTTAGGTGGATACAATATCTTTATTTTATTTTTTATGTGATGCTGAGGATCAAACCCTATGCCTCACAAGTGTTAGGCGAGCACTCTACCACTTGAGTCACAACCCCAGCCCCTAGGTCTCCTTTAAATATTGATATTACACAGTCCTGGAAGATGAGCGCATTAGTTCTAGTCTTTCTTCTCCATAGTAAGATGTCTAAACAAAGATCACCATGACTTTGTTGAAATAAAAGATAACTAACCTCCCTCTCTCCTTCTCTTTCTCTCTCTTCCTCTCTCCTGCCCTCTACCTTTCCATCTTCTTTATCAGCAGAAATACCATTAGCCAGTTTACGAGGAGAACAAGGTCCCCGTGGAGAACCTGGCCCAAGAGGACCACCTGGGCCCCCTGGCTTGCCAGGTCATGGGATTCCTGGGATCAAAGGAAAACCAGGGCCACAGGGATATCCAGGAATTGGAAAGCCAGGTATGCCTGGAATGCCTGGAAAGCCAGGAGCCATGGGAATGCCTGGGGCCAAGGGCGAAATCGGACCCAAAGGGGAAATTGGGCCAATGGGGATCCCAGGACCACAAGGACCTCCAGGGCCTCATGGACTTCCTGGCATAGGGAAGCCAGGTGGCCCAGGGTTACCAGGTCAACCAGGAGCAAAGGGTGAAAGAGGACCCAAAGGACCACCAGGACCTCCAGGCCTTCAGGGTCCTAAAGGAGAGAAAGGCTTCGGGATGCCAGGTTTACCTGGCCTGAAGGGTCCTCCAGGTATGCATGGCCCTCCTGGGCCTGTCGGACTGCCAGGAGTGGGAAAACCAGGTGTGACAGGCTTCCCTGGGCCCCAGGGCCCTCTGGGGAAGCCAGGACCTCCAGGGGAACCTGGCCCACAAGGTCCTATCGGGGTGCCAGGGGTTCAAGGACCTCCTGGAATACCTGGAGTTGGAAAGCCAGGCCAGGATGGGATCCCTGGCCAACCAGGATTTCCAGGTGGCAAGGGGGAGCAAGGACTACCAGGGCTGCCAGGACCCCCAGGTCTTCCAGGAATTGGGAAACCAGGCTTCCCAGGACCTAAAGGTGACCGGGGTTTGGGGGGTGTTCCTGGGGCTCTTGGACCAAGAGGAGAGAAAGGACCAGTAGGTGCCCCTGGAATGGGAGGACCCCCAGGAGAGCCAGGCCTGCCTGGAATCCCAGGTCCCATGGGCCCTCCAGGTGCTATTGGTTTCCCTGGGCCCAAAGGAGAAGGTGGGGTTGTGGGGCCACAGGGGCCACCAGGTCCCAAAGGCGAGCCAGGGCTTCAAGGCTTCCCAGGAAAGCCAGGTTTTCTTGGTGAAGTAGGACCCCCTGGCATGAGAGGTTTGCCAGGTCCTATAGGGCCCAAGGGGGAAGCTGGGCATAAAGGATTGCCTGGGCTCCCTGGTGTTCCCGGGCTGCTTGGACCCAAGGGAGAACCAGGCATTCCAGGGGATCAGGGGCTACAGGGCCCCCCAGGTATCCCAGGCATTGCAGGCCCTAGTGGCCCCATTGGACCACCTGGGATTCCAGGCCCCAAAGGGGAACCAGGCCTTCCAGGGCCTCCTGGGTTCCCTGGTGTAGGCAAGCCTGGAGTGGCAGGCCTTCATGGCCCCCCAGGGAAACCAGGTGCCCTGGGTCCTCAAGGCCAGCCTGGCCTTCCAGGGCCCCCAGGTCCTCCAGGGCCCCCTGGCCCACCAGCTGTAATGCCCCCTACACAACCACCCCAGGGAGAGTATCTGCCAGATATGGGGCTGGGAATTGATGGTGTGAAACCCCCCCATGCCTACGGGGCTAAGAAAGGCAAGAACGGAGGCCCAACCTATGAGATGCCCGCGTTTACTGCTGAGCTGACCGCACCTTTCCCGCCGGTGGGAGCCCCAGTGAAGTTTGACAAGCTACTCTATAACGGCAGACAGAACTACAACCCGCAGACGGGCATCTTCACCTGTGAGGTCCCCGGCGTCTACTACTTTGTATACCATGTTCACTGCAAGGGAGGCAACGTGTGGGTTGCTCTGTTCAAAAACAACGAGCCCATGATGTACACCTACGACGAGTACAAGAAGGGCTTTCTGGACCAGGCATCTGGGAGTGCCGTGCTGCTGCTCAGGCCCGGGGACCGCGTGTTCCTCCAGATGCCCTCAGAACAGGCTGCGGGACTGTACGCCGGGCAGTATGTCCATTCCTCGTTTTCAGGATATTTATTATATCCCATGTAAAAAAAAAAAGAGAGAGATTTAATAGAAGACAAGAAAATGATGCAACAAAAAATTCAGATGAAAAACATAATTGCTTCAGAACATTTATATAGTTGGAAAGTTATATTTAAGTGAAATTCAGACCATCATGTACAAATAAAAACTAAGATGCATGTTTAATACTCTGCACAGCAGCTTGTAATTGAAAACAATGGGATAGATTTATGTATCAAGTACTGACACTTGTGTTGTACCCACTGGAATCACATTAGTTGTCATATGTTATTTGCTCTCACCATAACCTGCTTATTCAGATCAGTCAACATGTCAGTACAAAAGATCATAGCTAACCAAAGTCACTCACTCATATTGTTTCCTTTAAAGTATTTATAAATATGCCTTAGGGAAATGTCAGTGATAACAGTTACATACCATATTTACTTTCAGAATTTCCTCTCCATCTGTGCAGATACATAGCCATGGAATGTTCTGGGGAGTTCTGTAGTGTTCCTGTCTCAGTGGGAGTCAGAAGGGTCCATGGAAACCTTAGTCCTTTGTAGTACTAGGGATATTTCTCTAGTGATAGAGGCTGGGGGTTTTGTTGTTGTTGTTGTTTGTTTGTTTGTTTTGGTTTTTATCAATGAGAAGTTCTAGTCAGAAGTTCTAGTCTGGAGTCTGGAAAAAAAAATTAAGGAGGAGTACCATTGTCTATCTGTGCTAAGCACTGGGGTAGGATGCCAATGTGAGGCCAAGACAGAGTCCCACAGGAGCTAACAAACCAGTGGGGAGACATAAGCAGTGATTAACTCATTTATTCCTCAAGGAGTTGTTTTAGAGTTGTTCTGTGACTTGTTTTGTTTTTTCTTCCCTCTGTGTAATTTCTACCATGGCCTAACCAACATAAATACCTGGAAGCCATAAGAAAAAAAAAAAAAAGGAACCCTTCAGTAAACTTTTTAGCTTTATGGAATATTTATTATTGATAGGAATTATCAATTGTGTTTACATGCATTAAAAAATTGCCTCCTTTGCCCGTATACACAAACAATCACAGTGAGGTTTTAACCATAGAGATATTGATATTCTTTAGTAGCTGAAGAATATCTCCCTGTGTAGTATGTAAGCAAATTCATGTGTCATCTGAGGTTTCAAATCAATTTCCAAAATCCAAGCTATTTTTTATTGGGGGAAAAAATTCAAATTTCATAGGAAAATAAATTTCTATTTTAAAAAAGGTAATTAGGCAGTTTGATATTTTAAAAGAGGTGATGTTTCTAGGTGTAGATACAAAAAAGGAAAATAACTGTCTCTTCAGCAGCAATCTGTGGAAGAGATATCCAGAATGTCATAGGGCAACAATGGCCCAGGCCATCTATGTGGCCCTTTATTTAGCACAAGTCAACAAATAAAACAAATTTGAAAGGGAGACATAAGTAGTTGTCCAGGTTTTCATTTGGGCACATATTAGCTGATTTAAGCATTGCTTAAAACAGACAAATCACTTCAAATCTGCTATTAGCTGTGGATGCTGTTAGACACTTGGGGAAATGATATGGAGCTGTAATAGTGAAATCATATTTTGTTTCTCAAAAATTAATTGAGTACATAGTTATAGATGGGAAAATACACAAAAAGCACAAGGAAATGTGTCTATGTAAAATTTCAATCATTTTTGGACTGGAGGTGTAACTCAATACACAAGGCCCTGGGATTAATCCCAGTACCACAAAATAATAATAATAATAATAGAAATTATTTTTACCATCACAAAAGTTCTTCTCTTGGTCAAATATGTATCTTTTCCCTAATAAGTATACAAGCATCATTTCTTCTCATTTTTTTAAGAAGAGAAATTAGTTCATTATCCCAAAATTTCTTATTCACTGCTAATTAGATAACACACTTTTCCCATTAAAAAGATGTCCTACCCAACCTTCATTTTCAAAGTGGACAGCATATATGTGGCCATATGTCCTTTGAGTTGGTCTTGAGGATGCTGGTTTGGGGCTGGTGACTTTGGAAGTAACAGATTCACTGGGTTCCTTCTGCTAATAGGTACACTGACATGGCTTGGAGGCAAGTCAGACCAGCTGATCTGTAAAATTGTATTTATCTGTACATGTATGGACTCTTAATTTCCATCAAGCAAGAGAGAAATTATCTCTTTAAAAACAAATTCACTTTTCAAAATATCTTCCAACTTATTTATTGGTTGTTACGCAATTGCCTATATATATATATATATATAGATAGATAGATAGATATATGTATGTGTGTATGTTTATTATCAGGCATATGCTTCTAACTTTTAGATGGAGGAGGAGCAAAATTTATGCCAGATACTGTGTATTCTACAATGGTGCTAATCTAAAGCTAAATGATACTTCATTTAATTTAAAACAGAGTTTTAAATAATTATCTATGTACCTGTGTTTCCCTTTTGAGTGTTGCACATCATGTTAACACATTAATGTAAAAGCAGATAAAACAACTGCATGTTCTAAAGTCTAGGGATAATAGTATGATCTCTATTTCATTCAAAAATATCTAAAACTTTTCCATGTGAAATGGACCAAACTTGCATTTTCTTATTTAACTACAGAGTTTTAATACAGCATGACATCCTCCAGGGGAAAAGAGTGTCTGTAGTGGGTGACTGTCCTCACATATTTTACAAAATACAATGAATGGTGAACAGACTGGTAACTTGTTTGAGTTTCCATGATAGATTTGAGATTTAATGGCAAATCATTTTTTATTTAAATTTTTGTACTGATTTGAAAAAAAGTCATTAAATATCTTTGAAAGTATATTTCTCATCTTGTTCATGTTGCTCTTTGATGCTGTATTAACCTCTTAAGTCCCCTCACATATACATTGTAGCAATTAGCAGCTGAACTAGAGGCTGAACAGGACAATTTATTCCTCTTTGACATAACAGCTCTGAATTTAAGCAGTCCAGGGCTCAATGGTAACCCAAGCAGGGGCCCAGTTTCCTTCTATCGTGTTTCTGTTCCACCCAGATATGTTGCCCTCCTCTCTGCAGTCTAGGATGACTAACATCAGACACAGCCCAGCTAATGGGAGGGTGGAGAAAACAGAAGGGGAAGGTGTGTTTTTTGTCTGGAAAAACTCAAACCAACCACTGCATAGAGCACTCCCTCCCACATGCATTGCCCAGAATGTAGTCACCTTGCCAGCAAGCTTCCAGATAGTGTGGGAAACTGAAGATTTATTCTGGGTAACTCCATGCCCAGCTCATACCCAGGAGGGTACTATTAAGAAGGAAAAACAGATAATAGGACACAGTTAACTGCTGCTTGTGCAACATACATCAGCTAAGAAAGGACTGCCACAGTCCTCTCTTCTCCCTCTCTTCCGCCACATCAGAGCCACATATTGGAAAGGGAGATGGTGCTGCGTGTAGTCACAGAGCAGAAATCAGACCTGTTTCAAGAATCTAAAGGCCTCAGTAAGTATCACCAATAAGGAAATAACTCTTTTGTGATGATTTATAAAGCCCTGAGTGACTGTAACTTATCACATCTATAATATGAGAAAGGGACTGTTTAAATCATTGAGCGGGCAGATATGTACCACCAGGTCACTTCTTTATGCCTTCAGTGTGCAAGCTCAAGACCATAGCTTCCATTCCCATATAGCCCAGTGGCTCTATTTTATTCCAGAACTATTTTGGAAGGTCTGTCATTCGGAAAACACAACCAATACATCTTGTTGGCTTATGTAGGTAGATAGAGGGTTGAGCACAGGAGACACAGCAGGGAGGATTAATGGTTAGAATTCAGAATGCTGGACCAATGGGGCCAAACCATCATCACTGTGACGAAATAAAGAAACTCAAAATCGACATCATATTTTCAGTACGTGTGTAGTAGCCCTTTACGTTAAACACAAAGTAGCCCCTATTGTGTGCCTGGTACACTACATGATCTGGGGGCATAAAAAGCAACAGAAAACATAATCCTTCTCCTTAAAAATATTATCCTCTGCTTGGAGGATCTCAAGATGTTTGTTTTAAAAGTCAAAAGAGCAGGGTAATGTGAAGGTGACTGAATGTATACAAACTAGATAAATCCAGAAAGAGAAAGACTGATCCATGATGCCTTTCCTGGGAGGACCACTCTGTCTTCCTGCTGTATAAACTCTTCCTCGCCCCTCTGGACACAGAGGAAGCTCTTCCTTCCCTTTGCACTGTCCCTATTGCCTAGATTGAGGCAACTTCTCCCCACATCACCACCCTGCTTTGTATGTTCTATCCCTTCACTATTTTTTTTTCTGCTCTGTCCATGGCTATAATTAAAAAACATGATTCACCGGGGACAGGCACTTCATTCATCTTTGGATCCACACCCATCTCAGAGTAATGGTCCCAACACTAAGGTTGAGGAAATAATGAATTTCACAAGGATGCTGTGGGAAAGGGTCCTCAGTGGAGGCGAGGTTAGACTGAATGGTAGGAAACTCCCTTCCATCTCTGGCATTCCATGATTTTACAGAGGCTAACTATGGGATAAAACTTGATTTCAGCTGGGCACTGTGGCACATGCCTGTAATCTCAATCACAAGGCTGAGGCAGAAGGAAGGATTGTGAGTTCAAAGCCATCAGCAACTTAGAGATGCCCTATGCAATCTCACTGAGACCCTGTCTCTAAATAAAACATTTTAAAAGGGCCGGGGATGTGGCTCAGTGGTTAAGCACCCCTGGGTTCAATCCCCGGTATCAAAAAAAATGTAATTTCAAATAATTTATTGGAGGTGGTTGCTTAAAGAAATGAAGAATTTGAATAGAGGGAACATGAAGGTATTCCAAGAGGAAAGGAGAAATAGCCTTTCCTTCTCCAAGAGGAGGAAATTGGTGTGGGGAGGGCAGGGACAGTGCTAAGTCAGGTGTTGGGAAGGGAAGATCAGGGGAAATGTCTCAATTAGATTAGAGCCTCCATCCAAGGACTAGTGAAGGAAGTTGAATAACCAAAGGAGGGTCAGGTGATCCAACACTTTACACATAGGCAAGAGATGTTTCCATCTTATCTAGTATGAAATCAGATGATATTTTAGGTCCTTAAATGAGAAAGTGGTGTAAAAATCAGTATTTTATTTTTAAAAAATGTTGATGATTGTATGATGACAACATCAGAAAAGGGAAGGTACACATTGTAAAGCCACTTAGGAGACCAGAGCAGCTTTCCTTCAGGAAGGCAATGATGGGTTGTGGCAAAGTGAGCCCTAGAGGAACGTCTGGAGGGAGGAGAGTCAGACAGATTCCGTTTCAATTCCCAGTCTAATGCCAAAGACTGAGAATTGGAATAAAGAAGAATGGAAAAGATGAAAGACTGCACTTAACTTGGGGACAATACTGGACAACCTGATAAGGGGGAAGGAAGCTTGGCCCCAAAGCAATTTCCTCCCATTTATAAACTTGGAAGGCAGGAGGGGGTCATCAATGCAATTGGGTACTCCACGAGTAGAGCCCATCCAGATGAAACAAAGGGAAGACACCTGGTTTCTTTAAAAAAGTGTTGAATTTGACCTGATGGTGAGTATACTGTTACCTAGGGCTTAAATAACAGAAATTCACTTCCTCAGTCTAGAAGCTAGAAGACCTGAAGGCAAGAGCAAGGTATCCATAGGGTTGGTTTCTTCCAAGGTGTCTCCTCTTGGTTTGGGGATGGATATCAGCTCCTTCACAGGGTCCCAATCACCATTATAAGGATACTAGTCATACTGGATTAGGGTCCACCTTTGTGACCTCATTTTAATTTAATGAACATTTTTGAGAAGGCTGTTTCAGGGATTGAACTCAGGGGCACTCAACCTCTGAGCCATATCCCTAGTCCTATTTTGTATTTAGAGACAGGGTCTCACTGAGTTGCTTAGTGCCTCACTTTTGCAAGGCTGGCTTTGAACTCACAATTCTGCTGCCTCAGCCTCCCTAGCTGCTGAGACTGAAGGTGTGAGCCACCATGCCCAGATAATGGCCTTTTTAAAAGCCATAGTTCCAAATACAGTCACATTTTGAAATACTGGGAGTTCAGGATTCAATATATGCATTTTGAAGGGTACAATTTAGCCCACAACATGTCTATGCTCCAGATGTGCCTGTGGTTGGAAGAGAAAGGGAGAGTGACCTAGTGGCCTCTTGTGGTAAGAGGCAGAAAAAGGTAGCAATAAGTTTTACCACATTTTGGAAGTTTTTCCCTCAAATGGTTCAATGGACTCTTAAAATGCAAGTTTTCATGCTTGTTTCATATCATGAATAACAAAAACATCCCCCAGAGTAGTCTTTTTCTTTTAGCAAAGAGTTGTACATCATTTCTGTTGTTGCTTCATTTTCAAAACCAATCCTTTTGCCAGGATAAATTTTATTCTCATGTTGTTTTTTATAAAGGGGAAAACCTATTCATGAGTTTTATTATCGGGGGAAAACTATTAATACCTCAGAAAAGTATAATAAAATTTACATTAAAGCAGGACACATTATCCCACTTTAACAAGTAATACTTGTTAACAAGTAATACTTGTTAACAAGTAATAAAAAATAATAATAAATAATAAATAATAAATAAATAATAATAAATAATAAAGTAACAAAAAATAAAAAAGTAACAAGTAATACTTGTTAACAAGTAAGCTTCTTGTGTGATGCTGAAACGCAGGACCATTTCATCAAAGTTTCCTTTGAGGCACTCACAAGCTTTCCAAAGTTTTTTTTCTTTACTATCTTACTATAAGTAAAAATAGATTTTTTATTAAAATCAAAAGCACTTCTAAATTAAAGTTTCTAAATCCCATGGAGAGCTATGTTTCATATGCCTTGTTAAAACCATCAAGACCTAAAAATTAATTTTATAATGAACATAGCTGAGTCAGTTCTCCTTTGACAAGTGAGTGGCTGGTAGCAATGTTCACATCTGCTCTTCATTCGTGGGACAAGAGACACAATGGAAAAAACTGACCGAACATTTACAGCTCTCTCCTTGCTTGCTTCAAATAATACATCTTTCCTCAACAAAGATGATAATGTCCTTTTCATTTACTCTGCCAAACAAGAGTCACCAATACAGAAAATGTATAGTCTGGGGTCAGACTATCCAAGAATAAATCTTAGTCCTCTATTTACCAGCTGTGATACCCTCAGTCAATTACTTAACCTCTCTAAATTTCACTTTTTGCAACTGTAAACTAGTAAATGATAATAGTAACTATCTTCCACAGTTGTTGGACAGCTGAAATAGTAGGGTGTGGTTTGCAGGTAGATTTTTGCAGTACATTTACTGAATGTACACCATCAACCAGAAATTGCTTTAACAGGTTTCCTACATTACCTTAGTTACTCCTGTAATACCTCTAATATTAGTCCACTTTACTAACAGGGTTAGGGTTAGAGAAGTGAGGTATAGTAACTTGTCTGAGATCTAATAAATGACAATGCCAGGATTTTAACACAGGTGCCTGGCTTCATGGTCTATGTCTTAGCTATCACACCCTATGGCCTCAAGGAAGGAGATAAAAGTCCTCAGCTGTCTTAGAAGCAAACAACTGTAATGAGTGTTTGAAAGATGACAGAGCTCAGTTGTTTTGTGGTCACTGTCCTTACCAGAATCAAATAAAATAACTACCAACAGGGCTGGGGTTGTTGCTCAGTTGTAGAGCACTCGCCTACCATGTGTGAGGTACTGGGTTTGATTCTCAGCACTGCATATAAATAAATTAATAAAATAAAGGTCCATCAACAACTAAGTGTGTGTGTGTGTGTGTGTGTGTGTGTGTGTGTGTGTGTGTGTATATATATATATATATATATAAAACTAGATACAAGATGATATTAACAGATATCATGGTAACTGCCCCATCCCTTAAGTGATATGGGGACAGCTGATTTTAAAACTGGAAGACACCACCATAAACTTAACAGAAGGGCTACTACCACAACAAATAAATTAGCAAAAAAAAAAAAAATAAGAAGTGTTGGCAAAGATGTGGAGAGATCAGAACATTTGTGCACCATGAATGTACACCATCAACCAACTGATGAGATGGTAAATTGGACTATTATAAAAAACAATATGGTGGTTCCTCAAAAAAAAAAAAAAGTAAAATATAACCACCATGTGATGTAGTATTTCCACTTCTAGGTATATAATCAAAAGAAGGTATACAATCAAAAGAACTGAAAGCAGAGAGTTGAGAAGATTTGTATATATTCATACTTATAGCATTATTCACAAAATATAAAAAGTGAGAGAAATCCGAAGTGTTTTTCCATTAAAAATACATATAATAAAATATTATTCAGTCTTACAAAGTAAAAATTTCTGACTCATGCTTCACCATGGATGAATTTTAAGGGCATTGTGCTAAGATAAAAAGCCAGTTTTGAAGGCAAATACTGTATGATCAAACTTATTTGAGGTACCTAGAGTAGTCAATTCATAGACATAGAAAGCAGAATGGTGGTCTCCAGGGTCTGGAGGAAGGGAAAATGGAGAGGTTTTATATAATGAGCTTCAGCTTTTCAAGATGAAAAGAGTACTGGAGATGGGTGGTGGTGATGGTTGCAAAACAAAACAATGTGAATGTACTTCACACCCTTGAACAGAAGACTTTAAAAAGGTTAAGATGGTAAGTTTCATATTATGTGTATTGTACCAAAATTTTGAAACTAATTTTGAAAGTTGATAAGAAAAAAAAGCTAAAGGGAAAACTACTTGTTGATAAGAATAACTAACTCATCTCAGGAGGTAGTCGGAAATGACTTACAGCAACCTCCCTTACCTCCACATTCACCACAGCATTCACCCAGTGGGTAAAGGGTTCTGAGCATCATTGTGGTCCAGAAACCATGAGTCCCAGCTTCTCCAGGAAAGTTTCTGCAGATCATGGTGACTGCCACTTAATCTGTCTCCTCTCCTTGAGTGGATGCTACATTCTTAGACCTTAAGACTTAACTGCTGTAGGCAGCCACTCCATCTTCACCCAGTGACCCCAAAATAAAAACTAAAAGGACTAAGTTTCTTTTTTATTCTTCAACCCCAAATATGCAATTTCCAAAATTTTCTTCTAAAGATAAAGTTACAGCTCATGTTTTCCCCCTCCAAATGAGGGGATATTTATGGAGCCTATACACACTCAAGATGTAAGATGAAAGAAAGTTTTAATTCAACCACATGACCTCACCAGACCCTGTGGGGAGAGAGGAAAAACAGCCATTTTTGGTAGGCAGGACCAAAGAGAAAAGGAAGCATAGTTTCAGAAACTTTCCGGTCCCCCAAGGAACAAGGTCTCTCTCTTGTGGCTGGAGAAGAAATAGTAGTTCAACAAGCTAGTTTTCATTGGACTTTTTCTCAAATGAATTTTGCTGTAAGGATTTCAGAGAGAATATGGTAGGGATGGTTTGTCTTTGCTCCATGTCTGGGGCCACAGCTTGGGGTCTATCTAAAGTCAACTCCTGGAATCATTTGGAGGCATCTTTATTTATAGGTCTAGCTGTAGATGCTGGCTGCCAGCAGGGACCTCAACTGAATTGTGGGCCAAAATACCTACCTATGTATTTTTCCATGTGGTTTCTCTGTTGGTCTCTTGTGAACTTCTGCACAGTATGACACCTGGTTTCCAAGTGAGCATACCAAGGGAGCAAAGTGAAAAGGCATAGAATTTGAAAGATCTAGCCTCACAAGCCACAGATCATCTCTTCCATGTTCTACCAGTTGAGATAATTATCAGCCCAGGTTCAAGGAAAGAGAACACAGACCCCCACCACAAATAAAAGGACTGTCAAGGTCGTATCATAAGTAAAGTGTGTAGATGGAAGATTTGGCTATCTGTTATGGTTTAGATATGAGGTGTTCCCCCAAAAGCTCATGTATGAGCTTTGGGAAAAAAAGTTCAGAGGTCAAATGGCTGGGTTATGAGAGTTTAAAGCTCATCTGTACATTAATCTGCTGATAGGGATTAACTGGGTGGTAACTGTAGGCAGCTAGGGTGTGGTTGGAGGAGGTGGGTGGGTCTTTGGGGATGTGCCTTTGGGGTATATATTTCATCCCAGGTGACCAGAGTATTCTCTCAGCTTCCTGATTCTCATGTCCTGAGCTGCTCTCCTCCATCACGCCCTTCTGCCTTGATGTTCTGCCTCACTTCAGTCCCAGGACAACAGAGTTGGCCATTTATGGACTGAGACCTCTGAAACCAAGAGCACCAAATAAACTTTTCCTTTTCTACATTGTTCTTGTTGGGTCTGTTGGTCATAGCAGTGAAAAAGATGATTAAAACACCAGCCATCTTTGAAAAACATATAATCTATCACATTGTTTGGTGCTTGTCTGTGGTGGATACTTTCTGGTAGACATATACATGGAACACAGTGATCTTTGTGCCCCCTTCCTATATGTTCCTCCAAATTCCTCTTCCCCAGATCTCTTTGTTATTGGAATTCCAATATTCTATCTCCCAGGATTTTGATTCAATCAACACACCATTTACCATTGCTCAAGACCCAACATTTATCTGTATCTCAGATTATTTGTCTCTCTGTTCAAAGATGACTAAAAGTATATCTAGGAATTTCTTCCTACCAGGAGTATTCTTCTCATTGTGGTCCTTTATAGCCGCTTTCAAAATGGGACTGTAGCATATTAATAATTCATTTCATCTCTGCCAACATTCCAAATTGACCCAGTCTTGAGAATTTTCCTCCAACATCAACTAGTCAAAAGAATATGTCATGAGGACATAGTGTGAGAAAAAAAATAACAGGTGGATACATCAAGGCCATGTGTCATGTAACTTATTTGTGACTTAGGACTTGCCTAGATGTGCTTCCATGTGTACCATTTCTATCACCCAGTGGGATGTTGCTGTGAGCATCCAACCTTATAATACTCAGGTCCTGAAGGGCAGCTCTGGTGATATATTCGTTTGATGTTCCATAATCAAGGTGCTTAGTTTCAATTAGGGCTCAAAGCTGCTTTTCCAATGGTCCAGTTCTAGAAGGCATGCCTTACTCTAAAATCCTAGTAGTTTGCACTGTGATTCTCCCCTTGGGATCTTCCAGAAATTCCACAGTTCCATCATATATCATCTAGCACCTTTGGATCTGCTTCATAGGGATCACCCTTCTCTGTTTTTGCTGAAATCCTACTCCACTAATTAGAAAACAATGAAGGGATGGGAAAGGAGATCCTAAAATGGTACAATCATATATATGGAGTGCTCAGAGAAGGAAGCAATCAGCATGATGAAAATGGTCTACCAAACCTCCAGGGAAGTTTGGACACAGATTAAGGAGAAATTAACATGGAATGAACAATAAAATGAAAGAAAAAGAGTGGTATGATGAAAGAAGAGAGTGGTGTGAAAAGAAAGATAGGAGGGTTTTAAAAGAACCACGTTTATACGTATATAAACTCAGTCTCACACACAGGCATCCATGCATTGCTTAATAACAGGAGCACATTCAATTTCACCATGGTGCAGACATCATAGAGTGTACTTACACAAACCTAGATTCTATGGTTTAATCATTCAATGTGGCCTTTTGATGCTATCAAGAAACAGCAAACATGAGATGTAGGAAGCTGTTGCCAGTGTAACATGGCATACTGTTTTATGAGAAACAATTTTTTAATAATGGGGGCAGATGAAGCTCATATATATATATATATATATATATATATATATATATAGAGAGAGAGAGAGAGAGAGAGAGAGAGAGAGATGTGTATGTGTGTGTATATATATAAAACTTGACATTGCATTTTGGCATAACTAAAGAGACAACTACCAGGAAACTACTACTACTGACAAAATCACTCTGAACATAACACAAAAATATAAAGAAATGGAAAATATGTAAAGGCTAATTAACTACTGTGATATTGAAATAGAGATGGACAAGGACCATTAGAGCAGAATAGAGGGTCCCAACATTTCCCTACAGACACATGGATGCTTGCTTATGACAGAGCTGTCACTAGATCACTAGTGAAAGGAAAGCCCATTTAAATGCCTGTTCTCATCAGGTGGTATCTCCTCCACTTGGCTCTGGACCTCCATTTGTTTCCCCTCTGCAAGTATCTGACTCTTGTAATTCTTTCCTTTGTTCCTTTACTCTCAACTGCACACCCTTTTTTTGGGGAACCCCTCTTCTTTCTTGCTTTGGAAAAATCACATTTGCCTGGCTCTGGTCTTCCTCTGTGGCCATGTTCTCCTGGCTCCTGGGCCTCTGCTCTTCCATCTGATTTCTAAATAGTGAAAGCTCAGGAATTCTTTGCTCTTCTCGGTCTCTGTAAATGATCTCGGCCAATCCCGCTTCTCTTCATTTCCATTTCTACCACCATATTCCAAGCCACTGCTATCTCACTTGACTGCAGCAGCCTCTAAACCAGTCTCCCTGCTTTTGTTACCACACAACAGCCCGCTTTGAAAATGTAAAATGACCCCTATGGCCTAAAAGTTCCCCAGTGGTTTCCCCTCTTTAAACCCCTAGGATGGTAAGAAGCTGTCCTGGGTATGGCCTCAGCCTCCCTCTCCCTTTTCATCTCTGTCTCCAGCAAATCTCCTCTCTAGGTTGCAACTGCAAATTATTTCTCATGTGGATCTTTTATTATCTGAAATTATTTTTTTATTTTTTTCCATCCAAAAATGGTTCCCTCCTTGTTTTACTAGTCCCAGAGAGGTTATCATGTTTTTAGCTCTTAAAACTTGAAACTTTAGGTTTTATTGACCTCAGTTTTCCTCATCATTTATTTTCAAATAATTTCCATAAATGTATGGCAATGTTCCTTTAGTTTTTTTTTCTTATTCTTTTTACCTTAATTCAGTGGGTATGAATCATTCTTGGGTCACAGATCATTTTGAGGATGCTTTGAAGGACTTAAAGAAGATGGGAAATCACTTCCTAGATGGGTAACTAGAGCAGGTTACTTTAGTGTCACCATCTTTGCAAATCTGGAGTAGATGCTTTTTATGCCCCTTACCCCACTTCCAAATCAGCCCAGCTATGGAGGAAAGTTATGTGCCTGGTGCCATCCTCCCACCTCAAGCACATCAAGGCATGTCACCTGGCTGCCTCAGGACTCTCTCCAAAGGCAGCACAATCTGAGACTCTCTGGAAACCCCTATCCTGGCAACAACCCTCACCTCATGAATAGCCCTAGCTACCCTCCTGTTCTGCATTAGGATAACTCGGAGGCAAAGCCTACATTTTTTTTTTTCCAGAAGGTTGCAGCAAGATAAAAAGCCAGGTATTACCCATACTGATAATCCTTCCTTCCCGGTCCCATTCTCCCTGCCTTTATTCCTGCCTCCTGATATCACCTGCCAAATAAACTACTTGCACCCATGACTTTGTCAGGCTCTGCTTTGAGTGGAATCCAAAATAGGTGTTGACCGCATCAGGATATTGATGGAGCATGGTGTGGATTTTGGCTTGGTGATTATAAATATATACCAGGGGGCTGGGGATGTGGCTCAAGCGATAGCGCGCTTGCCTGGCATGCGTGCAGCCCGGGTTCGATCCTCAGCACCACATACAAACAAAGATGTTGTGACCGCTGATAACTAAGAAAAATAAATATTAAAATCCTCTCTCTCTCTCTCTCTCTCTCTCTCTGTCTCTCTCTTTAAAAAAAATAAATATATACCAGATATGGGGGCATATGCCTGTAATCCCAGTGACTCTGGAGGCTGAAGCAGGAGAATCTTAAATTTGAGGCCAGCCTGGGCAACTTAGTGAGAACTTATCTCAATACTTAAAAAGCCTGAGGATGTAGCTCAGTGGTTATATGTTTGCCTCATATGTGTGAGGCCTTGGGTTCCATTTTCTGTACAACATAAACAATAATGAAAATAATTTAGTAATGGGAGTATTTATGAATATAAGGTAGGGTTAAAGAAATGAGTGATGGTATAGAATCCCAGGTTGAGTAATGGTGAGAAATCATTACCACCCTTAAGGGCTAAAGCAGTATTGGAGCTGTGGCCTTCAGTAAAGGGACCAGGATGAGGAACAAGGTGAGGCAGGCACAAAATTGAAGTTCTTCTCTCTCATTTTGCGCCAGTGTTACCCTGAGCAAACATCTCCTTAAATGTGATGTCACAGGCCTCTGCTTGCCTCACTCTAGTCCTAGCATTGAAAACAGGACAGGTTGGGGCATCATTGTTCTCTCATACTTTGATTTCTTACTACTGCCTCCAATTTGCAAAACCCAAATCTGATTAAAAAGGTAGAGGGTGACAAATGGAAACATCAAATCCAACACATGATGTTTAGATGAATTAACATATAAAGTACTTAGAGAGGTATGTAGAATATGCTCTCATTTTTATTGCTACCATTATCATTGTCTACATGATACAAAAGTTCAAATCAGGGGCTTCCCGAAATTCATTTAAGGAACTGTGCCCTGATTAAACCTTGTTCATTTTATGGTGTGCCTTCATGAAGTTCTTTCTGTTAAGTTCTTACTGTTTCACATCATGGCATCCACAGAAAACATTTGTATAACACCAGAGGGAAGAGATGAGGTGGTGCTAAACCCAGGGCAATTGGCCCAGGGATTCTGCTGACCCCAAAGACTGTGGATCAGAACCTTAGCTTACCCATGCCATATAGGAAGCTCTGATCAAATCTATTATCCATACTGCACAGTAACATTGGCCATGCCACTTCCTTTTCCAAAGTCATATTTTTTAAATCTGACTTTGCTTTTCAGTAATCTATTAACTGCCAAGACCTCCTGTCATCTGCATTTTCTCATGAAAGACGCATTATTTTTGATGATTACAGATTATTTGACATTTGCCACATTTATACCAAGAACCCTCCTGTTAGGATATCTGTAATATATTGTTAAAGTAACACATTAATATATCTCCTATTGGGTGGATTTGGGGTAATTTTCTGCATGTGGCTATTCCTACCCTCAGCAGTTTAAATTTCCCTGTCTTGTAATTTCCAAAGTCTAGAACTTTATCCTTACAAGTTCTCTTTCTTCTATTCTACTTTGTAACATCTGGAAGGTGGAACATATTCTACTCATCTTTAAATCACTATTGCAAGTGGTTAGGCACATTGCGTACACTTAATTTATTTTGTATGATTTCTACCTGTGTGTAGGAAGACTGTCCTGAAAAATATTGTCCACAATTATTATGCAGCTGGCCTCAGCATTTGGTGCCCTGCAGGTTTTCCTTTCATCCCTGCCATTTCACATTGGGTGTCAGAAAAGCAGCATGATATCTCTCACCTATAAGTGAGCAACTTCCTTCTTCCTTCGTTTCCCAAAACGAGGGATGGGGTGGGATGCAAGCAAGAGGGTGCGGAGGTGAAGGGGGGAACACAACCGAAAGGTGGAAGGTGATTTCCAAATCTGTGGGGTCACTTCTTTCTGTGGGAGAGCCTTTCCTGACTCCTCACATTTTTCTTAGTCCTATATAAAAAGAGTAGTGCTCACATCACTTTCCTGCGCACTCTGCTCTCTCTCCTTTCTTTCACCGTCCCCCTAGCCCCCGCCCCAGGGCATTGAACCCAGGGGCGCTCTACCACTAGACTCAACCCCTTTCATATAATTACCTTATTTGTGACAGGGCCTCACTAAGTTGCCGAGGATGGCTTTGAATTTGAGATCCTCCGGCCTCAGCCTCTCAGCCTCCCGAGTTGCTGGGATTACAGGCATTCGCTACCACGTCCGTTTCCCGCACGTTTTCCAAGAGCAAACTGCACAAGCACACAAACGCCCCAGACTGACACAAGTGAAAACACACCCACGTGCTCCGATCTCCTCCGGCGGGCCACAAGTTCTTTGAAACCAATCAGAGAGAAGTTGTCTTAGTGTCGTGTCTCACACTTTCAACACGATCTTTTAGACAAAAATGAAACTTAAACCAAGAAATTTGAAAGAAGTCATGACAATTGATAATCAACTTTCGTCTTTTACGCCTTTTCATGCTCTGGCGGGATTTACTTTGCGTTTTCGGGTGGTTCCGGTGCAGCAGCGCGGGCGTGGAAACTGCCTTGACATTCTGACCGCAGCTGGAGAGGCGGGGCGGAGTTGTGACGTCATCGCCGCGGGGCGGGGCCGGCGGGGTCGCCCAGAGCTGCGAGTGCAGTGACGCCGGCTGCCGGCTCCCAAGAGCGTTCCGGTGTCCCTGGCCCCCTTCGCGTGGTCTGTTCGCGTCGAGTCCCGCGCGGAGATGGCAGACGACCTTGGAGACGAGTGGTGGGAGAAGCAGCCGGCAGGAGCAGACAGCAGCCCAGGTACCACTCTGCCCGCGCTCCCGCGGGGCCTCCTCCTGCGAGCCTTGCCGAGTACCTAAGCCGCGCCGCTTCTAGTCGGCAGATCCGGCCAGGGAAGCGGTGGGTGCCACATGCGTGCCCTCAACGCAGATCTGCCCGTCTGTCATTCAAGAACCTTTTCCAAGCCCTGTGTTTCTTTAACTTTTTATTTTTTTTTTCCCTTTGAGGCTGGACCACAGTTTTCATGAGGAGAGGCAGTTTTGCCTCGTGGTTAAAGAAAATCCCTGCACTAGGTTCAAATGGTTTCAATTCAAATCGTGACTCTGGTATTCTAATACTTTGGGCTCCTTTTCCTCATCTGTAAAGTCAAAGTAATAATAATGTCTATTTCATCAAGTTGTGAAGATTAAATGAAGATACTGCAAGTTGTGCACTTTGATACAGCACTTGGCACACATATAGGCATAGTAAATATAAGCTATTGTTTTTCTTGCTCTCTTCATGTAATCTAGGATATTCGACCTGGAAATGGGTTTAAATAGAGATCATTCCTTTAAACTCACCTATTCTACAGATAGGAAACCTGCCCTAAAGATGTTAAGTAACTTGACAAGTTCACATAGCAAGTTTGTGTCAGAAACAAGAGTAGAATTCAAGTAACACAGTTTGAACGGTTTTTACCCTGCTGTGCTACTGTATACTTATTCCAGATGCTGTGGACATATTACCCTGAGTAACATTAAATAACTCACTTTTAAGTGTGTGATGCCCCTTCTTACCAAGCATCTAACTAGAAAACTGCAGTGTTAAGACACTTCTGTGAACAGTGCCTGGAGATGGTAGGTGATAATAGCAGCTTGGCATTTGTTGAGTGCTTACTGTGTGCCAGATACTGTTTTGAAAGCTTTGCATGCATGATCTTATTTAATCTTCATCAATGCACCATTGGGTAGTCACCGCTGTTATACTCATTCTAGAAGTGAGGAAGTTGCACTGAAAAGTAATTTGTCCAGTGTTGGTGAGTGAGGAGCTGGAATTCACTTGTAGGCCATTTGAACCCAGAGTCTGCACGCTTTTGTTTCTCATAATTATTCTACTTATCAAAAGTAAGGATCTCATCTAAAACAATAACTCCTTATTGATTTCAAGAGACATTATTTGTAAACCCTTTTCTACACATCATTGTTACGGAAGTGTATTTGAGAACCTTCAGACTCCCATAGTTTGCTCAAGGTAGATAAGCAGCATTTCTATTAAGCCTGTTTTTTTTTTTTTTTTTTTTTTTTTGGTACCAGGGACCTAACCCAGGAGCACTTAACAACTGAGCCACACCCCAGCCCTTTTTATTTTTTTATTTTGAGGCAGGGTCTCTTGCTAAGTTGCTCAAGGCCTTGCTGCTGAGGTTGGCCTTAAATTTGAGATCCTCCTGCCTCAGCCTCCCTAGCCTCTGGGATTACAGGCATTTGTCACCATGCCCAGCTGCTACTAAGCTTTGAATGCCACCTCTTTGCTTATAATTCAGATGTGAACCTGGAACTCAAGGCTCAACTACCTGACTGCCTTTTTGAAGTCTTTTTTTAGTTATTTAATAGGGATGTCAAATGTAAATAAGACCCAAGTGCTGCATTATTCCTCAATCCTTCTTTTTTTAAAAAAAAATATTTTTATTTGTAGATGGACACAATACCTTTATTTCACTTATTTAGTTTTTTAATGTGGTGCTGGGGATCAAACCCAGCGACCCATGTGTGTTAGGCAAGCATTCTCCCACTAAGCCACAACCCCAGCCCCTCCCCAAACCTTCTTTTTCTCCATACTTACCTATTTCAGTAAATTTTGCCACCACCTATCCAACTTCACAAGGCTTAGTAACATCTTGATTTGTTCATTTCTTCCCTTTCTCCCTCACATTTTATATATGGAGTCCTGTTATCTCCAAAAGACAGCCTGAGTCTTTGCCTTTTTCTCCATTGGAGTACACAATATTATCCTTGTTTGTCTTTTTTTGAGGAGTGGGTACTGGGGATTGAACTCAGGGGTACTCAATCACCTAATCACATCCTCACCCCTATTTTGTATTTTATTTAGAGACAGGGTCTCACTGAGTTGCTTCGTGCCTCGCTGTTGCCGATGCTGGCTTTGAACTCCAGATCCTTCTGTGTCAGCTTCCTGAACCACTGGGATTGCAGGCGTATGCTACCACGCTGGCTATCCTTGTTTGTCTTTACCACTGCAATAATTTAACAGTTTCCAGTTAAACTTTGTTTCTCACTCAGAAACCTGTTCACCTTCTTCAGTGGCTTTTCCCTGCCACACAGTGTAACTCCAATGTAGCTGCCTACTTGCTAGAATTATAACTTATTGCCCACTAGTTTACACTGCCTCAGCACACTGGCCTTCATTCTGTTTCTCAACCGGCAATGCTTATTCTGATTCAGCCCTTTGTAATAGCTGTTCTGTTTTCAAATGACTGGCTCTTTCTTAGCATTAAGAAATCAGTTCAGGGCTGGGGATGTGGCTCAAGCGGTAGCGTTAGTAATAAAGAATACCACTTACTTTTCTCAAAGACTATGGAAATTGGGGCTGGGGATGTGGCTCAAGTGGTAGCATGCTCGCCAGGCATGCTTGCAGCCCGGGTTCGATCCTCAGCACCACATACAAACAAAGATGTTGTGTCCACCGAATACTAAAAAATAAATATTAAAAAATTCTCTCTCTCTCTCTTTTAAAAAAAAATCAGTTCAGACATAATCTACTTAAAAAGGCACTTCCTGGTCAGCTAGTCTAGAATAGCCATCCAGTGGTTCTGTGACATTCCCACTGTATTATGATTCTCCACAAAGCATTGAGCACCAACTGTTATTTTTCTTGTTAAATTATTACTCTCTCTCAACACTAGAATGTAGGCTCCAGGTGAGCAGGGATTTTGTTTTTCTCATTTTTTGCTCTTTATTCTCAGGGCCTAGAGTAGTATATGGACACATGGAAAGCACTCATTCTGTAGTGGAGCTCAATGATGCACACCTGTAATCCCAGCAACTCAGGAGGCCGAGGCAGGAAGATCAAAAGTTCAAAGCCCTCCTCAGCAATTTAATGACACACTGTCTCAAAATAAAAAATAAAAAGGGCTGGAGATGTTGCTCAGTGGTAAAGTGCACCTGGGTTCAATCCCTGGTACAAACAACAACAACAACAACAAAACAACACTACTCATTCAGTATTTGTTAACTAATTTGTTAATGTTTCACAACTGAATAAAATATTTGTGATTCTTTTTTCAATTCCTACGACTTTTTGCTGAATTTCTTCTGGAAATGATGGCGTAGGGGAACACTTGGCCCTTTCCTTTAGCTGAATAAGTGGGTTGGTTTTATTCGGTTTACTCTTTTACACCAAAGTGAGACTTTTGCAGCATTAATTTTATATACAGCTTTGCATTGTAGATGTTGTAAGGCATTCCCTGTACATATAAAATTCAGACTTGGAATATTTACAGTAGATGATGACAACATTCAACAGAGAATCAACTTTCAGGGTGCATCATTCTCAAAATTGTTTATTCAGCTTAGCACTAACACCAACAGAACTAGAATTAGAGGGGGGAAAACTTAAATCAGCTTAAATTAAATTAAATTAAATCAGCTTGTGTTGTAGGATTTACACATTGATGTGGTTCAGTCAAAATGCACATGACATTGAGACAGACATTCAGAGCAAAAAACAGAGGCAGGATGAATTTTAAAAAGCAAGGTAAAGGAAAGAGAAGAGAAAAAGATGGCTACATTATTTGTCGTTGTTCTGTACCTGAAAACTTTTAACAGATAACCTTCATTGGCTAGTTTTTACTTTAGTATAAGTAATTTTCATGATTCTTGCAAATAATAAAATGAGTGGTTCTTGACAACAATTGTGAAAGTTTAAAAGGTACAGGTATACATGTCTTTCTTCAAATCATATACAGTTCCTGCTATAATTTTGCTAAGTGTCCATGAGGATTTGAAAAATACCACTCATAAATATGGTATTCCCCTCTCAGATTCAACAACAAATACAAAAATACATTATTGGCAAAATCCTTTGATCTGTCTTAATGTTCTTTGGTTGAAAACTTTAGATGCATTCATAGAATTATACATTTTACTAAGAATAACAAATAGCTGAAATATAGTTTTCTTTTATTTCATTTTTCACAGAATTCTTAATTGAATTCTTAAATTGCTTAAGTATTATTTTTAAGAATTATAATCAGTGGGGCTGGGATTGTGGCTCAGAAGTAGAGCACTTGCCTACCATGTGTGAGGCACTGGGTTTGATCCTCAGCACCACATAAAAATAAAGATGTTGTGTCCACCTATAACTAAAAAATAAATATTAAAAAAAGAAAGAAATATAGTCAATGAGCTCTACTTAATTCTTATTCCTGAGTTCTTCGTTAGTGTAGTTCACACTAGGTCATGGGGTCAGCAAACATTTTGGTTAAGTTGCCTTTTGTAAAAACTTTAGGCTTTGCAGATCTGTTAACCAACTGTTGGAACTACTGAACTGTGCTGTTGCAGTACAAAGACAGTTGTAGACAATAAGTATGTAAACAAATTAGTGTGACTGAGTTCCAGTAAAACTTTTTTCATGGATAGTGAAGTTTGAAGTTTATGTAATTTTCCTATGTCATGAAATAGTCTTCTTTTAATTTTCTTTCAACATTAAAAAATGTAAAACTATTCTTAGCTCTTATAGGGCCACACAAAACCAGATGTTGGCCAAGGTTTTCAGACCCTGCCCCAGGCTCATCTCAGTCACTGAATTCTGTTGTTTCTATAAAGGGATTTTGAAACATACCCTAGAGAAAATTATGTATTTCATTTGTACTCCATTACTCAGTCCATAATTATCAGACATGTGTTAGACCAGTCATTTGTGTTAAAATCAGATAGTTGATTCCAAAAGTTACAGAAGAGTAGTTCAAGGATCATTGAAGCTTAATAAATGAAGGGTTGAGAAAAGACTCCACCATAAAAGTGTCAGGTTTTTAAAAATTTTTTTATAGATTACATTTGTTTTCTTCATTTGGATTTTATCTACTTACTTTTTAAACTTTAATTAACTGTAGTCACTCTAGATGAGGACAGTGTCTTTTGTTTATTTATGTGTATTATTATTGTTGTCATTGTTCTTCAGGAGGCCACATTTTTGCAGAAATAGGATTATGCACAGGTGGCAGGATTCTTTGTTTCAGTTGTGTTATGTCACAACACCATTTTGTTGAATTCCAAATAGTACATGCAGTTCTTCATTGTATTTGCATTTTTATTGTATTACATATTGCTTGAAATGGGCCTGTGTTTTTGTTAGTAATCCTTTTATTAAAATAGAACATTATTTTCAAGATTTGCCTTCATGAGACTAGAACTTTATCATCATTTAAAGACGGATTTCTGCTGGTTGCCTTCAAAATGTCCATATTTTCTTAACCTTGTACAGTATCTTGTCCTCCTTTTTTTGGTTGCTCTTGAATTTACGCCAGCTTGGCATAAAAATGTACTGTAGAGAATCTCTTTACATGGAAGCAAACAATTTTGAAATCTTCAACAATACAACATATTTTCTGTTCCTCTTCCAGGTGAAACTTTCTCAGGGTATTTTGTTTTTCTGGGACTATTGTTGGCACATGCTATTTCTCCTGTTTCCACTCTAAGGGTTTCAGTGCTTTATTCTTTCCATTAGCATAACTCCCAATTTTGAATGTCACCGAGGCATAGCTGCTTTTCCATTCATACTTCATTGCCATCTCTTAGCTACATTGCTCACATATGTTTTGACTGAATGGCCTTCTCTCTTTCATCCATCCTGCATTCACCTGAGATTTATCAAATACTTGCTTCTTATCAGGCACACCTCTAGTACTCTTTGCATATGTGAATTATTTTGGATGTCAGAGCTTCTTCATCTTTGTAGTCCCTTTCCTTCTATTGTTCTCTTACTGCTTTCCCTTAACTTCCACTTTTCCATTTCAGACTTCTAATTCACTTACCCTCCCCATCTACTTCTCCCTCTGCCTCTTGCCTGTGGGGACTTTTGCCCATCATCCCTTTCTTTGGCTCCCATAGCTTGGTGCTGCCCATTTTCCAGCTCTTCCTCCTTGAAATTAAATGGCTGTTTGTGCACTGTCCATCAGTGTACTGAAGGGGATGAAGCCAGGTGAACATGAGGAATTGCTACTTTGTTGGCTCCATCCCAGCACACCTGACAGTTCTTAACCACAAGGATCTCTTCCAGGGCCATGACTCCAAGTTTTAGTGAAGGATAACAAAAAATGTTGGGTCATACTGTTCATTTAATTATTTTTCCCTCTGACCTAGGCTTTGGGAAATATAACTGTCTTCTGGGCCCAAAATGCCTTGTCTTGAAACGTTATTGTGTTACTCTGTCCACACTGAATTATAGATACCTTTCTCTTGATTTAGTGAGAGAGCTTTCCATGTGATGAGAAGAATTACTTTAGCTTACTCCCAGGAAACTGTGTTCAGCCTTCTAGACAGGTTGTTTGAATTCAGTATTATGTCATTGGGCATACTCATGGGTTATCACAGCTGGAAGGAAACTACTTACCTGATTTACATGTGGGAAACTCAAGGCTTAGGTTGATGAATATCACACTAAGTGACACATGAGTGAAAAGCTAAGATTGAAATTTGAGTTTCCTGATACCAGGCTTTTGCTGAATCAACTGATTTTTCTATAATATTGATTCAGGAATAAGTGTGACTAAAGAAAGTCTTTTGAGATAATAAATTGTTCTTTTTTTTCTAACATCCAAAACAGTGATGCTTATCTCCATAAAAGATGGAGTATTATTGACCTTTGATTCTCATCCCTTGATTGCTGTAGAAGGCAACAGTACTCATCTAAAATGAGTTGTCTTACAGCCTAGCAGTATGATTCCATGGCCTGAAATACACAGGAGGGGCAAACAGCTTGAAAAAAATGGGGCAGGAGATAAAGTGCTATCTATCAAATGTACATATAACCTTAGTGGTTGTTGGGTAAGCCACTAGGGAGTATTAACTACTAATCTATTTGTTGTTTCTTACCTCCTTGTAACTAAGAATTACCACTTTTCTCCCTTTTTAATACCTTAAGTTGGATTCTAATTGTTCTGCCATTTTGATGGAAATAATTTGACTTTCCTGAAGCTGATTAGGAATTCTTGATACCTCATTTTCATAGAAAATATGATTATTCATTGAAGTTCTGAAGAATGAAGGATTACTACTTTGTTCACCAGAAAACTCTTGAATTGTCATAATGAATTCAGTCCTATCCGAGGCTGAAAATTATACAAGTAGCATGAGGAATCGAGTGGGCTTTGAGGTAGGAGTCTGAGCCTGTGATTGTATGTGTGTGCTTATGCACAAATAGAGCTGAGAAGATAGGATGATCACCAGGTCCACCAACCTGTGAATGAACTGTCTGCCAGTTGCTGCTTCACATTTCCCGAAGAGATAGCTGTTCCCCTCTGGCTTTCCACAGCCATACTTTCAGCGTTGCAGATATTTCTGTAGACGGTATCCAGACAGTGTGTCCATAGAACTTACCTTTTCCCTCCCATGTGGAGGTAAGAGTTAGAAGTGATGGTTGTTACGATGTGTAACTTCCCACAGCCATTTTGGTGAATATGTTTGTCTGTAGGCCCTAGAGGGGCTTTTGTGGAAATCCTAGTGATGCTTGTAGATTTTGGTTTAGGAATCCGTGTTGGAATTTTTTGCTTACACACCTCCTTGATCTTGAATGAAACAAAAGAATGAAAGGTAGTTAGTTAGTGGTTCATTGGTGGAAAAATAGATGTTGTTCAGGACATGGAGTTAGTTTGGCCAGCATTGCCTTTGAAAGCTTTGGGTTCTGGGAACACATCATATTCAAGATTATCTGGTTGAAGAAAGAAATGTCTGCAGAGCAGTTCTGCCATTGTGTTTTGGATGTGAGCTATGTACCAGGGCCTAGAGGGTGGATAGTGGTAGATACAGAGAATTGTTTTTTGCTTTTCGCAATCAGAGTTTAGTGGAAGATAAATATGAGTAGTTTTCCAAATTATTCTCAACAAAGAGCCATGAGATTGCCAGGAAAAGGTTGATTTCAACTAAGGAATCTTAAGAGTGCTTCATGAAGAAAACAGCATTTGTTTGGGACCTTTAATAACTTTTAGGATTTTTAGCAGCAGGAATAAGGGGAAGGAGTTCCAGAATAAACTAATTGTTTTGGTGAGAAAATAGGATGAGAAAATGCTTTTGGGAGTTGCTCTGAAGCAGGACAGTATCAGATTTGGTTGAGAAGTGGAGTGGATTCAAATTAGATTGTGCTTGAGAGGAGGGATTGGAATGTAGATTGGGGCCACGTAGGGGAAATTTTAACTGCTCCTATAGATGGGAGTGGGGTGAATGGTTGGGGGTTACAAAGAAGGTTGGGGGGAGATCTCCAAAATTGTTTTACTATTTTTTCACTGGTTTACATAAGGAGTGAGGGAAGAGTCACAGGTTGAATGATGTAGACTGAAGGAGTAGGTCAGTGGAGCAAAATTGGTTAAGAGTAAATTTCTACTCAGTGGCAAGATTGTAGAAATGTACTGTTATTTTCATTTTTTTTAAAGGAAAAAAATACTCCTGGATAAGAATACTTGCTGAGAGATGGGAAGAAGAATTCAGCTAACTTCCATTATAATCCAGACTTGATGATTATTATTTTCCCCTGTGTTTACATCATTCTTGCTGTGAGTTCATAACTCTGAGTTCATAAATATAAATCTTTTTTTTAATCTTTAAATTTTATTATATTTTTTTGTCATAGATTTCTAATACTGCTTTTATGGAAACCCATCTCATAATTGTTTTCCAGCCTGCAGAAATTTGTTTCCATATTTTTATTATTCTGATATAGTATAGCGAAGTCCCTTTATCTCTTCACATTCAGGTTTTAAAATATAGTATATAAGCTTAATTGTATTTCAGTATTCCAGAAATGCAGTCTGATGTTTTTGGGCTTTTTAATTTTCAGTCATTGAGCATTTGGTCAAAAGGTACATTAGAAGAGACTAGAATCAAAAACATCAGATTGCACTGCCTATAGTAAGGCTAAGTATTATTTTGTGGATATTGATTCAGTTTACATGTATGTGTGTATGCATGTGCACACACATGCTCACTCATGTACCAGTTTATGTTATAGCATACATTTCTTATTGAGGGCCATGGATCATGGTTAAAGGTTTGAAATCTGCTGAACTAGAAGGAAGGAAAGGGCTTGGTGTAAAGCAGAAAATTAGGCATTTATTGTGGGGATTGCTAACTAAAATTAATAAAGCATTTTCAAAATGTTCTTTTGTAAGAAATTACAAATATATGTAATAACAATTAGAACTTCATAGCCATAATTCACTTATTTAAAGTGCCTCAAATTTTTGTAGCAACCTAAATAAGATTTTCACCAGACTTGACTAAAAATAAGAGTCCTTCAATGAAGATAAACCATATAGGGAATATACTTTCTTCGGCATATTTAGTCAGTTTTCTCTTTGCCTAGGTACTAGAAGAATATTTTGGCTTTAGTATTCTTACTGGCTTTTTTTTTTTTGCAATTATTCCCATGCATAAGATGTTAATACTCTGATATCTGTCTCCTTATCTCAATGCTTTTCATGCCTTTCAACTTGATTTTATTATCTCATCTTTAATGCTGATGTGCTGTATCAGCATTTTACCTCTCAAATAGGCAAAACTTTTTGAAAATAAAATAAAATTCAGTGCCCCAGCCAGCGTTTAATGAGATGGGCAGCTTCTACTATGATTATGTGCATCAAGAACTTTAAAATTCACACCCTGTGACTCAGTCATTTTGTTGTTAGGAATCTTTTCTAGGAAATAATTAAAGAGGCAGGCAAGGATATTTGTTTTAAAATTATTTAAAATGAAAAACAGACATAGTTTAAAACTCCAGCAGTAAGGATATACTAAGTGAATTATAGTATAATCACATGAAATATTATGCTGTCCTTAAATAATGGTGCTTTGGAAGATAAAGGAAATGTTTACTCAGAAATGTTAACAGTTGGATTTAAAACTCTCTATATATTTTAAATGTGTATGTATGAAGAAAAGATACTACAAATTGAGTGTCCCTTATCTGAAATACTTAAGACCAGAGGTAGAATTTTGGATCTAGGATTTTTTTCAGATTTTGGTCTATTTGAATATGTATGATGAAATATCTTACACATTGACTGAGGTAATTTTATACGACATTTATAGTTCACCTGTGTTTCAACTACAATGTGTCATGAAATCAGGTGTGGAATTTTATACTTCTGCATCTTAGAGCATTTTGGATTTCATTAGCAATTCTCAACCTATAGATGAAAATGCACCCATGCTATTAATGGTTAACTCTGATTAGGGGCTATGGGTGCTCTTTTTCTCTGTGTTTTCTGTAGATAGCAAATATTGAATTATACTGAGATTTAAAAAAAAGAAGGCAATATCTTAGCGATCAAGACATTTCTATGAACATCAACCTTATTATTCAAATCATGAACAGTAGAAGTTGCAGTTGAAATCAGTGATAGACTGATATTATGACCAAACCTATATAATAGCCTTTCCAAGGTAGGTTTCTCTGATGTCATTTAACTTTGTCAAGATTTAGATTGGTTCTCCAACTTACTATATAAGAGTCTATGTTGGGGGCTGGAGTTGTGGATCAGTGGTACAGCGCTTGCTGGCATGCACCAGACCCTGGATTTGATCCTCAGCGCCGCATATAAATAAATAAATAAAATAGAAGATTCATTGACAACTAAAAAATTTTTTTAAAAAAAGAATCAATGTTGGGATCCCATTTAAATTTTAAGTTCATTTGTTTCTGGATATACAGAAATCCTCATATAAACTTTTTTTTTTTTTTTTTTTCAATACTAGGGATTAAACCCAGGGGTGCTCTACCACTGTGCCACATCCTCAGCCCTTTTATTTTTTTATTTTGAAATAGCGTCTTGCTAAATTGTTGAGGCTGGACTTGAACTTGCAATCTTCCTGCTTTAACCACCTCTGTTACTGGAATTAGAAACTTGTGCCACCACGCCTGGCTACAAGTCCACATTTTTTAACAGATTCTCAAGAGTGATTTGTTCTGATACAAGTGATCAACCTACTACACTTTGAGAACTTGCTATAGTTGAACTTCCTTCCTTGGCATTCTAATCTGCCTGGATATGGGCAGTTCAGCAGTATGAAAAGCCAAAGCATCCTGGCCCAGAGTTTACCTGCAATGGTACTCATCATAATCATCCATGGGACTTATAAAATACTATAGATGCCCAGACTCCTCGTCAGAACCTGTCACTTAGACTATCTAGGAGCAGGGTCAGGGCTTGTGAATTTTAAATGAGCAGCACAGTTTGTTAAATCTGTTTAATAGGACTGAGGATGTACTTTAGTGGTGGAGTGCTTGCCTAGCATACACAGGGTTCTCAGTTTAATCCCTAGAACTGCAAAACAACAACAACAAAACAACAAAGAAAATGTGTTTGATTAAACCAGTTGACCTGAAACATACCATTGGTGGAGCTTGTTTCTTCTAAGCAACACTGATATGTGTTGAAGAAAATGTGGCTTGGGATGGTGGTAACTGATAGGGCCAGCTCCCCGACCCCCACCCCCAATTTTTGGGTTCCTAATGTTTCCACATCATTGATGCTGCAAAATTCTGTTTGTGTTTTCTTGGTAACACTGATTTTGCTACATAGTTTTTACCTCTAGATGGCAGCAAAGACTAGTTATTTTCGTAGGACAACTTTAAATGTCATTTACCTAAATCTTAAAAAAAAAAAAAAAGATGCTATTCTTTTTCTTTTATGAATTTTATACTTGGACTTGTTTCAGTAAATGAGGTATGGAGATTTAAAATGTCTCATCTCTTGGATCATTTTTGTAGAGCATTATGTCAAATAGCTCCACCCCCCACCCCAAATTTAGAGTGCATATTGCAAGAGAAATACATGCATATGGCTCTTTTAAGACCACACAGTGAATGTTCTACGCAGAGTTGGAGGCTCCTGGGTTTCATCAGAAAGCAGATGTCTTGAGAAGATTAAGCAAGTTTGGAAAGCTCATTCATAGAAGAAAAAGATATTTTAAAAAAAATGCTTAACTCAGTCATGGATTTTGATATTTGGAATGGACTACAATCTGAATGATGAATCCAGTGAGGCAGAGGCTTTTATCTAGGGGGCAGTAGAAAGAAAAGCAATGTCTTTGTGGGATATATTCATTGAATTCTAAAAGTGTTGGCTTGTTTGAACCATAGGTTCTAAAAAGAACCCAGAAATCTATATAGTTCACTGGTTGCAGCAAGTCTTTAGATGAGTCTTATTGACCTAAAGAAGATTGGAAAGGTGAAATATTTTCAATGTTAAGTTTTAGTTCTTAGCCTGGTTTCTACATGATCTTTGTGTTCTTTCATATTATCATAAAAGGCAAACATCTGAAAATATACCAGAACAAAATTGCATTTATGAGGAAGCTATCAAATCTTAGTTAGACAGCTGGAGTCAGGATGTTTCCTTTTCTCTTAAGGAAATTAATTTTTTAAGTGCTTTGAACTTTTTGGTGATATATTGGCAACATATTGTGTAAGAAGGCAGTGTTCCTTTAGGAACAGGCCCGATTCCAGGGACTGCAGGGCTCTCATCACACCTTGTATCTTGGCTGTAGATGTTGAGAAGTTCAAGATTCCCTGAGACCTGGGGTCATTCTGACTTGTGGTCATTGAGGTCTGGTGGGCGAATGGATTTGGGGCTGCCTGACTCCCCCAAGGACCCAGCTGTGGAACACTTGGTCAAGGCCATGTGTTATCAGAATGACAGTGTTTTTGTAATTTTGTTTTTATCTGTGTTTAGTGGGAAAGTGCATAAGTAATTATGATGGATATAGTGATGAAAAGGAGGAAATGCTAAACTGAAGGGAAATATCCTTGAAATACTATTGCTTTCATTTCTTTTGTCTTTTATATTATTTGGCAAGTCACTGATAATTTGTGTGTGGAGGGGGTAGAAATAACAGATAATGAATCTGGCAGGTAGCCCAAAGTTTCATATGCTACTTTGACTGTTTTTCTTCTTCATTTTTAGAACTTCCCATTGTGTAATAAAACTTTATCACTGAAAGTTTTAGTTTTATATGGCAAGGGGGACCTTCAAAGGGAAACCCTATAGTTTAATTAGCTCATTCCCATTAACCTCCTCTGAGAGAACATTTGGTTTTAAATGGCATTTCACTGCTGTAATTTATATTAAAGAGTTGTCCAGTTCTGAGGTTAAGAATAAATTGGTACCTTTGTTCTATAATGTAATGTGATTTATGGTTATACCTAGTCACCTCCCAGTCTCCCTTTCTATGATAATTACAACATGAGTATTAGGAAAAAGTAAGAATAAACATTTAAATATAGTTTTCAAAATCTTTTCTGACCCATTTGCTTACAGTATGTGCCAAACACATGCTTCACATGTAGAAATATTATGTTAAAATAAAATAGCCTTAAATAACTGTCTTCCTTATTTATCCCCTTTCTTTTGTTCATCTGTCAGGTTTTTCTTTTATCACGGCCTTTTCTCCTTTTTGGTACCCTTTTTCTTTCTATTTTTCTTTCCCATTCTCTCATTTGGACGGGTTTAATTTTTTTCACTTGTTCTGAGGTTTACATCTTAGGATAATGACTAAGTCATAGACTATGAATCAGGCAAACAGGCTTAGCTCTCTGTTCTGATTGTGGCACTAACTAGCTATTGGTCCCTCAGCAGCCATCTGTTGCCTGTGCAGACCTCAGTTTCTTCATCTTTAATCTAGGGATTAAAATATTCTTTGGAGAGTAAAGATATTGTATAGGAAAGTCTCTCACACATCCATTGTGCCAGATAAGTGTTAGTTGTTACTATTATTATCATTACTATTATTTTTCTCTTTTTCCTTATATTTGTTGTTAAAGTGCCTGTGTCTAATCATAATCCTAATTTATCTTTGCCTATTTTGTCTTTTTTTGTCTTCCTGCTTTTCCCCCTTGTTCTCTCCATCTCTCCATTTCTTTGTTAGTGTAGGAGCTGAGATTGATGAATCACCAGTGCTGATTCCTCAGCTGTATCTCAAAGGATATTACATTTGGCATAGAAAATGACCCCCACACATAATTTTCCTTCCTTATGCTACTTCTTTCTTTTATAGAGTTCACCTGAAAACATACTATCTATCTTTCCTATCTTTTCATATCAAAAAATGAAGCAGTTCTTCCAAATCACTGGTGAAGTCCTTTGGCCCTGACATTCTGTGATTCTGTATGAAGAACAGATATACACCAACTGTGGCCACCAGGTACGTTGTTAGCCATGTGAGTCTTTGTTGAGCATTGGCTACGAGCAGTATTTAAGTCCTAAGTTTAAATAATAGCTGGTTCTTATTCTCAAGATTGCAGTATAGGAAGGGTGACACATAATTAAATCACAAGGCAGAATGAAATGCCATAATAGAGCTATTAACAGCAACATTTTAGAAACCCAGAGAAAGATTAAAAAGTAAGGAAGGTTTTCAAGGAGCACTGGAGGAGTGAGTAGGATTTCAATAGGAGGAACAAGGGAGAAAAGAGCATTTCATCCCTACAATCAGCATGGATAAAGGGTGTAGGGCAAGAAGGCCAAATGGTATGTGGGAAGACTGTTAGGAATATGTTCTGACAAGGGTGCAGGGCATGTCCAGAGTTTAAAAGGGAGATGAGGCGAAAGATGGAGGTCATGGTCAAAAGTTCGAGCAACTGTTATTTTGGCCCTAAGTAATACAAATATGGTTTTTGGAGGAGGCTAGAGAAGTGCAATGATCAGGATGATTTTGGGGATGAAGGTTGGATGAGAAAGGAAAGAGATTAAATGTAGATCAACTGTCTTTTTTAAGATACTATCTGTACTAAGGCTTGCATTTAGGGAATAGTACTTCAGATGGGAACTGGGAAGGACAGAGAAAGAAATAATAGAGTGGTTGATTGGATCTGGATGATGAGCAAAAATGTGGAGAATGTTTCCCAGGTGTTCAACCTGGGCAAAGAAGAAGATGATATACCATCACCAGATGTAAGACAAGGAGCAGTTCAAGAGAGAGTGCATGTGTGGACACATGCTGAGTCTACAGTGTAGTTGGGCCTTCCTTATGGAACTGTGTATTGAAACTTTGGAGATGTTGCTTTGAGGATCATAGAGAAATTACTACCCTTCAGTGGTTGAGATAATCCAAGAAGTAAATGTAATTCCTACTCACCTGCCACTCTTCTTCTCTCACCATAGAACCTCTACATTTCTTTCCCAGAACCTGAGAGATAAATTTTCTGGACCTTAACCATGTTTCCACATCCTTTGCATAAGGCCCCCCAATCTTACTGATAGTGTAACTATTTTTGAGAACAGCCCACTAAAAAAGCATTTTGTCCCATTACTTGAACAATGTGCAGTGACTGACCATTATCTAGGTACTGATTGGCCTATGTAGGGAAAGGAAATCCTGGCCCTCTCTTCCAGTGACCTTGCTGCCCCCCTTAGCGATTGTGTCTGGACCAAGCAGACAGATTACATAAACTTGCACTCTGCAGGGAGATTTACCACTTCTTGGCTCTAAGGCATGTAGTATGGGCAGGATACCCCCTTTAAAGCAAATTTCCTTCCTTGTTGGCAGTCTGAGAAAAGTCTGAAAGAGGGCCATGGTTGATAGGTGTGGCTGAAAAAAACAGTGATAATTGTCCATTGTTCTCCTCTCATTTCCATTCTTCAAAGCTAATATCAGCAGCCTCAAAAGCATTTACCTTTTCTAAAGTTTCTGTAATAAATTTGTATTATTCTTATGAGAGAAAAGTTCTATATGAAATAAAATAACTTGCTCATATATGTTACTATGAGAGATATTGTCCTTCTCAGCATGATCCCTACTCTCTGACTTCCTTCCTGATGTCCAAAAAGACCCTTTGAGGACCTGTTACAGTCTTTAGTAAACTCCTCTTTGTGTAAAACTAGTTTTCTGAGGCAGTAGTAGTGACTGCTATTGATGGGCTCAGGCAAAACCAAATTGAAATTCAAAAGAGAATTCCTTAAGAATTTCCTTAAGAAGAAACCCCAGCAAATCCACTAATAGGGAAGGATGGTAATGCATTCTTGAGAAATTGCTTTGAGTTATGTGACAGTGGCTGTGTTGAAGCAGGATTTTATATGCCTTTAATTGTTATGAGAGGAGACATAAGAGGACAGCTTGAAATGGCAGTTTTGATTTGGGATGCTTCCTCATTTTATAGTTATTGTACTCTTGAATAGGAAGCATCTAGGAACTGATTGGCTTATGTAGGGAAATTGGAGACTGACAAAGTTGAACCCTAACATTTCTTCTAATCTGGGAAACTACATAATTAAAAAATGATTTGGTGAACATCCATTTTTTCCTTATTAAGTTATGATGTTGCTTGAGAAGTGGGAATCTAGATTAGGGATGCAACTGAGGAAAATTTCCTAGGCTTCTTCAAAGGCAGATGCCCCACTAACTGTGAGCTAAGCTGATGGTGTGTGTCTTTATGGTGACTAGACCTTGATCTCTTGGTTCCCTTTCTGAGGGTCTTGAGTTATTATCATGACTATCAAGGCAGCCTCTGGCTTATAACATAAGCTCTGATGTCCAAGGTCATGATGCTTCTTCTATGGATCATTTTCACTCACTTATGATGCTTTTCTTGCCAGTCATCTCTGAAACTGATTAGGTGCCTATTGTTCTGTACATATTGATGGCCTTTCCAAAGATCATTCTTTATACTTGGCCTTTCTGTTTGTTCCTTATAGAATGCTGTATTAGGATAAATTGGATACTAACTGCGGCTCCAGTGTTCCTTGAGTATGGTCTCCTGTTGATGAGAACATGAGCTTTTCCTTGTTCTTGCTTTCTCCATCTCCTGTCATCAGCGCCATCTCTAGTTCAGTCTTTCCTGTGTCTGCCCATGCCTGCTTGGCCTCTCACATTCATTTTCTCTTGTTACTCTAACTGGCTTCAGAAGGCAGGAAGGGTTGGAAGGAAAGGCAAATCACTGTTGGCTATGGAGATCATGGAAGGTTTCGGAAGAGGTGGTCAGACTTTTCAATGTGTCTTACTATACCTGATGGGAGAATTTTACCCATGTACAGCAGTGAGGAGGTAGTAGGGAAAGCTTGCATGTGTTTAGGGACATTCAGAGCTTTCTGGTTGAACTGGCAGATTGGTAAGACAGCATGAACAGGTAACATTAGGCAGGCTGTGTCTGTCACCATAGGTTGTGGAAAGGATCAAATGCAACTTATAATGCTTCCCCTTGCACTGAGGTAGCTTCTGAGTATGTTGCCATGGAAAGAGAATGGAACAAAGTCCGACCTGTGTCTGCATCTCAGGTTTGTACCATACTAACAATGATCTGCTTCCATTAAGTTGCTGAGTGTTAATTTACTTATCTCTATAATTGCAATAATACCCTTTTTAGAGGGTTGTTGTAAAGGAAAATAATATTGTATAAAGGATTCACTTTTTTCCTGTTACAATATCTTACTAACCAGAATCCTTTTGTGGGGACACAGATCAGTCACCACCTAGCACTGTATTCAGGACCCCTCACAGTCTGACTGGACTGTGTCTTTTGAGCCTTATCCCTGCCCCACTGCACTGATCATTGTCCTTGAACATTAGTTGTTTGCTCTCTTGCCTACCTCCCCCAGTACCCTGTGTATACCTCTTTGGGACACCCTGTTGCTCTCTCTATTCCAGATCTCATCTTCTAGCCCTTACTCACATCTCATCTGTTTCTGAAGCCTAACCCCCTGTACCAACCTAGAGTAGCCTGCTCCTCCTCCAAACTCCCGCAGTACTTACTGTCTACACAGTTCTTTATCTGTGCTGTATAGAAGCTCATCTGGCTTATGGAGTCAGTTGGTTCATTTTTCTAATGCAGCAGTTTTCAACCAGGAGGTGATTTTTCCCGTCACACATTTTTGTGATGGTTGGGGGATGCTGCATGGCATTTAGTGAACAGGAGCCAAGGATGCTCCTAAATATCATACAAAGCACAGAACTCCCTTCTCCCAAACCAAGAATTATCAGGCCCAAACCATCAGTAATCCTGATATTAGGAAACTGCTCCAATGGGAAAAGAGCTGATGTAATGAGAGTTAAAAGAAATTAATTCATGTAATCTTAGAGAAGGAAACAGATGTTTAGACACTTAGCATTATGACCCCTACAAGTGAGAAAATAAGAAAAAAGAAATCTAGTTACCAAAGGAAAAGAAATCGATGTAAATTATTGGTGTGTTTATGTCCCAGCCTTATTCCCAGTCAGATTTTAAATGTTTCAAAAAAGGTAGCAAGATTTAGATACAATCCAGAAATTACTGGAAGTTAGAACTACGCATGAGATCACCAAGTCCAGTTCTCTTATTCGCAAAGGCTAAATGATTTGCTCAGGGTCTCACAACTGACTGGAAGAGACATGAACTGAATCTAGTCTTGTCTGCCTGCCTCTAGTATCTTCTCTGTCACCTCACTTATCTAAGTCTTTCTTTATGTAACTTTGTTAATCTACTGTTGTCCTCCAGAATCTCCAGTTGATGGGTAGAAATGTATAGTTTCCCCACTGATATTCTTATTTCTTGTCTAATTTCCTTGCTCAGGTTATCAAGAACAGTGAATCTTTTATCTCTGTCATACCTGCCCCACTGTTGGGAAGGAGGTACACAGTTTAGTATGTCATGATCAGTAGATTGATCATGTATCCATGTGATGCTTTGAAGAAAAGATATTTCACATTGAGGCACAGTGCATATCACTGAGTGGCCATGAGTGACGGGTCCTTTAGTAAACCTACTTTCATCTAGTCAGAGAATGAGGGAAGCTTTGTCTGTAGGGCCTATATTTATACACTGCTAATTATTTAAATTAAAACATAACTAGCCTTTTAAAAATGAAACAAAGCAGGCAAAAAACAAAACAAAACAAAAAAATAGTCTCAGGTAATTAACTGCTCAGAATAATCATATGGGACCATTTGGCTATGGGGAGAAAAAAGAATTCACTAAAAAAGAAAACTGCTTTCAGTCTTTAAAAAATTTTCTTTGAATAATCAGGCAAGTTTTATTTTCTTGACCAATAATTTTGATAACAATTTTGAAATGAGACACAAGTAAAGATGTCCCTGGGATGGCTGGCTGCAATATCAGAGGTTAGCCTGGAGTATGTTTTTTATGGCAGCATACTAAGAATAAAACCTGGTGTCCTGATGGAATGTTGACAGATTTGTAAGTGCTACCCAGTGAACTGTGTTAATTCCTTATCAAAGTATTTAGAGGTGTTGACTAGTTAATTTGCTGGACTCCCTAAAGATTCTTTATGCTGTATTGTTGTCCTTAGGAGATGTATTTGATTGTACAAAAGCCCTTTTTGATTTAGTTTGAAGAGTCCATCCAAGGAAAGGTCTTGGAGTTTGAATGCAAATAAATTTAAAGTGATTTAAGTTTTGGGAACTTTTTAATAAACCACGTCTTTCTTACATTTGCTTCACTGTGCCCTAAGGTGAATGGAGTACTTTGTTTTGATTTATCCAGCTGCTCTCTTTAATGTGTGTTCTGGACCATTCCCAAGAAGTGCTACAGTGTTAAGTTCAGAGCCTGGGTTTTGGGATAGAATTAGAGGTTGTAGGTGTCACCCTGCTACACAGTTCAGCCAAAGATTCAGATATCTGTGCTTTGCTACAGTTAAAAACTAGGGACCTTCCCACCCAGTAAAATGTAGATCTTTCTTCTTTTAAAAAAATTTTGTATAACATTTTAAAATTTTTCTTTTTGTAGTTGTAGATGGATAGAATGCGATTATTTTGTTTGTTTATTTGTATGTGGTACTGAGGGTTGAACCCAGTGCCTCACGCATGCTCTGCCACTGAGCTACAGTCCCAGTCCTAGATCTTTCTTCTTTAATAAAAAGAAAACCTGGAGAAAAGTCTTCTGTTTGTCATTGTTGCCACTAGAGGACAGAAAGTTACACTTCCTGGTACAGGTATAATTCATTCTAAGAGTGCCATGATAGACCACATTTGCCAATGTTTATCAGTACAGAAATTTATAAAACAATGATACAAACTAATCAACTAAGGAGCTGCTTAAAATGCAGCTTTCTGGGACCTACCCTCTTCGAGATTCTGATTCCCTTGCTGTGTAGAACTTAAGATTTTACTTTGCGAAACACTGACCTCTGAGTTTTTGTCTGATTATCTTTTCTCTTAGGAGGTTAAGAAAAATGATTATTTTGGAGGAAAAAAACAATGAACAGAAACCAACATATAGGGAAACCAGAGTGATGGTTGATTTAAAGGTCTTTCCCTGCCTTTGTCTGATGTGTTTCAAAGGAGACACATTTTGTAAATATTAAGAATCAAAGAAGCTACTAAAAGTTTTTTTATGTGGAGCTATATTTTAATCAGTAAAAACCATAGGATCCTTAGGCAGTAAGTTCCTAATATTTGTTAATAAAATATCTCTTTTAGGACCATCTCACAGTGCCCCTAATTTTATCCTTTGGGCATCATGAAGGCACCATGCCTGATATCTTATCATTATAAGATCTGGTTGTGAGGACCTTTAAGTAGTTTATATAATCCTATTATCATTTTGAGCAATTATTTTAGGTTGAGTATTCAAAATTCAAAATGCTCCAAAATTTGGAACTTTTTGAGCAGTTATTGGACCACAAATGGAAAATTCCACACTACAGAACTTTGTTCTGTGATCTCTCTCTTTCACCACACATGAGGATATAAGAAACTATTTTTAAAATTGAGGGTCAAAAAATCCAGAGTGTCATTTTAAATGTAATTTTGTAAAAACAACAACAAAAAAATGCTTTTGCAGGACTTACAGTGTCTCTACTATGAACTTTTAGTGGTACTTTTACCAGTCTACATATAAATTATTAATCTAACAGTCTCCTAAAGTTTATTTTGATGCTTATATTAATTGTTACTCTGCAAAAAAAAAAAAATCCTCCCAGAAGAGGAACCTCTAACACTGGTAATCCTCAAGGGTTCAGTAAATTTCCAGTAATGTTAAATTAGCTGCTTAGAAAGCTTATTTATAGTTAAGATTGAAACTGATGATAAAATGATAATTTGTGTATTATAATCATGGAACACAGAAACTTGTGTTAACTTTGTTGTAGAGAATTGCTATGGCTTATATAATTGAATCCTAACAAAATAGATGGGCTGATGAATAGCCAGAGCTCCAAACTCTGTTATGAAACTGTCAAGGGTAGGATAGGAATGCCCCTCCCCTCACCTCTCTGCACTTAAGGCATCCAGGAGGAACCCGGGTGATGGGAATCCCTTGACTGGTTCTCTCTGCTTCTGTTTCCCCCTGCACCATGCAAACATGTTTTCTGTTTGTGCTGTTGCATGATAAAATTGGGAAGATTTTGTTCTTGAATTCTTTCTAGTTTCTGGTTTTGGGAATTTTGTGATCAGTTGATCAGTGCCCTTCAAAACATTGCGTATACCTTCTCTTGATTATTAACTAGAAGAACCTCTCATGTAGCAGTATTTCCATTGTCTACTTTGAAAAAGCAATCATGAACTGTGTAATTCTCTCTGGATTTCTTGCCCACATTGACTTAAAAATAGTTTTGAAGTACATTTAGGCCATCATGTATTTTGTAATACAGTTGGGTCACTGCCGATTCCCAAGATAAATGTGTTTAAACAGAAGCTTTCTCATTCATCATCAGCCTCAGCTTTCATCCACATTTATTTAATGATGATGCAAGCCCACAGCAGTTGTGTTGCAGTTCATCACCATGGAAGTGTTTCTGTCAACAAATCTTCGGTTTGCTATCATGAAATTGATTTTGCAGGGAAAAAGAAGATAATTATGAAAGATTCCTTTTACTTTTTGAAAGACCTTCACAGTTTGCCTGGATGTCTAAATGAATTGTTTAAAATCAATAAATGACAATATAATTGACACTGTTAAATTGACAGTTAAGAGGTTGAAAAAGGAAAAATTCCATATTTATGGAATGTGACTTGGGAACCAGGTTTATAATTTAAAATGTTCCTCTGAAAGCTGCTATGTTCTGCTCAGAAGTATAGATTATGATCAGGGAGTCCAATGAGTCAGATATCAGAATTTCAAGGATGCTTTAACAGTTTTTATCACTAGCCTTGTAAATGGCATAACAATAAACACAGAGGAAATTGACAGTGTATTTACTTTCCTTTGCTGATACATCACATGAATTTATAAAAATAAAATTCTCCTATAACTTACATTTACAACTATCTTTGACTTTTATTTGCTTGTCACAAGGTTTTTTAAAAAACTACATAATTAAATTGTAAGTTTCTGATTGTAGCCTACTTATAAACAGGGTATAGCGGCACCTACATTTAGTAATCCAAACTGTTTTGAGAACCAAATGGTAAAAAGGAACAATAACATTTTCATTTTGAAACAGTGTTGAAAAGCTTATGTTATAGTGGCTAATCCAGATTTGGAATTAGATAGATACATTTGGTAGAAATACAGTCAACTTTTGATTGTCAAAGTAATTTTTGTTTCCAAATGTGCTTTCTGGCTTCCTATCACATTTCAAAACGTTTTATTTTCACACCATCTTGGGTATGCTCACTGAAAGCAAATTATTCAATATTATCTTATTTCCATATAAATAAACATTTACTGTATTCCCAGTAAATGCTAAGCACTGTGCTCCATATCAGGGATATTGAGATGCATCCCAAGAATGATATTAAATTTGTCCTGAGAGCTCACTTTAAATCACAAATGAAATTTTTATTTAATTCACTTTGAAGTCAGAGATAATTTTTTTGAGTATTTCAACTAATTTCTCCTCTTCTAATGTGTGATCAGAAGTTGACTGTAAATTAGAAGTAGGTCCTGCTTGATTTTTTTTTTTAGCAAGAATTAATAGACATAAACAGAAAATAAAAATATTGGACATGCAAATGTATAACACAAAATGACCAAAAGAAAATTCAGCAAGCAATGGTAAAAATAACAAATTATTTACTGTTTTATAATGTTAAAGTATTTTACCACGACAAGTTGCAGTCAAATTAAAGTGAGTTATGGAAAATGAAATACATAAAAATGTATTTATACAAGTGCAGACTAAATATTTCCCATACAGTTATGTAAATGAAAAGATATACAGTAAATGCACACTTGAAATGACTATGCAGGCAACAATTAGTTTCAGACTCTTGTATAGTTCATGCACAAACTTCCCAAAGTACAAGTTCAGTCAGTCTTTTGGGAGATGTGGAGGGATGATTAAAAAAGGATTGAGTTCCTTGCAAGAATATCAGTATGGACTGGATGAGGATGAGGGTGGTCAGTTATATATATTACTTACTGTAATTTGTGATTGTCGAGGAAGAGGTGTAGCTGTTGGTGTGATAGTAATACTGCTGGTGACTTTGTTGGTTGTTTTGTTTAGTGCCCCATTAGTTAAACCTTGAGTTCGGTTATCCTGCAGTGGTGTTGAAGGGCTGGCAGGTCTCATGGGGCTGGCCACAGCTTGCATGTAAGGACTTCCTAAGTGAATGTGGATTTTATTATCCTCAGTAGTTATCACACTTGAACTATTACTGTTTGCACGTTGAAACTGCCACGATGACTGCCGGTCTGGGGAGACTCTGAAAATCGCGTGCTTGGCACTGATTTCTATTGGCTCTGGGGAGCGTCCCTGCTCAGGAGAGCTAGCTGAACCAGTCATAGCCAAAACCTGAATAGGTGACATTGTCCTTTCTGGAGTTATAGAACCACAAGACTCTGGGGTCTGTGCTCTGGCAAAGGTTGCCATGGCAATTGGGGACATACCTTGATCTAAATTCGGGAGGCCTTCAGTAGAGGTTTTGGACTTCATTGGTGTTATGGAAGCATTTTGGAGAATGGTTATCCTCTGTTTTGGGGTGCCACAGTTTGGTATCACTGCAGTGCTTGT
The DNA here is from genome assembly GCF_045843805.1 of Urocitellus parryii. Taxonomy (NCBI): domain Eukaryota; kingdom Metazoa; phylum Chordata; class Mammalia; order Rodentia; family Sciuridae; genus Urocitellus; species Urocitellus parryii. Next base: position 148,805,966 of record NC_135532.1, read on the forward strand.
GTAAGAGTGAGGGCTCTCTGTGGTTGGACTTGTGATTTCAAGAGTGGCTGTATTTTGGGCATGGTCTGGCGTAACCTTTATATGAAGTGGTTGTCCAGGTGTATGGCTTAGGACTAGATCTCCAGGTTGCATGAAGTTGCCATTGGGTTTAGTTTGTATTTTCCCATTCTGAGGATGGCTCTCCTTGGATTTCATCCAGGGAATCCATAGCTTCCTGTTCACAGGAAGGGGAGTGGACGTGTTGCATCTGAAGGACAGCACAGATTCCTCCTCATTATGGTCCTCATCTTGTTCCTCACTCTCCTCATACAACTGACCATTAATGACTGCTCTTTCCAGAGGAATGAGACTCTTGTAATCTGGTGGCTCATTGTCTACTGCTTCTGTTTGAACTTCTTTAGAAAATACTTGAGGGTCAGAGATTCTTCTTCCATTGAGACTAGGACGGAGGCTCTTACTACAGTGCCGGTACCTCTCTAGCTCTTTAGTGAGGTTTTCGATCTCTCTTCCTAAATCTCTGTTCCTGTTTTCTTGTTGATTTAGTTTCTTTTGCAGAATGGAGTGATCTCCCTGGAGGTGACATATTAGGTCCTCAGTTGCCATGTATTCATGAATTTTCTCTTTTAATGCATCCACTTCTCTTGATAGATGCCCTGATTTAGCTTCTTCTTCTTGAAGCCTTTTGAAAAGCCATTGTTCATGGCTGGACTCTGTCTTTTCTGCCAACTTGTACTTGGCAAGTTCCATTTTAACATGCTCTAGCTCTTCAGATAAAAATTGAGCTTTTTCTCGTTCATTAGCATACCTTCGTTCCAGAGTCTCATATTCATCTTCTGTTTTCATGAGGTCATCCTCAATGGCTTTCATATCCTTTAGCTTTAGTTTCAGTCTTTCCACTTCTTGGGAGAGTTCTTTAATCTTATTGTTTTCTTGGTGTAAAGCTGTTGTGGACTTACCAGAGTCTTTGTTTTTTAGGAAATCTTTCTCACTTGCTTCCAATGATTGAAGCCTGTTTTTCAACATATTGACTTTTGACAAGAGATCATTTCCTTTCTCCTCCTCTGCTTTCAGTTTGTTTTTTAGATCATCTCTTTCCTTGGTTACATTGAACATCTTTTCTTCCACATCAGTTTTGGACTTGAGTGCCCTTTTAGTTTCCTCAATTAACTTCTCAGTAACTGTTGTTACTTTGTTCTGCTCCACTTGAAGCTGGGAAGAAGCAGCTTGTAATTTATCTTCCGTTTGCTTTAATTTTTCGCTCATTGTTTTCCGTTCATCCACAAGCATCACAGTTAATGTTTTCAGTTTAGTCAAATCCTCCTTCAGAGTGAATTCTGTCTTTTCCAGCCTACTTTCAATGGCTTCTAGCTCTTTGATCCTCACTTTTAAACTCTCTAGTTCCTGAGACAACTGCTTTGTGGTTGTCCTTTCTTTTTCTAAGTTGCATTTAAGAGAGTAGCATTCTTGTTTGCTTTTGTTGAAAGCATCTTCTAATTTTTCCAGAGCCATAATCCTTTTATTGAGCTTTTCAACTTCTAGTTTAAAGTCTTTACTCTGTGCTGTTTCCTTCTCAAGCCTCTTATTGAGATCTCTGCACTGTTCCTCCATCTTTATGAGCTCTTCATCTTTTCCTTCCATGTCTAGCACACGCTTCCTGAGCTCCTCTACCTCAGCCATTATGCCAGCATTTCCATATTCTCCCTTGTTGATTTTTTCTTTTATATCTTGCAGCTCCTCTTCTGCTTTTCTTAAAGATCTGTTTGTCTCTTCCAACTCATCAATTTGCCGACTGAGTGCTGCCAGCTTTTGTCGAAGCTGGCGATTTTGACTGTCCTCATTGGTGAGCTTTGCCATAATTTCGTCTTGGTTCTGATGAAACTTTGTGGTCTGTGTTTGCAGTTCTTTCTCTAGTCTGGTTGCCTTCTGCTCTTCTTCCTGAACTCTGGCTTCAGCAAGAGTTAGTTTAGCATGTGTTTCCTGTGCACTTGTGGTCAGGTCTTGAATTTTCTGTCTTTGAAGGGTGAGCTGTGCTGTAAGCCTTTGTTGTTCGTCCACCACCATCAAAGCAAAAGACTTCAGCTTGGTCAGCTCCTCTTTCAGGGTGGTGACCCTCTTTTCCTTTTCTTGCTCCTTCTTCTGCTGGGACTCGGTTTCTTGACCAATCAGCTTCTTTAATCTGAAAAATACAAGAGTGCATTCTAATTTGTGATTGCTGCTTTAGTAACTCACATCTATGATTAAACAGTTATGTAATTTGAAAAGATTGTATCAGTTCACATGGGATGTGGGAAGGAGTTCCTGAATTTGATGAGGGAAAGAGAATCTTGTTAAAGAAATATCTTGCTTTTTGGTTAACTACCATTGATTAGTAACAGTTGTAACTTACCAGGAGCCTTTATGGAAAAGACAAGAATATTTGTTTTAAATTGCCGTGTAACAATCAGAGAGGGCAGTCCAGCCTGATGGCTGTGAAAATGGATACGAGCTTGAGATTCAGTTAGACCTGGCTTCAAGATTGGCCCTACTCTTGCCAGCTGCTTTAATGAACCTGGGCAGTTAATTAATATCTCCGAGGAAAAAATAATAATAATATCTCTGAGAGTCAATTTTCTCATATGAAAAATGAGGACAATCACTTTATTTACCTTAGGGGCTTTTTGTGAAAATTAAATGAAGTGATTCATCTAAGATTATTACAGTCCTGGAACAAGGTAAACATTTGATAAATGTTGCTGTTGTTCTTGTTTTATTAATTATGATTCCTATATTTATTAAATGGTTTGCGTGAATCATTAAAATGTGTGATATAGTGATATTTAGTGTTCACTCCCTGATTCTTAGTTAAGATAAAATTTTATTCACATTGCTTAGAAGTTATGCACTTTATTGATGGACTGCTCTGCCAATTAAAGCTTGTTTTGCACTAGCATGTCATTATCTGAGAACAACTTCACGTATACCTTTTTCCTCCTAGTTAATGATAATTTAATGAGGGAAGTTGAGGCATCTGAACCAAGCTTGAGGGTTTTCATAACATATGGGAAGAGCAAGGAATTTGGAAGGAAAGAGCTTATTGATGAGAATCCAATACTAGAAATGATAGACGGGAAACTATTATCAGGATCATAGTGATTCCCTCTTAAATGAAGACTATTACTACATGCTATTTTTTCTTTTAAATTTATCTGCATAACAGGAAAGCATTTCACATGCAGAATAAACTGTCTCTTCCACATGTTTAGTAACTTCAGTAGGGAGATTGTAGTTTTAAATTTGTGGCTCTGTTAATTGCACTGGGAATGGGCTGATTATAGAGGATGTAATTACGGTTCTGCAGTATTGTTATACAGAAGCTAAAATAGAATGGAATCCCTGCGGAATTTAAAGGACTTGACCTGGATGAAAACAGTACTTGCTTTCTGATCAAGACTAAAGTGTTCATAATGTTAATAAATCATTTTTATTAGGAATGAGTTAATTATTCCAATGCATGTCTTTTATCCTTGTCACAGAACTTTTTGTAAGTTAAGAATTTGAGAGGACATTTGAAAAAGAAACTAATCTAGGGAAGTCTTGGAAATAAAGAGTCATTTTTGAGATCTGAATCTTCTCTTTTCTGTAATTATACTACACAGGAGGAACATGTTTAAAATAACTGTGTAATGTAAGAATTCCCAAAGTCTTTTGTGGGGAGGACCCACTTTTAGTTTTTCCTGTTTTGAGAACCTGACAAGAGACTAGCCCAGGGGCTGTGGCCTGTGAACTTCAGAAGACTAGGCAGGATGCTGGGGTGGGGTTGATGATCTCATCTAGGGTATTGGTAAGAGGCTTGCTCATAGCTTCTGGCTGCTCCCCACTCTGTACTTGAGAAACCTGGGAGTCTGAGAAGAAAAACATGGTATCTTCTTCCTGAATGATTGTGGGATCTAGTGGCAGAGTCCACAGGTAAAATGCTTTGGTGATGAAATAATTACAGAAACTTTGGCAAAGAGCTTCTTCCTCCTGCCTTAGCATCAGCATTGGATTTAATGGTCTTGATAATGCATTGATCATAACTTCACTGAAATAGTTTACCCTTGCTACACCCCAGTTGCTTACAGTTTTATTACAGAATAGTTTCATATATTTCATTTAAATTTATTAAATAATAGCATGTACTGCTTTTTCTTTCTTTTTTATTTTATGTGTGTGTGCGTGTGGGGTGGGGCTAGAAATCACATTCAGGACCTTGCTTATGCTACATGCAAGAGCTCATGCAAGAGCTCTTCCAACCAAGGTACACCTCAGCCCCACTTTTCATTTTTATGAGAAGGGGATGTGTTTTCTTAAGATGTAAGGGCAGGAAGATTATTTTCAGTATAATAAAATGAGCACTAATGGAATAGTGATTAGTAAATCTGGGCAGTGCAGTAGCCAGCGAAAAGGTTTTGAAGATGTTTCATTTTTTTCCATTGTGTTCATTGTTTTGGGGAGCAGGCATAGTGCATCTTTTTCAGCGTGATGAAAGTGTGATGCAACCTTTTTCCTGGATTTTGTAAACTGGCTCCCACCACCATCTGCTCCCCAAGTTCCATCTTACAAGGTTGTCATATAAAACTGACGATTTTTTAATTTGTTCCAATTAGTTATACATGACAGTGGAATTCACATTGATACATCATATATAAATAGAGTATAATTTTTCATTTTCTGGTTGTACATGACGTAAAATCACACTGGTCAGGTAGTCATATATGTACATAGGGTAATAACTTCTGATTCATTCTACTATCATTCCTATCACCATACCCTTCCCCTCCTTTCCCTTCACTCCCCTCTGCCTAATCTAAAAATACTAACAATTTGAGAACATTTGCTCCAACTGTTTTCTCATTCCTTGTTTCCCAGTAATTTCACTATTTCCCATGGGACAGTCAGCAGCATAGTCTACTAAATCCTGTCAGGAAAGGAAGGTAGGGGTTTATTTGCGGGGTGGGGGGGGTGGGGTTTGGACACAAAACAAAAAAACTATACCCTCAGCAATCAACTCCAGAGTTTAAGGCCAGGAACTAGTGGAAACTGAGGGCAGGAAACCCTGACAACCTTTTTAGAGACTTTTGGCTGTGTGTAGTGATGGCTGGGTACATGTGTGAGAGAGGGTGAAAGAAACCACTCCTGATAGTTGGTGAGTGGGCTAAGACTAAGTCACTATTTATTGTGTTATATCAGGAACATTTGAAGGTTAAGTTTGAGGTGAGTTTAGGGTCTTAAAGAAAATATAGGGTGAGTAGGATGTTGAGTTGAAGCTCCTAAGCCTAGCTTCCTTCTCTAAGTAGAAATGATTTGAGATAAAATAGTAACTAATCTGTCTCCATTATTCTTTTTAATTAATTAATTAATTATTTTAGTTGTTGATGGACCTTTATTTTTTATTTATTTATATGTGATGCTGATAATTGAACCCAGTACCTCACACATGCTAGGCAAGTGCTCTTCACTGAGCCACAACCCAGCCCTCTCCATTATTTTTCTTAGCAAATTAATAGGGTTTTAGCATTGATATGACTGGCAGATTATCATGACCTCTGGATTTGCTAGCAAACACAGATAAATGATTTTGAGAGCTTTTAACCAGAGTTCTCATAATCTTGAAAGTAGCATGGAATCTTGAGATACAGACTCTCCAGACCTGAAATCCATTTCTTTAGAGCTGTGTAGGCAAATTATGACTCCTTTTTCCACTAATAGTTCTGATTAAAATGCCATTATACAGGAATGTTATATTATCAATGCCATGGTTTTTCCAACCTCAGCACTACTGACCTTTGGAGCCAGATAAATTCTTATTGTGGAGAGCCATCCTGGGTACTCTAAGAAGTTTAGCAGCATCCTCCAATGATAACAACCAGAATTGCCAGTCTTCTGGGAGCAATTTTGCCTTCAGTTGAGAACCACTGATCTGTTTGTGTGTGTGTGTGTGAGAGAGAGAGAGAGAGCCCATGTGTGCGCGCGTGCATGTGGTGCTTTACTACATGCATGCATGTTTATATATAAGCCTGTCATTAAAATTTGCAATCCATCATCCTGCCTTATTCAGCTTTACTTAAGCAGGTGTAACATAAAGTTCCCATCTGAGTTACATACACTGTGTTTCTATCTGCCCTTCTAATGATATGTTCTTTATCAGTGTTTCTCACATTTCAATGTAATTTGAATCACCTGGAATTTTGTTAAACTACAGATTCCAATTCAGTAGGTGTGGGGTGGGTCCCAGATGATGCCAGGTCTGCTGGCCTTTGGACTGACTACAGATAGCAAAAATTTGCTATTTACCTGTTAGATACTTCCTGATAATGAGACCTTTGGTTTCAAAAAGGTCAGGAAGGAGCAAAGCCTGTGTTGTTTCCCCATATCACATTGCCTCTCCAACTCCAAATGTAAACCATTGCCTGGGACTGTTCCCACATACAAGGTGTCTATCAAGGAACACTCTCAGAGTAGAGAAACTGTCAATCTAAAGAACAAATTTCATTTGTGTGTTTTTTTTTTGTTGTTGTTGTTGTTTGTTTGTTTGAAGCTAGGAAAGTTTTTACACATTTTGAAACTACCATCTCCATGTTTTTAATTCAAGGTTTTACTGGTTACAAAAGATATGTTCATGTCTGACATGATCTAAATGTCCTCATTAACAAATCAAACAGCCAAATCTGTCATTCTTTCAGGAAGAAAATCTGACTTCAACTTAAGTAAATATGTAAATACACATTCCTCTAGCAACCATCTCACTTCCAGACACAGGAACTTGCCCTGAACTACTCTGAAGACAAAGCAGTTTTCTATCCAGTGTTGGTTCTGAGCAAACCTGCTGCTGCTCTCCTGGAACTCTAGGAGTTAAGGCTTGCTTTCTTTTTTATTTTTTCATATTTTTTTTTGGTATTGGGGATTGAACCCAGGGTGCTTTACCACTGAGCTACAATCCCATCCTTTTTTGGTTTCTTTTTTTTTTTAAATAAATTTATGTATTTTTTTAGGTGGTGCTAAGAATTGAACCCAATGCCTCATGTGTGCAAGGCAAGCACTCTACCACTGAGTCACAACCCTAGCCTCCTTTTTGTTTTTTTATTTTTAAGCAGGATGTCACTAAATTGCTTAGAACCTGGATAAGCTGCTGAAGCTGGCCTTGAACTTGTGATCCTACTGTCTCAATTCCCAGGTTGCTGAGATTACAGGCATACACCACTATCCCTGGCAGGAATAAGGCTTTCTGTAGTTATTCCTTTGTCTGGTGCCCCAGAGGGGTTTCCAACCCAGAAATAGGCACTTGGTAAGAGTTAGCTAAGCATGATGGATATTTTGAGAGGGTTATTGGAAAAGGAGAATTCACAGAATAACATAAACACTTCTGGCAGGTCAGTTTTGGAAAGAGTATATGTATCAAATGCCAATGTAGACACTAATTCCCTTAAAGCTCTCCATGCCTATACCTCTGCAAAGTCTTTGTGTACCCTCAGGGGTACATGTTCCTCAGTTTGAAGACTACTGTCTTGGAATACTCATATTCATGTTCAAGTACTGACACTACAGGATTATAGGAACATTCACAGAATCCTGTCCAATAAAAACAGGTTGAGGAAGCTGGTTTTATGGACACAAATGTGAGGTAATTAAATTCAAACTGGCTTAAAGCAGTGTCTTATTACAGCTTTTCTTTAGAGTTTCTATTACGGCTCAGAATTGTTATAACTTCTGTGGTTTATCACTATTATTATATGCAATACAGTTACTATTTTTTTTTTGAAATTTTCACATCTGTCATCCTGAGTGTTCTTTGGTACCAACCATGATGCTGGCTTTTCGATACAAATTATATATTCAAAGGGTCTTTTAGTTTTTATTTACACACACATATGTCAGCACACATGTGCTTATATTTTATCTCCTCTGTGGGAGACAGAGTGTTAGTAATATACATCACAGAATACACATATGAAGCAGATGGTATATCTAAATACTATAATGCCAGTCACACACCGTAAGAATTTATATTACAGTTCTTGCCACTTTTGATTTTGTATTATTTATATATATTATAATCAACCCTACTAAAATATAAACTTCTTGAGAACAGGAGGAGTAGCTAAGTGATTCATTTGTGTCTCCTACAGAGTCTACTACAAAACCCTTTGGTGGGAACCAAAATGAGCATTTTTTTGAATGAATGAAGAAAATGAACAAGTGTACCCTTCTGTAGAAAATAACTGCAGCATTGTCTTAAGAAGTTTTGTCATTTTTTTTTTTTAAAGAAGATTCTCTAGGGTTTACCAGGAGGGTTCTTTTTAAGCATTTAAGAAAATGAGATATAAGTGGGTTTCCCATCAATGTTCTTTAAGTACATTATTGCCTCTATTTTGTAGTTACAAAAACTCTGGAAAGTGTCAGGACTTTTTGAACAACTCCTTTTTTCCTTCTTTAGATCCTTGTGTTAGAACTGTGTGCACTTGCTTGTTTAAGGATGTTGATTACTAAGCAGAAAATTACATATATCATACTGTTTTATTCATTTTTATATCTGCTTTCATGGCCAGAGTCTAATAGTTTGGTTTGGATATTATCCTGCTTATCTTTTAGCAATTCTTGTTTAATATGTAATTTAAATTGTTGCACCACACTGACATCAGCTATGTTTATGGATAAATAACTAGAGTTCCAGCAGTTTGCAGAGTAATTAGATGGAACTTACTAGAAAGCTTCCTTAACTTGAGATAGGCTCTTAGTAATCAGGCCTATAATTTATGTTTTCTTGCTTTTTCAATGGGACTTTTCACTGTTCAGTCTAATTTTTAGGGGAACTCATAAAAATAGCCATGATCAGTCTTTATTCTATGTATGCAGTTTTCTTTTATCTCCTAAGCAAGTCAGACTTGGTATTTTTTTTTCCAGTTACAGCTATAGCATACCATAACCATAATGTAATGTTCGATTCATTTGACTTGGTCAGCAAGATCTAGAGGAACAGTAACGCTTTTTTTTTTTTTTTTTTTACTTTTTGCATCTGCTAGCCAAGTATGAGTATACATCTGTGTCTGTTCTATGTCCTTATTACTGAAGATCCTGTCATCATCATTGAGTCATTTAGATACACCATAATTGGGCCCAGATTCAGCAAGCTGAGTTACTATTTTCCTTCATTGTCAAACAATACTTAGGGCATGAGTGAAGTGATGGAGATGATTTTAATTTGGTGTCAGAGGACTGTATGTTAAAAATGGGTCAGGATTCTTCATCATCTGGACAATCTTGTTTGGTTCCCTAGAGGGCAGGGGAAGTGAAATAATAAGATGTAAATCGTCAAATGATCTATTAATTATTATAAAGAGCTTGGGTGCTTTTAGCAGATAAACAGGATTCTGAGAAGAGGTTATGTAATCTTCAAATTGAGTGGAGGACTGGCATTGGGGCAAATCTTGCTCTCTTAAAGCAAAGATCAAAGTAACTGACTGATACAGGGTCTTCTAAGAAGAACTGCTTAGTAGAAAAGGTGAAGGTATAGAACCAGAAAAATACCAACTTGAGAGCCCACAGTTACAGAACTTGGGGAGTCAGACAGCTACAAGGAGAATATTTTCATTCTCAGACTAACCAAGGTGCCTGTATCTGAGCTAGGAAAGACACCCTGTACACTGCCAGATAGGGACTTGCAAAGGTGCTCAGGCTGGGTATGGGACAGGAAACAAGAACTAAGTGGGGAGTGACAATAAGGACAACATGTAAATCTGTGCCAGGAGATGTAATTACACCCTGACCTATGTGTTGCCCAATTATATGTGTTGTACTGTTGGGGGCTTTTTAGTTGGAATTGTGGGCTGGGGATGTGGCTGTGTGGTAGTCTGCTTGCTTAGCATGCCTCTGAGGCCCTGGGTTTGATCTGCAGCACTGCAGAAAAATCTAAATAGAGTAAAAATGGAATATGCCTTCTCCATCCCATTTCAGTTTTTCATATTTAAAATGATCTATACATATTTTTCTTTTTACCATTTACTTGGATGAATTTTTAACCTTGTTTTGAATATATTAAAACAAGAAAGAACTTTAAAAAAAAAACCAATTACTGAGAATACACTGCTGTGCTGAATGAGATCCTACTCACTTTTATTTTTGTATTTTTCTTTTTCCTCCTCACCCCCCTCTGAATTTAAGTTCTTATTTATTTGGAAAGATTCCTTTGATAAGGTTTTTTTTCTCTTCCAAACTTTACATTTTGATTGCTACTACACCACACACACACACACACACACACACACACACACACACACACACCCCTACCCACACCCACCCACACACCCACCACGCGCAAGAAAGAAACAAAGACTGTAGGTCTTTGTCAAACTGTTTCAGGTGGATGTCTTCCCCAGTCCTTCAGATCTACTTGGGCCTTTGATGCCTTCCCTGAGCTTCCCTGGCTGCTCTAGGAAAAAAATATTCAAAAAGCATTCAGGCCAGATGCAGTGGTACACACCTGTAATTCCAGAGACTTAAGAGGCTGAGGCAGGAGGATTGCAAGGTTAAGGCCAGCCTTGGCAACTTAACAAGGTCCTGTCCCAAAATAAAAAAGTGTTGGGGATGTAGCTCAGAAAAGGGGGTCTTGCTTTAACCTGTGTGAGGCCCTGGGTTTAATCCCCAGTGTGGGGGTGGGAGCTACTCAGCATGAGGTGCTTATGTGCATATTCCTGATAGCCCCTCCTGGTACACAGCATGCAGAGCCACTTTTAAGTATGAGCTAGTGATGGTGCTGTTGGGATTTTGCTCATGTTCTTAACACTCTCCATTCCTTCCTCCCTTCTTATAGGTTTGCTTTGTACTTTGTTTGATCTCTGTTGTTCTGTATCTTATACATTTGCCTTCTTTAGGATAAGGCTGATATTCTTTCTACTGACTGATCCTATTGCCCTGGTAGTAAATGGCAGTAAACAGTGCAGGTGACTGAGAGGCAGGGCAGATGAGATGACAGGGAGCATGTACCTTTGCCAACATGAAAGCATCAATGGGGAAGAAGTGGTGGAATACTACAGGAGGGGAATTGAATCCTGGCTTCCCCACTTCAGTGTAGTGTTAGTTGAGTAAGCAATTTACTTTACAGGTCTTATTTTCTGCACCTGTAGACTAGAGACAATATTAGATCCTCCCTCACAGTAGAGTTATTCTGAGTATTAAGTACAAATCAATCCATAACATACTTAACATACTGCCTGGCATAAATATATGTCCATTGTCATTGGAAATAGAGTGAGGAGCATTAAGAGAGATTTTATTTATTTATTTGTTTAGTCCTCTGTTTTTGGTGCTGGGGATAGAACCCAGGGCCTCATGCATGTAAAGCATGCTTGACTGAGCTACACCCAGGCCCCAAGACAGAATAGATTTTAAATATTCTCACCACACACACACAAAAAAGTAAGTATTTGAGATGATGGGTATGTTAATTAGCTTGCTTTCACCATTGCACAGTATACTCTCACACTAGAACATCCTATTGTAGACTATAAATATGTTTTTTCTTTTCAATTAATAATTTTATAAGTAATTAAAACTGCTAATTGTTCACCCTTGGGGGTGGGGGAAACAACAGAATGATAAGGCAGTTTAAGAGAGCAGCTCAGCCATAATAGGCTGATCTAAAATAGGGGCCATCTGTGGAAGAAACAGTAAAAATTCACATTGGAATAAAAACTAAAAGGACATAATCTGTGTATGTGATATACATTTAAGCAGTTCATTTGTCTTTACAGCTATGCTCATTGTTAGCCATACTATATCTATCATTTTAGGTTACAGTTTGATCTCAGCCTTGGCACTACTGACATTTGGGTTGAGTCATTGTTGTGGGCTGTCCTGTGTATTATGGAATGTTTAGTGCATCCAAGGCCTTTACCTACTAAATGCCAGAAGTAACCCAGTACCCCCAACTCAGTTGTGACAATCAAAAAATGTCTTGACATTATAGATGTTCCCAGGACAGGGATTGGGGGCAAAATTGTGACTGACAATCACCATTTTAAGACATAGTTAATTTTTAGGAAAACTTCTGGTGGGTCTCTTTGTATTATCTCTGGCATTCATAACTCTTCTTCATTAGCTGTTGCTTAAATGTATTTGAGGTTAGCTACTTTTTTCCATTTCTGTTTTGTTCTCAGATCTACTACTCAGGTCTTCTGCCTTCCTGGAAAAAAAAAAAAATGATGCCTTGAATGTACACTATCTAATGAAATGCCTTGTATCCAAATGGATACTAATAATGACCTTCCCAAAGCCTCACTGATGTTCTGTTCATCTCACCCCTGCTCTTTCTTCGTTCCTTGAATTCACATAATCATAGACTTGGTGTACCTGAGAACCAAAAAGCAGGTTAGACGGACTGACTTAGGACAGACCTGAAAGGAACAATATTTTTTTGCATATAGTAGGGCTGAGCTTGGTTTCCATAGTAAAAGAATGATGCAGGATGTTTTATAATGTTTTTTTGAGCCCCTCAGAAAAAACATACAAACCAATAGATTGAGAGATACCCACTTAACACATAGAAGGAGCAAAAAAACTAAATACCCTGAGAAACAGGGTATTTACAGTTTTCATGTTGTTTTATAACTAAATTTTCAGTTTATTTTGTGAAGTTTAAACTCTTAAGCAATCTGAATTTCATTCTTGGATTTCAGATTAGTATTCCTAAATATATAATATTTTTTTAAAATGTGTATATTAAAAGAGATACTATGAAGAGTTTTTCTCTCTCCTCATCTTTATCTCCCCAACTGTGACTGCTGATTCTAGCTTCTTATATGTACTCATAGGTTTTTTTTTTTAATGAGTGAACACGCAAATACAAATAAAATTTCTTATTTTCTCTTTTATATAGAAAAGTAGTTTACTTTTATGAACACTACTCTCAGCACTTTGCTTTTTGCAGTTAAACATTTCTTGGAGATCTTTCCATTAGATTATTGTTTTTAAGCAGGATCAGAAAAAGGAAATAAAATGTTATGAAGTAAATCTTTACAATTTCATGCTAAAAAAAGTGAAAATGTGTAGGATTTTAAAAAATTGGAATAGTGTACAAAGGTACAGGGTTCACATGCTTTTTTGCTGTTTCAAAACCTTTAATATTAAGACAAATTCTAATAATAAAATTCCTTGATTTATAACAGAGCCTTAATTGTTAAACATATGTCTTTACAATGTCTATGAGTACCTGCACTTATTTTCTTAGTTGAGAAACTGAGGCCAAGGCAGTTAAATGCCATCCAAGGCCATCATTTTGATAGCCTGAGAATTGGAATGTAGACTCCAGTTACCAGTGTGAGACTTGTCTTATTGAGAGAAAGAAACAACCATACTGAAGACCTATTTTGTGCCATTTATCTCAATCCTTTTAACAACTTTATGAGGTATTATACCTACTTAACAGATAGAGGAAGGATCCAAAAAACCAAAATTTAGGGAGGTTAAGTAATTTACCAAACAGCACAAGTAACCAGACCAGAATAAAAATAACTGCCTTCAACGCCTGTGTTTTTTTCACTAGCTAGAAAAACCAGACTGTGATGACCTCAGAGGACTTTCTTCTTCCCATCCTGCCTCCTTCTACTCTCCTTTGCTCACTATGCTATAACCACACCAGCCTCCTTGCTGTTCCTCAAATACAACAGGGACTGTGTGCTTTTGTGCTGGCTGTCTTCCCAGGGGGTCACTGGACTCTCTTACCTCATCTAGTACCTTCTAGCATACTACATTTTACTTATTTATTTGATTACTGCCTGGGTCTCCTAGAATGAAAACTTTATGCATTGGGGGGAGGGTGTGTGGAGGTGTGGGGGGTATTTGTGTCTGCACACATATTATTCACTTATTGGATGATAATTGATGTTTGTTATATTTAGTCCTATATTTCCAGTTTGAAAACTGGGCCTGGTACTTAATTGGTATTCAAGAAATGTTTGCTAAGTATTTGAACAAAATATCTGCTTTCATTTTGAACTAGGTTTGATGTAGATTGTCCTTTTTTCTCTCCTCAGATGACAGGTAATTATTTAAGTAAGGGTATAAGTGTTGTCCCATCCCTCTACAACTCTAGAAATAACAGAGTTGAGCAATTATTATATGCCATATACCATTTTAGTCTTGGAAACAGTCATAGGAGGTAGGTATTAATGTCTTTATTTTACAAATAAAAATAGACTCAGAAGAGTTAAATAATTTGTCAAAGGTCCTGGTAATAATTGGCAGAACCAGAATACCAATGTAGTTTAGACTCTAAATCCTGCTTCTCACCACCAAGACATAAGTCCACACTTCCTATCTCACATATCAAACACCATCCTCACCAGTGGTTTGTATATTACAGTATTTTGCCTTTCAAAGACACACAGAATCACCACCACTAGCAATCCATTGTTTTGTCACGGTATTTTCTGTAGATTCAAGGCTACTCAGAGCCTTGATCATGAGACATTAGTAAATATTCTCTTAATCATTGCAATAATATAGCACACTTGGTCATTTGACATAAATTCATGATTATTTTTGGGTGGTTTAAAAATTGTGACTTCGCCAGTAATAACATCTCATGTTCCCCAGAGGAGGTGAATTTGTCATAAATACCATTTCCGAAGAACATTTTCAAGGAACTTAAAGTTCTCGGAAAATATTTTTAACAGGCAGCCTTTTCTCAGTCATACTTCAGGAACATAATATTACATACCCTTAGAAATGTGTATTATTTTATCTTATTAAGAATATTTACATGCATTTCTTTTATCGCTCAAAATCCACTTTTATTAGATGTTCTTTCTGTATCTTAGTATATTGAGGGAGCAGAAATGGATTATTTAAGAAAGGATTGTAGTAGTGCATGCCAATAATCCCAGCTACTTGGGAGGCTGAAGCAGGAGAATTACAAATCCCTGGCCAACCTGTCTTAAAATTTAAGTTGAGGAATGTAGGTCATTGATTGACGGCTTACCTAATAAGGCCTTGGGTTTAATCCCCAGTACAAAGGTAAACCAACAACAACAAAAAAAACATGCTGATGTAGCTGTTAAATTTTGTTTTTAATTTTCAATTGTCCTTTTTTCTCTCCTCAGATGACAGGTAATTTTCATTCAGGTATTGCAAATAGGTACTTTGGAAGATTAGTATAATTTCTTTTAATACTTATGGGTTGCTCTTCTAGTATTTTCTCCTTTTAAAAAATTATTTTTTGCAAAGAGTAAAGATCTTATTCAAACCAAAATACAAAGTGTTTTTTAAGTACCTGGTTCCTGTATTATTTTTTTTTTCCAAAGACTTTTTTTTTTTTAACTTGCTTTCTTATATTAATTAGTCAGTGTTCAGTTCATCAGATTTAACATAAGAGGCTAATGCAGGAGTCAGCTATGTGCCAGAGTGGGGGGTGTTCACTGGCTTTCACCTCTATGTAATCTGGCTTTCTGTGCAGAGGCAGTGGCTAACGTGGTATGCCTGGGAAACCAAATATTTCTGAATTTGTAAGTAGGAAATTCAAGCTTTAGAAATTTAGAAACCACAACAACAGGGGCTTATGTTCTACTGTGAATATTGAAGTCACATTGTTTGCCATTGAAACAGGGTAGCCTGGAGCCCTGATGGTGTAATTATGAGACATTTTGATCCTTAGAAAGGACTTCTGTTTTTTGTTGGTTTGTTTTTTGTCCTTCATCTTAGCTGTAGTAAATTAGTAAACAAGAGACAAGAGAAATGGGAAAATTTAGTACACCTAGTAGTATTTAGAGAATAAGACAATTAATTGAATGATGAAGGTTTCTGTGTAGACTGACTTCTTGCTGAACAAATAGTTTGGTCCTAAGGCACAATGAGCATCCTTCATCTCCCTTACCTGACTTTTCTCAGTTCCTGAGGATGATTGGTTTATGTCTCTTTATGATTTTTGGAGAGCTAGAATTTGGGCCATACATGAAGTCTATGATAGACAAGTATGAAAATGTTTTATTCTAAAATCTGTTGGAACATAAATTATGATTTCTTTTGTGTGCCCTCTTGCATGCATGGTTTTGTCATTTGAACATTTTTATCTTTCCCTTGACCAACAATCTAAACCATGTGGGTCACCTTTTCCTTTTTGGCTACTTCTAAGCACTCAGAAGACCGAGTTCATAAACAGAGTTTGATCTTACTGCCTGTCCTCTAAGGGTTCTCTTAAAATGAATGTGTTCTACAGAACGTGAGCTTTTATGGTGAGGGCAGTCTATCAAGATATTACACTGGTCAACCACAGGTCTGCCAAAGATGAGAGCAGTTAATTGGTCCTGGGTCTGCTGCTCAGTTTGTCCCTAAGCATGAGTTTCACCCGTTTAGTTCTGTTTATCTCTATGAGAAATGTTCAGTGTGGGGCACAGTAAAAGAAAAGGGTATAGTATACCCTATGTATGTGCTGTTTCAGTATCCAATTCATTTTTGCCCTAACCATATTTTACCTTGTGATTTAAATTTTCAGAGAGGGCAACTATTTCAGGTGTTCAGAAGTTGAAAAAAGTATTTCCTGAAAAAGCACTGATTTCAGTAGCCCTCACTCTTAAAGTTTACCCATGCAGAGCTCAAAAAGAAAAATACAAAATCCTAGTTCTTAATTAAAAAATCGTTTTCAGAAAAACCAGGTATCTGGTAGGCAGGAATTACTAGACCAAAACCTGTTTCCAACTGTTTGACCTGGCCTCATCTGCCTGTCACCTCAGCTGCAACCTGGGGAAAGCAATACAGTTCATTTCTAAGATTTTTTTTTTCATTTCTAAGATTTAGAAAGTCTTTGGAGATCCTCAAATCTCAATTCCACAAAACAATAACTTCCAGCAACTTTTAGAGTCATTCTCTCCCTTCTTTCCTGTATAATGTTGTACACAAATTCACATGTCAAGAGATTTTATGGCTTGTCAACTCTTTGTGGTTCATAACTATATTGAAAAACCTTAATTGGAATTTCATGAGATTCATTTTTGGTTCTTTGTATGGAAAGCATCTGCTATAGTTCAAATTGTGCTGTAAAAACAAAGTAGTAAATCTTTTTTTGTTCTGACATAAAATGTTATGCTAACTTGAAAGTACAGTTGAACTGAAAAATTCACACCTGGGGAGAAGCATTTAGACTATTAGTTTCCAAAATGGAAACCCAATCCTCTGTGCCTAGGATCTGACCTACGCCCTTTCACCCAAGAAGGATGATTTGTCTTAGCAAAGTTTATGTGTGCCTCTAAGGCATGGCAGAACTTTCTACGTACAACAAGGAGATTCCAGGCTAGCTCTTAAGCCTTTTGTAGTCATCTGCTTTCTCTGGTCGTTTACATGCTCAGTAACTTGTGTCTTAATTTAGGTGACCAAGATATCTTTAGGAATGCTCATGTGGGTTTATCACAGAAGGGATAAGCCTTCTAACAGAGGAACTGGCAGGTAACAGGATAACCTTCTTTGAGAGTGACTGAGGTTAGGCACTAGAGACATGGATTTTCTTCAGTAAATTTAATCCTTTGCTCTATAGCTAGGTCTAAGAGAACCCAAGCTCTTCAGAAGGACTGTATCCTGTAAAGCACCTCCTCCTAGGCCTGGCAGAATTCTACTGTAACACCAGATGGTGAAGAAGCATCATTCTTGTGGGCATAACTAAAAGAGTAATGAACAGATAGTTGAGCATTTGCCCTAGGTATGGCACTGTGCTAGCTACTTAATCATCACATTTAACCTTCACCTTAAAGATTTAAGTCTTTTAAGATGTCTTCCTTTCTCTGAAGGCTGAATAATGGATTTAACATTCAGAGTTTGGGTGTTCTGATCTTAATCAAAGCCTTTTATCTCACTTTACCTGGGGTTCTCTTTTAATAGTAAATGTCCAAGGAATAAATCCTTTATGGAATGCTCCATTCAGTAGCCCCATGTATATTTCAGTTCCCATCCCATCTTTTCTACGACTGTTTCTTAAATTATCTAACCCTGGCTGATTTCTCTTCCCTAAGGTCTCATAGACCTTGGGGTTTTATGATACAAAGGATACTTCTATACTGCTTGACATGGGTTTGTGCTACATACATAATTAATGACCAAATGATTGAGAAGTGAGAAAAACCATCTTCCTAGAGAAATATATTCCTATCTTTGGCTGAAGTAGTCAGAATTTCCTCTTGTTATTGGAGCAGAAGAACAAGTTCCTCTTGTTCCTGTCATTTCTGAGAAGGGGAACTATTCAGTGAACCAAGGAACTCACTTGGAGACAAATTTAGATGAAATCCAGATAAGGAGAGTTGGATGGAGAATCCTAACTTTGCCTGTGATTCTTTGCATATTTGCTCAGTAAAATGAGTTTTATGAAATTATAAGAATGATGTTACTGGGGGGAAGTGGAACTTCAAATCATTTGATGAAGCTATTGTCATCTTTATTGGAAATGCCTTCATATTGCTCATTATATGAAAGCCTCAAGGATAATATACAACCTCAAACATAATGTTTTTTTAAAAATAATGTGTTTAACCTGATAATAAATGGATTGGTGTTACGTGTGTGTGCGCGCGCGCGTGTGTGTGTGTGTGCGAGCGCGCACGCGCTAGGGATCAAACCTATAACCCCATGCATGCTAGGCAAGCACACTCTACCACTGGGTTATACCCTCAGCCTGATGTTGTTTTTAAAGGGAAGATAATTTCCCTTTAACGGTAATGGACACATTTCACAAAACTGTGGAATGATTCACCTCTTCTGCTATTCCTAATTAGCAGGGCAGCAAGTTCAGGCTAAGGGATTTCCACAGCATTTCACTGCACTCCTTTGTCTTCAGCAAGAAACTGGGAACTTTTTCTCATTTTCTCCCTAGGCTCCTAGGCCAAGCAGCCCTTTCCTTTTCTTCAAATTTAATAACAGCAGACACTTAAGTCTTGTCAGCCCAAATGTGATGAATATTTTACATTCCTCTTATGATCTCTACTCAGAGATTTGTTTTGATTCACATAAAAAAAAGAAATTTGAAAAGAAGGGGGGGAGAGTTAGTTCACCTTTAAACTTTTGTTCCAGGACTGGTGGGCCATGAGACACAATAAATCTGACAGATTTGCTTCTGTCAGAGCAGCCTATGTTGGAGGGCTGACCTCATCCTTGGGGCTGCTCTAGGAGCAATGATTTGGAGCTCTTGCAGGCTTAAGTGCTACAATTATGTTAAGCTGTCCTGCACTTATATGTGGACTCTTTCCTCAGTTAGTGCATCTGTTATCTTAGCCAATGTGTCTCTGTAATGACATGATCAGGAACCTGTCTTTTCACATAGTCACTGTACTTGATCGGAGTTCCCTTAGGGGTTTTTGCTCACCATTCAGTCTTTCCCAGATGGTTGGGGTTGATGACCTTGTTCTCTTTTTTGAGGTTTATGGGAATTGAAGATGCAGGAAGCTTACCAATGAATAGATGGCAGAGCCAAGAAAAATAGAACTCAGATTTATTGACTCATTATTCTTGGTCTTTAGTCTCACCATTGAGACGACACTATTTGTCTATATTAATTGTCATTAGTAAGCAAGTTTGGAAACTATTTTGTTGTAATTTTTAAAAACACTCCTATGTTTTTACCTGATTTTTATTTTCAGCTAACTTCTCGTCTACATTGTTTTATAATTCCTTTAAAAAATGGCAGGAATGTGACCATGACTGAATCCACCTTTTTGTGCATGACCTGCTTAGGGAGCTCAGTCCTTGTCATTAATGTGCTAGTTAGTACCAATAGATAGAGCTAGGTTACTGACATGGCATGGTGTGCAGTGAACTTAGTTGTTGGGCCTGTTGTCTTATCTTGTGTTTAAAACAGCTGACTGCAGAGAAGAGAGGTACTATCCCCTAGGTAGGTTTCATAGGTGGACACTGGAGTTACCTAACTTTGAAATTGAAAAATCTGGAGAGAAAAATCTGGAGAGAAAAATCACTCCAGTTCTGTAAAATCTGGCATATGCTAATTCAGATATAGAAAGTACCCATAGACCTTTTGAAGTCAAAATGTGTGTTTAGGAAAAGGCAGTACACTGGTTTCTAGTTATTATGAGGACAAGCTGTTTGGGTCCTGTGATTATATCTTCTAGGTCTTCAACTGCAGAACAGAGATGAGAAAGATTCAGAGGAATCCACCCTTCATTAAGGACAAAACCATTGTAAGATGCTTGTCCATATTTTACTTCCAGTACAATCCATGCCCCAGGGCAGTTCACCTGGCATTCTTTCACCACCTTCAATCTCATTTGGGGAGGGAGTTAAAGTAAGATGGATGGAGGTGGGCAGAGTAGAGAAGCATCTGATTTAGTCTACCTACACAGCAAATTCTGTACAGTACGAAGCACATGTCACTGCCTTGACTTAATCTAAGTTTTCCAGTTTTTGTGCCTGTAAGTCAATTCTATGTCATTAATTCAAGCATTAGCAGAAGTTTGTTTGGGGCTCCTTAACAAAATCTATAAGAAGGGGCCCTCCCTAGCCCATCATGGGCAGAAATATTATTTTCTTATCATATAAGAAGCTTCTAGGTTATAATTTGGGTATTTATCTAACACTTATCCCACTGACATGCTAACTAGCTAGGTACTTTCCTAGTTGCCACAGATAGAACTAGTTGTAAAACTAACCCCAGAGGAGTTTATAATCTGGAAGATAGACAATGAATAAGTAGTTAATGTGTAATTTAAAGGCATATCACAGTGCTTAGTGTGAAGGAAAATAAAGCAAGACATTACTAGGAACTTAGAGCCTTCATAGGTGATTTCCTGTACATTTTGGGGGTAGGTTGTTTTGAAGGCATTGAGCCAGAATTTTTAAAGGGAACTTGCTGGCTGGGGAACTGTGGGGAGTACAGAATGCTTAGTTGGTAGATAATGAGACAAGGTCACTTCTCAGGTTAGTAGTTTAGAACTAAATGTCTTTGACCACAGAGCACACTTTTCCAGGGCACCTATCACCTTCCAAGTAGAGTGGGCTTTGCCATCCAGCAGACCTTCAAGTGCATTATTATTTGAATTTTTTGTTTTCTCTTTACCTCTCTCCCATTATTGCAGCCTGATTGAACTGTATTGATTTTTACCTCCCTCCTTTGCCTTCTTACTACTTATTAACAAGAACTTGAACTTTTTCCTCTTTCTTTTTTTAATCAGTTTTATATCTGAATTACCACCTGCAGTGCCATGGTTGCTTCTGAGGCTTCTGTTTGCCTCCCTTTCTATCATTAATTAAAAGAGAAACAACTGATGGGCCCTAGTCCAAGAATGCAGGGGGCCCTGGCTTTGCCTTTGACAAGCTCTGGGTCTCTGGAGCAAGTCACACTGTGGGCATCAAATTCTTTTGTAAAGTGAGGCATCTGGATCAGATAACCTTCACTGCCTTCTCTAGCTGTAAAGTTCTGTAGCTATTCCATGCCAGAAGTGGGTGTGGGTTGGTGTGTACATAAATACTCTTGAGCCTGGGGTAGCCCATTGTCCATTTTTCAAATTCATATCTGTGGAATTGAACATTTGTTATTCTGATGTAATTAATATTTATTCTTTTGCTGATTAACAACTGTCATTTGGGCTAGAATTAATAATCATAAGTACAAAGAGTTGGGTATGTGTATGTATCCCTGTCTCCTTTGTATACCTCTTCCCCAGAAATACATAATTTTTCAAGCTTATTGTTAAAAAATAATTATTATATATCCTTAATAGTTAATTTTATTTGGGAACAGTAGAGTGTAAGAATGTGAGGAAGGTCAGATTAGAGAAGGAACACTGCCAATATGTTATTCACAGTTCCTGAGGTCAGAATTAAAACTGGTGCTGTCCTATCAGTCTGCTAAAGCATCTGAGAGAAGCAGCATGGAAAGACATATTTTTCTCATATCTGAAAAAGAAGCAAAGGACTTTCCTTGGTGAGACTTCCCATCTTTGTGAAGCTTTCACAGGGCACTGTTAGTGTAGATGAAGGTGAGGGAGAAAAAAAATCTCAAGTTGATGTTTTTAAGAAAAAGTAACATGCAGAATGCCTTTCTAGGTGATGGATCTACTAGGAATTAGTGCATCTCACAAAATGTTCAAGACATCACTGCCTCACATTATTTCACATGACTAGCTAGAGGAAGCTCTAAAAGTCTTTGCACACATTAAGCCTAAGTGATTGGGTTGTGGCTCAGAAATACTGTGGTGATAGCTGAAGCAGCCACAGAAATACTTCTTTGAACATTTGTGATGCTGGCTGAATATGCAGAGTCTCTTTAAGTCCTTATTTAAGTACACTATATAGAAAATAAACAATCAGTTCAAATTAAGACTAATTTAGTTGCCAAATACAAATTAAGTAAACCCTAAAAATCATTTTAAGTTAATGATATACCCAAGAGGATATGGTAGGATGTGTTCAATTTTTCAAAGATAATGACTGGCTATGTGAACAACAGATGGGACATTTCAGTTCCTGAGGGAGGTTGAGACCAATATTGCTTTACATCTGCTAATTATTATTCCACAATATCCAGACTTTTATGAATAGTCCCCTTCCTTCTCCCTTTCCTTTTTCCTTTCAATAGAGGGTCTTTTTTTCCTTTATTCACCTTATAAAATGTTCACTTTTCCCTGAAATACAAGATATGAACAGAACATGACCTAAGAATTGTTACTGGAATTTTTTTCTCCCCAAAGTTTATTACCAGAAGAACTTTTTTGGAGGGAAAAGGGCAGAGAACCCTAAAATGAAATCCACAGCTTTTTTGAGAAGGCAAATGAATGGAAATTGCAAGACTCCTGGAAAAATAAGACAGTCAAGTTTTGAAGCATGTTTTCACTTTGGCTGTTACTATAGATTCCATCACAGCTTTAGGAAAATATCATGGCAATACCAGCGATTAATAGACATCTGTTATAAAGGCACAAATTGATAAGTATAGCATTATTATGTTCTTTACTTGGAAGTGTAAAAATACATGTTCATTCTGTCAAAACACTTTTTTCCTTCATATAGGGTGTCCTAAGGACTAAGAAATGCTTACCCACAGAACCCATTGTGAGATAATGTATCCATGATAAATCTTGTTTAACTTTCATTTTTTACAAGTGTTTTTAACATGTAATTATTCCTTGAACCATGTTTTACTGTTAATCAATGGAAAAATGTGGAATATTAAAGTATATCATATAAAAATTTTAAAAGTTGATGCTTGTCTGCTTTAACATAATAAAAGGCAAAACTCTGGGAAACATAGCTATTAGAGCTTTGATAAAAGCTATGATTTTCAACAGTTGAGCTATAGTTGATGGTACAGATGGTACTTTGGATATAGCTGAAACAATAATTGATGGTTTCTGTTTCCCTCCTCCTCTATTAGATTCAAAAGTACAGAATACCTTTTTCCCAAAACAGGAATTTTTCAGTTTCCAATTACTTTCTATATCAAATAAACAACTCTTCCATTGCATATTCGGTACTTCACAGTGACCTGGGTGTTGGCCCCTTTCTTTTCATTATGGTAGGCTTCCCTGGGTTTGAAATAATAGTTTTGAGGAACACTTACTTCTCAGTACTAACCTGCAGTTTGTATAGCCTATCTTCAGGCCAAATAACATATAATTTTTCTTTTAGAATACAAAAACCAAGTCTTGTTTTGCTCTAAACAAAATTAGCAAAAGCAAAGCAAAACAAAAAAACCCCTGAAGAAACAAAAATGGTAGCATACATTTAAAAAAAAAAAAAGCCCAACAGGAATAATTCCCAAATTTTGAGCATTTTTAAAAAAATGTTGTTTCAAATGATGAATCTCACATTTTCTCATTTTTGACAAATATAAATAAAATGTAAATTCACAACACACCCATACACCTCAGATAATTAAAGTACTTTTTTTGTTAAACTTTTACTAAACATCCAGTTATCTTATATGGTCTTTTCAGTGCCAACAATATTAAGCATTATACAGTTTTCAGAGTAAGCCAATATAATAACAGCCTATGGGTTATGAATTTGTATTGTGTATGCTTATAAAACATAAAAACTAATTAAAAAGGGAAATAAATCTGCACACCATTCTTAAAGTTTTGTTTTACAATGTATGTTCAGACTAGATAAACTTTGAGCTAGAAGTCAGTTTTTCATTTCCTATTCCACTGTTCTAAACTTGACATAACATAATCTT
The DNA here is from genome assembly GCF_045843805.1 of Urocitellus parryii. Lineage (NCBI taxonomy): Eukaryota > Metazoa > Chordata > Mammalia > Rodentia > Sciuridae > Urocitellus > Urocitellus parryii. Next base: position 148,830,141 of record NC_135532.1, read on the forward strand.
TTATTTTTAATTCCTGTGCTGATTTTTAGTTTGAAAAGTAAATATGTCGATTTTCAGTGACTGCCAAGTGAACACTTGATCACACTGTAAGGATTCATTTATAATTTCCTGTTCAGAGTCTTCATGTGACTATTAATGGTTCAATATGCCAGTGATTAAAATTATTCTCATAGACTTCACCTGTAAATTAGTATATTTTACATATTATCTAAAATATTACTTTAGAGATGATAGCTTTAAGTCCAGCTTGCCATTTACCAGGGTTTGGAGTCGAAGCTGAAAGAACTCACAACTGTTGATACTTACTTTCTTGTACAGATTTGACATGTGCTTTTTAAGAAAGAACAGTATAAGATTTTTGAAACTTAAAGATTTTGAGTTTTATTGGCTTCATCCTAATTCCAAGATGTATTACCAACAGTATTTTTCTAGTGTTTTATAGTAAAATTTACAAAGAAAAATAAGAAAACCGGCACTAACAAATTCACTACCATGTGTCAGTGTTTTGCACTCTGCTCTTGTTAAGATGTGAGCGAGCTAAAGTTCCGAGGAGCGATAAGATAGGGAGGTAGAGTTATTACCCCACCCTTTCCCCAAAGATTTCTCCATATAAAAGATTTAATGTGCAGCCCACTTGGAAAGTGTATGTAACACTCAAACCTCACTTCTCCACATTAAATTTTAAACCCCAAACCTTTTTTCTCCCCTGGAGAAAACTTTTTACTTAGGTCTCCTTTGAGTCCAAAGGGTTTTGAAGCTAGACTTCATTGGATGCGCTTTGCGAAACCTGTCTGGAGTTCGTGATGCTGAGACAAGGTTAAAAGCCACCTACAGACACGCGCCCTAGCTCCCTGACAGCAGTGCCCCACACAGGAGCGGAGCGGCTCTCCGGGCTTACCTGAGCTGCCTGCGCCGGGCCGGGCGGGGCCGGGCCGGGCCGAGCCGGGGCCGCCGCTGTCGCGCCGCGCTGCGAGCGGGCTGTGCGCGCTCCGGGAGTCGCCCGAACAATGCGAGCAGGACGGCGAGCGCGCCCGGCCTATGGGCGTTACGTCACTGCGCAGCCTTATAAGGCGCTCCGCATGTGCGGCGCGGGCGGCGGGGGCGCCGGTGACAGCCAGACCGTCGGCTGCTGCGGCACGGAGATGAGTCCCCGCTCCGCGGACGTCTAGGCGGTGTGAATGGACAGTGGGTCCTCCTCGCCCGGTGGCGGAACTGGGCTGTGGGTCCGGACGCCTGCGCCCTTCCTCCAGGCTAGCCCAGTGATTGGGGTCAAGGGCGATCAAAGGCTCCTAACTTTTTTCCCTTTGGATCCCTAACTTATTTAATGAGTTTGCATTTTTAAATGCATGTTTTGTTATTTTTATGTGAACCTTTGTAAATACATTTTTGTTATATTTGTTTTTTGGTTGCTGGGGGAAGACGAGAGAGAGGGGGGGGAGGTTTTGGCCATATCGGGTGATTTAAACTTCAAACCCTCTTTTTCCTCTTTGTAAAGAGTTGGGGTCCTCAGAGGATAGTATTTTATTTCCTGATGATGTAACTACCAAACAATTCTTAAAGTGATGATGGGAAGGCCAGATGAAATCTGAGTTTTTCGATGTTTTCACTGAAAGAACTTTCTCGTTCCTCATTTCTGCATGCCTGTGTTTTAACGAAAGCAGTTAAAATGAATAAGATTATTTGGCAGGGAAAATATTTTAAAAGAAATTAAGTGTTTCGTGCTGTACTTATTTGCAAAAAAAAGTATACAAATAGAATTTTAGAACCAGTTTTAACTTATTTGTTCTCTTATACCAGCAAACAAAATAAGACAAAATATAAAAGAAGAAAAAAGAAACTGGCCAAATATGACTGAATTAAGCCTAGTATCCTCTAGGATGGGGCAGATTTTCTTGTAAATGAGAATAAGCTTCCTAATTATCTTGAGTATCAACAAGAGATGTAATCTCTAAATTCCTAGCCCAAATATATGAATCTGCTAAATAAATTAGGAATGTGACAGCCTTATTTGCAAATCTCAGATGAGTTAAGTAGTTTTAGTAGCTTGAGTCTATTTAAAAACCCTTTTTAAATTACATGAAAATAGGGTTGCTTCCTATTATGATGTACACATGTCTGTAGAATTATTGTTCCCATATGTTTTGTCAAATAGGAATAATGAAAATAATCTGCTTGTTTCTTCTTAGTGTGGGGTGGAGAAAGGATGGTTGAAGAGTCATATAGTTAGTGGAAATGATGCAGGGGCACAAAAATAAGATTGTGTCCTCTGCTCAAGTAGACACTCAGTTTTGCCAATACTTCTGGGTCATTCTACTATAGGGAAGCCTAAACTAAACATGTTTTTGCTTTTCATATCTACTGTTTAAAGAGAAGTGAATGACCATATCCTTCAGCTGAATTTAAAATTTGTAGTTTTGTATTAACATTTTAGATGATGATTTGGTTTATTACTTTGCCTATGTTCATGAATTGCATTGTAATTGTTTTGTCTTCTGTGGTTGCCTTGTACTTATTAAACATGCTTTTTGATTGTGCTAAGTTTTTATTACAATGTAATTAAAATGATGGTCATGAAAGCTGAATGAAGCACAAACAGCTGAATCTCAGTCCCAAAATGATAGCATAAAGTACTTTAATACTCCAAAGTTAATTTTTTTTGTTCTTGTGCTTTGCATTCATTTTCATTCTTTTGATTTCCTAGTTTCCCTGTGAAATATATTGATATTATTTTCTACTTTTCTTTAACGCTTTTCTGAAAATAAAGACTTTGAGTGGTACAATACTTCTCTAAAGTTCTTACTCCTTGTCTACCTTGAAAGGTGCTCTGTTGCTCCCTGGAGTCTCTCATGAGCTGTGACTCAGCTTTCCAACTAAGGTCATGGTATGTGACCACTTTCTTCAGTAACCAATAATAACCCTCTCTTATTGAGCTTTTAGATCAAGCTAGTGACCATGCTTACGCTCTATATGCATTCCATCACTGAATATTCACAACACATTTTGAGATGATGTTGTCCTTGTTTTTCAGATGAAGAAACACATTTGGCAGGGTGAAATGGCTTGATCAAGTTTTCATAGATAGAAGGTTGTAAGTCAGTGTTTTATACAGTCTGAGACTTATCTTCTCGTAATTATTTTGTTCAGAATCTCTCAGAGATTCTGTTGGTAATAAAGAAATATTCTGATTTAATGGAGAAACTTAAATCTTTGTTTTTCAGACTGGATATGTTGAAGGATGAAAGCTAAGACACATCCTCTTTGCAGGACACATAAGCAGAGCCACTAATCGTAAAGGGTGTCATTCACATCGAAGACATCATTTATTTATGTATTTACTAAGACATTTTTTTGGACGTAGCAGCAAAGTGTATTCTTCTAATAAAATTAGAGTATCATGATAATTTTCTTACATGAGTCAACAGTTTTGAGAAAGCAGAACATTTGTCTGACATAAGAGCTATTTGAGTTTATGTCTTGCAGTCTCCAGCCAGCAGTATACATTATACTCTTTTTTGGCCACATGAGTTGATGAGTAGACATTTCATTTCTTTCCCTTTGCCTACCTGAAATTCATTTGAGATGTATTTCTTTTTTCTTTTAGCAACTGATACGTATGTATTATGTAGTAGAATTATGGCCACCATACCTTAAAATTGGCTGAGAAATTTTACTTCCTAGCCTAGTTCTGTTCAATTATTGTATGATTCATTTCATTTTATTATCAGGAATTTCTTATGTATAAGTATATCTAAAAATTAAGATCATTTCTACAATTAGTAATCTAAATTTGTGGCCTAAAAAATCAGCAATAGCTTTAAGGTGTTATTTAGAAATGGTACAAAGGAATTTGTCTACAGAGCTAGTTTTTAATATGGGAAAAGAGGTTTGTAGGTGATAAGACTGGAAGCCGGGAAATGTCATCTGGCCTTAACTCTAGGAAATTACTTTTTTATACAGTCAAATATATAGCTGAATATCAAAACAAGTAGTTCCCCTTGGTTTAAGCTAATGGAGGAAGTTAGCACAGCAACTGATGTCATTAGTAAAGTCAGTCACTACTAAACCATCATTATATAACTGTGTTAAAATACAATTAATGTGCTACTAAGTATGTCAAGCCAGTTCCTCTTGTGAAGTGAATGCTCTTATTTTCTTTTATTTCTTCTCTCCTTGTCTCTGTTTCTTCTTTGTTATCCAAAAAGTGCCAGAGAATTTGTAATTTACTGAATCCTCAGCTTTCACACTGGTTCTTTCATAGGTGAAGGGGTGGTGTGTTCTGTTCCCTAGGAGCTCTATTGCAGGCTATGAGATGCTGCTAATGACTTTCAGGGTGACACATTTGTTCTTTTGCTTCAGTGAGATAATATATGTGGAAACCATATAATAACCCTCCCCCCTTAATCTTGTTTTCAGAAAACAGTAATTGGAAACAATTCATAAGTTTTAAATAACTTTATCACAGTATATTTTATAATAGTTTTATTTTATTATTACTTATTAATCTCTTGCTATGCCTAATTTATAAATGAAAATTTATTTTTTCTCTTTTTATTGATTTTATTATTTTTTTAAATACACGACAACAGTGGAATGCATTACAATCCTTATCACACATATAGAGCACAATTTTTCGTATCTCTGTATATAAAGTATGTTCACATCAATTTATGCCATTATATAAATGAAAATTTATTATAGTCACTTGGGTATAGCAAAAGCATACTTTACATAAGGTTTAGTACTATGCTCAGTTTCAGGCATCTGTAGAACATCTTGGGACATTACCTTCTGCGGATAAAGGAGGACTACTATAACACCCAAAGAAAAACAGCAAATGTTGTATGTACCTGAGTCTGTATGCTAATCTGAACCAAGTGGGGATGAACCCCAGGATGGCCTGGGGAGAGGCAGAGCTCCATAAGCCATTGCTTTAGGTGACAGTTGGATTGGCTGGAATATGAGCCTCTGGTGCTAACCTCCTAACAGCTTACTAGTAGCTTCTTTCAAAGCAGCTTTACCACTGAACTCCAGTTAACTGCTGGTGTTCAGTGCTGGTGCCTCCAGCTCTGAAGCTAAGTAGCTTCGGAAGAAGGCTGAAGAGACTGAGCACCACATATTGGCAACTATAGACTATGATGCAAATGGGGATGGATATCTTAAAGTAAAAGCACTTGCACTGCATTCCTGGATCATTTCTTTTTCTAATTTTTTCCTTTCCAACTTCCTTCTGTTTCCCAGGTGCCATCTGCTTGGCTCTGACAATACAGATACCCACATAAAATAATATCATTCCTCGGGCAAGGCAGTGCTTGAAGTTTCCAGAAGCCCTACACCTATTTCTGCTCAATACTTCAGCTGACTTTGATTGTAGGACAGCAACTAGAGCTAACTGGGTCTGATTACAATAGCAAGAGTGTCAGTAATAAAACTAGAAAATAAGAAACCATTAATATTGAAGTGAATGATATTATTTGGTTTTAAAATTAATTTAAATAATTTGTTTTTGTTTTTACTCTAAAAGTAATATTCTCATGGTTTGCAAATGCAGAAAAGTAAGCAAAAAATTTTACACATACTATTACTGCATGAATACTGCCAACTATTAAGAGTTCAACATACTACATTTTCTAAGCATTTGAAAACAATTGTTTTCATACTGTGGGGTGTGTGTGTGTGTGTGTGTGTGTGTGTGTATGAGAAAGAGAGAGAGAGAAAGAGAGAGAGAGGAGAGAGAGAGAGAGAGAGAGAGAGAGAGAATATGTGTATTCTGTATCTTTGTACCTTTATTATATGTATTTTAATCATGTCAGCTGCTTTTCTGTATTTGCCAGGTCATTTAAAAGCACATATGTACATATTCTCCCTGGAAATAGAGGTCACAAAGCCAACCATAGCACTCTAATATTGCCATGGTTTTGTTCTTCACCTAGTGAAGCAAGGAAATCTGTATTTAAGAAGGAATCTTATGTCAATCCAGGAGATCTGGTCTTGGTTGACATGGATTCTGGGGTTGGCTATGGGACTTCAGTGAACAAGCATTCCAGTAGGTGAGCAGGAGGACTTGGAGAGAACGAAGAGCCAATAATATGACGCCACCATTACATGGGAAGCAGGAAAAGCCTATTATTTAGGTCCAGTCCATTTGCTTATTTATTCCTGAAAACATTTTGTGTTTCCTTGGCAACTAATAATAGTTTTGAGAAATTGTTGAACTCACAAGTATTACTGTAGGAGTAAAAAACCCTCGAATCACAGAAATTAAAGGCGGAAAAGACCTATTATTAGGTCATCTCCTTGTCCCTTGCCAGTACAGATTGTTCTTAATGCTTTATCTGGTCCTGTTTATTTAAAGGGACCTCATCAAATTGTTTGCACCACATATCTTAAGTAATGCATTTTTAAAGAAACTACTTTGACAGATTTTTCCATGTAGATGTGGAATTTGATGTCAGGGTAAAAATATGTGTGGAGAAAGACCTACGGATTAAACTGTTCAATAGAATTTTCTGGATGGAATAATTTCTTTTAGTCTTTGAAGTAGTTTAGGATGTCTGTGGAATAGTTGAGTAATTAAGGGTAAAATAGGTAAGTTGAATTCATATGTTTTATTTGGAATGAAATTCACAGGAATGCATGAAAATAAATTTATTATCAAATAAATGCACCTGGATGGGTCTAGAAGATCTGAGAAGATAAAGAATTTAGAAAGTAAAGAAAAGAAAGTAGCTAGGCACTTTGGCATAGGCCTAAAATCCCAGCTACTCAGGCTGAGGCAGGAGGACCTCAAGTTTGAGACCAGCCTGGGTAATTTGGCAAGACCCTGTCTCAAAATAATTTTTTTTTTTAATGGGCTGGCAGTGTAGCTCAGTGGCAGAGTGCTTGCACAGCACACACAAGCCCTTAGTTCTATCTCCAATGCTGCAAAAAAAAAAAAAAAAAAAAAAAAGAAAGAAAGAAAGAAAGAAAGGGGTGGAAGAATTAAATAGTTTTTCCCAATATTATTTTTATACAGGAGACATTTTATAATCTCTCTTTTTGTCCCTAGTTCCCTTTTGTGCATTATTTACATAGTCAATTGCTTGATATGAAGGTGGTTTTTAACTGTAAAACACTCTGACAGTTTCTTCCAGAACAAAACTGGCTCATAGGAGCAGTCACTAGTCTGCAACATAAAAAATAGGATTGGAAGAGATGCTTTTCTATATTATGACTAAAAATGTCTTCACTGGAAAAAATAATCAACAGATTAAGAAATAAGAATTATGCTTAGGGTTTTATATGAAGGATGATCTCTTCCTAAAATCACTTTTTTGTTAATGTAAAGGCTTTAGAAAATATCTATTAATTTGTACTCCCCATTTCCTCTTTTTAAATAAATAGATGGGATAAATGGAGCTTATAGAGGTTAAGGGACTTGTCCCAAGGTCATATAGTAAATTGATAACTGAAGCACTGTTTTATGAGTCTGCATGTTTCTTTTGGGAAACATGAAACGTGGGATAATTAAGCAATGTGATTAGAATTGTCAAAAGGAATATATCTGAAGTGCTAACTAATAGAGTAATTTACCTAGGTCATGCTTACTGCAGAACTAGTTTATAATATAATGAGCTAGTTATCAACTTAAGGATTAGAAATACAATTTTAAGTATAAAATCAATACCCATAAGTCAAATGCATTTCTATACATAAAGGATGAATCCACTGAAAGAGAAATTAGGAAAACTACCTCATTCAAAATAGCCTCAAAAAATATAAAATACTTGGGAATCAATCTAACAAAAGAGGTGGAATAATTCCACAATGAAAACTACAGAACACTAAAAAAGGAAACTGAAGAAGACCTTAGAAGATGGAAAGATCTCTCATGTTCTTGGATAAGCAGAATTTATATTGTCAAAATGGCCATACTACCAAAACTCTTATACAGATTTAACGCAATTCCTATTAAAATCCCAATGACATTTTTTCATAGAACTAGAAAAAGCAATCATGAAATTCAATTGGAAAAATGAGAGACTCAGTATAGCCAAAGCAATCCTTAGCAAAAAAAAAAAAAAAAACGTGAAGCAGGAGGCGTTACAATACCAGACCTTAAACCATACTATGGAGCAATAGTAACATAAGCAGCATGGTAACAGCACCAAAATAGACATGTAGACCAATGGTACAGAATAGAAGGCTCAGACCAACCCACATGCATACAGTTATCTTGGACTAGACAAAAGCACAAAACACATACATTGGAGAAAGGATAGCTTCTTCAACAAATGGTGCTGGGAAAACTCGAAATCCATATGTAGCAAAATGAAATTAAACCTCTTTCTCTTGTCATACACAAAACTCAAGATGGATCAAGGACCTAGGAATTAGACCAGAGACCCTGCACCTAATAGAAGAAAAAGTAGGCCCAATTCTTCATCAGGTCGGATTAGGCCCCAACTTCCTTAACAAGACTCCTAAAGCACAAGAAGTAAAATCAAGAATCAACAAATGGGATGAATTCAAACTAAAAAGCCTCTTCTTGGCAAAGGAAACAATCATTGAGGTGAAGAGAGAGCCTGCAGTATGGGAGGCTTTTACCACATGCATTTCAGATAGAGCACTAATCTCCAGGATATATAAAGACTTAATACCCCCAAAACAAGCAACCCAATCAATAAATGGGCTAAGGAGCTGAACGGACACTTCTTAGAAGAAGATATAAAAGCAATCAAAAAATACATGAATAGTGTTCAACATTTTTAGTAATTAGAGAAATGCAAATGAAAGCTAAGATTTCATCTCACCCCAGTCAGAATGGCAGTTATCAAGAATACAAGCAGTAATAAGTGTTGGAGAGGTTGTGGGGGGAAAGGTACATTCATTCATTGCTGGTGGGACGGCAAATTGGTGCAACTACTTTGGAAAGCAGTGTGGAGATTCCTCAGAAAACTTGGAATGAAACCACCATTTGACTCGGCTATCCCACTCCTCAGTCTATACCCAAAGGACTAAAAATCAGCATACTATAGTGACATAGCAACATGAATGTTTATAGCAGCTGAATTACAGTAGCTAAACTGTGGAACCAACCTAGATGCTCATCAATAGATGAATGGATAAAGAAGCTGTGAATATATATATATATATATATATATATATATATATAATCACAGTGGAATACTACTCAGCATTGAAAGAGAATAAAATTATGGCATTTGCAAGTAAATGGATGGAGTTTTAGAATATTATGCTAAGCAAGTAAGCCAATTCCAAAAAAACTAAAGGCCAAATGTTTTCTGTGATTAGTTGATGCTGATCTGTGATGGCAAGGGCATGGGAAGAGTGGAGGAACTTTGGATCGGGCAAAGGGGAGGGTGGGGAGGGATTATGGAGGTAGGAAAGATGGTGGAATGGGATGGGCATCATTACCCTAGGTACACATGGTGTGTCTCTACACGAAGTACAACCAGAGAATTGAAATGTTACGCTTCATTTGTGTACAAGGAATTGAAATGCATTCTGCTGTCATGTACAACTAAGAGAACAAATAATAATAGTGATAGTAATAAAAAGACATGCAATTTTAATTGTACTTTTAAAAATTTGTTCTTTTTAGATGTATATGACATAGAGTGTATTTTGACATATTATACATACATGGAGTATAACTTATTAGGATCCCATTCTTGTGGTTGAACATGATGTGGAGTTTCACTGGTCATGTATTTATAGATGTACATAGGAAAGTTATGTCCAGTTTATTCTACTGTCTTTCCTATTCTCATTCCTCCTCTCTTCCCTTCATTCCCCTTTATCTAATACAGTGAATCTGTATTTCTATTCCCCTTTATTGTGTGTTAACATCCACATATCAGAAAGAACATTCAAGCTTTGGTTCTTTGGAATTGGCTTATTTCACTTAGCATGTTAGTCTCCAGTTTCACCCATTTACCTGTGACTTCTATAATATTATTATTCTTTATGACTGAGCAGTATTCCTTTTTTATATATAGCACATTTTTCTTATCCATTCATCTGTTAAAGGGAACTTAGGTTGATTCCATAGTTCAGCTATTATGAATTGAGTTGCCATAATGATGTAGCTGCATCACTGTAATATGCTGATTTTAAGCCCTTTGGATATAAACCAAAGGAGTGGATTAATGGGGTCAGATGGTAGTTCCGTTCCAAGTTTTCTAAGGAATCTTCATAATGCTTTCCAGAGTGGTTGTATCAATTTGTATTCCCACCTGCAATTTATGTGTGTACCTTTTCCCCACATCCTTGCCAACATTTATTGTTACTTGTATTATTGATAATTGGCATTCTGTAATTGTACTTCTTTTAAGTTAAAGATCTGTAGATCATTGTTTATCAACTCAAGCCACTGAAATTGTCACATGCTGGCAGTTCTAGCCAAAAATCTAATTGAGGGATATGGGCTTTAAATATTAATTTCAGTATTGTCATTTAACCCCATTATCTTTCACTCTTGCCATTGGTTATTGTGTATATGAGAAATGCTATTATAATTTATGTCACTTGCTATCCAACCTGCAACAATAAAAAGAGGACTAGAAGAAAGACCAACTTTTGTGTCTGCCCTTAAGTCTAAATTCTCTCTCAAATGAGAACTTCATGGTTTTATCCCACTAACTTTAGCTAATGCTACCCATCTCCAGAGTTTTTTTTTTTTTTTTTTAACTTCCCCAACTGGTCCATTGCATTCCAAACTGAAGGCTACTCTCTTCTAACTTCCGCTGACGGCTCCTGGTTTTTGCATGCAAACGTATTGAACAAATACATTGCTTTGATATGACGGCCTTTTAAGTCTTTGAAAACAGTTCTTCAGCTGTTTCTATCTGATCTAATTTGAATCATTTCACACCCTGCATCCATAAGTTTGGTGTTCCAGAATGAATAAATTATTATAGCAGTATCAGAGTTATCTCCCCCCCTTTATGTTATGTGTCAGTGCATGTTTGTTTATATAAACATAGAGTTTCTTATGTTTAGACAACGACATCACTCTGTTGACTCATGGAGCTTAGTGATCACCAGCCTTCTTAAAACAACATGGTGTACTTCTTCAGTGATAATTTAGGATCATTTGTATTGCATTTTTGATATGATAATAACAAAAGAAATAACAATAATAGATGGTATATTCAATGTTTATTAGATGCCAGGTACTACATGGTTCACATGTGATACCAACTTTGATTCACATAATGACCCTGTGAGGTAGTTAACTAAAGAACAGGGAGGTTAAGTGACTTGTCCAACCAAGATCACAGAACTAGTAAATTCTGGGAAATCACTTATGGACTTCTGGGATAAAAGTACTAATTTGGAATCACAGAACATTTTGTCTCTTATTTGCCACTTTGTTCGTTGGGCATGTGCTGTGAGGTAGTAGAATGAGAATGGATCTTGAAGATCATCTTACAGTTCATGGAACTGAGTCCCAGATGGTAAGAGCTCAGTCCAGAATGCAGTGCTTCTATTCCCCAGAATTTTAAAGTGTTTCCATTGCACACAATTTTCTCTATCTGCTTTCCCCACTTCTCCTTTTCTGTGTATCTCGCTCTTTATTTATGGCACTAACAGTGCTAATCAACAATAACAGAAATGCAGTGGAACAGATCACTTAAAATTCTCCCATACCATGTTTTAAATTGATTACAGTTATTGCTAACTCTGAACCTATAAGTTGTTTATCTTTTTAGATTAAAACATAAATTTCAGAATCTCATCAAATGTATTATAAAATTGCATGATAGAAGTTTCACAGCTCAAGTATGCCACTTCTAGAAAGAAGGTCCAGGCAATAGGAAAGGAATTGTTGACATTTTATTGAGAGCCTACTGTGCACCAATCACTCTGCCCAGCCCTCTTATCTCTGATGTCTCAAACCTCCTATCCCAGAAAACTTTATGGCATTCTGTATGAAGACTAGCAAAACACATGGAATAGAGTGGTATTCTACAAACCTGATGTATGAGAACATGAATGAAAAGAAATGCTTTGAATCAGAAAGAGAAAGAACAATCATGAACAGACTACTCACACCTATTGGCTGTTAGCTTCTGGTTCATTTTTGTGCCATTAATTTCACAGCCATTGAAGCAAATAAATATGTGTATAGGATGTCATGAGATGCATTTACAGTAATCATTTTGGCTCTCATTCATTTGAATCAGCAAAATACTGATAAGACCTGGGTCCAAAACTATTTTTTTCTTCCATTTAATTGTTTCTTTATTACACCTGACTGTAAATATTTGCTAAGGAAATTTCACCTGTGGAAAGGTTTTTAACCATGCAAGTGGGAGAAATTGTGTCTTGATACTGCTCTGACAGCCTGTGGGCATAAGGAATAAAAACTGCAGGGGCAGTTCCTTTCAGCCTTCAGCTCTGGGTTCACAGTGACTTCTTGGTAAAACATTGTTTAAAATAGTGCTGATTTCTTTTTAAACATAATCAATGTTAATAAAAACGGTTCCAACTGAGTTTTGAAACGTGCAGAAACAACTTTCAGTTACCATGAATTGGCTACTGCTCTATGATGTTTTTCCAAAAGAGCCTGTCCTAGCTCACTTATTCACACTGAAGTTTGGAGGACCATTTGCTGGGGACCTAATATTGATTCTCAGTGACTTCCACTTTAGGCTGTGAGACTGATCTCCACATGTGATGTACAGAAGATTGACAGAAGAACAGAATAGATATCTTTACCTTTTTCTTCTCTTTTTTCAGAACACCCACATACACCTACTATGTCTGTACATATGGGGCTTTCATATATACTCCCCAACAACTATAACAGAAAACGAAGAACAATGGAATCTTAGATCAAGAGTGAAGAATCTACTTTCCAAAGGCTATGTACTCTTTTCTTTTCATCTAGTAATAGTGACTTTCAACAACTAATTGCACTTTCTGTATAAGATCTTCCTGAAAAAAAAAAAAAAACATCCTTGTTTATAATGTTTGTTCACTGGAATGGGATTTAATGGATTAAAAAGGTATTACACTTTCCTTCTAAATTGAGGGAAGTGGAATATTCAAACAAAATACTGTGTGTTTGCATGTACATGTATGTACATGGAAACAATGATTTATGGTATGCTGGAGTTGTTCAATTGTGTCCTTTAAAGAGGTATTCAATAACTGTTGGTTGAGCACCTTCTGTGTGTTTGACACTATGCTAAGTTTGGGGCAGCAGGGGAAAGAAATGTGAAGCATGTCCCTTCTCAGATTTTGATAGGTAGAAAGAAGAAACAAATGTACAAAAGCCACTAATCATAATAAGTTGGAATGCTGAGTTTAGTGAAGTGAATTTTTGTGAAAGTGTCAGACCTAGCATTATCTGATAGGTGCTAATAATAGAAGTTAAAGTTCATCTGGACCTTGAGAGGTGAGTAAATAATTCCAGGAAGGAGAATGACTGAGTAACAGGAGTCATGTTGACTAGAATCACTGAGTGGAACAGAACTGGACTGCTGCAGGCTGTGAGACATGTGGTGGGCCCTTGTAACCCTGGCTGAGGGGTTTGTAACTAAGGTGAGGCCAGACTACGAATGGGTCTTAAAATTCAAGCAATGGATTTTTTGAGTTATAATGTCATATTGTAGACAGTAGGTAGCTTTTGAGCCATTGAGAAATATGTTGAAAGCAATTTTCAATTAATCATGACCTTGTTAGAAAGTTTCTTTTCAATTGCATATTGAAGTGCAGTATAATTTATACAAAGTAGAACTCAGGGGACTCCACCCCTACTATGTATTAATGTTTCTTGTGGGTACTATCTTTGGAGAAATAGAGGTGTAAAGCAGCATCTATTGAAAAAATTGAAATTTCCACTCTGAAAATCAAAGCTAAACAGGTATAGGACATTGTAATTAAATAGGAAAGTTTCTTTTAAGGGTGATTAAATATTGCAGTGGCTGCTAAAGGGTGGTTCTCTTGAGTCATTTACTTAGCAAGTAGTTACAACTTACCAAAGGTTCTTCCCAGAGAAAAAGATAGTAACTGGATAAAAATTTTATAGGGCTGCAAGCAAACAAAACACTGAATATGAATGAACTGGTATGTTTGTTCATTTTTGTTTTTGTTTGTTTTAAGATGGGGTCTCACTATGTTGCCCAGGATGGCCCTGAATTTGCAATCCTCCTGCCTCAGCCTCCCAAGTAGCTGGAATTTGAGGCATGTGCCACCACAATCAGCTGTTTGTTTTGATGACAATCTTTGCACAGGCTGCTATATAATCCATTATTGAAAATAAAGGGAGCCTCTTTATGTTTTAGGTATACCCTCTTTACTACCTACATACCACTAATTTTATTTACTGGCTGTGTAAGGTAAAGGAGAATCTCCTTAGAATATTCTTTGTTGAGATGCAGAGACGATCTTCACTTTTGCATCTTTTAGGGAAAGAAATTCTATGACTGTATTCATTGAGTCAATGTTGGTATGCAATGTTGGTATGTTATAGATTTCATTGCAAAAACAAAAAAGAAATGTAGCTCAGTTGAGAACTTTTTTTTTTTCTTTTTCTTCCATGGTATAGGGCTTTGATCTCTTTGTTGCATTACTTATTTAGAATCATACTTTAAACACATAGTATCTTTTTGTAATTGATGACATTATAGTCAGAGGATATGTTATCTACTCTTGGAAAATAGTCACATTTGGTTTATAGTCCCACTGTGTGGTTACTTTTTGTACAGATGTACTATTTGCTTGAAGACAAAATATAATCCACGGCTGGGGTTATAGCTCAGTGGTAGAGTGCTTGGGTCACACATGTGAGGTCCTGGGTTCGATCCTCAGCACCACATAAAAATAAATAAGATGGAGGTAATGTGTCCAACTATAACTAAAAATAAATAAATAAATAAATAAATAATTAACCCAGTTAGATATAGATATTTATATAAATATCTATATAGAGATACATATATATATATATGTCTCTCTCTCTCTCTCTCTCTCTCTCTCTATATATATATATATATATATATATATATATATATATATAATCTAATTGGATTCTTAAAATTGTAATATATAACCTCACTGGTTTTTATCTGTTTAAATTATTAATGATTAAGGGAAGTTTTGTTAGAATCTTCCCCTGAAATGGTAGATGAGTCTTTCTCTTTCTGTTAGTCCTTGCTTTACATCTTTTAAGACCATAGTTTTAGATGCATGTAAATCCACACTATTTCTAGGAAATGGAATCTCCTTATCATATAATTTCTGTTTTGCAGATGCTTTTTATCTTAAAGTTCATTTTAGCTGATATATGTATATAACCTTTCTTTTGATTAATAGTTCTCTGGTATATCATTTTTCTGACCTTTTACTTTCATCTTTATACTCTTATGTGCTAGAAAGGTTTCGCATGAACAGCACTTAGTTGGAATTAATATTGCTGTTTAATCTGTTTTTTATTTCTTTATTTTTTTTAACAGAATCACTTCATCTCTATTTATGGTAATTGTTGATATATTTGTATTTGCCATTGTTTTCAATTTACACCACCTTTTGGTTATTGTTCTCTCATTTCTTGGCTTCATTTGAATTTTATCTTTACTAATTTTCTCCCTGTAAACTTTGGAAATTACACATTGTATTCCATTCTGTTAGGGATTAATTACCTTATAATTCTTCCTCACATTAAATTCTCCCTCACATTTTAAATTCTCAAAGTGTAAAACTCAATTATCTTGCATAAAATTTAAGACTTTAGAGCACTTAACTTTGAGCATACCCTCCCAATTTATGTATTATTGTTGTCACGTGTTGTAGTTCTCTTTTTTCATTCCACGGGATATTGTCATCTATTATTATAGTTTTAGTCATTGTTGATTTTGATATACCACCACCCTTACACTTGCTTTGTTTATCATTTCTTCTTAATTACAGATTTGCTTCTGGGTTCTTTCCTTTGCTCTAAATGCAGACTTTTAAAGTTTCTTTTATGTAATTCTGTTCTTCACACATTCTTTTTTTTTTTTTAATTATTTGAACGTGTCTTTATTTCTTAGGAAGATTCTTAGTGGGTATAGATTTCTTGTTTGCTCTCAGCTCATAAAGGATATATTCCAACTGATTCCTGGCTTTCTATGTTATGTTGGAAGTTAGTTATTAATCTAATTGTCATCCTTTTTTTCTCTGGCTATTTTTACGATCTTTCCTTTGTCTTTGATATTCTACAGTTTCATCATGACATCCTATGTACAGATTTCTTTTATTCTTCCTCGTTTTTCTTAGGAGTCTTGAGTCTTTGGAGTGGTGTCTTTCTTTAGCTCTAAGAAATTCTCAGTCAATATTAAATTTTCAAATATGACTTCTGAACAACTTTTACTCTTCTTAATCTTTTAAAACACATTAGATACATGTTAGACTTTTTTACTCTGCCTTCACATCCCTTAACCTTTTTGGCCATTCCATCTGCTTTATCATGTAGCCATTATCTTAAATATGAGCTCAGTAATTTGCAAAACTTTACAGTTTTTAGTCTTTTACTCTTTAACTGCTTATGTTTTGGTCTTCTGTGGTTTCACACATTACTAGGAAAATCTGTCTGCTTCTGAGTTAGGTATGATCTACTACCCCTTATTAAGTCATATTAAATATACCTATCTTCCTGACTTTTCAATTGTTACTTTTTAGTTCAGGCAAACATACATAATTCAGAATCTGGTATAAAGATAGATGAACTAAGAGAGCTTAGGAAGTTTGCCCTGTGCCTTAAGTGAACCATTGTGAGCCATAGGATGTCATTGAAGTCTCATTCCAGGTGCTTCAGATGGAAACCTTATCTCAAATAAGGGAGCTCTTTGAAGAGTACCAAAGGAACACACAAGTCTCTAACTTTGCTTACAGTAGCATGTAATATAAGAGGTTTCCAATCATTGAAGATAGTTCTGTATCCCAGGATATGGAAACTTGATATTTTTGACTCCTCTGAGAACTGTCATGAAAATAGTGCATGATTCTTCAGGTGGGTTCGTAATATAAATAACCAAAGGAAAGTGACACATTGGCCAGTGTGCTTTAAGTTACAGTCAGGAGAAAACTTGGACTGCTGCCAGCTCAATCAGTGGTGAAATGTATCGCCTCACAGTAGTAATCATCATCACCATCCAAATTTGGTGCAGGCTTCAGTCGTAGTATATTGTCTGTGATCTTCTGGTTCTGAACTATTTTTCTTGATAGCTTCATTGTCATATATGTAGCAGGATGACCTGCATAGTTCCAGGTATCTCATCCAAACATGCAAAACCGGGAGGTAGAAAATGGACAGTCTCTTTTGGTATCTCCTTAGGAGCCAGGAAAACTTCCCCCATAAGCTCCGTTCCCCATTCCTTACTTTCATACACCTAACCCAAAGACTTGCTCTGATGTCTTATTGTCTCAAACTGCCAAAGGGAAAGAGAGCAACATGAATGACTTATTATAGTCAATCAGAGTTTATTGCTGATCTGGCCACTGGGTAATGCCCATGTGAATCTTGTGAGCTCAGTGGATTATTCTAAATTTGATGTTTTAAAAATTCTGGTGCTAATCTCAGTGGCTCGGGAAGCTGAGTCAGGAGCAAGTTCAAAGCCAGCTTTAGCAAAAAGTGAGGGGCTAAACAACTCAGTGAGACCCTGTCTCTAAATAAAATACAAAAAATAGGGCTGGGGATATGGCTGAGTGGTCAAGTGCCCCCAAGTTCAATCTCTAATATCCCTCCCATCTCCGCTAAAAAAAGAAAAAAAAAATTCTGGGTGCATTATTGGCCTTAATTTTCTTTGAAAAGTATACAAAGACCCCTGTCGATGCAGATCTTCACAAAGAGAACTAAATTAGAGGTGATTAAGATCTTCTAAACACTCTGTGTTTGTTCTCTCAGAATGTTCCTGGGTGGAAACCTAGGGTTTGTTTGAAAACATGCTTCTGCTTTTAGGTAGTTATATCACCATTGATAAAATTGGCATATAGGCATTTTTTTTATCAATAAGCTAAAAATATTATTGTCCATTTTATAGAATTCCACATCTTATGGATCTAAGACTAGATTAAAGACACTTTAAGGTATGAAATTCTATCATAGGTAGACATCTAAAGGTTATGGATTTTAGTGGTGGAAGCAGATACCTTATTCTTTTAGTATACATTATCACAATTCACTGCTTTGGTAAAATGACCTCTAGTTGCTTTAATCTCTACAACTGTTTATGCTGTATAGATAACTGCTTTTTAATGTAGAAGTAGAGTTCTATGCTGAGATTTATTTTTGTTCACCACCATCCCTTTATGAAATTATAAGATTTTAAAATATAATTATAAATTTTGCCCCCCATCAAGTCATTTTGAGGTTAAAAAATTTGGCTCCCTTTTTGCTGAATCCACAAATGTTAATATTAACGGCTTTATAGTTTTATTCTAAGAAGGATAAGTGACCAGACATTCAGCACTCATTTATTAAGCACCTATTGTGTGAAATATTAGGTTGGTGGCAGCGACTTGGTGGCGACTTAGTGGCAACTTAGAACAAAGCAGCCTGAGCTGCTTTGAACATCAATCAGATGCCGGCGGAAAAGCCTGTCAATCAGCCAGATCTCCTGACTAACGACTGTCAATCAGCAGGACCCCCTGGCCAATCCTGGAGTTCAGCCAACTCCCCTGACCAACTCCAAGGGGGCAAGGGACCCTAGAGACACCTTTTCCTGTCCCAAGCCCTTCCCTTCCTGCTGTAAGCCCCATAAAAGTCCAGTCCGGTCAAGCTTCCACTGGATTTCTCCTCAGACCTTTCCCCTGTCCCCTCTGTGGGTCTGATCGAGTTCCACCCAGGAGTGATATCTCAATAAAGCCTGTTCAACGGCCCTTTTAAATCTTCCAACTTTGGTTGCTGCCTGCCCAGCCTGATCTGACATGAAGTAACACAAATTTTAGAGAAAGAAACCAGTTAATATTGAACCAGACTTCAGTAAAATTGGTTCTTTTCCTCTCTAATATTACAGTCAGTTGTGGTTTTTTTTTTTTTTTTTTTTTTTTTTTTTTTTTTTTTTTTTTTTTTTGGTGTGTGTGTGTGTTTGTGTGTGGTGGAAAGTAAGACAAATCTCTGCTTTAAAGAATTTACAACCATGAGTTGTATGGGAAGGTATTAATATAGAAGAGGAGATAGACTGGTTAAGAACAAGGAGATTATACAAGGTACATGAAGTGCCCTTTTTTGTGCAAAGGAAGAAGTTCTGCATCTAAAAAGGCATGTCAGAGGGTGGCACTTAGAAGTTCAGGTGAAGTCTCACCCCAGTTGTTCATCCATCAAGGACTTAGGCCATTGTCACATCTTGCCAGAGAATAATTCATTGACCTGTTAGTTTTTATGTGCTGCTTTCTTTTATTTATAATTATTGCCTTTTTAAAAAAATCTTTGTTACTATTATTTTATGTTGCTTACAGTTTCTTTAAGAAACATAGAATAATACTGAATTTACTCTGGGTTTATTTTCTTTTTTTTTTTTATTTTCTTTTTTTCCAGTTCTGGGGATTGAAAAAGTGCCTCATATAAGTCAGGCAAAGTCTACACTAAGCTGTATCCTTAGCCCATACTCTGAGTTTAGATATTAAGGCAATTTGCTTACTTAGAGCAAAGTAAATACTTTAATTTTCAAATTACAGAACGTTCCTCATCTTGAAAAGACTGGTTTCAAAGACTCCTCTGTAAGATATTTCCCCATAGAGACAATGTTGTTAGCAGGGAATTGATTCCCATACTAGCAGAAGGAGATTTACTAAACTCATATTAAAACTAAAAACCTATAGTTAGATATCTGAAAGAGTATGATGATTTTGTAAAGCATGGTAATAACATAGCTCACAAGGTTTATACATAGTATGGTTATTGCAACGTGAAGTAGAGAACAATATGCTTGCAATTGTATTAAGTTATATTTTGAGTCAGCTAGCTTTTTGTGGACTAGCTGAGAGCATATGTGATATATAAAATGTGATATTTATTAGCAAATGTGTTCCACATTCCCACTTTAGATTCCAGGTGAATACCTCCCTGTCATTTCCATGGCAGCCCCAGGCCAACTAGCCTGAAGAAAATTAAGTAGTTCTGGAAATAATCTTGCTTTCCAGGTGTCATCCCTTTCAGCAGATTGTAGACTGGCTTTTTATATAAATGAGACATTCACAAGTCAGGTGTTCATAACCCTGAGAATGCTTGTATATATTTTATGTGGCCGGTGTGGCTAAACATAGCTATATTTTACTGTTAGCTGTCCTGGGTTAAAGCATGACGGCATGTTCTTTGGGGCAACTTGCAATTGCCTGTGTGCAATGATGGAAAAGCTAAGAACATCCTCCTTTAAAGGATGAATCATAATCCAACTTGCTTTGCAGTTGGTTTCATACGTTTAGTGGGCTGTCACTTAACAGGACTTTAAAAAAATTTTTCCCATATCCCATGACATACAAATGGTAATATTTGTGGATTCTTCAAGGTACTTTTTTTCTTTCTGCTTATGGACAATACTTATTTTTTTTGGCTAATCTCTTTTTCCAGAAATGGTCAAATTCCTGGTAGTGTCTGCCAGATATAGTTTAAGGAACATTTAGTTCAATAATTAATTATAAAACTATTAACCCATGGCAATGTTTTGTGACCCATAGATTGGTTTCAATAAGCCAGAAGAGGATAAGAATACCCAATACAGACTGAAATAAACATTCATTTTTTGTTACTGTACATATAATTTTATCCACAATTTATCTCCTTAAATCCCCTTAATCTTTGGTGGAAAACCCCTTCTTCTTAACTAATCTTTGTTGTGTTTTCTCCTCTTGATTTAGGGCAATCCCCTAGCAGTCTGAACCCAGGAACAGGTGTCTCATTAAAAAATTGTGGTTAGGTATTGGGTGAACTCTAGCAGAGATTGTGAGAAAGGAATACTATGTTGACGTTTGGTGAGGATTAGACAAAGGAACTCTTCACCTATGTCTGATCAAGCTCTGAGCTGTAAAGATGGTCTTTTTGAGGAGGAGGCATGCAGCTCTTTGGAGGAGGGAAGCATTTCTTGTGCAGGGAATTGCTACAGTTCCATATTCTAAAACATGAGTCATGGATGTTTTTATGATTACACATCCCTCCTAGCATATGAGGAATAAACTTTAGAGGAAAGGAAGTTAAAAGAAAACAGAAGTGTGAATAACTGCTAATGGTGCGCTCTCTGGCTCCATTCGGTCTGCCATTTCATCATACATAAAGAGGGTAGGTCAGAGATTCCTTTCCTGGCAAATAAGTGGCAACATATGTTTGAAACAGTGAATGGAAACTATAGGGGGAAGATGACAGGCATATGGCAATAGGAAGGCAAGGGAAAATTTGTTGCCCTAATGTAGCCACTTAATTGGTATGCTCCTCCATAGATGGGCTGTTTTACTTTTAAAAGTCTGCATTCCCCCTTAGTACAGTGTTTTCTGTGTACAAAATGTGTTTTCTCGTTTTGATTTTTGGTTGTTTTTTTTTTTTTTTGGGGGGGGGAGTTGTTGTTTTGTTTTGTTTTGTATTTTGGGTTTTTTTTTCTCTTGTTGATCTTCATGAATGGCAGTCACTTTAAGCCCTTTAGGTACCATACACAGTACTTGAGATAAAGGTTCATTGACTAGGGTCTGGACTATCATCAAGAAATAGGATCATTTATTAAAGTAGTGAAAACAAAAAGTGAGGAAGCACTTGAAAGCCATGGCTTTGATGAGCTGAGAATAGATTACTATCTTCAGGAGCACTTTTTATTGAAATGATAATTCTAAAATGACAGTGTTGACAATTCATTTGTTGCCATAACAATTAAACGTTTGCTACAAGGTACATAAGGACAAGGGTATTCATTAATTAATGTTCACTTTCTAACAAATTGAAACCACAATATTTTACTGTGAAAAAGATCATTTTTTGATCAAAAAAAATTCATTATATACAAAAGAGAGCTGTCTTTTTTTTCCAGCCAGGTGTGGTGGTACACACCTGTAATCACAGTGACTTGGGAGGCTGAGGCAAGAGGATCACAAGTTCAAAGCCAGCCTCAGGCAATTTAGCAAGACCCTGGCTTAAAATAAGAAACAGAAAAAGGGCTGGGGATGTGATTTGGTGGTTAGGTACCCTGGTACTAAAAAAAAAAAAAAAATCATGATTTGCTTCTGAAAACAAAATTTTTGCTTTGAACAGAAATTATTTTGATAAAGAATATTAACAACTTTTTTGTTTCTCAGATTTAATAAGACTTTATTTTACTTTTAATAAGACTTAACTGGTTATTAAAGGCTTGTCAGGTTGTAGGGAAAAATCAGTTGGTGTTATTACCGATTAGAATCTTCACAATGAATAAGTTTATGAATAAAGAACTTATTCATGCTACTATTTTGTCTATTTGTTATGTACATATGCATTAATATTATTTAAGTGCACATCAATGCTATAGAACCCAAATACTCTGTACCTGCTCTCTTCCATACCCTGCTTATTATAATTGGCATAAATGGTGTGATTTTTTTTTTAATGTCCTGTCTCATGCTTTTAAAATGAACATTGTGTTAGGTAGCTTTTCATCACTGTGACAAAAAAACAAAAACAAACAAACAAACAAAAAACCTGACAAGAACAGTGAAGAGAAGAAGAGATTTATTTTGCGTTTACAGTTTCAGAGGTTTGATCTATGGTCATCTCGGGGCCTGAAGTGAGGCAGGATATCTTGATGGAAGGACATGGCAGAAAAAAGCTGCTCAGCTCATGACAGCTGGGAAGTAGACAGAGAGTAAGGAGCCAGGTACAAGATACAATCCCTAAGGGCATATCCCCAGTGACCTACTTCCTCCAGCCAAACCCCACTGCCTATGGTTACCAGCTAGTAGTCCAGTCAGATTATTAATCTATCAAATGGATTAATCCATTGATGAGGTTACAGGACTCATCATAATGTAAAAGCCCCACCTCTGAACCTTCCTGCATTAAGAATCATGTTTTCATTTGTTTCTTTTGGGGATACGTTTCTAGATTCAAACCATAACAAGTACTTTATTTGTACTCACAAATTTCTGTTTACATTTACCTATGTGAGACATGGCAGAGAGAAGGCAGAGCTGAATTATATAGCCAGTCTACTGCCTGTATTTATGTGGCATACAAGCCAAGAATAGTTTTCACAAGTTTAGATTGGTGGAAAAAAATCAAAAGAAGATTATTTTATTATATGTGAGAGATACATGAAATTTAAATTTCAGTGTCCAGAGATAAAGTTCTTTGGAAAGAGGGCCACACCCATTTGTTTACATTTTATCTGTGGCTGCTTTCCCTGCTGTGGCTGCTTTCCCTGCTGTAACAACTGAGTTGGGATGCAACAAACCACCTAGCTCACAAAGCCAAAAATCCTTACTTCCTGGCCCTTTACAGAAAATGTTTGCGCTCCTCTTCTATAGCTTGGACAATAAGTATTTACAGTTCATGATATAATACTTACAATGCATAACCTGAATAAATGTAGTTCAAAACAAAATAAAGAAAACCAATTTAAAAGGTTTGACCTTATATATCTCAACTAATTTATGTTTATTTACCTGACACCAAATTTAAATTTTTCTGTTCTAGTTCTATTTTGTATCTTGAGTAGTCTATATTGGTAACCGATTAATTACCGTGGCCAAGAAAATGGGATTCCTTATGGCGGAGGACTGAGGTGATATGGTGTGGTGTATTTGAGGGGAAATCCAGAATAGTGAAAGGAGAAAAATGTTGTGTTTCTGAAACTAAGGAGAAGCAACGAGATTCTGAACTGGAGACTTTCCCATTTCTTGTCATATCACGTTCTTTTATCTCACCTTGACTCAAAACGGTATTTCCAAGATGGGATCTCCAATGTTGATGCCTCATATTAATGTTGATATCTAATATTATAATGTTGGGTTTAATAGATTTATCTAAGTTATCATGTCCCCATATTCAAAAAAAGAAGGAAGTACAAAAAAGAAGACTTTTAAAGACTTTTAGTCACTTAAGAGCTTAAATATGACTCATTATATTTTAGTTATTTTTTTCTTGAATATTTTGACATTTTTAAAGATTGTTAGGGAAAATAAATTCCTTCCTATATTGTATGTAACGTTATTTAATTTGGTTTATTGTAGGTATGTGGAACAAAATATTTCAAACTGTACTACATAGAATTACATGGTTTTGGAGGGCTGTGTTTTCCTTGATTCTTTATGTCCAATGTCTTCCTAGCCCATCTCTTCTTTTATAAATAGGAACCTGAGAAGATAAGCTACATTAAATTATTCTTTTGTAGTGACAGATTTCCATCTTGACTTTTTACATGCACACATGCATTAAAGTGTGCATGTATTTTTTAACATCATCCTAGTACTTCCATTTTGCTTTCTTTTCTTTTGCTGTAACTTGAACTGTCACACAAAGATATCAAAGAAAGTATTATTAAATGAGATAGATTCTGTGAACAGTGAATCCAAAACTCTCAAGAAAGTTTAGGTACTTTCACAGCACCTCAGAAGGCCTGAACATAACACTGAAAAAAAAGCATCATTTTTTACTTCAGGCCTTAAGGGCCTCAAAGAGAGCTATAGAATATGCTTTGTATACATTAGAAAGGGACGTGTGTGTTATGTGTGTGTGTGTGTGTGTGTGTGTGTGTGTGTGTGTGTGTTTGAAGGCTTAAACTGGGACTCTTTTTATCTAAAAATATCTTTTAGAAGAAAATTATTTCTGATGTTTTGTTGATCTTTATTTTACATGATATAGAGTTAGCTCAATTTTATACAGAATAGAACATTTGAGTGTATAACTGTTTTTATTTTTATTTTTTTATTTTTGGTAGTTGTAAATGGACAGCATGCCTTTATTTTACTTGTTTATTTATTTATTTTTATATGGTGCTAAGGATCGAACCCAGTGCCTCACACATGTAGGCAGACTCTCTGCCACTGAGCTACAGCCCTAGCCCCCTGGCTGTAGTTGTCAAAAGCAGTTTCTAGTTTCCAATGTCAAGTCATTACTCTTCGTGGGTGTTTCATTTATTTCTTATTTCGATGCATCCTTTCAACCTTAATAAATGTTACTAATGCACTAGAATTAAAAGTTGAAATCATGTGTTTTAAGATCACATTGGGAATTTTCTATCTAATTCTTTTAAATAAGTTTTCCATTAATTATATTGATTATATATTTTAATAATTAAATGTTACCATACGTATGGTAACATTTTTTTTTATGAAATTCCTATGGTAGTGTGTGATTCCTATTATTGCTTAAAAAAATAATAGGAATAAAAAACATTTTATTTTTTAGTTACAGGTGAACACAATATCTTTATTTTATTTATGTGGTGCTGAGGATCAAATCCAGTGCCTCATGCATGCCAGGCAAACCCTATATACCTCTGAACCACAACCCCAGCCCCTTACTTTGATTTTTTTTGGAGCAGTTTTCTAACCCTATTGCATCCTTCAACAGACCGTCTCTAAGACAAAGTATGAGGACTCACACATAAAATATACTGTTCCCAAAACTGTTAAGATGGACGTTTTGGACTCCCAACTCCTTGCTTGTAATCCAACTTTACTCTACCTTCAGGATATCTGTACTTAATGTACATTAACTCCTGGAGTGATGACCCAAACTCCCTATAGTTGCATCTCAAATTCTCCACATATCAGTTGTATAATCTATGTGTGCTTTATTTCCTTATCTGTAAACAAGGTACCTTCCTCATAAGATAATTATTAAGTATTTAATGAGTTATAGCTGATAAGTGCTTTGAGTAGTGCGGACACATAGTAAGTTTTCAACTCCTTAGTTGTTACTGTATGTCCTAAGATGCTCTCTCTGGTGTTCTGGTTGATTGGATCTGTGAAACTCAATATCCTAAGATTAAAACCAACTTGTCAGGATTTAAGGATGAAATAAATAGAAAAGTACATGAAAGTTTTTTGAAAAGTTATGCAATACATCTAGAATGGTGTTTCACACCATTGGTGAGTACCACCAGGTTATAATGGTTATGACATTCTAAAATTCATAATGAACTAAATTCTGGAAATCAAAACAATTCAACTGTCTTCAGTTTGGGCTAGTACATTCAATTCTTATCTATGTTAATGAGGGATGAATAATAAAGATGGTGATGATGAGGATAGTAATAAGTAACATATACCTAGTCTTACTGTGTGAAACACTATTTTCAACCCTTTATAGTGATTTTCATTCATTTAATCTTTACAGCAATCTATAAGTGCTATTATTATCCTATTGAATAGATAAACTGAGTATCTGAGTGGTCATAAAAAAGCAGGATTTAACCCCAGGAAATTTGACTCCAGAAGCCATGCTTTTAACTCTATATTATAATTAAGCTGTAATTTCATAGCACTTATTTAGGCAGGGTTTTCCTCCTCTACTTGATGCACCTGCTCATCAGAACTTTATAAAGTACTGAATGCACTGATTATTGTCCAACCCTACCTCTTTCTGTTCTCTCTCTCTCTTTCTGTTCTCTCTCTCTCTCTCTCTCTCTCTCTCTCTCTCTCTCGTTATTGTCCAACCCTGCCTCTTTCTGTTCTCTCTCTCTCTCTCTCTCTCTCTCTCTCTCTCACACACACACACACACACACACACACACACAATCACCATTATTCAAACTGTGCCATGTATGGAAATTAGCCTGGAAGCTCTTGTTAGTATTAATTCTTAAGTCTCAGAGATTTCAATTTGATCATTGAGCCCTAGACATCAGGATTTTTTAAAGATTACTATGGCATTTCTAATATGCAGCTAAGTTTTACTATCACTAGCCTAAGGAAAATGAAATTGCCTTTGGTAGGCTCTGAAGTGGTGGGTGTAGAGGTAGTAAGATCTAGACCCTAGTGCATTCAGGAAGTGAAACTTGTGTACTTTTGGGGGGGGGGAATTATGAAGATATACACAGAATACTGGGTAGAAATACTGAATGACCTTGGGTTTCTAATTTACCAAAGGGTTGAACTCTATATATTGTTAACTTGTATTTTAAAAACAAATCAATCCAGTAAGTTTTAGCAGGCTTTAAGAATTGGGTATTAGATAGTCATAAAAAATGTTCAATAAGGTGTTGTTTAGAAAAACAAATATCTACATGTTGGAATAGGATAGTGCCTTTCTTTAGTGATACCTTCTTGGTGCTCCAATGAGAAGAGTAGCCTGATTTTCCTAAACAGTTTAGGAAAATTGATATTTATTACAAATGTTTATGGTTCATTGTCTCTGAAGATTAATGCCAAATCCTCAAAAATGTAGTGAGGAGTGATGACTCATTTTAGCTCATGTCAAAACAATGCGCTTTTGTAATTTTCCTGTCCCTGGAGAAGCTATTAAACACTAAACAAAATGCCTCAGAATGAAACTTGATTGAGTGTTTTAAATTATGTGCTTTTGTTTGGCTATTAGCCAGATGTTCACTGGGGAAACTTACCATACATGAAAACCTGTGATTTGCACTGACAGTGGTAACTGTTCAGTTTATGATGCTTAAATATCAGCAATGTGTATTCTGAAGGTAAACAGTCAAACAAAGCTCAGTTTCTTTACATAAACAATTTGTGTAACTAGACTCTGAGCCAAGTAATTTTTTTCCTTTGTTAAACTCTGGACAGGATGTACCTAATGGATAAGGTATTTTTCTCTACAGTGTCTTGTTGATAAATAGCAGGGATTCCAAAAAGCTTAAGAACAGTCTTACGCACACACACATGCACACACACACATTCTCTCTCTCTCTCTCTCTCTCTCTCTCTCTCTCTCTCTCTCTCTAAGATACATATATTTGTTTCTATTTAACAAGTACCACATATCTTGTGAGTTCAACATAATATTTTACACAAAGTAGATACACAAAATATGTGCTTCTAATAAGTAAATATGCCAGTAAACAAGAAAACACAGATTGGCTTTTTCATTAATTTCCTTTGATATGTCTGCCAGTACTTTATGATATGTGAGGTCAAACAACAATCACTCTACCATTTTTAAAAAATTTTTAAAGAACAAAATATTTAAATGATTGTTTTGAGTTCACTGACCCAAGTAACAGGGGTATTTCTGATATTAGATTAGACATTTAAAAAGACACATTTATCAGTGTAATTGACTCTTAATGTCAGTATCCAAGATATTGTTAACAGCATGTAGCCTTTGTGTGTGTGTATGTGTGTGTGTGTGTGTGTGTAGGAAGTTGGTGGCATTAGTAACTAAAAGTACAAGGTTACTAATGACACTATATCATAACCAGCACCAAGGAAAAAAAATAGATAAAATAGATTCTTAACATAAATTTGTTGAATTGAATTGAGCAGATATTCTCCTCATAGTCATTTACTCATTTTTTTATTCGCATCATTTTCTCAGCTGCATTTCCATGAGAGGACATGGAAAAGGTAGACAAAAATGAAATACCTTTGGATACTCCTATGACTGACAGGAAGTTATCCTGATCCATAGAGGTATTTAATTTTCAGCCCATTATAAGTTAAAAACTGGTAGCAATTAAAACTATATCTGAAAATTATCATTTTGATTCAGGGAAGAAAACTTAGATTATAATCCTTTGTTACCAGGAGAAACTGGACAATGAAAAGGGTTAATGAGTCAACAAAATGCTTGCAGGAAGAGATTCACAACAAATCACTAGCCTGTGATTAAAAATAAATCTTATCCACATATTTTTTCCATTCTAGTTATGTGTCCTGGAAGAGGTTTAATGGTGCTTGGAGGTTCACACAGTACAAACAAAATGGAAAGAAGTGACTTCCATGGGCAGATAGTCTCAAATTTAGATGGAAATGGAAATGGGTCTTATTAAAATCTGTAGAGTCACAAGTATTGTGGCAAGCAGCACACTGTGGTTCACTTGTACCTAGAATTAGAATCAGAGGCTTAAACAAAGTGCTTTTACTCAAAGAACAGTTTTGCCTCATGAGTAAGGATATGAATAAATGGTTACAATGCTGGTTTCAGTTCCCTTTCCTACCCATTTCTAGCCCTGTGTCCCTAAGCAGATTAGTTATCTTCTCAGGTCTCAGTTTCTTTATCTTAAAAACATTGCTAATAAAAATACCTATTTCATAGGATTGTTAAGAAAAGGACTTAAAACAGTTGGCGTACCGTAAGCATTGTGTGTGTTCATGTGTGTGTGCATATGAGTGTGTACGTGTATACATATGAGCATAATTTAAAGCATTGCCTTACTGGTTGGGTGGGATGAAAAATTAGTAGGTTTAGAAGAATTTTGGTTTGTGAATGAATCTAAAATATGCTTGCATCTTCACAGGCTCCTATACACAGTGTCCTTTCCAGCCACTATGGAAGATGAGACCCTGGTTGGTTGGATCAGTGACTTAACCCAAAAAAAGTGTTTCTGATTTTATTAAGATGCTTCATACAAAAAAATC